>NC_135489.1:35069937-36442437 GCF_052094955.1 Ictidomys tridecemlineatus | reverse complement strand
GGGAGGAAGGAACAGAACGAGCAAGGTTGAGAGGTTCACACACTAGATGAAGTGTGTAGTAGTTGAATCCCTGTCTTCCATAGACAGAGATGAAAGATAATAACCACTTTTGAAAAATAAACAAGGAGGTGTATGAGAGTATCATTTAGGAGCATAGAATCATCATCATAATTAACAGTTGAGAACTGAAGATGTTGTGTCTGGATTCGAAGGTGTTGAGGGGCAGCTGGCACTGTCTTTTAAACTTTCTAACTCTCTGGCTTTTTAAAAATATCTGCATGAGTTTTTATTAATATGTACCAGCTCTTTTTTTTCTCTGGTGCCAGGGATTAAACCCAAGGGTGTTCAACCACTGAACCCCAGCTCTTTTTATTTATTTATTTTTTTTTTTTTTGAGGCAGGGTGTTGCTAAGTTGCTCAAGGACCTCCCTAAATTGTGAGGCTGGCTTTGAACTTGCTATCTTCCTGCCTCAGCCTCCATAGTTGCTAGGATTATAGGCATGCACTACTGTGCTGGGCTCTGGCTAAAAAATTTTAAGTGAATACTAGAGCTCTGTGGTTCTCAAGCTGTGCTTTCTAGATTCCTGGAGGTTGCCTAATGAAAGAGTTGGCAGATCTGGCCAGGCCACTAGCCTCACGTTCAGACTTCTGCAAAAGAAGCTATCCCTTCCTTATCCTTGTTAAGTTTCAGTGAGATATTTGCTTTTGAACAAAAGATTCCATAGCAAAACAAGTCTGAAAAATGTTGATAGCTATCTGTTAATCTGACCAAAAAAACAAACAACAAAACAAACAAACAAACAAAAAACTGCTCCCAAATGAATAAGCAGGATATAACTACCAACTCCATCCAGTTTGGCTCTCACCTGTCTTTTTAGTTTATCACACATAACAGGACTGCCCTATTTTTATCCCTGGATACCTCTGTAAAAACTTGGATTTGAACCAATTTTTCAACTAGGTTTTAAATATGGATTGGATATTGGATTATGAAAATTTACATAAGTTTTAAATAATGACATTAAATACATTTTCATTTTGCTCCCAAGCCAGATTTCATCCTTACTTCTTAAGAGGCATCAGATGTGGCTCGTGCTGATACAACAGAGGACTTCTCTATGCTTGAGAGCAGGTCACACATCCTAGAGATGGATGCCATTATGTTCCACAAAGGAAAAACACCCCCACCTCAGCCTAAGTAAAAAATAAATTAAAATATCCATATTCCATACTGAAGACAATCCAAATCTTTTGCAAATGTGTTGCTTTGCTTGTTCCTGGAGCTATAGAGCCTCTCAAAAACAAAACATTTAGGGAGATATCAAATCATAAAGCAGATACTTCTGAAAAAAATCGTTTCCCTCTGTCAATCTCTCTCTTTCCAGTTCTCTATCCCACATGTGAAGTGCTGTACCTCCTCTGTATGTTCCCATTGTTTTCAATCTAAAACATCTAAAAGCTGTTTTGAAAAATAACTACAGGTAAGTTTATATAAAATTTTTGTAAAACACACTTGACATAAGTTATAGATTTATACACTTATGTCATCTGAATTGGTATGCATATCTCCCTGGAGGTTGGCAACAACTCATGGTGGTATTATTATTCCCATTATAGAAATGGAGCAACAGTGGTTATCAGAGGTTGTGCTTTCCCAGGTTGGGCAGGGTTTATGAAATTCATATTTTCAGAGCATGATGAGGTAAACATATTCTAATTCACAAGAGGCTGATCTTTAGCATCCTTATGACCGCAAAAATTCCAGATTACATATATAGGATGATCAGCTGGTCCTGACTTGTCCAGACTTTCATGGTTTTAGCTTTGAAAATCCTGTACCCATGAATTACCTCAGTTCCAGTCAAACCAGGGTGGTTGGTAACTTTATATGAATTGGTGATCACAAGAAATGAGAACAGATGCCTCACAGGAGCTGAAAGGGATACAGGAAATGAAACACAAGTGGAGGAAGAAGATCCAGAAAGCTCATTTAGATGAGGGTAAATGATTTCTTACCTATATCAAAGAACACTCATTTTAAGAACCATAACAACCTGACAATTAGCACTAACCTTTCAAAATTATTTATGCAGTAGAATGTATCTGTAGATTTAAGATCTATTTCAATATCATGAAGTGTCTAAAACACACACAAACTTGACTATTCAGTCTTGAAAGGAAAAGACCTCTCTTCAGTGTTTCATGAGAAGAAATCACAAAAGATATGGCTTGCTGTTTTAGATATCCTAAATCTCCTCTTTAGATTTTGCTCTCCTCAAAGTCCACCTCATGGAAGTGACGGTGGTTCCCAGTCTGCCCCACCACCCCACCACCTACTGTGTACCAGATTCAGTGTCACACTGTGTCTTCCTGAGTTCTTACCATTTCTTTTAAATTGTTCTTTTTCTTAGGTATTTCCTTCCATGCCCTTTCTTAAAACCCATGTGTTTTTCCACATGAGAGAGCATCTCCATTCCCCTCTGCTCCCCTTTCCAAACCCACTCACAATAAAGACTTGGAGAAGAGAAATAGAGATGCCTCTTCAAAGACAAGGGAGGAGAGTGAGGGTATGAGAAAAAGTTGAGTTTATTTTTACATAAATATTTGTAAGGGGTGTGTGTGTGTGTGTGTGTGTGTGTGTGTGTAAATTATCAAGGTAAAATAACCTCATTACAGAAAATAAGAAAACAGGGGTAAGATTTCAAATACTACAAATCATTTTAATAGGATTCCTTCTAGCTTAAACTTTTTTCTCTGTATCTGCAAATGTGCTAATAAAGTTGAAATCATGGTGCTTGTATGTGGTGATTTTCAAGCTGAACATTGTCCTGTGCCATTTCGTTGTCATTAAAACTATCATTATTCTCTACCAAATATTAGTATGTTTTATTAGTATATATACATATGGCCTTTTCCTTGATGAAGGTTATTTTCACACAATAGATATCCACAAAGGGTATCCATTTCATCCAGTTTTTAAGCTGATTAGCATTTAATAGGATTTCACAGTTCTGTTTCCTTTTCTCTTTTTATTGTATATATTTGAGGTGTGCATGGTATTTTGATATACATATAAGTAGTAATACACATATATGTAGCGAAATGATGACTACTATCAAGTAAATTAACATACTATCATCTCATATAGTTTACTTTTTTTCTTGGCAAATTACCAGTGTATGTACGTGTGTGTGTGTGTGTGTGTGTGTGTGTGTGTGTGTATATACGCTTTTTGTATATATACAAAAAGCGTATATATATATATATAGACTTTTTCTTGGGTAGTATCTATTTTAGTTTTCAATCATCTACTACTACTTATATTTATTTAATTTTTCTTTTGAATAAAACTATGATCCTCCCCCACAATTTTTATTTTTGCATAGATTATTTTTTAAATAAATGAGATGTAAACAATTAAAAACTGTGAAATCTCGAGAATGCCACTTGTGTTTGTCTCTTAAGGATGGTAGGCAGGATAAAATTAGAAAGGACCATTTACTGTTTGTAAAATATTTTTCAATTTGTTCTAATTAGCTATATATGACAGTAGAATGCATTTTGACACATGTTCACAAATGGAACACAACTTCTCATTCCTCTGGCTGTACATGGTGCAGAGTCACCCTTAATCATACATGTATGTAGGGTAATGATGCCCATCTCATTCCACCATGCTTCCCATATCCCCACATCCCCCTCTCCTCACTCCCCTCTGACCAATCCAAAGTTCCTTCATTCTTCTCTAACCCACGCTGTCCCCATTATGGATCAGTATCCACTTGTCAGAGAAAACATTCATCCTTTGGTTTTTTGGGTTTGGATTATTTTGCTTAACATGATATCTCTACCTCCATCCATTTACCTGCAAATGCCATATTTCACAGGACCATTTACTTTTGAGTGACCAGGGTTTTTATACACATGGATGTCTTACAGATCAGCTAAGACGTGAGTTTGCACCCCTCATTTAGACCTGCAAGAAGCCTGCACCAGCATTTGCCATCCCCAGGATTATACTAACACAGTCTTTTTCTGGAGAACTGAGCTGCTCATTCATGATAAATTAAGGGCATCTGATTTGCCTGTTACATGCCCAGTTTTCCTTGGAAAGAAGCCCTGGAAGCTATTTTTTCTGATCAACCCTAACTCTCCTGTTAGTGGTTATAAAAGAGAAAAACAACATCTACTCATGCTAAAGACTGAATTCTAACCATCATAAATCTTATCAATTGCCTTGTGAAGGTTGGGCGGGGGGTGGAGGAAGAAAAGGAATTCATTATACTCACTTAGCTAACATCTGGACTGATGTTCCTAGCACTGTTGTAAATGTTTCTAAATTTCTAGGATTGGCACAGATGAAAACATAAGCAGAGGTAAAGTTGGGAACCTGAGAAACTCCTTGGTGAAAGAATGTTTGCATTATTAAGAAGGGCCAGTGACATTAAATAAAGAAAACTGTTACAGTTTAGAGTTAATGGGAAGTACTAGAAGGCCTAACATCTCCTTTTTATTTTTGGCTTCAGTTAGGTGCTTAATACAGAATATATATTCCATATAATCTCTTGGTTCATTGATTGAAGAGAGATTTTTTTTCCTAAAATCATTAAGATAAATGAAAACTACTTTTATCTAAAATGTGGGCCAACATATAACCATTTTCATAGGTTGAAATATAAACTTTTACACAGGTAGTTGTTATTTTCAACAAACGTTTCTTGAGTATCAGTTTTGTGCTTGTGTTCTCCCAAAGACAGACAGAAGTGAACAGTGTGCCGGAGGTGACCCGGATGACCTGCCACCAGCTCTGCATGCTCTGGGTTTTGATGCTGTTCCTTAACCAACCTGGCCAAGGAGTGTGATCTGATAGAGGGCAAAACAGACAAGGGACAAGGATGCTTGGTCTCTGGGCTCCCTGTGGGGTTCTTTCTTTCCTTTTCTTTATGGATTTATTATTAATTAACTTTTTTGTGAATATCATAAAAAGCACATAATAAGCACTTGAAAATGTTTATTGAAAATGAAAAATGATTGTGGAAAAGAATATATTTCAACCCTTAGAAAATGCTATGAAATGTGTATTTTAACCAATGGAAAATGACAGATGCTCCTATGGAGCAGCATTGCCTAGAGCCTGCACTTCCCTAAGCTAATCAACTTTGAGGCTAAGAATAAGGCATGTTTCTTCTCTTCCTCCCTTAAATTTTTCTTTTTAAAACATCAAGTAAAAGACAACCAAAATCAAAAACAAAATTTAAAACCAGCAACAAACAAAAACAGCTTTCTTTCTGGAGTCAACCATTTGACTTTGAATATTTTTGAGATGTCCCTGTAAGTCCCAAGGAGCAGCTGCAGCCACACCACCACCTAGAACCCAGCCAGCTGACAGTTGCCAAGAGTTGGCAATGCTTGGGGTTGTGATGGGTCTAATTACCAAAATTATAAAGCCCTTATCATGCTTTGAAGACACTGTGTGGTCCATTGAATTGCATGTAATAAATTTACTATTATCAACATAAAGAGGTAAATTATTTCAAATTGCAGATCTTTTTGACCCCAGTGACCACTAAATAAATGTTAAACACAGGTTTATCAGTGCTGATATAAAGGCACTCTCCATTATTAATTCTTTCCAGACTCTACTTGGTGAAATGTGCCTTTTTCCTAGTTTCCATTCATTCAGTTTCCTCACTCTTCCTCCTCCTCCTCCTTCTTCTCCTTCTTCACCTGTCTCTCTCTCTCTCTCTCTCTCTCTCTCTCTCTCTCTCTCTCTCTCTCTCACTCACACACACACACACACACACACACACACACACACACACACACACACTTTTCTTTTCTTCTCACTAAAGTTTTGCAAGAGTCCTAAAAAAGAAGATTCAATAGGTAGGTAGATCATTTCTTCCTCCTGCTGTTTGGAGTGTAGGTCAACTAAAATCAGTTTTTCCACAATTCCCATAAGCAAGTTTTTCTCTCACAGAAAATCCACAGATGAAACAGTAGGTCCTCCAGAACACTGTGAAGCAGGAAACATGGTGCTGGGTCCCAATTCTTTTACCATCACTTCCTCAACTTGTCACCAAAATTTTGCCAATTTAGTTTTTAAACAACAGCCATAGTAGGGGCTGGGGATGTGGCTCAAGTGGTAGCGCGCTCGCCTGGCATGCATGCGGCCCGGGTTCGATCCTCAGCACCACATACAAACAACAGCCATAGCCATTTGGGGTACGGTTATATGTGGATATTAGAACTTCAGTACTGTCCTACAACAAAAATATCATCAGTGCCCCCAAATGCTGCTCAGTGCTCCTCAAACTTATGAAACAAAATGCAGAAGTGTTACTTGTTTGTATTGTGTGCACCTGGGAAGTTATTCATGCTGAGTAACAGTACAAAACTTGAGCTGCCTTGCTTTCTGCTTCCAGGAATGCCAATCAGAGAACATTCTTTTTCAGGCAGCCAAGTTTGGAAGTCAGTTGGTTTCTGGCAGTGAGTAGGGGGAGGGGCTGGCAGGGGAGGCACAGTGAGTCCTCTGGCTGGTCTTTCAGCTTCCAAGTGTTTCTGTAATAGCCATCAACGAAGGCATCTCCTTTTACCCACGCAGAGACAGGTAAAAAAAAGACAGCTGAGTAAATCAGCAATAGATCAAAAGGCGGAAGCTCTGTTGGAGGGCGGGGGTGAGGGAGGGCGTTTGAAAGGCTGCCATTGGTGAGCTTACCAAAGGCATCTGCCAGTGGGACTTCAGTGGAATGTGAAACCAAATCATTTTCAAGTTAAAGATAGACACAGTGCACACCAGGATCTAGGAGCTGGATTTTAAACTCATATCTGTCCCTAGGATTTCAGAGAGTTCTGTTATGATCTCTGCGGCAATTAGCAATTTGGTAAAAATTTGCTCTTCCAGTGAATGTGCTAAGAATTCATGTAAGTTCTGGATGTACTGGAATTAAAAGGATTTAAGAGATCATGGTGTATGCACTCTAGGGTAAGTGAAAAGATGGGCTTTAAGGTGCATCCTTTCTCTGGGAAGGTTAATACTGAATTTTTATTGGTGAGAATGAAAAGCCAATCATGAAGATTTTTGTAGTTTTGTGTGTAATTTGCTTACCTTTGTGAGATAGTTGGTATTGTGCATGCTGTGTAGCAGAATGAAATACAGTATATGAGTTTAGTTTTAAAATTTACATTGCAGGTCTGTAACTACAGTTTTTCCTGTACCCTTCTTAGTTTTTTATCCTCTGTTAACCCTTATAAACCCTGTGTTGATATTGAGTTACAGTACCAGTAGTTCTCTGTTGCTACATACACGGAATGTTACTGTGTTCATTATGTCACTGGATGAAACTGTATTACTGTGAGATGGAGCTCTATTTCCCTTGTATGTTACTACACACTTCCTATTAAAAATGAAAAAAATATTTTTCAAGAAAAAAAAAGGGAGGGGAAAGGTGAGCTTTAAGGGTGGTCTACAAGTGCATAAGAAGCTACTAGAAAGTTTTCTGTTTTAAAAAAAAGCAGCTGAGAAAAAAAATACAAAAGCAATTTCCACTGAAGAGAACAATTTATTAATAGAAGTTATTTTTTGGTGTTACCTCATTAATTCCAAGCAGGTTCCCCTTCCCAAAGAGCTGATGTTTGCTAAGTGAATGGAGGCGTTCTGATTATAGAGAGCTTGAGAGAAGAGGAGGAGGGAATGGGTTGTCTAATTCTAACTCTTGCCGTGCTGTGTTTCTGGATTTTTTCATTAAAGAGAGAATGACAAACTAGAGTTCTTCATGTTTTGCCCATGTATAGATTTTGTTTCTTGTTCTGTCAAGTGACCGCTCCCTCTGCTCTTAGTGACATCTTTTCCAAACTTGCACAGCATTCCTGCTGAATAAATAGTGTCCATAATAGTCAGAGTACATGGTGGGAATTGGAAATTCTACTTTATATGGGGAAAATAAATGTGCTGACGCTCTTATTACAGAATGTGGGGCCAAACAGTTGTTAAATGTAACCAACCAGCTTTTACACTCTCAAAGAGAACAGATTCAAATGAATTAAGTTGACTCAACTAGGTACAAACAATGAATGACTTAATATGGATCTTTCACTCAACTTCGCTAAGAAGTTACTCTTTTAAGATAAAAAAAAAAAATGGACGTTATCTTGATAGAGCCACTTGATTTTACAACTACCGAATGATATGACAAGTCCAAACAAAATGTGAAGTTGGCAGAGCTCAGTTTGGTCTCTCTCCCTTTTTCTCTGCCCACTGTCCCCTCCTCCTCCCATTATCCTCCTCCTTCAAAATCCCTGAGGAAAATCATAGCTCAGTGCTGTTCTTTTGTTAACAGTTGAGACCTGTCCTTAAGGAAGAATCTTGCTGTAGTGTGTTTTAAAGTTAGAGTACTAAATTCATCAGGAATATTTGCATTTCGGTATAAATGCCTAATCTTTGAAGAGCTTAAGTCTTTCTTAAATCATGGCTAACCCTTAGTAATACTTGGAATTAACTCATTAGGTTGTAAAAAAAAAAATGCACCTAATTATCCTATGAGTGGATGGTACTTTTATCAATTTTCCCGATCATAACAGATGCCTGGGGTTATTGCACTACCAGCTGTGTCCTGAATGACTGACATTAAAAATGCACCTGGAAGAAAAATGCATTCAAGTAGTTTGTGAATGTATACACCCGTACAGAGTACACACACAGACACATGTAGACATAGCTTTTACTTAATATGTTTCTCATTCAATTATAAAAATAAACAAGTATATCAGCCTTATCAGAATGGGATTTTAGTGAGGTTTTTTGGTTTGTTTTAGTGTGTCAAAAGAAAAATAATACAAGTATAGAATTCTAAAATGGCCAAAGAGTAAAAGAAGCAAATATTTGTCTGCTGTATTATGTTACCTTTATAATTTGTAGCTCCCTGAAAATTGTCAGGCTTGGCTTCTAGTAAAGTTACTAAACATAGTAAAAGTAGCTGTTATATAATATTGTCTGCTAATTATAATATTTCAAGTGTTATTGGATTTGTTTCTATTATTACCAATCCTGCCATTTCTCACTCAGAGCATCTTATGTTCTTGGTAACCTGGATATCTTTGCTGTATGCTGGAAATGTATCTTAAAGCATGTTTGTAAGAATAAGTAGAGGCATAATGAGGGGTGTGTTCCTCCAGGGAAGAATTGGGTTTGCACCCACCAGGCACCTGGGGGCCATCTCAGACCAGAATCACCTTAGAGGAAGTACAACACCTAAGGCTCCTTGAATCACAAATGTGACAAGAAACAAAACTGAACATCTGTGCTGCTTTTGTTAATTTCAGGTTCCGTCACCTAAAGAAAGTTATGGCCTTTGGGGATCCAGATGTGAAGTTAGATTACTTCGTGAAAGTCCCTACTTAAGGGACTTCTTCATGAGCCCTCCAGTCTGCCCAGAAATGAAGCTGTTTTCTCAGGTCTTTTTTTCCTGACGGTCAAATACCCAAGGGCAAACCCTTTTAAAACTGAGCTTACTCTCTGACCTCTGATTCCCCTCAAAATTTTCATTTTCTAAATTCTCATCATCTTATTAGTTCTTTGCTATTTTTATATTTCAAATAGTTTTATTTACCTGGCTAGGTGTGTTGGTCCAAATTATTTGGCTACAGTTACAAGAGATGGAAATTCATTCTACTACTTTTATAAGTCACTTTTTTTTTTTTTTTAACTCCTTGACTTAGAGACAGAGATGGTCTGCTTATATCACTGGTGATTTCAGGTAGTTTTTCTGATGTGTTTTTCTTTTCTTTTCTCCTTTTTTTTTTTTTTTGTCATGACCTGATTTATTTAGACTTTTGGAGAGAAACTGCATATACATGCTTATTGAAAGATTTGTGTTTTCCAACTTGATGTGAGTGTCCACAGTATTTCACATTTCTTTTCTTTGTCCCTAGCTGGCCACCCTCCATGGTAATCTCTTTAATCTCACATCCATCCCACTACTGTCACTGTCACTCTCAGCTGTTGACCTTGACTCTTCTAGCTTTCTTTTGGCCTATGTTTAGTATCACCACATTATTAAAAAAAAAAAAAAAAAAAACTTAAAAAAAATCTCTTCCATTCTTTTCTCTTTGCAATTGCTCTCCTTCAGCTCTTCATCCTCTTACTTGGGGATTGCCATGGTCTCACAGTTATTTGTGTGCCTCTGGGCTCCATTCACACTGCCACCCCACCCAACCCACATCTCCTGCACTTGAACCAACACAGATATCTTCTAAATAGCATAGACACAAATAATTACTTAAAAATGTTCAGTGGCTCACCATGAGCCTTCAAAATAAAGCTCCATCTCCTTGTTAGGTCCTCCAAGGTCTGTTACAAGCCTGAACCCATTTCTCTAACATTGTCTCCTCTGCTGGTTATCTTCACATTTCACTCTCATGGAACTACTGCCCCCAGAACACGCTCCATATTGTTATACCTCTGTGCTAATCCACCCACTAATTTCATTTTTCCCAGAATGCCTATCGCTCCTCTCCTTTGTGGGCAAACCCTTCTTCTCCTTCAAGGTTGACCTCATAAGTCACCTTCACTGTACTTTCCTTAATTGCATAGTTCACCTGCTATTCTGGGAGCCTCTAATGACATGGATTGTGTCTTACTCATTTCTGTATGTTCAGTAACTGATACATAGAAACCACTTACCATATGATTAAGGAATTAATAAGCAATTACTCTTGAGAAACTTTTCCTTCAACAATTCCTTTTTCTTTCTTTTGCTTTATTCTTTTTCATTCTAAAAAACCATTACTCTTAATCTTAGAATCCTTGTCTAGTGACTCTCTGTTCTATAACTTGAAGTTGTGTATGTCAGGTAGAATCACACAAAAACAGGTTTGTTTGTCTGGTGGTTGTCATTGTTTTTTGAAGAGGGGATAATCTATTTATTTCCTTTTTTAATTTTTCTTTTGCCAAATGAGACATACTTATGAAAAGAGACACAGTAAAAGTTTAAGTTTGGTGAATCAGCTGTGTATCATCAGAGAGATTCTTAATCAAAAGGCAGTTATAGTGTGGGGAAACTGGCGTATTTCGACAAATCTTGTTCAGAATGTTGGATAGCATAACAGGAAAGAGTCCATGAGACACAACTAAATTAAATTATTTCACTACACACAACCTAAAGCTCAGCCATCAAAAAACAGTGGATTATTTACATATCAGTGTGGTGCTAGAAGGAAAACAACTGATTGTCTATATAATAGGACCTTGGGACCCTAAGTCTTAAAGCTAGATGAGATTTTTCTCTTAAAAATGTTGAGACCTCAAAGTGTAACTTTGATCTCATTTTGCTGGCAGCAAATAATGATCCATTATTAGTTAAAAATTGAATATAGCTTGTGGGGACCAAAAGAAGTGGAATACCTAGATGATGCTTTAAGGAGTTGAATTGATTTTGTATTTTGGGGACCACTTATAGACTTTTCATCATATATTTATTATTTATTGTGTGCCTTTGTTATGCCCACTTATGAAATTTAGAAAAATTTTTAAAAGTTGGCTTATACTATTTCTCATATAGGACTCTCCTATCTCCATAAAGAGCAAAGCCCTAATATCGATTGAGCCAAAAAATCATCTTAAATTTTTTTGTAGTGAAATATTCAAAGCTTATGTTTAAATGGAAGCCAGAATGTTCTATCACAAAATATGAAAATATGATGTTGACCTTTTTGTGTCTCATCTATAAAAGACTAACTCTTAAATACTGGTGATTAAATCATTACTTCCAAGTAGCCAAGTAATTTGATTCATTAATTCATTTATTCAAGGTCCTGTCTTGTGCCTTACTAGGCAACAAAATTATGTATTCACCCCCTTTTCTGGATATTTAAATTGAAAGATATCAAGGTTTTTTAAATGGAGTTGATTAGCTTATTTCTTTATATATTCTTTCACTTATTTTTATGTGTTTGTGCTAATCTCACACATTATTTTAAAAATGTCATTTTGCCTTAGTTAACAGTATTTTTCTCTCAGAAAGCCAAGCAATGGGATATTATTATTATCTTGGTATTATCTTAATGCTTTAAAAACTCCCATATTTAGCAGATGCTTTTATTACAGAATAGCTTAAAGAAAACAAAGTCTAAAAAGAAAAAAGTGAAATAGAATGTGTATTTGTCACATATTGCATTGCATCCATAAAATAAAATAGAAGTACATTTATGTACATAAATAAATCTGAACTTTGCATTTTTGCAAAATAAATATGGTGAAAGGATGACTCAGGGACACCCTGAGTCAAAAAAAGCTTTGTAAACATCTACTTATTTTAAAAAGAGCAAGTTATCCTTCTTATTTTTCCTTTTTAGCCTCATTTTACTTCTTGTACCCATTCCTATATAATGGGATAAGTTACAGATTTGTGGATGTTGAACCAATGAATTCATTGAATTTTCACTATTCAGGAATACAAACACTTCCTCTAGTTTTATTAAAGAGTGTAGATTAATTTTGAATGAAACTGATCTTCTAATGCAAATAAACTTACAAGTCTCAACTGTTCATTAGTACAGTTTTATAGAACATGTTTACTCACCAAGATATGTTGTTTTAACACCTCAGATAAATTTAACAATTCTAAGATCAATCTAGTGTTAAGTAGGAGACATATGTTCTTATTGTCTATGATAAAACTATGAGGTAGACATAGGAAGCGTTCCAGCTATACTAAGTGAGGTTTGTGATGGGGCATCAAACAACCCCATTAGTGTAGTATGAACCCCAAGGTTTTCTCTTCACTTATGCATTCTAGCAAATATCACTGGTTGGCTAGAAGGCTTTCTCCACATTTTCCTAGGCTCCTACTCCCTTGGCCATAGCAGATCACGTGGCCATATCTAACTTCAGTTGGGTGGGAAGCACAATCCTACTTCATGCCTGGAAAGAAAAGACTGGAATATTTATGAAGAGCTGTGCTGACTCGCCACACTAACAGATGATGAACAATCCTGATCCCAAGCATCTAGACCCACAGTCTAGAACCTATGAACAGGTCCATGCTTGGGGACATGTACCCAGACAACTTGAGTTGTGATGCTCACATCATTTGCCCTTTACATCCTTTGGCTATCATCTCCACTAACCAATTTTAGCTCTCTAAAGCTTTGCCTTTCCAAAAGTGTCTGACTTTTTCAGCCACAGCTTCTCTAGGGCCATGGAATACTGGGATTTTACCTCTCTCCCCATTCGTGAAGTCCTGCCCACAAACAGTGGCAGGAAGTCAAAGGAACCTCCACTAGAGCAATTCCTACAGTGGGGTGAGAAAGTATGCTAATGTATACCAGAGACTAAAAACAAAAAGCACCTGGCGTATGGGGAAAGGCACAGAGGGATGTTGATATAGACTATACATTAGAAATGCATAAATGGTCTTGAGTGGCATCTGTATTTACTGATACTCTACCTTTTGCTCAGTATTTAGTTTCAAGCATTAACAAGATAAAACTCAAAAATTCAAGGATTAATGAGACACTTAAAGTTCAAAAAATTTAAGCCAATATTTTAAGGTCCTATGGATCACAATTTAAGTCAGCAAATCTAATTTGTGCTCTTGAGAGCCATAATTCAAGGATATGCTATGTGATGATGGAGTGGGTTTAAGGATTAAAGTGAATTGCTATATACTGTAACCCCCTCTTAGAGATTTAGGTCAATGTTAGCATTAAATGTCCATAGAAGCACTACAGTAAAGAGACATATTTTAACCCAATGCTTCCAAAGCTTATTGGACTATAGAACGAGAGAGAGAGAGGGAGGGAGATTCCTTTTCAACAGCACAAACACACTTTGGTAAATTCTGGTTTAACCATCTCTAGTTTGCTGTGTTGATTAATTATAATATAATAATATTGTAGCTCATATAATCATTTTACAACATGAAGCTAAGAATTTTAAAGGACTTTTGTACATATCTTTACTATTTGTTGATTTGTTTTTATTTTCCTAATAAAAGACAAGTGATTGGAACACCAACAGAAATTTAAAGTAGACAAAGCATCCAATAATATTTAACACTATGCAGGCACATACATAATTTGTGATATGCCACAAGTAAGGACATTGGCTGTATCCTTCAGAACCCAGAACTCATAAGCAATTTGCTCTGTTTTAACCATTTTATGACATGATCACACATTACTAACATATCAACCTTAATTATCATTTCTTTATGAAGACCTTGTGAAGAGAAAAGTCATCATTTAACTTCAAGGTCTATTTCTTGATTGCTTTCCCATTTTTTTTTCTTAATGTCAGAAGTTTTAAAGCATAAGTGGAGAAAAAGAAATTGTTGGGTTTCAGAAAATTCTCTACTAAATGTACCCCTTAGGAATTTTCCTGTGCAAAAGAAGGGTAATAGATTAACAAGAACAAATTATTTACCTTTATAGTATGTTATATTTAACCAAGTGCAGTGATCACTTGGAAGGAACCTATTGTCCTATGAATGTTTATACTAGTAACACCTACATTCAAAGAAAACCCTAGGTATGACGTTCCCTGGTGGATGTGAGGGTGGGAAAGGTAACAGGGCATGGGTGTCCTTACTTACTCTGGTTAGATTATTCTGCTTTTCATTCATTAATGATTTCAGTTCCTCTCCCTAAATTTTAAAATAGGAAACAAATTAATACTCAAAACTAATTTGCAAAATACACGATTTTTCTAGGCCATAGAAGACGACGACACTCAATCAAAATTTAGGGTAGCAAAAATTTCTAGTCTACATTTTTTCCTCTTATTAATTCTTTTTTCATATTTTTCCTTGGGGTTGTAAGATTCAGAAAGTATAATGATGTCAGTAATACCTCTAAAATTTCATTTTAGGAGGATCTGAAGATCACTTGAGCACTTCAGGGCTGCTCTTTGGCAACTCTTTGAAAGTCACACAGCAATATTCTATTTCTTGTCTGCTCAATTCTAAAATCAATTACCGCCATGTTTTCTTTTGAGGATTGAACACAGGGGCACCTACCACTGAGCTAAAACCCCACCCTTTTTTTACATTTCTAAAATTTTGAGACAGGGGCTTGCTAAATTGCTGAGGTTGGCCTTGAACCTGTGATCTTCCCAACCGACTAGCACATAAATCATTGGAATGCTAGCAAGGGTCCTGTGTAACTCTTTGCTAAACACCAGAATGTAAATCTAAGTTACTGAGATTTGCAGTGTTACAATCTCTCCTTTAAAATGACATGAGGGAAGCTTTTAACTTAATGAGGCAGAGGGTCCTGGCTTGCAAGTTACATTATATTTTCATTGCACAAAGCTAAATTATTGCTTTAGTTTCCTATATGGTACCCCAGTGGCCTCGAAGACACAATGTAGCTTCCAGAAATGCCTGCTTTTGTCTTAGGCAATAACTTACTCCCTGGGAGTATGCTTTCTGAGAATTACCCATAACATTTCCTACAGTAGGCAGAATTTCTTGAAGGTCATTCACAGATACTAAGCGAACTTTACTTTTTTATTTTAAAAAATTCAGGAACATTGAAGTAGTAAGTCTGCAAACATTAATATACAAAAAAAAAAACTAATGAACATTTATTTCCCTTCTGTCTATAACATTGAGAAAACAAGAAAAGGTCTGGGTAAAAATTTAAATCATAGGGCATAATTTTTTTTTTCCTGACAATTCTCCTCTGTTGTTGCAAACTTTTTAAAATAAGTAAACATGGGTTTTGCAGGAGTGGTCTTTGAAGACTTTGAATTATAATAATGAAATATACTGATGTATATTTGTGAACAAGAATCCTACTCCTAGTTTGAACATCAAATGTACAAACCCAAATATACAAGTGTGTGTGTGAGAGTTATTCTTTTTAAATAAGCTTTATCGTCTAATAAGGCAATATGAGAATTTAATTAAAACAAAGCAAATAAAAAATGCCCTCAGTAGTCAGTGTGCAGTCTTTGGGGTAAATTTTAGAGCTTGACAAATTTCAAAGCAGAGACATTGCTCTAGGCTTTTTGCCAAACAATTCCTGGTAATCTGATGGCAAAAGAAAGAGCTGCTGCCTGCTTAGTTATATGCATTTGCTAGAAGAGAAGCCAATGCATTTCTTAAGCAAACCATCAAAATCACAGCTTAGACACACACACACACACACACACACACACACACACACACACACACACTCACTCAGTATGCTTTTACAAGTCCAGGAATATACGCATTAAAATACAACCAGGCTCAAAGGAAGCACAGAAGTAGCAGACGCAGCTGGTGTTGGCTGGGCTCTTGCTACATCTTGAGTGGTTTAATATACAGCAGCATTTTCCTCAATGGCTACAGCGGAAGGAATTCCATTTTTCATATCTTGACAAGATTTAGCATCATTCTTATGTGGTTAAATTCTAGTGACTGCTCAAATCCATTCATTCATAAATGGGTGATTTGGGCTGCTATTGTCTATGGTTTATTTAAATGATTTAAATAAATATCTATTCTCCCCATTGTGCTAAACATGATTATGTAATATATAGTGATATAAGAAAATGATCAAATCAGGCATGTTTATGAAAGGAAGATTGTTTTATAAGTTCTTTAGAGGGGAAAAATATTGAGTAAGAAATAACTGGGGTTTTGGATATATAGGTTTTGGCCACTGGAGGGCTCTCATTTTTTAAAACTAATTCTTTAGAAATCTACTTGATGTAGCTGCAACTTCCACATCACCAATTTAAATCTTAGTGTTGTAAAATCTATCTTGATTTCCTAGTTGATAAGATGGTCTAATTTTCAAAACACAAAATAAAATGAAATCAGGTTTAATTTACTATGTTCTTTCACTATTTCACAACAAAAAAATATTTCACCACCAAAAAGGAGAAATGAGCTATGTATATACTTTTTTTTTAAAATAATCATTTCATAACCAAGACTCATATCAAAATTTGCATCAGAGTATAAGAGTCCTAAATCTGGGAGTCAGACTCTATGTCTGACCACTTAAATAGTCTGCAGTGTCAAAGCTCTGTGTTTGAGGGGTGCACTGTTGGATTTAACAGATGAGTAGGTGTTTTCGAGACAAAGAAAGGGCATTCATTGGTGAAGGTCTAGCAGGAGCAAAGTTAAAACTGCATGGTGTGTATGGGGGGAACCAATACCTTCACTCTAGGGCCAAATATGAAGCTAAAGTGAAAGGAGATAAATTTGAAGAAGTAAATGGGTGGTCACATGGGAAGCCCTTTTATATTATTCCAAGGGGTTTTCTCTCTAGTCCATGGAGGGCAGTGCCCTGAAAACCTCCCCCAGAGAAAGCAAAGCCTAACTAGAATCACTACCTCCTCACAGGAGGGCCTGGTGCCAGTGCTCAAAATGGTTTCCCATTTAGCTCATCTGTTTTTGATTTCTCATGTATTTACATTTTACTTCATTAGCAAATCTGTGTTTCATTCAGCATTAAAGTATTTTTCTCCAAATTTCCACGAATGTGTGTCATTTGATCCAGTAGCTTCTAGAGTTCTGGATACATGGTTGGTGTTCTCAGATTTGTAATTACAAATCCCTTTTGATTGAGAAGCACAGCAGGTAGCAAAGATCATTTAAGGTTAAAAGGTAACAAGAAAGGAATTAGATCCATTGACCGGAGGATGATTTTGAAGAAGCAAAGAATGGAGGCTCATAAATATTAGATTTAACTGATTCCATAATGTCTAGTTACCTGTAATATGATTTTGACCAGTGAGGGATGCTCCCATAATTTTTAAAATCTTGATTCTGTAGAATCTATTTGACATAGCTGCATATTCCCCAGCCTAGCTCCAAAATGGATGTTTCCTTAAGCAAAACTTACATAAAAATAAATTGTATTTCTTAATTTTCTCAGCTCTTTCCACTTATGAATTCCTATTAGGAGAGAAAAAGAAAACTTGTGTGTCACTATAACCAGCACTTATGGCATATGGGTATTATTCCTGAAAAGTGGCTCCCATCTCTCCTTTGACCCCCTTAGCATTTTGTGGCAGTTTTCCATAAACATTCCAAGTTCTGGACATTTTGGTACTTTGTTTTTTTATGCATTTATTCACTTATCCAGCATCACTAATTGGAAGATACAGAACTGATAGACAATTAGAAGAAAAACAAAAGAGGTAACATTCTGATACTCAAGGAGGACTTTTTTCCCCAGGTAGTCTGTTTAATGTGAAATGCAAGATAGAGAATAATAGTGCTCCACCTAGAAGATTCCAAATCCCTAAAATTTGAATCTTAAGTTGCTGTGACACTGTTTTAGTCAGCTTTTTTGCTAAAGGATCTGACTAGAACAACTGCAGGGGAGGAAAAGTTTACTGGAGGGCTCACAGTTTCAGAGGTCTTAGTCCAGAGAAAGCTGGCTCCGTTCCTCAGGACTGGAGGTAAAGCTGAACATCATGGCGGAGTGTATAACGGGAGGGAAGCAGCTCACATCATGGTGGTCAAGAAGCAGCGAGAGACTCCAGCTCCAGATACAAAATGTATACCCCATAGCCACGCCCCCAAATTAACCACTTCCTCCAGCTACAACCCACCTGCCTCCAGTTACCACTCAGTTAATCTCATCTGGGATTACTTCACTGATCAGGTTAAGGCTCTCACAATCAAGTCATTTCTCCTCTGAAACTTCCTGCATTGTCTCACATGTGAGCTTTTGGGGGACAACTCATATCCAGACACCAATTAAGAGGAGGTCAGAAGGCTTCCCCAATCCCTGATGAAGCTACACTAACATTACACTTTCCTGACAAATTCAATTCCAATTTCCAATCTTATAAAACAAAGTGTGTGCCGTATCCTGGGTTGGTAGTTAGGTGAGTTGGAGATATGTTTTGTACCCAATCCTATAAAAAGGTAAGCACCCTAAACTATGATGGCTTGGTTTTTGTTATCACAATCAGGACTAGCTTTAATAAGATGCTTTGTCTCTTACTAATTGCACCTAGGAAGAGACTTTCACAGTGAAAAAAAAAAAAAAAGACATATCACTTAGTATTCAGATACAAAATAGTAAGCAATCCCATTTGATCAGTTTGTTCATGTACTCAAAGCTTTTAGCTCCCACAGTATGTCTTTCTACTTCAATATTCAGGTATTTAACAAAAGTCTGTTGGTGTCCAGGATCATGGATTCAGGCAATGAAATGGGAATACTATCCATAAAAATTCCTACCCCCAAATTGTTCCTTCCAAGCTTTGTGCAACTTAACATACCAAAAGAGCAGATTCAGAACTCCTTCTCTTTTGAGAGTATAGAGTTGGTTCATCCCTTTATGTATTGGAATGACCTACCCTTGTGTGAGAATTAGAATCTGGCTTCTTAATTTCTCCATGACAATGTCAACTCTGCTGCCATCTTGCCTACTATTTAGATGAATAGATCTTCCTATACAGTTAGCCACTTTGAATATCGGCATTTTTAACAACTGTCAACAAATGTAACCTTGAGCTTACTGTGCTAAGGTGATGGCAAATGCACCTCCCTGAGTGCTCTGGGATATTGAATCACATGCCACAGGTTTTTGGCTTGATTCCTTTAGTAATCGCCATATATTTCAAAAGGTCGAGATTGAGCAGCCACTTAATGTTGTACCTTGATTTCTGTTGAAGTTTACCATAATACATGACTCTTTGGGCAAATAAAGAAAGAATGGTTTTGAATAACTGCAGGAACATCATGCTAAGTGATAATTGATGTCTTCAGAATAAGGAGCTATGCGACACAGATACTAAGGATTTGTTCCAGAAAAAAAAAAAGTTCATCTTTTAGGATTAGCTCATAAGCTTTCTTTTTTGGACAAGGAAAACTGTGTCATATATCCATTCCCACTTTTATTTTGACTTCCTCAATTCTTGGGGCTAAATTGGACAGTAAGTTGTTATTAATGATCTAATATTTGGTGCCTTTTATAATTATTGGTTTCAAAATTTCTTTTAAATCATATCTTATTTCCTCTTTCATGACACTTATCTCATGAGGGCAGAATTTGTTCCTTCTGTACTTGCCTCTGATCTCTGACTCAGGTCACAACTGCTTGTGGTCTACAGTTGCTTATTATGAACAGAGAACAAATGCTTGTGGAATTACCTTTACTTTGCATGGTCTTGTAGTTTTGGGGTTTTTTTCTTGTATTTTTAAATAATCAATGATTACATTTGGAATATAGGTGGTGAAAATTTAAGCCATCAGAAAAAACTAGCAAGACTATTGAGAATAATTAATAAATAAAAATAGTAACAATTCTTAAGGACATTTTGAAACCATTTTTCGCTAAAGAGTTTGATGATATCCTTTTATATTCCCCATCTTTATTTTTACCCAGATCTATATTTATTGTTATCATGTCACCGTTTATATTATTGAGTTTTATTTTCAGCAAGTTTTAACTTTGTTAGAGTTTGCATCTGAAGACTCTAGACAGAATGGTTAAGCAATAAGGTCATGCTTGATTACTATGTGTTTATGTCATCACTTTGTCCTATTCTTGCAACCAAGGCCATTAGTCAAGTACGTGAGGAGAATTGTCTAGGCCAAGGAGGACTGTGCCTGCAAGGCTGGCTTTATGAGAACTGGGATGAGTCAGACCAATTATCACTCACAGGAGCTGCATTTTCCCTCATAGAAATCTTCTGACATGTGAGGAGAGCAAGACTGGAGAGATGAAGTAATTGTCCAACATCAGAACAAATCCATCTAAATGAAAGTCTCAAACCCAGGTTTCCTGATTTATAATCCAGAAACCTTCCTACACTGCTTCTCAGGTGTTTCTCATAAGTTGTCTGAAATAATGTATTGAGACTGAAAGGGGTGGCCAGGTATACCTCACTGTTGGGATGACATGCAGAGCACGATGTTGGGACGAGAGAGTGGTCCCTTGTCTCTCATGCCAATAGCATAGCCAGTGTGTTTTGAAGTATGCTTATAAAATGAATAGGCCCAAAGGGATGAGGGAGAAGGCGTGTGGAACTTCCTGAATTATAAGACACAACTGAAGGGAAATGTTAGAAAATGATGGCAAATCAACTTAGTAAAATGTTATATGGTCATTATGCATACAAGCTTGGTGTATATGCTTCCATGAGCTAGACCAAGTTATCTTCTCATAAGCTGTGTGATGTTCATTTAACTTCTTATTCTCATGTGTCAAATTGAGGTAATAATAGGACTACTCTCCAGGGTGTTGAGAAGGTTTGATGCAATATTGACCCAGGTCGAATATATGAGATCAGCATGTTATCCATAGTAAGAGTGATGTCTAAAAATTTTTGATAATTTGGGAAGATGATGATGTCATAATGTAACATTAACAACTTCTAAGATACTATATTATGCAGTTGATTATAATTATATAAATATATAAATAGAAGAAAAGAATTTAGAGGGAAATATTTATCCCACCTATCTTTAAATTAAATATTAGCTATTGAGATTATTTCCTTTTATGTATTCACCTGTATCGCATAAATTTTCTACAAATAACATACAAAATATGTTCACAAAACTATAAAATTCAGAGTTGGGGTTGTGGTTCAGCGGTAGAGCGCTTGCCTAGCATGTTTGAGGGCTTAGGTTCGATCCTTAGCACCACATAAAAATAAACAAAATAAAACTATTGTGTCCAACTAAAAAATACTTAAAATAAATAAGTCCTTGACAACTAAAAAATTAAAAATATATATATATAATTCAAAAATATAAATATCACAGTTCTCACCCATGGATCTTAACAATTCTTGTATTTGGGGAGGGGACTAGTGTAGTTTTATTTGCTTACAAACCTTTATCTAGAAATGTACATATCATATGCTCTAAGGAAACAGTATCATTCTATTCTAGTCCAAATCCTCTCTAGCCTTTTAGACCAGTTCATCCACCTGTAATAAATTTAGATGTTAGAGAGTGACATGATCCTGTTCTCGGGCATTGAGCTGTATAAATCTTGATTCATAGAAGTTCATTTCCTTTTTCAGAACCTATATCATTCTTTTAGCAAAGAAAAAAACTCAGAAGAATCATGATCTTTGAAGGACACAGGGGTACGTAACTTCAGGGAAGTGGCACTGAAGACTCCAAGTGGCTCTGTAGTGTCTCATCACTGCAGAAATAGAAAGCTCCAGGGAGAGTCTTCTGGTTCCATCCCATGATTAGCTATATTGAGGAGCAATAAACAAGGAAGTGTTGTCATTAATTCTGCAGCACTTACGCTCATCAGTACACATTATTACACCTTTCAGTGGTGCTCAGCTTACCTGTAAACATTTCACCACCAGTTCACCTTGTTCTTGCCTTATAATTACAAATCATTGTATGTATTAATCTAAATGAAGGTATTATACCCACAAACATTAATTATGACTGGGAGAGTTATCAATGTGTAAATCAATTATAATAAGTCAGCCTTCATGGAATACTCTTAGTGCTTTTGAAAACAAGTATTAGAGCAAATGATATTCTGTGCTTATGTAATTATGTCAAAATGAACCCCAATATGGTGTAACTGTAATGCACTAATAAACAATTTCTAAAATATGCACATTTTATGATAATTTACTCCCTATGCACACTTCCTTCATTACTTTGGCAGTATAATTTTCTAATATTTTACTAGATCCAGCTCAACTCTGACCTGGGTTACCAAATGTTAGAGCTGAGAGTAGGCTTAGATATCATGTACTGAATAATTCAATCTGTTTGCTTCACAGAAGGGGAAACAAAAGTCTAGAAAGATTAGCTTTGTCCAAGAGCACAAAGGCCAAGATTATCCCAGTCCAGTTCTATTCTGATACATCTTGTGACCTTTTGATAATTAATGCCAAGTATTTTTTGGCCCATATGATGATGATTGGTCACCCTCAGGTACCCTATTTTATGAAGTTCAACCTACTTCAAAGCATTTGTTTACAACACCATGAAATCATTTTAGTGAAGAAAATCCACTAAGAGTTGGTCTGAAAAGCATTCTAAATCAGTGGTGACTGTAAATCACTATTTTATTCAAACAGCATCAGATGATTCTCTATATGTGGAATAGACAAATGAAGTGTGTTCTTTAAGGAGTAGGGCAGATCAGGCACAATTCTGTGACTCAAGAATTTGTTCCTGTTCTTTCTGCCTATGTACTTTTGGATACACCAATTCCTTCAATACTAGGAAGCAGGATTTTTGGTGTTTTCAAGGGTTTTGCATTGAAGATGAAGATAAAACTTCAAACAAGTGTCATGTTAGAACATAAGAAAATATTTACTCACAATCTTGAGTTAACATTTTTCATCTTCATGAAAGAATTGGTCAAATGAATGATTCTTGATAATGGAGAATCTTTTTTAAAAAAAAAATCCTTTTTTTTTTCATTCATTCTCCAGCTATCTTGATCACCAGCTATGAACCAATTTCTGATTAGGTCTGTGGATGTTGTCTCTACCAGTGGGGAACTCACGGATCACAGGGGAGACAAACACAAGCACATCATCATGATTTCATGTGACAGATACAACAGAAGGCCCAAATGGGATAAGAGAAGAGTCAGAGTATTAATAGAGGGAATAACAAACAAGTTAAATTCAAAACACGATTACAAGTTTGATGAGCTTGTTGTGGATGGGATGGAGTTTACTATATCAATTTAAAGTAATATTCTGAAAGAAGTAAACATAAGAAATATTGGGGTGATAAGAGAGTATTTTATCTTTCGAGAACTGAAGTGGTTTAGTATTGCTAAAGCATAAAATCTGTTGTAATGAGTGGTATAAAATAAGACTGAAAAATGTATCATACCAAAAGTATTGTAAGTATCATACAGGGTAAAGTATCATAAAAGAACATTAAGACTGTGTCAAGGAGGCTAAAATTTATTTTGGGGCATTCAAGAATTATGAGTAGACAATGGCATCATCAACCTAAATGTTAGGAAAACCACCATTACCACAGTCTATTAGGAACTCTATAGGGCAGGGGACCCCGTGAACCAGGAAGAACAGTAAAGAGAAAATACACCACAAATTCTAAGTAAGAAACATGTTCTGAGAGAATCACAGTGATAATGACAGTAAAATACAAAATAGGATGAGTCTAGAAGTACCTTCTAGACTCAAAATATAATAGACATCATTTGGAGATTTTTTTGTGGAAGGTTAGGAGGAAAAGAAATAGAAGCTGGTTCCCAGGTGCTTGCTGTGGCAAGAGAGTGGTTGGTCATCATTTATGTTGATAGAAATGTGGGAAAGGGTTCACTTGTGGGAAGAATGAGCATCATGGTGACTACAGTGAAGACAGCGGCCTTGGACATTTCAAGTTGGAAGCTTTGGTGGGATATCTACATAAAAAATGCCCAGTAGGTGAAATGTCTGGAGGACACACATCAGTTTAAATGACCTTAGGGTACATGCCATTAACATCATGAAAATTATTAACATCAGGAAGCATGTATTCCAAAAGGTAAAGAAGGCTGAGGAAGAATGCTCCTGGACACCAGGGAGGTTGGCTGAGAAAAGGAAATTGTATCATCAAGCGACTCTGGGAAGAATTAGCCAGAGAAACCAGGATGGAAGGGTTCCACGTAAAGGAAAGAGCTTTTTTGTTGTTGTTTGGTTGATCAGTTGATTGGTTTTTTGTGTTGTTGTTTTTTACTTTTTTTTTTAGTATTAGTAATTAGTGTTTCATGAAACAAAGAAGATTGGTGAGGACAGATTCTGCAATTTATAGCCATGTTCTGCAGTTGGCGGCCATATTGGGAGTAGGTTCAGTGGAAAGTGGGAGGGAGCTGGATTGTATTAGGTTCCTGATTGAAATGAGACCGAAAAGTTCACACAGCCAACAGGAGCCTGCTCTCTTGGAAACTCTATAAGATATGGAATCAACATACACACCCATGAAGAAATGAATGAATAACAAAAATTGTAGTGTGTGTGTGTGTGTGTGTGTGTGTGTGTGTGTGTGTGTATGTGTGTGTTTGTGTTTAGGTAGGTAGAGATACATGGATGTATATCTACAAGGGAATATTATCCAGCAACGACATGGGTGAACTTGGAGGGTATTATGCCAAGTAAAATAAGCCAGGCACAAAAAGACAAACACAGCATGATCTCACTTATGTGTAGAGCTCATAGAAGCAGAGAGTAGAATGATGATTGCCAGGTGCAGGGGATAGGGTAGGGAGAGGTGGAGATACCGGTCACAAGTACAAAATTTCATTGAGACAGGACAAATATGTTCTGAAGATCTGTTGTACAGTGTGGTGACTGTAGTTAACAATAACATATACTTTAAAGTGCTAAGAGGGTAGATTGTTGATGTTTTACCACATAAATAATAAAGTATGTGAGGCGATGCTTCTGTCAATTTGCTTCATCTAATTCTGTCACAATGTATGTACACATGAAAACATTACATGCTGCCATATAAATATAAGTAATTTTATTGTCTATTATACTTTAATAAAACTGGATGTGTCTGGGGGATGGGGGAGGGGATTCAGAACTAGCCTATACATTTAACTTACATTTTCAACTAGTGTGTTTTACCTTCAAAAGAATAGCTTGAGGCCAGGCGTCCTGGTGCACCCGCCTGTAATCTCTGATCAAAAATTCTATCGTTTGGTGTTATGATGGGTAACATCACACTCTCTTGAAAATATGAGAGTGTTCTTTTGAAAAAATGCCATAGGATAGCAGAGATGGCTGTGTGTTCAGGCTGTGGCAGGACACCTTGGGGAAGAACTCTTGTGAACAGGACCACTGGGGCACAGGTCAAATGGAATACATCAGAGCTACATAACATGATACCCCTTCTAGTGTAGGGCCAAGGCTCAGAAAATGAAGGCTCTACCTAAACAGGGAACAAAACTCTAATTCAGGAACCAGGGTCTGAGCCTCAAGGAAGACAAAACAGGCAGACTTTCCAGGGCTTTCATTTTGGTTATACAGAGACTGCAGTAAGGATCAGAATCAAATCAAAGGAAACTCCATTTATAATGTAGAGTTGGATTTTTGTAGAACACTCTGGCAGATGGAAGTCATTTCAAAATATATATACAACTTTTTTTTTCTGTTCTTGTTAGCACAAAGACACTTTTCATCTTTCTAGATTTTCTGCATCTCTAGTTTTCACCATTTTATTCCCAGAGCTCAAAGGTGATGCCCTTTTGGAAAAACATTCTAAGATAGAAGTAGAAACTACAATCAGTACAAGTGTTGGAAATAAACGCACTAATACAAATGTCCTCAAATTCATTCATTGATTCATCCAATACTTTTGAGCGCTTGTTATGTGGCAGGCATCTTGCTGTGGGCTGGCCATGGGCCAGACCAAAAACCAGGAGTCAGCTAATGGCTTAAGGAATTAAGCGCATGCTGAGAGAGCAGGCATTATGTGTAGCAAGAAATGCAGTCACATTACTGAATGAGGCATCAGGGTTGTTTTCTGAAAGTTGCATTTTTAAAACCATAATTCTTCCAAATGTGTTGAAAATTGTCCTCAGAAGCTATTTTAACTTTACACAGACGCAGCGCTTTTATAACAGGAAAATGCTCATATTTTCAGCTCAAGTCCTTAAGTGGGGAAAACATGGCAGATGCTTTTGCTAAGCATAAAAGATTGATTTGATCTGAATTTTAATTAAAATTACTCAAAAGCCTAATGAATACTTTTTTCATGGCTATCTGAGTCCGGAGGAAGAAAAATGTCCACTTGTTTAAAAAAAAAAGTGTCAAATTTAAATCAAGAGAAAAAGAAAAATAGAAGATTATCAAGTACGGATCAGTTATGTCATGAGATTTTCCTGAATGTCACCATGGGAAGATAGTTTTCATTTTACCTTTGCCATCTACAAATATATTCATTTATGAAGATATTCATTTATCAAGATATTAGCGATGATTTAAAATCTGATTCTGAGACCAGCATAGCACATTGATATATTAACATTTCTATAAAAAGTGCCTACTGCCAATGTTCAGTATTTATTTTTTGCATTTTTGAACAGCAACTGCCTCTTCTATAATGATGATTTGACAACACAACTGACTATATATAAATTTAGACTCTAACACTATGTTTGAATAAATGAGTTAGGAAAGCATCAAACTTTTTTTTTACATGCCAAGTGTCAATGTGATTTTTTTCAAGTCTAATTATTTTTAACTGTGAAAATGTTTGTTCTCCAAAAAGAGAGATATAGAGAATGCTGATATGTTAAACAAAGTTGAAATTTAATAGAAATTAATTAGGAATTATTGTTCAAAATCCTTGATAAACTGTACTATCTTAGGTACTTTGAGAAAGAAAGAGATGAATTGGACAGGACTGTGACTCACCCAGATCTCACATTATACAGTGGGAAACAGCTGTGATAAGTGCTTTAATAGCTGAATAAACAACATGCAGGTAGAAAGTACTGCAGAGTGCAGGGGGATTGATTCCAGGTGAAGATGCCCTTTAAATGATGGACATGCATTAAGCACCATAGAGGACAACAGAACAAACATAAAATATGGCCCTCCCTTTAAGGAACTTATCTTCCCGGGGAGATAAGATTTATACATAACATAGAAGATCTCATAAACAGACAAAACATTGTAAAATGTACAATTACATATGAAAAACAAAAGAGTTTGTTGAGAAAGTATAGGCTCTGGGAGTTCACTAGGGGAACCACTGAGTATTGACAAGAGAGATTAAATGACATCTTGGAAAAGATGGACCTTGGGTTAGACGGGAAGTGCTGGAACTATCTGTAGTAGAAGCAGAAATTTGAAAGGATGAAAAGGCTTAATGAAGGGATGACTGTTCCATGGACCTGGTGGGGTCTTCTTCTAGCTGCATTGGGAGAACATATTGGCTGCATTAAGGAAGGGTGGGATGGGGTGCCACCTTTGAATGCCAAGATGAGGTATCTGGACTTGACCTGATAAGAACAGGCAATTCCTGTAGTTTGTCAAATAGCCTAGTGACAGGTGGAAGCCACTAGAAGGATTAGTCTGGCCGGTATTGCTTTTCTAAAGAATTGCTTTATATAAAGTTCTTCTAAACAGTTTGGAATTCATAGCATTAGACGAATACAGTGTTCTTATTACTTTAGATGCATACAGAGAACTAATGAGTTTATATAGAACCCTAACACTTGGTAAAGTATTCTCTGGAACTGCACAACTGAGACCTATAAGAAACCATTTAGTCACCTTGCTCTACTATAAAGGAGTAGATGAAAACAGACATAATGGATTAACAATTGTTAAAAAATAATCCGAGAGACCCGATGTTGAGATGATTCACAAAAAGAAAGATTTCTATCCAAAAAGCACCCATCTCTAATATTTTCAGAAGCTTCAGAAGGTATCTTGACATTGCAAAAAGGAAATTTCCTTTTTTAAGATTTTTTAATGAGAGAAATATATTTGGGAATTCCAAATTAGTTTAATTTTAATACATAAGAAGAAATAAACCCAACAGGTTGCCAACAACCAGCAGAACATTAAATGTAGGTAGTAACCAACAAGACCTTATGAAGGGAAAATCAGGGCAGGTCAGTCCAATTTCCACCAAGGACAAAGTAATAGATCCTAATGATAAGGAGGTTATAAAGCGGCTGAAGTTTTCTAAGACTTTGGGGTCTGCTGTATTTGACATTCTTTTTAATAAACTATACAGATACAATCTGTGCATGTTGCACACGGAGACAGATAGTGATAACTTATAATCCAGATATAGCTTCTTGATCAACAATGTCTCACCATTAATGTGGAAATATTTGTAGCTGATAAGCTCAGGGGTCAGAGGTGTGTTAATGGTGTCAAAGTCACAGAATTGCCTTCCATGTGGACTTGCTTTATCCTGGAATCACATTACCAGCTGGGCTCCCTCCTTCCCACTGACTCAAAGTGTATACTGCTGTCATTTGAGAACCAGAATAAAATTATACTACAAACTAAATCCTCATTACTAGAAGAGGGGGAAAAAAATCCCCATAGATCCTGCTTGGGCAAAGTTAACATGCACAGAGTTTGAGTCAAAACAATAACAACAACAACAACAACAACAACAAACAAGTATATTCATTCAAAATATCTATTACATCAAGAAAGTTGAGATTTAAATGAATTGAACTTTTGATTCAATGGGTCAAAACAAACTAACAAATTTACAATATTTGTGTGAGAACTTATCACAGTTTGGGAACCAACAGTCATTCCAAGTGTACCTGGATACAGCGTATTTGCTTTCCCTTGGCTCACTAAAATCTTCACTGTTCCATTCATCCCAAGAGATCAAATTCTTCCCAGCTCCCCAGGGCCCCTTCCCAATGAAGCTCCCATAGATAGCATCTTGATGTCCTGTTGCCTCTTCCCAGCTAGTGTCACATGGCTATCCAGCACATTAACCTCAGGTCCGCCGTATTGATATGCCTTACAGACCATAGAGGGACAGCTCATCTAAAAAGTTCTCTTTAATACTTTCAGTGAAATTCCTCTCAGACCTCTGACTCCATCCTCTTTATAATACTTAGACCACTGTTCTTCGCCCTTGGCCTCTCTGAAGCACAGTGTTCCATCTCAACTTCCTGGATCCAGGAAGAATGATATACTTGATTTCTGCTAGTGCAGCTGTGTTTATGGAGATTCCACCCACAGCCCAGCTACTCTTTTGGATGTGTGCTCCAGCTAGGCAAAATATGAAAGATTTTTCCTTCAAATTCTCTATTGAATGTCTTTATTATGAATGACTTCCTGATGCTGCTTCTATTTCTTCTAGCATTAGTTACTTTTAGGAATCTCCTGGTACATCCTATATTTGAATGTATACTAATTTTTAAAAATATGAATTCAAGTGTCCTGAAATAACTATTAAATGCTAAGGTGTTTGTCACTTCTCTAGATTTTATGGAAGACATGTAAAATTCCATTTCTGCAGGTGAGAGATATAGCTCAGTGTTAGGCCCTGGTGTCCAACCCTAATGCTGGATGGATGGATGGATGGATGGATGGATGGATAGATAGATAGATAGATAGATAGATAGATAGATAGATAGATAGATACATAGATAGATAGATACATAGATAGATAGATACATAGATAGATAGATAGATTCTACTTATGCTTTCTTTCTCTGTTAATCAATACCTCTAAATCATCTTATTTTTAATAAAATAGGAAGTTGAAAGATACAAAATATCCTTCTGCCAAATGAACTCTCCTGAAATGTTTTAAAACAATTGGGTAAAGGATTCATATGACACAGTGATTTGTTTTGGTGCTCCTTTGTCCTAAGATCGTTAGATGTGACATACAATTTTATAAATAAGGCTTGCTATCAGGTTAGGGATTCAATTATGAAGAAAGACTCATTTCCCTTGGCCTCTATGTATACATTGTTCAAATTACATTATGTTCTTTGAGATTTCTTTTTCCATTGATCCAGCTAAATCTTGCTCGATGCCTTTACAAAGAACTGCTCATCAAAAAATTTCCAGTAATCTTCTGGCATTTCAAAATTATATATCCCCTGGATAAAAATTTTGTTTGTGGTAAATATAAAACTTCCAAGTTCCTGAAGATATATCTTATGCACAACAATAGCTATGTGATATATTATTGGCTGCCTTGATTTCTTCCAAGTTATGCACATTTCCTTTTTCCAGACTTGAACCTATTTGTCACACTTTTTAACTGGTTGATACACACTCTACTTACTACATTCATAGTTTTCCAATTACTTAAAAAGTATAATATTCAAATATAATATCTCTTCACTGAGTAATGTTAACTTTATCTAGCAGTTTTATTTTTAGTAACATAATTTTAAGTGTCTTATTATATCATAAAGTATATTATGAAATAGTATATTATAAAATATTTGAATCATAAAAAACTATCCACTATCCTCACATATGCTTTTATTTTCTTAATCAGGGACAATCCATTTCTTATTACAGGTCACTTTCAGTTTCAACTAACATACAAAAAGTTTACCAAAACCAGATTTTTTAATGTAAGTTAAAATGCTTGAACGTTTTTCTCATTATGAATTAGCTCAGGAGATCCTTCAACTAAACCAATACTTCCTAATCAATAATCCGTTAGTAGACTTGATGGAATTTTCATAAGTAACTGAACTAAGAGCCAGAAAGTAGGTTTGGGAACTCCAGTGTTCAGAACTGATTTCACTTTTATCCATTTACCTTACCTTTATTACATGTTATCACCATTGTTGCTTAGATTTCTGATTAGTGTGGTACTTTCAGTCCTAACTCAGAGGGTCTCTTGTATTGGTCTCAGGAATTCAATCACTTTGCTACCTGCTCTCCTGGGGCCAAGATTTCTTCAGAAAATCAATGAATCCAGGTCTAAGTAAAATCTTTCCAGGCAAGCCTAAGATGTCCTGACTCCTCTTGGATATTCCAAAAAGTACAGTTAAAAATCGAGGGCCTCCTCCATTTCCCATGCCTCCCAGGCCTGTTAACTTGGGTCACCCACAACCCAACATACAAACCTGTCCTCTCCTGGGCATTTACATCAGACATACCATCCTGAGCTACCACTCTTCTAACTCTTTCCATTTTGGACTACTGTTCTCAAGAACCTGCACACTGTCCCTCTCTTTTCTAAGTTTTTCTCCATCTTCTCACCTTTATGGAAGACCAATGGGCTTCTCTGATTACATGGCATCCCAACAACCCTCTCGAAAGAAATTCTTTATTCTACTCGCCCTCCATTAACCCTGTGCTTCAGGGTTGGATGTTATGGTTGCCATTTTTGTCCCTTGCTTTGGAAGAGTGGTTTCCATTGGAAGAGTGGTTTCCATGCCTGTTTCTAATATCCTTGGATAAAAATCTCTTCTTATGGCATATGGCATCCACTTTAACCTCTCTGTGCCTCTAGTCAATACTGTCATCCACTTACATACTGAAGAGTTTAGAAGCCAGTATAGTATTTAATACAACCCTGGTAACTGCCAACATCTTGAGTGACTTCACAGCTGGGTAGGTAATCCATGAAAATGAGAGCTTCTCAGGGCTTTGCTTTCCTGACTCCAGCCATCTTCTCCACCCCACTTCAGACACCCTACTCCCCAACCAGATCCTGGGACATTGTGTAACCCAACTCTTCTGAGTTTCTGAAATCACAACTCTGTCACTTACTAGTTGTGGCCATTGGCAAATTACTCAAGCTCTTTATACCGCTATAGATGAAGATAATAATGATACCAACCACATAAACTTAGTGTAAAGACTAAAGGGTTAATCCACCATGTGAGCAGCATCTGACTCATAGAAAAACCACACATAAGACTTAAAAGTTATTTTTATCATTGCAATTTTCTTTAATATCACCATGACTTGATGTCGAGGTATGATTATATCCCCACCCTTCTTTTTACAATTGAGCAAACAGATTGTGTTACTTGGGTCAGTTAGTTTTGGAACTGGTTTTTGGAAGGGGATTTTCTCACTAGGGAGTCCATATATTTCAGAGACAGAGAAGAAGGTTACAAGAAACAAAAAAGCAAACAGTTCTAGAAAGCAGAGAGTGACTAACAGTATTAAATGCAACAAAGTTGTCTTAAAAATACTCTTTGGTTCATGTTGTTTTACCTGAACACCAAGGATTCCCATGTGTAAACTAATTAATCTCCCAAGAGTCACTGTGCCAGAAAGAGTTCACAGATGAGATTTCCTTTTAAATTCATTCAGTGGAACAATTGGGTTGTGGTAGAATTTACTCAGCTCTACTCGTACTGGGAATTTCATAATTGTGCACATTTTGTTTTAACATTTGACTCCCATTTGAAATCCATCTTCTAGGTTCATTGCATTATGTTGTTTTTAATCATATTTAAAGGAGTCTATTTTTTCTGTTTGGCAGAACTGTAGTTTTTGTTTGTTTTTTGCTAACTATTTCACACCATTCCTAATGAATTGTATTTAATCAATATCATCTTGTATGTCTCCTAACATTTTTGATCTAATATGCTTTTAATTAAAGAAAATAGAATTTATGTAAATTCTCACTAAGGATTTATAAATCTCTTGGCATCAGAAGCAGATTACATGGCATGGTGCTTTTCCTTGCCTTTGTGTGGTGGCACAGACATAAAAGGCTTGTACTTTGGGGACATTTTGCTTTACCAGTCCATGAAGCTTACATTCCCACTGTTAAGGGTGATTTAAGGGGAGGATCATTTAGAAAGTAAGCCAAGTGGTTCCTCTTGCATCTCAGCTCTTTCTAATGTGATAGCTGCAAACTATGCTGCTATGCTTTGTGGTGGATTTCTACATAACTCTGGGCATGGTGCCTTATTTAACAGTTCCCTGGTGTTGTTTTGGAAAAGTCCTTTGCAGAAAATGCCAGGACTCAGCTTGAACTCTTGTCCCCTGTCAGGGAGAATCTTTCTAACAGCGGGATTTCTCAGCTATTTCAAAAATCATTCAGTGCTTTACTGGTAAATTTTTTTCCTGTGGAATATGCCAACTGTAGCTTACCCTAATTGTTCTTCCTATGAGCCTTAGAAACAAAAAAATTTTATCAGGGAATTTCATTCTTTGCTACAAACTTCTTCTTTAGGTAGAAATCTTAATTTTAACACACTCATTGATTCACTTCTGTTGCTTTTAAGCTCACTTTCAAAGTATATTAATACTTTAATAAATAAAATGAAATTTTCTTTAATAACAAGAATTTGCTAAGTGAAGAATTAGGGTATCCTTAGTTAAGACAGGAAATTTCTGTAAGTTGGTAAATGTTGAAACCAATATTTGAACCCAGATGGTCTCCAGAGCCTAACCACTCTTCCATATTTGATAAGGAAAAGTAAACCAAAATTCTAAGTCAATGTATCTCCTTGAATACTGCAATGGTAACTATTCTAATAGCTGGATTCAGTCAGTTCTTTACAATCATGTCATGTTCCTAAAGTCCACTGTAAGTCTATCATTTGGAATTCAGAATTCAATACTAAAGAGAGGTGGTCCTCTGCCCAGCTCACAAAAATCCTATTTAAGCTCTTGGTTGAAACACACTGTATCTAAGCAAAAACACTTAAAATCTCTAATATCTTGGCTTGCAAGTTATGGTGTGACAATGGCAAAATCAAGGAAAGTATAAAATAATACAAAACTTTGAAAAATGTTTAATAGTATTGCTTGAGTGAGTGTTAAATTTAAGTATAACATAAAAAGAAAAAATAAAGATCTTGGTAGCAAGAAAGGCATAAGCAAGGAACTCAAATCAGGTGCATTACAAAGCATGATAATGTTTGGTGAAGTGAAAAAATTGCAAGCTGAGAAATTGAAAGCAATCAGGTAGGGATGGGAGAGGAAGAGATGGTACCCAGAAAATGTTTTGAATATACACAGTATTAACATGTCATAAACTCCAAGGGCTCCTATAATTACTAAATATAATATATTTTGTGGAGAAACACACACACACACACTTCTACCCCTTGCATACTTCTACTGCTTACCTGCAGGCCTATGGAGTAGTACAATCTCCTGAATTTTCAGCACAGGGTAAAAGAATAAATGAGAAAAGCAAATTCTGCCTTTCTTAAGACTCCAATCAAATGTTTGGGCATCATCAAAATTGGATTCTGTGGGCTTAAGTGGTAGTAATATGATTCAGTTGATTAATGAGATAAGTTATACAAAAATCTACCATATGTTATTATGTGATACATAATACATTCCAATAGGTGGTAATTAATGGTATTACTAGGCAAAACTCAGGTGCTTCCCTAATACCAAACAAGAAGAAAAAAAAACAGGTTCCATACCTGTAGTGTATTTGTATTTCAATGCACTTTTTGAATTTGGGGTTGAGATAGGGAAAATATGGCTGCCAGAGATTTGGTCTTTCATTCTATTTGGTTACATTTTCTTTACTTTTCTCTAAAATGATTACTTTTATGATGCATTCCTGAACACCAGCTCTTCTGAAACATTTTATTCTCAGAGCCTCTTTATATTCTTAAAATTATTAAGAACCCTCAAAGAGCTTTGTTTATGTAGGTTACATCTGTTGATGTCCCAACTAGAACTAAGAAATTTAAGACTTTTTTGACTTATCAATTCAGGCAAAAATAAGAACAAATCATTTACCATGACAATACAGGACACCTTTTTTATTATAAATAAACCATAATTTGTAAGCAAAAATACTTAATAAGAAAAACAGTAGTTTTGCAAGCCTCTTTAATATCCTGGCTTGATAAAGAACAGTTGAATTCTCATATCTACTGCTACTTTAATCTATTGTGATACGTTGTTTTGTTTGAAGTATATGAAGAAAATTCAGTCTCACATTGATATGTAGTTGGAAAATGTTTGCTATGGTTTATATATGAAGTGTCCCCAAAAAAGTACATGTGGCAAAAAAAGTTCACAAATGTTCAGAGGTGACAGGATTAGATTATGAGAACTATAACCCATGAGTAAATGAATCCACTTGGTGGGTTAATAATTTGAATGAATTATTGGGTGGAGCCTTTAGGCAGATGAGACGTGGTTGGAGAAGATCACTGGGTACATGCCCTTGGGGATTTTTTAATACTCATTTCATTAACTTTGCTCCTTCTTGCTCTCTGCCTCCCAGCTGCCTTGAGCTGAACAGCTAGCTTTCCTCCACCACACCCTTTCTCCATGGTGTCCTCTCTTACCTTAGGCCCAGAGCAATGCAGCCAACCATGGTTTGAGACCTCTGAAACCATAAGCCCCCAATAAATTTCTCCTCTAAGTTGTTCTTGTGGGGTATTTTGGACACAGTGACTAAATGCTAAATAACACAACATAAGACAATTTTCATAGCCTTTTCAGACAATTGTGAATATTCTTCAATATTCTTAGGGTTTGGATATGAGGTACCCCCCCCCAAAAAAAAACTCCTATTCATGCAATAATAGTCAGATGTGAAATGATTGAATTTTGAAAGCTGTTACCTAATTAGTCCATCCTAGTTTGAATGGACTGACTGGGTGGTAACTGTAGGCAGGTAGGGTGTGGCTGGAGGAGAAGGTTTGCTGGGGGTGCATCCTTAGACTACAAGGGATGTGCTTCCTGTGGCCCCTTCCTCTCTGACACTTCCTGCTTCCTGATATTACCATGAACTGAGCAACTTTCTTCCAGTGGGGCCTTCCCCCATGATGTTCTGCCTCAATTGGATCTACAGCAATGGAGTCGGCCATCTATGGACTGGGATATCTGAAACTCTGAACCTCAAATTAACTTTCCCTTTTTTAAGTTGTTTTTGTCAGGTCTCAGATACAAAAAGTTAATGAAATGATTATTACACCTGAACTCAACAAGTCGTTGCTTTTCTCTCTCTCTTTTATTTTTAAACTGAAACTTATAAATTTAGATAGTGTACAACTTATTTTGAAATAAGCATATATTCTGGAATGGCCATGTTGTACGTAGATCTTTTGAACTTATTCCTCCTAACTGAAATTTTGTGTCCTTGACCAACATCTCCCACTCCTCTACCCCAGCCCCTGCTAATCAACATTCTGCTTCCTATTTTCAATAAGTTCAACTTTATTATAGATTCCACACACAAGTAAGATGAAGCATTCTTTGTCTTTTTCTGCCTGGTTTATTTCACTTAACGTAATGTCTTCCAGGTTCAAACATGCTGTCGCAAACAATGAGGTTTCCTTCTTAGGGCTAAATAGTATTCAGTTTTGTACAAATGCCACATCCTTTTCGTCTGCTGATGAGCCCTTAGGTTGATTCCATATCTTGTCAAAAATGAATGATGTTTCAATGAACATGGGAGTGCAGATATCTCTTTTACATACTGATTGCATTTCCTTTGAATTTTTACCCAGTAGTGGATTTGCTGGATCATGTGTTCATTCTAGTTTAAATTTTTAAGTAACTGCCACACTGTTTTCCATAAAGGCTGTACTCATTTATATTCGACAAGTGATAATTTCTTAAAGGCGAGATGCAATGTGAAATCTTAAGCTATATCAGTGAACTTCTTATAGTTTATCACATTTATATCCATTATCTCTCTTATACTTTGTATAGATTTTTTGCCTGTGGGTGGTTTTATAACATCATGCATTGGTTGGTTGGAAGGTATACACTTACTGAGTTGAGCAAATCCTCCAAATATTGACACATTTTACTTTACAATAATAAAAAATGCTTTTGTTAATATAAACATCAATCTCATCAGAAAAGCCTTGTATGTATTGGGAAGTTGTCATATTTGTAGTGGTGGATACAAGCTTTTCAGAATTTTAATTTTTGCTTAAAATTCCATTTTTTTTTCCATTGGCAACAAATACTGTCATTTCTTTAACTTAAAAGTGACAAGTAAAAATACTTGTGAACACTCAAACTTGAATAACCACAGTTTGTCAGTCTCCTTTGATTTAAAATGGCATTCCATAAAAAGGAGCTAGCCCAGTTCACAATCATTTGCACAAATCCTTTATATGCATGTATGCACAAACACACACTCCTGGGTGTGCAGCAGAAGTACTTTATGTATGCTTCCCATTTCATCACATAAAATATTTAAAAGATACGAATTTGATGTTGAGATTTAGAAAAATTAATGGCTTTCACCACTCCATCAAGAAAACTGAAGTGAAATGCTTATTTTTTAACTGGAGTTAAAAATTATTAGCAGTGTGATGTAAGAAACTCCCTCAGTTCTTACAGAGGGGCTGAAAATTTGACTCACCATTGTTCTGGCACTCTCAGTGCAACTGGTAATATGGTGAATACATCTGGCAATATGTTAGCATTATTATGAAAATAGTATTGAAACTGTACATACCCTGACAAAGTCTCCAAGACACCAGGGGCCTATGGGTCACACTGAAATGCTGTAACATAGAATGCTTCTTTCTAAATGTATCTTGTTTTGTCTTATTTTAAAATATCTCCCTCCTCACCCTCAGCTTTTAAGCCTTCAGTTACAGAATCCAAAGTCAGGATGATACCTTAAGAATATTCAATTGCTGGGGTGGGGATGTGGCTCAAGTGGTAGCACGCTTGCCTAGCATGCTTGAGGCACTGGGTTTGATCCTCAGCACCATGTAAAAAAAATAAAATAAAATAAATATGTTGTGTCCTCTTAAAACTAAAAAAAAATTAATAAAGAAATATTCAATTGTCAAGTAAAATGCAGATCATTAGTGTTAATTAAAATGGATTTAGTAGTTTGTTTGCTCATGGTTTTGTTTGTCATAGGAGACATTGATGATCAGTGGATAGTTATTAAGGGGTGTTATCATCAATTTCTATTTCCAGGTCATTTTTCTAAAGGGAATCCATAGAAAGAGGGATAGAAATGATTACACCTGCAAGTTGTTCAGGAGACTCTAAACAGGCTGATGTACTAAATAAATAAATACCATTTACTTACACAATGCCTTGCTTACTCAATTGCTAGTATTTTCCCTCTAAATTATTCCAAGAGAAAGGAAATGCCTGGAATTATGTCCTAATATTGTGCCAAGAGCAAAGTAACTAGGTATATCTTCAGCCACAAGTATAATTTGTGTCACAGCCTGTCATTATTGCTATTGTGGTGTATTCCCATATTTACTTTTAGCAAACAGGGTTTAATTAAGTGTAGTTCATTGCCCTCCCCCCCCCACCAGCTACTCTTATCACATCTTTCATCAATGTAAAACCACCGTCATCATCTAAAAAGTGCTGCCCATGCAGGGGAAAATTTCAGGAAATAAAGAATTTATTTCTCCCCCAGAACTAGAAGGAAACAAAAGTACCCAAAAGGAAAACATATACAGAGAGGTAAATTTCTTAATGATAGTACATTTTCTGTTGCTATAGCAGAATACCTAAGATGGGTGATTAGTAAGGAATAGAAGAGCCAGGTGCAGTGGAGGACCTGTAGTCTCAGTAACACAGGAGGCTAAGGCAGGAGAATAGCAGGTTCAAGGCCAGCCTCCACAACATAGTGACTTTGTCTTCAAAAATAAAAGAGGTTGGGAATATAGCCCAGAGGTAAAAACAATAGCAACAAAAAGGCAGTTGGGCTAGAGTGGAGGAAACAAAGCCCAAGACACAGCCCCACTTTATCACAAGACATTCCCTGCATAACTAACTCCCTCCCAGAGAATTAACCTACTCCTAGGAGAAAAGCATTGGTCCTTCTTCACCAGGTAATCACCTCGTAGAGGCCCACATCCCCATCTGCCACAATGGTGACCAAATTTCAGTATCATATTTCCAAGGAGACAAACCATATAGAGACCATGGCAATGGGTAAATATGTAAACTAATTAAGATGCCATTCTGTTTTTGCTGTCAGATGCTATTAGGCCAAAGATTAGCATACAGCTGAGTCCTCACTCCACAAAGCACGCCCACCCAGACACAGTCCGCTGGTAGTGTTCACTCTGATTACCACGCAGAAGCTGGCCTGCCTGTCATGTTTGGGTGCAAACAGTTCTTTCTCAAGATGAATTCGTATCGCCATAGCTCACAGAAACAAACTTGAGAAGCCACAGAGCAGTTCATTACATTTTGTAGTCATCCATGTAAGGTAAAATTGCCATCAGAATCTTTTCCTTGTGAACTGGACACTGTCATTTTTGCCTGGAAGAAAATGTCCTCTTGATTTACTAGAAAGAGTTAGGATTGCCCATAGTCACACGGGTCCCAGGCATCTCGGCTCTCTCCACTTCTTACCGTTCTATGTTCTTTGATTAGTTATTTAGCCTCCTTTGGCTAAAGAGTATCCCTGGGAATTAAGTGAGGTAATTGATATGGAACACTTAATAAAATGCTTGACATATGGTAGGAAAGCAAGAAGTATGAATGCCTCTTCTGGCTCTTTTTAGGCTCCTGTTGTGGACTTCCCTGCTGTTCTCATTAACACCTAATTCCTTTCAGTCAGCTAATACCCTAGGTGAAGAAGTTATATAAGTCGGTCTTGGAAATAATGGCTACTTCTTACTGAGTACTCTGTTCTAGGCATTGCACTGACATGGGTGATGTTGCATTAAAAGTTGTTTTAATGCATTCTCATGTACTCCTCTCAGCAGCCCTGTGACAAGTGCCGTATACTTATTCTCTTGTTGTAGATAAGAAAATGGAAACCTGATGGTTCGTGAATTTACCCACCTGGAAAACAGGAGAGCTGAGATTGGGATCTAGGCTGTATAACTCCAAAACTATGCTTTTAGCTGGTACCTGACACTGTCACTCATCTGTGACTTGCCTACCACCTTCCTTTATGTTCAGGGGGACTTTGCATACCTTGAACCAGCTCACTATGTGTGGACTTGTAGTTTAATTCTCAAAGAACACCTTACTGCCTACATTTCTAAGTTCTAGGTGGGTACATGTTGCAATTACCTTAATTCATAAGCATTTCTGTTTTCTTAATTCACAAATAAAGAAAAATATGGTACTCATGCTTACAATGAAACAAAAAAAAATGTTTATTGCCCTACTTGGAATAATCTGTTTTGACAATTGAATTTGGTATATGATCATACTTTTATTAAGTATTTCTTGATCACATGCTGGTTTCCAGGCATATTCCTGGGAAGTGGAGATTCAGCCTAGATCAGGGATTGTCAACCGAGGTACAATGACATTTTAGGAAAATAGTTCTTCATTCTGGGGAGCTGTCCTGTGCATTGTGTCATATTTAGCAGTACCCCTGTCCCCACCCCACCCCCACAGAGTTCTGACAACCTAAACTATCTCTAGATGTTGCCAGTGTCCCCAGAGAGGGACAGCAACATCACCCATGTTTGAGACCCAGGAAATGGCATCATAATGCAAATACTCATTCCAGCCAAGGCTCTAGGGTCCTTCCTGGGTTGAAATTCATAATTCATGCTCAAACTATAAACAGATCTTGATCTACTTCACCTCTAGAAGGGAAAGAAATATAAGTTAAAGCTGGGATGGATGGTGGGTTCAAGTCTTATTTCCACTCTGCTTTCATGCAGTCTCTGCATTTCTCTCAACTGGGAAATGAAGACTGCAAGGTCAGCTGACAGCCAGACAGCCGGACAGATAGCAGCAAAGAAGTTGTGACGTCACCAGCATTATTCTGTCCATTTGGGTGCATTTCCCTGATATTTACTGAGATGGGATTGGGACGATAGTTTCAATGTCCTGTTCTGCATAGTCTAGTGAATACATGAAATTTGTGTTTTAAAATTTCCAATAAAAGCCTTGGATGCAAATTTCTACTAAAATAAGTTTCAAACTGTCAGAACACAGTATTTATATTTCTAGGAAAAATAAATATGAAGTTAAAAACCGACCCAGAATATTTCTAGTACCCAGGGCAAATAATGTGTGAACGCAAAGATAAACCATTGATGGTAAACTCTCCTGAATCACAGAATATCAGAGGTCCATGGAAACTTAGGCATTTACCAAATCCTGTGCCTCAAAATAATTGTAAGGATGAAATATGTAATAATTAATGAGAACATTTATTAAGTCATGTCTGTGTACCCTGTTATGAGCAAGTAAAATGATTGATGTAATTGATTCCTGGAAAACTGTCCTCTCTAGTTCCGGGAACTCACCGTGACCACAGCAGCTCAGGGTATTTCAGAGTATGTTAGAAAGCCCATCCATTTATCATTTCTAGACCTTCTCCCCTCTGCTTTATGCCCTCTGAAACCTGACTAAAAGGTCCATTCTCTCTTCACATGATAACCATAGCTCTATATGTGACAAGGACAATCTTAATAATCTTGATTCTTCTCTTCTTCAAGTGGAACAATATCAATATTCACTAATCCAACCATTTGCTTGTAACAAGAGACTCTTTTCTGGAGGAAATCCACTAGTGCATTGACCCAATTCTTTATTTTATCTCAAATATCATTGCTTCTAAAAGTGTGGCCCAGGGAGCCGAGCATTGTGTTTCAGATATGAACTGAGTTGGAGAATTCTCTCTTTAGGGGTCCTTGGTTTAATTTAACGTAAATAAGTTGATATGTGAGACGGATATTTGGTATACAAAGAGACAGAAAGGTAAAAAAGTCTTGTGCACCAGAGAACTAAATTTAATAGATTGTATTACATGGTTTTATTTATTTATTACACCGTAGGCTGAGAGTTAAATAGTAACCCCTGAAAAACAGTCTCAGAGCAAAGTCCTGGCAAACTGCAACCCACCAAACAGGTATTAATATCATTTCTTATTTAGGGATCGTACTATAGTATTCAGACCTCTTGTTGAATTGCTTCATAGCTGCCTTTAAAGCCATATGTATTGATTATCGTCTAGATAGGAGCAACTACTACTACAGTAGGCAGAAGCTTTCTGAGTTCTCATTATATCCTTTTCATAGCAACATTCTTTGGGATAGCTGAGAAATTCTGGGAACCCACTTGAGCATCAACAGTAGAATCAGATGTGGTTCCAGGATGCCAAGAATGAAGATCTCTGGAGCCATAACCTCCTTCAAAGGTCCTCTTTAAAGGTTGCCCAAGCTGAAGCTGGGTGGCTCTGTATAGCCCCACTCTCCATGTTGGGATTTCCTGGGTCTCAAGAGAGCTCTCTGCTCTGAGGATGAGCCCTTTCGTTACTATTTAAAACTCTTGAATGCCATTCAAGTACCCAATCTTACTACCCTCGTGGAGGGAACAGAGTCTCCTGACGGGAAAACAGCTTGCACATTCCACACTGCTTCAAGCTGGCTTTCATGAGGAATCATATTGCCTTGGCTCATTGCTAAGTCTCTTTGCTTACAGAACTCCAACCCTCCCAGAAATGTCACAGCAGCACCACCCTGTCCCAAGCTTGCTGACCGCTAGCCTGAAATCCATGCTGGTCAATAGCATGCCATCATTCAGTTGCAGGCCAGGGCAGAAATTCTCTGGGTATTAGGTTGGGCTGGAGCTTGTGACTGGGGAGAGAAAAAGAATTTGGTGACTATTTCTGGTGACATTCTTTTAATCAGGGAACATGGCCAGTCTTCAGTGGACATAGGGAATATGTACCTTAATGCAGAGTACCAAAACATGTCACAGTGCTTAGCTCATCAGGGCCTCTCTTGTATTAACTACCAGGGCTTTTAATCAGAACTCATTGATTCTTCTCTATGGTGGTAAAAGAAGCTTTGAGCATGTCTTCTCTGGACAAAGCAGAAAAGTTGGCAACAATTCACCAGTATCCAGTTTCATTTTCTAGACTATTGACCAGAAGCATTAAGCTTTAATTTTGGCCTTAAACATATTTAGATTATATGATACAAGCTGTCTTTAAAAACTGGGTTTATGTGTTCTGATCTACAATTTTAGAACTAGCTGCCAACATGAAATCTTAAGGAAATTATTATATAAATCATAACAATCCAGTTGTATATAATCTTTAATTACATTATTTGCTAAATCCCCATACCTCATTAAATATCCCCTTCATATATTACAAAAAATATAAATATTGGTAGCCCCAAAACTAACTGCCAGAGCACAACTCAATAACTTATCAAATAGTACATTTTTTTAACTGTATATTTGAATGCTTCTCTAAATTATCTCGAACTCCTATAGTGGCCAATGCAATTATGAAGGACAATGAAAAAGAGGAATAACAGGTATTTCAAATCCACAAATAAGTTAAATCTCATTAGAGTAAGTATTTCCAGCCTTCCCTTGCCAGATCCTAGTGTATTTATGTCCTTAAATGTCCTACTCTGATAGAATTCTAAATAAACAGTAGAATAAGTACATAGAAATTGAAACTATGGAGAAATTCAGAAGAGAGCCAAAGACCCACAAATCCAAGTGATTCATGGACTATGTAGGAATTAACTGTTATTATCAAGAGGATATATTATGAACATTATGATGGTTAAAAATCTTTATATTTATTAGCTGAGGTGTATAGAGAATAAGACTACATAAAAGCTAATAAAATAACATTAAAATATTCCAGTTTAAACATAATCATTATTTCAGAAGGCTTTCTGGAATGACAGACTTTGAAACATCCCCTAAATCCTACTATGGAGCCAGAAGGCTCTCCAAGGATTTGTAGTCACTTAAACATCTCTAAATTTATTTTTGAGCTCAGGTTTGATTTAGTCACTGTTGATGTGTGTACTTGCAATCATCACTAATACTCTAGAAATACACAATTTGGCGCCTCACTTTATAATCTGAAGAGTACATCAGTGACATTTCAGAAAATTTTCAAGCAAAAGAAAACCATAATTTTTAGTTCACTTCAACCAGTCTTTTTTCTTCAGCCTAATATGGCTATAAAATGCATCTGGCATTAGTGTTTCTTAGTATTGCTGCAGCTTGCTGGAATGTTCAGACCTTTGCACAATGAATCCTTTATTACAGTAAATATAAAAAGACATAATATTCTAAAGAGCTCATCACATTCCTTCTAATGTGCCTTGCATCCCAGAACACATTTTAATATATAATAAGTATTTGAATGTATTTTCAAAATGGTAAATTCGGTCTTTGGATTCTTGCCCTTTAAGAGTTCTTAGTGCATATTTGTAAGGTTGTGAACCTTGTGCATTAATTCTGATCACTTTCCCTACTGGAAGAAAACTTAATCTTTTCCAGAGTTTCAAAAGCTTATTTGACCCATAGCTTTTAAACATGATGTAAAAGTTATCCTAGAAATAGGGATATTCATAAAGCTGGACACTAGCCTGTGTATTCTGATTCTAGAAGACATTTTTGGGCAGGGGACAGGGGGGTACACCATGAAGAGGACTTAGTTAAATTAATGGTATGATTTTAAAGGTGTTTATTATCCTCAATATTTGACACTTATGGTGAATCCTGAATCTCGCCTCAAGGGTAGTGTTTTTTACTGCTAGTAAGATTTGCATATGGGTTTTCAAGCTTGTTTACAAAATTGGCAAGGGTTGAGAGTGTCATTAATCCCACCCTATAATGTGGGAAAGTATTTAAGAATTAATGTTGACTGAGGGAATAAAAAAAAATTGTTGAATGGATATTAGCTTTAGTAATACAGCAAGCCCTCTCTGTTCTAAACATTCCTACTCACAAGGAAAATCTAAAACTATATAGCTCTGTATGTCAAAGTAGGAAGTAAACCTCAATAAAGGATCAAATTGCACAGGTAGTGTGTATACAGTAGACTCACAGGAGGATGGCAGAGTTATAACCACCCCAGAATTGGAAGGGTCTTTTTTGGTGGAGTCTTTGAGCAAGCACAGTCAATAAACATTATTGGAGTAAATGGGAATCTCTTAGTTTCTCGGTGTCTTTTCTAGAAGGCTATGAGAGGAGGGAAATACAAATAATTCAGAGGGTTCCTCAGTTGAACTGACTTTTTAAACCCACCTTTCATTATTTTCTACTCTTTTATTACTCATTTCCTAGTATTGTAACTATTTTGTGAAAAAAATGTGTCCCATTTGTTACTATTTCCTCTAGACACATTTCTATCACCTATTCTCCATTTTAAAAAATGTTATTTGTAGTTGGACACAATACCTGTATTTTATTAATTTATTTTTATGTGATGCTGAGGCTCGAACCCAGTGCCTTGCATGTGCTAGGTGAATGCTCTACCACTGAGCCACAACCACAACCCCCTATTCTCTTAGTCTTATCTAGAGCTCAAGAAATGGAGGTGGAGATATATGTTGCATCCCCTTCCATTTGTGTTCTAACTACATAGCATATGATCATCTTAACTGCATTAACTGCATATGTACTACTACTTAACTGGCATTCCTTTTCTGGTTGAGTATTTCAAGGCATATCTGTGCTCCTGCCTTTTCAACAAGCTATACCCTTTAAAACAGCATTTCAAAAGGTTATTGTATCAGTTACTTCAGAATTAACCAAATAACAATATTCCTCATTATATGGTGACAAATAGCACAGTTAAAAAAATATGGGCACGTTACTTAATTTCTTATCTGTTATTTGTCTATAATAAACTCAAAAGTTATGTATTAGCTTGTTCTTAGGAGTGTTTTTAACTTGATAATTTTATAATTAGGGAGATGTGGCTCAAACAAAGAATAACACAAAATCAGGTTATGTTTTGTACATTATTGGAGGAAAAGTGTATTTTATATCAAGGGTTGATTATATGATGTCCAAAAGTCAGTTTGAACTATTAGGCAAATGACATGAACTTACTAGGGCAATAATCAAAGAGTTTTAACACTTATACCACTTTATTTGTCACAAGTCAATATTTGGAATAAATGTCACCCTTTAGATTACTTTTATTTTAAAAGCAACATAACAGCAGGAATATTGAGTTTTATTTTAAAATAATTAGAGCATAGTCAAACAACTTTTATTCTCTACAAATACCCATTAGAAGTTAATCAATTTCATGCCTAAGAGGTTCACAGAATCCTGCTAGGAATTGAGATGGATCAAGATTTTCATTTGACTGATGGTCCAATGGACCTTGTTAAGACACACACCAGGATTCAAAATGGCTAATATCCTTAAATTCTGACATTATTTTTTTAAAACCCACAAATGAGGTAGTTACACTGTTATTACAAATGAATTCCATAATGTCTCCATATACCTGTAAGTGGTCCTGGTCAGAAGGTGGCTTTTCTCATGTGATATTTCAAAAAAACAAGTGTCTCCCTTTCACTTTAGGATTCTGTCATTGTCTTGGATCACAGGGTTCTCTGTTTCTAATCTGAAACACAGGAGGTGGGGAAGCACCCTGAGCACACAGGGAAACTTTATAACAGATAACACAGAAGTGGTTCCCATCACCTGAGCTCACATTCCATTAGCTAGAATTTAATCACATGACTTCACAGCAAAGGAGTCTGGGAAATGTAGTCTACTTTGTCGGGAAGAAGAAAACAGCTAGTGGTCTTTGTGTGTTCCTAAACATGAAGACAAGCATCAACCTATTCAATACTGGTGTCTAGATCTAGCTTTACCACTAAAATTTTAACATATTTAAGGGGTTTTAGCCTCATTGCCCCTCATGCTATTTGGTCTCACAGTCTTAAAGACAGGTATTAAATAACCATACAAATAAATATATCATCACAAATTATGACTAATGAAGGCTTAATGAGTCTCTCTCTGGCATTCAGCACAGTTCTTGGTGCAGACTAGGTGCTCAGCCACACCAACTCAGTGAATGGGTGCCTACATGCATACACGAGTGAATGAATGGATGAAAATATCTGAAGGAAAATAGGTGTTGTGAAAGAATGTAGCAAGGAAATCTGAATTAGTTTGGAGATAAGGGAAGGTCTTTCGATGAAATAATATTGACATTGAGTCCTGAAGGAATGTAGGAGTTAGCAAAGGAAAGAGTTACCTGTTCGACAAAGTTTTTTTCTGGCAGAGGAAGCAGCATGTTCAAAGGATCTGAGTTAAGAAGAGACTGGTATATATAAGGAACTGAAGGATAGCCATTGTTGCATGAACCCACAGGGGCTGAGTGGTAGTGGTGGAAATGAAGCTAGAAAACTAGGCAAGGGCTGTCCCTGGAAAGGGCTGTCCCCAGCAAGGTTTACATGATATGTTCAATCTTTTGTTCTTGTCTGAAGATGCACTATGGATCTAATCACAAGTACAATGATCATATTTTAAAAGTAGACTAGTTGGGAAACTATTGCAGATTATCTAAATAAAATGACTGACCAGTGCAATGATTTAAAACAAACTGAGAGCAGAGCAAATAGATTTGAAATACATTGTGTAGGCAGAAATTGCCGTAGCTGACCATATGCAGCAATTAAGTCCTCTGGTTCCATACTGCATTATTATTCTATTGCAGTGTCATTACAATGAGTATGTGACTACTAGAAGTAGAACTTTCAAGAAAATTAATGTTCCTTCCTTCAGATTTTTTGGAAGCTTACTCACAACTCAAGATTTGCTCAAATATCAGTCAAATAGTAGGCATTTCAATGCCTAGGCTAGACTCTTGGAGTTCTTCAAAACTTTTATCTAGAGAGTCGGAGGTATAGCTTACTGGTAGAGCATTTGTCTAGCACACAAAAGGCCAGGAATTCCTGGCCCCACAAAAACAAAAACAAATAAAAAATAAACTTGCTTCAGAGTATATTGCATAGCCATTTCTTTTTCTTCAAGAAATGAATTAGGTAAGTTCATAATTATAATGGAGGGTTGTGTGTGTATGCATGCAAATGCATCTTTAAAAATGCCTCAAGTATTTTACCTTTAAGAATGCATTTATTAAAACATAAATTTTGGACCATCTCTTGTATCTTGCTAATGAGGTACTTGTACTATTGGTTCTATTTTAATTTTCAATTTAATTTTAGGAAGTAATACACATATTGCAATTTTGTTAAAACTTTATCCTTGAAGCTACTGTTTTGCTCTTTCAGAGTTAGCTCTAATGATTTTGGTCTTTATTAGGTTCTTTGGCGATAAGAACACTCTGTACAGAGGACTGGAAATTTGATGCTCCTGAATTCCATTCTGTTCTCCTCCCTTTCCCCATTCGTTCTTGGGCTTACAGATTAATCTCTGTCTGTGTTTATCATCTAGAGAATGAACACCACGGTGATTTCCCAGAGGCATTGGGAGGATTATGTCAGTGTTTATCAATCAGCTTTTAATGATATGGGGATTTGAGTAAAGGGATATCACCAATTTAGGAATAGATATGTCTGCAAAATGACTGCTATCCACAAACATAAATGCTGTCAAGACGTGGATGGAAGATTTCCTTTGGAGATGTTATTCGAATGTTTGGGGAAATACTTCTCTGGCTGCTTCTCTTCCTCATTCTAAAGATAGAATCTCAGTTCTGAGATTCTCTGGCAATGACATTGACATGCATTAAATGTTGTTCCATTTTTAAGTAGTTTATTTGAATTTTTAAATAATTTATTTTTACCCCAAATTCACTGTTTTAAGCTACAAATCAGTGGATAAAATTCTTCAGTGACCTATTGGAAAAACCAGGAGTTTAAAAAAGAAATCTTTTTGGTTGTTTCTGCCGAACACAGTGATGTCTTATAACCTTATATTTTCACTTCATATCTATTGGAATATTCCTCACTTTCTCTCTGACATATACTCCAGATTAATTTTTATGTGCATTTTCTTTTTTTTTCAAAAATCTTTACAATATCCCCTCACCCCCACCTCTTTCTTATTACATAGCCATTTCATTTCAAGATGTTGCCATATGTGATCAAAAGCATAGGAAACTGAGGCAAATTTATAAACTCACTTTGTTGTTTTAGTTTGTATGTGTAAGTAGGATAAGAACATAAAAAAATGGCAGTTGTTTGCTTACAGATTTGGGGCAAGTATTTGAACACTTTGCTCATTTCAAAACTGCTACTTTGTGTTCTAGCCCCCAAAATAGTCTACTACTCCAAATCTTGGATAAAATCGTTTGTGCAAGGGAACCTAAGAGTCAAAGGAGTGCAACCTTTAAACTTCGTCATTGCACAGATTTCTGATCACACTGCTTTCTGACATCTGACACAGAAGATAAAAATCCTCACTTCCTGAAAATTAAGTGATTGGAGAGCAGAAGTTGACTTTCCAAGCATCAACGATTTACTTCCAGATCACTAAATAAGAACCTGTGCAGAGAGACCAGGAGTCAGGCGAATCTTCCTTCATGGGTGAAATTTCAATTCTGTGAATCAAGTGGAAAAAGTGGAAGGTGGTGTGTGAGTATGTGTGTTGTTTTCTCTACTTGTACACACCTGCTTTGTTCCCGCTTCTCCCCTGGGGATACAGTCTTTTTATAGTAATGGTGTAATTAGATCAGTTCCCTTCAAGCCACTCTTAATCATCTTTTCGACTTGGAGCCAATATCTGTACCTTAAAATAGAATGAAAATTTAGTTTCCTAGCTTGTGGATTCTCTGGTGACTCTCCTAGCATTATTGAGTTTAGAAACAGGCACTATACTAGGTCCATGTGTCGATACTGCTATGGATCAGGTGTTAAAGCATATCTGCTCTCATGTCAGTAAAGAACATAAAATTAATGCCTTGAATCAGTATCTTGTTCCTGTCATATTTTTTTTTCTATTACAGTGGCCCCAGGAGATGTGCTATCAAAGAATGTAATTATTCTTCCTAATGCACATTAGTAATTTTTATAGCCCTATGGCTCATGAATCATTTGAATGTTTAAAAAATTATTTTCTATTTTCAACCTACTCTTAATAGTAAGTAATATATCCTTTCATGGGCCCAACACTTACCTCTTGGAAATGCAGCAGAATTTCCAGCGGGCAAGTCTGTTGTCATCTTTTCCATACCATTCAAAGCCCTATAGCCTACACATCTTCTTTTTCCAAACAGAGAACCCCATATTCTTTTACTCTGTCTTTGTACAGATACCACCTATTTTCACTTAGATACTTCAGATATATTTTGTGAACTATGGCATCCAGAATTAACAGAGGTATTAAAGGGTTAGACACAATAGTTACAGAATGGTAATATTTTATTTATATGCAATTCCATTTATGCTTTCATTTCCTTGTTAGCAATACCTTTCTAATAAGATTACTAGGAGGATTAAGTAAGTTGATGCTTGGAAAGTAATTAGCCCAGTGCTTGGCATGGTAAGCCCTTAATAGATATTAGCCATCATTGCTATTTAGTTTAATTTTATAATATCTTAATAGGTCATGTGCCGGCCACTTTTATTTTATTTTTTACTTCCAAGGCTTTTCTCTCAGTAATGTGAGATATGAGTTAGTCAGAGCGACATTCCTGATACCCACCTCTGATCTTATCTGTTTCATTCATTTAACAAATCCATTCAATGACTATTCTAGGCATTGAGCTAGGTACTAGGGAGACAGCTACAGACAGGCATTCAGAGGGCCCAACATAATATGTAGATAGCTACAACATGGTGCAGTGAGAAGTACAGGATCAATGGGTAACAGAGAAGGGGAAAGTAACCTAGTACCTAGTACCAGGGACCAGGAAGTCTTCTTGGAAGAAGTGATGCCAACTCTAAGAGCTAGCCAGAAAGGGAGGTAGAGACATTATCAGAAGGAATAGCGCGTATGCCACTTGGTGGTGAGAGAGAACGCTGTTTATTGAGAAATCGAAAGAGATTGAACATGAAAGGATAGAAAAGGCCAGAGGGATGGGCAGGCACTAGACCTCCGGAGGCCTAGGGATTCATGTTAAGGAGATTGGACTTTTTCCTGAAGTCTGCTCTGAAATCATCGATGGCTTCTCTTCCACAAGCCAAGAGACCATTCAGTCTTCTTGGCTGAGTAATTTGGACCCATCCGCCTTTTCCAGTATTTCCTCACATAGCCCTGCCCAGTGTTGCTACATGTCAAGTGTTTGCTTATTTCCTTGACTGGAATGTCCATTCTCAAATTCTTCAATTCAACTTGGGATGTCTTTGCTGGCAATGAGTTTGTGCTAGGCATGGTAAGGTATCATTGCTCCATTGACTTTTCCTTCATTCATTCTGCAAATGTTTTTTACATGTCAAAATTCAGAGGGTGCAGTGCTACTTCTCCAGGACAACTTCTGTGAAGTTGTTCCAGCTGCATGATCTTTTCTACTTTTCTTCATCCCCTGAAGCCCTAATATCCTCCATGTGTCTCTGCTACAGTTCCCGCTGCTTGTTAAACTGCATGATATTAGGAACTGGTCTGAATCTGAAACCTCAATGACCTCTCTGTGTTCTAGGGAAGTGAGTCCTGGTCCCACTTGTGTTTCCAGAGCTCATGTCCTTGCATTAGTCTAGAGGCTCTGTTGTTCATAATAAATATACAAATGATTAATTCATTTTCTAATATTATACAGAATATAATCGGAACTTCCTAATGATCTACTTGGCCAACCAAAGCAATGTATCTATTTGTTTCAAATTCATCAAGACTGAAATCTAGTACAATTTCTCTTAAAATTTACGATTTCTTACAGGTTTCTAAGATATGCATGAAAACCAAAGAGATGGATATTGAAGGTTACACACTGTTTTAGTCCATTGTCTGTTGCTGTAACAGAATACCTTAGACTGAGTAAATTACAAAGAAAAGAGGCTTACTTTGGTTCTCATAGTGTAAGTCCAAGAGTGTGGTTCTGGCATCCTCTCAGCTTCTGGTGAGGACCTCCACAGTTTTAATTCATGGCAGAAAGCAGAACAAGCAGGCACCTGTAGGTGAGAACAGGAGGCTGAATTCCCAGAATAACTAATCCAGTCCTGTGAGTCAAAACTCACAGGAGAACAGATCCCTTTCCCATGAGAACTAATCCAGTTTCATGAGAAAGATATCAATTCCTCTCAAAGACCCTACCTTAAAACATGGCTACACCAGCAACAAGATTTCAAAGCAAGTTTGAAATCACCTCCAAATCATCCCACATCTACTACTGTATCATTCCTAATATCAGCTCTACTACTTATGTATTCATACTTTTTAGATTTACTTATAATCATGGTAAATCAAAAAAGAAAAAAAAGAGGAAAGTTGTAACCTGTTAATTGCTAAAGATAAAACTCTGCCTTGCCTTTAATTTTTCAGTTTTACTGTTTCTCTTCCTGGATTCATAGCTAACGTTTTTGGGTGATTGCCTCTGCATTTACTAGATGCCCCAATCTCCTGGCAGATTCTGTGATTCATAGTGAACACTAGAGTTGAATCTTAATTTTTTTGTCTCCATAGTGAATACTGTGGCTGAAGCTTAATATTTTCCAATGTATCACAGTCTATTTGAATAAAAGGACCAGGCAAAAACACTTAACACTAAGGAATTTTTTTAAAAAAATACCACTGAGGAATCCATGCTGAAATACCAAGCAGCTTTACACTAGAGACCTTCTAATGCATTGTCCTGGTTCTCTGTCCATGCTTGCTAATGCTGTTTGAGCTTTATTTGAAGCTACATAAAAGATTTTGAAGACTTTTCCTTGTCAGCCACCATAGATAATATGTGAAAGCCAACAACATTCAGAGTTGTTTTGTTTTTTCTGAAAGGAAGCCTGGGAGGGTGATGACTCCCCAAGGAGTCAATTGTGTGGACTGATTTACAGGCTTGGTGTTCTCAGTAATTCACCGGTCACCTTATTCAATTTTGTCTTCTGTGATTGGCCAGCTGGCTTCATGATATTCTCAAACAGCTGAAATGATAGAACCATGGTTAATTGACAGGGAGATTTGCACTTTAGAAGTGACTGCGAATGTTCCTGTGCCCCATTTCTACTTAGTTTCTTCCCACTCCTTACTCCACTTAATAATTCTAGACCAGTTACAGTTACTGAATGAGTCACATGCAAGGCACACTATATTCATTATCTGCATTAAAATTCCAGATTACTCTAGCTAAGCACTATTAAAGATGAGGAAATTATTTAAAGAAAATAGGGAACAGATGCAAGTCCTTATTCTTGGTCATCAAGCTGTAACTTGCCAGTGTATTCTGAACACATATAGAACCTTTAGTACTAGCTGAAACAAAGATTAATTGTGAAAATTAATCTCTTGGGTACATTCTGAAAAAGATAAAACTTCAGTTTTGAACCATACAAATGCATACTTATCTTCCAGATAGGATAATCCTCTATGTTCCATTAAGTATACGTTTAGAAAGTTGACTGGAAATCCCTGAGGAATAAAAATAGAGCAATAATAATAATATCAAGGAATTATTTGATTAATATATGTAATTTTTTTTAAGAACTCTGTATTATGTAGGCAATCCATGATACTCTGTTATGCAGCCAGGCAGAAAAGTAAAGCCTGGGCAGAATAGCTCCAACAAGTAAACTGTTAAGACTCAAGAGGCGACCTTCTTAGATAAGCAGACTGCTGCTTATTTTGTCTATTCATCTGTCAAGTTACTCATTTGTTTTTGCTTTTTATCCAGAAATTTCTTAAATTATCCAAGAACCAATGCACAGTTTAAATCATGTTCTTTTTTTTTTTTCCCCTATAAGTTCTTTACTGTAAATAAGGAATAGTTAAATTTTCTGGTAGTTGGATTTCTCAAGCTTTTTTAAACCAAAGAACTGCATGTATTTGAGTACAATAAAACTCTTATTTTGTTGGAATGTGAGTAGGCCAGTCCTTCTAGGAGTCACAACTTTGCCGTGGAGGAGACAGACACTGAGAAAAAAAAAAATCAATATTCATCTATACAAAGAGCTAAGTTTTCATTTTACCTTGTTCTCAAACGTGTCAATTTTCACATTTGATCCTTTGAAATGAGCAAAAATGGGAGGCTTCCCATATGTACACACAGGCACGTGTTTACACACACACACACACACACACACACACACACACACACAAACAGTGATATTTGTCCCCTGTTTCTCTTGTTGCAGATGAAACAATTGAATTATGTGAATGGTCTTCTTTATGTGCTTAGAAGTAATTCTGTGGTTTGGGGAAATCCACGAGAGAATGGCTTCTGTCATTATAAAATTTTAGCATAGCTTATAAGTTCCTTTTATCATGCTGCAAGTTCCTTTTATTTCTTTAATGAGACATGTTTCAGACATGATTTTACTTCCAATTTTAGTGTTACTAAACACTAAGCCCAGATTGTCAGTCCTGGAAGGGGTGAAGTCAGCCATTCATTAGAGTGATTCATCTCAGTTAGGCTAGTAAAGAACTATCCAGTTTGAATTTTATCGTCTGCACATTGTCCTGCTGGGAATCACATTGGAAGAACAGAGGGACTCGTATTACCTTAAGTGTCTGAGCATAGTCTCATATTTCTTCTTCTCTTAAGGGATATGGGTTTTAAATGGACTTGAGATGAGCTGTCAATCACCATTAACCATTTCTTCCGGAACTACCAGTTCAGGAGCAATCAAAGCTGCTTTTTCACTGGCCCAGTAAAATTCTCCAGGACCTGGCAGGTTTCTCAAACCATGTCTTACCAATGTCACTGCCTTAACATACTATGGTTTTTCTTTGTTTGGTTTCTCTGAAGGAGTTTCATTAACAACTCATAAAATCTTAGACTGTACAGGATTCTTAATTACATTTCTTGATTATAAAATCTAGAATAAAAATAAGAGAAAATTCTAATTGTTAGATGTTTAAATCTTTTTAAAATGTACTCTAATGCAGTTATCCAAAAATGTAGGGAGGTTGAGTTGACAGTATATTCTACACAATCCTTTCATTTTTGCATAGTCTTACTCAATATTTATTATTTGAATCTCAAATCAATAGAATCAGATAATATAAGGTTGTTGTTCTGCAAATGCTGTAAGCTTATCTTACCTTGCTTAAAATATTCTTGCTTTTGTATATTTTCCAAATATGGGCACTTTTAAAAATCGGCCAGAAACACTTGTCAAAAAGTAAAATGTGGGGGCTGGGGGTGTAGCTCAGTGGTAGAGCTCTTGCCTAGCACGTGTGAGGCACTGGGTTCGATCCTCAGCACGACATAAAAATAAATAAATAAAAGAAAGGTATTGGGTCCACCTACAACTAAAAAAGATATTTTAATTTTTTTAAGTAAAATGTGGCCACTCACATCTAAAATCCCAGATATGCAGGAGGCTGAAGCAGGAGGATTTCAAGTTCAAGGCCAGCCTGGGTAATTTAGACAGACCTGTCTCAAATTAACATAAAAAGAGCCACAGACAGCTCAGTGGTAAAAGGCCCTGGGTCCATTCCCCAGTGTTGGGAAAAAAAAAAAAAAGAAGAAAATATTAAAAATCAATTACCCCAAAAGAGTAGTAAAAATATTTTGTCTGTTTCAGTCCCTTATGTAAATGTTCAGCCTGTAATGTTCAATATCTTCTTAATGAGAAAGCAAAAATATATGAAATCATTAAAATTCTAACCCAACAATTTTCCCTTAGAATATTTCGAAAACCTTAAAATAATACACTAAGTTTCACATATTCCAACTCTCCATTTAGAGAAAGAATAATAATCATAGGGGAGAATAATGATCTGTTCTCCTAAAGTTCCCCCAGAAACTCATCTCAATTTCTTAATTTAATAGGCAAAACTACAATATTTATTTGGGACAGAAAGGAGACACTTTACGACTCTGATTGAAAAAACATTTGAGGAATTCCATCCTTTCTATCAACTCGTCAAGGAGGCATGCACACTGTGACTATTTCATTGTTAGGATGAATACATGTCTTTGGACAAATGCTCAAATGGTTTAGCCACCGTTTAATGTCACCTGGGCTCATGAAAATTAAAGTCAATATTTAATGTTACAATGGATGAGTGAAATTCAAGGATAAGAGGTAGACGACTTTGGAGCCCTTTGGAGCATGTTTTCTACTTCAGGACTCTAATATCAAAGCAGACATTAATTAAGAAGAACTTAAAAAGAAGCTAAATGATGCAGTGAAATACAGAAGTGAGGCTTCTGGGGACCTCGGAACACTAGCCAAAATTCCGAGTGATATTCTGGTAACAGAAAATGCAGTCAGTCAAATCAGGAAATTATAACTTTTCACTGATTTGATTAGCCGAATCAGGATCCAGCTTATGCTTTATCAAAATCCTTCTTAAAATAAAGTTTTAGCCCAATCTATCTGATATGATCTTGACCACTATGGCCAACTCATTCTCAAGAGCATCCAAGTCTAAAAGAGAACTAAAAAGTTCTGATATCTTCACCAGTTCTTTTCTACAGGGCTCATTTTGTTCTTTTCTAAGAGTGGCTTGAGGAGAAACATTTCTTAGCATCTTTGACAGTGCCCTTTCCTTGTTAGGGAAGGAGCCAGAATTCAATGAAATATGCCAAACGTTTTTCACTCTTGGGTCTAGAGCTGAGGCCTTTTGGCAATTCAGGATGGGCTGACTCAATGTCATTCTTGTACCAACCATTCTTTGGCTTAGAGAACTAGAATCTTCAAATCAGCACCTTAAATGGAATTCTGAAGCCCTTGTTATTTTAACCCAGGACCCAGGACCCTTTTTCCTATCCTTTTCCTCTGTGTGTGTGTATGTGTGTATACCCACAGGTGTGCACGTAAGGGATGTGTGTGTTTTACTGAAAGGAGATCATATCTAATGTCTCCTAAAGCAGAACTTCCAATAGAAATAGAATCCAAGGGCTGGCATGCGTGCAGCCCGGATTCGATCCTCAGCACCACATACCAACAAAGATGTTGTATCTGCCGATAACTAAAAAATAAATATTGAAAATAAATTCTCTCTCTCTCCTCTCTCTTAAAAAAAAAATAGAATCCAAGCCTTTACGTAGTTTTAAACTTCCTAGTAGCCATATTTTTAAAAAGTAAAAAGAAATAGGCAAAACTAGTTTAACTAATATATTTTATTTTTCCATAAGTCAAAGCATCATTTCAACATGAACTCGATTTCAAAAGTTATTAGCGAGGTTTTTTTTGTTTGTTTGTGTTTTTTGCAGTACTGTATCTTTGAATTCACGTATGTGTTTTATGCTTACAGTATCTCAATTTGGACTAGCCACGTTTCAGCTGCTCGGTAGCCACATGTGTCTACTATTAAGCTGGTCGGCCCAATTCAACCGCCTCTCTCCCTCAAAATCGCTGGCTTCTGATATGTCAGCTCTCAGTCCACTTATATTTCACTTTACAGAAGAAATCTATATGTATTAATATTTTAACCTAGGTTCTAACACACACACACACACACACAAACACACACACACACACACACCATGTACACATATACAAATTAACATCTGGACATTAATGACCTATGCAGATTTCTTTCTAAGCAAAACTCGAAAATAAAATAATTCCTCCTTCCTCTGCTTTCTGAAGGCGCATGAGCGTGCATCACACTGAGCGTGGAGCGGTCACCGTATTTAGCCTTGTCAGGGCTGCTGACTCATGGCCCATGAATGGCCCTGCTGCCCATGGTAACTGTTTGACAGAATGCCAGCAATGGCCGCCTGCAGCATCTGAAAAGCTGACCTTGTAACAACATCCACATTCTTTTACTTGCTTTTGCTGACACGCTCTCTACTCAAAAGCTGTTTTCAAAACAAAAGTATAACCAAGTATTGAGCTTCTAGAAGCAATCGGATTTCAGTTCATTAAATTATCAGAGTGTGTCAAGGAGGGCAAAACAGCAAGAAATGAATGTACAGAGGGAACCATCCTTGAAAGCTGACATTTGAGCTACAGGAATGGAATTCTTGGAGACAGTGATCTAAGACAACATGAGCATGGAAATGAAACAGAGATGTCACAAGAGCTAAATTTTTAACTTTCTCAGGATCCTTGATTAACTCTGTATTACTGGCCTATTTGAAATTTTGTTTTTCCAAATTGCAAAATGTTTTCCCATTCCCCAACCTAAAAACTATTTTGCTTAAGTGAAGCTTCTAAACAAAGTATATGAGATGCTCTTCATTAATTAATAAGTGTTTTAAATACTTAAAACAGGGATCAAATGAGCAGTAACTGCTACATGCTGTTCTACTTAGTGGATAAGTTGATAATTGATGCTATTCTCTTTTGTCCACATAAAACTCAGTATCTAGCTTCCAGCCAACAACATGAGCTGCCAGGCCTGGTTTTTAGATTCTTCTCTTTTCCTGGTGGCATAGTCTGGAACTTATGTCTTCTAAGTCCTTGCTTCAGCTGATGGCCCTACTCCCTTTTTCCATCACCTCTTGCCTTAAAATATTAACTCACAGGAAAATCACCCTGTGGTTCATTCCTCACACATAGTAGCCAAAAATTATTTTGCTGGCTTTTGGGTGGTGAATAATGATTTTCACATAAGTGGAAGTTTTCAATAAACAGAATGAATGAGCTTTCAGTTGCTGTCTTGGCATGCTATGATCACTAGAGGGCGATAGAGGTGCCTCTCTATTTTGGATTCCCCTCTGTCCCAAGTGAGTAGTTGTAATAGGAATCAAAGGCAGAGTTTAAAGATCATGAAGATCAGAAGGGAAAGGAAATTATATCTTTTGCGGGGGGGGGGGGGGGGGGGATGTAGCAACCTGAAAACTCTGCCAACATGTTTTATTTGTCCTATCCAGTTTGAGGCAAGAGTTATTAATTTGAAGATTTTATGTAGAAATCTGGATTTCTACCGTGAATTTGAAAATAGGAAGATGTGGTGGTGTTTACTGGGTGCCTCTACATGGCACATGCACAGGGAGCTTCTCCCTTTCAATGACACACACTCTTCATTTGAGCTCCATTGCTAAAATCCTCTATTGCTTTTTCAACACTGAGATCAAATTTAGGTGCCACTTATCATGGTTTGGGATTATATATTTATATATATATAATATCTGTTTATATATATATATAAAATCTATGTGTGTGTGTGTGTGTGTGTGTGTGTGTGTGTTAGAAAAATTTTTTTGGTACTCTGGTATATTTAAAAAAAGGTAAAAAGAAAAACAGATCAAGCAAACCTCTTATTATTTCAAAGAAAATGAGAGAAAGGAATGCTTTTTTGAAGGATTAAGAAATATTCGAGAATAAAATATGTGGGCCGGGTGTGTCTTGGTCTTACCTACTTTTCCCATTTAAGTCAGCCAGATGTTCCCATGATCTTTGAGTTTTCTACCACTGACTCGGTCTCTGCCAGATCCCTTCTGTGAGAGTGCAACACACACCTATGAACATGTGCATGCACATACACAGACACACACCCTCTGCCCTCCTCTTTAGGAACACCCCCCCACACACACACACACACACACACACACTTTTTTCCTTAAATTTCATGTCCTTGCACTTAGTTTTTTTCCCAAAACTGATAAAAACTTGAGGACTTAGGTTAGGGAAAGAGCCAACATCTCAGGAAAGGCTTTTCTCAGGTGTTTGCTCTAGACCTTGGGCAAATGGTGCTTCTGTGAGTCCTTGTGATCTAGGTTTCTGGTCATAGGGTAATTCCTTGGTACATTCTGCTTCCCAAGCAAACATGGTGTACCAAGCATCAGGTCAGGGGTTGGGGGATTTGGGGACCTACTAACAATACCATCTCTCATTTATCACCGCTGGCTTTCACTACCAAGCAATGTCTCTCATGACTGACTATATAAGAATTTGCAAATTCAACATACAAGGGGCAAAATGTATTCCCTTTGTACTCAAGGGAGTAGAGAAAAAGTGTATAGCTGCATGTAGCTTATATTCACAGAGGAAATGTCGAACTTAAATTTGGATTTGGGTAGGATAAACAGAATCCAGCAGCTGATATTCTAATTTATTCACATCATTAATCCTTGTTCTCAAAAAGAAAGATAATATAAATATTAGTAATCATAGTTAATATCTGTTGAGTTTACTGTGTGTCAGACACTGTGCCAAATGATTGCCTTTAATCTTTAGGAACAACTAACTCTGTGAGGTAAGACTTGGTATTTTTCCTTTCAGAAGAGTAAAAATGGGAAAACTGGGGTTGAAATAGATAAGTAATTTTCCTTTTAACATAGAGAGATTAAATCAGTAATGATATGAGTTACCATTGACTGTCAAATCTCAGGGCTCCCACTTGACCACCTTAACATATTCCCTTCCTTCTAGGGCAGTGGTTCTCAAAGTAAAGTCCCTAAGACTCTCTAGGGTTCCTTGATATCAAAACCCTCTTACTAATAACATAGCATATTATTTACATTTTTCAATCTGCAGACATTTATATTGATAGCATAAAATTTGTGGTGGCTAAAACTGTGGGTATCTTATCATAATCCAAGGCAGTGGTCCCAAACTCCAGTAGTCATTTACCCAAATCCATGTATAGTGAAAAACAAAGCAATGGGAAGAAGAAACCATTTTGTTAAATTTCAAAGCCTTAATACACATCCTTCTGACAATTGGTGTGAGAAAATGGAAAGGAGCCATAAATCACTTTTAAAATGTATCAAGATACAATAATTGTCTCCAAGTACAATGGTTTGGGGTACAAGCTGAACCCACCACTTCTTTCATAGAACAACATGTTTATTTGAAAGAACAACTGGCTGGCAAACTACGATTATCCAGACATGGGAATTTGGCAAATATTTTCTTGGAAATGAATGAAGTGAGCTTGATACTTCAGGGAAAAAAAACAACTGAAAAATTTCCAACAATGATATAATTTAAACTTTCCAGCAGAATTTTGGAAAGCTTGCATCTGCCACTATAAGCTTGACAGCTTCCCATTACTTTTAAAATAATTTTCTGATGAGACTGATGGTGATTTGGGTACCAGGGATTGAACTCAGGGGCACTCGACTACTGAGCCACATCTCCAGTCCCATTTTGTATTTTATTTAGAGACAGAGTCTCACAGAGTTGCTTAGCACCTCACTTTTGCTGAGGCTGGCTTTGATCTCTCAATTCTTCTACCTCAGCCTCCCTTGCCACTGGGATTACGGGCATGAGCCACAGCACCAGGCGTTGATGGTGATATGAAAAGGATTTGTGTTATTGAAAGTGAAATGTGTCAACATTTGGAATATCTTCAGCATCTAGAGAACCAATAATTTCCAAACAACAAATGTACAGTGTTATAAAAGTTATATATATGTAAAAATATGTATATGAAGTATAAGACTAATGATAAACTTTAATGCAACGATTATTTAAAGTTCATTGACTGGCTAAAGATTCCACACTGCAACTCTATTTTAAGGATCAACCATTTGTTGAATTTCAGTGTCACATCAAAGGCAAATATTCGTATTAATATGAAATATTCTGATGTTTCTGACGGTGTCTCTGTGTAAACTTGGAGTTTCTTCATACTCTACAACTCAAACCTCATTTTGCAATAGATTCAGTGCAGGAGTGGATATGGAAATCCAGATAGCTTCTATTGACCCAGACATTAAAGATATTTTCAGATTTGTAAAACCATGCTGTATTTCTTGCCCAAATTTTGTTTTGGAAAATACTGCCATTTTATTATTTATTGTACATGCAATGGGTTTACCATTATTATTCAAATGAATTTATAAATAAATATTTTTAATTCCCAAGTTTTAATTTCTAATAAGATAAATATTAATAGCTATAACAACTATAGAAAAAAAAAACTTTGGTGGTGGAGGGTTCTTTGGACCAAAGGTCCAAGAAGCCCTGATGTAGGGTCTAGTTTCACTATTTTGAACCCCAGAGTAGCATGTTAATTTCTGATACTAAGGTAAATGATATATCTTTTATTTTCATGATTTTAAAAAGGCACTTTCATCTTCTGAGTCAGGTGGAGATGACAAGTCAGCCCTTCAGTAGCCCTCAGGTGGCTTCTAGGCATAGGGTATATTCAAGTCCACCGGATAAGGGAAAAACACACCCCTGAAGGGCAAGGCCAGAGCAGAAGACCAGAATTAGATGCACTTGTCTCTTTATGCCTTCCAGAAAAAGTATATCTTTGCTTTAGAAAACACCCACCTTTATTTTGCACATAAATATTTTTCCTGGGGAAACAAGATATATATTACCAGCAGCAACAACAAAAATTAAAATCTGGTTTTTGTGCCAGCCAGAGTTTGTCACTGAAATTGCATCCAAATAACTGCTGTATTTTTTGTGAGAACAAGTTTTATGGTTGAGTTTTTATGCATATTAGAAAAGAGTAATGTTTAAAACATGTGGGATTCCATGTACTTAGTACAACTTTGATTCAGGAGACTTGTGGGAAGCGTGGTACTCTGCCTGCAAACATACTCTCCTATCCTCCACGTTCCTTTTTTATTTTTTTATGTTACTAATAATTGATAAAATGTCCTTTAAATCTTTTTTCTTTTTAAATTTTGTTCTTTTTCTATAAGCAGTTCCATGAGTTTCTTTGTTCCTTCTCTTCGGATTGTTTTGATCTTTATACCATGGTAAAATCAAACACAGTTAAAGCAAATCACATTGCGTGATTAATCTTTTAGACATGTAAGACGGGCTTCTCTGTCGAATGAATGAACATAAACTATGAACATGAAAGCAAAGGTCACATAGGATCAGGGAGATTTTAATACAATCTATGATATATCTGCATGTGACTAATTAAAATTTCCTCTTTTAAAAAACTAATTGGACTAATCTTTGTCACATTGTTAGTTATCCTTCAAAATTGAACTTAATTCTCTTTTTGACCAATTTCAAGGTAGCGCTTAAATGTAAGACAAAATAAAGATTTTTTTCCTAGTGAGTAAAAAATATGTCAATATTTCTTCCTTACTTGGAGTTAATGTCAACATGGAAAGTTTGAAGATTTAATGAGCTCAAAACTGCAGAAGCATTTGCCTGTATGATTTTAGCTGCATATTGCCCTGCCTATATTCAGACAAAGAGATTTTCTTCTAAGAAAACTTCGACTACACTTATTTTCAGTAATTATGCAACAAAATGAGACTCTTGTTGGTTTTGTGCATATTTCCCTCAAAGATGCAATATGAGATAATTACTTTCTTTAGATGTTTTCTGAGAAAAATGACTCATCTTTTTCTGATATTTTGGGAAACTTGGGTTTCTTACAGAAGTTTATATTATAAAAGTAAAATGATGACCTACTGCCTTACCTTAGAATGTAGCAGAAATACATTCTGACTGAATGTGTGCATGAAGTAAATGAATAAAATAAAACTCTCAGTGACTGTGGATGTCCCATATGGTTATATGTTCATAAACTTTAATTAGCAAATTGAATAAAAACAACCCCCTAGCCATAAAAAGAAGGCTTTATGCTGAATATGTATGGATCACTAGGAAACACCAGAAGTTAAAAAAGAAAAGTATAATCCCTCAACTTCATTAAAAATTATGTGTTGTGTATGTACGTGTATGTACCTGTGGGCATATATACACATAAGCACACACATATATACATATTTATATGTGTGTATATATAACTGGCAGTAAATATTTAAAATCTTCATAGGAATTTCCTCCAGGGAAGAATGTAAACAATATAATTTTCTTCATAGTTTGTCATATTTTCCACCTCTCTTATAAAGAAAGTTACTGCAACTTAAAAAACCAAAAGCTCTATTAGTTTCTTGCTATCTCATTCTATTTTAAATTAAATTTGCTTTTTTCATAAATATTAGCATCTGAGCTCATCATTCTTATTTTTCTTGTTTAACAAAAGAAAAAAAATATGTGTAAATCCTTGAGTTTTTAGTAGCTGAGCTCCTTGGCTGAGGTTGCCCAAGTGCAATATGTCATTAAACATACCATATCAGGGGCATGTCCTTTTAAAATTAATATCATCTGGTCAGCCACTGCCCTAACCTCAGTGAGATGCAACAGGAAGAATCACAAAGGCAGAACCTTAGGCAGAAAATGCTGTGCAAGAAATACTATGGCTGAGAAATCCTGGATAAATCACCTTCTTTCTTCTCATCACCTGTAAAACAGTTGACAGAACACCCAACTGAACTGAGGCTGACAGGCAAGTTGTCAGATGGTTGAAGAGTTCCTGAATGTGAGCAGGTCTCTAGCTCTATGGTGTAAAAATTCTGCACTCACTACTGAATGTATACATCCATTCCTTTTGACAGCTATTTTGTCCAAATGTTATGCCTTCCATTTTATCTTACTTTAACCTGAGTGATGAAGTATGATTTTTTTTTTATCCCCAATGATAAAATATCAAGAGTGAAACTGAATTCTCTGCTACTTTCTTATATTTGCTCAAATACCCTCTTGCTATCTTTGGTTATTGATGTTGTTCTTTTTCGATCTACATGACAGTAGAGTGTATTTTGACATCAACAACTTTGTTATGTGAGGTTGAAGGATGCATTGCTTCTCTTTTAGCAGGCACAACTGTTGGTAACATGAGAACCTTCATGGTCATTGGTGGCTAGAGCTATGGGAAATCTAGAGTTGCTATGAGGACTACTATAATGCATAAATGGAGTATAATTTATTCTAACCAGGATCCCATTTTTGTGGTTGTACCTGATGTGGAGTTTCAGTGGTTGGTGTATTCATATATGAACATAAGAAAGTTATGTCCAATTTATTCTATTGTCTTTCCTAATCCTATCTTTCCTCCCTTCCTCTTTGTCTAATCCAATGATCTTATATTCTTCCCATTCCTCCCTCCCACCTTATTGTGTGTTAGCATCCACATATCAGAAAGAATATTAGGCCTTTGGTTTTGGGGAATTGGCTTATTTCACTTAGTATGATAGTCTTCAGATCTGTCCATTTGCCAGGTTAACTTCAGTGGTGAATTAGGCTTACTTTGTGCAATATCAGAGATCTGTATGGAGCCTGTGGTGAAATTACAGAAGGGTTTGAGGTCTGAGAGGGATTTAAACCATCTGGACCAAAGTTTCTCAACTTAGTATTGGTACACTTGGACTGATTCATTATTTGTAGGGGCCATCTTGTATACTGCAGGATGTTCTGCAGCACCCTGGCCTCTACCTGCCATATACCATTTGTACCCATTTTTCCTTTGCAAGTGAAAATACTCAAGACATTGCCAAACGTCCCTAAGGGTGAGAGGAGAACCACTACTGACTGAAAAACCAATGATCTAGACTTAATACCCTCATTTTACTAATGAGGAAACTGAAACTAAGTTAAGAGTAAATAACTTGCCCAGCTAGTTAGTGGTACGAAAGAAAACCCAGTCTTCTAATCATACGTCAGTCTTCTTTCCATAACAGCAGAAGAGAGACCTTTCAGATCCAAAGTTTTTCCTTCTCTCCCAGCCTTCTCATTGTTAGAAAGGATCATTCTGCTGCTATGTTTGCAAAAGAGGGTTAACAGGAATCCCAGGCTTAGGTGGGGTGAAATTTTAGCATGCCATCTTGAATTCCATGGCATAGAGCTGCTGGAAAAAAGCAGGATTTATTTGTTTGGAAATTATTTGGAAAAGTTGTTACCATGTCTCCAATGACTACAATCATTCTTAACCAAACTCTTTTAATAGGTCCTGCAACTTATGTCAACAAACAGTGTCAAACTCCATAAATTACCAAATTTTATATGTTTATGAATGCAGTGTAGCTCTCCATGTTTGCATTTCTCTGGTGCACACTTTGCAAATTTATGGATATCATCATCTAACCCAAGGATCTGAAATTGTTGTCCATCCACTGAAATCGAATAAGCCAGACCCATGGCACCCCGATTTCCCAAATATAACTAACAAAAAAGGAAAGCCTACAGTATAAGTCCTAGAGACCACCAACTTCCCCCTTCCCTTTAGTATTTCTGCTGCAAATTCCTACCTAATAATGAAAACAGATAAAATGACTGCTTGGGTTCCTCATTTTTTCCAGTGTGAATAAAATTCTTATGAATTCTTGGGATGAAATTATTTTAATGAGGTGCAAGGTCACAGGGGTAACAGAGAAGAGATTGGACCTAATACATTTATAAGAAAAGGAGGCAACTTTTAAAATAAGAAAGACAATTTAATAAAATTTCTTCTTTACTGCATCCATGTTATTTAATCTTATATTTCACTCTACTTTGTTTTTTTCTAGGGGATGAATAGACAAAGTTGTTACCATGGTTCATTATTGAAGCAGGATTGAAGGCTTTGATTCACTGTCAGTTTAATTCACTGTCATAAATTATAAGCCTAAATCTGATCTGCAAATCTTTGTGATTAAGAATATCCAAATTTCTTCTTAGTTTTAAATTTGGTGACAACCAAAAAGGCTTTATTCACTCATTGGTTTGTGTGTTCTTGCTATAAATATTCCTGCAGGCCTACTGTGTGCTAGCCATCACCTTGAACATCAGTGGTGCAATAATGAACAAAAACTTTGCTTCTGTAGAGATTATATGTTAGTGTGAAATGACAATGGATAAATAATACATTAGAAAGTTGGAAGTGCTATGAGGAAAATATTTCAAGGTAAACACTAGAGAGTGAGGATGGAGAGCTGTTTTAAGTGGGAAAATCAGCACTGGCACAAACTTTAATGGTAATGTGAATACTAACTGTACTTGAGTCTCATGTTTGGCTTGGTCCCATGGAATTACAGCTGGAGTGACCACATACCCCATCCTTGTGTAATGGCTGTATGGCCCTTACCAAATCCCACATCATGGTGACTATCAATAGATTATCATATTTATTCCCTATATTAATACTATTGGTGTGAAGGCATTTCTATTTGTATATGCTCTAATTTAAGGGAGTTTTTTTTTATTTAGCAAAAATCTACCTCCTGCAACTTCCATTCAACCTAGATGCCTAAAATATGATGCCCCAAATAGAGTAAAATACTTCTTTCTCTTGTAGTAGTCTGTGGTGTGATATCGACTCTTAACTTGAATGGAAACCCTGCCTGAAATCTTTGTCAGGGAACTAGGTAAAGGAGACCTTATTTTTATTTTATCTCAGTGTACTAAATCTTTAACTTCTAGTTGAATCAGATATTCTAGGTTTTCCAACCTAGAATTTCAGTTTACTGACCTGGTATTTAAGTAAAATTTTAAAGAAGAAAAAAAAAGTATCATTTTCTATCCCCAGAGAGTGTTCATGTGAGAATTTTGCTTCTCAAGTGTTCAATAGGCTGTAGCAAGAGAAGGAGCAGGATTGAAGGCTTTGATTCACTGTCAGAACCAGAGGCAAGCCGCCCTCTGGTTCAAACGTGGAAAGAATTATCTATATTCAGTTCTGTGTATTCTGGGGTCCCACAAGGAACAAAGCTAGGAGTACTAGAGATGGAGCTGCCTCCAGATCAGACACCTGCTTTTGATCACTGCCTGAGCTACAGGCTGAATCAGGGTCACTTTTTGGTGAAGGAGTAGTGGCCAGAAACTCAAGCTGGCTCACAATCAGCATATCATCCAAGGTGCAATTGTTATTAAAGTCATAGATCCCAGTCCACTCGGGCCACCCAGCTGTCTGTCTGAGTGCTTCCTGGTTTCCCTCCTAGTCCACTGCAGTCCAGGGTGACCCAGGGAGCTAGGCAAAAACCAAACATGCAAAGTACCCACCACCCCAAGATTTACAGGTGGAGGAGCAAAGACCAGCAACAAGATCCTGATAGGTCACTAGGCCAACAACAAGGGATTTTTTGAATGATTCTGGGTTGTCAAATAGAGCTAGATATGTTTATCTCTGTGTGCTCACTTTATCTCTCTCTCTCTCACACACACACACACACACACACACACACACACACGGCTTTACATGAAAGAATATAAGATTGTATAAGTTTCTGTTCATTCCTGACACCGTGGTTTGGAGACCTGCATTCATGGGGGGGAGAGACAACATTTTAACATATAACATATTCCCAAATGCATAGGTTTAACCTACTTCAAACCCAATTTTTAAAATAATGATAGCATGTACTTCAAGAAAACAAACAAAAAAATCAGAAAGTTTTGTAATAATACATTTAATTCAAAAGTGCCAAATTCATGCATGTACCTAGCACTGTTGGGTCTTGATATGACACAACAGGGGTTGATTGTGCAATGAAATTTTCTTTATCTCCTATTAATAACTCATGAAATAACAAACTTATCTGAAAATTTGGATTCGAAGAAAGGGGAGTTATTGTTATAGGATTTTGTTTTCTATGCACCTAAAACCATAAGATGCCTAAAACTAGTCATGAAAGTTAAATTGATGATTATGATCATTTTAGATGACCTGAGTTAGAGAACACAGCTGGAGAGGAAAGCAGTTTGGTTGGAACTGGGGACAGAGGGCACCCTCTACCTATCAGTCCCTCCCTTTTCTGTCCCCACAGCTGTCAGATACCTTGTCCCCTTTGTCTTAATGTGTCCCTCCTCCCTCTCTTCTCCTTTGTCTTAACATGTGATTTCCAGAACCATGCAGAGCTTCTCTCCTCCAGTTTTCATCTATGAATTTTCTCAGAAGGCAAAAACTTATAAAGCCATTCAGCTTTAAGAAACATAAACAGCCCATTTTGTGAGCTATTTACTGTTTATATGTTATTACTACACAACATAATAAATCATATGGATTATTAAATGATGTTGGTTTGCCTTTGCTGTATGTAACTAATTCCTATGAGATATCTACTTACAACTGCTCAAGATTAGGCCATTAGAGAACATTTGTGTCTGAGGACTCCAGCTTCAACAGGAAGTTCCTTGGCTTTAGTAGAAATTATGGTGATTCAATATTCTAGAAAATTACCTACTTGGAAAACAGCAGATTCCATATTCCCCCATTTCTAGGTTTTGTTTTGTTTGGTTTTTGGTTTTTTTTTTTTTCATACCAGGGATTGAACTCAGGGGCACTCAACCACTGAGCCATATCCCCAGCCCTATTTTTGTATTTTATTTAGAGACAGGGTCTCACTGAGTTGCTTAGCACCTCGCTTTTGCTGAGGCTGGCTTTGAACTCGAGATCCTCCTGCCTCAGTCTCCTGAGCTGCTGGGATTACAGGCATGTGCCACCGCACCTGGTTTCATTTCTAAGTTTTTAATCATCTAAAGACAAAGAGTTATGCTAGGACCCCCAGGTTCCAGACTCCCTCCTGTTATTAACCTGCTGTTTCACCTTGGACAGTCACTTGATCCCTCTGGGCCTGTCCATCCTCATCTGTGAAAGGACTTCTAGCATCCATGCCATTATTCTTATAGGAAAAGAAATAACTTATTTCTTATAGTAAATGAAAACCAATCTTCTGAGTTGAATATTACAAGTTATTAATAGTGCATGAGGGTTTTGTAAAATAACATATGTTCTAGAACTGCCATTCTTGGCTGTTTTCTGTAGTAAACATGTGAGTTTCTTAGCTAAATAAAACCGATGTTTTGTCATTGCAGATATATAGGATTTACAAATCCCTGGATGAAGCACTTGGGGAGTCTTTAAATGCCATAATCAACAGCCATTTCAAAGAAAATAATATAGATGGTTTTGGAAAGTTCATGCTGTTTCTTCACGGAATTTTAGGTGAGTGTGTTTAAGCCCACGGATGTAAGATGGACATCAATGACGTCCTTGTAAAGTGCTTCTCTCCCTTTAATAAAAGGGGTTAAATATTACCAACACCTTCCAGCTTTCTACTTTCAATGGGGTGTCAGACAGTGAAAGACTTATTTTCTGTTCCTTTTGTTTTTATTATTATCAGAAACCATCTAAATTATGAGGTGTTCAACACAGAGATGGCCCCGACAATATCTTTCTTGTTTCTGTTAAGCAAATGCCATAACGTTTTATTTCTCCTCTAAAAATTGGCAATTATTTTAAAGATAGAAAACATATTTCATATTAGAGTAATTAGTCAGAATGAGATAAGAACCATGTTTTAATAAGGCATAAACTGAAGGAAAATTTGCTTGTGTCTCTGGTAGTTTAATCATTGACACATCTACGTGTGAGATAAAGATAACATTTCAAAAGCTGCCTGCCGGAGGGTTTCATGTTGCCTACATTAAAATCAGGACATGGTTAAGTTCAAGTGCAGTAATTTTTTTAACTTCTATGAACAATTAAGTACACACACATACAACACATTAAGTTTTGTTTGCCTGGCTATAAAATGGATGAATAAATATATTTTATATCATCAGACATAATACCCTCTCATGATATAAAAGAACTTGCAAATTTGTGCTTTAATATTAGCCTTAAATATCATCTTTTTTTTTAGGACAGAAAGGATTGGAGGAATTGAGTAGTGGTCATATTGGGGAAATTGTGTGACTTTTCACTTCCTTCTAAGATCAGTTTTCAAAATGTGATTTTATTTTCTTCTGTGAATAATGGTGATGTCCAGATCACCAGAATGCACCCATGTCACCTTCTGAATAAAGCAACATTGCAGACATTGCTCACTGCCTGCCTTAATTGCTCACTGCCTGCCTTTTTATACTTTTGGTTAACTTCACAGTGAAGGTCTGTAGCTCTCTCATAATCTTAAGGGTGCATGCATGAATTTGGTTTGTTGAGACTGGATATAGAACTACAATGGTGATTTCATTTGTTTTCAAGATGTTTGCTAAATGTTTACCTCCCAAGAGGTAAACAGTGCACTTTGAAAATATCATTAAGTCCATCTCTCTACTGGAGCTGTTACTCCAAGAGGATTGAAAATGAAAAAACTGATTTTCTGAGTTCTCTGTTCTCCAGTGTGCCAGTCTGTACCTGTTTTTACCTTGAGGTCCATGCTTTACCCTGCACCTGCTCAGTCCCATGGGGATAGACCCCTGTGGGCTACTTTCCAACCCCAGCCTTTACCTCCAGCTTTCCCCAGTAACCTTGAACCCTGAACCCTAGCAACACTGGCTCTTCCTCTGGTCCCTTGAGAAATATAGGTGGTAGTACCTTGGCCTTTTTGCTAATTATGCTCTTTAGGTTGATTTACTATATCTAGTTTAGCCTCGCATCAAATGTAATCATTTCTCTTGGGTTAAATTCCACCCATTTTAAAATACTTAAGTGTTTTCTCTTGTTGGTTGCATCCTAACTCATCCATTAATGCCTCATTCCAAAATGACTGGAAGAAAAGTATGCAGGGATTACTTGCTTCTCCCCAGTAAAACAAATAATCCACAGGAGATAAATTTAAAGTTGGGTAGTTTCATTTGGTCTTTGTTTTGTTTTGGCTTTTGTTTCTTTTTTTCACTTATAAAAAACTTTAAATTAAGACATTGAGGGCTGGGGCTGGGGCTGGGGCTCAGTGGTAGAGCACTTGCCTAGCATGCGTGAGGCACTGGGTTCGATCCCCAGCACCACATAAAAATAAAAGTATTGTGTTCATCTACAACTAAAAAAAATTTTTTTTAAAAAAGACATTGAGATATAACACACACATGATACCAGGAAACATGTATTTCTGTGAATTTTCACAATGTGATTACTGTCAATCAAATCAAAAAGCAGAACTTCACCAATACTTCCAGATGTTCTATTTATGCCTTTTTGTAGCTGATTCCCCCAGAGGAAATCACTATCCTAGTTCATATCACCATTGATTAGTTTTGCCTATTACAGAACTTTATCTGATGGAATCATACAGTGGTTTAAACAGCAATGGAACATTTCTTTTTTTAATTGATAAACTTTAATTTTGGGTACAATTTATTGTTCACAGTAAATTGAGGGAAAGTTACAGACATTTCCCATATACTCCCTGTCCTCAAATATATATAGCCTCCCCCACTATCTGGATCCCACCAGAGTGGCACATTTATTATTACAATCTGTGAGCTTACATTGACACACTGTTATCACCCAACTACATAGTCTACATTGGAGTTCATTCTTTGTGTACATTCTGTGGATAACAAATGTACAACAACACGTATCCACCATTAAAATATCATATGAAGTAGTTTCACTGCCTGAAAGTCCTCCTCTCCACTAAGCCTTGGAAACCAATGTCTTTTTGATGCCTCCATAGTTTTCTTTTTCCAAAATTCCATACAATTGAAATCATACAGTGTATGTCCTTTTCAGATTGGCTTCATTCACTCAGTAATATGGAATTAAATTCACTCCCTATTTTTATGACTTGATCACTCAAGTGCTGAATAATACTCTGTTTTCTGGATGTGCCTCATTTTATTTATCTGTTGACCTACTGAAAGACATTTTATTGCTCTCATGTTTTGGTAATTATGAATAAAGCTGCTGTAAACATCTGTGTAGGTTTTTGTGTAGACATAACTTTGCAAGTCATTTAGGTAAATACCAAGGAGTATAATCACTTGATTGTATAATAAGAAGACATATAGTTTTGTAAGAAACTGATGAACTCTCTTGCAAAGTGGTTGTACCTTTTTTTTTTTTTATCTTCACCAATAATAAATGATCCTCTTGCTCCACATCCTTGCCAGCATTTGGTGTTGTCTGTGTTTTGGAGTTTGGTCAATCTAATAGGTGGATAGTTATTTTAATTATCAATTCCCTAATGACATCTAATGTTGAGCATATTTTCTTTTTCTTTTTTGCCATCTGTATATCTTCTTTGATGAGGTGTCCATTCAGGTCTTTGGCCTACCTTTTAATTGGGTTCTTTATTCTCTTATTGTTGAATCTTGGGAGTTCTTTGTATATTTTGGATAGCAGTCTTTATAAATACTTATTTCTCATTCTCTTAAAGACTGGATTATTTTTATCCTTAAGAGTTTTTAATTTACTATATTTAAAACTGTATTCTAAGCTGTACAATTTTGTAACATTAATTTTTGTCTCTTAACAAAATCATTGTCACCCTTCTCATTTGGCTTTTCAAATTAATAGGAATATTTTTAAAGTTTTAGGTATATCCTAAATATGATTTTTGATTTTTAATGTGCACATTTCATAAACTAATGTGTATAATACAAGAAATTCTCATGGGACACCAGTCTCATTCTGGCGTTCATATTTTTTTGTTGTTGGAACTTTTTTATTTTTATACTTAAATTTGTTTATTTTTATTTATTATTTCTTCTTTTCAAGTTTTTATTCGTTCTGTTTAGATATACATGACAATAGAGTACATTTTGACATATCATACATACATGGGGTATAACTTCCCATTCTGTGGTTTACATTATGTGGAGTCACACTGTGGTGTACTCATATATGAACATAGAGAAGTTATGTCTGATTCTTTCTACTGTCTTTCCTAGTCCCCTTCTCCCTCTCTTCCCTTCATTCTAATCCAATGAACATCTATTCTTTTCTCCTCCCCTCTTATTGTGAGTTAGTATCTGCATATCAGAGAGAACATCTGGCCTTTGGTTTGGGGGGGATTGGCTTATTTCACTTAACATGATATTCTCCAATTCCATCCATTTGGCATTTACATTTAAACCTAGAGCTTCTTATTTTATTATGGACCTTTCACCATTAGCTGAGGGATCCGTTCTCTCTGTCTTCTAAGAATGGGTGTTTACTATTTGAAGATGCCTTACACTCTGAACATCTCACACATCTCCTATAATAAATACTGAATAGAGGTATAAAGTGGTCAGGATGCCAGTGTCTTATCTTTTTTAACAGATAAACAATTTGTCCTGTTTCAATGGTCCCATTCATTCTAAGGGGCTTCCTTGGTATTAAAGTAGTTTTTCATGTAATCATTTTGGTACTTTCCTTAGTTATTTTAAATGTAAGTGCCTTGCTGTTTTCATTTCCTTCTCATTTGTATGCAGACATTTTTCCTTTTCAATTTTTTTCCTTCGAGGCTATCACAACTGCTCATCTGTCCATTTTAATGTACTGTGGTTATACTCAAAAGGACATGGTGTCCCTTCTCCAACAATTTTCAACTATTCAACCAAAATTAATGTTGAACCTGCAATACCTAATTTAGAATCCTTTCAGACAATGAGCAAATGTCATCATGAACAGAACAGAATTACTTGGACCCCGTCATAAACCTGCAGCTAAGAGATACAGAGATGAAAAGCTTTATGCTGTGGTTTAAAAGGCAGCGAATAACTGATGTTTTCCAAGCAAGTCTTCTCCTTAGTCTGGTATAGCTCTGAAAAGTCTAATCATTAACATTTCTCTCCAGCTTACGGAAATAAGACTTTCTGAAGGTATGATTTTTGGGGAAAAAAAATACCACTGGGAAAGAAAAATTCACCCACCAATAATAGATGCTACATTAACACATAAGTCAAATGAATTAGCAAAGAGACCTCTAAGGCAATGGTGGAAATACTCATCTTTGGAAGATTCGGTGCACATAAGTAGAGGAAGCTACTAAAATAAGCTCACTGTTGCCTGGAATCACAGGAAATACCTGCCATCAAAGATAGTTCAGGCTGCAGAGATGTAACATTTCACTTAACATGATATTCTCCAATTTTGGGGAAGAAGAGAAGGGAGAAGAGAGGAGTTGGCTGTTATAATAATAATAAACAATGTTGTGGGGAGAGATTTTTAAATCACTGTTGCCCAAACAGTTCAGAAAAGTGTTTTAACTAGGATATAAGTCTGCACTACTATTGCTGAACCCTCTAGTGTGATGTGAGAAACCACAAATGATTGTAAAGACAAAAGTCATTTTGTATCTATCTTTGTATCCCTGGAAGTCAGCCTAGAGCTTGAATACTGTAGGGACTTTCTAAAGAAAATGGCTGCTGAATGAGGGCAAAGGCACAAAGCAAGATGGGCTGATGTCTACGGAGTTCTCATTTACGCCAGACATCCTTCTGTATACACATGTACTTCATTTTGTATTAACACACCTGACAACGTGCACATTTTAACTCCTTATTTAAGGAGGAAACTGGAGACTCATCGAGGTTGGCTAACTAACCTATCTAAGGTTCAGTTAGTGGGGGTGAGTATTCCAATCCAGACACTCTGGCTTCAGAGCCTAAACTCTGAATGATTATGCTCCTCTGCCTCTCGTGTAATGTAAACACCAAATAACTTTAAAACACAGAAGCATTGTTTTTTTATGGTAAAGAAAAGTTCTATCACATTAATGGACCTTAGGCAAATCTTAAACAGCCTTGCTTTAAACACAAGTACCTCCTTCTCAGTGTTCTTAACCTTTTTTTCCTTTTAAAACATGACTGCCCAAATCAACTTACTAATTTACATTCAGATTGCATCATTTTCATTCTTTGTTGTCTTGTTCTGAAATTCAAGTTTTAAAAGTTCCATGGCTAAAGCCGGGCCTGGCGGTGCACACCTATAATCCCCAAAGGCTCAGGAAGCTGAGTTAAGAGAATCATAAATTCAAAACCAGCCTCACCAACTTAGTGAGGCCCTAAGCAACTCAGTGAGATCCTGTCTCTAAAATAAGATACAAAGAATAGGGCTGGGGATAAGCCTCTGTGGTTGAGTGCCCCTGGGTTCAATCCCCAGTTACCAAAAAAAGAAAGAAAAAGAAAAATCTATGTCCAGTGTTCCTTAGAATGTCATAATACAGGGTCACTGCCTCTGCTCCTCATCAGCTGATCTTTCCCAGAATGTTTGCACCTTTCCTAAGCCTTGTTCTTCATGCCTTTACTTTACACAAGCTGGTTCTTCTGCCTCGACTCTCCTCCAAGCCCCACTCCTCCCCAAATCCCCCTCACTACCACGTGCTCTCCAGTGACTCACAATGTGCTGGTCATCCTTCAAAATCCATTACAACTGTTGCTGTTGCCCTTTCACTGAAATCATTGACAAGCCCTCCTGGATCAACAGTTATCACTCCTCTCTCTGAATTCACATAGCCCTTTGGGCCCTTTTTAAAAAAATAAAAAAATAATAATTTATTTATTTATTTTAATTAGGTATATATGATGGCCGAATGCATTTGGGTCCATTGTACACAATTGCAGCACAACTTTTCATTTCTCTGGTTATACACGATGTAGCATCACACCATATGTGCAGTCATACATGTACCTAGGGTAATGATGTTCATCTCATTGCACCATCTTTCCTGTCCCCGTGCACCCTCCCCCTTGCCTAATCAAAGTTTCTCCATTTTTCCCATGCCCTCCCCCATTATAGATCAGCATCCACTTATCAGAGAGAACATTTGGCTTTTGATTTGGGGGTTTAGCTTACTTCACTTAGCATGATATTGTCCAACTCCATCCATTTACCTGCAAATGCCATGATTTTATTCTCTTTTAATGCTGAGTAATATTCCATTGCATACATATATACCACATTTTCTTCATCCATTCATCTATTGAAGGGCATCTAGGTTGCTTCCACAGTTTAGCTATTGTGAATTGAGCTGATATAAACATTGATGTGGCTGTGTTACTATAGTATGCTAATTTTAAGTCCTTTGAGTATAGACCTTTTTAGGAGACGAGCTCCTAGTGTAGACAACAAAAATAAAAGCAATCTTCATTCAGCATTCACAGCATCAGACTGTAATTCCTCATGCTATCTGTCTTCCTTCTGAATTTTTCATCAAGGACAAATGCCTGGTCTTTTTTCACTTTTGGAAATCCTGTACCAAGGACAGTGAGGTCTTCTTTCTGGTATGAATGAAGTATGGGGGTTCCTGTTTGGAGAGAGGCTTGAATGCTGTCAGGGTGGTTAAGACTCTAACACTGTATTCAGCCATTACAAGAAAAGGAGAGCTCCATTCAGGGAAGGGAATCTTCCCTGACAGAGGGCCCTAGCCCTCTGTGTCAAGTACCAAAGCAGATTCTCCGTACACATTATCTTTTTTAAAATTCATAATAATCCCTCAAATAAGCCTGGTGTTACCTTTGTTATTCAAATGCAATAACTAGGGTTCCAAGAGTTTAAATAACTTACCACTGACATATTTTTGGTTAAGTAGCAGCAAAATTCCATTCTTAAAGAACTTTCTGATTTAATCCTATAAGAAGAATACATGTGTTAGATAATGTTAGAATTTTTCATTTAAAATATTTTCTGAATAGTAAGTTATTTGAAAATATATAGATCTTTTCTGATTGTCAAATAAGTTTATGTTTAGGTTAATACTAAAATTAGTATTATTTCTGTTCAAAAAGAATTTCAAAGATCTAGCACCTTATAGTTCTGAGACCTATTTAGGTAAAATCCTGCTTTACTGATATGAGGGTAATTCTGGAAATGATAATGTCTGAAGTTGTAAACTAATAGAATTTGGGGGCTAAATGTTATCTAGAATCAACACTAGGAGCTGAGGTTTTGTTAAGACAGGAATTTATCCCTTTCTTTTTTCTCCTGAAGAATATTTATGAAATGATTATTTATAACTTACAAAAGGGCTTAAGATGCAAAATAAAAATTTCCCCACCTATAGTGACCCTATTAGCACTTCTTAAGGGAGTATATAAATGCATTCTGAATTTTTAAATCACACCTTTTAAATACCAAGAGTAAGAATAACTTATATAATTGAAATTAAACTATCAAAAAACATTCTCTGACTTTGTTTTAATTGCAAAAATCTATATCTATAGAGAAGAGCTCCTTTCTTTGGTGGAAAATCCTATGGATGCACAGGCAGCATTAATGCATTCTTAGAACAATTATTTATTCTTTCTTCCTTTCAGTTTTTAAACATTCTTTACATATCCTTCTTGTTCCCTGATTCTGAGCTAGGTACAACTATTCCAAGTAATATCTTGGTTAGATTTACCATCTGTTAGAATCCTAGAATTTAAAGCATCAGGAAGGATGTTTCAGGTCATCTACCTGAGACCCATCAATTTTTCATTTGAGGAAATTGAAGCCCAGAGCAGTTAAGGACTACCCCAGGAATTAGCTGCAAAGCCACAGCTAGGTCCTGTCTGAGTTTCCCCCATCCGGCTCCTCTCACACAACAGGGTGGCCTGCATCCCTGTCTTCTTGGTCCTCTTTTGTCCCAAGAGAAGTTTCCAGGCCTAAAGAGACAATAAAAGAAAATAAGGTTGATTCTGGTTTTAAAGAATGTGCAGAAGATTTACTATCCATTAGATGTTTATTGAGATTGTTAAATATTTGCTAAATGCTGGAAATATGGCTGAAACAAACAAACAGGAAGGTCTTCCAGGCCCACATCCTGCTTACTGTTGGGTGTGTGTGTGTGTGTGTGTGTAAACCCCCAGATGTTAAACTGCTCTCCCATGTAGACAGTAAAATAGTCGAAGCTGGGCATGAATGTACATAACCAGAATCTAAGTGACTTGGGAAACTGAGGCAGAAAGATCTCAAGTTTATGGCCAAACTCAGTAACTTACCAAGACCCCGTCTCAAAATTTAGAAAAATAAAATAAAAATGACTGTGGATGTAGCTCAGTGGTAAAGCATCCCTGGGTTCAATCCCCAGTAAAAATAAATAAATAAATAAAATAGTCCAGGCAATGATAGACACAATATAATGCTAAACATGGCAACTAAAATAATTGTAACATAATCACCTTTAAAAATGTAAAACAGTGGGATCCATAAGCACCTTATATATTGCATTGAAAAGATTCATATCCATGACTTTGATCTACTACTGTTACATCTTGTTTCATACCTACTTAAACATTCCAGAAGTGAAAAGAGAATTTTTTAAAAATATGAGTGGCATATCTGCACTGTTGTGTCTTTGAGTAAGACAAATATGTAGTGTCTTAGAAAATAGAAGTCTTTTCACATTCCCAGATTATAGTCCTGACTTGTTGAGTTATCTTTTGTTTGTTAATTGCCCTTTACTACTCCAGAAGAGCTTGCAAAATGCTATTTACCTTTACATAAGTACCATTTCAAAAACCATGTTATCAAGAGAATGAATAGAGGAATATTTTCCCATCAAAAACTAGAGATTGAAATGGGCTTACAAACGCCAGTAACAATGTGGTTTAATGTTAGTGCATTCATATTAGTGACAGTTTACTGTCTGAGTTTGTATTTTAGCCATCAACTGATTTTTATAACCTTCAAAATGTGAGTTTTAAGTCTGCATTGAGTTTATATAAGTAAAATTTAAAACTGTAACTCTGATGGTTTCAAACCAGCAAAGCAGATTAATAATGTAGCTCTCAATTCTGGCAGTTCCTAATTATTCTGTAACATAAATGTTACTGTGTGTGTCTGTGTGCTTTCAGAAGACTGATGAATACTTAGAGCGTTTTCTAATAGTGGGTGAATAAATAAGGTGGCTGTCTTTTTAAGAACAACTTAGTAGTATTATGCCCTGTGGTTCTAGTATATAAACAACTCTAATATCAAATAGCATCTCATCTGAAGTTGGAGTTCTTCCTAGAGTAGTTTCATCCTCAAAGGGCACATTTGGAGGGGAAACGCTTTAATATATCCCACATAATATATCCAGTTCCTTTGCAACCAATGGTGTCACCGGGAGTAAGACAGAGTTATGTCCCTGCCTGAGTCCCCAATGTATCCCCATAGCAATTTGAACGCTTCTTTGCCAAGAAAGGTCTGCACACATGGAGGACAATGGTAAAATCACATTATTCTGTCCTAGATTCTCCCTTCCTACAGTACAAGGAGTGAAAGGGGCCAAGAAGGACACAGCTTGCTAGTCCCCTCAAAACTCAGTTCTCTTTTTTATAAGTAATCTTTTATAATTCTCTTTAGATTTACATGGCAGTAAAGTATATTTTGACATATTATATATACATAGAGGAGAACTTACTCTATCTTGGTCCCACTCTTGTGAATAAATGTGATGTGGAGTTTTACCAGTCATCTATTCTATTTGTATATGAACATAGGAAAGCTATGTTCAATCTAATCCACTGTTTTTCCTATTACCATACCCACTCCTTTCCCTTTATCTAAAACAATGAACTTCTATTCTAAATGCCCCATATACCTTATAGTGTGTTAGCATCTGCATATCAGAGAGAACATCCTGCCTTTGGGGATTGGCTTAATTCATTTCATTAGCATTTCATTAGCATTACAGTCTCCAGATCCATCCATTTACCTGCAAAAGTCATAAAGTCATTTTTTATGACTAAGTAATATTTCATTTTGTATATATACCACATTTTCTTTATCCACTCATCTGTTGAAGGGCACCTAGCTTGGTTTCATAGCTTACGTATTGTGAATTGAGCTGCTGTAAACATTGATGTGGCTACATCACTATAGTATGCTAATTTTAAGTTCTTTGGGTATATGCCAAGGAGTAGGATAACTGGATCAAATGTTGGTTTCATTCTGAGTTTTCTAAGGAATCTCTATACTGTTTTCCAGAGTGGTTGCACCAATTTTCAGTCCCTTCAACAATATATGAGGGTACCTGTTTCCTCATATCCTCACCAACATTTGTTGTTACTTGTATTCTTGATAATTGCCTAAAAAGAGATGGAATCTCAGTGTAGTTTTAATTTGCATTTCTCTAACTCTAAGAGATGTTGAATATTTCTTCATGTATGTGTTGACTGTTCATATTTCTTCTTCTGTTAAGTGTCTGTTCAGTTTCTTTGCCCATTTATTGATTGGGTTATTTGGGTTTTCTTTCATTTTGTTGGTGTGTAAGTTTTTTGAGTTCTTTATATATCCTGAAGATTAATGCTCTATCTGAGGTGCAGGTGGCAAAGATTTTTCTCCCACTCTGTAGGCACTCTCTTCACATTCTTGATTGTTTCCTTTGCTGTGAAGAAGCTTTTTAGTTTGATACCATCCCATTTATTGATTCTTGATTTTACTTCCTGCACTTTAGAAGTCTTATTGAGAAAGTCATTTCCTAAGCCTACATGGTGGAGGGTTGGGCCTATATTTTCATTTAGTAGGTGCAGTGTCTCTGATCTAATGCCTAGGTCCTTGATCTGCTTTGAATTAAATTTCATGCAGAGTGAGACATAAGGGTTTAATTTCATTCTGCTACATATGGATTTCCAGTTTTCCCAGTATCACTGGTTGAAGAGGTTACCTTTTCTCCAGTGTGTGTTTATGACACCTTCGTCTACTATGAGATAACCATATTTATGTAGGTTTGTCTCTGTGTCTTCTGTTCTTTTCCATTGATCTTCATCTCTGTTTTGGTACCAATACCATGCTGTTTTGTTATTAGAGCTCTGTAGTATAATTTATAGTCTGATATTGTGATAACTCTTGCTTCACTTTTCTTGCTGAGGATTGCTTTGGCTATTCTGGGCCTCTTAGTTTTCCAAATAAATTTCATCATTGCTTTTTCTATTTCTATGAAAAATATCATTGGTATTTTAATAGGAATTGTATTAAATCTGTATGGCATTTGGGGCCATGTGGCTATTTTAACAATATTAATTCTGCCTATCCAAAAATATGGGAGATATTTTTATCTTCTAAAGTCTTCTTCAGTTTCTTTCTTTAAAACTCAGTTCTTAACAGAAGTTGTTGCACCTGATGAAAAGAATTTCTTTGGGATTTTCCATGTCATCTAGCTCTGAAGTGTTCTGTGTAAGTTTGTTACCTATAAGCGCAAGGGACTTTCAGTTAAATATTATTTGTCTTCCCTAATTAAAAAAAAAAAAGCCTATTTCAGCTCATGATTGCTTTCTCATTAAAATATTGGGATCCCGCCAGGCATGGTGACACATTCCTATAATCTCAAGGCTGAGGCGGGAAGATTGTGAGTTCAAAGCCAGCCTCAGCCAAAACGAGGCACTAAGCAACTCAGTGAGACGCTGTCTCTAAATAAAATACAAATAGGGCTGGGGATATGGCTCAGTGGTGGAGTGCCCCTGAGTTCAATCCCTGGTACCCCCCTCCAGCAAATATTGAGATTCCTTTCATACTTACATCTAGAGTGTTGCATAATGTATACTAACTCCAATAAGCTTCAGTTGCCTAATAATGAGTGGATGCTTGTCAGAGTCTGGAGAACATCAACGAATAACTGAAACAGCAACATCTGCTTCAGGTGCGTGACCTCAACTTTCATTCTGCACTGGCCATCCTGGATATCTCTGATGTGCTGGTGAAACAGTAGCCTTCTCAGAAGGAGCTCATTAAATTATAAAAATGAAAATTAGCATTTAATATAATGTCATTCTCTATGGTATGGGTCTGGAGAATGACTATAGAATAACAGGTCTAGATCCTACTGTCTCCAAAATGATTTTAACAGAATACAGAATTAAATACCCACCAGAACCAACACTCTTAGACAGCTTGTTTCAAGTGCTTGCTATTGTGTTTGCTCAGTTTTATTGGGAAAATGTTTTAACATGTTCCCTTTTGCTGATAGTATTCTTTTTCTTGCTGAGTATTTAAGGATTCTGAAATATTTCCCCTTGTTTTAAAAGGTGGTTACTTTTAAAAAATGTAGAAGCAAAAGAAAAACATGTATGCTTTTAAAAAATGTAGAAGCAAAAGAAAAAATATATAGAATAAAAGAAATTTTAGCTGGGTAGTAAAAATTAACCCCTAAATTTAAAATGCCTGATATCTGAATACCTGAATACAAGACACCACCAATAGCTTGAAGTGCACCCAAAGCCCATTCTTTTCTACTTGGAATATTTAATCATATGATGGAGCTTTCAAAGTCCCAGGAAGAAGATACATCAGTATGAATTTTCATGGGGAAACCATAAGATATCAAAGAAATATCAGTGTTGGAAATAAATCTGCCCTCATACCCCAATCTGATGTAGTGCCATGGCTTTACCTTCCCAGCCCATCCAGTGGGGAATTTGAAGGAAGATAATCATACAAGATAGACCCTCCACTATATGGAAAGAAGGATGATGTTTTATTTAAATAAGAAAAATGTTCTTACTCATAACAAAAACATTTATGTGAATTCTGCTCACTATATAGATGGGACAAAAACAATCATCCACAACTGGTTTTGAAAGTTGTGCAGAATCTTGCCTACTTTACTCCAAGCAATGGTTCTCAACTGCATGCAGTTTTTCCTCCAGTGAAATTTAGCAATATCTGTTGACATTTTTGATTGTCATGTCCGGGGGTAGGGGTGCTATAAACATCCAGTGGGTACAGGCCGGGGTGCTGCTCAACATGCTATAATGCTTAAGATAATTCTCCAAAGTAAAGGGTTGTCTGGTCCAAAGTGTTATTAGTGCTAAAATTTTGAAACAACACTCAAAAATATTAAGAGCTGCTGTTACTGTACACTAGGTACTTATTAGGTACTTTCCACGTATTACCTATTTAATTACCACCAGTCCATTAATTAGGTACTGCTGACTTAACTTTTAGATGATGAAACAGAGGCTCAGGAGGGTAAGTAACTTGTTTAAGGCCATGCAGTCAGCATGAATTTGAAAGCAGAGGACACACTAAATACCAGCTCCTATCATGTCACTATGCCCCACCCTTCAAAAGTACCAGTATCTTCCCCGAACTCTTTATTTCCAAAGAGTCCCTATTGAAATGCATGTGTGTCATCTGTACAGATTGGGAAGGTAGCTAACCATGGCCTCTTACTCCATTCCCAGAGTCTAGAGTAAATAAAATTGTTTCTGTGATTCTGGACTGGAAAAGAGCTAACAAAATTAGAAAGGAAGACCAAGGATTCCTGTGAAAGAAAACGTCATTCTGGGAATATCCTCTTTAGAACACAGCTTTGCTGGGGAAAATGAGATTTCAGTGAATGGTATTTTTTTCTTCACTCATGATTCCCTTGATCTTCTCCTTGACCGTCCATCATTTGCTTTTCAGCCCTTAGGTGATGGCCTGCTGAACTCTGTTAGCTCTTCAGTCTCTTCCCATGGGCCTTGACTCTCCACCTGGGCCCCAGCTATGCATAACCATTTGCCATTCACCTGACAGGTTGACATTTTCATTTCTCTCTGTGAGTCTTTTTGGAGTGATGGGAACTTTCCCAGAAACTCCCTGTGAGTTTTCTGGAGTTAACTCTAACAATAACCATAGGATTGGGGCTTGAATCAACAGAAATTCATTATTTTTTAACAGTTCCTTGGTCGAGAAGTCTAAATCAAAGAGTTGGCTGGGCCGTTCTCCCTCTGAGGTCTCTAAGGAAGGGCTTTCCTTGCCTCCTCCTAACTTCTGTGGGCTTCAGCAATCCTGGGAATTCCTTGACGTGTAGCTATGACACTCAAGTCTCTGCCTCAGACTTCTGTGACTTTCTCTCCTGTGTGCGTCTCTGTAGTGTCCTCTCCTCTTCTAATAGGGATACCAGTAATTGGATTTAGGGCTCAACATAATCCAGTGTGATCTGATCTTGATCCTCAGCTGATTACATCTGCAAAGACTCTACCTACTCCTAAACAAGATGACATTTTGAGTTTCCAAGTATTTGTGAGCTTTTGAAGGACACTGCTTGTATTAGGGCACCCCAGAGAAACAATGTACTGTGCACACACAAAAAAAATAATAATAATAAAAATAAAAGAGATTTATTATTAGGAATGGGTTCGCACAATCATGGAAATCAAAGAAGTCCCCAGATTTGTAGTCCAAAGGCCTGAGAACCAGGAAAGCTGTTGGCATAAGTTCCAGTCTAAGTCCAAAGGGAGGAGAACATCCCTGTAACAGCTCAGAGACCATCAGGCAGAGGGTACGAATTTCCTGGAGCTCAGTCTGTTAGTCTCTTGTTCTCTTCAGGCCCTGGATGAGAGGACACCCACTCACACTGGAGAAGGCAATCTCTTTTACTCAGTCTACCGATTCAGGTGTTAATATTACCCAGAAACCCCTCAAGACACACCCAGAATAAAACATGACCAAATATCTGTGCATCCATGTTCCAGTCAAGTTGACACCTAAGTTAAATGGCACACAACTCCAACTACTACCTTTCTTCCAGAAGATTGTCCACAGTTCACTGACATCCTACTGGTGAGGGGACAATTGTGGTAATTGACTTAGACTCTTCCCTGAATCCTAGACAGCAAAAACTGAGTATTAGGCCAGCAAAGAAAAGTTAGAGATTGGATATTGGGTAGGTAACTAAAGAAAAGAAAAAAAAAATCTGTTATATCTCCAAATACTTCTTTTTGAAAATTCAGGGCCATCTACACTAGTTTGTGCTTTGTGTTTGTAACAGACAAAAACAAAACAAACAAAATATTAAAGCTACTTAAAAAAAAAAAAAGACAATCAGGTTTCAAGTAAGAGTAGATCCAGAGATTTGAAGGCTTGGCTCGGGATTCTATCTCTTTCTCCATTCTCACTTGTTTTCCTCTAGTTTTGGATTAATATTTAAGGAGGCTCCATCCGTGCAATGAGGAAGAAAGCCATCAACCTCTGCAAGTGTAAATAATCTACCTGTGAGTCACAAAGAAAAGAGATGAAACCTCACTCCCACAGAATTCTGACTGTTTAGGTCACATAAATACATAAATATTCCTATTTATGTATTTATGTGACCTAAAACTCCTGTTTCTGTTCTTGATCACTACATCATACCTAGCAGTCCCAATCAGTATCTTCCTCGTATGGCAGGGGTGCGGGAGGACCTTCATTTGACCTCTGCCATCTACTTCTTTGGCCACTAGAGCTAGTTATCTGAAACTGGACCACAATCACCAAATAAGCTATCCCAGTCTCCAAACACTACATACTTGTCTGCCAGTGCTTTTGCTCTGATAGTCCACATTTGCCTTTTTTTTTTTTTTTTGTATTCCTTTTAGGGTATTTTCATTCTAGTTCTTTTCTGCTACCAATGAGCCTCCTCCTAGAATTTATTCCTTCTCTTCCTTTACTTCTTCCTTTCCTTGTTCCTTTGCTTCTTACTTCCTTCCATTTCTAAATATACAAATAGGCATCCTTTTACAACCTTCCGTCACTTCTCCCTGGTGTCACAGGAGAGGCTGTTTGTCTCCACACGTAGTTGTCCCATCCTCTTGACCCTCTCCAGGACTGAGCACACCAGTCAGCCATTTCTTCTCCTACATTATCAGTTTCCCTGCCTGGAGTTGACCATACATTCAGTAGATATTTCAAGAATGCCTATATTTAGAAAACTTACCTTGGCTTCACATTTCATCTCTACCCTACCTGCCCTCCGTTATAAATCCAAAACTTATTTTCTCAAAAATAAGTCGACACAGGTTGATTCTACTTCCTCACAAAAAGTGTTCTTATTATGGTCATTGTTGTCTTCATATGCCAAAGCCAATGACTTCTTTTTCTATTCTCATCTAACTCAACTTCTCAGTACCTCTGAACTCATAGACCACCTCCCCCTCTGAAAAACTCCCTTGTCTTGGCTTCTATAGAAATACACTCACAAGGCTTTCCTCCTACTTCTCTGAGTCCTCTGTTCTGGGGAGGAGCATTGGGCCTTGTCTCTATGCATGCTTTTTTTTTCCCCATGACTTTGAAAAGTCTACAACTTTCATATGTATGTCTCCATATAAACCCTATTTGCTTAGCTTCGGGCTCACAAAAGCACAATCTAAGCGATGTCTCAAGTTGAACACTTTCCTCACCCCCTCTGCCCCTCTCCGCATTCCCTCAGCAGGCTCCTGCGCCCAGCCTCTGCCTGCAGTAAATGCCATCTCCATTCATTTTGGAATGCTGGGAGTTTTTTTGCGTACCTGGCTCTCACCCATTCTCGCCACGTAGTCAATGACTGATTCCCATCAATCCTACCTCCATGGTGGATTTCCAATGTGATCCCGTCTCACCGTCTCCATTGTTAACTTGTCAACATCTAGTTCACCATCTTCTGTCAGCCTCCAAACTCAACTTAATCCACTCTTGCTGCTGGCCTGCCCATTCTCCACACCATAGCCAGGGTATTGTTTTAAAAATCAAAGTTATATTATGTCACTATCATGCTTTAAATCCTTCAGATGTTTTCCATTGCACTTGGAATAAATGTCAAAATCCCTAGCAGACCTACAAAATGCTGCTCCCTGTGGAATTTTCCAGATTCACATCATATTCCCTCTCTCTCAGGCCTAGTGCTCCAGCCACACACGTCTCCTGTGTTCCTCAGTCACTTCAAGCTATTTCCTCCTGGGGGACCTCGTGTATGCTCTTCTCTTTGCCTGAAATGCTTTCTCCCCATCCTTTTCATGTGTCATCTCAATGTCACTTTCTCAGAGAAATCTGAGATCCTACCAGGTCCCCTTGAAGAGGACATACCCTCCTCATACCCCTTTCCCAGAAGGGACTTAACCACCCACTGCCTCTCAAAACTTTCCTCAAATTTTGACAATAATGAAAAGGATTTATAAATCAGAATATTTAAAATTAGTCATCAGCACAATTATTCCTTACACCATAAGTCAGGAAGGGTCCCTCCCAAATTGGCTGCTTCTTCCTGGGTCCCTGGGTTTTACAGCTTGCTTCCCCCACAGATAACAGTTCCGTTTGACCTGGACCTGACTCCCAGGTTCAGAACCTCAACACCCATGTTCCCTGGGTCTCATCTGTAGTCCTATCTATAATAACTTGTAATTTTCCAGCCATACAACTCATAATGAACACACTGTCATTGTCTTTTATATAAAATGGCTTCATTTCTTTTCTTTTATCTCTCTCTTCTAGACTAGTCGATATGTAATCAGTACCACCCATTAAAGCTGATTACAAAAAAAAGACTGATCCTTTCTCAAAAGTAAAGTCTTGGCATCTGTACCCTTCCTTAGAATGTAAGGGGGAAAATCAGTTTCAAAAATAACAATTTGTTTTATAATCAAGCTACATGTTTACCTAGAAATAGATATGACTAGGGAATTTTTTTTTTAAGTGAACTGTCATGAGTGGAATTATAAATGATTAGAAAATGTTTTTTTAATTGGTCTTTTTTAAATTGGTCTGTAATGTTTATGAAAGATATCATAAAGTCTAAAACAGATAAAACACATAATCTTTGTATTCGGTGTTCTAGATGTTATTGCTCTGTTGGCAGTAGGGGTAGGCAAGCCAAACCTCAGCGTCTAATGCATGATGTAGCATTTCTCTGTGCTCGGTATGTGTGGCTGAGAACTTACAAACACATAATTGTATCTTCACTGGGAGGCAGAGCATTCTTAAAAGAACGATGTGTGGCTAATTCCCTCCAAAACTCGTTTTCATCTGCAGGCTGAATATTGATTCTTCCTGCCTCATATTCTTATGAACCAGAATTTTGGTATTACATCAAGAGGTTCTTTCCAATGGCTAACCTGGCCAAAGCATGCTGTGGTGGCTTCAGTAAAAAATGAAGAACACCTGTTCACCATGTAAAAAATGAAGAACACCTGTTCACCATTGTTTACATGCAGGCATCCTTTCAAAAGCTGAATCATCTCTCTCAGAGGCTTCTGTTCCACTTCCCTTCCTGTTCATTGTTCACCGTTACACCTTCTCCAGTTTCTCCATTTCACCTGTCTCTATGAGGCTCTAAACAGAATGCAGTGGCTGAAAGGAATGGAGAAAATGACAACGTGTGGAGCAAGGACAGTGTCTCCCAGACTGACTCCAGTGAGCCCCTCCCTGGAACCTCTGAAATATCAGGTGGACAGCCCTGCCAACGGAGTATTTGCCATTAGCAATATACTTCGAACTCAGAGGGTTCAAAGTGCCCCATATCTTTATTTTATGACTCAAGTTATATAAAAAATTTAACTACTGGTTGGATGTTTTTCATTCATTTCCATAATAGAATTCATTTAAGTATACAGAATGAAATTCCAACTATGAGTCTATTTCTTATCACAGTTTATTGAAACCATTTTCCCAATAGGGTATATTTTTTCAAGATTTTCTTTCTATTCCTCCTTTATGATAATTTTGCTACATACTTTCTTGAGCACTTCGCGACGCTTCTATTTTTTTTCCTTTCCCCCAATCAGTTTATACCTTTTTCAAACTATTTTTAATCTTTTTCCATAATTTATTCATCTGTAAAATTACCTTAATTTTTTTTCTAACTTGCTTCATTTCCTACAGCCCTGTAATTTTATCATAGTTGCCACCAATAATTAACTTTTACTGAGTGCCTACAGGTGCATAACCTTCATTACTTCCTGTCTCATCTATATCATTGTCTCTGATGTAGATATATATGTTCTCTCCAGACCCCACCCACCCCTGTTTTCTCTCTCTCTCTCTCTCTCTCTCTCTCTCTCTCTCTCTCTCTCTCCCCAACTTGATAGGAAGTTACAGTTCATCTTCCCCTTGCCACCAAATACTAAATGACTTGTCCTTTCCCAGGGTACTATAACTGAGGCAAGGAGAAACTCAGTAGTTTTTATTACGCCTACATCTAATTTCGGTCACCCAATCTGCTGTTAGGGTTCATCAGCTCAAAGCTTAGAATGGGTGCTGTGATGTTGTATTCAAAGTCTGAGCAGAAAGTGAAAGAGTCAGGGGAAACATGCCCAAGATCCCAACAATAAATGCTTTCCAAAACTGGGGGGCACCAAATGGGTGATTCTTCTACCCTAAATGTTCTACTTCAACTGACGTAATTCAATTATCTATCCACTCTCAAGTAGGTTGATCATATTCCTTCTCATATATTGTTGTATCTGTAATTGTACTTTCTATATCCACATTCTTACCTCCCCATCTAGATTGCATGCCATTATATTTCTCTGACTCCATCTAGCATTGTGAGTGCTTCTTAGAAGACGCTTAATTAAAATCTATTGAATTAGAATAAGTCATCTCATTTCAGAATAAAACACACTGAATAAACCAGGAAATAATAATCTCTAGTACTGTGTATTCAGAATAAGAAAATGAATCATTTTAAGAATGAAGTCTCAGGAATCTGCCTATCTCCTTGACTTTTAGGTAGACTCTCTTTTCTCTCTAGCTGAGAAAGAATATCCTGTCAAAGGGGGACATCATAAGTCCTGCAAACACACCTGTATTTACAGGCTGGGACATTGTTGCAGGTGATCAGGCTTGTTCTTGTTGAAGTTGGCTGACAGCCTGCCACTCAAATCACAGATCTGCTGCTCTCCCACTGACTGGAAGGCCATGAAAAGAACTTAGAGGCCATAACAGCTCTGATGATTTTACATCAGTTTGAGTTCACCAAGTTTAAGAGGCCCCTGATCCCTCAACACTTCCAGGAACTTTCTGTTTTGTTCTTCATAGAACAAATTTTTGTCTGAGTCTTTGTTTCTCAATATTTATTCTGTTTTGCTATCAGTAGAAGGTAGTGCAAGAGATGCTGCCATGTGGACTGTCTCTCCTGAGCACATTGGGAGAGTTTCACAGATGACACCACAACACCAAGGTGGAACTGGGAGGGAGCCCTTCAGGAGTGAATTGTCATTTAGAGTCAACATGGCAGAAGTACGAAATGCAAAGCTGACTCTCAAGGAATGCTGTTTCTGTGCTAGTGCTAGAACAATTCGTGATGGGACTTGGAAGAAACTTTTTTACTTCCTGGAGCCTCACTTTTCTCATCAATAAAATCAGTAAAATGGGTATTAGACTAAATGATGGTATGATCCTGCTAATCCTGCCAATTCTAAAATTCTGTGCTTGGATTTACCTACTGTAAATTTAATAATCTTCCCTATCCCCATTTAACTAAATGACCTTAGATACAACCAAAAATCTATATACAAAAGTACATCATTCAAAGAAATCTGGAAAAGGCTAAGTATTCATTTAACAATAAGATATAGCCAAATAAATTCTAACACATCCAAATAACAGAGCTCGAGGCCATTATTAAAGTTTCTCAAAGAGTGTAAAATACTAGAGGGTGCTTATTTTACATGTCTTTCATTAAGTAAAGAAGACAATCTTAAAATTATTTGTGTTTAATTAAATCAATACATAAAAATGTTAATATTGATTACCTTTGATGATTGAATTATGAGAGCCTTTAATGTTATTTCAACAATATTTTCTATATTTTGGACACATAATACTATCTAGTAGTGAGAAGATGGACAAAGAAGTATAATGTACTTATATAATTAAGTTTAAAAACCAAGAATTTTTTTTACTAAGGATAAATCCAGAAATAACTATACAGCTGTGAAATTTAAAGAAATGAAAAGTGCAAAAACAAGTTTAGGAATCAATTTCCATAAATGAGTAAGGTGAAAATCATGGGTTCATGTTAGGTTGTCTATAAAATATATAACCCTCAATTTCACAAATGTTATTTAAAAATAGATATTTTATATGATATTTCCACACTAGGAGAGCATAAAAGAGCCTTATTATTTATAGCTCCATTGAGACGATTCAGAGGAGAGGCATGTATATTTTGAAAACATCCTAAGGATAAAATAGAATATCTGGCTATTGATATAAGTTGAGATGGCTAGCAACAGCCTTGTTCTTTCATAAGAAATTGTCATGAATAGAAGAGATACTAATCTGATTAATATTTCTTTAGGTCAGTTGCTCAAAGTGGCTCAAGAAACTATGTGCTTGCAAAAATTTTTCAGTAGATTACAATCTGTTTTCATTGCTGTTAACATGGTTCTTTATTCAATATAAACCAGCACACAAATAACAAAGCTCTTTGTGGTATTCAGAAATAAAGAATAGTCTTAAAATGTGACCTGAAAAATGGCATTTGCAGAGGCTCAAATCGTTTTCTCTTGTTTTAGTTTCACTAATATTGGCAGCCAGTATTTTTTGTAGCCCTGCTGCGTAATTCAAACCAGTGACCTCTGAGCCCATATTAGTACCTTGAGTTTGTGATAAATTATATGCTCTCACATCAGAAGAGAAAGCAGTGAAGCAAATAACCTCTTAAGCTCCCTCCTGCCTCTGTGAGACCAGGGCTTGGCAAATCAACTTCCTGGGGTATATTCCAAATTATCACCTATGTTGCAAAAACTTTCTCTCCACAGGTGATTGGATTCTTCACATGTAATTAAGTGGGTCACACCAGCACAGATTATATTACAAATTCAGCTCACACAGAGAGAGAAATTAATCTTAACATTCACAAAAAGGAATTTCAAATTTTCAACAACCCTAATACACTGATGTCATATTCCATAATATTTAAAAAGAGAAAATCAAACAAGTTGATTTAACATCTGACAAATGATGCTCCTCATGTTGGCTGATCATATTAAATGTTCTAGTAGGCATATGCATTAACTAGATAAAGGACAAGCTCTACGTTTATAAAATAAAAAATAATTAGATCCATGTAATGGGCACCCGACCATAGGAGCAAAAAGGTACACAGACGGTTCCAAAGAAGAGTCTCTGTTCAGGGAGCCACACATGAGAATCATTATGAATTATTCACATGTGGGTCTATTGGTCTTGCCTTCATCAACTGCTCTAAAGAGGATTAGTGGATGTTGGTTTTCCAGCATGGCTGTTCCTTGTCTTTTTTTGCCTGTTCTTTCTCATACGTTTTACAGGACTGTGTCCTCGGGAGTCATAACACTTGAGGTTTTTTTCAGGTTTGTAGCAGTTGCCCAAGCTATTTTCATAATCTCAACAGATTTGTTGTAGGGCTTTTCTTTCTTTCTGTTTTTCATGATAGAGAAACCTTGCAATGCACAACATTCTTTCTGGTAACTTCCTGCAAGAAAGTTGTTTTTTTTTTTTTTTTTCCTGTCACGGGATATTTTAACCCCAGGCTGCTGTTTTGCACTGTAGTCTTCAAAGGGATTTTGATGCTCATTTTCCCATGCAATTGGCTTTGGTGTCAGGTAATTTCCTGACTTAGATGACTGTGGAGAAAAGCAGCTGAAAGTTTATCTTGCTGAGTAATTCACAGTAGTTGTTATAGATCAAGGTGACCCTTAAAAACGCTCCTGTTAATCAAATATCAGTACATTATTAAAAATGCAATCTAGGGACTGGGACTGTGGCTCCATGGTAAAGCGCTTGCCTCGCACCTGTGAAGCACTGGGTTGGATCCTCAGCACTACATAAAACTAAATAAACAAAATAAAGGTATTTTGTCCATTTACAACTGACTAAAAAATAAATAAGTAAATAAATGATTCAATCTATATATACATAATTTCTATTCTGAAATCCTTTATGGTGAATATCCCTTAATACTTCATTTTAATTTGAAACAATACTAATAAATCATATGATCATTTTTGAGAATCCAATATGTTTCCTGCAGTGAACTACTTAATTTTTTTTCATATTTATAGATTGAAAAAATATATTCCCAAAGTTTTGTTTTTGTATTTTATATATATATATATATATATATATATATATATTAGTATCAGGGACTGAATTCAAGAATGCTCCATCACATCCCTGAGTCATATCCCCAGTCTTTTTATATTTTATTTTGAGACAAGGTCTCGCTAAGTTACTTAGGTCCTTGCTAAGTTGTTGAGGCTGAACTCAAACTTGCAATCCTCCTGCTTAAGCCTCCTGCATTACTGGGATTACAGGCATGAGCCACCACACTCACTTTACTTCGAAATTCGATATTCTTCTAATGGTCCATTTTGCACTGGAAATATGTGTAACTGATGATTGTTTGTGGGTGGTGGCAAGCTGCCTTAGCTACTTGCCTAAAATGGCCACTGTATTTATACTGTGTTATTATCCAAGCCCATATTATGAAACTTGAGACTAATAATATGTATCTGGTTAAAAATGAGTTATATCAACAAGGGGAAGTCAAGTACCGGTTGGCTTCTTCATTGTCCCTCTTGTTCAAAAGTCACAAATATATTTACTAAAAAATACTGTCAGGAATTTATTGAAAAGTTACTACATTTCAAGCTCAGTGCATGATGCCTCCTTTTTCATAACTTTAAAGATTTTACAGGGGAGTAAGTAGAGGTTTAGAAAGGGTAAATAATCTACCCATAATCACAAAAGTGGTGTGTATGGGAGCCGGGTTTCAAACCTGCGAATGCTTGAGTCCATGGCTGCCCCTGGAGCTCCCCTCTCCAGCCTCCTGGTAAGACTATGGGTGAAGGAAAAGGCTGCAGCAAGGCTCTAAGACTTTAAAGGCAGCAAGGAATGCTGTGAACAGCACCGCAAGAGGCAGCTTTCCTCCAGTGCACGGCAGGGGGTGAACGGCTTTTCTTTATTGGAGAAGTGGCCCTGCATCCTGATGCCATCTCTCCCTAATTTCTTGGTGCAGAAACATGAATAAGACAAGGTTCCTCTTCCTCAGAGAGCCCCTGACCAAAAAGAGAAGATAGATCCATCAACAAATCATTGCAAAATAATACCTAAATTTGGGAGGTAAACAAAGCTGAGTAACAAGGCCAGGCCTGAGGGACCAAGTTGCCTGGAGCCCCAGCTGGTGCAGGTGTGCTGGTGGGGAGGAAGGGCAGTGTTGAGCTGAAGGAAAGCTCCAGGCTTCCGGGGCTCTGTCAGTCCCTCCTTAAAGGACCAGGACTCCTTTTCTCCTACTCCACAGCCATTGGTTTGGGGGTTCCCAGAAGTGACCACAGTTGATATTGACCCAACTTTAAGACCCTGATCTTAATATAACTTCCCAAATATAGTTTGGCTAATTCTAGCAAGGTGTATCACCATAGTTCCAAATTTATCCTCTAAAATTGAAGTAGAATTGAAATTAATTTAAGTAATGGTTAAACACAAGACTTTAATAAAAAGAAAATGAAGATTTTTCCTCCTTCTTCTAAGCCGTGAGTAAAGTTTGCTCTAAGGAAAAAAAAAAAACAACAACTTTGTCTACTGATGTAGTGTTTTGAGCTTTTGTGTTTACTGAATATTTTTTAATGTTCCTAAAGGAGCTGTGGGATTATTTGCTACTGAATTAATGACCAGCATTTGAAAATATTTAGTTGGCAGAAGTAGGAGATAATGATCAGTATTTCAAGAGATTAGTGGTGATTTAAAAATGCATGTTGTTATTTCATTAGTTAGTTTAAATACTTTTGAAAACCTTTTATTCTTATACCTCTGTTATTCATTTTTCTTGTTTTGTTTTTTTTTTCCTTGTTCATGGAGTTGAGTCAGCAAGAGAAACATTCAAATTAGACTGTCATACAGAAAAAAAAAATATGACTTTGTCAGGGTGGGTGGAGGGGGAAAAAGCAACTTTTTGTCAGTCTTTTGTATTTCAGCAGCTGGATTCATTGCTGCCATGGTAACGGACCACATGATGAGGTGTATTAGATTGCTGTGTGTTGAGCACAGGGGGAGAATGAACACAGCTTTTTATTGAAGTTAAAGGTTACTTTGGAGTTTCTTCTGTGGAAATGTGTAAGGTCAAATACTATAGCTCTCAGCATATGTAGTACTTCGGCAGAAGAATTAGGGGCATGTTGGTGCATTTAACTACAAAACCAGGTAAGGTACAATTGAATCTATGAAACTGAACTCTCTTCCTTTTGTAGCAGTAGCATAACTGGCTGGTTGGAATTTCACTGTCGCCCCCGCCCCCCAGCCCCCACAGAGGCACAGGACAAATTTCTTCTGTTCCCTCCCCAACTTCTCCACCTCCGATTTGATGTTTTTCATTTGAAAGTCTAAAACTTTGAAAGTCTAACACATTGCAAAATTTTAGAGCTTTCTGGTAGAATGTGTGTGCCTGTGTGTGTGTGTGTGTGTGTGTGTGTGTGTGTGTGTGTATGAGAGTCAAAGAAAGAAAACTGCCAAGGAAATAATAAGAATGCAATAATTAGTGTCTTCAGATCAGTGAGAAACCAAGAAAAGTGTTTCCTTGTTTTTGTTCTTTGAAAACAGTCCGCTTTTCTTAGGGGACACCTTATTAGTGGCATTAGTCCAAAGCTGCTTGTCTCATACTAAATTAAGCAGTAGGACAAAGTTCTCCAGCATGTTATTTAGCTTATTTGTTGTATGTGGGATTTTTTTTTCCTTCTTGTATCATATTACCACCAGCCTCATCCAACGAGAATAGTTCAGTTTTATCTATAATTTTGGCAACGTATTTTATTTCCAGCAACGTTCAATTCTTTTAGGTGTTGCAGCTATAAGAGTCCTGGTGGACTTAAAAATAGAAGTAAATATAATACGGGTGAGTGTAAAATGAACTCTTTTGCTTGGAGGCAAAGACCTGAATGTAAACAATTCAGTGTGACTTGGTGAGGCATCAAATCCCAGAGAGCAGTAGCCTCCTCCCAAGCTGTTTATATATCACCCTGGTAGCCTGCATCAAGGGGAGGCTTCCAGATACACAGGGCAAGCTAGTGAAGAAGAGGAACAGTTCCTTATTGATAACTTATTTTGCTTCCTTGTTTATAGTTTTTACTGATGTTTTGTGTTTGACTTGCTTAGGGGACCTTACAATGCATTTCACATTTTAGCAGAGAGCTAACTTTTGCAACTTCTTTCTGGACCAAATTGTCTTGGCAGCTTTTAGAGACAAAACCTAACTACACAGTAGCAGAGACTACTGTTATTACAGTGTATTTACTGTCCACCTGCAGTTTTTCCACATATGAAAATCTTTGAAAAATGCTTTCCTAGTGAGTTAAGTCAGTTAATTTGCCACTAGCTGGCACTGATTAAAGTCAATAAATTACCCCAAGTCGAATATGTACTACATTTTCTTCAAAAAGGGGAACTTAGATTTGATTGTATCCACTTCTGAGCTGATTTTCATTACTAGTTCCTTAGTCTCTTGTTTTTGTATATTCAAGTCATCTTCCAAGTTTGAGCAAGGAGTTACAACAGAAACATTTTTTGTTACATTTAAAAATAATTTTTGCCATAACCTCTCATGATAACAAATATCAAAATCATTATAGCATTATGAAACATGTCACTTCTATCTGCTTTCATTCTCCCCCACCCTTTTTCCTTTTTTTTTTTTTTTTTTTTTGAATACAGAAAAAGCTATGAATTTTGCCAGGACATTTTAACTGAATACTTTTGTCAACTCTTGTTTAAATTATGCTTTACTGTTAATTGTTGATGTTTCTTAACATTTTAGCTTTCATTTCTAGAGTTCCCTAGATGCTCAGACTAATTGCTAATTATCTGCAAAACATTTACCTCTATTAAGGCAATAGACATTCAACAGAGTCATAATAAAGGAGAATTGTATTGACAAAGAAAATTAATAACTTTTGTAATCCAAGACAATATTTCTAAATTAGAATAAGATGAAACCAAGGAATGATGATCTATTATCAGCTTTATGTGCCATTTTTAAGAGTTGTTATTTTTGCACCTATTATTTTATTAAATTTTATTATTGATCACCATTTTTTTGTATACAAGGAATTAGATAAAAGGAATTTTTTTCTTTCGGATTCTTCAACTTTCAGTGAAAAACTAATGGTACAATTATCATGATGATGATGATGTTGGATTAATGATTACTTTGGAGAATAAAATAGAAAGCTTGGCTGTATATCTAGTAAAAGGTCAATGTTTAAAAAAGAACATGAACATTTCTAAATGGTTATATGATTCTCGGAAATTTACTCTCATATTTAATTAATTCCATTAATAGCACTTATAAATCACTAACAATAGATGTGCTTGTTATGTTCTTAGCAGATATTATAATACATGTTGGGCTTTGTTCAATAAGCAATAGAGACTATGAAAAATGATTAAACTTATCAAGAATTGCACAATGTGTGGGCTAGTATCTGATAGGAAAAGAATAAACTCATTTCTGGGAATGAATCACTTGTTATATTTTTAGTACAAAGGAGTAATCCACTGCTTTTACTTTGATAATAATATTAGCTGGATATATTTTATAGTGATATTATTATAATTCCCCCACTCTGACATGTATTTTATGAAACAATCACTATGTATGCCCTCCCGATATTTTCACTCTATTTAAATTCTAAATTATTCATTTTAAGCAAATAACAATATCTTGTATCTGAAATCTGCTGATTTGGGGGTTGTTCGCAGAAATATTATAATCAGAAAAATCTCTTATCTCTGCTTATCCCACACATGAAGTAAAAGGCCAAGTGGATTGGAAATTCCAAGATAAAATTAGGATCCATGAAGTAGTAGGAGAAAATACAGAAACTGAAGTAGAAAAGTTATGCCCTCAAAGTTAAAGGAATGGTGAGAGGAAAACTTATTCTGAAAAATTCTACAAGCAAAATTAAAAGACAAATGGCAAACTGGAAACAATATTTACAGGATATGTGGAGTAGAAAAAGTAAATATTCATAATGTTTAATGAAGTCTCATAAACCAATAAGAAAAATAAGCTCCCCAGTGATTTTTAAAATAGCCACAAATTAAACAAACACCAGAACTCAAAAAGGTGTTCAGGGATCAGGTCATCATCATGACATCATTAGCACCACCACAATGACCATGCCCTTAGCATTAGGCTGTTTTTGTGGACTATTTAATTTTCATCACAACCTATGAAGCATACCTTGTTTTTTGAGAAGACACCTGCACACCACATAAGAGCAGAGCCAGGATGATAGACCAGAGTCAGCTCTATCAACTGTGCTGAGACTCCACTTCCCTGCTTCTGTAAAGAATTCAAACTTCCTTTTTGAACACTACCTGAATACTGAATAGCTGAATACTGTGGGAAGCCATATGCACTTGAGGAGTTAATAATGGCAGCAACACAGAAAATAAATCAGGGGAAACCACACTAGATGTCAGAAATGAGTCCTGAAGTCAGTGCAGGACATGTAACCCTCCAGGACAAAAAAAATGAGAGTGGCTCTGTGACACGGGAGTGAAAGTAGACTTTGAAAAGGAGTGTATTTGAAAGGTGTTTGTCAGTTGCCTGGCTTTACAAAAGTTAGCAAGAAAACATCTGATGTTGTTTTTTAAGCCTCCCCAAGCCATCAGTGACTGCCTGCAGCACTCAAGCAGGATTGTGATGGTCAAGGAAACTGAGCAGATCTTGCAACATCCAAGCTTTGCTAATAAGACTAACCTTCCCAAACCACCCGGCATCATCCACTTTCACAAAGTGTATGGCGCATCACAGTATGGTGTGGGGATATAAAGAAACTGAGGCGTTATCTTTATGGGATTTTCTCCTGCGTTGAAATCTTAAGGCTCTTAGTGATTTATTTCTCTTTCCAACATGTAGCAATTCTTGTGAAGTTAGAGATCATTTGGAAAGGTCAAAACACAGTCCCCTTCACCGTTGTGAAACCTAACTTCGTTTTTGATTGGGGTACACTATTATGTTCCCACTTTGGCACCATTTTTCTTGGGATTTTTCCATGCTGTTGACAGTATATCCAGGTCCCTTTGTGGATTAGAAGATAGGAGAAGCCAGGACTTCTGGTATCAGAACCCCATTGTTTTCCAAGAAGTTACTTTCTTAAAAAAAATTAATTTATTCATTCATTCATTTCTTACATACATGACAATAGTGGAGTGAATTACATTCATAATTATCCATTCACAGCACAATTTTTCATAACTCTGTATATAAAGTATGTTCATGTCAAATTTTGCCATTATACATGAGCTCTCTCATTTATTTATTTATTTATTTTTTGCATACAAAAGAAAAAAAAGAAGAAGTTACTTTTGATGTCTCCCAGTCTTAGGATCATTGCAATAGGAGAAGAGTGTTGGTAAAAATGCAGCAGAAGAGGTGGAGGAGATGGAGTGTGGCCTTGATAATGAAGAGCTGAAATGAAAGAAAGGCAGTACCAGTGGGCGAGGTGCTGACCATATGTTGGATGACAGTGGGAACCGCCACACACGGGAAGACAGACAGACAGACAGACAGACAGACATACACACACACACACACAGGGTAAGAATCCCTTGAGTTTTCTGGTGTGACAAAACAGGACACTTCCTAAATGCCGGACACAGTTCCAAGTGCTTTTTGAGTAATCCTTGAAATTAATTGAACAGTCCTTAACACATGGAACCCACTGAATAAATACCAGTGCAGAGGATGCCTCTCCATTAGTCCTCACAACCACCCTATGAGCTGGGTATTTTTAGCACTTTTATGTTACACATGAAGAAATCAGAGCCAGAGAGGTCAAGTAACAGCCCCTAAAAGCATATAGTTAGTTAAGAGAGAAAGCTAGGGTGAGCTAACTATCCACCAGACCATCTTGCCTATTCTTCATCTACGCAAAGCTTATTATATGTAAAGAGATGACGTTTGTAAAGTGCTTGCCGAAGTGCCTAGCATATAATAAACCCTTAGAAATGTCAGCAATTATTATCTAATAAGATTTAGAAGACTTTCTGGTGTTTGTCTCCTTCTACAAGCCTTTCTGGTGTTTATTTCCTTCTCAGAAATAGTAACGGGGCAGCTTAAGATTTTTCTCATGCACTGTGTGAGAAGAGCTGTTGAGGAGCATGACCCCTGGAAGGTGGGGGAACCCTGTTTCTACCCAAATACTCTCAATCAGTTTGACTGGCATAGTTGAAGCTTTCACCTCAAAGAATATGCCTCTGTGAAATATTCTCCCTGTATAGCTCCATAACCCTGACCTTCTGGCAGAGAGCTACTGCTGCTAATGGTACTAATGAGAGCAAATGAAATCCCCTTCTATGCTTTGTACTTGAATAATATGTCAATTTGTTCATTGCCATCTTGCTAGGAATTAAATACTCTGACATTTTTATAACCTAAGGGAGCAAATGAGAGGTTGGCAGCTAGGATAGGGGGAATCAGGCCAGAGACTGGCCAGAGCTTAGTCATAGGGAGTGGATGGGTAACCGAGTCAAGGTCAAGAGAGTGGCTCTAGCATAACACAGTTAGACCCTAGAACAGAGTCAAGTACAAACTGCCTTCTGATCTCTTTTCCCTGTGATGCAGGTTTGCTGGGGGTGGGTGGGTTGTCATCCTCTGCACTGGAAGAATGTTATGGAAAACCAGGCTTGAAATCTAACTGAAACGAATACCAGCAGATGCAGAATTAAAGCTACTGAAACATTATGGATGCCAGGCAGTGTGAGAACAACGCCTCGGTGCTGCTGGATTTCCTGGGGAGGAGGGTACTGCTGTAGGCCATGCGTGATGACTAGGCAACAGATGGAAGCAGAGGAGGTTTGAGGACACCGTGACTCAGGACAGTGGAAATGTGGGGACTCTAGAGGTGTACAGGAGGCTGCAGAAAGGAGAGGGCAAAGAAGAGCTTCATCTGAGGGCCCAGCAGTTGCCTTGCCATCTGCCTCTGTCTCCTGTGGCTCCCGTTGTCTTTATCTGTGACCTTAGATGAGAATTCAAAGGGTTTTAATGTCACGGGGCAAGTGCACCAAGCTGACTACCCCAATAAGGGGACAAGGAAGGCAGAGTAAAGGGATGTGCCAGCTGTCACCACGGCTATTCCTAGAGAAGGATGCCGCAGGGGTGTGGGGTTGGGAAGCCTCTCTAGAGATGTGTCCTCTGCCTTGTCACCCATCTCAAGTTGTTGCTTCTCCATGAGTTTAAGTGGTCCTGGTTTCTGTCAGGTATTAGGGAATGTGTTCATAATGGCAGAGATTCATGGGGTCTCTGACATTACCTTTGCAAATATTTTATGTAGCTTATTATCTAGAAAAGTAAGGCGCTTTTACTAACCATAAAAGTTAATAACTGTATGGTGACTTACTGTTCACAAAGTGTTGCAATTACATTACAGTTCAGTCTTCACCAATCCCAGAAGGTAGATAGCACCATCATTTCCTCTTAAAGATGAAGGAAAGCAAGTTTAGGAACTTCTTTAGTGGCACTGGCTTAGCTAGCAAAGCACAGATTTTTATTTACTGGTTTACCAACCCCACACTTCTTCCCTCAGCACCCTCCCCTCTTGAAAAGTTTCCTCAATGATAGACATTCACTTTTAGAAAACTGGCATTACAAAGAGCTTTTGCAGTTTTTCAGAATATTATTAAAATTAGATCCTCTTTTCACTTTCAAGGGGACTCAGGTACTCTGTAGGTATTTAATAAGTGCTAACTGCCTAATTGTTGTCTTTCTGCACTCTTCAAAAGTGATCATTCTGATTCTTACACATTGAATGAAAATGTTTCTTATTTTAGATAGGAAAAAATTAGCCATTACAATTCGCAATGTGGAAAAGAGATCAGAAAAAGAAAACGTGAACCTGTTCTTTTTGATTTAAGAAAATAATCTAACATGTAACCTAAAAGAGAGGACATTAAGTAACCAGAAGACAGGGCAGACATTTTGGACCTATCAAACCCAATAAAAGGAAATTATTATGAGCCCCACAGTATGCTCCCTCCCATATCCACATAACAATCAAATACTATACAAGTCTAAGTTGCCTATGAGAGGCCCTGATATCTCTGCAGTATGTTTTGTATCATGTCCCATCTGTATTCTTGACGGTCCCTGCTACCCAGAATTGCCCTTGAGTCCGGCTCTCTTTTTTGCCTTCCGGAGACATCAGAAATATTCTAATCCCTGGCTAATTCTCTGTAAGAATCAGTGATTAAAATCTGGGCCAAAGAAGGTGGAGCAGATGATTGTCAGCAACAGGCTTTTCTAATTTGGCTCAACTGAAGCTAGTATCGCAGCTGTTTAATTTTGTTTATACTTTTACTTAAGATTTAAAAAATATGAATTGCCATGGTTATTACCTTTGATATCCAAAATTGTATTAAAATAATCCTTTGCATGTAAATATTCTCTTGTGGTAATAAGGGTAAAATCTGGAATTTTTTGATTAGGGCTAGGGTCAGGCAAGAAAAGAATATTAAAATCAAGAGGAACTTATCTTGCTAGCTATTCAATTACTTCATAAAGCTATAATTATAATTAAATTGAACTATAAGTAAAGAAGGTATTAGTCTAGACAAAACCTAGAATACAAACAAATACTTGCATGTGTATTAAGATGTGCTAGAGAAAGCTGTGCATATTCATAAGGAAGATTATTATTATTATTATACAGTAAATAATATTAAAAAGGAAAAGAGTGTTTATACAACTAAACAAATTCTAGATTAGAGTTAAATATTTATAATAAAGCAAGCTATAAGAATTAATAATATAGAGGAATTTTAAACAGCCTTATTGTGATATAGTTGGGAATAAACTATACGATTTAAGGTGCAAAATTTAACGTTTTGATACAATGTATATGCCTTCAACCTTCTCTAGAGTCAGGATCATGAACATATCTATCAGCATCAAAGGTCTCCTCCAGCTCTTTGATAACTCTTCTCCCCACTCCTCCCAGGCAACCCCAGATCTGCTTTCAGTCACTAGAGATTCGTTTAAATTTTCTAGAATGTATCTAAATGAAATTGCATAGTACATACTTTATTGTTTGATTTCTTTGACTCAGTATAATTATTTTGGGATTCCTCCAAGTCGTTGTATGTATCAATGCTATGATCAATTCTAATACTTTATTGTTTCTACACTCACCTGTTGAGGGACATTGGGGTTGTTTCCAGTTTTTGACTATTACAAATAAAGCCACTGAGAACATACATGTGAAAATTTGAAATGATCGTGAAAGGAAAAGGGCTTGATAATATAAAAATTTAGATTCACAGCAGAAAAGGAAGTTGCATTTGACAACATTAACATTGTAAATTTCTGCATATCAGAAAATGTCATCAATAACATTACAGGTTAAATGCTAGCCAATGTATACTAGCTGACAATGGTAAGAACTACCTATAAAGAGGCATCAAAACTGTTGTATTCATTAACCTAAAAGATGGACACTATCATCCCTGTTCAGGATGGTCCAGTGCCACAGGCTATATACTAAGCCACTGTTCTGTGCTGCCTCCCTGAGTGGAGAAGAACATACAGCACATAGATGGGATGCTGTCAAAGAAAAGATTAATATCCTGATGCAGAAAATTACTTATGAAACACAATGGAAATGATCTGTAAAATGGATATGTCTGATACACATTTATATCAGATGGTAGATCACTAACCTTAATACATAAAGAAATTGTGCAAATGTGCAGGAAAATAATAAGACACTTGTAAAATGGGAAAATAACATAACTAGGTAGTTCACAGCCAAGAGAAAGGAAAAACTATATGAAAGTATTAACTTCATTTTAATCAAAGAAATTAAAAATGAAATCACACTATGACAACTATCTAATGAATATTTTTAGATATATTGTTGGGTCGTTTTGCTTTTTTAATAGTGGTAATATTTAATGTTAGTGAAGTTAGAAAGCATTCTCATTCTTCATTGGTAGGAGTGTAAATTAATGTAATAATTCTGAAAAGCAATTTGGCATATCAGTATGGATCTACGGCTTGAAAATAATTACACCCTTTGATCAAAAAATATTTTAAAATCATCTAAAGAAATAATATGAAATGGATACAAAAGGTTATGTACAGAGGATCTTTTTATAGAATTTTTTACAGCTATAAAAATTGAAAACAACCAAATACCTCATAACAGGAAAGTGAATAGCTGAAATTATTCCAAACCTGAGAAATCCTATATAGCCTATATAGGGGTTTCCCTAAGTATTTTTGTAAACTATTGGTAGAGTGAGAATTTCTACAAATTTTTCTGGAGAAGATTTCGTGGTATTTTTAATCGATTTAACATGAATATGACCATTAACATAATAATTCTTTTTAGGAATTATCTAAAATGCAAATATTTTTGCCCCCAAATTTACAAAGCATTATTTGAAATATGAAATTTTAAAAACAAAAGTCAGAATAAAAAAGAAAGAGAGGGAATGTTGGAAAAGGAGTAAGACAGAGGTCAATGACAAAATCTAACAGGTACAAGAACAAATATTTTACAAAATCATTCAATCCTCATGAAAGTATTAAATTATGATGTCCACTTTTAAATAAAGAAATTGAAGGTAAAAAAAATAAGTTATTTGCTCAAGAACTTGAAGGTAGTACCTGGCAGCCAGGTGATTTGAAATATTTGAAATCTAATTCCATGGGCAAACCTCTGATGGAGCTTTTCTTTTTCTATGAGTGAGAAATGGCAAGAGGGCAACCAAGTTTTAATACCTTCCAGATTAACCACCTAGGTGTCAGGTTGCTACCCTCTCCCTTGAGAACTCTGCTTGGAGAAGAACTAACCAAGTGAATAACCCCTCAAAGTATGTGCATTAGGTAAAATGTTGGATTCTTTCCATGCATTCAAATTGAGCAGAGGATTTAAATATATTTTAAAAAAAAAGAATTTCACACTAAAATTTTAAAACTTTTTTGGAAGTAAGTTGGCACATTCCATATTTGGCACTCCAGTGTATTTTCAAGAGCCTACTAGGCATTCACAAAGATAGAAAAGTAAACACAGTCTAAATTGGGACACAAAGACAGAAGATGGGAGATTCAAGGTGGAGAGACATAAATGGCAACCCAGGAATAATAGTCTTTGTAGATTTGGCAGTTCCCCAGCCAAAGCAGACAGTCTAAAAGGAACCTCGGGTTATTTATACCTGCTGAGGATTTACTAAACCTAGTGATTAAACCTCCAGAACACACTACAGAAGTTCAGGAGAGCTTTAAGGCTTCAAGGTTGGTGTTTCCTTAACCTTCTTGTTTCCTGTCCTTGGCTCTGCCTGGAAAAAAAAAAAAAAAAACACACCTCGTCTCTCCACAGTTCCAAGGAATAATTCCAAAAATAAATGTAGGCATTTGCTCTGACCAGGACATTATGTCCCGGTTTTCTTTCCAGAGCCTACAGGATGCACAAGTTGCACTTGAAGTCTGTCCGCAGCCCACCAAATGCAAGCTCTGCACTTGCTCCCTGCTGAGTGGCCATGCTTGGCAAAGCTGCACTTGGTAGATAATGCCATAGAGGAGCAGCTGGAGGAGGATTGCCGGAGTTAAAAGCATTGACAAAGCCTCTGGATTTATTTAGCACAGTGTATTTCATTCTTCATTCAGAAGGAGTAAAATTCCATATATTAGGTAATGATTGTAAAGTGCTTTGAACTTGAAGCATTAGAGCAGAACGCAATTGCTAGGGCTCTAAGGTGAGAATGGTCAACTGTATCCTGGTCATTCAGGAACTCATTTCTTCCAGAGCAAGACAAGAGGAGGTGTTGCTGGGACCCTTTGTACTTCTTGACAATAAACAAACAAACAACAACAACAAAACAAAAAAAAAACTCAGGAAATGTAGCAAAGTAGGAAAATATAGACTACTGACTCAGATTTGGGTTCAAATATAATTTCCATGCATTAACTGGCTCTGGGATGTCTCTGAGTCTCATGTCCTCATTTGAATAACTCAGCCTCTTGAGGATTCACACAAAGTTGCTTTGAACCATTCCCACAACTTTGGGGAGTTTTTAAGGTTACTGTCTCCTATCCGATTATTCCTCTGGCCCTGATGTCTCTGCACGTTGTGCTTTCTTTCTCCCCATTATTAGATTGCAAATGAAACTGTGTTCCCATGCCACTAAAGAAAGCACTCATGTATGGTGTATCCAGTAACATTGCTGAAGGTTAGTGATTGACAAGGATAGGGAGATTGGAGAGGTTCACAGCCGCCTTCATCTCTCCAGTAAACTCCATCTTCTTTTTCACTCATATATGCCTCCAACTTGCTTCTTAGGAATGTGAATATTTTATAAATGTATATATATATATATATAGCAGTGGAATGCATTACAACTCTTATTACATATATAGAGCTCAATTTTTCATATCTCTGGTTGTATACATAATATACTCACACCAATTCATGTCCTCATACGTGTACTTTGGATAATAATGATCATCACATTCAACCATCATTAATTACCCCATGCCCCCTCCCTTTCCCTCCCACCCCTCTGCTCTATCTACAGTTTGTCTATTCCTCCCATGCTCCCTCTCCCTACCCCACTATGAATTAGCTTCCTTATATCAAAGAAAACATCCGGCATTTGGTTTTTTGGGTTTGGCTAACTTCACTTGGCATTATCTTCTCGAACTCCATCCATTTACCTGCACATACCTTGATTTTATTCTCTTTTATTGCTGAGTAATATTCCATAGGAATGTGAATGTTTTATATGTTACTATGAAGAGAAATTTTGCTTTCTTCTGTTCTTGTTCCCAACTTTCATACACAAGTGCATCAAGATGCTAGTGAAACAGAGGGTCTTCCAATGGTCTCTTCCGAAGACATATGAGATTATAAATAGAAAAAAGGCGGTTTCCTCTATCTTTAAAAATTGGTATTAAAAACTTTGCTATTTTCTAAGATTAGTGTAAATCTTTGGTGTAAAGAGTGCATGGTACTTTTGATATAATGCATGATACATGGTGCATAATTAATGATGATGACTCTGGTGTGGATAGTTGGTGTTTGCAGTAACTGTAATTCTCTGAATATCATTTGTCACAATTATAATGAATTATTTTTGTAATCATGTTTTAATATCTGTCTACCTCCCCACCACCACCACTAAGACTGCTCCCTTCCCTGAAGGCAGAAACTATTTCTGTTTTGTTTACCACTGTATGTCACCAATGCCTTCTAACATGTGGCACATGGATAGGGAGATGGGCAGGTATTACTTGTGGAAGATTTTTCTCTTTGTTTAGAGTTGTAACTTTATAGAGAGAAATGACAGGACAGACAAATGAAGGTGAAGTCATTTAGGATGTTTTTGGAATGTTGTCAGTTCTTAAGAGTTTGGGAAAGATTTACAGGGCCTTAATAATTTATTTACTTCATATTTCTAAGCATTTTTTCCTCTTACCACCCCCTTAGTCTGCTCCCTATGTTAGGTTTATCAGTATCAATGAAGCTGAGAAAAAGATAATATTTGTTTGCCAGCCCCAGCATTGTCTCTTTAACCCAAATCATGACCATTAGGTTTTCAGATTATCCCAAGAAAGCCTATTTTACCCATAATTAAAAAAAAATTTTTTTTAAATAGTTGAGGCTTTTTTCCCTAATGTTTTTCTGTGGCAAGTATTTTGTGTTTTTTAACGACCTTGTTGAGTCACCTTATAATCTAACTTTAATATTAAAGCATTTTCTAATTAGGAAAATATATTCCGTGCCACAGTGAAGCTTGTACATTAACTTTAGGAACATAACTTCTTATTCCTGTACTGCAGTCACCTGCAGGTGCCGAGACAGCACAATCCAAATCAAAGACACGGATTCGCAGCCACCTTTCTCACTGATCCTCTCTCTCATCTAAAATAAGAACTCAGGGTTACAGAAATGGATTTCAAACAATAGGAAGGCTGGGAGCCTGAACCGGCTAGACTCTGCCCTCCTTTTTCTACCAGAGCAACTCCTGCTAGGCTCACGTTGAGAAATTCATCTGAATAAAAGATTTCATGGCAAAAATTAAAATTAGAAATCTGGAGTAAAGACTCTTCTATTATCTCAGTCAAAGAAAATGAAATCACCCAATAAATATCTTCAGAGTCTATGTTAGTAAGAATACCCGATAAAATGCCGGATGCCCAGTGAAATTTCAGTTTCAGATAAACAATGAGCAATTTTTTAGTAAACATATGTCATATTCAATATTTGGGCCCTACTTACACTAAAAAGTATTTTTTTTTTTTAATTTGCTAAGACTTTATACGTTAGGCGCTCTGGGTAGGAAAGATAGACACCAAGAAGAACACAAAGACACATGGTAAAGTTGAACTTTTTCTGTTGGTTTTCTTGTATTATTATTATTACTCATTGGTATGACTCTTGGAAATTCAATACACTATCTCAATGCCTTATGTCACATCGCAACACAGTGTCATCCATTGACCAGCCAGAAGAGGCAGCTCTCTCTGGATTTGGGTTTTAAGGTTCTCTGTTTACACAGGACCACCAAAAGTGCATGAAATGCCAACCACATCTGTACCTTCATTCAGCTCTTTCTTTCATTACCTACACAGGATCTCTGGCCCAGAAGGCACTATTCCCTGTACCTTTGGAGTTTAATTCTAATTTAAAAATTGAAGCCAATGGGAAAATGGTATTCAATACACAGAACTTAAATATACAGTGAATATACCTAGGGGACATGTGTGTCGCAGAATTGGACAACACTGGTGACTAATTACTGTAGCTTGTAGTTGTGCTTTCCAATTGGCTAACACTGCTAAAAGTTATAATTACAAGAGAACAACACTGCACTATAAACTCTGAAATGTCACTGTCCCTAGCAAGTATTCACATGCTGTGGAGACTCCTATGTGGGCATATGTTACTTGTCACTTGTCTCCCTTGGTTGGAGATTTTATTTCTAAAATCTGTGGGAGAGTCTTTTCAAATGAATTATATATAAGCCATAATTAATATGAATAAATCCACCCAGAAAAATATTAGGATGTCTATTTCCCATTGATATTATAGCAAGCAAGCAATTGTCACCAAATGTAGAATGTAACGGGTTTCCATGACCATTGTGTCATGGATCTTAAAATGGAGCCACAAATAGGAGGAAAAATCAAATTCCAGGTGTTCTAACACCCCTAGAGTAGACAGAAGATGGAGTCAGAATTATAAAGGTAAAAATCTTCACATTCTGAAATTTAAGCCTGCATTTAGAGGCCTTGAATTTATTGGAATGAGAAGATATTGCCCACTTGCTCTTGAGCTATTCAAAAGGATGCATTTGTAATAAGAATGATTTTATGAACTTTCACGAAATATTCATAGTACATTTGGGCCCAAAAGAGTGTGAATCTACCATGTCACTTGAGAATAGGTTCTGTTTAAAAATAGAGATGGAAATTCAGTAGTGAATCTGTAAAATTTTTTAAAATGTTTCTTTCTAGTGCTAGGAATGACAGAATCTGGGGAATACCTCTGTACTTACTTCTCATACACTTTGATCTTCCTCCTTTGCTGAACATCCTCAGTTTTGTCAGAAAGGGCATAAGATACTGCAGGGCAACACTTCTTGCTTCTATGGCTTACAAAGTCGCTCCGTTCAAAATTGGGAAGTAGTAAAAGTTAATTTGTTTTCATTTTTAAACAGCTGTACAGTGTGAAAGTACTCATATTCTAAGGGCATTTGGCTTCTTTGAAAATATCCATATATTTGGCTTCTTTGAAAATTAACCACTTGGGGCTGATCTGAAACAGGACTATTTTTGATGTACACGAAAAGCTATCTTAATCATCAAAGAGAGAGAGCTAGCTAATATTTATTAAAGAAATTGAGTCAAGTTACACCTGTGAAGGCTATTATCTAAATTCACATCCGCAAACAACACACGGTTTAAAATTTAAAAATACATGTGTATTCGAAATTATTTTGCAGAAGGATGGTGAAACCTCACTTACTTAATAGAAATCTTGTTTCTCTTAAGATGCTCTTCTTTTACTGCATTTCCCATCTCTTAAAAATATCTTTAAAGCCATAACAATGAAAGTGAATGATTCTTCTCATTTTCTTTTCTCATTTTCTTTGTAAGTAGTTTCTCTTAGCTCCAACTGAATCATCTATGTAATGTCCTCTTACAGTGTAGACCCCAAGGGCTCTTAGACGGAGATGGTCCTGGGAATTGCTAGTTCTCAGTTCTCACTACTAGTCCGTCCAGGTCAAATCTTTTAAGGTTTGGTCTCTCCATCTCTGATTCATCCTGAGTATTTATAGTTGGATTAAAATTCCTGAATTCAATTAATTTAATCATCATTAACTTCTGGGCACAGAAATCTGCTCATGTTCCTTCTTGCCTCCTCTGTGATGTGTAAGCCACTCAGCCAACCTGCAGCCCATGTAGTGCTCTTACCTTTATTCTTTCAGGCAGCCGAGATGCTGGTGAGCATCACTGAGACAGCGCATGCCCGTGTGAAACTGATAGTCCTGTGAGGGATCCAGACACACACAATTTCATAAAATATTTCATGACGGCAATTGTGATAACTGTCATGAAAGGGATCTATGGGGGCATTATGTAAGTAGAATACTGGAGTGTAACAGAGAAATTGGCAAAAGCTGCCCTGGAGTAAAGATGCTAAGTGGTACTGGCCAGGTTCAGGGTTGAGAAGGGAAAAGAATATTTCTGGCAAAGGAATTAGCAACAGGAAAGCCCCGGGGGCATGTGCGACTACAGCACAGTATGTGAACAGATGCACGGACCTTGAATAAACCTAGGAGCCAGATGGCTCAGGACCTCCAAAGCCACTTTAAGGATTTTGGACCTTAAATAATAAAGGCAGTGGGAAGTCCATCCTGCTTTAATTTGCTATTCTCCAAAAATCGCCTCCATTGACCATGGAGGCCATTAGAAACAACAGGCACAGCTACTATTACATGAGCTCCTGTAATACAAGCTGCAATGATAGAAGTGCAACATCTAAACCAAGAAAGGCACACACTGTGCCATCCTGCTAGTGAGCGGAGTATCCCGGGACTTTGGAAATTGAACAACACAGTATATTTACTGTGTGCAAACCAAAGGTGCTCACTTTATTGTTGTTGTTTTGCAATTGAAAGCCAAGTTTACTAAAAATCTAGATTACCAAGTGCATGCTGAGTCTGGACACCTTTTTGAAGCCTGTTTGGGGGAGTCACTCTCCTTTGAACTGCTTCGCCCTGTTCCTTCCCACTGCACCTGGGCCTCTTCACACTCTTTCTACTTGGGGTTCCAACCTGACAACTTCTCCCCTTGGCTGTGGGAGGGTTCAGTGTGTCTGATGGAAGAGAGAGCATGACAGTTGGAAATGCCAAAACACCAGGAATGCCCTTTCTTAGACCCCTCTATACCTAGAGTTTTGTGCATAGTTAATAGTCATGGGAAAGTCTTGTGAGAGCCCAGAGCTGGAAGCGGCACATTAATGAAGGATTAATACAGAATGCCCTGCCTGGTGAAAATTTCTGAGATCATTTTGCAAGTAATTCCTGAAGAGTTTTGACTACATAATTATCTTGAACTTTTTAAACTAAAAAGAAAAAAAAAAAAAACTCTGAACTCTGATTCTGTGTCAGTAGATAGAAACAGGCTCTATATTTAAACCCATTTGTCACACTTGAAGTGACATTTAAAACAAAAAGTGACCATCAGTTTTTGTTGTTTATTTATTTAGAGATGAGCAGTCCAGCTGTCTTGGTATTCTTCACTATTAAACACCGTTTCCCAGTATATCTTCACGAAATATTGGTTTAATCCTAAAGTTTGGATGAACAAAAGCACATCAAACTTGTAAAAGCTCTGTCATCCCAAGGTCTTGTTAGTTTGGTTCCTTTGCAGACTATTAACGGACCTCAGAGAACCATCACTTGAGTTTAAACATTTTTCAGGCGGATGGTATTACAGGATGATTACTTGCTTGCTTGAAAGGTCTTCTGTGGACCTTAGTGATTATAACAACTGCTTGCACACTCCAAGATTCTCATTTCAGGAACCATCAGGAACCATCCCCGTTCCTGATATCACATATTCTTGTCTTTATAGGTATTCTGAGAGTTTTTACACTTGAGGAACTGCCTCAAAGAAATAAATCTCTAAATCAAAGGAGAGAAAAACATCTCTAGATAGGGTCCAAGAAATATAGATTCTGGTGTTGGCTTTGTCTTAGTCCTATCTCTTTTCTTCTGAATTTTCATTGTTCTCACCAAGTGACAGTGCGAAGTTGGGAAACAGTAGCTTAGACCCCTGTTACTAATGGGAAAGAAATGATGAGGAATTTCTTGTTGTGATCCTTCATTTGGACACCATTCTTCTTTGTCCCTGAAATATTATGGAGGTTCTGGCTTTTATTGGAAATGGTCTGATTCGAGAGAGGAGCCATTCATGCTATAAGGCTCATAAGGTGACAACTCACAGCTAGAAGGGAGCATCTCTGAGATTGATTTCTACACTGTGTGAGTTCAATGAATACTATTGGAAATGTCTTAAGTCCCACAATCCCTTTCAACAGTTTTTTTTTTTTTGCAGCTTTCAAAGAACAATTTTTCAATAGTTCTTTCTCACGGTGCCTAATCATTTCCAGGTAGTAGTTTAGACTCATTAAGTCTTTGAAGTCACTAAGGTGCTATTAAATGCATCACTGCCTCGGTGCATTGAATGACAGTGAAATGGCGGCTGCTTGTCTGTGTGCCCAGCATCCTCAGGAAATGACTTGAGTACCCTTTGGCAAAAGGCTTTGTTAAAAAAAGGACTGCTTGTTCAGTCCAGGACACTTAGCCTCCCGCTCATTAGCCTGCACTGTGTTCTCACCAGGTCCAGGGATGCTTGTTCCCATAAATGCACACGCTGAAGCACGAATCTGGAACACTTCACTATTGGCTGATTCATAGAGTGCACGCCTATTCATGCATCGCCAGCATGCTCTTCCAGTTCTCAAAAGTGTGTTCACAGTGGTGTCGATGCCATTTGACTACAGATGCTGCAGTTCTGTTTTGCAGTCCCTGTGACTATTTCTCGTGGTGTGTCTATGGAGTGGTTTGACATATGAGCCTCATGAACCAGAGAAGCACAACATGTTTGTGTGTTTTTATTTGTTCCACTTACAAGCTCTGAGTTGGGGAAATTATCATTCAGAAATCAGCTTCATTTTCTGGGTCTCTGGGTAGGTCCATTTTCTACATTATTGTATGGTATATCACTCTGTTCTTCATATTATGGTGAGAATAACATAGCATAATAAAAAGATGTCGTATTTTAATTGGGTTAATACAATTCATTATGGTGCTGGCTTTTGGGGATCATAAAGTTCCCAGTAATATGATCTTCATTTCCACACGCTTTGGTTAGCTAGTCGCTCTTCTGTTTCAGAATATTGTAGCTATCGTAGGTTGAGCTTCCTCCCATTCAGATGGCCTTTGATGTGTTAGCTTAGGGTTTTATTGATTTTTCTATCATGGTCTTTAGAGCAGTCAATATTTTAATAATTGAGATTTTTAATCATATATACTTCTACAACATTCGATTATGTTAATTAAGTAACCAGAGCTACTTAATATTTAAATCTATTGTGTAATCTTGTGATTACATCTGAAGGGGAGGAAGTTCGGCCTACGATAGATAGCTACAATATTCTGAAAATTTCTTAACCCTTCTCAACTGTCTTAGTTTCCCATTGCTGCTGTGACAAATTACCACAGATTTAATGATTCCAAACAACACAACTGTATTACAGTTCTCTAGTCCAGAAGTCCAAAATAGATCTAAAAGTAGGGTGTCAGCAGGGCTACTTCCCTTCTGGAAATGCTAGAGGGAATCTGCTTCCTTTTTCAGTTTCTGGAAAACTACCTGCCTTCCCTGGTGTGGGAGCCTTTCCTCTTTCCTATCTGTGGAGACTCTCCCTTTCCCTGTGAGGACGCTTGTGTTTATACTTGTGATTACACTGGGCCCAGGCATGTAATTAAAAGATGACCTCCTCATCCCCAAATCCTTAACTTCAGCACACGTGTAGTAAAGAGTCCTTTTGGCCATGGAAAGTAACCTATTCACAGATCTTAGGAATCAGGACGTGGGCCTCTCTGAGGGTGGGGGCTCTGTTCTATCTACCTCATCAGCCTTCATTTCCTCATCTATAAAATACAGTCATCTAATATGACGTATTGACACATTAGGATAAAAAATAAAATAATTCTTGTTAAATGACTAGTGCTCAACCTATTCTCACATAGCAAGCGCTTAATTGACACTCTGTGAAGTCACCTCCGAGTCCCTTCCCACCATTTAACCCAGGCATCCCTGCCAGGATGTGCCTCCCCAGGATGACTCAGGGGCCCTGGATGATCCAAGACTAAAAAGGAAGGCGCGTTCCCACCAGCTATTCTTTCCCACTCAAATTCTTGGCAACCGCCAACTTAGAGCCATGGTTCTCACAACAAACAGATTTCTCCCAGTCTTCTTCTGGTTCCAGACAAAATTCCCTTCAATGGAAGGAACATAACTGAGGGCCTTATACTTCAGAGGAACAGATCCAGAGGCAAGAAATAAGGGCGGCCTCTGTTTCTTCTCTTTCCATTCCGCACTCCTGTCGTGCCCGTCAACCCTGGTCTAGGGCAAAGGACCAGAGTGTGCAAAATGCCACTGTTGACTGCTGGAGATCTTGCAGCCATAATGTTCGGCTGCACAGACCCTCTGCCTGTTTCTTTTCCATGTGGCCTATTTAATTTTGGCATCTGCAATCATTAACCCCTAGGCTTGGCTGTGCTTTGAGGAGATGGCCTTCCTTAGTGTCCCTGCCATGTCACTGGTGTTTCCTTTAATTGTTTTATATTATATCAGCCTTAGATATTTACCACAGAGAGAAGTTAGATGGGGAAAGGAAAAATAAAATAAGATTAATATTTAAGTGGATTTTTCTATCACAGTTTACTGATTTACTAGATTGAAGCATGGTTAAATGTAGGTTCCTGCACATCCTCATTTTAAATGCATGTTAAAAAAAAAAAAGGTAATTTTGTCTCTAGTCTAGAATTGCTGAGGCTTACCCTTTAAAAATATTTGTTCTGGCCCCCCAAAAATTTTCAAGAACATATAGCATAATCAGTAGGGAAAAGAAGAATTAATTAAAAAAAAAAAGACACACCTATTGTCTTTTCTTACCCTTCTTGTGCAGAATGTGGAAACGTGCTCTTCCTATGTTTTGTTATTGGTTCTGAATCTGTAAATACATAGTGATGGACATTTTGATATCCTCTACGCTCTATCTTATCCCTCATCTGCCATCTGTCCTTCCATCATCTTTATCTCACAAGACAGCTTCCCCACGTGGCTGCTGGAGGGTGTCACCCAGATCTGAACTCCCCTAACAAGCACACTAGAGCCATTATGATTTCCTTTTCCCAGGGAATCAAAATTGCAATCCTGCCACTGTGTTTAGCTCAGCCAAGAATTAAGAAGAAAGCAACTAAATTAATTGCCCTAAATGGAGCGTTCTGATTTTCCCAAGAATGTCTGTATATCTTAGGACATCATATAAACTTTGAGTGGTGAAATTTTAAGATAAATCTCAAGGACACACAGGAAATTGCAGAGAGATTTCATGGTAAGGAGATATTCTCGTTTCATCAAAATCACCCTAAATAAGGGACCACCCCTCTATCCCCATTCCCACCGGAGTCCTCATGCCTAGGAGCCCTTTGCTCTGAGTATAAGGCAGTATAAAGTACCATGATGATCTTCATGCCATTGATCCTGGACAACGTGACTCCCCTGGACCCCACGTGATATTTCTCTTCCCACTCTACTTGACTTTTTTTCCTCAAGGTGAGGACCGTCTAGTCTGTTGATTTGCGTTCCATTCCCTCAGACACATAAAACTAAAGTAAGCAAAGGGAGAAAAAAAGAAAAAGAAAAGAACTTCAAATCAGAGAATAAGGGAATAAAATGAAAAGAAGAAAAGAAGTGGAAGAAAATTAAGTGGCGGGGAAGGTAGAGAAGAAAGACACCTTATGGCTCACAGATCTCTCTCTCTTTCTTTTTTTTTTTTGTTCTAATGAGTTATACATGACAGTAGAATGCACTTTGACACATTAATGGAATATTACTTCTCATTCTTCTGCTTGTTCATGATGTATAAGCACACCGATTGTGTAGTCATATATGCACATAGGGTAATAATGTCTGATTCATTTAATATCCTTCCTATCCCCCTACCCCTTCCCCTCCCCACCCTTCACTCCCTTCTGCCTAATCCAAAGTAACTCTATTCTTCCCTAGCCTCCTGCCTCTTTATTGTGAATCAGCATTCACATATGAGAGAAAACATTTGGTCTTTGGTTTTTTTTTTTTTTTTTGGAATTGGCTTATTTAGCTTAGCATGGTATTCTCCAGTTCATCCATATACTGAAAAATGCCATCTTTTTATTCTTCTTTAAGGCTGAATAATATTCCATTGTGAATATCTATCACATTTTCTTTATCCATTCATCTGTTGAAGGACAGTTAGGTTGGTTCCATAGTTTAGCTATCCTGAGCTGTAGCTCGAGGTCTCTTAACTTAGCGAATATGGGACATGGTTCAACCCATAAATTGTATCCTACCAACCTTTCCTGGCATCCATTAACATATTAGTGTAGGCAACAGCCTTCAATCAATATATTCATGAAAAAACACAAAAATTGTTTGAGTCTTATGTCATAACATTCCATCCATTCCATTTTGGTCTTTCTTTCTTTTTTTTAAGGTTTTTAAGAATTGCATTTATTTGTGAGTATTTCTTTCCCTTGGTATTGGGGATTGACCCCAAGGCTTTGCACATGATAGGCATACTGCTTTACCACTGAGCTACTCCCCAGCCTCATTTTGGTCTTTTTGAAGAAGCCGGATGGGCTATGTAGACAGACATGACAGACATGTCTAGTTGTTTTTTTAATATTTATTTTTTAGTTTTAGGTTGACACAATATCATTTTTTAAGTTAGAGATTTTTAAATATATATGACAGAAGAATGCATTACAATTCTTATTACACATATTGAGAACAGTTTTTTATATCTCTGGTTGTATACATAGTATATTCACACCAATTAGTGTCTTCATACCTGTACTTTGGATAATAATGACCATCACGTTCCATCATCATTAATAACCCCATGCCCTTCCCTTCCCTTCCAACCCCTCTGCCCTATCTAGAGTTTGTCTATTCCTCCCATCTCCTGCTCCCTATCCCACTATGAATCAGCCTCCTTATATCAAAGAAAACATTTGGCATTTGGTTTTTTGGGATTGGCTAACTTCACTTAGCATTATCTTCTCTAACTCCACCCATTTACCTGCTAATGCCATGGTTTTATTCTCTTTTTTGCTGAATAATATTCCATTATGTATATGTGCCACAGTTTTTTATCCATTTGTCCATTGAAGGGCATCTAGTTTGGTTCCACAGTTTAACTATTGTGAATTGCGCTACTATAAACACTGATGTGCTGAGTTCATGTAGTATGTGTTTTTTAAGTCCTTTGGGTATAGACCGAAGAGAGCAATAGCTGGGTCAAGCCATAAATTATCCACTTGGGCAACTGCTTAGTCTTCTGGACCTTGATTTTTACAAGGTGAAATATACTAATAAAACCAATATAGTGGTGCTCTTTTAAGAACATAAGGATAAAAGCCCTACATAGTGCCTGGTACGTAATCCCCATCTTTTTTGTAAAATGATAATTTTTAAGTGCTCTGCTAGCCGTAGGTATCATTATCATTTCTTCCTCTTTCAGAAGAAGCCTGACTTTCTTGTCCTGTTGCCAAAAACACAATATACTTTCCTGCCCCTCCCTATCACATCTCTCCAAACTCATCACAACTCCCCCCTATAAAAGAATGGGAAATTCAATACACATACACCTCCTTGGCCCCCACTGACATGCCCTGCACTTTTATTCCCACTTCCTTTCCCCAGATCTGCTCTCAGATGTCCAGGTAATCATTCGCTGGTGGTCAGTAGCAGCCTCTGTTTTTTGTTTTGTTTTGTTTTGTTTTCTCAGCACATTAGAACTGGACAAGGGAGCATCAGTTTCTTTCCACTAAGCTTTCTAAGATTTTCCAAAACAAAAGACGGCTTAGAATCCTTTAAGTTCCAGCAGTCATGCCAGTAATGTCTTTGGATTTTCTAGATGCGAGTTTCTGCCTGACACGTGACTGTTGGATTGGTATGTCCAAGCACCCTGGTCCCTCCCACGTGAGGAGCCCAGCAGTGCTCCCTCTTGGCCTTGTCAGGCCACCAACATCCTTCTCACTCTCTCCCAGGGACAGGTGCTTTGTAGGTGTGTCTGCTACACTTGGCTGCTCCCATTTCACTAACAGAAAATAAAACTGCTTTTAATTCTCATTAAATCCTGGCTTTCTTCCCCTAAACCAGCCCAGGTAAGGAACCATGGTTCCTTTATCTATGAGAATCCAAACCTTTTATCAGATCATTAAAAGGTCCAAATCTTAAAAGAAATTATAGACAGGATTGTATCAATTAAGCACCTAAGCACATCCTGTACCCCAGCAGTCTTTCATTGGAAAGTATAATTAAGCCCAATCACTTGAAAAAAATTGAATTTGCAGTTCTTAAAGTTCTCTAAGTTATTTTATGTATATCAGTGCTTATGTATAAATGGAATATATTCCTACTATATTGAGATGAGTAGAGTTCAAAAATTCAATTACAAAATTTGGAGTTGACTTGTTGCAAAGTTAAAGAAAAAGTCTCGTGATTATTAGTGGGGGGAGAATTTCACTTTTTTTTTTCATTTATTAGATCTCTAAGAAAAAGAGACCTATTTTTATGAATAGTAACATCTTACGGTAAATCAAGAACAGCAATATCTCATGCCAGCCATTGGAAAGCAGTCATTTCCTAGCACCTGCCCTCAGAAGTTAAGAATTCAGCAGTTCCAGGAGGAGGACAAGGAATTCTGACCCTCCAGTATTAGGTTCAGCTGTGGCTCCACCATGACAAAGTGGGCCATATATGTAATATTATGAAAATGCAGATGCACACAGGCCCAAAGCCACTGTCCCAAGACACATCCTATGGCTTAACATGGGCTTGTCTGGAAAAGCCTGAGGTCCTAATGTAGTGCTCAAGGCACCAGGACAGGCAGCCTCCCCCTGTCCACATCTCCTCTTGGGGACCCATGAGATCCTTTTGATCAGTCTTAGACAGGACTCTTCACTTCTTCGGAGACATTTTGACAGCTCTAAATCTCACCTGATCATCTAAGTTTTAATTATCATCCTTCCAAAAGGATCTTCTGACCTATGCCCATTTGCTCCCAGCCTGTCTTCGGTCTTTGCTAACAACAAGGGGGAGGCATGATTGATACAGGCTATTGAAAAGGAGTCTTAGCTTCTCCCCAGGCCACATAAAAAGTAAACAAAACCAAATGTTCCTTAACATCTTGTACACCCTTACCTCAGCCAAAGAGGTTCCTACCTGTCTTGAAAGAGCAGTTGAGTAGTTCTTTCCAGAATAAAAATGGTTTTATCACTTTTTAATGGCATTTTCTGTTTTTTTTTAATGGGTGCCTTGTTAGGTACCTTTGTCACTATATGTATATGTTTAGATTTCCCAAAAGAATTAATTGTCTTCCCCCTTGGCCCAAAGAACATTTTTAAGTGAATCTTATAAACTACAGAAACATAGTACAAAGCAACATAAGGGTTTCAACCTAAGGTTGGACAATTAAGTTCAAAGTTAAACTCAACTAGCATCATACTTCTAGTTCTACCCTAGCTGTGTATCAGATACATCTAGGGTGCAGTTGAAAAGTATGAGTGTTCAGCTGTGACTCCAGATTCAGTAGGTCTAGATATTCGAATTTTGTATAAGGTCTCAGGTTTGTATGATGGACAGTCACAGCTAAGAACAACTATGCTGAATACTTTAGAGACAAGACCAAATCCCTTATAATCTATAACCCATCTAGCTGATCATTACACTAAAGTCACTAAGTCAGCTATGCCCCTGCTAAATCAACCATCAATCAATCAGTCAATAAAAAGACCCTAGTTCCAAGAGTATAAGATGATGTTCAAAGTAAAAGACTTAAGTCAGAAACTCATTATAGGCATTTATTTTAGTAGCACCATTTTCCTACTGTCAGGGCTCATGTAGATAAAGGACGAGGAGGTAAAAGCAAATGCAATTATACTTTGCCTCAGGAAAGAGTTCTGAATAATTTTTTTATTATATTGCCAAAGATTAGGACTAGAATGTAAATCTGAGAAAGTCATATGAGAGTCCTTCCTCTCATATGAAATGGAAGTGGGCATTTATGTGCCACCAATAAATCAATTAAAGGGGGAAAGGATCTGGAGACGGCCTTCATTGGAGTTATTAACTTCAGGGATTGCAGCAGTTGGTTATTGCTGAACCCAGAATTTTCTTGTCATCCACCTGGAGCAAAAGGAGAGATATAAAATGTAGGAACAATCTCACTGTATTAAACACAGTCTATGAGTCTTCAAGTGTTTGCTAAAGTGGAGCTAAAACAAGCCGAGCCAGACATTTCTTAAAAACATTGCCCAGCTTCTGCAGATTTAAATTGTGAGAGTGCAAATCACTGTGTGAGTTGATGTGTTTATGTGTTTACCTAAACCTTGTCACTGGGAATTGTTTTAATCTCCATGATTATTTTCAGTATAACCATGTTTTAAAATAGGAGGTGTCCATTAAGAAATCACATGCAGAGGAATTCCCCAGTGAAATTTGAGAGTCTTCTCCATTCTCCTTGTTGTCTGCTATTCACCCAGTCCTATCAATATCTTTTCAGTTTACCAATTTCAGAAAATGTAATGTGTGCTGAGCAGAAGCATGTGGAATAAAATTACTGGTAATTGGAATCCATGTTAGCCTGGGAATTTAAAAATCAAAAACAACAAGCACAAATATCACAATAGCCAAATTATGGAACCTGACTAGGTGTGCATCCATGAATGAATGGATACAGAAAATAAGATATATCTACATAATGGAGTTTTATTCTACCATAAAGAAGAATGAAATTATGTTATTTGTAGGAAAATGGAAGGAACTTGAGAGCATTATGTTCAGTGAAATAAGCCAAACTCAGAAAGTCAACAGTCATATGTTTTCTCTCACATGTGGAAGGAGAGAGGAAAAAAAGGGGGAAAACACTGTACTATAATCTCATGAAAATAGAAGAAAGACCAGTAGAGCAGGGTACTGAGGACCAGAGTGATGGAGGACAGGAGGAAAAGGGGGGATGCTGGGGAACAAATTGACCAAATTATATTGTTATATTGTGTACATGTATAAACTTGTAACAGTGAGTTTCACTATCATGTATCATTATAGTGCACCAGTAAAAAAAATATTAAAAAATACTAAAACAGGGGGAAAAAAGGATCCAATGTCCTTCTATGCCAGAAAATAATTCTTTGTTTTTGGACAGCCACCTTACCTGCTTGAGTGAGTCTCAAGATCTTCCGTGATAGCTTGAGAATAATAATGCCTCTGTACTTCCTCTCAGGGTTACAGGAATAAGCAGTTTGTAATTTTCAGAAAGTTATGCAAATATGATACAATTAGTTTAAGCTTCTACCTTTAAAACTTCTCATATATCATGTATAATAGAAATATGTTGGATAGAGTTGGATTAAGGATGGGTCATGCAGTAACTTGAGGTTGCAAAAGTTACACGTGAACTTATTCTCAGTATGCAAAAACATAATTCACATTTCTTCAAACACTCTGTACCCTGTTTTAGTATTTGGTATTCTTTATTTGTTACTGGTTCTCAGGCTATTTTAATTTATCCTTCCCCATATGCAGGGTCCTTGTTGATAACTTTCTTGTCAAGTCGTGTGATTTTCTTTTGGTGACTGGGCTGAAAGAAGTCATTATAGCCCCATCTCTTACAAACTCATTATTGCCATTGAGGCAAAGGTCATTTCCCAATATGGAAGGGTGAAAGTTGAGATCCTTTCCTCTCCTATTTTCCATGTGGCCTAGCAATCACTCTGTCCTACTGAATGTGTCTCCTAAGTTTTTCTCAAATCAGCCTTTTGGCACAAGACATAATGTGTGTTCCTAAGGCACAGAGGTAGCCAATGAACTGGACTCTTCCTTTAGTCATATGCTCCACCCCTACTCTCTGGCCTACCCAATATTCTTCCACTCCACAGAAATTTAGACTTTGGCAAGCCATGTTGGCATAATCTTGCCAAAGCCTAAATCTCTGTATATCAACTCCCTGCTTTAACCTTGGGTGGTACCCACTCTCCTTCCTGTAGGAAGGGCCTGGATTGTCTGGGAATGACCAGTGCCGCTTTCCAGGCTTCATGCCTCTTCCTCTCACCAGCATCTCCATTCACACTTGCACCCAGCAATGCTGAGGACTCCCATCTCCCAATAGACCACACCCTTTTTAATGCACCAGGCTTTTTTTTTCTTATGATACCTTCTTCTTCCTCAACTCTTTTCTATCTGAAAAATTCCTATTCGTTCTTTAAAATTCTGTTCCAGGATTTCCTTCTCTTTGATGTCTCTCTCAGATCTTCCTGGAAACAAACTATTATATCAAAGAGCACATGCTTTCATTATAGCATATATTACACCAAATACTAAGTGTTTACTAGGAAAATGTGAACTCCCCTCTGGGCTGCGAGCTTCTTAAGGATCCTGTCTTATTAATCTTTGGATCTGGAGAAAGCCACAGAGTGTCTGACAAATTAGAGTTACTTTATAAATATTTCTTAGATGAATGGATGAATTCTTATTATTGAGAACAACACATGCCCTGTATAATTTGTGGGATGGATTTCTAGTAAGGAGTTCACGTAAAACGGTTCATCATGCATTTATCACTATTAGTTCTTTTCACTCTTTTTGACATTTACATAATACTCTGATAATTTCTAAGGTTGTAGGTTGTAAGCATCTTGTCTACATAAAAGAGAGAGAGAGAAAAAATGACCATTAAACCATGTGTACCCATGTGACCACATTAGTATCATTACAAAGAGTTTATTTTCCCTTTACCTCCCCCAAGTGACTTCAGAAAGAGTTGTTATACCAAAAATTCATGAAAAAAAAGTGGTACTAGGAAATTTCCATTATTTCAGAAGCAAAACTGCCCTCTGTAAAACCCCTCAGTCCTTCCTCTGCTGAAGATTGTGTTCTTTTCTCTTTCTTGGGTAATGAGAATGTAGTCAAGAATGTGCATCTTAATCTACTAATCAAACTCAGATTGGAAATTAAGGAGCCCACAGAGGTGACCCTACCTGTCCGACCCTTGAGCTCACTTTGTTGAAGACTCCCCCTATTTAAGCTAGCATGCTCCCCTCTTCTTTTCTGTGATAACTATGATCAGTGAGTAATGAATGAGTGTTCCCAATTGTACCTAACAGCTCTGCTTCCTAGGAAACTCTGGGGGTAAAGTGAGAAGCGTATTATTTTTCTCTTTTATATTTATAATTGTATTTTTTTCCTCCTATTATTTCACACCTCCTCCTACTATTTCACACTTCCTTCTTTTCCTCTTGCGGTATACATTTTACTTAGAAGTGAGAATTAAAACCTATTGTATAACTAATGATGGTTCTTTTATGAATTAATTAACCAAAAAATGGTGATGAATAAACCAAAAGTCGACATTCATATAGTTTGCATCTTTTTCAACTTCTTCTTCATGAGACATGATTTTGCTTTAAAAATGTACAATCCTACATTATAATAAATGTAAATTAGTTTCTTTCATTTAAAATAATGAATCCTTGAAACTAGTACAATTTGGATTTCACTTTTCATGAATCAGAAGTTAGAAATATATTTAATTGAAAGTCCGTTTCATGGAAAGAAAATTTAGTTCTTGTTTTTCTCTCTTTTTCACTTCCAGTATTTTTTCCCCTCTTTCATTCATTCAATTAATAGATACTAACTGGTCACCTCAGTTGTTGATTGGATTTTTCTAGACACAAAATGAACTTCAAATTAATGAAGTTACTACTCTTTTGAAAACTTTACAGGGACACACAACGTTAACTAGGTAAAGAGATGTCACAGCAGTGTAAGTAAATGGTCCAGGCAGTAAGAGCTATGAGCTCAAATGCTAGTCTTCAGCTTGCTGATATTCCCAGTAAGAGCTCCAATCTGCCATTGTTGATTATTTATTTTGATGGTTCTTTTCATTTCATAGCAGCATATGGACAAATACAAAAACACATCACTGGCTCCATCCCCTGTCTCTCTTATTGCCTCAACTTCCTTCTGAGACCTTGAACTAGAGGCTAAATGGCGAACTATTTTGTGGATGTCAAGTGATTAGCTACCCAATTCGTATGGAGTAAAGGACATAGGAAGATATGTATCAGGAAAGGGACTTCCTCTCCACATCTCTATTTGTCAACTAAATACTTGCATATTTAAAAATCTCATCCAAAGAAGATTGGACTATGTTCTGCAGTGAGTTGTTAACAATTTGAAGAAGGTCATTAATAACTCTCTTCCTTTCCAGTTGCTAGTTAGGCTATACCCTGGTTCTATTGTCTAACCTGTTATGAATGTGTGTAGACTCTTCCCTTGATTCTGTTAAGAAAGGCTGTCTCAGGTCTATCTTTCTCTCCTTAGCAATAGATATATCCTTAGAAGTAACTCATGAAGCTATTTGACCAGTTTAACCAACATTATTGTGTTACTCAACTTTCTAACACTGTGACCAAAATACCTGACAAGAACATTTTAGAGGAGTTTATTTTGACTCATGGTTTTAAAGGTTCAGTCCATAGTCGGCCCACTGCATAGCTCTGGGCCCAAGGCAAGGCAGAAAATCATGGTGGGAGGGCATGGCAGAGAAAATTTGGCCACTCATGGCAGCCAGGAAGTGGGGAGAGAGAAAAGAGACAGGGGACAATAAGTCACTCCTAAGGGCAAGCTTCCTCCAAGAACTTCCTACCTTCCTACAGTCACCACTCGGTACAGAAGTCCTTGTAAATTATTAATCTGTCAAATATATTAATCCACTGATTAGGCTTCAGCTCTAATAATATAATCATTTCATCTCTGAACATTGCTATATTGTCTATCACATGGGCTTCTTGGGGGACACCTCATCTATAAACTATAAAAATCATTTTTACACTAATTCTTTTCCTCTCGCATAAGTTATTTTATACACAGTCCATTAACTTCTGAGAAGGCTTCTGCTTGCTGTTCTGTTAAATGCAGCTGCAGAAAATCAACCTCTCTCATCTTCACATCTTTCTTTCTACCTCTATGACTGCCTCCAGCTGCTTGTGTTTCAAATGCTTTTGTGCTCTTGTATCTCTTCCCCTACCATATAAGCACCTTGAGGGCAGAAATTGTGACTTGATACCTGTGGTATGCCCAGAGGTTAGCTCAGTTCTTGGAGTGCAGAAGGATGGAACAAACATGTGTGGAGTGAATGCTCAGTATCAAGAGAAAGGCATTGTATACCCTGTGAAGGTTCAGAGGAAATGCACCAAATCCAGGCAGAAATTGAGCTGGGAAAGATTTCAGACAAACTTGAGACCTGAAAGCAGTCCAGTCACCAAAAGAACATGCCTGAAGACCTAGATTTGAGAAAGAATAGCACACATCAAAAAACAGGTAAAAATGGTGGTTCCACTTCAAGTTTTCTGAGGAATCTCCATACAACTTTCCATAATGGTTGCACCATTTTGCAGTCCTACCAGCAATATACAAGTGTACTTTTTTCCCCACCTCCTCACCAACATTTGTTGTTGCTTGTATTCTTGATGATTGCCATTCTGACTGGATGAGATGAAATCTTAGTGTAATTTTGATTTGCATTCCTCTAATTGCTAGAGATGTTGGACATTTTTTTGCATATTCATTGATCTATTGTATTTCTTCTTCTGTGAAGTGTCTGTTCAGTTCCTCAGCCCATTTATTAATTGGATTATTTGGGTTTTTTTTTTTTGGTGCTATGTTTTTTGAGTTCTTTGTATATCCAAAGACTTAAAATCAGCATACTATAGTGAAACAGCCAATAAATGTTTATAGCAGCTCAACTCACAATAGCTAAACTATGGAACCAACCTAGGTGTTTTTCAACAGATGAATAAAGAAAATGTGGTATATATACACAATGTAATATTGATCAGTCTTAAAGAAGAATGAAATGATGGCATTTTCCAGTAAATGGATGGAGCTGGAGAATATCATGCTAAGTGAAATAAGCCAATCCTCCCCCCTCCCCGAAAAAAAACAACAGCTAAATGTTTTCTCTTCTATGTGGATGCTAATTCACAATAAGTGGTGGTGAAAGGCCCCTAGGGAAGAGTAGAGTTACTTTGGATTAAGCAGAGGGTAATGGAAGGAAGGGGGTATGGGAGTAGGAAGGATGGTAGAATGAAGTGGACATTGTTACCCTATGTGCATATATGACTACATGACTGGTGTGATTCCACATCAGGTTCAACCAGAAGAATGAGAGGTTATACTTCATATATGTATGATATGTCAAAGTGTATTCTACTGTCACGTATAATTAAAACAAATTAGAACTAATTAGAACAAATACCAAAAAAAAGCAAAAAGATTCATGCAGTTCTGCCTTATGTTAACCATGCCTGAGAATCAAAACAGTGGTATACATATGTGTGCATATGGACATTCATGTATGAGAGAGAAAACTTGAGTCTTTAATAGTTTAATTAGGTATAATTATAAATCAAGTCTGCCAACCTACGATACCCTCTGTATTTAGCCCAAAGCCTACTACACAACTAGACAACACTTACATTAACTTTCCTTTTCCTCAAGCTAAATTTTAATTTGCTATATCTTTTCTTATTCTCTGTTTTAACTTTCATCATTTTAATAGTATTTTAAAATTGTTCTACAGCAGAGAATGGTCTGGTTAAGGACAGGCGAACCCAACCACCTTATTTTAAATTATTATGTGCAGGAAAACTGTTGCACATTGTGAACACCCAACTTGGAGATGAACATTAAAAAGTTTCCTGTTTCTAAGTTGAGGGTGTGCGTGTATACTAGGGACAAATGGCAGAAGAAAGAGGTGAGATGTATGTTCGTCACAGAGTCCAAAGGTCTATGCCTTTCATCCACCAAGTCCATGAGACTCTCAGTCTCATCAGCTATTTAATGGATGCCACCAAATCTGCTTAGTAGCCTTGATAGATATTCCCAGAATCAAAGGAGACGCTATATTTTAAATCAATCTCCTAACAGATGGTCTATGGTTGTATTTAGTTATAGTATAAGGTCATTTGCTATTGTAGTAATTTTTATGCTAGGAAATAAAAATTTTATACCTCCTTCAACAAAATACAAAAACATTACATATGAAAAAATACATACAGCCATTTAGATTAGTGGAAGTAAAACTGTACTTTGTAATTTTAAAATACTCCACAATTTTAAAATAGTTTTTCTCTGTGGCACAAATGCAGCAAATGTGTTTACATACAAATGGCTGATTGCCTTATTAGTGTGAAGATAATGTATATTGTAACAATTTTTTTTTCTCATAGAATGATTGAAGATAGTGGGAAAAGAGGAAATACCATGGCAGAAAGAAGACAGCTGTTTGCAGAGATGAGTAAGTATGGAACTTTTAAGGAACTCCCTACAGTTTTCATTGAATATTCATGGAAAGGCTAGAAATAACTACTTAATCCTTATGGCATTTGTACTTTTCCTTAGAACTTAAGAAAAATGCATAAAATATACATTTGGCCATTTTGCCTCTTACTAGGTAAGAGTTAGTGATTTGTTATAATTTGTTACTGAACTCTCTCTAGATTTACATTTTGAAAAGCTTATGGACCTATGTATTTATATTCACACACATACCCAGAGACACTTGGTAAACACTGCTTAGAACAGACATTGATTCTGTCCACTAAACTTTGAAGTCTGTGTTCCTCTTCCTGCACTGTCACAGTTGCTGGCATATTGTGGACATTAGATAAAATTGTGAAACAAATCTTTAATGTCTTCCCTGCAAAATAACATCATTTATTCATAGGAGAAAGAAGAGTGAGATACAAATACTGGATCAAACTAGAAGCCATCATTCAAATCTCGTGTGGAGAGGGGGATTCTGTCCTGCACACTAGTTTTCTTAAAGTACAAAGGAAAACAAAACAAACTGAGCTTAGAGGTGACCTGCTGTACAAGGAAAACCTAACCAAGATTGTATTTACAGCCTCAGGTGTTGAACCTATTAAATAAAGGCTATTGGTTTATGTAAATGCATAGTCATGGTATAATTGGTATTATCTCCTTTATAGAACATTTTTCTTATTCATAAAGAGCAACAACTTGACATTAGAGGGAAAACAGATGTCTCAAATTAAATATTACCAAAAAAATCCTGTGATTCTTTTATTGTTTTTTTTTGTTTGTTTGTTTTATTTTATTTCTCCCTCCTGGATAAAGAGTGAGAACAAGCAAATTGAGTTGTGAACAACCTCCTTTCCTGAGAAGATAGTAGGAAAAAATTAGGTTGCTATGGAAGTTGGGAAGTGATTGGCAAGAATGAGGGTCAGAGTAGATAAAGGAAAGTCCTAGATAATAAGATTCAGATTTTCTTTTTATCATTTCTCAATAAATCTGAGGCACCAAGACATCATTAGAACTAACAAAGAGGAAAGAAAATTAAAGCTGACATAGGGAATCTCAATCATGCTCCTTGCTTTTTCCGTTTTTAGAGATGAATATCAAGTCTAAAAGTTTCAGTCACGATATTCCAATATAATTTTATCTAGTGCCTTGTGGTTTTATCTAGGCCTTGTTTGGTACCAGAATCTTTACTTATGATGTAGCCAGTCACCTGGAATAGGGATTTTTTTTAAATAGATACAAACCCAACAGGCAAGAAGCCCAGTTACTGCCTCCCAAAATCTTAGACCAGAGGAATATGTTTTAGTGATCTATCATACTGCATGGTGACTACAGTTAATAATAATGTATTGCATATTTCAAAATTGCCAAAAGAACAGATTTTTAACATTTTTCCCACACAAAAATATGTCAGTGAGGAGTTGGATATGTTAATTAGCTTGAAAAATCCTTCTACATTGCATATATAGATTGAAATATCACAATGTACCTGATATATGTGCACAACTATTATTTGTCAATTAAAAGTAAATGAATTTCTAGAAAAGAAAATATATTGTATACTTGGAAAGTTAAAATGCAAGAGGGAAAAAGTTAAAATAATACATTTTAGGGGAAAAGCACACCTACTTGCCACTGCCCATATAAATAAAATCCAAAGAAGCATAAGCATCAAAATAGATCAATAGGACAGAGTGGAGAAATGTCCTGTCGAATACAGAAAAAAATAAGTACTATTTACTATAAGAAGGTAATAAAATCTGGCGGAGATTTTTGAACTTATTTTGTAACACTAAAGACTGTATCAGCTGGTACACCATAAGAATTCTAGAAGTGTGCTTTGCTGAAATGCTTTTGCAAATCCATATCTGAATTTAAATGCCCAGTTCCTTCTGCACCTTATGTAGTACAAGGCACAAATAGGAATGTTGCAAATGTCTAGTGACTTAAAATTGTTCAACTAAAGAAAGTTGGACAGAAGTTTTATAGTCACACACACACAAAAAAAGAACAACTCTAAATTTTTTTTCAAGGGAGAGAGACTTAGGAAAACCATGTGTTCATTTCCCAAATTTTAATTATCTTCTCCTAGAGAGTTCTCAGACTGTCAGGAGAGTTTATTAAATAGTTTATAAGTTCTCCTCATTAATGATTAGAATACATAAACCAGCCCAAGAAATATGCATCATTCCTCCCTGGGTGTACTAATGACTCAGTTGTCAGCCCAAGACGGCTGAACATGTCTGACCTTAGTCATCCATTAGTTTGAACAGCAATTTTAGATCAGCACATCCTCAGTTGGTAGGAATCTACTGGATAAAACAATTGGCTGCTTTCAATGGAGAGGATTGACTTCAGATAGAGTTTTTGAGCACCAGGGTGCTGAGTGGAAAATAGCCAGAGGACTACAGGGAAGTTTGGTCAATGTGCTTAGGCCTGCCATCCACATTTGCTAATTGTGCAGGAGAAAACCCTCACTGCAGAGACTGGGAGATAGGACATGATCTCCTTGAATGACTACATGTCAAAGGGCTGACTCCCATGTCTTTGAGAAAGTCATCCCTGGGTTATAAAGCTGGGAAGAAACTGGGAGATTAACATCTCACAGAAGCCCAGTAGAGAATTATAATGGGAAGCTTTCCAAAGCTAAAGGCTCTGAGCAAAGGGAGACCAGAGGCCTTAGAGGCAGGAAGAAATCTGTCTAAAGTTAGGTAGGTGGCAGGGAATGTTAAGCCTGCCTTATAAAGACAGAACGACAATCCATAGGGAGAATAATTGATAAGAAGGTTTGTCAAATCTAGGAGATTGCAGAACATATGCATTAAACATTTACTCAGAGCTCATTACCACTAGCAGCAGAAGCAGGAAGAAACAGCAAAGAAATGCAATTAAGACAGCACAGACTCACAAGTAAGTGAGTCTACTTTTAAAGAAATCCTGGCCATCTACTTTGAAAGAAATCCTGGGCGAGTTGTACTAAACCCAAAACTCCGCTTGTTATAATGCCCTATTTATCAGCTTACTTAGTGTCTTGGATTACAGTAGAAAAAAAATTCTAGTTAAATGTAAACATCATCTTCACCTTGACCTTTCAGCCAACAACTTAGCTGATCTGCTCAAACAGGTTTATCAGACTGGCCTTTAGCAGAATAACTTGTTTGTCTTCCGATGAAATTCTCCTGTGTTTCTCCACTCTCAATTTCTTGTAAACACACGCTGTCAGTGTCATTCACTATTGAAAACTCCTTTTTTAGGGACACACCCTAGGCATGTATCTTCAGATCCATTCACCTTAGGTACTGAATCGCTGTTTGCTTGGAAGCCAGGGGGCCAAGGTGGCTAGGTTTTAATGGGAGGGAAGCAATTGGAAACACCTTTGGAGGACCTAGAAGTGGGCCTCCTTGAGGAGAAGGCAAAGACACCACTGGCCTCCACCTGAAGGAGGGAACCCAAATCAAAAGAGGCCAACATGGGCCCTCAGGAAACAATGCTGAATTGTTTAAGGGCAGGCGGGCCTCTTCAGGATGATGGCAGTCAGCAAGGGCACAGTTGGTAAGGAAGGTGGTCATGCACACTATGAGTTTTAGGAACACCAATTTCAAAAATCCAGAAAAATGACATGAATGATCCCATCACCACAGGCCATGTTGGACACTGTGACCATTTTCACTTGATTCTGCATTTCTCATGCTTCTTATTCTTTTGAAGATTTTTAACACCATAGATCACCATTCTGTCTTCTGTCACCAACACTCTATTGTTATATTTTCTCTCTTCGCACCCAATAGACCCTGAAGTCAGTTTTGTTCTTGGCCAGTTCTCTCTACCCATGATTTCTCTGCCACCCAAGCCATCATATGGATTGCCCTAACTCCCAAGTGTTCAGAGTCCTTCAAAACCACCTCTTGTATTCCCATGAAGCAGCTTACCCAGAGCAGTCAGCATGGAGACTCAACATCCCTTCCAGCCTTGCCTTCTTGCTCTTCTGCTGACAAAGCAGCTTGAGGTGAGCTCATCATTGACTCCAGTAACAGTTTTCACCACAAAAAAAGCCAATGTCCCTGCCAAGGCTGCTGCCGTCCAGTTCACATAGGCTCTGAACAACTGTAAAATAGCTGGACACTGTTCAGAAGTGAAAACAAGTTTCAGTTCCCAACTTTGTGCCTCCTAATGTCATCTAGAATGTATACTTGTGCACAAAGTCTTCTGTTGGAAAAATATCCCCAATCTTGGCCCCGTCAAGACTCCCTGCCCACTGGATACCTCCACCGCCATATCCCATGAACAGCTCAAGCCCTGTATACCTGAAACTGAGCTCTTCATCTTCCCCTGTCTACAAACCTGTTCCTTCCTGTTTATACCTGAGCTCAGTGAGGGGCAGGCCATCCCTCTGAGTTGCCTAAGGTTAAAATCCAAGTGTCATCCTTGATCTATCAACTTGTTAATCTCCCCCTCCCAATCGCCCTCTCCTCTCTCTTCTCTCTCTCTCTCTCTCTCTCTCTCTCTCTCTCTCTCTCACACACACACACACACACACACACACACACACACAAAAAAAAAAAAAAAAAAATAGATGTGCACACGCACATGCACACACATGCTTCCGTTCAGTGAGTCATCAAGTATAGCGGAGTTCAGATGAAAAGTTTGTAGGCTTCATTTTCATTCTGTAAATTTCTGTTGAGCAAATTTTTAAAATGAATGAGATACTTAAAAATTGAAATGACTATATAGAAGATTATTTAACGAACTATCAAAACAGAAGGCAAAACATACATACATACATAAATTGTGTGGAAACGTTTGGAGTGTCATGAAGCTAAAGTCAAAAATTAGGTAAAGTGCTTGGTTGGTGGGTGGGTGAACTGGTTTTATAAATGGATAACAAAAAAAAGAGCAAAAGGAAGAAAATAAGGAAGTAAGAGAGGTGGGAACAGAGTTAAGGAAGGAAGGGAGAGAGGAACATGAGAAGATGGATGAGGGGTAATTTACAGATGGTCACTGAACAGACACAATTTCTTACCTCTATCTTTGCTCATCTTTATCACTTTTTTCAACCATGACATGAGGAGGAGAGGTTTGAGGAGCTGGTGTGAGAACATCAAGGTCCCTTAAATAAATGCACTTTAATTTTTTTATTATGAAAAATTTCAAATATATACTGCTATAGAGAAAGTAGTATTCATCTCTGCCCTTATTTATTTATCCCAAGCCCTCACTGTGTACTAGTATGGAACAAATATAAGAAATAATTCAAATGAGTTGAATCTCTAGGTTTTAAAAAAATTATATCCAAGTGACATTATGAAAAAAATAATTACGATCCATTATCTTGCAGACATTGCAAAAAGTTAAAAAAAAAACTGACAGAAAAATGCTATACTCATTTTTTATTCAAAAGGAAGAACACAGTTTCTTTTTTTTAAAGGATATTTTTCTAGTTTTTTGTTTTATTTTTAATTTTTTTTTAGTTGTTGATAGACGTTTATTTCATTTATTTATATGTGGTGCTGAAAATCGAATCCAGTGCCTCACACATGCAGCACACTACTGCTGAGCCACAGCCACAGTCCCAGAACACAGATTCGTTAGACTCTATAGTATGAATCTGATGTAGCTTTCATGATAAAATGGATTTTTCATTTCATGGACAAAGGGTAGTAGTGATCCTAAACACTTTAACATGCTAAAAACAAAGATTTCTCTAATGTCTCCATTTCCTTATTCATTTACTTAAATGCTATTTTTTTAATGAGAGAATTAAGCCAAATAATTTCCCCTCTTAATAAGGTCACCAGACTGGTAGATGAGGAAAACATCATCAAATAAAAATTAACCTTAATTTCAACAAGGTATCGACAAAGCCTCTTAGGTTGTTTATGCGTTGGACAAGTGATGTCTGGGTCACCATATAATTATGTAGATGGACAGGTGGTGTGGTGTCTGTGTCCAGAGGAGTAATTAATAAGCCAGCCAAGCGGGAGGAAGGCAGCCTTCTACAGTATGCTGACCCGGCTCAGGTCCTTGGTTTTAATCAATGACCTGGATGAGGACACAGAAGATATGCAAGTAATTCCAAGGTAGACTTTGGGTTTATAGAGAGACCACACATGGAGAAGTAAATTAAGTTCAGGATTTATTGAAGTAAAGAAAAAAAATTATTTTAAGCAAGGTGAATAAACAGAGCAAAAGTCCATGGAACATATCTCAGTTTTCTTTGGGTCCCCAAATCCAACATGGATCCTCTGGTGCCATTTGCATTGTTGGTGTGAGGTCGTATGCTGCTGTATCTGAAGAGCTAAATTTTTTTGCTCACCATGTCACTTCAGGACTTATATCATCAGCTAGAAAGAACATATACAGATAGGAAACATTTATAGACATCTAGGCCCCTTCTTGATCCTGGAACAAAACCCACTGTTTGTTAAGTCAACATAGTGATAGAGCAGGAGGGAGCTGAAGTCAGCACACCCCTGTCCCTCAGCATCATCTCTGCGTCTCTTTACCGCATCCTATGGAGATACATCTTTGCCACATTGCCCCAGGACCTCTCTCAGAGGTACCAGGGTTGCTGTTCTCCAGAGATAAAGTCTTGATGGAACTAAGAACCTTTACTACGTTCTGCCTCAGTCCTTGTATACTATCTGCGGCTTGAATCATTATTCTTGGGGAACTTACACAAGCAGTCTATGCCCCCTACTGTTTTCTTTTAAAAGATGGTGTATAGATATTGAGCCTCTCCTGATTACTTAGCCAAACTCAGCATCAATAAAAGTCCATCCCCATGCGGTGGGAAAGGCAAATTGAGTGCTCAGGCATTTGTGACAGTCTCTCTGTTTCTAGTTATCTGGCATCTTAGGGAGCCACAGGAGCCTATCAGATTTACAGAGGACAAGAAACTGGGGAGGTTCTTTGATATGCCAGTGACAACATAAAAATTTCAAAAGATATCAGAAAGGTTAGAAGCATGAACTAAAATTTAAAATAGACTAACCAAATAAATACAGCCCTATCCTTAATCCAGGAGTAGAAAATAAGCACATATGATTCTTTAAAACCAGCTTTTAAATTAACTGCAAGCTTAATAAGAACCTAAAAAATAAACCATCTGCATATATATATATATATATATATTATTACATTCATAAATATCCTTATGAAAGGAAGCATTAACTGCTTTCTATACATTCTATATGAGGAGGCATTATCTCTGGCATTTGGGTTACTTTGTGTTTCTCATTTTAGGAAGATATTAACCAGCCATGAACAGGGTGATTGGAATACTTAAGGGCTTTAAAACCATGCCTGATGATAATGAGAATAATAATAACAACTTCTCTGTCTGTTGCATACCAGACTCAATGATAGACATCATATTGTTTTTAACATTAAACAATGAAGGAAAAGTTACCTCCCCAGCTAAACTTTAAAGTTTATGGTGACAGGGCTTTTGTCCATAATTTTCAGATGACAACTAAGATGCTAATAATAATAATGATAGTTGCCACGTAGTATTTGAGAAATGAATTATTGAGTGGCAGGGGAGAAAAGAGTATGTGGCTCTGGATGGGAAACTACATCAAGTGGGTTGAAGTCACAAAGAGGCATATTAAAGCTCAAATGTTTAAAAAAAAATCTGTTATTGTACAGAACGCCCTCTAAGCAGGTCCATTCCCGTTAGCTGCTGACTATCTACCTGGTGTGGAGGTCAAAACTGGATATTTATTACCACCTGCTCAAGTTCATATTGTTATCCTCACTTTATGCCTGAGGAAATTGAATTTCCAAGTAAAAATTTGCTGAAGTTCACACAGCTAGGAGGTGACAGAATTAAGGATTACTGGCTTAAAAATCTATTTATTTTTGCTAAATTATAATCTTTCCCATCATTAGAAATAATAGATGGCTGTTGGCTAAATGTCCATCTCCTGAGAACATGTTTCAAAGAATTTCTGGATTGAGTCAGGGTAGCTCCCATCTCTTGTACCTGTAAGTGTTCACTACCAATGGGCCTGTTTGTCAAGAAATATACTTTCATAAGAATGAATGTTTAACGATATTCCTCAAAAAACCACAAAGTCATAGGACTATTGACAGTATTTTTAAGTGAATCTAAAGAGATCAGTTTGAATTGAGGGAAGGCTGAATGCTGTCAGTGAAGGACACTCACTAATTCATCCTGAGTTTCACTGAGAAAGCACTTCATTGGCCTCCTAATATAATCGCATCCATGGGAGTTGATTGGCTTGGTACGCTATCACATTTTGAAACATTCACGTGGCACATTTTACTGAGGTACCACTGGTGAAGAGAAAGTTCAGTACATGCAAAATATAGCTACATGCCTTATATCTATTACAAAACATGAATGTGGGTGGAAGAGAGCCCAAAACTTAAAAGCAAAGAAAAGCAGACACATTTATTGACAGCCGAATATGTTCTCAATACAGTCTAGAGATTAACCCATTCAAATCTGGGCAGAGGAAACACTAGGAGCTCCGTTTGCTGTGATGTGGCTTGTGGAGAGACTGGCCCAAGCCTAGCAGAGATTCTGTGGCAGAGCGGGGAGATGTACTCTTGTGTGGGTAAGATGGAAAGAGCCTGCACAAGGTCATGGATTCTCAGCAGAGCTTTTGGACCTGATGTTCTGGTCATGGGGAGCCATGCTGTATTCTTTTTTTTTTTTTTTTTTTCACTCAGGGTTGAACTCAAGGGCACTTTACTACTGAGCTACACCCCCAATTCTTTTTATTTGTTTGTTTGTTTATTGAGACAGGGTATGGCTAAGTTGCTTAGGGCCCCACTAAGTTGCTGAGGTTGGCCTGGAACTTGCAATCCTCTTGCCTCAAACTCCAGGAGTCACTGGGATGATAGATGTGGTACCATGCTGGATTCTTGAGTTAAAGTGTGGAATAAGAAAGTCATTCAACACTCTAGGGAGCATGTTCCCTCTGCCAGGAAGGAACTGGAACATGGTGTAAGAAAGAATACAAGTTATTTTTAGAAAGGAGTCTCCTCCTCCGATATTGCAATAGATATTAGTAAAAATAGTGAACACTTAGGCCAATCGTGAACACTGTGCCAAGCAGTGTTCTAAGTATACTCGGCATATGTTCATTCATCCTTACAACAATCCTGTGAAATAAGTACTGTTGGCTTCATTATCCCCAACTTTCAGGTGAGAAAACAGAGGCTTCTAAAAACAACTGGCTGAAGGATCCACAGAGAAGGTGCTCACATTCAGTCACCTAATAGCAATGTTTTCAATAGCAGTGCATTTATTTTATGATAGTGTCTGAGATCATCTAGCTAGTTTAAGTCACAGCTTGAGCAGATTGTTCTTGGAAATGATAGACACAACAGGGAAAGATGCTGTGTTCCCTGGTTCATGCACTTGGTTCACAATCTAGGTTCCAATGTTGAATGGAATGCAGGGGCTCCTTTTCCCCTTGAACCTGAGGACTGCGAGACAGACCTTTTCAAGTCTTAAAATAATATCTGTATTCTAACAAAATTAATAAGTGTATGATTATATCTGCAGTTACTTTATTTATAAACATTATAATTCCTTTCCACACACGTGGCATACCATATGTGTACTCTTTCTCCCCCACTAGGGGCTCAAGATCTGGATCGCATCCGACTCTCCACCTACAGAACAGCATGCAAGCTTAGATTTGTTCAGAAGAAATGCAATTGTAAGTATGCCAGTTGTTTGAGCTAATTACCTTTATGAATCCTATAGTTTACATGTATTACTAAGTTTATTGAAACCAGATTTTCTTGCACGTATTGATAAAAAAATGTTTACACAACAATAAAAGGATTATAATGATACACAAATGGTACAAAGACTGTTCCTCAGTAATTCTGAGGTTTGAATTACTTTTACCTACTAAAGTATTGAAATTCATGAGCGTCTGGAAGTATGGATCATCCCGACTTTGAACTGGTTTAAGTCTGGCAAAGGTTTTTCGTCTTTTCTCTACCCTTGGTATTCTAAATGCAATGTCATCAAAATGGTTTTCATGAACTTTATAAAACATCAAACATTATTAAATCCTCCTGATGTGTGTATTTCCTTTGTAAGTATTGGAACATGTTTACAAGCAACTGGAAAACATCAAAGCTTAGTTCTGATGCTGTAAGATCAGCCCTTTGTATTGGAGTATTAACTACATTTACTGACATCAGACAACAGTGACAGAAGGGAAGCTGCTTAAAGAAACCAGGGAACTTGCTTCAGCTTGTTCCCGAATTTTAAAATATAGGAAATGAGTCAGATCACTGACCACAATGAGCAGTTTACATTCCCTGCTGGGTCAATGCTTCTGTCCCATCACCATATCCATTTTCTCTTGGAAAAAAAATATTGCTTCCTATTCCATGTGTATACATTTATTATTCTTATTTTTAAAAGAAAGAAGGAAAAACTGGCTTTGCTTTTAAAAACTGATAATGGTCTCTGTTTCTAATTAATATTGGACAAATTCTACACAGTAAAAGCCATAATGTTCTCCTGAGTACATACAGGCAGTTCTTGAATAACTGGCATGGGAATGGGACTCTTGGCATATGCAAAGACCAGCCACCTGCAGATTTCTTCCCTGTCAGAATCTCCAGCAGGTGATTCCCAGGGCCAGGTTTCCAGGCATACAGCTGATGGTGACAGGAGGGTGGGCAGTATGCATCTCTTCTTTAAGGTGCCCAGCTATAGCCTGTTCTCCAGTCCCACTGGCTGAGCATGGGGTTTGGGATAGAAGGAAAAAAAAAAAAAAACAATGGTCGAACATCAATATGCGTTTTTGATTGCTCTCAGGATACTAAGCCAATCCCACAGCAGCAGTGAGAAAAGGGCTACAGCAGATGGGGAAAAAAAATGGGCTGTATTTGTAGTCCTGGGCATCGATGAGTCAATAAAAACCCTTTCCAGGGTTAGGGGACAAGGAAAATGTTCCCAGAGAGGAAAAGCTGCCCTTCCCCCTGACATGGAACACTCTCCTTAGAACCAGAGGAAGAATCTCGACATTCGCAGGAATGAAAAATTACAGGATTCTCCCAAGTTCTGGCCACTTAGTAGCATGACAGTGGCACTCCAAACTGGGGAGACAGGGAGAGCATGGGGAAGGGGGTTCTGTCCCCCTTTTAAAGCTTAGCCCAACAGAGCCTTCCTTTGGCTTCTTTCTTTGGAAAAAGCCTACAAAATGGTAAGGAGGAAGAAGAAAAGAAGTGAGAGAGAGGGAAGAAGAGAGAAAGAGGAACAGAGGGGTGGGAGGGAGAGGAGGGGACAGCAGGGAAGGAAAGAGACTCACAGGGAGCTGCAGCTCTTCTGCCAACAGTGCAAAGTGCAAACACACTGTCATCCTTTGTCAGGTGACATAGCAACCCTCAGGCACTGCCCCATGGCTCCTGCTCTCTGAGAAAGGTCTCTTCTCATTCTTGGACATCTCTTCTTCTTCTCATTGTTTTCTGACCTTGTCTTTATCCTACATCCAGAATTGTGTCTCTGTCACACTGATGTTCTTGGAAAGCAGTGGTAAAGAAGAGAGGATGATGGTGCATAGTGGGTGAAAAGCGACACACCCACCTGTCCATTTGTTCATGTCTTGGCTTAGTAGGCATATATGAGCTCCTACTATGTGTCTGGCACTGTGTTAGGAACCAGAGAGAGGGCTATGGTGAATAGGATGCCATCCCCGACTTCCTGTTGCTCCAAGTCTAACTGGATGGATGCACTTTTTGTTTGGTTGGTTTTTGTTCTTTTCCCAGTGCTGGGGATTGAACCCAGGGGCACTCTGCCACTGAGCTACATACCTTTTCATTTTTAATTTTGAGAGAGGGTCTCACTAAGTTGCCCAGGTTGGCCTTGAATTTTCAACTCTCCTGCCTTAGCGTCCTGAGGTGGGATGACAGGCACATGCCTCCACACCTGGCTGGGTAGATGGACTTTTAAACAAATTTATAAGCCCATGTAAGTGTCACAATTGAAATACATGCATGGTGTTTGGGCACCCTGGTAAGGAATGCCATGATGTGAGAGATGGAGGCTGCTGGGAGAACTTTCCTAAGGGAAATCTAGAATCTAGGCTGGATCTTAAAGAATGAGCAGATATTAAGCAAGGGGTGGGGGAGGAGGGGGGTTCTTATTTGCTTTACAATGTACCTTATAAACTCCATTCATTTTAGGAAAAGATACTAGACAAAGTTGAGGGACAGGCAGAAAAAAAACAAGCGTAATTTGATTGCTCTGCTAAAATTAAGCTTCTTTCTAAAATTGCTTCTACCTTCCTCAGAAGTGTTAAATACAAGTATTACATGTGTTTGCTGAGTTTTCCTTCCTGACAATAAATATAAAAGTTGTGATATTCATAGTTCCTTACAGAATACTAATACAATTAGTCTTGGCTCATCTTAATCAAAGTTGGAAACTTCCTTCTAGACAGATAATCAGAAGCAGTGATTTATTTTTCTTTCTTTTCTTTTATTTGTTTATTTACTTTGACAACATTAGTCAACATTGAATTTACTCTCCTGTATTAGAGGAAGATAATTTTAGTCTGTTGTCAAACCTAACTCAAAACAATTATGGCACCACATAATAGAGTTTTACTTTGCATCAAAATAAATAAGATAAAAATTTTAGGTTTTATATATATATATATATATAACTGCATTTGTAACCAAATTCAGTTGGTTTGCTGCTTCGTGAGTGCAAAGCTGATAAGTGCAACCAGGAGATGAAAGAGGGAAGAGAGGGTCATGCCTTGCAGCAAGTCTGGAGTGCACTGGGGATCATCCAAAGGCAGTGTCGCTCCCTTAGCCAACAAAGCATGGGGCTTTTATTAGGGAAACTCAGACATATTCATGCAGGACAGACTCTCATCACATGTAGAGGCAGGACTTTCCTGAGCATCCTCGGTTCAACATCATGCTTCTTCATACATTACATGTTCCAAAAATAATGGGTGGAACACCTCTGGGAACAGAATTTAGTATTATAATAATCAAAGTTGACTCTAGCTCACGTAAAAGGGACGAGGCAAGTGACTTAGTAATTTAAGCTGGCTCCTTATAAATTTCTCTGGTAGGCCTTTTCTGAAACAACAACAAAAAAAAATTAAAAAATTTAAAGGCACACTTACCATCATTTCAAGTGGCCACAGCTTTTTTTGTTTTTTGCAAGCATGGGTGATTGTCCCTAAAAGCCCCTTCTAGGGACTAACAGATTGCTTTATCAAAAAAATGTCTTAGTCACTTTGAGCTGCTATAACAAAAATACCATCAACTGGATATTTATAAACCACAGAAATGCATCACAATTCTGCCAACATCAAGGCACTACCCAATTTGGTACCTGCTGAGGGCTCACTTTCTGAGGATGGCACCTTCTTGCTGTGTCCTCACAGGATGGGGGCAGTTCCGCTCTTTGGGGTTTCTTCCATAGAGCTGTAATCCCAAGCATGAGGGATCCACTCTAACCTAACCAACCTCCCTAAAGTCCCTACCTCCTGCCACAATAGGGATTAGATTTCAACTCAAAGTTAGAGTGGGGAGGGCACAAACATTCAGACCATATTAGAAACTCCTTATCATATTTTTTTTCACAGAAATCAATGGATTTTAACAGTTTACTTTTAGGTGCAGACCTTGGGCAAAATTTATTTTGTATATTAACAAAATTAAGTTTAAAACCTACCCAATGGAAGAAAAAAACATAAAAACTAACATTATAAAGTCACCATCACCTAGAAAAATAAATATTCTCTGGATACAGTATGAAGTGGGTAAGTTTTTAGAAGATTTCTTTCTTTTTTTGTCTAAATTCAAAGGCCATTTTCTCTGATGCAGTTCTTAATGGATACTGAGATTTACGGTTTCCCTTCAAATAAGAGGCCAGAGAACTGTGACCTGTGGAGTAAATGCAGCCCAGCACCTCTTTCTGTATATCCCATGAATTAAGAATTGATTTTAGAGACAGATATTTGCCACTGATTTGATGAAAAGGAACACTAACATGTAATCCCAATTAAGCAAGATATTGTCTCCCCGAGAAAGAATTTCACCCTTCTCATTAGTAGGCCAGCAATGTTTAAAATTTGTCCTCGATTATTATATATTTAATTTCATCCATAAAAATGTGTGGAAGTTCTTTTTCTCTTACATGTATAGCTATATAGCATCTTTGGTTATGTCTCTGTGTCCATCAAAAAAGTTCCCCAACCCCTGTTATAGAAGAATTGTAAGAACACCTTCTCTTTTTCAGGCAAAAAACTTTCCATTCCTTCCAGATTTTTCCATAGGAAAGGTTTTCCAAATCACTACTTCTCCCAATCATTTTTCTTTTATGTCCTGTTATGCCCTCCCTCCACATGACATAACTAGCAAACTCCCTTCTAGAGTAAAAGAATTAATGCCTCTGAAAATTAAGGGGCATAAAGCTGGCTGTTTTATATTCTACAAGAAAGAGAACAGGATGGAGAATACAAAAAGCAAATAGTTCAAATAATCTATTCTAATTCACAACATTATCTAGAGCTTCCAGATTTTTTTGTTCACTTTCCACAAGAAAATAAATACCCGTAAATGGTTTATACGCATGTGCAAAATGGCAACATCTTGGCCTTTATTTTAAACAAATAACTGCTTCCTACAAGAACTTTATTTCTTTGGTCAGCATTGACATGCTTAATGATCCAGGTATCCTGCAATGTCAGCAGACCTTTCTTCAGAAATTACTTTGGAGTCAATGAAACGTAGCTTCAAAAGGCAACATCAAAAGGAAACAAGAAAAATAAATCAGAACTATCTAATCTCTCCTGTTTAATAGTGAAAAGAGAACTAGAGCAGCAAGGGGATGCTCCTTCCCTCACCCCCCTGCTCACATTATAGTCCTGTCCATATCATCAGTCATATCAATTAAAATTTTCTCTAAAGGGACAAGGGCGAACAGTCTATACTTGCAGGTGGGTTTTCAGAGTGTCTCAATATATCTTTTCTTCAGTAAATCAAACACTTATTAAAAATGTGCTTCATCCCGAAGTAATTTAAGTTAGAATCTGTGCTTTTGTCTATGTTAATGTCTCTAAACTTCATTCAGGACTGTTTCCGAATCCAAGGATGCAGTTACCTGCTTTTCTAAATATTTCTCTATCACTGCAAAATTAATCTGAGTGTCAGATATCTAGTAGGTCCTGAATAAATATTCTTCTGTGAATGAACAGATAAATATACTTATGTAGTTCTATTCTTCACCAGCCAGGCGAGTAGTCTGATGCAGTAGAACCCTGGGGATATGTTTTTAGTAGCAAATACTAATATCCCATTAATTTTTCTTCAATCTAGTATGCCAATATATTCTTCCTCCTAGCCTCATGATTAAATAGGTGGATTTGAGGCTGCCTGTATCCGTTTTTTATTGTTGCATAGCCAATTACCACAGATTTAGCATCTTAAAACAGCCACTGTAACATTTATTATCTCAGAGCTTCTGTGGGTCAGAAATCTAATGCAGCGTGGCTGGATTCTGGGCTCAGCATCACTAGGCTTAAATCAAAGTGCTGGCTGGGTCTGTGGTTCTCATGTGGGCTCAGTGCTTCTAAGTGCACTGGCTGTTGGCAGAAATCATTTTCTTTGCTGGCTGTCAACTGAGAAGTACATTCAGTTCTTAGAGCTTCTTTCTTGCCATGTGGCCTCCATTGGACCATTCAGAAGGTAATATTTGCTTCTTCTTCCAGACAAGTTAGGTTTGTTTTGCTGATTTCTCCTTCTGGGATCAGCAGGTGAAATTGTTTTGCTATTGAAATAGTGCATTTATGTCAGCCCTACCCAGATAATCACCATATTCTAAAATCAATGAGGGGGACCAGTATTTGTGTTTAATTGAATAGCTGGGAGAAGGTATGTAGAACCATGGGGTCAGGAATTGAAGAAGCCCATCTTAGGATACATCTATCAGACCACTTGACAACATGGGTTTTCTATTTTTGCAGATCATGATATGTGGAAAGTTTTGAATGTAAAAACAGAGCTGAAAGAAAAAAAAACATTAACTAGAGTTAGGGGGAAAAGAATCTTCACAGTTAGGGACATAATGGCAGAAACCTTCAGAGTTAGGGATAGGCAGATGACTAGTCCTTGGAGCACAATTATCTCTGTATTGTTGAAAATTTTGGGATCTATAATTTTCATTCCTGATGGTAAATCATTCTAAACACTTGTTTAGCTAAGGAAAAGTGCATTGCACTAGAATCCTGTGTTCCGAAATTTCCCTGTGGGGAGGTTAGTGGCAGCAGCAAAGCATAAACAAACCCATTAATGACACCCGTGGAATATGACAGTGGAAAAACTGCTCCTCTTTGGGCACCCTGAACCTGCGGCAAAATTCTTCCTCTCTATCAGAGTAAATCTCTGGAAGAGTGAAGTCATCATTTAGAGTCCTGGTGATTGTGATATAAATTTAACTGAAGCTGCTTCTTCCCTTCAGTTGTGTTTATTTTTAAGATCTTGAAGATGCAGTAGTTTTAGCTTTACAGAATGTTGGAAGCTTTGTCTGCTCAAGCTGCTGCCACAGCACAATGTGTGGACTAAGCCAACACCTACAGTCTTATCACAAGGGATCTCGATATAATAGACTAATGCTCCTTTTCCTTTCTTCTGTTTCTGCATCATGCCTGTAAGTTGTGTCAACTGAACACTTTTCCTTCCACAAGTTAGGAAAGAGCATCATCTTTAAATGCCCTGGTCAGTTGGGAAAGAGAGGTGCATGCAGAGGAATGCCTGCCAAGCTTCCCTGAGCCTATCTAACAAGTGTCAAGGCTTCAGTGATCTTTCTCTTGCGGTCTGCCAAGCCCTGTTCCTGGGAGCTTGCACACCTGGCCCAGAGCCAGTCAGCAGAGTGATGAAGGGACCCCCAGAGGACGTTCTCTCACAGCCTGGCTTCCAGGATCTTGGGACTGTGGGGCACACTAAGAGAAAAGAAAAGACTCTCAGGGGAGAGTGACCTCTCCAACCAAATCCACCCATCATTCTACTTGAAAGCTATTCCTGATGTCACCTTGAATCCTTTTCACTGAGTTCTCATTAACATTCATTGTTTGTTTTAGCAATCATTCATTTACTTATTCACTCAACAAATGGGGACGATCACGGCATGCCAAACCCTATTCTAGACCATGAGGCAGTGGTGAGAGAGTGAGTGAACAGTGGAGCATTCTCCTATACAAACTTTTAATAAGTGCATGTTTATTTTAGTACAATTTTTCAGCAATCCTGAAATTTGCATTTCTAATATATTATTCTCACCTGTTGCAAATTAGAGAAAAAGAGAGTTTGAAGATGATGAAGATTGGTTCAAACAATCCTTTAAAAGAGTACTTGCTCCCTCTGTTAATGATACTGAGACCTATCACGTTGCCCAAATGATAGATCTAGTAATCATCTTCTCCCACCTCAAGTTGAATCAATCATAAAGCCTCATCAGTTATACATTTTACATACCTTTGAAGTTCCTCTATATCTTTCTGTGCTGATGGTAAATACCTGGCCAATAACACCTTTACCTCAATTACAGTCTAAGCAAGTGCTCTGCCACGGAGCTATATTCCCAGTTGATGTTGACTACCGTCTGAAATAACCCCAAGATTTCCTACCTCCTGGGCAATCCTGTGCAAAATCAACCAGGACTGTGAATTTAATAAAGTTTGTTATATTTCACAGTTGATCATCAAATAGAGAGATTATCTGGGTGGGCCTGAGCTCATCACATGACCCCTTTAATAGCAGAGAATTTTCTCAGGCTATCAGCTGAAGAGAAAGCCAGCAGTTTGAAAGACCAGCTGGCTTGAAGATATAGGGAGCCACGTACTCAATCTCTAGACATTGCAAGACGCACAGCTGACAGCCAGCAAGGAAATGAGGACTTCAGTCCTACAACCACAAGGAACTGAATTCTACTAACAAAAAAGAAAAGGCATTTGGAAGCAAATTTTCCCAGAGCCAAAAAAATGAGAACTCAGTTCATCCCTCTTGCTCTATGGCTTGTCTTTCTTTTGTCTAAAGTACTTATGACATTCTCATATATTATATGCCATATAATTTACTTAGTTGTTATATTTATTATGTCTTCTCTAATTTAAATACGGGGTAAGGGAAAGATCAGTGTGTGTCGGTATACTTGTGTATCTGTAGTACCTGACACTTAAGTGTTCAATGGATACTTACTAAGCAAATGAATGGACCTTTTGAGACCATTTGGGAGTTGGTGATATCAAAGACAGTATGCGGTTCAGTATCTATTAATTTAAATGAGTAAAATACCACTGCCAGCCTACTTAGTCATTAGTGTTATGGTGCAGAAATGAAAAATATTTGTTAGTATCTTCTAGATTTACCCAGGTGCCCTTGTTTTCTGGATATGTACATTTTTTGTTTAATGAATTCATCCCTCCTCATCTTAGAAGAATCTTAAGTTTTGTAACTTTGACTTTTCTCACCATGAATGCTTCCAAAACTTATACTTCATTCCCATGTTTGTGAGGAAACAGCAGTAGCTCTAAGACGCCTACCTATTAAATCTATGACTGGAAGTTCATGTGGAGAAACCCCCTTCAGAGTAAGCCCCATGGATTTGTAAGTTTCAGAGGATGGAAGGTTCTAGAGGCAGACTGAAATTTTCTTTTCCTGGGTTGTTGAAGGCACTTCAGCATTTCAGTGAAACTTGAGGGAATCATTCTAAACCATGAAACATATTTACCCTTACAGAAGATGGGGAAGGATGAATACGTTAAACTCTAAAAAATGCAAATATCCAGAAAACAAACTACTTCACTACCTAAAAAGCAATAGCTAATATATCCAGGCAAAATAACTTTCCAAAAAATGTATAATTCATTATGTGAAGCATAATGTATAGTGGCACTGACTCCACTTCATGGTTATTTTAACATAATCTTCTATTTTTCCATCTAAAGTTGTTCTATGCTTTTCAAAAATCTGCTTCAAAACATATAACATAAAATTTGCTGTTTAAACCAATTTAAGGGTACTATTTAGTTTCATTAAATACTCTCACAGTTTTATCCAAACATCACCATCATCAATTTCCACAACTTTTCATCATACCAAACAAAAACTCTGTACCTGTCAATCTTTTAAAATCCTGGAAATGTTGTCCTATCAGATTTTCTTTCCAGCGATGGCCACTACACAGACTCAGTTCTGTGATATGGAAAAGGGTGTCTGAAAACCAAGAACATGACTAAATGATACTGGTGATCCCCCCCAAAAATTCTTAACCATCATTTTATTTTAGGTTGTAAAATAAAAGCTTTTCCATTGGAAAAACATTTTTTGAAATCATTCAACAAATTAACCCTCCATATGTCAGTGTTCTGTATACATTCTGTATACAGAATAATGAACGAAACAAGACAACAAAACCTAACCCTCATGAAGCTTGCATTCTTGCAAATAACACAACAATTTAGGTAGGAGTGAGCGCTCTGAGGAAAATAATCCAGGACAGTGAGACTTGTGTCTTAATGGCTGCTTATAGTCTCCACACACAGCATATATTAAATCCATGTTTATCTGCAGATGTGTTCATAAAGTAAGTAATGACTTTTTAAAGACTTCTTGCTGAGCTGCTGAGCACTCTGAGAGACATGGGACTGATTCAGACTCAAAGCTTTTCTCCCTGCAGAGCTTGTAGCTAATCATAAGAAACCCAATGTACATATGGTATACTATTTCCATCCTAGAAACAGCTATTTAATAACTTATCTAGCTTTTATTTGGCCTAAACTCACCCTTTATTTAATTTTTTTTGTACTTTTTTTTCAATTATTTATGTTGTCAGGCCCTTTCCAAAATCTCTGCTTGGCATGATCTGTATGATTTACTTGACCCTCTTCCAAATATTAAACAGTAGCAAATAAGCTGAAAGTCTGAAATAGCCAATAAAAGTATGTCCCTTTCTTTGCTTTTTAAAGTCTCCCTTTTCGACAGTGCATCTATAGGAACATTTAGAGGCCTGTCAATCATGGTGCTGATTCTTGAAATTATCAAGTGCATTTAAAAGAAAAATTTAACTGAAACAGCACAAAAAAAGAAAAATGCAGCATGAGATCATCTCATTAATTTAGGTTATCCTAGATAGTTGTATTCCTTGGTGTACAAATTTAGTAATAGGATGAGCTCAATTTCAGAATGTAATGAATGTACTCTCTTTATAGTAGATCTGGATTTGGGGAATATCAAACAGTAGATGCACTCTAAAACTTTGCTGTATGTTTTTTTCATAAACTAATACTAACCTATTAGTTTCCTGAGCCATCTGTCATTTTCTGAAGGAAAGAAAAGTTATTCAATTGTGGTGGCTAAAAAAAAAAATCACATATATCTAATACATATTGTAATACCCTTCATGGTATTGGGCTAGGAATTCTGTGTTATCTCCTTATACATCATTATAAAGTTAGTTCTATTTATTCCAGATGAGGAGAGCATTGCACAAGAGTAGCTTTCCTTGGATGAACACCAGATAAAAACATATAAGAGCGCAACTTCTAACTTCCAAAATCAGCCAGGTGTCACAGTATACAGAATTGCTGTCCTACAATATCTGTCAAGACTTGACATAATAAAAATAAAAAACCACTGGTACAATGAATCAAGCTTTGTAGACTACTATGCCTGTTGCTGCTACTACTAATAACAACACCAGCCAAATGCTTGCCCCACTTCCCCAAAAATTCTCTGTGTGCTAGGAAGCTGTGCTGTCAATATTCTCTGAATTGGTGAATGAAATGCATTTTCTACTATCTAGCCCATTATCTACTCTCACTGCACAATTAAGTGTATATTGAAATGGTACTGAATGAGTACAGAGAAAGTAACACTTCACAGCCAGTTGCTACTTGCTCATTGTTTCCAATGCTCCTGTGTCCTCTAACTATTTTCATGTTGGACCACGTGTGCCCATTCAAAGGTTATAAAGAAAAAGTTGAAGACAGTTGCTCATAGTTGCCAGCCCTGTGGATGCACTTTCTTTTCGGAATGTGGTCTCTGACACCTAGGATTCTGGCCATCTGTGCTAGGCATAGTATGTAAAGAATAAGAGGTAAAGTGAAAATTCATGCTCAGTGATCATGGAGCTTTCTTAGTATTCTGAAGTACGGAGAAAAGCTACTAGGGATTATGCATGGTAGCTGGCTTGCAGCAGATGCTATACTCCATTCAATAGGCATGACGAGTCACTCCAGTTTGAACTAGGTATTATGCAAGGAACTGTGAAGAACTCAGACATGAGTAAAACATCGTCTGTATCTTCAATCTGCTTATCATTTAGTTCTGTGTTTCCTCAGCTTACTCCCCACATATCTTCTGGAGACCCCCATAAAAGCTCTGGATGGTTTCCCAAAAAACACACATGACCTTACACACAACATTTAGTTCATAATTTTAGAGACTTTTTTTCTAAAGCCCAATTATGGGCTGATCTAGAACATTAAGGGAAAAAATTTGTCCACTAGTGTGGAAAATATAGAATGTCATAAATGATCTAATAGATATATAAAGGACTGTGGGCATGACAAAAGACAGCCAGCAGTTTACCTTCTCTATTCCAAGAGACAAGCCTTGGAGACAAGCAAAGACAACAGTTCAGCTTCACTTTGATTTCCTGATTAAGGTGATGTAACAAAGCTTAACGAAAAGGTCTACAACATATAGAGGATATCAGAATGGGCTTCCTAGAGGACATGGCATATATATATATATCACCTTGAAGGATAGTGGATTGAAGCTACACCAGGTGGAGGGAGCAGACTGAGGACAGGTAAACGTAAGAAGTCCAAGGCATATTCTGGAATTGTAAGAAGTCTCATGTGTCTGGAGTACAGGACTCTTGGAAGAAGCTAGAGAGTAGCATAAAATGAGACTAAAGGTCAGTAAACTGGAGTCCAAACATGGGTTTTCACTCTGAGCATTCTGGATATGACTCAAAAGGCAATGAAGGATGGCCTAGCCAGAGGTGACCCTCATATTTCTTAGGATAAGTAGAAAGGTATAAAACTGGTAATGATTAGGAGGCCTGCTTCCAAGTAGAAGGTATTAAAACCCAAACTAGGGGACTAGAATATGGGAAATGGTAAAACCCTATTAAAGAAACCTGAACAAAGTTATCTAATCTAAAAACCCTGTGCACAGTGACTAGCCTCAGGGGAAGTAAAACACTAGGTCCTCATGCTTCTAAAGTCATTAAACAAACTAAAAACTAAAGTTATTAAACAAATGCAAAGTTATTCTATACAAAGTTAAGCACTGGCAAGGAGAAATTATTATTCATATTTTTCTTTTCATTTACTTTCCCTTATTATATTTTACAATCCTTGGTGCAATACTTTGAAAATAATAGGCTTAATAAATGCTTGGTTCCATTGAATTTAGTTTAATTTATAGTATGACAGCTATTGAGGCAACAATTATTATACCTCATTTTGAAAAATGAAGCTGGTCTACAAACACAATTTAAGGAACACTGAATACTTTTTCCTAATGGGCAAAGGATGTACTGCCAGGGCCTCTAAGGATTGACATGATATTCAATTTGATTTTACACCAAAAATGTGTTGTAGAACTTTTCATTAAGCATTATTACATCACCTTAACCAGGAAATTAAAGTGAAACTGAAATCTTATCTTTCTAAGATATGATGCTTCTCTCCAAGTGTTCTTAGGAAAGAGAACTAACTGCCTTAGCGATCAAAGCATACTTTGGAAGCAAGGAAGAAGTTGAGATTACAAGCATTAAAAAAAAAAAAAAAAACGATGAGTTACTCAGGCATTGTCATTGTTCATGTTCACGTTTTATAAAGGCTTAGCAAATGACTACTAATTAAAAATCTAAAAATTATGCTCCCACCAACATTTTTTTCTGAATTCATTGTTTGGTTAATGTGAGTGATGGCTAATATCCACATATAGTCACATCAAAATACATTTGTTGACCCTGGCAAAGCACACTGTTTACTGGTTCTTCCTTCCCAACAGATTTTAAAATAATATTTTGTCATAAAAAGAGATAAATCAGAGCATAAAATTTAAATTATTTATTTGAGAAAATCTTAACAACAGGCTAATTTTTTTCTTGCATTCTTGACCAGGAAGCTCCCAGCCCCTTGGGATATCTTTTAAATGAATTCCACTGGATCAAATGAACATCAGTTTCCTGTTCTTCCAATCTGGTGTCTAACTTCATTCATAACTCATGCTCCATAGTAGGGGCTCTCCAACCTTACTGTCTATCAACATCACCTAAAGGGCTGTTTATACTTAGGGATGCCCTTGCCAGAACGAAGAACTGTGGAAAACCATAGTTTGAGATTCACTCAAACTATAGAGAGCAACTCTGGTTTCCCAGCCAGCTTCGTTGGCTATAGTTAGAGATCTGAATTAGCTCGCATTGTAGTCTGAAAACAAAACTAGGCATAAAACTTTATAAAATGCAAATTCTCAATAAAATAAAAAATAAATTTATGGTCAATTTTAAAATAGAGGGATTTGCTTATCAAAAAAATTAGGGAAATTTAACATAATGGGCAATAGACAAATGTGCTTAGTTATGAATCCTGCTCTCCTGTTATTCTTAACTCAAGCTTCTCTGGCCCAGTAAGGTCAATTCAAAAACTGAACACATCACCCTCCTTCACTGTTCTGGGCTATTAGCCACCTGATCCTCTTCTTCATGGAGTATTCTCCCCTCCTCATTTTCATCTGTGCACTTCACGCTATGCTTTAGACATGGACTTGAGCCTTATCTCCTCCAAGTCTTTCTGAAATTTCCAACTTACAATAGTAACCCCATATTTATAGCTCCTGAAGCACTTTAGAGAAAACCTGCCCTATGGGTGTGGACTGTTCATAACTCAGTGTCCTGTGCTGATCTCCAGTTAGGTCACCTGAATCTCTCTCTCCTCAAGGGAATCCAATCTCTTATATGGTCAAATTCTTATATTTTATCCAATCACCTATAACATGAACCACCATGCATTCTAAATCCTTAAAAATCCATGGTTAGATTTAATTTCTTTCGAAGCTGTTATGGAATCTCATCTCTTGCTCCCTTTTCCAACTCTGGATGTGTCAGCATATGGCAGACTTTCTCCATATGTTGCCGCTTCCATGGGCAATGGCTGTATGGTAAGTAGTGATACACTGAAATATTCTTTTTTTCTCATGAGCTAAAGTTGTGTGGATTTCAAGATATCTGACCTGAAATTAAACTAAACTAGTGATCACTATGCAAAACTCCCTCATGGATTTATAATACCATTTCATCCAGTAAAAGGAAAATAAATCAGAAGTTATAAAAGAAAGCTTATAGTAAGGGCCAGATATCTTTGTAACTGACAGAGGGGAGCAAAGAATTTAAAGAATTTTTTCCTGGGGGGAGGGTGTTATGATTCTACCTGAATATGACCGTGTTTGTTTTCTGTTTTGTTTTTTTGTTTTTTGTTCTTGTTTTTTGGCGGGGGCGGAGGGGGGGAGGTGCATTGGGGTGCTTGGGGGTTGTACCAGGGATTTAATCCAGGGTCACTAAATCACTGAGCCATATTCCCAATCCTTCTTGTTTGTTTGTCTGTTTGTTTATAGAGACAGAGTCTCACTGAATTGCTTAGGGTCTCTCTAAGTTACTAAGGCTGGCTTTCAACTCGTGATCCTTCTACTCAGCCTCTAAAACCCCTGGGATTACAGGCAGACACCACTGCTCCCAGCCCAACAGTGCATTTTAATGCCTACTTTCTCTCAAAAAATAAACATAATGCCTAAAATGTAGGTAGTACTTCACTGTTTTCTCACATACATTTTCATTGTTCCTCAGAACACCTGCAAATTGAGAAGGGAGTATATTATAATTTCTCTTCTACAAATGAAGATACACTTGAATCCCCGTCTACTATCTCTAAACCCATTTTTCTCTATACAAGAAAACAGATATATGCATAAATATTAAATCATCATGATGTACACTTTGATTACATTTATTTTCTTTTTAATTAAATATTTTAAATAAAAAGAGAAAATAGCTTATGCTTCATGTTTTGAAAAGTGTGGTTACACTGGAAAATTCATGCATAGAAGACCAGGAAATGTCTATCTTGGAAGGGAAGAATCAGATAAATTCAACAATCTATGTCCATCATCATGGGATATGATGAGTAGGTTACCAGCAGGACTCCTCCTACATTTAGGTGCTTGTCTCAGAGCAGGGAAAACAAATTGACAAAATCTCAGACACCCACCAACATCACTTTAAGCACAGGGGCAAGGATGAGGGTTGAGAGGGCCTATGCATAGGTTGGCAGGGGCACACATGTACACACACATTATCTGTGTCTCAAGGATATATACATCCCCGATGCCGCATCAACAGATTATATTCTTCCCAACCTAAATGCAATATGCAATTGCTATTTCTCCTAATTAAGGAAGCAATCATAATGCAAGATGCAAGAGTGACCTTCTAAGAGATGTAAACTTTAAACCCCTCTAAAATTATATATATATATATATGCATAATTATATAAATCATTCTTAAACTTCATAAATTAATTAATAGTAATCAACTTTTTGTAACACACCTTACAACCTATTAGGACATACCAGTCTGTCTTCATGTCAAAGGACTGGAGATGCCTGGCTTTAAGCAGTGCTCCTTATATTCGACTGTGAAGGCAGACTGCATGAATATGTTAACAGGCAGCTTCTGATTGCCCTGGTCTGGGCTGAGGGGCTGAGATGCTGCTATTCTAAAAGTCTGTGCTTTTCTACTCCAAGTGTGATGTTGAACCAGCATTTGTAGCAGCTCCAGGGGGTCATTTTACAACACTGAATGAGATTCCAGTGCACAGCTAAGGTTGAAAATCACTTTACTCCAGAAGGACAGAAGTTAAGTTAGTCTAAGATGATGGTCCACTGACCTTTGCCAGCTGCAAGCCCTTTGAGACCCTTCCAAAGGTTTGCAAATCAGTGGTTGTCAAATCACCTGAAAGGTTTTGTCAAACCCTCCCCACTTTCTTAAATCTTGGAATCAAGAGGAGATTGAGTTTGGAGTTGAGAATTTTGATATCTCCAGGTGTTTTAGAAACCGGGCACCAAGCTTAAATTTAGTGTCTTGAACCCAGCCTGTAGAATTTGGTTCAAGAAAGGATGGCCTTGGACTCAATCCTGAAAAAAGGCTAAATCCCTGTCATCCCTGTCCTTTCTGTACCACCCCCACTCATATTTTACTCTATTTATATGATCCTGCTACTCCTAATAAACTTCATGACATTAGTCACTTCTGTGAAGTTATTAGTGGGTTTTAGATCTTATGAATTGATAAAAGTACAGATGACTTCAAATCAGTGAGTTTTAAATTGTAGTAATACTAACAGCTGTCATTTGTTGAACATCTAGCATTTTATCACTTTCCCCAGCTATACTTAGATTGAAATTATCCTTAACTATGAACTAAAGAGTCCATATCCTATTAAAATAGTGTAAGACATTAGCAGATAACAAGCATTTTTTTATATGAATGAACTCTTCCCTACCCACCTGTAACTCCCTATTCCACCCTGACCTCGCCTTTTCTGACATTAGCTAAACTTGCAGCATACTATTTATGCTTTTTCTATTTACATTTAATTATAAGGAAAAACTCTTAGGTTTTAATAATTAATGACTGAAATGAACACTAATATTCTTAGTTTGGGTATTATATGAAGTGCTTAGTTATTAGTTAAGGTATCTGTTATTATATAAAATAACAGACACCTTATTTTAACAGATACCTTATTTTAGAGGGGTTAGTTTAGAGGGGTTTGAAGTTTACATTTCTAAGAAATTCACTCATTCTGTTATGATTGCTTTCTTAATTAGAAGAGAAGGAAATTGTGGTTAGGCTGGGAATGAATATATTTTGTTAATATGCCTTTAGGGATGTATATATCTCTAGACACACAGAATACTTTTAAGAATACGTTTTGTTTATTCTTGATATGGTTAATGTTAACTAAGGAAACTCATTATGCAAACTGATGCCTTACCAAGAACATTAGTATGAAATGTATACAGTCGTAGGATAAGGGAGACCCGCTTCCTATTGCCTGTTCCTACTAGCAGGTGTCTTATGAGGAACAATTAAAGCTTGATAGCTATTTAGTAAAATAGGCGCAGTGCCATCTAGCGGTGTGTAATCATTATTGCACATCCTAAATGTCCTAATTTTCTGAGTTGATTTCAGAGCACAGCAGTAAGCATCATATGTACACAGCTGTCAGACTTTTAAAACACACTAGTTAGTAATTTCCTAACAGCACTTTTCAGTTTCCTGTTTAAATAAACAAGAGGTTAATAATACTTGTTTCTCAATAATAATAATAACTAATATATTTTGAATGCTAATGTTGTACGAAGCTCTGTGGGAAGTGCTTTATGTGTATTATCTCTTTCAATTCCCACAATAACACTGTAATTGGGGAACTCTTAGTGTCCCCATTGCTGGTAAGGGAAGCCCAATAGAAGCCAGGATGTTGCACCCTTCTGCCCATGATTGTGTGTGATGGAGCCAGGAAGACAAGACAAGGCCAGAGGGCACCGTAGGCGTGGGAAAGACTTGGTCTTGAGTATGAGGACATAGAGCTTAAGAAGAGCCACATGATCAGAAATGTGGCTTAAAAATTATCTCTGACTTGTAGGAAAGAAAGAAATGGAGATGGACAGGCAGGCAGTGGGAAGTTGATGAGCCTATTGTAGTCTAAGTAGACAGTGGTATTTTTATATAGGTGCGTGGTAGTATGCAGAAAAAAACTGCAATCATGTGGCATGTTATTCCACTTATTTTCCAGGGATTGGCCCCATCACAAGGGTATCATAATCCCATTTTGAACCTGGTGTCTGGATGTAACAGTGTATCATAACCTCTGAGGGATCCGTCTGAGTGGTTATGTGAAACTGTGTGTCCCCACCAGATTATTAGCTCCCTGAGGCAGCAGCCACATGTGTATTGTTTGCCTTTGAACCCCCAGGACCTACTATAGTGTCTTTCACACAATTATGAAAACTAGTTTTATTTAAATCATTTGGAACTACCTATTCTTACAATTATCCAGAACTAATACTTAATTTTCCTTATATTGAGATCTTGAATGTATGGGGACACAAATATGGAGTATAGTTATTTATTAACAACTTTCCTATGATTTCTAGGTATTTTATTGCTTCACAACAATAAGCAATTATTATTCCCTATGCAACACGCCCTATTCCAAGTGTTTTCCAGGCAGCATCTCATTTAATCTTCACTGTCATCATCTGAAGGGCCGTTGTTATTATCGGTTCCATTTTTCTAAGGTGAAAGATCAGAGAAGTTAAGTCACTCCACTGATGATACATCATGGATTCAAACCAATACCTGTGCAATTCTTCACAACTGTGTCTTACTGCTCTTTTAGAAATCAAATAAATCCGTAGGAAACCCTGCTTCACTGTTGAGTCACTTCTTTGTCATTTTCTCACTTAGTCAACAGATATTGATTGAGCTCCCTTGTTGTGTAAAACACTGTGATGGATAGAGATATGAACAGTTACCACACACAGTCCCTCCCTGCGTTGGGCACATGCCATACAGAGACGAGGCAACCAGTCGCGCCACGAGTGTTCCCTAAATGTTGTCATGAGGAAGAACGGGGTTCCAAGGTGGCACACAGGAGAAGTGGGAACACTGGAGAGGGAGGATCCAGAAAGCTACCCTTGGGGAAGTGGGGTTGACACTAAGTTATGATAAAGGAGACATAGATGAGAAATAAGCAGAGGCCAGATTTGAAAAATGAAATGACAACTTGCAAGGCATGTTGGGATTACAAAATAATGGGGAGTTATTACAAGACTTTAAGCAGTTTACAAGTGACTTGTCAGATTTGCAATTCAGAAATACCACTCTGGATGCTGTATGTAGAAAGCATCAAAGTGGATGAAGAACCAAGAGAGAGAACTGACTCAGTTAACCTGGGAGAGCTCCCGATAGCATTAGGTGAAGGAGTTGGGTGGTGGCCATCAGGGTCTATGGTAATGGAGGAACTAAAGTGATACTGAATGGAATTCGTGGGTCTTGGTTGGACATTGACAGGATCCAGGGATGAGATACAGATTCCCGTTGGGGGAGGGGCAGGGAGAGGCAGTGCCATTCACCAAAGATGGGAACCCCAGGGAGCCAGTTTGGCCCTTCTGAGTGTAGGCTGTGCAAGCTGAGGCTGAAGTATGTAGGGGGCCTCCAGGTGGGCATGTTGGACACTCCCGTGGGCATGTATAATAATGGTCACTCCTGTAGACCTATATGACTCCACTCCTGGCAATCCCAGGAGAATTCCCTAGCCTTCAGAGGCTTACAGGAGAGACAGGGGCATCCAGGTTCCTTCTGTCCACCAGCAGCTATCTCCATGGCTGGTAGCACTAGCGCCCTCACTGGGTGCCAGTTTACAGTCTCTGCTCCCCTCCTCAGAGGCCTGTTGCACATGATCCACAGCCAAGGGCCAGGTGAGATCAGGCCAGGAGCCTGCTTCTCAGAGTAAGCCGGGCACAGAGACCAGCCAGGATGACAGGCCAGACCTCACTGTCACTGTCCTTTTTTCATCGTGCACCCAGATACACCCCCAAGGATCAGATCCAGAGGATAAATCCAAGGAATTTACATATTCCTTACAAATATGTAAGGAATCCCAGATATTCCACTAGGTAATTAAAATAAACCAGGTCTCTTTATAAATGTCATTTCTCTGGTTGTGCCTTGCTTGAAAATCGAATAAATGATGCTAAGAAATACAAATAATTGCCTTGTTTAATATTTTTGATATACAGGAAAGATTGCATATTTGGAATCAAATCAGAATTTTACCAAATCTAATAAATCAGAATTTTTTCAAATATAATAAATATTAAAGTATTTCAGTTGGTAAATAATTTCTGTTACAAACTACCTCCAGTGTTCCTTGTGGTTAAGCCCGGTCTCTTCCCTTCCTAACATAAATCATTATTTTAAGTAATTATTAAAAGCAACTGCAAACATCCAAGTGAAGGACATGGTGAAGGCTCTATAAAACTAACAGTTTTAAGATCTGCATAATCCACTTACCTCTTTGGTTTCAAATGCATATAAAGTTAGTTATAAGAGCCAAACTTGGTTTGGGTTTTTTGTGGGTTTTTTTTGGTAATATTTATTTATTTTTGCATTACAATTCTTAATACACTATTATATCATAATTTATCATATCTCTGATTATATATAAGGTATGTCAACATCAAATTCACATCTTCATACATGTATTTTGTATAGTGATGAGGGTCTCCTGAATCTGACTTCAAGAGACTTTCTTTGTTGATAATAAAGTCCTGCTGTACAAAAACAAGAAATCACAAAATCTGTGTAAAGAAACAAAAGGAAAAGAGGATACAAAAAACACATCTCACAGGACAACACCAGGCACCCATGAGGGCCACTCAATAGATGTCAGTTTTGTTTTTTTTAAATATAGTGTCTCGGTAAGCAAAAAGGTAGGAGATAAAAACTAGGGAATTATTGGAGAAAAAACTTATGTGGCATACACATTCCTCAAGGACTGAAATGTGAATACATTTCATTGAGAAAAGACAAAATATTTATTTGCATATAAAAGAGTGTAATGAAAAGTGAACCTAAAATTTGGTGAAGATGTGGAGGAACTGGAGTGCAACACTCATACACTGCTAAAGGGAATATGGACCAATAAAACTACTGTGGAAAACACTTGAAAATTTTCTTTAAAATTAAATATACCTACTATACCATCCCACCTCCTCATTTCTCAGTATTTACAAAGAGAAATGGAAGCATGTGTCTATGAAAAGGCTCTGACATGGTCATAGCAACTCTATTCATCCCAACCAAAAACTGGATCACTCAACTGTCCATCCGTAAGTGACTCCATAATCAAGTGGTGATATATACTGTACTCCCAGTGGCTGCAGAGGCTGAGGTAGGAAGATAGCAAGTTCAAAGCCAGCCTCAGCAACTTAGCAAGATCCTGAGCAACTTAGCAAGACACTGTCTCAAAATAAAAATAAAAAGGCCTTGGGATGTGGCTCAGTGGTTAAGCACCTCTGAGTTCAATCCCTGGTATAAAACAAAACAAAAAAAAATGAGATATCCATATAATGAAAACCCACTCAGCAATGAAAAGAAGACAACTACTGATACTTGAAGCAACACAGATGAATCTCAAAGTAGTTACACTAAGTAAAAGCATCCAGATGAAAAACCAGTACATACTATATGATTCCAGCTTTTTAAATTCTGGAAAATTGTGACAGAAAGCAAGCAAATCAGAGGTTGTCTGCCTGCTAGGAATGGATTACAGGGGAGCCCAGAGAAAGTCTTGGGGTGGCATACATATTCATTGTCTTTGTGGTGGTGATGGTTTCTGGGATGTCATAAAAATACTTCAGGGCAAATGAGAAGAAACAGAAACAGATTTCTTGAATACTCTAATGAAAGGAACCATAAATCAAGTTAGATTATCTAGTCAACGATGGAGCGGAGAAACTGCTTGTTCTTGACCAGGTTAGCAAGTGATCTCTGACTTCATTCTGTTGCTGCACAGCATAAATAACTTGTCTTTTTCCCCTTCTTGTCCTACATACCTTAACTTTCCTTTGTTTTCTTATTTCAAACCACATACTACTAGAAATATATATAATAAATGAAGACATTTTAAATACTCGAATGTACTTTGTCTATCCTTCAGCAACTAGAATATAGATGCTGGTCTTCTTTTCTTTTTGAGAGTCATCATGTATTTGAAAATGCTTTAGACCAATAGACTTGGATTTGAATGCCAACTTTGCCCTTGACTGGCTTTGCACCATTGCACCTGTCAGTCAACTTCCCTGATGCTCAGTCTTTTTGCATACAGCATGAGGATAATAGCTAGATTCCAAGGGTTACTGTGAGGACTGGAAATAAATAACTATCTACTGCAGTCTTTGGCAACCCATTTTCTTGCTGCAAAATATTGTATCTCCAGTCTTAGAGATCACGCAGTATGTACATTTATTTGTGTCCACCGCTACAACAGCGGGACACATGTGAAGAGCCTAGAGAAAGCAGAGCAGATGGACATGTAAAGAAACGTGCTTGCCTTTCCATGCACTTTGGGCTAATGTGTTAACTCTGTTTTAATTGTAGTGCACCTGGTGGACATTTGGAATGTCATAGAAGCATTGCGGGAAAATGCTCTGAACAACCTGGACCCAAACATAGAGCTCAATGTGGCCCGCCTGGAGGCTGTGCTCTCCACCATTTTTTACCAGCTTAACAAACGGATGCCAACCACTCACCAAATCCATGTGGAGCAGTCCATCAGCCTCCTGCTCAACTTCCTACTTGCAGCCTTTGATCCGTAAGCTCCATCTGACTGTCACTTGCTCTCTCCATGCTTGGTTTCCATTTCTATTTGTTCTTTCCTTGGTTATTTGCCTCAAAATGCTTTTCCAGATTAACTATCTCTTTACCCTTCATCAGATGCTTATGTCAATAAAGACTCCACGTGATTGACAGAAACTTTAAAGGCTTCGGAAAAGACTAGAGAGTAATATAGTGCCATAGGAATGTGAGGACAATTGTGTTTTATGAGCTGACCTTTATTTAACTCATCCCACACTACCTGGCAGCCATGGACGCTCATGAGAGTGTGGCATGATGGCATTCCTGTAGAGAGATTTAATGAAGCGTGAAGTAGGAAGATGTTTTTAACTCTCTTCTTCGCAAATTGTCTAAGACAGTGTTTCTGAGGTGTCATAACAAGACTCCAGAGCAGACGGGAAAGAAACTGCAAAGACTTTCTTGACTAGCTCTAGTCAAAGTAACCACGACTTGCATTAAATGGACTGGTCAATTATGTGGCACCATAAAACGGTGCATGCTGTTCACAGACCACCGTTGGAAGTCAGCCTCATTATTGTATAATTTCCCCTCATAGAATCCGGGAATTTCAGAGCTGGCTGACATCTTAAAGACTGTTCATCCAGATCTCTCATTTTACAGATGAAGGAACTGAAGCACAAAGAGATTGTCACTTATCCAGTGTCTCGCAGCATGTTAGTGGCAGAGTGGGGACTTAGGTATTCAGCTAAGGTTTCTTTTCCAAGGCATACGTGACAGCCTCTTGAAATGTGAAAACTCCACTGAATTACATTATCGGCCCTAGATTTCAAAAGAGCTTTTTTTTGTCATTGTGACCAAGTCTCCACAGAGCGTCACTACCTCCACTTTCATGACTTGTTTTGAATATTAAAAAGGGAAATTGCTAACCTGACCTTTTAGCACATTTTAAGACATTCAGAAGGTTTTGTTTAGTCTCCTTGTCTGGTCAATGCTTGGGAGCATTCCCCCTAGTAGTGGCAATATTCCAGTCAGGATAATGTCATTATGCTACTGCTACGTACCAGCTGTCACTTTGCAAGCTAGAGTAGTAACAGAATTGTCCCTGCTTGGTTTTACCAGCATACATTATTGTCACCATGATGGTTATATTCTAAAGTTGAAATAAGCAGTTTTAAAATGAGCAGTCCAGCTTGGTAGACTCCTTGCTTCATCTGTGCAGACTTCAGTACTAGATGTTCCGCTCTGGCCTAATTGCTATGGTAACTGAGTGGGGAGGCAGGTAGAAAGGGCTGTGATTCCACATGACAAGCAGCAGAATAGAACCAGGCCCTGGAGTCTCTACAACAGCGTTTCTGTCCTGGCCTCTTAAAAGAATGTGGCAGCTCTCAGACTTGCCATTAAAGACTACATGGGACTTATTTGTTTTACATGTATATTGATTACCTTTCTATCAAGGTGACAAAATATCTGAGATAGTCAATTAATAAAGATTTTTCTTTTTGATTCCTGGTTTCAGAGGTCCATACTAGGCCCCAATGCTTTTGGACCTGTAGTGATGCAGTACATCATAGTGGATGCATGTGGCAGAGGAATTCTATTAACCTCATAGTGATTGGAAAGCAGAGAGAGAGAGAGAGAGAGAGAGAGAGAGAGAGAGAGAGAGAGAAGAGGCTGGGGTCCCAATATCCCCTTCAAAGGCACATCCCTGTTATAGTTTGAATATGAGGTATTCCCCCAAAAGCTCATATATTAGACAATGAAGGAATGTTCAAAGGTTAAATGACTAGATTATGATAGCTATAAACTAGTAGGTGGATTAATCCATTTAATGGATTAATAATTTAAAAGGACTACTGAGTGGTAACTGTAGGCAGGTGGGATGTGGCTAGAGAAGGAGGTCATTGGGGATGTGCCCTTTGGGGATTGTACTTTGTCCCTACCTCACACCCCCATCCACACCACAACCACCCCTCTCTCCTTCTTGGCACACATTCTCTTACCATAATGTTCTGACTCATCTTAGGCCTAGAGTAGTGGAGTCCACTGACCAAAAGCTGAACCTCTGAAACCATAAGCCCAAAATAAACTTTCCTCTTTCAACTTATTCTTGTCAGCTATGTTGGCCATAGTGACAAAAAACTAACACCCCCAATGACCTAACTGACTTCCACTAGGCCACACCTTTTAAAGGTTCCAATATCTTCCAATAGTGCCACAAGTTGATAACTAAGCCTTTACCATTTGGGCCTTTGGAGAACACTTAAGATCCAAACCATAACAAAATGTAACAATGGAAAATGTAAAAAATGAAATATAATCTACCACCAAGTTCTGAATTATCGCTGAAAGACTCACAGAGAATCCAAGTTAAGTAATAGTTTGTGCCCACTGCATGAATACAGAATGCAGGCCAGGTTAATGGTAAGGGAGCAGTATTCTGTGAAATTTATGGGACTCCAACTAAAAGAGATGTTTTACTATTATTTAGAAATATTGATTAGATCAGTATAAAACACAGTCATACATGTTCCATAAGTAGCCACTGATCCTATAGCTGAATCATTTCAAGACTGATGGATGCTAAATTTAAGGCCTATCTTAAGGTAAGGAGCAATTCAGAATATTCAGAAGAAATATTTATATATTTTTTTACCTATTTTCTTACTGATCGGAAGGCCCTTAATGTGTATTTCTTTAATCTCAATTGTAAATTTAGAAACACAACCACATCGAGAAGTTTCATTGCAGAGATTTTTAGACACATCCACAAAGAAACTCAAGTCTGCAGACACTTCTGCCATCTCTCCCTTAGCAGAGCAAATGCATGTAGGCAATTCTACTTGTGCTCAAATTTTCCATCTGATTGCTTTTGAAATTATAATGTGAAATGTAAGCCATTAGAACATACAACTAATGGGAAATGTAACTTAGAAGTGAATGTAACCAGAGAACCTTAGGAATAAAATTGGTGTTCAACTCTATTTCTCAGAACAGTGAACTTCTGTTCGCCCAAATGAGCTCTAGTATGGAAACCTGAAGTCACTTCCTACCACGCATCACAGAGCCCAAGTGTTTAAGACAAACTTTTCTATTTTGGCAAATATGAATGAGTCTGATACTAGTAAAACAAAGATGGGCTGTTGTTGATGTAAAATCACTAAAACATTTCGAAAATCTATCCTATTTGCTACTTGGACATATTTAAAAAACAAAATTTTTTTCAAAATGAAAAATAGAGATGTTTTAAGAAGCTGTACCCTAAAGAGATAATGTTTTAAAAGGAAAGACAAAATAGCAATTTAAACTTACGAAGACTAAGAACTCACATTCAAAGAAACTTGCTCATGCTTTTGGCAGTGTCTTAAAATTCATCAGACCCAGCCAGCTGGACTCTAAAATAATGATCAAAGCCCACTTTGCATAGAGGTATCCCTGGAAACCAGATTCACCTTCCTACAACTGTAGTTCCCCAAGAATAGCACTTCCTACACCCCCAAAAAATCTGGACCTCACTTCTCATACAAGGATGCTTCCTGCAGATAATCATGTTTTGTAGCTGCAAGGTTTCTCTGTTGTTTGGCCTAGTAGGACTCTTAGAAGACAGGGTACAGAGCAGCATGTGTAGGATGCTTGCACAATATTAGGAGATAGCGTTTTCTGAGTCTAAAAGATATTTGTTCCTCCTGATTTTCCTTCTAATAAAGGCCACTTCTCTGGGAATGGAGGTCACCCAGGGAGCATTAAACCAACTTCTAGGCAAATGCTTCCCACAACCATTAGCTATCTTTCGAGGGTATCTAGGGAAGTGAATGGATATGCTTGGGAAGGATGAGAAAAGAGGTGACAGAAGATGAAAATAGGATGAAAAGAGAATATATTAGGAAATATAATATTTTTATCAGAGTTTGGGCCAATCTCTTCTTCTTCTGTCTTTCCTCTGTGCACCCCAAAAACCAGCCAGCCACCTTCCCTTCTTTGCTGGTGGGAGCCATCCATCTGTGGCACTCTTCTTCAGAATCCTCTAACAAACTGACAACATCCTATGCTTACACCTCTTGGCTTTGTGCCAATGGGGAAAATAAATCTCTTTAAAATGTTTTAAAGATCTTTACTGCTGCTGTTATCATTTTTTTGTTTGTTTGTTTTAGGAAATGGAGAATACCTCAAAAGAAAAACAATAGGGCCAAAACTTAAAAGATGAAAATAATTCTTAAAAGTCTGAAATGTGCAACCTTTTGGAGATGTGGTCACAAACTCTGATGCTCTGTGGAGCCCTTTGCCTCTCATAGTCAAATTGATCACCCTCCCCCAGGTCCCACCCACTGTTCCTTGTACAAGTTTCTACTGTCCTCCTACAGCACATGTCTGACCCTTTTCAGGGTGCGACAATGGCTTATTCTTTTATGCACACTGTTCCTGAGACCATGTCTCCAGTTCAAGAACAAATTGATGGGTGAAAATCAAAGATTAACCTTTTATCTTAGCTCTTGTTACACTAATTTTTTAAAATTCTTTTTTCAAGATTAAGTTCCCCTTAATCTCTAGTATATTACCCAAACCAGTGAGTCCTGGTCACCCATATTTTCATGGTTACTAATGTGGGTGTTTTATATATATATATATATAACAGCAGAATGCATTAAAATTCATATTACACATATAGAGCACAAAGTTTTCATATCTCTAGTTGTATACGAAGTATATTCACACCAATTCGTGTCTTCATACATGTACTTTGGATAATGATGTCCATCACATTCCACCATCAGTTCTAACCCCATGCCCCTTTCCCTTCCTCTCCCACCCCTCTGCCCAATCTAGAGTTTGTCTGTTCCTCCGATGCTCCCCCTCCCTACCCTACTATGAATCAGTCTCCTTATATCAGAGAAAACATTCGGCATTTGGTTTTGGGGGATTGGCTAACTTCACTTAGCCTTACCTTCTCCAACGCCATCCATTTACCTGCAAATGCTATGATTTTATTCTCTTTTGCGCTTACAAGTAGCAGTGGACTTCTCTTCTTTGGTTCCTACTTTCCTGGGAAACACTAACTACTTCCTTCTTGACTTAGTCTTACTTCAACACAATAGGACCTCTCAGGTCAATTTCTCATAGATCATGTGGCAGAGGCCTTGTTTTTAGCAAATATCATTTCTACTTATTTTCAGTCACTCAGAAATCATAGTAATGTTTCATAGTAATGCCAGTAATATATATTAAAGGTAATAGTGATTTTCTTATCAAGTTGTATTTTTAATGTCAATTCTTTAATTATAATAATAATAGTTATAATAGCTTAGAAGTACTCAACATTTACTGTGTGCCAGCAATCTTACTAATTTAGCACTATATTATTATAATGTTCCAGGTTGAGGAGGTGGTGAAGCCAAGACACAAAGAGGTTAAATAATTTGCAGATCATATAACTTCATACTGCATGAGGGAAAAAAGGTCATTTTATCTCAGGAATTGGTTTTAATTCATCTCTAATATGCTTTTCTTTAATTTTTGAAATATGAGAATGAATACACTTTTTTCTCTCAGTCTTATCTTGGCGTATTACAGAATATTAGTATTATTCTCACATTCATAACCTTTCCAGTTTGAGATATTTAGACATATTTGACAGAACGTATGTAAAGGAAATATCTGCACTTAACAAATTTTTATGTTGTAACCCGAGAGTCGGTTTTTTGACAACTACCCAGAAAAACAAATCCTTCATATGATGTACGTAGAGAATACAAAATCCTGGCATTTTCCTTTCTGTGTGACATATCACACCTTGATGAGCCATGTAAACAGCCATTCTCACTGCTGAGCCCCCTACACCAGGAAAGGGACCATGGCACTGTTTCAAATGCAGAGGTATGAAATGATCTTGAAACTCTGCCAAATTTCTACTGCCCTTTAAATTTTAAGAAATTTCTCAATATTTAATGTAAGAAGCACTACAAAACACACTGCCATTTCTCTGTGTGCCAACAAAACGTATCGTAGATGTATAGCACCAAAGGAAAGAGAGAAGAGTTACATACAACTAAATGTTCTTCTTTTCTATATCTCTATGGCTAAAACTAGGTATTTAAAAGTGTTTACTTGGCTTGATGATTTTTTTCTTAGCACATCTTAAATTTAAATTGTCTGTAGAGTGTTCTCCCCTAGTAACAAAAATTTTAATCATTGAAAAATACTTTGTTCAAGATTTCTACATGCGGGCTGGCGTGGCTCAGTGGTAGAGCACTTGCCTAACATATGTAAGGCACTGAGTTTGATTCTTAGCACTGCATATAAAAAATAAAATAAAAAAATAAATGAAATAAAGGTTCATCAACATCTTTAAAAAAAAGATTCCTACATGCTGCTAAAATGGAACCTTTCTCCAAATAATTTTCACAATTTTATTTTATGTAAATAAATTGAACATCCTAAATGTCACTCATCTTTTGTCTAACACTTTGAATGAGTGGCAGATGGAAATTCAAGAGGGGCTTGGGTACATTCCAACTTACGGACCCCTCCCATTCTGGATAACCCTCTGACAAGTTCACCTGGCCCAAGGCTGTAAGGAATTCTTCTCCCGGGTGTTTTGCTGACATTGTAGAAAACCCAGAGGGATGCCAGGGCCAAATAAACTGTAAAGAGAAATACTTTCTGTTTATATTAATTTTACTATCCCCAAACAAGTGTAGGTCATCACTTCTAAATTCAAGGCACCCTGTAACTGCACAATCTAGTATTAAGGGCCATAAAGTAGATCACTGTATTTTTACTTAAAACTTTGTATTTCTCAATATAAACATCACACAGCAAATCAGAAAGTTTCTTCTCATTCATGCATTTATTAATTTAATTAACATGTGGAGAGCTTTCTATATGCTAGGTGCTGTGATAGGCTGGGGATAAACAATAAAAAAATAAGATGAAGTGACATGAGATGCCCTTGGGTGTCAGCTGTGGGGCAGGGGTTGGGAGTGTTGTATTAAAATTAACTGTTTCAGACTTTTTTCCCACAGCCTGTCAGCAAATGGAGGGTAGAAACCTCTTCTTATTCATCTGTTTATCCCCAACTTCTGGAACAATGCCAATAAATATTTAGTGAGCGACTAAGTGATTGATCTCTATGAGCAAAATAATTCCCAGATAAAGAAATGTGTCATGTTGGGGAGGCACAGGGGAGGAAGCAATTCTCAATTAATTAAGTCACCAAAGTGTGTGAGAAAGAGCAATTTGAGTGCTGTGCATCTGCTTATCAAAAATGCTTACCAAATGTTTTTGTCAAATATGTTGGTAAAAGAAGAGCTTCTGATTTTAGTACTCTTATAGAGAAATAATTTCTTCAGTCTGTTCAAGGAAGCATGAGTCAGAATTCAGCTTTTTCCTTTGAGGATGAAAAAAATTTATCATGGTATTCTGTTGCTTCAAATATGAAACTCTCTTGGCAATTTGTAGAAAATTTACTGTTCTGAGGTCAGCCTGTCATCCCAGGCCTATCAGTATCTATTTGCTGCTTTCATTTCTTGTCAAAAGCAAATTTTCCCTTCCAGGCAACTTTCCACTAAAAATAACATATTAGTTGATAAAACTCAGTTTGCCTCTTGGTCAGGTAATGGAAAACCCAGCCCAGAGTAAAGCAGTTACTTTTTATTATGATGAGTCAGACTTTAAGCCATGTTTTCCTAAGATACTCTACAACTCACCATATATATTTTAGCCACAGGGTAAGTGCTTTCCTTTTTCCATTTTCAATCAGTTGTGCCCTGGGAAAATTGGCAAGTATCTAGATTACAACAACAAACTGTGAAGAGAAATACAAGAGTTAAAGAATCATCATTTTTATGAAGGAATTTCAGTTTGTACCTCTGGTAATTTGTAATTCTTTGGCATAACTTTGTTGGGTATTCATTAAATACCAATGGAACAATTTAATTGGATATTTTTGGATATCAAGCTAGAATAGGAAAGTTTGCCCAAGAAAAAGTTCTGGGATAATTGGTTTAAAACCAGAATGAATTCCCTTATGTCAAGAGACAGTAATGGAAAAAAAAAGGAATAAAGCATGCATTGTGCCCTCCATCTGCATTGAAAGGGAAAAACCTTAGAATCAGTAAAATTTTATTTTATTTTTCAGATAAAATTATTTTAATAAAAATGATCTGCTAATCCTAATTTATTTTTTAAGCTCTTACCGTGCCTTCTACACTACTACAGAAATCAATTGCCCTAGCAGCTTTAATTCACGAAGAAAAGCCTGTATGGACAAGTCTTTGATTACTGACTCCTAAGTCTGCAACTCTAATGCATACACTATGGTGCCTGAGGCACTCTCAAACTATGAGGTGACAATCAGAACCCCTTATAAAACTGAAGGTGTGTTCTCACAGTTTTTCATGAGAGTATAGCCTTTTGTTGTACTGTTCCTGGTGTTGCCTGCTCCCAGGTTGTTTGACCTGGGCACTAGGGACAATCTGAGTGTCATCTCCTCAGCAGGCCTCCTCAGGACTGTTTCCTGAGTTATGGCTGATTGCCAGCATCCCATAAGGGGCAGTGGACTATTTTAGTCCCGGGACATTCAGACTCATTTTGGAACAATATGCTACTATTTTGCTGCTTTGCATAAGACTCTTGGGAACTTCCTGTTATCCATCTTCATGAGTCTGTCTTTCCATTCTCAGACCCCTAAAAGATTTCACTGACTGTTCATAAATCAAACCAGGGTCCAACTAATGACAGTCTCTGGTGAACATAATTCTCACAGTATCCATGTGTGGCATACCAACTTCTCTCTATTCCTGTATCAATACCAATTCCTTTTTCACAACAAAATTAGGGACTCTGGTCCTGATGTGACCTGGTCCCAAGCAATGGCCTTTGGTATAGAACTTATTCAAGTCCTTTAGAAAAATTTTTCCTCTTCATTTCTCCATTCTATTATATCCACTGAAAATGTGCTTTAAGAAATAAACCAAAAAAAAAAAAAAAAAGAGCCTATTTGCATTTAGGTCTCTGGTGCCCCTGGAGTGAGTGAGCAAGATCTGAACTCAATCAGTGTTGGTGCTTACCAGGATCTAAATCCCTGCAACCTTATCCCCCACCCTGCAGTCCTTCTTCCTGACAGGGGTCACATTTGCAGTCTGGCACAGTAGCTTGCATAACAATGGATTCCAGTGGCCCAATTTCATCCTTGAGTTCCTGCAAAACTCATTCTGCCCTCCACTCAGTGATTTATCTGGATTTATTGTGTCAATTTGGCAGAATAGTTCTGTTACAACCATTGTTGGATTTAATATGATTGGTCTTCCATTTCTAGGAAAAAGACAGGACTGGTGATCTCCCTGTTATTTTCCTCATTAAAAACTAAGGTTTAAGAATTCACTCGTGAGTTATTTGGAGAACTCTCTGTTCCAGCGTCTTCAGTACTCAATCCTCTCCCTTGAGCTAAACTGTTCTCTCTGAATCATTAAAAGGAAATTGTATTGCTCTTGAAATCTCACATGTAATGCTCCTGAAATTCTTAGCATTTTGAAGACTCCTTTTTGCTGTATTATTCCTAATCTTCTGTACTTGGTGGATTTTCCCATTTTTGCCTGAACCATGGTCTCACTTAGAAGCTATTTCCTGAAGTAAAATGTTTGTCCTTGCAATTGAGAATCAGGGGACATAAAATAATTTTGAATAAGATGGCTTTTACAGAATTGTCACATTTTTATTACAGCTACGTGGTCTGAAATTACTGAACAACTTAATGAATGGACATTCAAAATTCTAGGGTTGTTGTCTATCATAATGATTAATATACGTTCATTAATATAAAAATTTTAATTAATTGCTAATTCTGTATGAAATAAAAATGTGGGCACTGGGAATTTAACCAGTTCATAAGAATCATCTCTTCCTCCAAGAATCTTGATATGATAGGCATGACATGATAGGTAAGACTAAAGGTGGAATGATCCTCTCCCCATCCAAGAGAAAAGCTGGGTGAATGATGGTGCTGATCAACATCCTGAAGAGTGGGTGGAAAGATCCTTGGTAGACCACAGTTAGAGGGCCAGGGGCCAGGAGTCATTGAACAGTGTCTGTGGTATGCCCTGCAACAACAGAAGTCATGGCTGGCTTCGGAGACGGGAGGAAACAATGAGGTTTGCCATGAGAAAAAGTTAGAACTTCATCGTGTAAAGAAAAGGACGCAACAAGAATTTTAAACAATTTTAAATAAGATGGTTAAATTTGTAATATAGATGTACAAGTAGAGAGATTGTTTTGGAGTTTTTTAAACTGTTAAAGCAAGAACTAATGGAAGCAATGGCCATGAAAATGGGCGGTAGGGAATGGACCCAATATATATTTAAGAGGTACATTTCAGTGCCTCAAACATTTTTTCAGAATGTTGGTGAATTAAGGAAGAACAAGAAATCAAAGGTGACTCCTGCTCCAGGATCAATTTTGGGGTATCAAGGTTCATAGTGGTTCTAACAACTAGAAGAAGGGTGTTAGAGACAAAGCAGTTAGTTTTTACGGAAGGCTTATTGTGAGAGGGCTCTGTAAAGATAACGAGTTCTAATTTGAACATACCTGATTTGGCAGGTGGTATACCAGTGGAAATTTCCAATAAATAACTACATAAATCTGGTACTCAGGCTTAAAAGTAGCTTTGCAGAGTTTCTAGCATGGCATTCTATTAGTATCTGCATTCTGGCTAGCTGTATTTCAGGTATTGTGTTAAGAAAGACAGCAACAAAGATGGATAGAAATGACCCTTCTTAAGTCTAGGAAGAAAGACACAATCATTTACTACATCTTATTCTTTTTACTATACAACTTGTAATAATCTTGCTTTTTAAAGGATTTGTGCTATGTACTAAATCCTTGTTATTATAGACTTTATTTACCTTTCAGCCACATTATTTTGAATTACTCTTGATAAGAGTAGCAACTATCAAAGCAATTAATTATTAATATGGTATTATTTCTGATTCCAAGGATATAAAAATAAATAGTTCATTCCAGCTGGAAAATAATTTATGTAAAACATTATATTTCTTACAATATGTCCTCTATATCACATTTTATGAAGGACAAGTTGGTTGTACTTCCTGTATCAATGAAGACTTGGCAGTATTTGTGTCAATATAGATAGAAGTAGCAGCATTCAAACAAAGTGTTTACTCCTGCCCCTTTAAAATAGCAACTCCCTTTGAATAGCAAATATGTAACATAAGCACAGTTGACCTTTTGGTATGAAGCGATAGTTGAAAAAATTATGTGATGGAAAAAAATCTCAAGTTCAGGAATTGTGAGTATGTGTGTATATATTTAGAAATATGTATGTATTTCCAAAGCTTGTTTAAATAAATCATAGAGACAGCAATCATCATACACAAAAGTATCTTGAGAAGCCTAACATGAAAAGCATGTAGTGTTATTTAAATCCATCGTTAGCTAGTGTATATTTCTCTGGCTAGCCGCCCATGTTTTGAGCAAGTGACATATACAAAGAATAAACTAGAAGATTCTCATGTCTCTTGAAGAAAGGAAACATTGAATAGAGGGTTTTTCAGAAATGTACTTTGAATTGTATTCACAACCTTTTCTAAAATGGATGTGTTCATAAAATGCATGCAGCCACATATTCTATGATTTATACAGACTAGAAAATGTCAGATCTCATCATTGGAAGTACTCCAAATGACTTGATTTTTTTTTTCTATTATCACTAAACAGGGAAGGCCATGGTAAAATTTCAGTATTTGCTGTCAAAATGGCTTTAGCGACATTGTGTGGAGGGAAGATCATGGACAAATTAAGATGTAAGTTACTATTCCTTGCACCTCTCCCTGCTTTTCTCTCTTATGTACCACTTTTCCTCTCCTTTATTCCTGCCATGTCCCCTTGACCATTTGTGTCTTTTATGAGAGTTGTTTGAAATGCAATCTTCTTTGAGCATGAGATTTTGTCAAAGAAATATTTTCATATTGGATAAATGTTGATGAAATGAACATTTTCCTTACTTACAGATTATTATTATTTAGAATTTGCTGAGTATCATCAAATAGATTCTTTCTGATATTAAAGAAAGATAAGTAGTCTTTCTAGTTTGTTCTATAATACCACTATTGTAGTAGTTCATCAGTATAAGGATGAGAAGGTCAAATTGAGCATCTTTCCCCCTTAAATATTCTAAAAATCAAAGCTCCTGGTACATGTCCCCTCCCTTTTTTTTTTTTTTAAGCCAGTGCTAATCAGATTACCAGGAACTGCACAACTAAAGGACATCAAGTGACTATAGGCTTCATGTACATGTTGTCACTAACTGGCACAGTTTTTTAACCAGTATCAACAGTGGAATTTTTCTTATTTCTCTGTTTTAAGTAAAGAAGCTGAGACCCAAAGAGAGCATATCATATAGCTAAGATGGTACCAGTATTTTAATCCTGATATGTTTCCAACCAATGGTTCTCAAATGTTCAATATGCATTGGAATCACCTGGAGGGCTTTTTAGACCATGCACTTTTGAGTTTCACCTCCAAAAATTCTGATTTGGTATTCCTAAAATGGGGCTGAGGAACAATAATTTTTATTTTTAACTAGTTTAAAATTATATTTATGCTGCTATTAAAGGAAAGTTTTGTTTCACACTATCCCTTACCCTAACTACTGTAGAATTGGGGTCACAATGCTGTAAGAAAGGGTAGCGCCATAGAGTTGGGAGATCCAGGTTGCAAGCCCAGCTGTGACTTAATTTGCTGAGTTTCCCTATGGAAGTTACTTGATATCTTTAGTCCTCAGCTTCCTGCCACATTCTAAATATTGGGATCAGAGACTGGATGGAGGCTCCCAGCTGCAACCATCTGTGACTCACTGTCATGAGGCTCTTTCTCTCCTGCTACTTGTCAGCTTCTGAGTGTATCTCTTGCCTCTTGATGGCCAAGAGGGAAAGAATGAAGGAAGATACAAAAAAAAAAAAAAAACCCTTTCCTTCTTTGGAATTTCAACATAAATGCTCTAAGGAGGTTGTCTCAGTGGCCCAGGAGATAAGTGAAAGAGGCCTCCAAGCCCCAAGTAACCACCTGGCTTCCTTCACTTCTAGAAACTTCCTTTCATTGAGCAACCAAATGCAGCCACGATCCAGAGACGCCCAACCAGACCTTATGAGGGTCAGTTTAGTTTTTCTTTGGTTATTCTAAAAGACATAGACAACGAAAACTACCTACCTCCATGCTTGATTGAGAGAGAATAGCTCAATTAGAAAGTGCTGCAACCACTGCCTTTTTTAAAAAGTGGCTTCGGGGTCATCCAGGAGGTATTTCCTCAGGCTAGGAAGAGGAAGTTTAGCTAAATGAACCAAAGCAGAGGAAGAAAGCCCTGGGGGCCTTGCCTATTCACTTTGTGTCACAATTGGCCATTTATACTGAGGAATCTTGAGAAATATTTTCAAGTAATTATCCAATGTCATGGTAATAGGTACCTGAATAAAAGGGTCCCCTATTAAAATAGGTGTGAGGAAAGTTGATAAACCAGTTTTCCTGAACTTTAGAACCTCTCCAAGCCCAGGTTAATCTTGTGCCCTAGGTGCTTCCCATCTTCCCACTCAGCATTCCTCTTCCATAGATTTCACCCCTCTCCTGCAGGAAAGGGGAGCCTAGAGTCTCACCACACTCTACCCAGTCTTTATGTCTCATTGCCCACGGCAGCAACTCAGACCAATCCCTAAACCAGTTGCTATAAGAGGAGAGGCCTGACCAGGACAGTCATCATCAATCCACTTTCACTTCCTGGGTCAGGAAATGCTACTCTTTTCTCTTAGCCCAGGAACAAATTTGGTGCCAATAAAGATGAAGGGAATGGTTGTTAGGCAAGCAGTTTACAGTGTCCGCATAGTTGTGAAGCACAAGCTGGTTTTGAGCAGATCTGTAATAATTCCCAGAAGCCCTGTGGTTCTCTTGCAAACCCAGACGTTAGTGTAACTGCTCTAGTGCTTTCTCCACATCCCATCCCATCACTCTCCAGAAAGCAAAGCAGGCATGCTACCTAGGGGCTCAAGTCAAGTCCTCCTGAGGACAGCAAAGGAAGCAGAGGCGTGAGTGCCACTGGAGACAGATTAAGCTCTGCAGTTTGGAAACAAGTCCCACCATGTCACAAACTATGTAGAAAAACAGATAGTATGACCACCATTTATCATGCTCCCCTCTTTGAGATCAGTAGGCCAAAATCAGTCTCATTTGTCCCCTCTTCAAACAGGTAACCCCAGGAAGACAGTTTGGGTGGGTTCCAGGTAACTTGTTTGAAAGCAATTTGACCAAAAACAACTTAAGTAGAAGCAGTTTGGTTGGAAGAATCTCTCCAAAACGTTAGTCAAAAAAGAAAATCCTCAGTTACCCATATTTCCAGGTTAAATGATGATAATTGATTGAAGGAGCAAACGTGGGCAAATCCACCCACAAACAGCCATGGCTGCTTCTAGGTAAGTGGGATGATGGGTATTTCCTGTAGTCTCTGGCTGGCTTTCATTTCAACAACAAAGCACACAAGGTCATGATTTTCTGCATGACTTTTGTAATAAGAAAAAAAAAAGTAAAATGAAAGGATATGGAATGTTTCAGGCTTTGAAGGTTTTGTTTTCCTTTTTGGTAAATTTTTCTAATTCGCTTTAAGCCAATGGGCCAGCTGTGCTTCTTTGGCGATTTTTCTATTTCTGTGTGTAGGGATGAAGGATATTTAGTTAGTTCCAACTAGCCCTTTTTGTTGGAGAGCATAGAGCCAGAATAATTGGCTGAAAATAAATTAGGAATTAAAAGAGAGAGAGAGAAAAAAAAACAGAAAAATTAAAGCTGATTTTAAAAAATGCTCTTAAATGCATTAAAAAGGACAACAACTCTAAGTTATGTCATGATTTCTAATATGCAGAGCCATCAACTGAGATTCAGGGTGTTCACTGTGTAATTCCAGGGGATATCATTGATCCAACCTAGGAAATAAAAAAGGGTGCCCCCCTGCAGCTGTGTGACATGGCACCCTAAACATCAACTGACCTAATATACTCCTTTTCTGTCAAATTGTTCCACACCTGATTGTAATCTACTGTTTTAATGGGTTCTTCTGCTTCAGAGCTCCTGGTCAGTCCTAAAGATCTTAAGGAGTTCTAAATCCACTGCTGTAAGCCTGGGATGTCATGGGCTCATCTACTGCTTCTGAGAAGTACTTGCTTTCTTTAGTTGAAAGACTAGGATCACAGCAAACACTTTGTATTTACTGAGTGTCACTGAACTGATTGATCTGCCTCCACAAATACATTCAAGGCAGTGTTTCTAACTCATTGGCTGCTTGAACTACAGTATCTCCCTCAGCATCCTCTGGACATAACAGAGCTTTCAAAGCTCTTCATGTAATGCTATACATCCCACCGCACCCTTGTGTGCACCCCCAGCCCTGCCACAGGGCCTCCTGGAAGATCCATGCTTGCTCTCCTCTTTGTGCCTGCACTGCAATCCTGATCCTGTTTCCTAAAGCCCACTCCCTCATCTGTGCCGGACTAGCCCCTAACTAGCCTTTACACTAGTCCCAGACCTACTCCTTTCTCTGGGAACCTTCTTGCCCGGCTCCTGTTCTATCCATTCATGCTACTTTTCCTGGATTATAACATGATGTTATAATCCAGGATGTTTTAAGATGAATCCTGAAAGCGCTTCTCTGTCACCCTCTATACATGGAGGTCTCCCAGAGGGAAAGAACTCTATTCTGACCTTATTGTATATTCACTGCTTAGCACAGTTTCACATGCTTAGTATGTACTAGGTTGATTATAGCTGAATGAGTCAGTCAGTGACTGCAAATTCTTTTAAGTATCTATCCTTGTTAAGTGCTACAGGAAATACAACGGTAGTTTAGAATGTGATTTGGAACCTTATTGAATATCCTAGTGGGGAGGCAAAGCCTAAACATATGAAGTCAATGGCAAAATGATACCATATGAAATTAATAATAAAAATGGTTAAAATATATGTGGAAAGCATCATTTTGAGTGCTTTATTTATATTTGCTAATTTACTCCTTGAAATAATCCTGTCATCAACATATGCATATATATTGTGGAAATTTTACCTAAGCCAAAAACTAAAGTACAAATGCATATCATTTTGGTATCATTCTTAGAGTACCTTCAATTCTTTATTAAAACCTGAGTGGCCATTAACAGCCACTTCCAATTAATCCCACTGGCCTAGTACTAGTTAATCTGTTGCTTGCAGACACAAACGAGGTTAATTAGTTTTCAAGTATGTGGAAGGTCATCATTGCTACTCCTGCTTTTGCTCTAGTTAGAGATGTTTCCCAAATTTTTTCAGCAGGTGACTTGAAAAGCCTAGTGTTCCCTGGAAAATCAGAGCCTGGAAGAATATCAGTGTGACCCCATTATAACCAATCACCCTGCCCCCAAACAAGATGGCAGCTCTCATGAGAAAGCCAATTTACTGTTCCTGGGATTATTTCCTCCCTTTTGACCAGAATTCTCCAACTGCTATATTTGGAATTACACAACAGTTTTTGCAACTAGCAATTTCCTTTCTTATTTGTTTTTTGACTAATTTAATGGATTGTGAGATGAAATTCACTATGTAAGCAACGTTATGTGGTAAATGAGAACGGCACTGTTTTTTGTTCAGATAGAATTTCTTTTTAAAAAAATTAAAAAATAAAACTGTATGTTTTGATAATGTACAATGTGTTTTGATGTTTAAATACATTATCAAGTAGTTGCATATAACCAGTTAACATATGCATAATTTCACATAGTTATTTTTGTGGTGAGAAAACTTAATGTCTATTCTCTTTGCATTTTTCAAAATTACCATATATTGTCATTAACTGTAGTCACCATGCTGCACAATAAATCTCTTGAGTTTCTCTTATCTAACTGTAACCATGTTTCCTTTGACCAGCATCTCCCTACTTTACCTTCCCCTCTAACTCTCCAAACCTCTGGTAACCATAGTTCTACTCTCTACTTTCATGAGGTCAACTTGTTTAGACTCCACATACAATGAATAAGACCATGCCTGGCTTATTTCACCCAACATAATGTCTTCCAAATTCCTTCATGTTCTTGCAAAATGTCAGAATTTCCTTTATTTTATGGCTGAATAGTATTCCTCTGAATATACATCACATTTTCTGTAACCATTCATCTTTTGATGGGTACTTGAGTTGGTTCCATACCTTAACTATTATGAATAGAGCTGCAATAAACCCAGGAGTATAGATATCACGTCAGTATGACTTCATTTCCTCAGATATATATGCAGTAGTGGGATTACTGGATCACATGGTAGTTCTACTTTTAACTTTTCACATTGCCTCTATATTGCTTTCCATAATAGCCATACTAATTTCTATTCCAACCCACAGAGTATAAGGGTTCCATTGTCTTCAAATTCTCTTCAATGCCTGGGTTTTTGTTGTTGTTGTTTGTTTGTTTGTTATTTTGGTACTGGGGATTGAACCCAAGAGCACTTAACCACTGAGCCACATCTCCAGCCCTTTTAATTTTTTTTTTAATGTTGTGACAGGGCCTTGCTAAGTTGCTTAGGGCCTCACTAAATTGTAATTCTCCTGTCTCAGCCTCCCAAATTACTGAGATTACAGGCATGCCTGGCTTTGGGGGATTTTTGGTAATAGCCATTCTTACTAGAGTGAGGTGTAATTGTGATTTTGTTTTGCATTTCCATGATAATTAGTGATATTGAACACTTTTTATATAACTGTTGTACATGTTATGTGGTATGTCTTCTTTTGGGAAATATCTACTTGGTTGTTTTTTGGGGGGTTTTTTTGCCTATTTTCTAATCAGGCTATTTGTTTTCTCACTATTGTGTTGTTGACTTTCTCATTTGGGACATTAACCCCAGATAAAATTTCTATAGTCTCATAATTAATAGACTATTTGAAATATAGTAGAAATAATTTATAGCTGGAATGTTTAAAGAAAATGAGAGTCAATTCACATGCTTAAAACATAATTCAATAAAACTCCATAATATGCTTAATACCTGATTGCAGTATAAAAGCAATGTCCTCAGATTACATTTGGACCTGGAAAAATTAAACCCAAAATGAACAGAAGTTAACACACTGGACTTAGAGCAATTTATCCCAGCAGCTGTGCTAGACTTGTGACAATTATGTTAACATGATGATAAACTAATAGCAAATCCGTCTGCCCTATTGTTTTCTAAAGAGGAATTCTAAAGCACCTTGGGAAATTATGCCATTAATATTCATTAAGTGTACCCAGTGGTAGAAGCTGAAGATCAGAATTTCAGTGAAGCCAGAGGCACTTTGGAGAATAATCCAAGACCCTGACTTTTACCTCATTGATCATCTGCAAGGCTTTCTGCTCACTACATGAGCCAAAAGACCCTTCTGTGTAAATCAAAACACCTTCCACCCAGAACCCTATGATTTATAGGACATTGTCTGCTTTTGTGGGAAATTAATCAAGTGTCTTCATTATATCTTTATCCCTATTGCATCTTTCATTTTTCAGATATCTTAGACCAAAACTCAAAAGTTTTGGTGATAACATAGATGAAAAAAATTGCTAAAATCAGCTTTGTACTGTTCTTTCATAAAGATAATGTATGTTCTGCCACAGTTTAGTTATTTGTAGCAGATATGTTGACCAGAACAGTAGAGAATATTCATGTGATGAATAAATATCTCCATCCTTTTCTCTTCCATCAGATATTTTCTCAATGATTTCTGACTCCAGTGGAGTGATGGTTTATGGACGGTACGACCAATTCCTCCGGGAAGTTCTCAAACTACCCACAGCAGTTTTTGAAGGTCCTTCATTTGGTTACACAGAACAATCAGCTAGATCCTGTTTCTCCCAACAGGTAACATTTTTAAGGAAATGTCTCTCAAATAGCTGTTATTCTCCTTCTGTGTGTGGTTCCCAGTCGCAGGTACATAGACAATCTTTCCTCATGACAAAACCGGGGGGGGGGGGGGGGGGGAGGGGGGTGTTTCCTCCAGCATCTGACAAATGACCTCTGAGCCAGTAACAAACTTACCACACCTGGACTATAACAAAAGCTGGTGTTCACTGATTGTGAGACAGGTGCCATGATAAGTTCTCTGCTTTCCTTATCTAATTTAATCCTTACAACAACCCTAGACTCTCAGTATCATTGTTATTATCACTACACTTTTGAAATGGCTAAACTGTCTTTCAGCCCCACATGAGACACATCTGACCCAGCATCAGACTTTCCTAATGTTCAGCAAAGGAGAGTAGAAAGGAGTTGCCCCACATCTTACAATGTGACCAGAGCAGCCCAAAGTGTAACGGACAGCTGCCTAAGTCTTCCATAATATGACACACTTAGGGTTCCGAATGATGTGCTTTAACCGAACATGGCACAAAGGAAGCTGCTGAGGTTTGAGATCCTTCCATACTTACATGTCTCTGATCATAGGGAAAGACTACACGCAGTACAGTGACGGTGGGTGTATAAATCCATAAATTGAAGGTTTGCTTATAATCTTTTAAAAATCCAGACTAATTAGTTATTCCCTCCAAATTTATTACATGCTAAAAAGAATTATATGTGATGTTTCCATGCTCCAAAATATACATAAAATCAGTGCATAGCAGCCTCTGGATAACTTCACTGAATGTCCAGCTAGCAAATATCATCATTCTGTGTACCTGGTGACCTGAGAGGTCAAAGCTGCATCGTCATCCCTAAGAATCATGAATTTCGGTGGACCCATAAAGGCATCCATAGTGGTAGGAAAGAAGACATGGTTCACCGCACTAAATGCTAACTCTGCTCCTGTGTCACCCCACTTGGAAGTCCTTTTTGGCCCTCCCCATACCCCTGTGCCCCATACCCAGGCAGGCTTATGTGCTCCTATGAATTCATTTCTGCTTCCCTCTGCCCCCAAAGACTGAATGTCCTTCTTTCAATAATTTCCCTTTGGAGTTCTTTTCCTCCCCTCCAACTGTATTTTGGTACCCATAATCCAGCCTCCCTCTAGCCTCCCTTCTTCCTATCCTTCCCAGCCTCCAGTGGTCACAATCACACTCTTCTCTAAGATCAACCTTTTAGCTTCCACATGAGTGAAAACATTCAGTGTTTGTCTTTCTGGGCCTGGATTTATTATTATTATTATTATTATTATTAATTATTAAAAGGAACTGTATACTCAAAGAGAATTATATGATATCCCTATGCTAAAAATTACTTTTTAAATATCCTATAGGTTGTCCCATTTTGACATCATTTATGTATTCTTAGTGATGAAAATTGATACATGTCAAAATAATAACAGTTTCGGAAACTTCTAGGAGTAATTTTTAGCCAATTTGGTGAATGATTAAAATTAATAAGATCCTTTGAAGTACAAAATGAGGTAACCCAAATTAAAAATAAAAAGATCAGCTTATTTTTGTCTTAATATTTTTATAACAGTTTAAAGGATGAAAGTCCCAAAATGTTGGAAATGCTTCATTAAAAAAGTCCATGCTGGGCTGGGGCTGGGGCTCAGTGGTAGAGCACTTGCCTAGCACATGTGAGGCCCTGGGTTCAATCCTCAGCACCACATAAAAATAAATAAATAGAATAAAGATATTGTGAAAAAAAATTTTTTTAAAGTCCACGCCCAGTGATAGTTTTGAAAGAGAATATTCCTTTTAGACATATAAATTCTAGTAGCTTTTAAAAAAATACTTTACACAATATATATTTTAATAGTAATACTGATATCAACCCTATTGAAAGCTTATGCTATTTAATATTATGAGGAAAAACTAAATTATAAATTTCCACTGATAATAAAAAAAATTAATGGGTCCCAAAACATTTGTTTAGTGGACTACAAGGACTAGTATAAGCTGTATGCCTTAAAATGACATTATATCTCTTTGGGGACTGAGTTATTACTTTAAAATATGAAAGTTTGAAAGAAGTGTAAAGATATGATACATTCCTTTTCTGCAGCAGAAAAGACCTGGATGAGGAGACAGAGGAGACTGAATTGGAAGGAAAGCTATAGACAGAGAAGAAATGAGAAGTTTTTAAAATTTAGAACATTACTCCTCACAGAATCCCCTCCTGATCTTACATAACAGAGCCATTCACCATAACCACTAAATATTGAGTACTTAAGCAAGTTGAGGGAGCTGGGAGGGAAGCCGTTTGCAAATTTAGAAGACTGATGTGGGAGTCACAGAGTGTGCTATGATGCACTATTGAATATAATTCTGTGGAGAATTTCAATTCTTTGTCTTTCCTTGTCATATATGAAATTGAGTTTTTTCCTCTTGATGATGTTGGTGATAAAAGTCTTTTATCACCAGCATCATCCAGTGGTGGAGTTAATCCAGTTTCGTGTATGTTCAGGTGCATGAAGCAATCGATGTCTTTATTTCTGAACTAGTTCAATAACACATTTGGCAAGTTCTATTTCTTCATAAATCAGAGCCTCAATGATGGATTATGTCTTTATCTCCAATGATATTTACATAGCAGGTAAGTTAAAATTATTCTCTGTTCTAAATTTTTGTGATTTTTTTTTTTTTTAATGCAGAAAAAAGTCACGTTAAATGGTTTCTTGGACACGCTCATGTCAGATCCTCCCCCTCAGTGTCTGGTCTGGTTGCCTCTCCTGCATCGACTGGCAAATGTAGAAAATGGTGAGCAGTTACTGCTGAGCCAAGGCAGTTTTTAAAATTATTGAAATTAGATCATCAAGTGTGCAGTTATTAAGCCCAGGAACTAATTCATCTCCTTGATCAATAAAGCCTTGTAGGACCACTGCAAAATGAGAACTGTCAGTTCTAAAAGCTCATTAAATCTCATCATGCACCTCTCTGTTGTGTTCAATAGAAGAGCTTCAATAAGGAATGTGACATTTTCTAGTATGTTTTTGAGATGTGAATTTCCAATTTTGCATAAGTGGCACTGACTATTTCTCCCAAGACAGTCAGCCAGGAATAGATGGTAGAGATGGCAAAAAAAAAAAAAAAAAAATTAAGTGGTAGCACCTTGCTAATCTTTAATCATATGCTCCAAATTGTAATCTTTCAAAAATTATACTTACATTAACGATGAGAGTAATGAAATTTCTATAGCATTCTTAAGAACAAAAAGGAAGTATTTCTAGAATAAAAGTATTTCCTTTTAGTATATACAAATTAAAATATGAAATATAATATAGGACCAGAGTTAAAGAAGTTTAAACACTGAAGAGTTTAGTACTTCCTTCTAATCTTTAGGTGTTCTTATTTATTGTTTAATTGAACTTTGAAATTTCTCCAGACTTGAATAGAAGATAATTTATCTCATGTCTCTTACTAGAATCTCAGTCTCTATTTATTCCGTTAGTAAATATTAGGGCTAAAGATGGTTTCATTTTTAAATTCTCAATCAGAATTTGGGGCATCTGATTTCATTAGCTCTCTTAGTTAAAAATTATGAATTTATCCTGTTGCCCATGGGCAAAATTGGAAGGATGAATTTACTAGTCTCTTTGTGATTACTAACAATCAGATTTTTAACATGCTTTTATTTATATGCAGAAGTAAAGAGGAATTGAGGCTCATATTATGATGCAAGATGAGCTTAGTCACTGTTTGCAATTGCAGGATTAATCATTTTCCAGTCCTAAAGCTATGATTTCATTTCTGCCCTCTCACTATTTCCTGTTGCAGGAGATCAGTTTTTTAGGCACTTGTCTTAGTACAATTGTCTGAGATGGAAGTCCCCCTCCTTGTCTTTCTTTCCCAGAGTCAGGAAAGGGACTTACGACGTTGTTTAGAAGACGGTGCACCCAGAACTGGTTAGATCTTTGTATTCACGCTGTTTTTATCTTCATTTGCTCTTATGTGCATTGTTTTTCCTGGCTGGTTAGCCAGAGAATACTTTACCAAACACAAGAACAGTTGTACTGTTGTTTTAGCATCTTTAGCTCAGAGTGTGTAGGCAATTAAATGGATTTGATCTTTTGTTAGTTTCAAATCTAAAATATTTTACCTTCCTATTTAACAATTCTAATTTCTTGCCAAAGAAAGAGAAGTGTCTCTTGAACTACATTCAGATAATTTACACATCTTTGGGAGGTCCTCTCCACCTGCCTCAGAGAAGAAGAACTATGCTAGATGAAGCCAGTGTCACTCTTAAATAAGCCCACTAGCCATTCCACTTTTTAAGAAGTAACTCAAATCTCTCATCCCTTTTTCCTACACCTTCCCCATTTCCTTTTCTTTTTCTTCCATTTCTTTGATATTTGCTCTCTATCCCCTGGACAGTCAACTGTGTCCATCCATTCTGCTTCTGAATCTTTAGTGAGCTGTGCCCGTCTCCAGGAGACAGAGAGCAATTTGGGGGAAAAGCTAGCCAGTTTGAGTAATTTATATTCTTATAGTGTAAGAGATGGAAGCAGAAAGAGCAAATGGCGTTACAGAGATTTGTGTTGCTAAAAGGATACCTATTCTCTATCCCATTTTAATCCCCCCCCACACACACACACATGCATGCATGGAAAGGGTAGTAAGATTCCAAGAATAAACTCAAATGTTTTCCTGAGCCAAACAGATTATCCTCTAGAATCACAACACACAGCAGATGCAATTCCATTTAGACTGTGCTCCTTATTCTCATTCATACTGTTGTTTTCTTGTGTTTTTCTTCATTTACCCCCACCCCCACCCCACCTCCCAGTCTTCCATCCGGTTGAATGTTCCTACTGCCACAGTGAGAGTATGATGGGATTTCGCTACCGATGCCAACAGTGTCACAATTACCAACTCTGTCAGGACTGCTTCTGGAGGGGGCATGCTGGTGGTTCCCATAGCAACCAGCACCAAATGAAAGAGTACACGTCATGGGTAAGGCAAGGTCCCTGAACCGTGGGGTGTGTGCAAGTGTTGCGTGGAATGAAAGTGAGCATCAAGGATGCTGACAGAGTTAAGGGGCAGGCTGAACTTTCACTCCCGTCCTAACATTCCCGCCGCTTCCCCTCTCTCTTGCTTACTGGGATTTCTTACTCATTCTGTCTGAACCCAGTGTAGCATCCTAAGACTTAAATAGAGAGAGATTCAAATCATGTTGCTTCTTGGAATATAGACAATTCGGTACTGATTTAAATAACAACTGAACAGCAAGCATCTTCTGGAAAACAGTCTTATTTTCACAGTAAGTTAAGGGTTTTTCCAAATTTTATTTTGTTTTGTTGTTGCAGAAAATGCTGGAAAATAGTGTTAGTTCCACTTTCCTTAGATCCCTGAGTTCTTTTGAGTGCATGAACAGAATACTAAGTGAAAAAAGTATGAGTGTTTGGGCTTAATGTTATTTCATTTTGTGTTTTTCCTTTTCCCAGAGAGTGTAGAGGAGAAACTGTGGTTATATTAGCAAGTCAACTTTTTATGAATAGTGTTAGTGACCAGCTTGGGAAAGGTCACATGTGAGTGTCCATGTGATGATGTATTCTCAAGAGCACAGCTGGGTCTATGGGAGGAATTTGGCTCACTCAGTGTGTCTGCTCATGGTTTGCACTTTTATTACCTCTATCTCAGTTCAGCTCAAAGTTCTAGCAGTGTTGCTCTTGTAACATATACCACCAGCCCTGCCAGCCTCTCTTAAAGTAGCTCTGTCACAAGAAAATGCATAGCTGTATGAATTTTCTATGTGTAAGTGCATTTCAATTCCATCTATATAGTCTTTACTTAAAGGGTAACTTACTATTCTTTTTTTTAAAAAAATCTTCTGAACATACATCTTAAATGAGAATGTTCCTTCTAGAAATTACTATAGAGAACTGATATTCAGTGTAACTTCTTAGTTTCATCCTCTGTCATATTCTGACTTCAAGTTCTTCACTAAGGCAAAGTACATGAGAGCTTCCTGCCAGGTCATAGGCCATCCCTCTATATGACTCAGATCACATACCGAGGATAGATATGTGAACATGGATCATAAACTACAATTCAGCACAGAAGATAGAAGCAAACACTTTCTATTTTGTTATGATCAACATATTACCAGTTTCCAAACTTCTACAGTTTCTATGCTACAGGGTTATGTTTGAAGACTAATCATTTTTTAGTTGTTTTTATGTAAATGCTGAAGCTACATAGGGGGCCTCTTTCCTAAGTATGGTGGACTCTAAAATTGTATAACAGGATGCCATGTACAAAGTTGGATCCAAATGTACAAGAGAACAAAGTGCCCAGGACTTATGGGTGAAGCTCTGTTCCTGCTAGCAACTTAAGAGTCCCAAGAATCATATCTCCCAATAGAGCAGGACTTCTCAACAATGCTTTAAACAATAAGGGCAAAAGACACTTTATTATATTAATAATTATGAACTCCACATGTAAAAGGAAGTGTCAAAATTATAAATGGCTCCTCACAAAAAGGGAAAATTTGGTTAGGGATTTATTATATGGATACAATATTCTATCTTACAAAGCTACACTATATGTTTATAATTTGGATGGTGTCACATTAAGAAAAAGATTCCATTCCTTCAAATCAAAAAGGCCACACAGTGCTCTGGAAAGAACATGAATTTTAAACTTGAGAGACACAAATTGAAGTTCCACTTTTACTGGATGTGTTGGGCCACTCTGGGAACATCTGGCACCTAGATTTCCGCAACACCTGGCTCAGCTCCTTCATTCCAATCCTTCTGTTCTTCAGTAGAAACAATCCTTTGAAAGTGAAGTATCATCCTGTAACCCCTATAAAGTCTTCATCACCTCCCTTTGCCCAAGAGACAAAGACACGTTCTACCTCCTGCTTTCCTCTCCACCATGGACTCTGTTCCTCCTCTTCTTGCCTTTCTAGTTGCTTATTCCTCCATCTAGAATCATCTTCCCAGTCCCCTGAGTTTTTGTCGGAAAGACTCCCGCTGACTCATCAATTCCATCTAATAGAGGTGGCCCATACTCAGTAAGTGCTTCCATTTATCACAACACTTGCTGGCACTAAGCAGCAGGAGTTAGGTACCTGGTGGCTGGTTGCAGCAAGCTAGTCTGAGCTTCCTGACTTTGAGCACTCAAAAAGTATTTCTTGAACACGAATGAATGAATGACTAACAAATGAAGGGCTATTACAAAAAGCAAATCACCTGATAAAATGTTCCAATCATGGTTAGTTGTTATCACTTCTCCCTTTCTTCTCCTTTCCAGAAATCACCTGCAAAGAAGCTAACCAATGCATTAAGCAAGTCCCTGAGCTGCGCTTCCAGCCGTGAACCTTTGCACCCCATGTTTCCGGATCAGCCTGAGAAGCCGCTCAACTTGGCTCACATTGTGTGAGTGTCTTCTCCCCCCACCCCCACTCCAGATTAAGGAGAAAATCATCTTTCTTCACTGACACCTGTCTGAAGCCATACAGAAGCAATTTCATATCAGTTGTCAGAATCCAAGTTTTAAATTTTATTCTTAAAAAAAAAAGAAAAAAGAAACAAAGTAATAGGTTTTCCTTGTTGACCTATTCAGTTCTTCTGCCTGACTGTAAAGTAGGCAACACTAACATAATTCTCCTTGCGGTGAAAAACATTCAAAAGCTTAATTTTAAAATATAAATGTTAGTAGGTTTTTCACAATTGGAAGTTAATGCTCAAGGGAATTACCATGGTTTTAAAAAATTTAAGCATATCATACTTTAATAGCAAATGCACTTTGAGTCCCAAATCTAAAATCCCTTTGTTTCATTTCTCTGCACAGCCAGTCACCTTAAAATTAGCCAGCAAATCTAAAAATTGTGGGTTTTTTTTAAAATTCCAAGCTACATAACTTTAGAAAATTCATGATCTATGCATGAGAAGGTTGAATGGGGGAACTGGTGGGAGTCCTCATAAGAGCACTCTACCCGCACCCAAATAGATAAATTCTCCAAAGTATTTGGAGTTTGTGGGTAGGAAGGTTGGCCACTGGATGTGCAGCCACCATTCCAGCCACCTCCCAAAGCCTCAGGCCCTGGGGCCTCTCTGAGGTTTGGACAGCCACCACAGGAAGGGGCTCAGGGAAAAGAAAGTGCTTCTTCCTTGCTGTGAACTTGGGCTCAAAAGAAAAATTTTCCTTGTCTGATTCTCTGTACAGTTAAGAATTGTGTAGTCACAGGCGTCTCTGGATAGATGGTTCCTCCTCCTTATGGGTTACCTTTTGTTCAGTGGGAACTGCCACATCACAAGGTCTGAATTTACATGTTGACATCAGCAGGCAGGATCCTGGACCTAACAGTATAGGTTGATGCAAAGTTCATGCTCTGGGCAGGCCAAACATGAGCTGTAAGAGGCACTAGTGGGGATAAGACCTTTATGAAAGCAGTAACTCTTTCCTCTGGTGGGCCCAAGCAAATACATCGACTTCTTTGTGCTATATTGCATTTATGAGCTTTGTATAAATACTGCAGGGCTTTGTGCTGTTTGCTCCTGAGTGTGCTTTGAGGGATCACTGACCCCAGCAATACACACAGAACAGAGTCTCCTGTTTCTCTGGCAACACACTGGTCTGAACCATGCATCCAGAAAACTAATATAAACCAAAATGGAAAACGTTGGCCAACTTATTTATGGAAATTATTCTCCTAAAAATATTCTAGGAGTAAATAAATCTGGGGAATTTCCCTCTTGGAGAAATCTGCTTCATAGGAGCTATTCCTATTAAGGTCTCAACTTTTCTTCCTATAGTCAACAAGAGACATCACCAAGTTGCTAATGAAGGAACATAACACAGAAAGCAAGTCTATGCTGTGAGTTCTGCCCAGAGCCACTTTCTACCAGCCCAGGAGGACAGACCAGCCTTCATGGGCACAAAGGCCATAGAGTATGAGTGTGAGTCACTTGGAGCTAAGAACTTTGCAGGAGAACAGAATGAGGATGCTGCCGCTCAGTTCTAGAGAGAATTAGAAAGCAAGCCACCATGAAATGAAAGTCACTTTCAGAGTGCATTTACCCACCTCACACACAGTGCTTAGGGTTGGTGTGCATGTATGTGTGAGTGTGTGTGTCTCTGTGTGTTAACTGACTGAGTAAAAAATTTTTGATTTTAAATTATAGGGACAATATAATCTGATGTGTTATTTGCTGCATTCACTAAAGGAAATATATACATAATAAGTACTTTATTTTATGTGTTTACTTATTCTTGGTGCTGGGGATTGAATCCAGGACCTCAAATATGCTAAGCACATGATCTGCCATTGAGTTATACTCCCAACCCCTACAATGGGTTCTTGGTTGGAGTTCCAGGGAGAAATTTCAAAATTCCCTTAAAATTCTACACAAAGTGTGCCTTTTTCTGATAAAACTTCCATATATTTAACCAGATTCCCAAAAGTTTTTTAATCAAAATACTGATCTACACTCATTAATAAAATACTTTTCCAAATTCATCTTATTTTTAAAATGCATATTATATGAGGCATTTAATTGTTAAAATAATATATAAGAAATTCTGGATGCAGAAAGTCCAGTTTATATTAGAATTTTTTTTTATTTTTTAGCTATAGAAATCTCCCCCATATTTGTTTCATTAGTCAAATGTTATTTAATGAATAGATATGCATAGCTTTTCAAGGGTGAGGATATTCTAAGACTTCTAATTTTAAACTATGCTGCTCATTTAGCTATTATAAGTCAACACAAGTACATACAGGTCATTTAAATGACAAAATAAATGGCATATTTTTCATCTTTTACAAAGAATATTACCTTAATTTTCCATAATGAGCATATATTGAGAAGTTAATGAACATTCACAATCCTTTCAACTTATTATAGATGTAATTTTGATATATTTGACAAAAATATTTGACTCTCCATTGCATGTACTTTTAGCATAAGCCATTGTACCATGTCTAGAGAGTGAAAATAAGTGAATGAACACTAATGAACACACCCCCACTTAATTCTCTTATTGCTCCCCAATATGGCTTAAAGCATAAAGGTCTTAAGCTGAGGGAATATTACCCAGGTACAAGGATATGTATAGTGAACTTTAATTGTTTGTGTCTCTAGCAAAGAGCACCCTGACAGTGTGATCCCTGACCTTTTCCAAATAGTTTATTAATCAGTTTGTCAGTTGTGGCACAGACCACATCTTTATCATGCCTTGGACACATTTTCATGTAAGTTCACAAGAGTGTTCCAGCCTGTATCACTTACACACATACAGAAGCTTAGAGACAAAAGGTAAGAAGGAAGCAGTGGGCACTGACAATATTGATGAGCATACTCTGTCATGCACTGGGTGACCTGGGATTGGGACACTGAGCATTACAGCATAACTAAGAACATTTTTTTCTTTGTTATTATAAAAAAGTGTATTCATTGTGTAAATTAGTGCAAATTCTTCAAAGACACTACTTAGAAAAAAAAATCACATGATGCAGATATTTGTGCAAAGGACAAATGTATGTCCCTTGGCAACAATGAAATATATTTAATGTTCTGAAGCTCACGAATATGGAATTTAATGCTGAGCATTATACAGTCTTCTTAAATGCCTTCTTCTTAACTGTGATTGTGTTAAAAAAAATGGCACTAGTTTTCTAATATGTATATCCAGTCTTAAGAAGTAAAAAGTTCTAGATATAAATTAGACAAAAATACGTGGCTTATGCTTGATCAATACGTACATAAATAAATTAGAAAATATTTTCATTATTTAAGACTCTGGTTTGAACTTTTAAGTGTAAAAAATTGGAAAAAAGAAGCCTAAGATAGAGTAAAATGAGACCAAATCAATAGAACTTTTAAACAGGTTGTGATCCTGCTATCTCACACACATTTGCATATGGAAATGAATCACGTAACACAAAAAATGCCATGCCCTTACTATAGCCAAGGGATTTTATACACATGCAGTAAAGAGGTGTTGCCAACCATGAATTAGTCCCTAAATAGAAACGAGCAGGTGGTGGCATTTTGGTTTTTGGCATTTGTTCTTATCTATTGTATTGCTCGTAAATGTTGCCATGATTAACAGTCTCTGTTCTGTTCGATTTTTTTGCTGCCAAAAGTGATACTTGGTAAGTAGTTCAATAGTCTCCTGTGTACTTATAAAGATTTAGAATCATAATTATAAATGGTCATGAGACACAAAACAAGTAAGCAACATGAGGCTAGTTTAAACTTATTCTGCCTTGACCTGAACTCTGAGTTTAAAAAAAAGGATGCCAATTTTATAAAAATGTCTCTGCAAAGATCTTATCCAGAAGAGAGAGAGAGAGAGAGAGAGAGAGAGAGAGAAAAACACTTTGTACTATTCCTTATGACTTCCTCCATTTTGTGGAACTGTTTTGTCTTCTTGAGAGTCAATATGTGTAACATTCCCATTGTGACCTATTTATTGGATTAAGGCAACTTGCCATTTGGCTATGGAGGAAATAGGAACTTCATTCCTTCTGAAAGCCATCATTTGGTGCCAAAGATAGCCATTCTGTGTTCCAAGTGCAACATTTTGATAGTGAACCTTAAACATGAAGCCATTTACTAAGAAATCTCAATTTCAGCTTTGTGATGACCAGGTTCAATTGAGTAAATTTACTGAGCTAGTTAAAAAGCATTCCAGATCCACTTGTTTTCTCAATTTCTGCAAATAGAACAAGATAGGAGCATTTAAAAAAAAAAAAAAAACAGACAAAAGAGAACCAGAAATGAGGAGTCACTTTTATTTTATTTTCAAATTTTTGCAAAGCTACAATGAAGGTGTTCCATTCTGTTTAGTGTTTTAAAATCAGATGTACCTAAATTCATAATTACAGAGGAAATTTGAATAAAATTAGCATCCTGATTATAAAGTGTTTGGCTCAAGAAAGAATTAGTTAAATCAGCCTCAAGTTGCTCACTTATGACAAGATACACCCTAGATAGGTAATGTAAAACATTAAGATCACTTTCAGAACTTAAGTTAATATAACCAGAGTAGATTAAATAGTGAATCTGCTATTTTGACCTCATCCAATAAATAATGTGTCTTATAACACCATTTAGCACCATCTACCAGGAAAACATGTCAAAGAATTGTTGCATATAATACTGACATTTTAATACCTATGGAGTGTCATGTCCATTTCAATAAATACATTGGAATAGACAAGTCTGTTTTCCCCAGAATCTCATCGTTGTAAAATCCCAAACTAACTCTGGTTCTCTAAAAATTAAAGTATTTACAAATTTGGCTTTTAACCAAGCCAACATAAATTGAGTTGATCCTCTGGGCTACTATAAATACTACCTCATCTTCAAGAAATTCTATACTGTCAAATTCAAATATGGAATTAGAGTAAAACCAAAACTTCCTCTGACTCTGAATGATTCCCTGCCTCCTTGTCCATCTCCTGAACGCTGAATCACATCTCACCTTATTGTTCAGTATCTTACATTGAACCTAAAATAAGACCAAAAACTGCTTGGAGATGAGATAGGGATCTTGGCTCCATAGTTTTGTTTGGACTAAAATATTCTTGATAGGGAAAGAGGGACAGAATGAAATGAAGAAAGACCATGGAAGACAGACGCAATGCACTTAATTGATGTTTAGGGCCAAGGAGAATTCTAAAAAATACTGAATCCTGTTTCCTTACACTCATCATATGAATGGAGTGAAGTAAGGGGATACCTTACACCATGCACCCCATCATGGGATCAGTCCAAGATCAGAAACAGTGAGTCCTTGTGCTGTTTCATTGTACCTTCATTTAGAATAAAAAGCAAATCGATGGATGGATAAAGAAAATATGATATATATATATATATTATTATTATTCAGCCATATATAATATATATAATAATATATATATTATTCAGCCACATATTATTATTCTTTATGGCTGAATATATATGGAGTATTATTCAACCATAAAGAAGAATGAAATTATGGCATTTGCCAGAAAATCAATAGAATGGGAGATTATCATGTTAGGTGAAATAAGCCAGTCCCTAAAACACAAAGGCTAAAAGTTCTCACTGACATGTGGATACTAATTCACAATAAGCAGTGGGTAAAGAAGAATAGAAGTTCACTGGATTAGACAAAGGGGAATGAAGAGAAGGGAGGGGGATGGGAATACAAAAGACAGTAGAATGAATCAGAAATAATATATGTGAATACACGACCAGTGTAACTCCACATCATGTATAACCACAAAAATGGGAAGTTATATTCCATGTATGTATGATATGTCAAAATACATTCTACTGTCATGTATAACTAAAAAGAACAAATAAATGTTTTTTTTAAAATTTTATAAACAACAACAACAAAAAAATAAAGAGCAAATAGGGCAAGATATTGTTTGCAGCCTGTGCCCTTTTGTATATTAGAGAGGGCCACTGTCATGGGGAACACAGAGGGGAGTTTCCATGAGCTCAGGAATCCCCCTCTTTCCAAAAGGATGTGGATTCTGATCATCAGGTTTTCCAGCTTCTCCCTTTAGTAGAAGTAAGGCAACAGCCTTCTTCCACATCCTGACCCATTCGAGAACATGATTCAATGAAACACCAAGACTCCAAGCCCATGAATAAACCTGCTCATGTGGTCCAGAGATCTCCCTTCTGTGTTTTACTGAGATGCTACATTCTCAAGGAAATGGAACTTTAAAACACTTGAATAATCTAACTGGAGCATGTCTGTTTTTGTATGGATCCTGAGCAGGATAGAACATCTTCCCATCCCCTATCCTCAAAGGCTGTGGATAGTTTTTCATTTGTGACTCAGCTTTGCTTTAACTGTCCACACTCACTGTATTCTGTTTTAGGCCTCCCAGACCTGTAACCAGCATGAACGACACTCTGTTCTCCCACTCTGTTCCCTCCTCAGGAAGTCCTTTTATTACCAGGAGGTAAGTTCCAATCCTCTTAAGTCCTCTTGTGAAATAAGCCTTGGTTTCATGGCAAGAAAAATATTCTATTGTAAGTCAAGTGCAGGAGACTATTATTGGAAACTGACTTGTACATATCCATCCCAGGTCTTCAATTTCAGTTATTTGGAAGCATTTAAAGAGGGCTGGGATGCCTTTGGGGTTCATGTCATTTCTGGAAACCTGCATTTCTAATCGCCCCCACAGTAAGAATGTGGGGTACGTTCTAATTTCACTATGGATGCACAGGTATTCCACCTCACCGAGTGAGTCATGTTATAGCACATGGAGTGGTCTGTTGGAATTTCAAGATGTGTGGCATGTTATTATATAGATTCTGAAATATCTCATTATTTGAGGCTCCAGATATAAAGGAATCCTCTTCTTGCAAGTCCTCTTCTGGAGTTCCTGAGGCTAGAGGCTGAAGACCAAACTTAGAAGCGTAGTTTCCATATACATAACTTAATGGATGATAACAAGAACTTTTTAAAAGGATGGATGTATGTCTCATCTTTTTTGCACAAGATTCAGGAACAGGAGAAGTGTACTCTCTAACAGTTAGCATTGAAAACATGCAGGGCTCAAGAGGTGCTCTGAGTCGTTTGATCAAATATCACAAATCAAGCACCTGAAAGTTGTTTTGTATATACATGGAGAAGGTTTACAGGAAATCAGGAACAGAGGTAAGGAAAATTGGAGTGAGTAGTTGAACATAAGCTCTCAAATGCCTTTCACCAGAAAAAAAAAAAAGCTCATATTAAAAAAAAAAAAAACATAATCCATCTTTTCCCCAAAGAGTTTTGTAAAGTTCCAATTTCACAAATATCCTGGCATATTCTAGTAAGGATCAGAAGATAGCAAGACTCAGCACACTGTTAATTTTTCCCCTGCATTCCTATATTTGCCCATCAATGGGAACCTGAGAAGAAGATGTTTCCCACCATCCCATAATTATATCAAGCAGAATTAGGACAATGGGCAGTACATGTTATTTCCAACAAGTAGAAATGAGGAGGCCCTGGTACTGTAGAACATCCACAGCAAAATGACGATTTTCAGTCCTCACTAACTTCCTGTTGGTTTTTCCAGAACGACCAGCAAATTCAAAAGAAAACCCTAACCTGTGAAGTCTATAAGACACACAGGCCTGTTCGTCTACCTAGGAAAGGACCGGTGTGATATTTAGAGTAACTGTGCTTTTATTAGGAAGCTCTACATTCTGTAAATGCCAAGCAGAGGTAGACCCCATCCTTACTGAAGGTCATTTTATATCATTTCAGCTCGGACGGTGCTTATGGTGGATGCGTCTAGATGGATAACATGACTTCCTCTACCCTAAAATATGCCTTTTAATGCTTTGAGCTGTTCTGCTTTCTCCAGGGTACATGGTACCCATTAACTTAAAACATGATCATTTCCCTTTTCTCCCATTTTCAGTCCTTTTGGCATGTGCCCTGTGAACCACAGACATGTTGTTTAAAGCGTGCAGTTCTTCCTGTCACCATGGAGACTGGGCCCTGGTTTCTGTGTGAAGGGTGCTGTTCAATAAAGCTCTGTACACTGAATGTGCTTCCTCTCTGAGTGGGCCTTGCTCTGTCCATGGAGGTTTTAATGAGGTCTCATTGTTTGCATCCCTCAGGTTACCTGAGGGGATAAGTGCACCCAGCCCTGTGGCTGAAGAGCATTCGCTCATAAAGCTGTATGTAAATCAGCTTGACCACAGCACACGGTCAGTATGCCAGCATCCCTGAATCACTAATCATAGAAGTAGTTCCCCCAGCTAGATGGCTAGTCTCTCTGTTAGAGCACTAAAATCCTTCTATCGCATGCCCTAGTGGAGATAAAGTTCTTCTGGGATTTAAAGAGCTTCCGTAGAAAATTTTCAACCTAAGCTGGACTTCTCAGCTCTTGTCTTTCTTATTCATTTCATACCTTCATACCAGTCCATATGAAGTGAATATGTAAAGAGTACCGTGCTGGCTCTCATTTGGACAGCTCTCTGATTTTGTGTAATCTCTAAGATCCTAGATGATGACTTCTAAGACACTAGAACTAAAGAGCCATTGAGAACGATCTTTAATGCTAAGTAGGATGTTATGTCATATGGCTGGACCTTACTGCAGTTAAAGAAAGTCTTAAGGACTTAACCAGCCTTAAGACCTTTCTCTTCTACTGGGCGAGGGCCATTTCTCCCCCAGGAAGAACAGTCTGATTCCTGTAGGAGTAGCAATTTCAAAACCAGCTTCTAACTGTCAGTGCTTGGTTTCTGTCACTTGATAATGATGGTGATCCACTTTGCTTTCTGAAGTACGTCAATACACTGAGGTTGATGGAAACCCATCATGCCAGAGGAAGGCATGAGTTAAAGGCCCTATTCTTTCTATGGTTGGAACAGGACTAAAGATATATTACCTAGAAGTCTGCCCTCAACCCCACTGCACCCCCAACTGCCCCCTTTAAAATCAAATTAAACGGAAGCAGGCCAAGAACAGTACTGTTCAGTATTAGGGCAGCATTAATAAAGTAGGGAAGCTGGCCATGCAGGTATTTTATTTAGCCTGAGTTGTTAGTCTTTTGTACTTTAACTTAGAAATCTCAGAGATCTTAGAAAGATAAAACAGAGTGAGGATGAATTAAAATCACCATTGCAAAATCCTCTCTCCACACTCCTGGCATTCCCCACCTAGAGTCCTTTACAAGTCTACCACTTTGATCTTCAAAAGGCACTAGGGTGAATCTTTGAAGTCTTCTGACATCTGAGTAATCCACCTCACACAGATTTACGAGTGTGTACCTCTGGTTACCACCACCATCTGTCGCATCCCCTATTCCTTTTCCAGTGATATATTTGATACACTTTTCCATTACTTAAAAGAAGGGATTCTCAAAGGCACTCTCTTTTAGTCCTTTGAAGTCCTCTTGTGAGTGTGTGTGTATCTGTCTGAGTGTGTACACATGCACATGTGTGCACTCAATGCTGATTAGCAGTTAGGTAGGATGTGGGTCAAATAATATAAATTATAGACATATTCACCTCATTCATTTTCTTGATCATTTTTCTATGTTCTTATGCCAAGATTGTTTTCTTGTAAATTTATAGGAAAGAATGGCTGGATTGATGGCCATCGATCATGCTCACTAGGAAGAGGCCTCCAATAGCTAAACATGGCAGCCAGCAATCTTATCTAAGCTTATGAAAGATGACATAGCCTTACTGCAAATATCATCGCAAGGACTGACCACAAAGCCAGGCTCCATATGGCCCTCTCTCCCGTTCACTGCCCACAGCCTCGGGCCTCTGAGGATCTTCTTTCTTTGTTGGTGCCTCTTGTAAAATCTTAATTATCTTTCCAAAATCCTGGTTTAATTTATAAGAGAGTTAATTAGGCCTTTCCTATGATAAATAAACTTCTTTGATTATGGCCCAACTTCTTCATTGGCCATTATAAGGCACACTGGAAGTTTGAATGACTAGTTTCTTTTACCTCTGATATTAGAAATATTGCTTAAAGACTTCACAGGTATTTTCATAGTTGCAATTTCTAAGGTGGTAATCACTCACAAAAGGAAGCTTTTGGGCTATTACACAGAGCACCTAGCCAGATCCTATCATCCTGTCATTATTAGAAAATGACTTGGAATTCATATAGTGTGCTGAATGCAGTCTAATATACCATTTTCTGGTTCATTGCAGTCACACTGGTTATTACTGACATTATTAGGCTCTATAATACCTATGAGGAGGGCTCTCCACCCACCTCAAGCACTTCCCAAATCCTAGTTCTTCCTGGTGAAGTAGCATTTGGTGGTGGTTTTTGTTGGTTGACTCTTTCTTGGTCATTGGGTTAACTGGGTTGCGTTTTCATCCAAAGAAAAACTAACTCACTGTGGGTTTTTTTTTTAATTTTTTTTTTCCAAATGCTTTTGCTTACCCAAAGATTATTTACCTAACAACCAAGGCTTTTAATCTGAATTAAACTGTTCAAACTAACTTTCAAGCATTTGTGATTTGGTAATCAAAAGTGTCTAGAAATAAAACTGACATATTGAATGTAGCTTTGCTTCTGAAAATCAAAAGTTTTCTCCATGACTATTTTTTTTTCTAAGAAGCCTATCCATTTCCAGTCATAAAAATGGAGAAATAGATAAATCAACATCTGACACCACCCTGAAGATGTCTTCAGTCTTACACTGTTCTGGGGATATTGTGTGAAATTACATGAAATTTGAAATAATTAGCCTCTGTAGATAATTCTTTATTCCATGTATCCCTAGAGCCACGTATGCACTAGATTTTTTTCAAACTTGAATTCACTCAGTCTTTGCACTCAATTCTAACAATTTCCTATATTTAACTGTTAGTGCATAATTAAAACCACAATCACCTCTCGTTTTTTCCTTTGTTAACCTTTTTAATCTTACTAACATGCTTCAGGTGATTTTGGTACACACCCTGCACTCAGCACACTCTTCTATAGGTTCTGTTGGCAAAATGCAATTGTTATGACTTGATAATACTGGGGGACATCATAGTAAGCAGGATTGGTACCTGTTCAACATGAGACAACATTTATGCCTGCCTGACTTGATTGACATTTAACTTTTCTACTAAGATGCTAACCTATTTTTTATATGCTTGCTGGTTTGCATATAAGAGACATTTTACATTCCAGTTCTAAGCTACTAAAAGCTTAGAAAAAGAAAGTGAAACAGGATGTTTCAGAAAATTATCTGTTAAAACTGATCAATGGACTCTAATTGTGCTTAATTAGTTTGGTGACTTTGTTACTAAACTGTGTAAATTGTAGTGAGAAGCAAAATTTTATTCACAAGTGAAAGTTACTTAAGGAGGGAGTCAACTTTACAAATCCTTCTTTACAACTCCAAATACCACACAGGTTTATTCAAGAATCAATAGAAATAAATATTTATTTTAAAATATTGTGGTAATAATTATATTTCCTATTACCCAATTTGATCATATAATATTCTTATCCAGACTTTTTAAATACTGTGCTCAGTAGAAGAAAAAAAGTTATTTGACCAAGACTGATATAGTGATCCAACATAGGCATAAGTGACTTTTAAAAACACATTCAAGGTTCAGGTAAGACTCCAGGGAGAATTTGTGTATAATTTTGTTACCTTAGGATTTCCTAAAAATGTTCGCACTAAACTAAAAATACTGGCTTTGGTAGTTACCAAAACTAAGGGGAGAATTAAAAATAAACAAACATGAATATATCTATCCTTCCAGAATCCATTAAGTCATTGCATATCTGTAGGCTTTTATATGAAACTTTTGGGAAAAGGCTATTTATCATTAGATATGCTGTTTTCCAGAGAGGTTTTTAAAAGTAAATTGCTGAAGATATTTTAGGGGAAAAAAAATAAAACACAATCTCAAGGAATATTCCCTGCCGTTTTGCCTCCTGCAGAACACACAAATTGTAAAATTTCCTGCCGTGCCCTCCAGGGTAAACAGCAATGATGATATGTGTGCAGAGGGACGTCTGTATAACTTGCCATGAGCCTGGCAGAAAAAAAAATGAGATATACGTATACATATCATATATATATATATGATTTGGGAATGTGGTCTTGCTTCTCCTTGAGACTTAGATTAGGAAAGATGTTATCAGCCATGTGGAGGGAGGAAACCCCAAGTAGTTCCCAGTTTCAGAGGCTGAAAGGAAGAGTGCATTTCGATTTGAGACAGGGCAAAGAGCAGCTTTGGGAGCAATAGCTAGAGTTGTATAATGTCATCATTGCATTCTGACACACTGAGATGCTGTCAGTGCTTCTGGGTGAGGAAGAGGTGCCATCCATGTGCCTGACCCTAAAGCCCATAATCAACTGGAAATACCACTTCACTTCTCTATGCAAGCCACCCAGCTACAAGATGAAAATTTAAAAATCTAAACTATTCCATGAAACAGTAGGAGAGCACATTGCCTCAAGGAGTCATGTCTTCACAATTCAGAAGAAAAAACAAAAAAAGTTCACTTTGCTTCCCTTCTTCAAGCTCCTGGGGAGCAGCAGAAGGGATTCTGGGGAAGGTACCTCAGGTGGGAAGACTTTAAAGACTCAAGTTTAAATAAAAACCTGCCTCTAACTCAACTCTCTGAAGTTCCTGATCCATTTTATTTTGAAAGAGTAGCTATGTTTTTCTGGTGCCCTTGGCCACCTTCATGCATGGTCATATTCTTGACTTCCCAGAAACAAGTAATGAGAATTTAAATCTAGCTCCAGGAAGTGTAGAAACTATGTGAACAGTAAGTACCCAAAAGGCAGAAATGCTCCTGCTCCTGTAGCAAAACAAAATAATTTATTTCCACAAACTCAAAAATGTGCATGGTATCACCCTTATATTTTTCAGCAACAGGTTTTTCCAAGAATTCATATGAGGAGGAAAAAGAAAATGAAAGGATTTAAATGATTCCCTCAAGCCAACACTGGCAAGGGTCAGTACAAAGAAAATAACAAAACCCAAAGAGATGTGTCTACTTAGAATATCTGCTCATCTCTTAGAGGAAAAGAGAGATCCGGAAAGAAGAGGGAAAACAGGGTAATGGAGGAGAGGAAGAAAGAGAAAAGGCCAAATAGTTAAAGAAAAAGAAATAAGGCCACCAAAGAAAAACTAATCAGTTGCCTCCTTCCTGACACCCTGTCCCCCACTGGGTACTTATATCAGCAAGCTCCTCCATGTTTGTGGAGTGACCAAGTGGTGGGAAGATCATTTTTGGGCTTTACCACAGCAACCTTGCTTTCCTCCCATAAAGCACCACCAGAACAGTTTGTAGCAAACATATTTCTTTGGTTGATTTTCTTGAGTTCCTTTTCGCTCTTTTTCTTCTCTTTTCTTTTTATCTCACACATTCAGCATCAGTGGATATACATGGGTAACTATTAGATTGGTTTAAAGAAATACTGCTACACTGTTTCTGGCATTCAAAGAACAAAGAAACACAATAAGGCAGGGAAATCTTTTAGTTGGGAGGAAAGAATCATTGATATTTTACACAGTGTTCCAAATGGTTTTGCAAGCATCTGAAATCAATTATACGATAGATAAATCTACCTTAAGTCAGAAAAAAAAAAGTCACTGAGGATATTGGGCAATAGAAAGACTACAGTAGACAGGTTTGGGATATTGTGTTGGTGGGATAAGGGAACCTTACTGAAAACACCACCTATGAGGGGTTAAGGTGGTCTTTGACCCTGATGGGCATATTTCAGTCTTAGAATATAAAGATCAATATGCTGGGGGAAAAATAAGGCCATCAGGAAAGAAGAGTCTCCTAGAACATTCATCTCATTTATTGTTTTCAAAGTTGTAACGCTCTATCGCTGGGCATGTTGACTGTAGTTAATAGCATAGAATTGTGTGCTTCAAAATTGCTGCAACAATAGGATTTCAGCCGGGCTCCGTAGCACATGCCTGTAATTCCAGTGGCTTGGGAGGCTGAGGCAGGAGAATGGCAAATTCAAAGCCAGCCTCAGCAACAGCGAGGCGTTAAGGAACTAAGTGAGACTCTGTCTCTAAATAAAATACAAAATAGGGCTGGGGATGTGGCTCAGTGATGGAATGCCCCTGAGTTCAATCCCTGATACCCCCATATATCCCCCCCCGAAAAAAGAACAGGATTTAAATATTTTTACTACAATAAAAATAAGTATATGATATGATAAATGTTAGTTTGATTTGATCATTCAATAATGTGTACATACATCAAAACAAAACATCACATTGCACCCCACACTCTACTTTAAAGTCACTTTTCTTTTATGTGCAGCTATACTTTTTAAGCACAGAAATACTTTGTGTTACAGATGCCCATCTAAAAGGCCAAGTAAATATGCCAAATACTCACAAACACCATCGGCTACTCTATGCATGACATTTTCTTTATAAATCAAATTTGACATAAATTTATGAGATTTCACTATTTAAGGAAGCTTTTGTATACACTGTTACAAAGTAATAATACTAATCACAATGTGCATAATTCTAAGGCTATTCATTTATACATGTCTGTTTTGCATTTCTGTCTGAAAAAGTGGTACTTTGTAGTACCTTAAAATTTGTAGCTAAAAGTTTTGTAAGATTTTAATACTTTATATATAATTGAAAGAAAATTGTGGCAAAACCCTATACTTTTAGATAGCATGCTAATACTTGGTATTTTAACAAAATTGGACAGTTTACCTTTGTATTTTCCATGAAGTATGGGATAGTTTTAGGTACACCAATGTGTGGGGAAATTCTTAACCTACAAAGGAGCAAACTCTCTTAAAACAGTTGAAATACCATATATCTAATGGTATTTAGTATATTATATTACTAAATACCATTAAATATTATATTACTAAATATTACTAATCTAGTTGAAATACCATATATCCCAGGGAAGTATGCCTATTCATCACAGTAAATCTTGGGTGACTTTGGTTGGCTTGGCCACACTTGATTAATTATAAAACAATATTTTAAACCTTAAAATTGTCCTTTAAATTACTAAATGAAATTAATATTCCTATGTTAAAAATGGCTTTAGTGACAGGACTCTATTCACTACTTATATATCAATATTGACATAAGAAACACGAATACACGTATAATCTCCAGAGTATATTTTTCTGTTTCTCTGACAGTTTTCTTTGTAACTTCTCAGTCAAGGTCGAGTGACTTGTGCTTAAAGTAGTAAAACACTATTAATATGACAGCCATTTCTAGGTACTCTTCAAGTCTATGCAACATAGACAGCTGGAAAATTTAGGGACGACAGAAGAATTCCTTTAGAGTGGGATCTAAAGGTTGGCAGGACTTGGTGAACTACTGGACTGTTTTCATGCTAACCTCTAATGGATGTTGAGAAACTTTTCATGATGTCTAGGCATATGAAATATAAATGCTCACTTACTGAGCAAGCAGCAGAGGTCAGATCTGGAATTGAGGTGGCCTCTGTAAAAAACTCTAATTCCAGTTCTCAGACCAGGTTTTCACTCCTAGTGGAACTCTGTGGAGATCTGAAAACATCTTGAAAGTTTCAAAATATTGCCGATCTTTGCAAATAGAGCTTGGATCTAGCCTTGGGAGTTTCTGTTGCCGGTTTCTGTCTTGAATGCGTTGCCGTGTTTACGCTCTTCTTGGCTTTCCCATCTTATTAACCAGCTCTCCTCCCAAGGACAGTGAAGTAGAGCAGAACAAAATGCTGGCTAGGGCTGCTCCAGCTTTGCTGAAGGGCAAAGGGTAAGTTACAGCCAGAGTGCACTGGAACCTTGAACTAACCAAACTAAAAATGGAGTTTCTTTTGCAAAAATGCTCTGTGAGTGAAAGAGCATATTCAGTTTAGTGAAAGCAGTGACCTGTCATAACCCAATTAACAGCACCAACTAGTTATTTTGTGTGGACACATCTGTGTTGTTATCCACTTTCTAATAGCCTTTGTTTTTCTTTTAAATGACTAACCTGATGATATGATTTTCAAAAAAAAAAAAATTGCTTTGCTTGCAACCTCTTACAGTACAGATGAATTCCTTGGCCTTCATGGTCAAAGAATGCAGATCTGTTTTCCAAAATAAGTTGTTCAGCCTAAATGGAAGTCTTCATTTGTAAAGTTAGTCAAATGAAATTGTGAATTTCTTTGCCTGGGTTTTGCTCGTGTTTTTCTTAGAACATTGTTTAGACGCTCCCTTTACTGCCTCGGTTTTCCAGAATTTTTTTTTTTCTACCACAGACTCACTCCTGCTTGTCCTGCTCATTTCTGTTCACCTCTCTTTCTTTCCTCCTGCCCTGTTTCAGGATACAGTACAGCCTGAATGTGGCAGACAGGCTAGCCGATGAACATGTTCTCATCGGGCTGTATGTCAACATGCTCCGGAACAACCCATCATGGTTAGTGCAGGTTTGGCTTCTTGACTGTCCTTAGAAAGGGGAACAGTCTGAGCTGGTGACAAGGAGTCTTAGCAAGGGACAGAGCCACGGCATGCCAAAGGTGTCACGAAGATACTTTTCACCTAATTCAATATAGAAGTCTTTTGCCATGTTAGTTTGGATATTTCCCTTGAATATATCATAGAATTTGTAACCTTGTTTATGTCTTAGCTAAGGTGAAAACTTGTGCGAATGGGTTTTGTGCCAAAGATGAGCATTCAGGTGGATGCAGGACACTGGGTCCCACCAGTCGGTTCTTTGCTATTTCCTATCAGATGACCACAGGCTGGTGATGCAGACACTTGTCTCATTCCAATGACATGCTAATTTGTGAAACAACGCCCTTTCACTTAACATAGAACTGAAAAAGAACAAAAGTAGTATGATAGGATCATATGGAAATCATTTCTTTGTCTTTCAACAATTCGATTACTTAAGAACATATCTGAGTACCATACTGATGAAGCTTGCTTTCAAGTCCCAGAACATATAAAGTTTGCTTTCAGATGTGTAAATATGGAATTCAGGTAGCCCTGTATGTTAGGATAAAGGTATTCATGAAGTTTTTCTATTTTAATTGTGACATAGGAGATTGGTTAAAACTACTTGATTTTCTTAATAAATGTACATTTGCAATTTGAATGAAAATGAGAGAACAGACTATACACTTAGATGTATGTTTCAATCCAGGTTAGGCTACTATTATACAAGAATTATTTAGCCAACCAATTCTTTGGAAATATTTTAATTTTGCTTAACAAATCCAATTTTTTCTGAGCTAAGGGTCCATAATTTTTCTGAGGTTACCACTACTAAGTGAACCAGTGGGTTAAATTCTCATTAAAGTGCTTTCCACCTTCAGCATTAGCAGGTCCCCTTTCCACTTCACAAAGGCATCCCTGAAACACTTAGTGTCCACTGCTTGATGCTCACCACTTCATTTCTAGAACTCTCTCCTACCTTGACTATTTCCAAAGTTCCTTTCTATTACTGCTTCTGAGGCCTTAGACCTATTTTTGCAAGATTAGCCCAAGACAATTTTAGGTTTGATGAACTAGTGAATGTTCATTTGTTTTAATAGATTAATATAATAAATACCTATTAATTTGTGTGTTTAAAAATGTATAAGCACGCTAATTTAATCCTCTCCTTATGGAATAGGAATATACTCTTCAGCTGACTAAACCCATCACTTTGTTCAAATTCCCTGAGCTTCTGGATTCAGTAGCAGCTACTTTTTCATAGCTCAACCGCTCAAAATTACAAGACTGCCTTAATCTTATTACCAACAAATTTAGTACCCTGATGTTAATGGAGCTGAAAGAATAAAGAATTATTTTTTTTAAAACGTATCTGTAATCTTCAAAGAATTCAGTCAGTAGAGATTCAATCAAAAGGCAGTGATGTGATAGCATTCCATCCTCTCCCCCATAATTCTAAGTGCATCCCAGTCATTTCAAACACTCTTCTTTGACCTTTTCTTAATTAAAGCTGTAACAAAGAAATCTCCAAAGAGGAAAGCTCAGAGTTTGTCACTACCAACCATTACCCTACTCAGATGATTAATCATATTGACTTGATGATCACTTAAGATCATCATACTGTCTCAGTAGAGACACCTTACATCTGCCTGATAAAGCTACAAGGGATTTATATTTTGAAAACAAAACAGCATGTAAGACTGATCAATGAAGCAGGCTCCATTTGAACAGCTGCTTTCATATTTCTCATTGCTTTTTCCATCCCCTTAATAAGTTCCAACTTCTTCAGATTTCTCATTTTTTCCCCTCCATTTCCTTTATGTTTTATTAGGTCTTGACAATTTCTCACACCTGTCATGATTTCATATAAATGATATAGTGATCTATCACCTTCTATATTGTCATCAGAACTCTAATTCTTGACCATCATTCAAAACGGTGAGGTATATAATAATGGTAATAATCATAAGAGCTACTATTTTTAAAGCACTTGCTTCATGTTAAGTTCTGCTAAAACTTTATGCACATGATTTCTCTGAATCCTTAGAGTAACTCCACAGAGTAAATACAGCCATTCCCATTTTAAAAATGAGCAGAGGAATCATTTTAAAGAGTTTACCTGACTCTTTCATGGTCACACAGCTATTAAACAGTGAGCAGAGATTTTAACTATTACCCATCCAAGCTCACAGCCACTGTGCTAACATCACTTTTTGTAAAACCTGCATCAACACTTGCCCTCTAGGAAGCTTTCATGGGTAATTTCTCCACACTGCAGCCTACACATATTTACTTCTGCAGTTGCATCTCTTACTGTGTGATTTTTTTTATTTCCCTTTAATAAATATTTTTGAACACATATAGGTCAGAAAAATGGTGGTTGCCTGTAAGTTAACTTCCGTCAACTAGCTCCATGAGTTGTGACTTCTCGTAGTAATTCTAAGCTTCTAAAAAGACAAGAATTTTGTTTTCATTTTCTTTTATCTCATCAAGATAGAATGGAAATAATAAATTCTGCATTTATGAAGTGCTTTATAAATGACAGGGCCCTTTCCCACACATTATTTAATTTACTTTTTCCAAGTCCTAGAAGGTTGGATATTGTTTCCATTTCCCTATAAAGAAAATGCAAGTCCCACCACATTAAGACCTCATCCAAGGTTATATGTCTTTAGGGGCTTGCACACAGGTTTTCTAAAACTAGCCACCATCCATTTTCTTCCCCATTCCTTCCGGCTCCTGTCTGCATCCTTCATGAGATGCTCAGCAAATGGGCACCTCCGTTGATCTCCATCAAAAGGTTGGTCTCTGCCACTATTCAGACAGGCTCCTGACGTGGGAATCTTGTACTCTTCTATCCTATATTAACTACTTAACACCATGGGAAAGTGGCCATGTGTAAGTAGTCCACTGCTAAATTAAAGAAACACTCAAGTCATTGCTGATTCTGATGTCAGATAAGCCACGTAAGATAACGGCAGCTCAGGGGAGAACTTCTGCTACTGCCTTCCTAAATTAAAAATAAAAAAATCCTTTATGGCTTTTAAACACCTTCTCCAATTCAGGTAGGAGGTATCTCAAAATATACCACAGTGGGACTTTTCTGCTCTCCCCTAAATTCACCAAGTGTCTGGGTTTACCAGAGACTTACAGGGAAGTGTCTCTGGCTGGCAGACCAAAGATTAGAAACAGACCTAGAACTTCTACCTCCAACCACAATTATATTCCACATGTTTATCATTCAGAAGCTTCTAGCATATTTCTTTTAACTTTGGAAGGGACGGAGGGAAAACAGCTAATGCTCCAGTCTGTAGTTCACTGTCACAATCGATTGCTGACATTTGGTTAGACTTCTCATAAAACTGGGTTAAAAATGTTCTGCTTGTGTTTTCCTCCAGTACAAGAGACTGTACTTTTGTAATGCCAACAGATTTCTTGATAAATGGATTGATAACCCAACTAGCTTGAAATTGTTCTACAATATTTTATACTTGGTAAAAAAAAAAAAAGACACATACCACATTCTTAAAATACCCACTTCTGGATTTCATACATGAGGTCTAAACTTTCATCAGCTTGCCTGCTGGATTCCTACTGCACTTAGTTTACAACCCAGACCCCTCACCAGGGCCTACAAGCCCTTGTGTGAGCTGCCCCTCGCCTACCCCTCCCCAGTCTCAGCTCTCATGAGGTTCTCCCTCTCCATCAGAATATTTAGTCACATCAGCATTGAATCAATTCCTAAGTCAAGCCAAGCTCTTTCCTGCATCAAGACCATGATGCTGGCTCTTCCCTCTGTCTAGAACATTCTTCCTCGTTGCACTGCTACCCACCTTCGATATGCATGTGTGCTGACTCTTCTGGATTCCAATCTTAGGTTAAAGGCACCACCTCTTGTAGGTTCCTATATAAGTCACTGTCATGGTATATTGTTTATTTCTTCATCTTAACCGTCATCCTTAGGTGGATGGGTGGGTGGTTGATTTACCATCTATCTTCCCCTCTATGGGAAACAGATCCTCTCTGGCACCTAACACAGTTCTTGGTGTTCAGTAGGTGCCCAATAAACACCTGCAGATGTAGAATATTGATAGTGCTGTACCTAAAATTCCCTCTTACCCTGAAAAAAATTGTCAGGATATGCAGAAATTTTTTTTAACATAAAATAAATATTTTAACAATAAAATAAATATTTTTACCATTAAAAACAATCATCTGTGTAGAGTAGCCCTTATTACCCCTTAGTATAGAAGTATACAGCAGATGGAAAAGTAGACCATTAAGCTTTATGTAGATAGAGGGGCTAAATGTGGACAAGCACCAGCAATTCACTGATGTGGCAAAGCCAATTAATAGGGGTTAATAAAATGAAAAATTAAAAGTGATATTGTACAAGAATTTTAAAAAAAATAATGCTCTCTGATCTCTTCCACTTTTTATTAGTTTGCTAAGGCTGCCATGACAAAATACCACAGACTGAGGGACTGAAATTTATTTTCTCAAAGTTCTTGAGGCTGTAATCCCAAGATCAGTGTGCCAGCAGAGTTGGTTTCTCCTCTGTCTTTGGCTTGCACCTCACTACTGTGTCATCAAATAACCTTTTCCTTGTTCCCATGCATACCTAACATCCCTTCCTCCTCTTAAAAGAGCATCAGTCATGTTGTATTAGAGCCCCATCCTTAAAATTTCATGTAACCCTAATTACTGTTTTTGAAGCCCTATCTCCAAAATAGTCACTTTCTAAAGTAGGGCATTGGGACATCAATATATTAATTTGGCGGGGGGGACTAAATTCAGTTCAAAACACACTTCAACATTGAATCCACTAAACTGTATGCCTTTAGTATTTTTAATGTGTTAACCAAAGATTTGATTGAGAGTGTGACCTTGATTGTAACATAGTGAGTTGTTAAGGTCAGAATCTTGATAAAAGAGTTTGAAGATATCCCTAGGAGGAGACATTATAATGGTAAGCTTTTTAATTATTATTATCCATGAAGAATTCCATTCCATTATTTCCTGTCTATTTCTTACAAACCACTCATTAAAGGATCATAATGTTGAGGTTTAGTCCCACGAAAACACTGCTCAGGCCCCAGTACCATTTCATTCTTCTCCACCCTTACTCTCTCATGCTTGGTGACTCCTAACTGTCTGAACAGTGCACTTTCCCATAGCATTTTGCTCTCAATCACCCGCAAAAGATTGGAAACAATCTGAAAAAGAAACCCTCCAGTTAAGTATTAAATAATAATGCCTCCCTAGACAATAATCTTCCCATTAGCTCCTTGTATTTTAATAGAAGACCAGAAAAGAGACTGGATGGCTTTAAAATTAAGCTCTAATGATAATATTCCTAGATAGATAGGAAAAAATACCAAGGAAAAACTAGAGAAGCATTTGTGGTGCCCCTTGGATCACAACAATTTGGGGTTGACTGTCCCACCCTGGAAGTCAGATCAGGCCCACAAGAAATCAAAATGTGAACACATCATGAGTTCTCAGAAATTGTTGCTGAATCACAATTTAGTAAGTCCTGGCTTAGATGGGGCCACTTGAGTGTCCTAGATTGTCATTTGAAATCACTGGCAACGAACTCCATCCATGCATATAAGAGAGAAAATGGAGAGCTTTCAAAATAATGGATTTCTCCACTCTGAAAGGCTGTCAACACAGCAGCCACTTTTTAATTCATCATAGTCTTGTAGCAAGATTACTGAAAATAAAGTCCTGAAATTATTAGCTAGCAAGGGAGGAAGGGTTGGGATTGGTACATATTTTAATGATTCAGGGATTATTGGCTATTCATTCTCAACTGTTTGTAATTGAAGTCTTGAAATAATGGAATCCATCAGAAGAATGCCTCATTCACCTTTGTATAATTTGAACATACTGAAAAGGAACATGTGGACTCATAAATTTTTTGTGTGCACAGAGGGGTAATATATCATACCAGCTCTCGTTCACACAGTGTGGGGGGAAGGAAAGCATGGAATATGAGTTATCGCCTGCTAGACAGAGCCCCATAACTTCACAACTTACATTGCTAGGAGACTTTTTGAATGTAACCTTCAGATCATTTACACTTGCTGGTCATTCATGATAAAAATTACATTAAGAGGTTTTCATCAAGTTGTCTTTGTTGTTTATCAAAACACTCATGAGTATTTCTGTCAAAGTCAGCCCTCTTTTTTCTTAGTTTTTAGTCATAGTGGACACAATACCTTTATTTTATTTTCATGTGGTGCTGAGGATCGAACCCAGAGCCTCTTATGTGCTAGGTGAGCGCTCTACCACTGAGCCACCACCCCAGCTGTTCAAAGCCAGTCTTAAGCAAACAGATCATCATCCTGGGCTTGGATTAAAAGTCCCTTTTGCCTGTGCAAACTGTGTTGAATTAGGCAGATAGTCTCTAATATGCCAGCAAGAAGTGAGAAACATGTTAAAATCAAAAGAAATGGGCTCTTTGGTAGTCATGTTTGAAGCAAAAACAGTGTAACTTGCTCTTTCTTGTTGGAACTACACTAAGAAACTTAGTTATTTTTAACTACTGCAGAGTGCAGACATTGTTTTATAAAGACCAACATCTGCTTTAAAGTACCAATTTTCCAGAAATAATTCTGTGTTTTGCTATGAAAATTATTTTCTTATTCCAAGTCTAAATTTGTGTGCTGATTGAGATCTCAATCTACTTTAGGAGACGCTACACATTCTGTGAGCCCCATTTCCTAGAATTTTTGGTCTTCAGGGGAATGTTTATAAAAATATCACACATGCTAAGTTAGTATCAGTTAAACTCTCATGAAAAATATTTCTTTTATATGACTTACATCTGGGCTTTACTTCATGTATTTGGATTTCCCATTTTGTCTTCTAGATCCTTTCTACTCAAAGTGTTCTTCAGTATCTCTTGGGATCTCATAAGAATTCAGGTTCTCAGCTCCCAGGCCAAAGTCTACCACTGCCCACTACAGAATTCAGAAACTGCCTTTTCACAAAATCCTTAAGAAATAGCTCTGACTTTAAAGTTTGAGAAGCACTGATCTGGACCATACAGATAGTAGATGAAATTTTTGAAAGAAACAAGAATTGTTAACAAATCTATACAAGATACTTATGAGGCAAAACAGTAATACGGTACTATCTAAAAATTTTTAGGTTATTAATGTGTCACTCACAATGATGATACATTGACATCTTTTACATGTATTACCACTTGGACAAAAGAAAATAAATACCTCTTTCTGAGAATGAAGCTGTGAGTTGGTAAATAGGGAAATTTAGAAATATTCTAGTTTGTTACTGTAGCCCAGAAAAGGGGCTAAATCTAGAGTGAATGTATTCAGGATTAAAAATAGGTATAGTTTATATTTGTGATGGGTACAGAGAGAAGCAGAGATAACGGAGACAAGAAAGTCTTCCAAACGTCCAGAAATAGATTTATAGTGATGCATTAGCCAACCAGGGGAGAGCTATTTTGAAGTGGCAGGCCAACATACCAGAAGTATGTAATGAACTTCACTCATTCTCTCACCTTAGAATAAAAGTTTAAAAATTGTGTCTCATGTTTAATTTATATGTAAATGCACATATAAATAGTTGTATATTATTCATGTGGCTCTGAGTCTTCCCAATGGATAATTCTTATAACCTTAATATTGGTATGGAAGTGTGTCTTTTAAAATGTATAATCATGAATGCTAATGTTTTTATTAAGAAACGAAAGTATAAGAGCCAATGGAGAAGAATACAGTATGTTTGGAAATGAGAAGAACCAGTTTCTAATCTTGATTCTGACCGATGTACACCATAATAACTGATAAGACAAACTAAGACCAATTAATCTGTTAACAGGATTAGTGTTATTGGTATGTTTCATAGAACTTCTTTTTAATAGTACCCCAAACTGAAGCTTGAATGAAGGGCTTCAGAAGACAAAGTTTTCTGAAATTTGGGAACACTGATAATACTTCTACCTGTCCTAGTTTTCAGGGATTCAGAACAGCTTAGTAAAAAAAAGTTTCTATAAATTCATAGTAGACACTAAACAATTACCATTAATGTTATGGGGAGCCACTTCTTTGTAAATATAAAAAGTAAATTACCTGGAAAGTAAATATTATAGATATTAATATTATAGATATTAGAGATAAGAATTGTATTAGCTATCTATTGTTTCATAACCTTCACCCCCAAAGCTTAGCAGCTGAAAAACAAAAAATATTTATTAACTCATAGTTTTGTGGAGGAATCCAAGTTTGGCTTAATGAGCTGCATCTGGTTCAAGGAGTTTCTTGAGGTTACAGTTAAGCTGTGGACTGGGGCTCTGAGCTCATCTGAAGGCTGTGCTGGTGGGGATTGGTGGGGATTCATTCACCTGGTTGTTGGCTGGCTTGAAGCCCTCATCACATGTGCCTTTCCACAGACATGCTTTAGACATGGCAGCAAGCTTTCCACAAAGTAAACAATTCAAGAGAGCTCAAGAGAAAGAGATCTCATAACCAAAACCATGGTCTTTTTAGACCTAATTTTGGAAGCAACATTCCATTCCTTCTGCCATATTCTATTCATCAGAAGCAAGTTAGTAATGCCAGCTCATACTACAGGGGAAGAAATTACGTAAGGATGTCAAAACTAGCAGAAGGGGTCACTGGAAACTAACTACAGCTGGGATTTTTTTTTCCTTTCTACTTGCTGTCATATTTTCTAACATTATGAACTCTGTCCATGCCTTACTCGTATAATAGGGAAATAAAAATATTAAAAACAACAAAACTAAATTAAAGAATGAATTTTTATATCAGAAATGTTGATTATAAAAGTCATTTCTCTTTGGAGCTCTCTTAGTAAGATGATTGAATTGCGTGAACTCAGGATTTATTATTCAACTTCCTGTCCACATATTAGATTATGTCATGAATCAAAGTTGGAGACCGTTAACCTAGCAGGGTTTTGTACAGCTTGCAAATTTTTGGCATTGAAAAACTGAAATAGGAAGACCCCCTGATGGTGATATGAATATGTCAATCTTTCTTGATTGTCTAACACTCTACTTCTTGCTCTATTCTGGATAGTATGCTTGAGAGTTCAAACCGGCTTGATGAAGAGCACAGGCTGATCGCCAGGTACGCAGCAAGACTGGCAGCAGAATCCTCCTCGTCTGTAAGTAGTTTGAGTGAAAGGATTCATCTGTTGGCATCTGGGATCCTTGAATTTCACATGCCATGTTCATTGTTATCATTATAATTGATACTAATTACCAACAAAATGGTACTAATTTATTGAATCATGTGTCTGTTGTTACATTTATGGCTTCTTGGTAGTAGTGATTTCCCAGTTTTAGAATGGCAGACTTGAAGAACAAAATATGTACAGTAATGTGCCAATATGGTCAAACTAGAAGCCCATCTGACCCCCTTTACCTAGTCCTGTCCCCCATATGAGCACACAAAGAAAAGAGTAAGGACTGGTTATGATTCTTCAATGAATTTAAAGCAAGTATGTTTAGCAAAGATACTAGGTTAAAGGCAGAATAGTTGCAAGTGACACTTGAAATACACCAGTAGGGGAAACAGGACTCAAATCTTTCTCCATCTGCTTTCATCTCTAAAGCAAAAGCAATCATTTAACACTGTTATTTGAAATTCATCTATGCTGAACTGAGAGTGAGCTACTATTGATGCATTGCAAAAAACAATGAGTGGTAGGATATTAAAGTGAGGAATCTGCTACTTGCCCCTCTCACAAGGGATGTTGCCATTATCAGAGTCCTTCATGCTGAGAAGTTAAATAATAATCCCAAATGGAAACCATGACCCATTGCATTAGCCCTGGAACTTGCTCTCTGTAATATCAGCAACTGTAATATTGTTAGAAATTACCATGATCTACATGGTAAGGGATGCAGGCCGGCTGAAAGTGCACTATTATAAAGCAGAGATACTATTGGACTTTGTGAAATCTTAAATGCTATAAATAAAAAACAATTGTGCTCAAGAAAATTAAAGTCAACTGAAAGAATGAGAGAACTATATTTTAGGACAAGTAACCCCGTTAGGGGGATTTACTCAAAAAGAAAGGAAAAACATGATTTCTGTCAAGACTTATTTTCCAAGTTTTCTGGCCCTTGTTCATGCATAAATCTCTATGGACAGAGGTGTGGGGCAGTAAGACGTGGACTCAGCAGTATGGGCTTGTGCATCTGAGTCCCAGATCTCCATGACCTCATGCAAGGCACCACTTCTTTGAACTCAGTTTCCTCTTTTATAAATAGGTATAATTATAATTTTATATATATACAAAAGTAGTTTGAGTGAAAGGATTCATCTGTTGGCATCTGGGATCCTTGAATTTCACATGCCATGTCCATTATTATCATTACAGTTGATGCTAATTACCAAGAAAATAGTACTAGTTTATTGATTCATGTGTCTGTTGTTACATTTATGGCTTCTTGGTAGTAGTGAATTCCCAGTTTTAGGATGCAAGACTTGAATATATATATATATATATATATATATATATATATATATATATATGTATGTATATATATATATATATATGTATGTATGTATATATATATATATATATCAGTGCTACATGTAATTAGGGTCAAATAAGATAATAAACTATGAACATGGCTCATAAGCTATTCATCACAAAAAATATAGCCTATGTCTAAATTTTCCCCACAGAAGTGTTTTATATGGCCCCCACAGTGTTTTCAATTCTTTACTAGCTGTCAGCATTAACAAGTCAGATGGTTAACCTTAAAACTCTGAATTTTCAGTTTATCTTGAAAGACTAACAAGACCAGGTCCACGTTCCTCATAGCAGCAGGTACCTGGAGTAGGAACCTTCCTTTGCTTGCTTACTCTGGACAGGGAAGGCATTCACCATTTTGCCACAAGCCCCACCCCTAGTCTCCTTCTTTCATTTACTTTACCTCCCTGGCCCCACTCAACATTTGAATTGGTGATTCCTAGTGCAGTGTTAACTCTCTGTGTGCATGTGATCATTTAGATGGCACTAACTTCTCTGGTCTGTTTCTTTCCTTTCTTAAGAACATTGGTTATTTGTGTTGTCCACCTACTTATATCATATACAATCTTTGTGGATTCATCACAGGAATGATAACATTCTTACATTCATTTGTGTTCTTTTGTCAATCTTCTCATAATGACATCTCAAGAATGCTATGGTTAACTAAATAAATCATCATTAGCAAGATATCTCCAGGTTAGAATGGAGATAGAAAAGTCATTTACTTGGGTCCATTTTTTACGTTTTCTCTATGGAAAATCCCACATCTTTTTCTCACTGTGCTCTTCTATTCAGTCACTAGATTTCCTATAGCACTCTGCCTTTCCACCCCTCACCACTTCATACCCTGTGGTCTATCCATTTCCAAATACACCATGCAGAAACCTAGAGTTCACCCATCCAGCAGATGACCCCTCCACCCACTTAATAGGTCGACTCAATGTCATCTCCTTAATATTCCCTTCCTGGTTACTTTAATGATGTAGTCATGTTTTCTCTGTGCTTCTATTGAGTCTTGTGCTACTTTAACCATAGTAGTAATAATACCAGTTATATTTGTCCATGCTTTGAGAATAAGAAACATCTTTATATAGGACATCAGCCACAATATGTGTTACATAATAGATGTTGAATTTAAAAATGTGTTGAATGGAAAAATGAATGAATCAGTATATTTGAGGCAACTTAAAATTTAAGGAAATTTTATTCAAATGAGAAGAGTAGGATGTCCTCAAATTCAAAACTTGAGTCTGAAGGGCATCCAACAAGATAGTAAAATAACAGGTGAATTTTAATTGATCAAATTATTTAATAGAATATGGCTAATCAACAAGCTAGACCTGGTCTTTGAAAAAATATGGAATATATATATATATATAAAACATGGGATATATTTATATATATAATATGGGATATATTTATATATATATATTACATATATATATTTACAGTCTATGTTATGAAAATGTAGTAGACTTTAAAAGCCACATAAGGATATAAACTTGGATTTCTTGAAGGCCACATATTGAGACATGACTACATAAAATTAGCTGGTTTGGGTGCCTTATAATGCCCCAAAATGTTGCCAGTAGGTAGTAAGATCAGAAATTTGTACACCAAATTTCAAAAGTGGTGATCTTATATTTTATGACTAATATTCTAAAAATCTGTTTTCTTCTATCTCTCTCTCTATTCCATCAATTAAAGAGGCTAAATATAATTACATATTTAAAGTATGCCAACACAGTAAAAATTAATAAATATCTCCCTTCTTTTGATTTCTCCCTTCATCTCTACCTTTTACTTCCCTTTAGTCTGCCTATATTTGTTTTTTCTCCTCCAATTCAAATCTCTGGTTGTTTTCTTCTTTCTTACTTTTTTTTCTCAAAAGGCCTAATTATATAGAACTGACTTACCATATATTATTTCTTATATTTCTTGACTTTAAATTCTTAGTCCTAATTTTTTAAATCAAGTAAGTTAGATTCTATACATTTTATAGCTTGGTATTGTTTTCCCTCTATGTTGATTATTATTGATTGATTGCAAATAAGTTAAGAGACTTCTTAACTCTTGAAGAATCAACAAACTACCTAGAGCCAAATTCAGCCCATTTTTGTACATGAGCTAAAAATAATCTTTAATTTTTCAATTGGTGGGAAAGGAAGATGAGTCATATTTTGTAACAAGTGAAATTACATGAAATTTAATTTTAATGTCCACAAGTAAAAATTTTATCAGAATACCACCATCTCACTTTTTTACATATTATATCTATGGCTATTTACATACTGTAGCAGCTGAACTAAATAGTGACTACTTTATGGTCTCTTCCATTTTTTCACTTTTCAGTTAACAATCTAGTATAGCAAAAATCATAGCTTTAGATATTATGGTTATAACATTGCTAGAACCCACTTAACACCTCCTTCATCTATATGATTCCTGATCCATTAATATAAATAGCAAACAAATTACTGAAATCCACAACTTGCTCAAATAAATTTCTTTTATCAATGCATAAAATATATGGAAGAAAGAGAGGCTTAATATAGCAAGTTCACAAGGAAAACCTGGATCATAGGTAAAAAATGTCACATGTCAAACTTAACTATCAAAAGCCAATTAGGATACAGAACACAGAACCTCAGAATTTTTCATTAGCAACACAGATTATTTCCTTATTAAAAGGAAATGAAAAATAAAAATCATAGGAGAATTTTAGGAAAGCCAGACTTTTACTATTCTGAACCTTTCCTACAGTTAGGTTTATGGGCATTAAAAAGCAGGCTGAACTTCTCTGTGTCTTCCAATTTAGGCAGCAAGTACCATTTTTAAAAGCTTCACATTCTTTGGTAGAAAAATTATTTATGATTTTTAAAAGCAATGAAAATTGGCTTGGAGGAATTTCTATAATGTACTGTGGAACAAAGAAAGCAAGACTAGTACCTAGTCTGACCCCCTTTTTAAATAAAATAATTCCAAATAAACCCTTGAATGAATACACATACACATATACAGACATACATAAAATATTATATGATAGAATTTATGATATGTATCATATGAGATTGAAGAAATTTGTGATTGCATGTATATTAGTTATTAAAGTTGGTTGCATGATTGAGAATAATGGGCTGCTGTAGGAAGGTAGAAGAAGCTAATATATATATGAATCCATAGATGTAACGTTACATGGATGAACAAAGACATACATGAAAGCATCTTGACCAAAAGAAGAAAAAAAGAAATTAACTGTTTTCAAAACTGAAATTTTTGTTAGAATTCTATTTTTAGTTTTGTAAATACTTTTATTTATTTAATTATTGTATTTTTTCTTTTTTTATTGGTTGTTCAAAACATTACAAAGCTCTTGACATATCATATTTCATTCATTAGATTCAAGTGGGTTATGAACTCCCATTTTTACCCCATATACAGATTGCAGAATCACATTGGTTACACATCCACATTTTTACATAATGCCCTACTGTTGTATTCTGCTACCTTTCCTATCCTCTACTATCCCCCCTCCTCTCCCCTCCCATCTTCTCTCTCTACCCCTGTATTGTATTTTTTCTGATGTTGGGTCTTGCACGCACTAAGAAAGTGCTTTCCTACTGATCTACATCCTTAGCCCAAATACTTTTATTGTAATTGATACACATTTGTACATATCTATGGCATGCAGTGTGATGTGTATATGTGTAATATGAGTAAATATATATGCAATATGTAATGATCACATCAGAGTAATTAACATTTCCATCATCTCAAATGTTTGTCATTTCATTGTGTTAGGAACATTCAAAATCCTCTCTTCTAACTATTTTGAAATCTACAATAAGAATGATTGAGCAGTAGTACAGAAAGAGTTACCTCAACAGTAACATTTTTTAACCCACCTATATTGACAGAATAATTGCCATGGGAACACATGGCAAGAATGAAATAGCTTCCAAAAGACTTCAAATCAGAAAACAGAAAAACAAATTTTTCCTGTTTTGTTTATTTGCCTACCAACAAATTATGTTCTGTTTTCCACTGCATAGATATGTTCTAGAGCTGCAGAAAAGTTGGTTCTTAGGAAAGGAATAGCAATTTAATTTTTTATGTTTTTGTCCTTTATTGTGATAGAAATAGTTTCCCCTTCCTTGTCTGCCTATCTCATGCGCCCTATGTTCCCAAACACATGTGGGTTCACATTCCCAGTAATAAATCATGTGAACTACATATTTTGCAGCAGCCAACTCAGCAGAGAAGTGCTCCTGACATCTCCTTCACCATTGATGCAAATAAGCAACAAAGGCAGCTGATTGCAGAACTAGAAAACAAGAACAGGTAAGGCTTAACAGACATGCTGGCTTTTTTGATCAAACTGTGCATTCATTAATAACCTATAGCCTGGAATTTCACACTGTATGCATATTTAAGGGAGGACATCTTGAGTCAGTGATGCTGGCTTCTGGAAAGCTGAGTCTTTATATCTTCAGATCTACAGAAATTTCATGAGAAAACTCTGTGTGTGTGTGTGTGTGTGTGTGTGTGTGTGTGTGTTCTGAGATGGCAAAAAAAAAAAAATTAATGCTCTACTTCGAGACACTCTTAATCCCTTTCTCTGATACATCTGTTTTTGTTAACAAGCTACATGCAGTAGGGCCCTCCTGGGTGCTAGGCAAAGTTTATCCCTCTCACCCAGAGACACGGAGGAGGCTCATTAAAGAGGCTTCCTGTAAGGATCCAGACTAAAGATGCACTTGAAATGATACCATCATCCCCCAGTTTTTCACGCCAAACATCTCCATGTCCACTCCATAGCAGGTCCTTTCTCTATTCAATACAGATTGGTTCTATTGATTCTGTCTCCATAGCCTATCCTGAAAACTGTCCTCTTCATCTCCATCACCAACACCCAATCCAATCTGTCATTTTTTTAACACATAAATCAGATCATGTTATTATTCCCACATTGAAACCTCTGAAGATTTTCGATCACACTTTGATTCAAACCAACTTCTTTCACCATAGGTTTTAAGGTCCTACCTCACCCGGCTCCTGCCTGCCTTACCACCATAAGATTCCACTGCCCATCACACTCCAGATTTGAGCAGCTTCTTCTTTTGCTCTAGTAGTTCTTTTAACCCAGAAAGCTCTTCCTGTGGGTCTCTGCAGGATGGTTCCTTCCAGTCATCCAGTACTCTGTTCAAGTGCTACCTCCTAAAAAACATCTATCTAGTCTTGCCCACTACTTCCTACCCCAGTGACAATTTCTATTAAATCTCGTGTGTGTGTGTGTGTGTGTGTGTGTGTGTGAGAGAGAGAGAGAGAGAGAGAGAGAGAGAGAGAGAGAGAGAGACAGAGAGAGAGAGAGAGAGAGAGAGAAGAGAAGAGAAGAGAAGAGAAGAGAAGAGAAGAGAAGAGAAGAGAAGAGAAGAGAAGAGAAGAGACTTACCACTATCTGAAATAATCTTATTTAGGAGTTTGCTTCCTTGCTTGTTTTCTATCTTCCTTCACTGAAATAGAAGTTCTTTGAGAACAGAAGCCCGTGGGGCTCAGAACCATTCCTGGCACATTGCAGATGCTTAGGAGTACCCTGAATGAAAAAATAATGAATAGTTGAGTCAGCTCTCAAACTCAGTGCTGAGTAAGCCCAGAACAGGAATTGTGCATATATTCCATATTTCTTGAAATGACATTACAAGATTTAAACATTTAATCCCATTCTGAAACACTGATATCATTTTTGAGGTTATGGGGTAAAGGAGGAGGATATGATGATGACTTCATACCTATAGAGGTTTACCTGAGAATTTTGCAGTAAGTGCATTTACTTCAAAAGCATTCTTTGAAGTTCTATAGATAAAAATTTAAAGGAAAGTGCCAACTGTTGGCACATTTTCATACTTTTTATAGCAAAAACATTTTTTGTTTAATTGTCCCAGGACCGATCTCTCATCATTAGGAGACTACCAATTAGAATGGAAATAGTCCCATAAATGTGACACCAGGACTTTATAGCCTTTGAAATTATTACTCTATGCTGACCTCCCAGAGAGATGTGCCCTATGTGATCCCTCTCAACTTCCCAAGTAATAGGAGGCAAAATTTTTAAAGGGAGAAAATGAAAACATGGTGAAGAATTAGGAAAAAATTGCCCATATAAATTGAAATTTGTTCAGGATAGTTGCAGGTCTGTGAAACTGCTTGTTTTATTTTGTATTCCTTCTATTATATCTACTTATGTGAGAATAATTGTCCTAAGTCAGAAAAAGCATTTGAGAGAAGGAAGTGATTTCAAATGAGCCAAGGCACTTAATATCCAGTATGAGAAACAATGCAAAGAAAGGAAAGGGCAGGTAGTTGGAGGCGAAGGTCAGGTGGGAGCAGGGAGGCACTGGAGAAAGCACGTGAACTACCAGCGGAGGGTTCAGAGCCAACAATTCAGAAGAACCGCTGTGCTACCCAGGTCCCTGAGTGTTGATGGTGATGGGGAGTAGAGGCCATGTTCAGATGTTGTCTCGATGCCTTACACCAATTTGGGCACCAAAAAGGGTACACAAAAAGAAAAATGGACCAGTTTTTAATTCTTGGCTTCATCCAAAATTTCAACTCCTTTAGGAAAAAAAAAATCCTTCGCAAATATTAGAATTGAAATTGAAATGCAGAGTGGGTTTTTTTTCTTTTTACTCGACAAAGTAAACCTATAACATGTGACATGAAAGGTTTTTCCAAATTAGTCGGAATAATAGGCTTCGGTACATCAGTGAGTGCCTCATAATAAAGTCAACAGAGAGAGCAAAACAAAAAGCAGGATAGGAGGGACCCATGGATGGACTCATCTGGAATTGGAAGGCCAAGACGATTGAGGCCTGATTCTAGAGAAGTAGAGGCCACTTTCTAGAGAAGGATTTGGCTTTCTAGATGGTCCTTTTGTTCAGTTTCTAACAGGCATCATGCCTTACCCACTTCTCCAACCCTTAGACCCTTTTCTCTAAAACTTGCTATGACTGCTAACCAGCAAAGTGCCATCGAATGAGGGAAGGTTCAAAGCTGAGATTGATAACATCCAACCGTAGATGCCAGGTGGCAGAAATAAGAAACCTGGGTCTTTGCTTCAAGGTGTTGAAAAGAGATCAGTGACAATCTTATATATTTATAGAACACATAGACAATTATTGTTTCATTTCATGCTCAGAAGAGGCCTTTGAGGTGGACAGAATGACTATTATCATCCCCATGCTACGAATTAAAATTAGAAAGTGAAGTGTCACTTCTGCTCTTTTTTCCCAGTGATGGTGATCCACTTCACCACCACTGTGGTCTGGGTAGGTGGGGTAAACTTTGTGGAAAAGATGGGGTTTTAGTTGCACATATAAAAATAGTGAAATCTGGCAGTGCAAGATGGAAGATAGATTTACTAGTAAAAAATACCCATAAAGTTTGAGAAAAGTGCTGAAGATACTTGTCAGGCTAGCACCAAGAGGTAGAGATGAATAGTAAAATGGAAACATTAATATACAAATCTTGTAGATCAGGCCAGAGAATCTGAATTTTATAATGTCATGATGGAAAGCAGTGGTCAGGACATATTGCATTTACAAGAAGTTAGCTAGAAACTGAAAGGGAGGAAGACATACTTTAAGTAGGTGATGCTGAGATAGGATTAATGGAACCAAAACAGGAGGTGGTTAAAAAAAAGAAATATTGAGAATGTTTATTTATGAGATTCTTCAGTGTTCACTTCTAAATTTTCTATCAAAAATTTTCCAAAGTTAATCTTCATACCACCCAGATTTTGTTAGTGGCCTTCTTTTCTTTCTTTCTCTGATTTCTGCCCTCCAACTGCCCCACCCCCAACACACACACACACACACACACACACACACACACACACACAATTTCTGACCTAATATGAAGAGGAAAGTCAGAGTTTGGATCTCTGAATAGGAGATACAAGGTCAAGATTAAAGAGCTGTTTGTGCAATATCGGGAGGAACAGATCAAACCTGGTCTGAGTTTCCACAAGGGTCAACTTCACTTTTACATTCTTTCCTAGAAAAAAAAGACTAGTAACATTCACCAGTCCATGAAATATCTCATCTTGGTTGCAACATTAACCTACTTTTCTACCTCTCCAGAGAGCTTTGTTTTCCCACTTGGTCCTCTGCTTCCATTGGGCCATGGGTATCCATCACTTGAGGGAGAATAGGAAAGACCCCAGTGATATCTGCCTTCAGGTGAATCTATTTCTGTTTCCAAAAAGTGCCATAAATATTCTAACCACCATGGCTTTATTGCACTCTCTGCATATATGTTTCTAGGACTGGAGAGAAAACAGAAGTCAGAATGAGAAGGATAGTAGAAAGAGAACTTCATCCTGTGCCTGAGTTCTTTCATGATTCCTAGAGTTTCCAGTTTATCCCTGAGGAGTAGCTGCTAGTCCATTCTTCACGTCTCTCTAAATCAGCAGCCTCATGCTCTGCAAAGACTCCAGGGCCCTGTTCCAGAGGATTATCCAGGTCACACTCCTGCACCATAGAAATTCACTCCAGGTCCCATGGTCACCACAGTGACCGTGAACCCAATAATCAGACAGACCTCTGAGCTTAAGAGGAGGGTAGTTTCTCACTTTGCTTCATGACTGTTTACCCTAACTAATTCATGAACAGGTGCCGTAGCTTTCCATCACTGTGACAAGACACCTGAGAGAATTAACTTCAATGGAGGAAATGCTTATTTTGGCTCATGGTTTCAGAGGTTTTCGTCGTTGGTTGGCTCCATTGCTGTTGGGTCTGTGGCAAGGCAGGACATGACAGAAGCGCAGAGTGCAGGACATGAGTTCACATCATGGCAGCCAGGCATCAGAGAGAGGAAGGAGCACACCCAAATGAAGGCAAATATCCGGGGATTATTTCCACAAAGGAAGTCCCAGTTCCCCCTCAAATATCCTATCCCCATGCCCCAGTGGAAGCAGAGGATTGGGAAGAGGAAACAAAGTGCTACAGAGAGGTGAAAGAACAGATTAACACTGCATCCAAGATGAGATATTTAATGGAGCTTATCAATTTTTCCTAATATCTTCTTCAAGAGTACACCCCCAGTGACCTTCCTTCCTTCCCCCAGATCCCACTTCCTAAAGGCTCTGGCACCTCCCAATAGTGCCACAGGTTGGGGACCAAGCTTCCAACACATGGGCCTTTGGGAGCATTCTAGATCCAAACTACAGCATCCTGTCAGCCGTGATCATTCGAGAGGGTAATGTTCCCTTATAGGACTCAGGGAGAAGCCGGGCTCTTGAGAGCCTGCCTAGAATAGACCAGTCAAAGCAAGTGCCAGAAACAGAAGCAGTCTGATGTACAGCATTTGAAGCTAGCCAGCCTGAGCTCGAATCACCTCCAACACCTGCTTGTTCTTACACGCGAACAAATCTTTTAACTGCTCTATTCCTTGATTTCCCCACCTGTGAAACAGAGATAATAATAGTATCTAAATATCATAGAACTGTTATCGGGTGAAATAAGATTACAGAAGACTGCACAGTTCTACCAATGCAGGTTATGTATTGTTTTATTATATTTTTTTCCTTGCCAGAACTTTGTAGTTGAACCACTGAATTACAATCCAGCCTTTTCTGCACACCCATGAAAGGTGTAATGGCTCACTGTTAATTAGCCTCCTGGTCCCACCGTGTCTAGGAAATAGACATACATCTTCCCTTCCAATGGAAAATCACGGAGCTTCTCTCTTTTGGTTATTTTGAGAAATAATAAATTATAAACTATAGTCACCTCCTGTGCTATAGAACACTAGAACTTATCCCTTACTAACTATATTTTGGTACCTATTATCCAGTCAAGAGGAGTTTGAAGGTTCCCAATACAAAAAAGAAAAAAAGAAAAGAAAAGAAAAAGAAAGAAAGAAAGAAATGCTAGTTACCCTGATTTGATCATACACACACACACACACACACACATACACACACACAAAATTATCACATTGTAACCCATATAGCTGCACAATTACTGTGCCATTTAAAATTATTTTAACAATGGAATGCCATCTCCCTGGCTCACCAAATTTACCTTCCATTCTCAATCTTTGTTCTGTCTTACTGTGACTTGTGCATTTTGATAAGGAGGAGACTGACACCCCTAGTCCCCAAGAATATGTGACTTGTAACCTTGCTTAATGGCTTCTGATTCACTTAGGGATAATTGGCTTTGTACTGGGCGCATATCATTTATGGCCAGCTTAATGTTCGACCAAAAGCAGGGCAGCCCAGGCCTCAACATCAATAACAGGCTGACATGTCTCGCCCCCTGACAGAGGTCACACCAATAGCACTCTATGTCACAGACTCAATTACATGAATCCTTTTAAAAGCACTTTCCTTCTCAGGCTGCCCTCATTGAGACCAGTGGTTAAAGCTGAAAATGTTAAGAAAAAAAAGAGAGAATGTTGCCTAACTCGGGGCATCTCAGAAAAATTCGGTGAGAAGAATGTTATTCTTAGTGAGAGAATGAGGTTATTTAGTTTTGTGCAATGAGCACCATTTATCCTTCTTTTCCCTCCAAGCACCTCTTACTTGATAGCCATGTACTTTATGGTGTCAGAGTGTGATCATAAATAATAGGAAGATACATTTTTGTCTCTTAAGCAGTGCACTCATCAAAGTTGGACACATTACCACAGCACTCCATGACTTCCTGGAGAGATGATTAGGTTCTGGAGATAACACTCCCTGACAGCCTGCAGAGCCTTCATGGTGTGACAGGCCACGTGGAGGTGAAAGCAGCCCTCCCCTCACCCCAGCACCCACACGGCTACACCAGGGCCTCCCAAACATACAGTCTGTTGATTAGTAAGAGTCGGTTCTGCTCCCAAACAGGATGATCCCTTTGCTCTGTGTTCTGGTAGATCACTCTGCTCAGAGGCTGGTGTCCCAGAAGTTAACTGACCCTGGTTTCTCACCTTCTCCTCTTTCCCAAGAGAAATCTTACAGGAGATCCAGAGGCTGCGGCTAGAACATGAGCAAGCGTCTCAGCCCACACCAGAGAAGGCGCAGCAAAACCCCACCCTGCTGGCAGAGCTCCGGCTCCTCAGGTAAGGCAGTGCCCCAGTCACCGCAGGCCATAGGAACCATAGGAACGTTCCAGATTCGGAATACAGCCTAACAGTGTCTAGCCGGGAAATGGCCCTGAGCCACTATAACTGCTGATATTTCTTTCTTTCCTCTTTCTTTCTCTTTCTTCCTTCCTTTCTTTCTTTCTTTCTTTCTTTCTTTCTCTTTCTTTCTATTATTATTATTATTATTATTATTATTATTGTTATTATTTATTTGTACTGGGGATTGAACCCAGGGGCATTTTACTACTGAAATATATCCTCACCCCTTATTTTATTTTATTCTGAGAGAGGATCTTGCTAAATTGCTGAGGTTGACCTTGAATTGGAATCCTCCTGCCCAAGCCTCACAAGTTGCTGGAATTGTATATGCATACCATAACACCCAGATGTTTGGTTTTAAATATTTAATAGAATACACCTAATTGCTGATATTTGGGCAATTTGGAAAGAAGTTTATGTTATTCTTTTTGTTTATTTGTTATTTTTGTATATACATGATAGTGGGGTATATTTTGATAAATTATACATACATGGAGTGCAACCGCTTACAATTTTGATCCCATTTTTGTGGTTGAACATGATGTGGAGTTACACTGGTCGTGTATTCACATATGAGCATAGGAAAGTTATGTCCAGTTCATTCTACTGTCTTTCCTATTCCCATCCCCTTACCCTCACCCTTCTTTTCCCTTTGTCTACTCCAATGAACTTCTCTACTTTCCCTCCCTACCCTCCCTTGTTATGGGTTAGGATCCACATATCAGAGAGAATATTTGATCTTTGGGTTTTTGAGACTGACTTATTTCACTTAGCATGATATTCTCCACTTCCACCATCAATTTACGGGCAAATGCCATAATATCATTCTTCTTTATAGCTGAGTAATATTCCATTAAGTTTATATACCACATTTTTTTATCCATTCATCTGTTGAAGTGCATCTAGGTTGGTTCCAAAGCTTGGCTATTGTGAATTGATGTTATTCTTTTAGTAGATACAAATAAAAGGAACGTATTCCTTAGATCAGAAAGAAAAATCTCACTGGGAAAAAAAATTTAACTCAGCTTTTTTTCATTGTTTGTATTATTAACAGCATGTTTATGTTACAAATTCTTCACAAAACAAACACATCAACAGCTGCACAAACATCACAATTTTCTAAATTTGAAATTTTACACGTAATTCATAAAAGGCAACCATTTTGTCTAAATCATGATCCCTAATAGCTTTACATACAGATTTCAAAAATTAGTCATCATACCTTCTTGTTCTGCAAATGAATGAAAAAGCTTTGTCTTGCCTGTCATAATAGAATATTTGGGTTGAAAGGGACCTGGAGAGCCATCTGACTCAACCCCTGAGTTTCAGCACATCCTCAGAATCAGCTGAGAGTAGCTGGCCTTAGATTAGGGCCAGAGTTGCCCCCGCTTACTCCCACGCCCCCTCTCCACCTCAGCAGTCCGGCTGAGCACTATGCCTTGAATATGGCAGCTACTCAAATGTATCTGTGTATGAAACAACACAAGAATAAATTCAAAGGCATTCCCTCTCAGAAATGGCATCTTGAGCTTTCACAAGGCACTTTTAATTAGCAAGAATTACCTTTTTTTTTAATCCTTCTGTTAGGGTGCCAAGTACCTTCCAGGTATATATCTATAACTCTGAAACAGACTTTTTATAGTAAATACAGATGCCTCTTCTCAGAAACCCTTATCAGAACTAGTGCTATTTTCTTCCTCCCTACAAAGAAACTAAATTAAGCAGGTTCTGTGTGACTGTGTTTGGATTTTACCAAATCCCTATTGATTACTGTCGTGGATGTTTTTGGGGTTTCCATCCCAACCCTGCTTTTCAGACGTGATAACATGAGCACCTTCTCTTCTGCTGGGATCCGCTGTGCCTCTCCCAAGCCCATGACTGGAGTAGATCCTGTAAAGGCTTCTCTTGTGGGAAAGACATCTGCAGAACCTGCGGCTTATGGGGCTGCTCAATGGGGAGAGATCACTTCATACTTTTGGATAATAAATTTAACAAAAGAAACAGGAATTCTTCCTTCTCAGCCTATATGCTTTCTGCCCTGCCCTCAATGCCATGTACTAGACATCCTTACACAATCTACTATACCATTATCTAGAAAAGGTGGAAATGAAAAGAAAGTAAAAGTGATGTTTTATATCATCTTCATTAAAGGCATTTAAAAGTGAGTCCCTATTAACTCTCCATTGTCAAATAAGGTTATGGAGGTCTTCCACACTCACAAGTTGGAAGTTAAATCTAATATACACAGAAAGAGATCAAAAAAAAAAAACCCAGATGGAAATAGAGTAGTCATTCTTCTTCCAGGGTCAGGGTAGTCTCTGCCTGAATCTTTTTTTTAATATTTTCCATTGTGCATCCTATGCACCATGGGAGATGACTAAAAATTTTTCATAAGCAGTTTCATTGGTTGCCCCATCTAGCCTTTGTTTCTGAAAGTATTCCCTTTCATATGAGAGAGAGAGAGACCAAGAAGTCATCTGGATAGACTTGTGTCTATTTTCTAACTGATACTTCTTCCCTCCTTAATGGGTCATCTTGGAATAGACTGATCATTCTGACCACCCTCCTGGCCCTGACTTGTGGGCATCCTGTGACTCCAGCTGAGCCCAAGGCTGCACTAAGGAGTCTGGATTTGCCTTCCTGTCATCTGCAAAGCCAGCTGACCTGCTTGCCTGCCTCCACATTTTACACACTTCTTCTACCTGAAGGAAGAAGTAGCCTCCCTTGAAGGCTATTTCTCCAGATGCTTATAAACTACCTACTCTGTGTTGAACATTTTCACAATTTAAGGATTTCACAGATGCCCCGACACCCCAGATTAAGAAACCCTCTTCTGGTTATCCTTTTATCCTTGTGTCATTTCAGACTTTCAAAGAGCTCCAAAAGAGTGGCCTCTTGCAAAGTTCCCTTGGCCTTGGCTCCCACTGAGAGGTGGCAGTGTGAGGCAGCCGCAGGAACTCCTTACTGTAGCTGCCATAGAGGGCCCCTCCACTACATCCTTCCTGAACCTCTTACCAAGAAACCAACTGGAGAAATGTCTTGCAGCTGGGGGCAGGGGAGAGGGAGAGAGGAGTGGAGCCTTGCTTCTCATGAATGCATAGTTTTATTTTTATCTTAAAATCTCTGACTTTCTAAATGATCATGTTTCCCTTTTCACTTTGACCACAAGGAAACTGAATGCCACATTTCCAGCCCAGATGTGGCTCTATAACAGGCATTTCTATTTGCTAGTCTGACACATATGATGTGATAAGCTCTCCATGCACTGTTCCATATCATTGCCATAACAAACCTGGGAGATAGACAATATTATTGCACTCCTTTTACAAATGAGGGAACTGAGATTTACAGAAGTTAAATAAAAGTTGCAGATATCATATCTCTTTATTCCTCAGAGTATGTGTGTGTGTGTGTGTGTGTATGTTTTCTAAGAAAAAAATTATATAATCACATTACCATCCTCAAATCCAGGAAGTTTAGTATGAATATATATTATTGTCTGACAGAATTTCAGGGTGGGAAAAAAGGCATGCCTTTAAAGAAGAATACATTTAGCTGTAGGAAAATAAAATCATTTTTTCATCTTTATTTTCTCATACCTCCTTGGAATGATGGAGGCTACATTGCAGATTTGTTATTGGATTCACAATTGGTAACCACTGATGTAAACTCTTACAGAGAAGATTGAGAAAAGGCATTATGAAATGATTTTAATTGAATTAAATGCCATATTTTAAAAGATAAGTACTGTAAAATAAATGTACAATGAGATTATTTTAATGTTGACTAATTATAAGTTAATACACATCAATTTTCCATAATAGAGCCTAGAGCCTCCCTTAGTATTTCTTCCCTACAATGTTAGGATTTTGCCTTGACCTTCTCAAGGTGCTCTTGTGGCAAGTGGGCAAAAAATTGTAAAGTAGTCTTAAGACGAAAACTGGAAATAAATCAGAAACACTACCTATTCGTGTCGGAAGTCTTTTGTGAGTGTATCTGGAACACCATGAGCACACAAGGTCAAGGAAAAACAGTCAATGGCTTTGCCGTTGAAGAATATTTTTGAATGGGGCAAGACTTACAAAATTAGAATGCTTCAGCCCAAGGAGTCAGGCTAAAATAAGAAACCACTAAAGTCTACAAAATTATGATGTTCCTGATCCTCTGGATTCAGAAAAGAGACAACTATAAAGGAAATTAAAGGAAGAAGCACTTCATGAGTAAGCCATGAGTAGCAAGAAAGGCCAAAAATAAAAATATATTCAGAAAGGATTGAGAATTTTATAAATTTTAAATTTATAATTTATTATAGAAAAAGCCTGTATGAAAGCAAATAAGAAATGTCTCATTTATACCTCTAACCTGTCTTCCTATAAATATCTTTCAACTGAATGAGTCACAGACCTAACTCATGGTGACATTTTTATATTGTCAGTTTTTATTTCAAGGTCCCTGTGATAGCTCTACTTAATATGGTGTCTGTGCCATTGAGACAGCCATGTTCATTCACACAGTAAAACGTACATGGTTAAGGCATCCACACATTTTTAGAATATAAGTTCTAATATTTAAAATTCAAACAGAAGTCCTTGGGTCAAGGAAAAAGTATATATGTTACTTACTCAATGACCTTGAAATAATGGACTCAAAGTTGGTTCAGAAAGCATACATAGCCTTTAGAAATGTGAATCGTTAGTATTTTTCTCCTGTCTCATTTCTTTCCCCTGTTAAAGATATTTTTGGTGCTTCTTCATGTCAACATAAATGGGAGAGTGTAGGTTGTCCTTAGTGGTTTCAATTATTGCTGACAGTTTAATACAAGTCCAGAAAAACAAAACAAAATTAAACACATCTCATATATCTTTTTCAGTTGTAGAACAATTATGTAGGAACTACTTTATTCTGACTTGAGTTTATCAAATCAAACTTAAACCAAGTAGGTTGATTATAATAAGTATGCTCCATTAATATTTAACCTCTGAAGGGTACCATGTTACATACTGAGGATGGAACAGATTTTAAAGGTGCATTTATAAATCAGATTTCCAAATACTGAGGTAATCCATATTTTCTGTGAATTTACAAAAGGTATCTTGGATTTGGAGAATCTGTAGGATTGGCCCTTTTCAGTGACAATTTGGTATTTGGGTTTTGTTGTTACTGTTGTTATTTTGTCAAGAGAAGGCAATGGCACAGAATAGGATCTGTTATATAGTAAGCATTTTTAAAATAGTAACCTTTTTTAAAAATTCCATTAAATGATTATTTAATATTTCATTAAATGTCTCATGTTAAGTTCTCTATAATTTTGTATGACTTTAACAAATAAAAGTACACCTCAAACTGCAATTGTTCATTCATTTGAAGACAGTTACCTGCCTGGTAACCATATCAGAGAACCAGCAATGCTGTTTTCTGATAGTCTACTGGTCTCACAAAATTGGGAAATGTGATTAGCTCAGTGAATTGAATGCTGTTTCTAAAGACAATTGCTTCTTTCTCAGACAACGCAAGGATGAGCTGGAACAGAGAATGTCTGCTCTCCAGGAGAGCCGAAGAGAGCTAATGGTCCAATTGGAAGGTCTCATGAAGCTACTAAAGGTAAGACATTTCAATAAATGTTTCCCAGAACTATTACAATTTGTGTTACTGCATTTGTAAGTTTTTTGTACATAATGTACAATTTTCAATTTGCTTTTCCAATTCCTACATGTGATTTTTCCCCAAATGTTGTTACAAACTCAGATAAGGAACTATTTCTTAGACCCTTGCAACAATAGTAGTCAATTTTATAGAGCTCATTCTCACCTTTTCCTGGACCCAGGACCTTTATGGGCAAACTTTTTCTTGGCTTATTTCTAGTTCCTTTATGTCCTTGAAAGTAATAAAATGGGATTCATTTAGAAATATTTTATATTTGATCACTTTCAGCAGTTCTGACCAAATTGAACAGAGGCTAATGTCTAATTCAGAAAAATAAGATATAGCCACTAGACAATCTTGGTGATTATAATTTTATTAAAAGGAATAACTTAGCTAGGTTATCTCAGCAGTTTGGGAGCCTGAGGCAGGAGGATGGAGAGTTCAAGATCAGCTTCAGCAATTTAGTGAAGCCCTAAGCAACTCAGTGAGACCCTGTCTCTAAATAAAATACATATATTTAAATAGGGGGCGGGGCTGGAGATGTGGCTCAGTGGGTAAGCACCCCTGGGTTCAATTCCTGGTCAAAAAAAAAAAAAAGATGAAAAACTTCAGTAAAATCTTTTATCCCATTTGTATGACTATTTCACGTGACTTATAAGGGTCTCAAATACGAGCTATAAATGGGAATATTTCCTTACTCTTCTGTAGATAGAGTGTTTAATAAAGTGATCTGCGGAAGTCCTCTACAAAGTGCTATAATCTGTTACAATTCTCATTGGAAGTGGCATTCCTTCTTCAATAGAGCCTATTTCCTTCATCAGTATACATGAAATTAGTTTTCATACAAATTATGGCCACGTGTCCACAGTCAGCCCAGAAGTGCCCATGCCATGTGGTCATCTGTCTGATGCAATCAGGCCTGGCCAGCAGGGACTGGACCTGCCACATTCCAAAGGCAGAACTGGAACTTGTGATGGGAGAACAATGAAGGCTGTATCTCTGGGCAGCTCCCAGGAGGCAGGATGTCCTGACTTGCAGCCAAGGGTCCCCCTACCCCCCAAACACCATCATTTGTTATTTCTGTATCACCTTTCCTTTCTTCTTTTTTTCTTCCTCTATCTTTCTTTACTTTATATCCTTTCTTTTCCATTCTTTCTTTCCTTTTATCCTTTCTTTCCTTGTATTTCATTAATAAACTTCTTTTAAAATCTCCAGACACTATTCTTGTAACATATATATTTCTTTGTTTTTCTTTACTGTTTTATTCCTTAGTTAAATTTTTTTTATGCCATCTGTGTCCTCTCTAATAATCTGTTTGGGGAATGTTTTATTTCACTCAAGTGCTTTAGACTGACAAAGTGTAGAATTCAGAGTTGCCACCTATCTATGGTAAGACAGGACTAGATCATTAATAACCTTCTGCTGTTTCTGGCCTATTATCTCATTAGATGCAACAGAAAAGCTCTTTTCTGCTTCCCTTTCCAAATATATCCAATGAAGAGGTCTGAACCCATCTTGCCCTTCACCAAATGGCAGGAAACTTTCAAAAATGTTCCCCTACTAGTGTACCTAGAGGTTCTGTCACCATGACAATAAAAGCAATGGGATAGGAGTCTATTAATTTTCCAGCCATCTTGGTATCAACCTGGCCCAACTCAGCACAGCCTTTTACCAAGATGTGCAAGCACTGAGATAGACAGTTGGTGCTGAGATGCTTGGACATGTGAGGAGGGATTGGGTCTGTAGTGTCCAATACTTAGACACTTAGGCTTGGAAATAGAGTCCCTGAGGTAGCAGAGGCCTGGACCTGCCTTAGAGCCATTGATGTTGCCCCATCTTGCCTTCCTGCACACTGTGTACCTGCTCTTACTGGAACCCTGGGTAATCTAACTATTATCGATTCAATCTTTCTGTAGGAAGAAGAACTGAAGCAGGGAGTAAGTTATGTCCCCTACTGCAGGTCTTAACTAACAGTGGAGGGGCCTGCGTCCTGCTGTTTTTCTCATTGCTTTTGCCTCTAATGTATGTTCATGCTTCAGTTTGGAAAGAAAAAAAAAAAACAACTCATACTAATTTGCTTCCTTTTCAATGGTAGTGCTTGAATTGAAATTATAAAATTTGGCATTTATTTTATAACTATCATGGCTGTTGGCACCAAAAGAAGACCTATTACATCTTTTAGAAGAGGGAACAAACTGGATTTTGTTGGAAACATTTTAGGTCCCCAGAGATAGAAGTTTCAAATCAATTTAAACTTTTAGGGGTTGTTGATCAGACCTCTCTCTCTTAATAGAAAGACCCAGTTACTAGAGAGAGCTACACAGAGGTCAATGTTATCCCAAAACCCACAGCACACAGAAGGGAACCTCCACATCCTCTCATACCATGAATATTCAGTTCTGTTTCCATTTTACTGAAATGTTTGGAAACTCTTTTTTATAAGAATCAGGCAATTAAATCCCTTTTCATCACATAATTATTAGGCCTTCCCCCCTCCCCCGCATTGCTCACCAAAATGTGCTCAATCATGTAAGACTGTACTCAGTAACTGACTGCCCACTTACCATATTTTTGGTTCTTTCCCAGTATGGAATCTCAGCTGTTGATTGACAATAATCTCTTAAAAAATAATTCACTTTCAGTCTTCCTCTTATCACAAGAATATTTCTGCTCTGGGATTTCACAAATTTGATACAACGCATTTATTTTCTGAATATAGGGGCATTGTGAACTCCCTAACCATGTCCTAAAATGGACCCCTGTGTCTGACCCTGTGGTCGGGTTCAGGATCAGCAAAGGGAGCAGCATAATTAAAAATAATAATAATTATTAGATTAAATGAAAGCAAAAGAAAAGCAGCTTTAATGCCCCATGCATGTACCAAACTATGTATCACAATATATGCCACTTGCTAGTGTTATTAAAAAGTTTCACATTATTTCCATGGATCAATTAGAACTACAGCCTGTCCGATATCAACCTACCTTTTAATTTTTCTGTATGCTCTTTTCTATATTTCATTGTGTGTGTTTTTGTGTAACAAAGAATGTTTGCAAAAATGCTGGACACATTTCTACCCTTCATTCCCATGTTCTGTAAAAAAAAAAAAAAAGGAAAGTGTTAAATCAATCTGTGATGTCAGATAATAAAAACAATGTGCTACATTATTACATTATTTTGTACTTTGTGAAAACAATTACTTTACTAAGCTTAAGTCAAATTTTAATGAGAGACAGTCCTCGTGGGTTAAGGTCACATCACTTGTACAGCCTGTATAACTGCCCCTAAATGCATACATAGAGTATTGCTATTGTACTTTCAACACACTTAGATCATGGTAGAGAAAAATGCCTTACTTGTAATACCTCTCGTTGCAAACAGCCTCTTTTCTTTCCTGTCTCTTACTTTTGCATGTGCATAGAAAAAAAAAAATACTGCTCAAATATAACCTTCCCCCTTCTGGGGGAGAGAGAGGGCAATTATACTGTAGTTGGTCAGCCGAGCTTCAACCCTTTCCCATGGGATCCCTTTTCTGCCATTCCCAGGCAGCACATTCTTGAGAGGCTCCCTCACCTAGGATGTTTATAAACACATAGATGCACAGAGCCAAACCATGGCAGTGCCCTTAGGGTGGTATCCCTGCCACCTCACCTTTAGCCCCATAGCTCCTCCAGCCTCTGCATCTTGGAGGGTCAGCCAGCAGTGGGTACTGCAGCATTGGCACCTGAGGGCATCAGTACCATCCAGATGTCAGTTAAACATTGTCTGGGTGTTCAGAGATTTTTTCCTGCCTGTTTTATCTATTTGCTTTTATGCTCAAGCCTTTCTTCACAAAGGACCTGGAGCAGCTTACAACAGAATATATAAACAAGGACTCCGTGAAATTGAAAATAGAAAAATCTAAAACTAAGGAAGAGGAAATGCAAATATGTTAATCATAAGGGACAAGGATGTTACTCTGAGCTTTCTGGCAATAAATCAAAAAAAGGAAAATATGATCCGTGGTTTCATCAGTACAGAAATACCACGCTTTAGCAGAACAAAATTTCTGTGGCATATGATACAAAAGGCAGTCTTCACTGAGAACTTTATAGAAATAGTACTGCAAACTAAAATGGAAAAATGCAGTCAAAGATTTCATGTGGCTGTTCCTTATACTGACCTTCAGTCCAAATTAAAGACAGAATCCCATAAATCCCAGCCCTATAGAGGCAGTTCTATAAAGAAAACAAATGCCATTCAAATCTATAGACTTCTCATGGTATAACATGATCTAAGGAAAGAATTTAGAGGTTTTAGATTGGTATCTGCTTCTAAATTCTATTTTTATTTATGAACCTTTCCCCTTTGGGGACATTATCTTTGTAAAATCAAACTTAAAACTCCCCACACAACAAATTGTGCTTGATTTAATAACCTCTCCATGCTTTATCATAAGTCTGTGTGGTTCGATGTAGTGTTTTATTATACTGGTATATATAATTCCTACTTACACTGTTTCTTGTTATGGGTAATGCATGAATTTATCCCCCTTGAGGAGAGAACATGAATTTTTAAAAAATAGTGCCTGTAATATAATATGATGATTATGGTATCACAAGCAATAAATTTCTTTTTTACAAAACTTGAGTTGAAGTTATCCTACCCTCTTTCTTCTTTGTGTATCTTTAAGATTTACTGAAGGAGCCATAAAAAGAACAGTCATAAAAAGTTCAGTAATGAAGGCAGCATCTTGGATGGAATTGCAATAACAATATGTTCCTGAGTTTCTGGTGTACTACTAGTTCCAAATATTATGTGCCAGGCTGACTTTGAGTTTAGAAAGTAAGGTCTCAATAATAAATTTCTATAAAAAATTACAAGGGTTAGACAGTGCTCCCTGCTCTTCACTTACAGCTATAAGATCTTGAGTAAGTAAATAAACTTCCTGATAACTTATTTCGAACATACTGATAATACATGGCTCATAGAATTAATTCACATATTTTAAAAGATTATGGATATGAAAGCACTCTGCAAAAATACTAGATGGATGTCAGCTTTAACTATATATGTATGTATTTATATGTATCTAAGTATATATAAACTTTTCAAATTGGACCCATAGTTTACACAAGTACACACACAGAGAGAGACTCACACAATTAACAAACAGTATCTCCATCAGGAGAAGAAATTTGAACAGACTTTAAATTTGTTCATATTTCTCGTAAGTGCTTATAACAGAAAAAGTAATAGAGCAATCTAATAAGATTTTTATTTTCCTGTTTCTGGTAACATAAATATCATCCTAGGTATGCTAATATTTTCAGAGCATTGCTATCACTCATGTCAGAGGAGACATTTTTGAACAGCCAATACTGAGAAATGCTGAAAGTGTCAAACTTTCTGCACCATGTTCAACAAGAACTCCAAGATCTTCTCTGAAAGTTTTATTTATAACACACATTTTTTTTGTTTGAAAGAGCTAATTGGCACAGGATGTGTATTTTAGTCAAGGATCAAAATAAAGTTTGTGTTTATTTGCAGTGAATTCTCTTTTTGAATTTACAGTAAGGATTTACTTTGAAAACTATAGACTTTAGAATCAAACTGTTCCTCATTGGGGAGAATAATGTATGTACATTGATATTTCATTGAACAGTTCAACTATTCCAATTTAGTGGGGGAAAAAAATTGTCAAATATCATTCCCAATTCCATCTCCTGTCCACATTCTCTTCCCTGTTTAAACTGGGTGGTCCAATTAACTCAGGAAATTCTTGTCACTCAGGTTCCAATTACTCCCAAACATACTCTGGAATATGACCAGGCCAGAAAGGACCGGTTTTGACAGCCTAGGTTTCTCCTTCCTTTATTTCTTTTTTTTTTTTTTTTTTTGGTCATTTTCTTTGGTGGGTTTTCCATGGAGTCATGGACCAGTAAAAATTGAAGGAGGTAATAATTCATCTCATAGATGATCATCAGCAGTATAAACACTAATATCTAGTGTTTAGAATGTACCTTTTCAGTTGTGCGATCTTCTTTTAAAAAATATATAAAAGTTGGGATTCATTAACTAATTCTAGAAAAGTAAAAAGTATTTCTCTTCTTAAAAACCTCCTAAGACAAAGGACCCCCTCTTTCAGTTCAGGATAAAGTCTACAATGAATTTCCCAAGGGTAGCTCCTCCCCCTTCTCTACCTCATTTTTTTTCTTTACTCCCCACAGGGAAACTGGTGCTTTGGTTCCACTGGCCTCCCCACCATCCCAAAAATACCCCTCACACATCCCATACCTTGCTCATGGCTAGTCCAAAACCCAGGGAGTCACCTCTCAATACTTGGTCTCTCCTGCCTGGATATCCTTTGTTTGGACCCAAGTGGAATAATTCCCACTGCCGCACCAGTCAGAATGAACCACCTCCTCTGTATCCCACAACACTTGGTATACATCCTTCCCTTTAAGAAACCATAGTATAGAAATCACCATCAGTACAATAACAGTGGGTAAACTTGTATTGGAGGAAAGGATGACAGACAGTGAATGTGCCACACTGCTTTGCTGTGCCTTCCCAGGCTGCTAGGTACCACCAGGCATGACCAGGCTACACTGTTAGCCAGACCTGGAGGCAGCCTTTACAGGACTTGGGGAGTGGGCTGCATAATGCCCTGCCTTACTGTCAGGGTGAGCTGATTCAGCAGTTCGACTGCTGCCCCTTTGCTTGAAGCACCCTTCCTTTCTAGAGCTGAGTAGAAACCAAAATACTCCCTGGGGAAAAAAAAAATCAGAAAATTGATGGATCTTGTCAGACTTTTTAAAAATTGATACAATAGCCGGTTGAATGGACTCAGAGGATGGTGTGTGGAAATTAATTTTTCATTTATTCTCTAGGAAGAGAGCTATTTTAAAATTTGCCAAGTGTGATATATATGTTTTCCTTCTTCAATAAATCAACTCTCTCCTCGGGAATTTTAGATCTATATATTGATCTGCATGGACCATTGTCCCCTAAGTCTTTGCACCATTAATCATGGAGTAATTTCCAGGGAAGCATGCTCCCAGGGATTATTCACTCTAAGTCTTCTGAAGTTGGGTAGCAAATAACCATGCTTCATGACCCAGCTAGAGGCCACCATTCTACAGGGGTCATCACCTGTGAAAATGAAACTCAGTGACATCATCACTGAGATGCCCCAATGCCAGCAGGCCACTGCCCTTTCCTAATGGCCCTACAAGAATGGAACAGAAAGGAAGAACAGAGAAGGTGTTTTCCACACCAGTGCTAGGAAGGTACCATTCATCAAACTGGGCAGTGCTCTGACGAAGAGATGGGGCCAGGATCACCCAGGTAGCTAGCATCCAGAAGTCTGCATAAGGCTGGACATGCCTCGGAGTTGAAAATTGCAGGAAAGATGCAGCTGAATCTTTTCACACAGAATCTTCCACCTAAATTCTTCACATAATCAGACTGCTTGAAATTGCTCCAATTAGGGATTCATTTGGGAGATGGTAGCTATTAGTCATTCACACATTGGTGTAATTTAGATTCAGTCAATTGTTTTTCCCTTAACACAGAACCACAGTCAATTATTTTTCTCTTAACACAGAAGCACTAATGGGAGTTTCAGGGAAAAGAATCAGGCAGATTCTTAGGGCTAGCTGGCTTTGAAGATCAGACACTCAGCAGGGAGGCATTGGGCCTCAGACACCTGGGAGCCCAGCACACTGAGAGCAGGGGACAGCCTCACAGATGTACACCTCAGTTACAAATGCTGCTAAAGAGAGGAGCCCCATGAGCATCCTGTGTCAGAGAACCTGGCATAACAGGTGTAAGCAGGGCTGGGGTCAATACAGCCCCAGTACAACTACTGAAATATTGAAATATGGTCCTCAGCCCATATCTGAAATTGTTGGGTCCCCAAATTCAAAAGTTTTGAGGTCTCTGAAGGGTAGTGCGATGCAAATATCGTATCCATAGCTTCACGTTCCAGTAGAGCCCAACTCATTTAGGAAGCAATATTTTGTTGGTAAGAATTTTAGGGGTATCAAAATTACAGAGAAGAGACTGGGGGCCTGTACTTCTGTGCTGATCCATAAGCAAACCAAAGGCCTCCTGCTACACTGAGCACTCACACCACCCCGTGATGAGGTCTCTCTCCAACAGCACACCCTCGGGGGGCTGTGCCTCCACCCTTCTTGGCCTGCAGTTCACTAAATCTTTCTAGGCTGAGTGAACCACAGACAGAAGCATGTGATGATGACAACATTCACAATCCTGAGAAGCAGCTGAGGTGCTGTGGAAAAGCCCAGGTTTGTAGTCCAGGGGCTAAGGCTGGGGGTCCATTTTATCTCTGCCAATCACTAGCTCAGAGACCTTGGGTAACACAGTTCTCCCCTTGGAACCTCAGTGTGTGTCAATCTGTAAAACAGAAATCATAATAACTTATCTGGTTGTTAGGAGGATTAAGTGAAGTATTGGGGGGGTGTTAAAGACAGACTGCAAATTGCTATTTAAATCAATTATCATTTCTACTACTATATTAGAAAATGGGACAAAACAATGTCTAAAAATGTTTTATGCACTGCAAATTACATACGAAAATGAAATTTTAGGGCTGGGGATTTAGTCAGTTGGTAGAGTACTTGCCTTGCATGCCTAAGGCCCTGGGTTTGATCCCCAGCACCACAATAAAAAAAAAAAGTGAAATTTTGTTATTATTGTGAACTTCCTACAAAGAATCTGGTTCCTAGAGTTGAGAGGCCAAGAAGAGACCACTTCTACAAGTACTCTGTCCCACTTCCCATCTCCAGTCCCGAAACCCTAGTGACTAATTCTTTGGTAAAGAGGACAGAGAGGAAAGACCCAGAGACCCCGCTAAGGGCCCTGGCTTGGAAAGGATGCACAGGAGAGGTGGTCCAGCTAGGGAGCACTCAGACCACCTAACCAACATCCGTCTCCTTTGAGGGACACTTCACCAACCATAGTCCCTCCTCTAGCCCAGAGCACTGTGAGCTCAGCCACCAGCTCTGCCAGTCGGGCTCCACTTCCTAAGAGCAATTCTTGTCACTCTCTGAGCCTTGGAATCCATAGCTGCATATTTAGAGGAATAATTCCTACTTCATAGGGTCATGGAGAGAAATCAATGAGTATATCTATAAAACCCTTTGAATATCATAAAGCATGACTCAAATATGGAGTTATTTATTACTGGCATGGGAAGCTGGGGACACAGCAGTAGCTCACAGGGTTTCAGGGCCATGGGGCTGAGCTGCAACATTTGCTGGGGAAACCAGACCCCTCCTTGAGCAGGCTGAGGAAAACAGGCTGCAAAGCATCGCAAACCAGCAAAGTTCTCTCTCCCGGGCCTGGAAAGACCATTGCAAGGTACTGTTAAGAGTGAAGGAATGGATCCTCCGCCCTCTGGGCACCACATGAATTCTTTTCTGTGCTCTGTTCTGGTTTGCTTCATTTTAAATTCTGGGGTTTTCTTCAATTTATAGATTTGACAATTGTGTGTGATGCTGAGCCCTGGAGAGCTAACGGCATGGCATTTTCAAGACTGATGTTGTGTGTTTTTAACTGCAAGCAGCTGAACCCAAAGCAAAGATCTAAATAGAATATTCCAGACCATTGCTCTCGCAGTGCATGTCTAGGAGTTTGGATGGCTTTATGATGAATCTGTGGGCCTTGCTGTGGGAGCATTCTCACAGTAGCTGGCCCGAATGGCAGGCTGGGATGGAACTGGTGTGGACCCCCAAGTCGGTCGTGTTTGCACTTGAGGGTCTCCTTGCATTTTCTTACATGCATGCTTGATTGTCTTCCTTTGGCTACTAATTATTAAGACAGAGAGACTATTTCCAAGGGACCTCATTGTAGAGACAACATCTCAGAAAGCTTTCCTGCCAAGTGCAAATGCAGAGAAAGGGGGCTTTTAGTTGTTTTCTTCTATCTTCACTTCTTTTAAAATCCTACTATTCTCACTCTGCTATAGTACTGCTTTCTCAGAAGTGAAGGACATTTTCTGCAGGAAACAGTAAGAAACCACGATTTCTGCAACCCCCAATCACAATGAGATATTACTTCATTCCAGAAAGAATGGCAGATACCAAAAAGACAAAAGATAATAAGTGCTGGAGAGAATGTAAAGAAAAGGGAGCACTTGCACCCTGCGGATGGGAGTGTAAATTAGTACAGTCATTGTAGAAAATAGTATGGAGATTCTTCACAAAATTAAAGATAGAACTGTCATATGATAGGCAATCCCATGACTGAATATTTATCCAAAGGAAGTGAAAGGAGTATGTCAAAGAGACATCTTTACTCTCATGTTTATTGTAGCTCTATTCCAAGAGATGGAAAGTATCAATTAATGAACAGATAAAGAAAATGTGGTACAGTACACAGTAAAATACTACTTAGCCATAAAAAATGGAATCATGCCATTTGCAACAACGTGGATGGAACTGGAGATCATTGTGTTAAGTGAAATAAACCAGACACAGAAAGATAAGTAACTGCATGATCTCACTCATACGTCAATTATAAAAAGTTGGTTTTACAGAAGTAGGAAGTAAAATGGTGGTTAACAGAGACTGGGGAGAGTAGGGGAAAGTGAGGGATGGGAAAAGGTTGATCAGTAGGTACCACATTACAACTTGATAAGAATAAGAAGATCTGATGTGCTATTGAACAGGAGGATGACCATAGTGCCCTACTGTACCCTGTTTACTGTGTAGTTCAAAAAAACAGAATTTTGAAACAATGATAAAATGTTTGAGGAAACAGATATGTTTAACCTGATTCAAACATTACCCAATGTATACATAGATCATAACCTCACATAGTTATTGCATTAATATCTACAATTTTTATATTTTCATGTACCACTTAAAGATAAATTTAATTAAACAAAGGGAAAAAAGAAAACAAGATTTCTTTTTTGTCTTCCCCATTCAAATCCCCGGGTCTCAAGAGTAATTTGACAAAATCAGCTTTTACTGTAAAATAAAGATTAAACAATTTATACTTCATTTGATTCCTAAATTGAGACTTAATATGCACAATACAGCAAGACATGATTTAAACTTTAAATTTGTCCCTGAAGATGATACCAGGGAAGACAGGTTGAACATTCAGGAAGCAAATATTCTGCATCCATTTCAAATAGTCTCCTACTTTGTATTTAAAACATTCTCCTCAGTATGTTTTTATGCTACATAGAACTTCCTTCAAGGAGGAAATACACACCTTGTAATTATTATCTGTTTAACAACAGCTTCATCATATGTACACACATCTCCTATATTATAGAACAGTGCTGTACTAATATTGTTAACTTTCAATATTTAACCCAAATTTCAGATTTATATGAAAATAGGATCCAAAATTATCCACACCTGCAACCCAGGTTTAAGATTACCTACTCAATGACCTAAGATTTCTTCCTGCTTTGGAATTTCACTGTGTTTAACATTGGACCAAGGCACTGAGATGGCATATGGCATTTTCTTGGGAAAACAAATTAATGACTCACCTTGTCTCCCCAGACCCAGGGGGCAGGCTCTCCGCGTTCCTCCCCCAGCCACACCATCAGCAGGCCGATCCCCATGCCCATCCGGTCCGTGTCCACCTGCTCCACCCCGACGCATGCGCCTCAGGACTCTCTCACAGGGGTCGGGGGAGATGTACAGGAGGCATTTGCACAAAGTAAGTGGTTTGCACAAAGTAAATGGTTTATTTTATTTTATTTTATTTTATTTTATTTTATTTATTTGCTGTGGTTTCCTTTTAATGGGCAAATAGGTCACCAGGATCCATTGAGTGGTGGACAGTTACCCGCCATTGCCACATGTGGACACTCCAGGGTATCAGAGAACTCACTGTCATTTTATAGATTGGCTGTGGAGATTTCCTAAAGAGGGGGATCATTGCCTTGTGATATGGAACCGCAAAGTTAGGGCTCCAGCAGAGGAGGGCAAAGAGGGGTGGAGATGATAACCAGTATTCTATACCTACAGGAGGGGCCCCCCAAGGCAAGTGACTTAAAACTTTCCTACCACCACTTTTTAAATTTATAGAGCAACAAAACAACAACAGAAAAGTTCCTCCTATACATCCTTTCAATTCAGTTTGTCCCTTCTCAGCTTTTGCCTTGTACATAAATACATATATTTGTATGTGTGTAGGACACATATTATTATTTTTTGTTTACACAAATCAGATCAAGCACTGTATTTTGGTCTACAATTTGCATCTTCTTGACATGAGTAATATATCATGAACCATCTTCCAGGTTCTCACCCAAAGATCGAAAGAGAAGAGAAACATAGTTGACTCATGTTTTAAAGAGAAAGGAAGCATAAACAAAATCAAAGAACAAAAACAGACTCAAGGAAACGCATTCAAAAATAACTGTAGAAACACAAATCTTCAGGGCTGGGGTTGTGGCTCAGCAGTAGAGTGCTCACCTTGCACATAGGAGGCCCTGGGTTCAATCCTCAGCACCACATGAATAAATAAAATAAAGATATTGTGTTCAACTATAACTAAAAAATAAATATTTAAAACAAAAGAAACATAAATCTTCAATATCATCTTTTGCCTAACAATATTTTTTAAATGCTTTTGAGCATCAAAAATATGCAAAGATAGCCAGAAGGGGAGGAAACAGACGCTCTCATCCTCCATGTATAGGGGTAATACCTTAACATATTTTAATGGGAAAGAATGATAAACTTTATTCTGTTTTTAGGGGAAAAAAAGAGAGTCCACAGTAAGGCTGTTTCTTCTGAGCACTGAATATGATTCAAGAGCTGCTTGTGTAATTCACAAAAGAACTTTCTGTGTTTATAATTTTAGAAGGAAAAATATGCTTTTTCTAAATCCTCTTTTAGAGAAAATACAGAATTTTAAATCAATTTGTGCTTCCTATTATAATTAATGTCTTCACCTAGCTACTTTGATTTTCCTGATTTAAAAGCATTGATTATTTTACTTATTTAATATTGCGTTCTGAGTCGACAATGAAATGAGGCCTAAAAGCAACCCTTAGCTCATAAAATGTTCATTCTACAGAAGGTCATTTGTAAGTCAGTTATTTGGAACCCTGTATACTTTTTCCCAAAGATATTAGCCCTCTGTTCTCTCTCTACTTTGCCCCACACCCAAGCCAGCCTATGTAACTCTTTAGTATGCCTGAAATATGAGAATAATCTTTTTCTACCATAGAGTGTGTTCCAACTTAGTCCAAGCTCCAGTTCAGGGTACCTGCCAGGCATCTGTCCATCCTGGCAGTGGAAGCAGGAATTCTCACCCTTTTCTCACATTCTGGGAGCATTCAGAGCATGAGCTTCTCATTCCCAACAGGGACCTATCCTGGTAGGAGCTCTGGAAGCCCTGAAGGAGCCTGAGCCTGTGCTATCAGAATCCATTGTGCTCAGCCACAAGGTTATGGCTAGAACAATAACAATAACTATGAAGGTCCAGCTGTCCGCACAGACCAGAGTTTTTATCAGTGTGGATATTCCTAGGAAGGATGACCACACAAGCTGGACCATCCCAGTTTATGCCAGGTCACCCAGTCTTATCTGTGCTAATCTCTTTCACTTTCAAAAATTGTCCCAAATTAAATGATACTTTATGTGAATCTCCATCATTAGTCATGCCTTCTTATATCGGGGCCACTACCCAAAGCACAGTGATTGTTTTTTTTTTTTTTTTTTCTTTTAGGAAATGGACCAAAACACTTCTGAAAGGAAGTACTAGAAGTTTTCTTGCTATAGGTTATCAAAGGAAATGATAAACAAACAACATAAAATTGAGGGCATGGGGAAAGCTCCTATTTTTTTAAAATGAATATTTCTTCTTTGCTGAAGGTTCAAGAAGAAATTTAAGGAATGATTTGCTAGTGGCGGCAGATTCCATCACTAATACCATGTCCTCTCTCGTCAAAGAGCTGAATTCTGGTGAGTCCTTGGTGCCCCCTCATTTATCTACTCATTGCAAAAGATCTGTAAGTCCAAGGGGCCTCTTTCAGAGACCTGCCCATTGTCAAAGTTAAAAGGATATTTGAAAGGTCTATGTGATATTTTGGTGGTATATTCAGATTTTTTCATAATGTTTATATTTTGCTTATTAGAAGATTATTTATACATGCTCAATACAGAAAGTTTGAAAAATGAAAAAAAAAGTATTAAAATTGACCTAGAATCCAAAGATAGCCACTGTTAATGTATCTAGTGATCCATAGTAACATGATGTGGAAGTTATATTTACAGCGTTAAGTGTTTTATATACCTTTTCTCACCCTGTTGATTTGAAATAGAACATCATTTGAATGAAGCTGAACTGAAATTCCCCTTTGCAATACCTCCTAAGAAAAATTTACTCAGAAAACAAATAACATAATATTGTGGGGACACTTTTCCCTCCTAATACTACAGAGTTTTTAAAATTTCAGCAGGATGAATATACACATAAATATCTTGGCAGTTACTAATATGTCTCCATCTATTCCATAAAGCAACCCAGTAAGGTATTTGTCGGGCAGAACTGTGGTCTTACAGTAGATTACAACTATAAGAAATAAAACTTCAGTATTAAGAAAAAAAATCCAGCACTTAAATTTTTTAAAGCCTCTCTAATAAGAATTAAAGTAACTGAAAACTGTGCTGCAATTTTAGATTAAGATTACCAGGGGCTGGGACTATAGCTTAGTGTTAGAGTGCTTGCCTAGAATGTGTGACGCACTGGGTTCGATCTTCAGCACCACATAAAAGTAAATAAACAAAATTGTAATTGTGTCTATCTACAAATAAAAAAAAATTAAAAAGAAAAAGATTACCAAAATGACAAAATAACAACCCAATTAATAGCACATACTACTTGCCCTAACAAATGATAACTAACGGGTTCTTCAGGTGGAAGTCTCATGCACTATTACTTTATACTCTTACCTAAGTGATTTTAATATCATAGGTTTATATTTACTGGGGTAATATTAAGCAAAAGTAACAATTCCAATGAAGACATTCGTGGAGAGAAAAAAATAGGAGTTTTAAGAAGTGAAGTCGGATATTAAGACACAAAAATTCCTCCTAACATTTCTGAAATTAAAAAAAAAAATTGTTGCCAGGCGCAGTGATGCACGCCAGTCAACCCAGTGACTCAGGAGGCTGAGGCAGGAGGATTGGAAGCTCAAAATCAGCCTCAGCAACTAATTGAGGCCCTAAGTAACTCCGAGAGACCCTGTCTCTAAATAAAATATTAAAAAGGGTTGGGGATGTGACTCAGTGCACAGTGGTTAAGCACCCCCTGGGTTCAATCCCAGTAAAAGAAAGAAAGAAAGGAAGGAAGCAAGCAAGCAAGGAAGGAAGGAAGGGAGGAATTGTTGTGTATGAAATTATTTTATAGTAATTTATGTCAGTATCAATTCTCATTTTGAAAAAAAAATTGACAAATGTACTTTCACTGGCTGATGTTTTATACAGCACAGGTGGATTTGCAGATCATAAACTATCTAATGAGTCATTTTTTTTATTTCTTCAACTGCACCCATTAGAGGTGGGCAGTGAAACGGAAAGTAACGTGGATTCTGAATTTGCACGGACTCAGTTTGAGGATCTGGTTCCATCGCCAACCTCTGAAAAGGCTTTTCTAGCTCAAATCCACGCCCGAAAACCTGGGTACATTCACGGAGGCCCCACCACAAGCACCATGCGTAGCGACATGTGAGTATCCTTTGCGGGGATATATTTTTCTTAGTAGCAAACCAATCTGTAGGGAGCCTTAAGAAAGTAAAAACATGATTGTTTAGTTCTTCACTTTGGAAAGGAATGAGGCCGTTTCCCTTTCTACCAGAAGAGACAGAAGGGTACTACATTTAAATCTGGCATTGAGATTGTTTCCCCTTACAATTGGAGGGATTATCAATAAACTGAGCCAATCAGTGCTTGTTGAGAACTTGGCTTGCCCAAGGCTCTGGGCACAGATGCTCCTCCATGAAGTCACATCCCAATAAAACCCTCATAAGTTGAAAATATTGTGAGTTGAAAATACATTTAAAACAACTAGCCTACCAAATATCCTAGCTTAGCTACGGAGCACACTGTAGAAAATATCAATCATTGACTTTCCTCATCTGAATGACTGACGGGGAGCCGTAGCTCACCGCCACTGCCCAACATCACAGAACAACATCTCACTGCATATGGCTACCCTGGGAAAAGATCCAGATTCAAAATTGGAAGTATGGCTTCTACTGAGTGCTTATCACTTTTGCACCATGGTCAAGTTGTCCGTCAAACACGATATAATTCAGGAATAGTCTATCATATTAAAAAAAATACTGTAGCTACTTTTCCAGGACTCAGGCTAGTTCAGAAGATTAATCATCCTGCCTTCAGAATTTATTGTATCTGGACTTAGAGGACCTAGTGATGCTGGAGAAGTTTCTCTGTTCACAATGAATATAAATTGGATTAAAATAAATAAAGGCATAATGTCTCATTATAAAGAAATCCACTTTACTGAACATGTTGACTGTGTACAGATCTGACCCTCGGAAGACTTGTTTTGCAAAGGTTTTCACCTTTCTGGATCAGCTCAAAGTAGGCAGCAGAGGAAATGAAGCTGAGAAAGTAAAATAACTCCAGACAGTTGCAAAGTTCAGCTTGGGAAGAGAAAAGAATAAAATAAAGGAAGGGAATTTGGAAGTGAGGTGTTAGGAGCACAGTCTCCTGGAGCTATGAGAAATGTGAGGAATGGCACTAAAAAAAAAAAACAACAGAAGGGTGACGCTTAATGTGAAGAGTGAAAAATATTCCAGACCAGTCTACAAAAATAAATTGGGCTGGGCACAGTGGCACACGCCTGTAATCCCAGTGGCTCAGGAGGCTCAGGCAGGAGGATCGCCAGTTCAAAGCTGGCCTCAGCAATGGCAAGGTACTATGCAACTCAGTGAGACCCTGTCTCAATAGGGCTGGGGATGTGGCTCAGTGATCGAGTGCCCTGGAGTTCAATCCCTAGTACCATCCCCTTCCCCATCAAAATAAATCGGCTGTGTTAAAGACCCAAAGAAAAACTAACCAGAGGCTCTTCTGATGTTTTGCCTCTCAATCCAAGTAGTGAACAAAAGACCAGCAAGAATGGAGAGCTATAAAGAGACCTGGTGAAAGCCGGCTGTGAAGGAGCAGAACATGAGATCAGAGTAGAAGAACAGTTAGGATATGATTGAAAGTGGCAGGCTGCAGCCACTTCTAATTTTAGTTTGCTTTCATGTTCTTTCCTCTATAATTTAGAATAGTTTGTTTCTTTTTCAAACTGGGGGGTTAATTGTCATCTGTTTTGTCAAGTAAATACATATCTACTTGATTTTTTTTTGTTAAGCATGTTCATGGTAGCTATCTAAAATGTCCCTTGCCCCAATTCTAAAAGCCAAGACCATTAGTGCCACTCCAATCTACTATCCCTGGTATGCTGGGGAGCAGGACCAGCTACCAACCAGGGATTTGGAATCCTGGAAGGGTAAGTTCACATGCACTTCACAGAGCCTTTTAGGCTGGCCCCAAACCTCCAAAAATAACAAGAACATGTCATATAGATATAAATAAATGTGAAAAATGGCATTTAATCTCCAGACTAGAAATGTCTCCTTGACCACTCTTTTCACTTTAGAGGATATTTTACACACTGAGAATATTCTAGTCACATGACTTAGTAGTGAACTTATGTTCAGCCCCATGAAGTGTTTTTACATATCCTGGGATGAATAGAGGGAGATAATGTCTCATCTCAATGAGTGAAGTCATTCTTTTCTATTTATTTGATAGTGGAATTAGACAATTTAAATGAATCTTCAGGTTTGGAACTAGTGTAAATTTTTAAGATCAAAAGCATGTGCCCTAAATTGACTCTCATGAGTATGCACACACATGTGTCAGTGTGTGTGTGTGTGTGTGTCTCTGGGTGTATGTGTGTAACACAGAGGGTTAAATTATGAATAAATGTCTTTAAGAATTATTTCACTAGAGGGCTCACTCTCCTTATAGAAACCGCTCTTGGATTCTATGTGAAAAGCCCCCATCATGGGAAAACTTAATAACCCTTCAAAAAACAAGTTTGTCCTTTTTCTGTAGAGTATAGGACATGTAAAGGGCCAAACTATTCCTGTAAACCCTGCAAACACACTGATCACCAATGATCACCAGATTGCAGTGGAAAAAGTGTGTATGAAAATGCCTTGACTGTGTATTCCTCCAAACCTCCAATTTTTTTTTAAGTTTCCCTTCAGAGAAAAGAGACATAGAAGTGGCTCAAGGGACAGATAGCTAACGCCACAAATTCCACTCATACTTGTCTTTAAGATGTGCTCCAAAATGCCAACTGTGGTTTATTCACAGAGTTACAGAAGATGGGGATCCCTACGTGCGGCCTGAGGACGAGAACTACGAGAATGACTCTGTCCGGCAGCTGGAGAATGAGCTGAAGATGGAGGAGTACCTGAAACAGAAGCTGCAGGACGAAGCCTACCAGGTACGGGGACCCCTGGCCCCACTCCCCCCACCTCCTCAGCCCACGGTAAGGGATCTTTCCCAATCCTCACAAAATGGTTGCTTCCTCCTTCCTTCCGCCCTCTTGTTCCAGAATATTCTCACATTACTTCTTAGTCCATATATTCCAGACAGTAAAAATTTTAAAAACTTCTCATAGCTAGCCGTTACTCACTGTGCATTCTCATGAATTCGGGTCTGGAAAGTGAAAAGAAGCCTTGTGACATTAGCAGAAACACGGTGACTTAACAATCTAAACTCCTCCAGGATCATTAAAGTGCTTTTTCTTCCCCCGCCCCCCACCCCCATAAATTAAAAGAAGAGGAGGAATACAAAGAACAGTGCACGCATAAATATACCTCCTCCCTTGACTTGTTTGTCCTCAGCCTCCCTGACTGCCCACTTCATGGCAAATGTAAGTGGGAAGGTGACAAAACTTAGTGAGGAACGTTGGGGGAACTGCAGGCCCAAGTTCAATGAGGTGTGAATAGACACATCTTCAGATAGAAAGTATCTTAGCCCATCTGAGAATTCATAGAACATAGCACAGGCAATTGGGAATAACTGTAATTAGTCACTCCTGCTAAAAGGGACGTTGTCCTGTCTTGTTTGTCTTTCTGTGAGCATCCTTTCTCTTTACCTGCAGGTGTGTTGTTGAATTCTGGGAGCTCAGGGATGCTTGTCTGGTGGAGACCTGCTGGTCCCCAACCCCAGTGGGTTACTGTTTTCCTGTCAGATTTCTTTCCAATGGCCACACAACCTTTCTCCATATTCTTAGATCAGCAGTGGCCCTTTTGTACTCCATTAGTGAAGGACAGAGAAATAGAGGGAATAAATTGTCTCTCACTTCTCGTATATTTATAGATTAAGCCTTGAAATATTTTCCCAAGAAGAGTGTAGCAAAAGAGAAATTGGAGGCCTGCCAACTTCACCCCAACAATATAAAAAAAAGGTTTGCCTCTTTGGAAGTTTCCATTCAACTTTTTAGTTAAGCAAGCACATTTTAGAAGCAACCAAAAATGTTGATCTTTCGTGAAAAGATCAAAGTCAAACAAAGGAAAAAAGAAAAGAAAAACAGAGATAGCATCTGTGGCACCATGCTTCTATGCTACAGAAACAGTACTCGTCTGAAAACCATGGAGGGCGCTCTTTCTTTGCAACTTGTATGGTTTTCCACAGAAGGAAATTATCCCAGAATGAAGCTGGCCGGGCGTCTCTGGGAACTCTGAGGGATGGCATCCCTACACGTGCCTCCCGTGACTCTGCACATAGAGGGAAAGAGATGTGACTACATAATCAACATTCTAGTTCATGCTGTTAGGGGGTCCTTATTAGGCCTCCCTCTTTAAATTCCTATCAGTTTCTGGATTTCGGTGACAACAGTAACTGAAATTCTAGAAGTTATTTAAAAAAAAAAAAGAGGCAGCCTTTCACCATTCTATATCAAATAGTAAATTTTTATTTATTTTAATGAATTAGGAATTTAATCTTAGATGAGTAAAGTGAGGGGAAATTCTATTAATGACGTACAGTCCCATTGGAGTTCTTACCACCTCTGTGTCTGGTGAGTCTTAAGCTCTCTCTCCTTGCCTTTCCATGCCCGATGACTTCAAGGGGAAGGGCAGAGAAGGGGCTGGGAGAACATAACAAGCCCATGTGTCCCCCTCAAGATGAACACACTGGAGAACGCTGGAGTGGTTTTCCTGGAGGGCTCTGTGAGCAGCCGGTTATTGAATGGATTGGAACACTACTTTCTTTCATTGCACTCTCTTTCTGTCTTTGTGCATGGCTTCCAGCCAAATAATTCACCAGCTTGACTGCGTCACCAACTTGACATGTCACCTTTCTTGTTTGTGTCCTTTGTCACCCACAGGTCAGCTTGCAAGGTTGAATGCAATATCCTTTTATCACTCTCCTCTCAAGTAAGTACCTTCTTGTTTGGGAGGAAACATGGCCACTCCACTGAATTCTGAGAGCTTGTAACCTGAATTCACAATCACTCTCTCCAAAGTGTTTCTTTCTGTGTAATAAAATATCCTCCTTCCCTGCTAATGTCGACAGATTCTCTCAAGTCTATGGAGCATTTCATTATAATCCAGTGGAAATCTCCCAGACATCCTTGGGAGTTGACTTTTTCCTCTGTGAATTAGAGAAGTCTACCAGAAACTTCCTTAACACCAGAGATACCCCGGAAGTCCTCTGCAGCCAGGATGCTTAGCTAGCCACTTCACCAATCCATCATGACATCAGAATTGCCCCCTCTGAAGCACCTAGGAAGGAATCAACCTTGTTCAGCATTTATAGATGAATCAGCTCCTTAATCACGCTACATTCAGGGCCCAAACGACCAAATGTGTGTACCTTAACAAAAAAGAAAAAATCAAATATTTTTAAAATGAAAAAATCAAGTTGACACAGTGGCACTCACCTTAATCCCAGCAGCATGGGAGGCTGATGCCAGAGGATCACAGTTTCAAGGCCAGTCTCAGCAACTTAGGGAGATCCTGTCTCAAAATAAAATATAAAAAGGACTGGGGAATGTTGCTAAGTGGTTAAGCACCTCTGAGTTCAAGCCCCGGTACCACAAAAAAAAAAAAAAAAGAATCAAAATGGAGAAGGGATTCTATAGTCTTATATTTTGGGGATAACTGATTCAAATCCATGATGTAATTGAGTAGGATATAAATTAATTTAAAATATCATTTATTCCGTATGAGATCCCATCCCAAGGATCTACCTGAATACATGTAAAATCTCTCATAGTTATAATGTAAAGAGCACTTGACTAGCAAGATCACTTAAGGGTGAATTATGAATCTTAGGCTATTGAAGCCATCAGACCCAATTTCAAATATTGATTTACGGGGTTCTGACCACTCCTTGAGAATAAAGTGCCCCCCCCAGGACCTTTGACACCTGGGGGTCTGAGGGGTCCTGGCAAAAATATATACATATATATTGGTTTTACCAAATTGTAGCAGAATAAATCTGGACAAATTATTAAAGCTATTTTAGCCTTCAGTTTCCTCTGTACAAACATGTCAGGAGCCTACCTCATAAAAGAATTGTACTTCCTGAGATGTGTTTTTAAAGAGCTTGACACAGTAGCAGACACCGTACAATTTATTAAGAACATGCACATACATGCTTGCCGTGATGCTCCATGCTTTATATATAGTGGTTATGCGAGCACTTGGGAACCGCTGGGACCACGGGGACTAGAGCGAGCTGGCTCTCCCTGTTTTTATAAACAAGATCAGGCCTCAGCTACATACAATGATTTGAGAGATCTTGGGCTACACTGTCCCATAAGTCTAGATGGTTTCTCTGGATCCAGCTGATGGTCATTTAGATGTCCCCCACTAGAGTTCAAAGTTCATGTACTTCCCATATTGATCTTACCACCCATGCCCAAGGACTTGTGTCTGCTTAGTTATACAGTCCTTTCCAATCGTGGAATCCCTTCAGTCTGTATAGTACCGTGGAGAGTAAACTCGACCAACTCTGGTTGCTAGTTTAAAAAGGGATATACTTCTCTTTAAATGGCATCTCAATTAGTAAAGAATATTGTGTTAGTTTGAGCACTGCTGACACCCTGTCTTGATCCTCAGGTTAAGATTAAACAAGTAAAAATCATGGCACAATGTCTATGATATGCATTTCATGAGCAGAGAGGAAAGCGCCTACTGACCACACTCTGCTCTTCCCGTATTGGATTTGAGAATACAGCACCACACACCCTCCACATTCACGATGACTAGAGTGAAAAAATTCCCAGGAGCGGTTTCTGAAAATATTCACTCCAGTTATAACAAACCTAATCCCAAAGGAGCAAGCCTTTTCCTTTAATAGCATTTTCTTTCTCTGAGCTTAATCATTTTTGTTCTATCTATTATTTAAACATTGGTAGATTTTTCTTAGAAAAATATTTCTTTTTAAAAAGCCTACTAAAACAGCCTTAATATAAAACCATCGACAGGACTCTGAATATGAACCAGCCTGGTATTAAATCAGCCACTTAGGCAAAATTCACTTAATATCTCACAGACTACTACAAAAGCTAGTGGCTTTTCATCTTGTAGCTAGTTCCATCCTACTAAATTTTTTTCTTAATGTAGCTAGGAAATATAGTTGGAATTTTATAAGATTTACATTATTACAATATTTCTGTTTGGACTTTCCGACTGTGCTGCAAGACCAAAAATGATCCCAATATGTTCCTCTTAGTCAGAAGTCCTGAAGCCCACTTCACTGGCTTGATGTCAGCCAGTCATCCACCAAGGCAGAACCCTACATGGGTGAGGAGTCAGAAAGTGGGACATCAGAAACATAGAAGACTCATCCTCTATTCAAGTAGGGCTTTAGGCGTATTTGGAAATAAATACACACTTGTCAGCATCCTGAGCAAGCGAATGGAGTTCCTGGTGGACTGATTTTCAACTAGCTCCTTTTGAAAAAACAATGTACAAAAATGGTTAGTGCTCAGCTTAGTATCCCCCTTGTCTCCATTTTACTCTATTCAAACTTGGGATTTTTTTTCCATCCTCTGGCCACTTGGTATATCACTTTCCTTGCCTGGTCACATCTTAACTTAGATATGGGAGGATTGGATCATGGAAAGTGGATTGAAAAAAAATCAACATGGAATTCTGATAGTGGGTCAGTAGTGTCCTCTCCTTGTCCAAAGAATAGCACAAATCCTTCCATGGTACCTCAGGTACCTCTCCCAGAAAGAAACTCAACAAAGAGAACTTCCCGTCCTCTCTTCCAGAAGGTGCAACAGCACACCGTGTCTTACAACACCCGTCCCTGATTAGGAAAGAAGTACAGCAAGTGTGCATTCACATGTATGTGTATGTGTGTGCGTGTGTGTATATGTGTGCATGTATGTGTGCATGAGTGTGTGTGTGTATGTATGTGTGGGAAAGGGGGAATCCTAAGTTTCATAACCCTAATTTAGAAACAGTTTTCGTCTTTAAAAAAAAAATTACACATTCCTTATTCCCAGGCAAGCGATAGTCAGACAGATGATAAGATGAGAACTGGTGATGATGGAGAGCACTGCACCCAGACAGAGGAAGACGGCAGCCTGGCAGCAGCCTCACCGGAGAGAGGAGCCACCACACCCAGCAGCTCCTGACAAACCCCCACCCCCTAAAGATGTGTTCTGATGCCTCTAGTGCAGCTAATTTTTTTTTTGTTGTTCTCTTAAGATTTGTAGTTCATAGGTGTGTATTTAGAAGGGGGAAAAAAAAAGACTTCTGTTCAAAGCTAATTTATCTGCTACATCTTCTGTAACATGGCTCATCCCTGGTTAAAAACAAACCAACACAGGCTGAGAACCATGCTGCTGTTACACACGATGGCAGTATTAACAAGCATTTTAAACCTTTGCACATGATATTGAAACTGTTCAGTTTACAATGACAATATTAATACTGTTTATAGCTAGAAGTTTGATTTCTGGATTCTTTGAGATTTTAGCAAAACAGTATATTATACACTGGACCTTTGTTTTTCCATAGCAATTGGAAAAAAAAACAACCACTTGCAATTATTCATAAATCCTGAAGGGTCCCGTTCCTGAGAGTACAAGCTCAGAACGTGGAAGCCAAGACAGATTCTTGGCCTGCAGTTGACCCCAAAAGACTTTGTGAGCAGTGATTTGAACCCATCATTAGAAATAATCCACTCTCGGGGGCTTCTTTCCAACTTTGGGTTGTTTTCTTTCAAGATACTCTAACAAGTCAGCCATAGAATTTAGTGTAAATATTTTTTCCAAATAATCATATTCAAAAAAAAGACAACATTCAAATTATATAGAATCTAGTTTTTAAAATCAGCACAGATCTTCTTAAAAACTGTGAACTATGTTTTGAAATACTCGTTACTAAAGCTGTTTATAAACCACAGGTGCCATAAGATCCCCAAACGGACTAAAGTTATCTATGCTCTTCCATGGTCTTGTTCCTCTCGGTTTAGCTTTAGGAAGCATGTCTTTAACAGCACCGCTCATTCACAAGCTCCCCTATCAGGTCACGGAGGCCTTCAGCTTTAAATGTACAGGCTTAAAAGTGCGCTTGCGAAACGTTCGCTCTCCTTTTATTTCTGAATGTCGATTGCCTTAGCTGGCCACCTGGTGTTCTGCATGCAGCGTTCTGTGGTCACGTGAAAGGAGACAGGCTCTTCTATATTAAGCTGGGATTTTTGCACTCAGTGAAAAAAATAACTAATGTGCAAAAGAACTGCAAAGACAAGAGGATAAAAGTCTATTGATGGTCCTTAGGAGGGCCCTCTTCAGAAAGAACTAAAGACCGTCCCCTCCCCTCACTTTGGGATTCTGGGGAAAATGGAAAAGCAATCTTCTGTTTGTTTCAAGATTTGATGGGGGATAAAAGCCTGCAGCATATTGGATATATCATACTTAAATTAGCAGCTTCTCTGGAATTCCTGTAGTACCAGTGGTTCTCAAAGGATGTTCCCCAGATCAGCAGCATCAGCATCACCTGGGAATGTCTTAGCAACGCAAATTCTTAGGCCCCAGCCCATGCCTACCGAATCAGAAATGATGGGGATGGGGCCTAGCAATCTGTGTTTTAATCAGCCCTCCAGGCAATTCTGATGCATGCTAAAGGTTGAAAACTACTGCTTTAGAATTCAGTTGTATAGTAAAGTCTCCAGAAAGGTCTTATAAGTAGGAAAGGCTCTGAGTCAACCTCAAAGCTTCAGCGATTCCATTTCTGCTTCCAAGGTTTGCAAAACCTCCCACCCCACGTACCTGGTCTGTAGTTGGTAGGTGTCGGCTGAGAATACTCATTCCAATATTTTTAAGCTCCGCTAGCAGAGGGCCCTCCGATGTTTATGCCTCTGCATTTGGTCAGAAACCATCTCCTTGGCTGCCCTTCACAACAAAATCGCTTGCCTTGGGGATAGTAAAGTGATTAACTGGCATCAGTGAGGACCCCACCCTGCCCCTGGATGTACTTAATCATACTTCCCTCCAGAGAACCCGCCTAAACAAATGTCCCTGAGCACAGGCTAACACCAAAGTGGCACGACTGCACAGTTCTCTGATTTCTTTGCACAGATGAATTTTATTGTGGGTTTTGTCGGTGTGTTGATGTTCATCTCTCTTCCCCTGCCCATCCTCTGTGAAACCATACCTCTCTAGATGGAGCAGGTGGCCATTGGTGCCTCATACTCAGTACTGAAAACCACTACATCCCAGCTACCTACATTGCTGTCAGTTCGCAACCAGAGCCGGGTGGTTCTTGAACTCAGAACTCAGACCCTGCAAGTGGCACTTCTGCCACTGGCTGGACTGAGCTGACATATGTTGTCTCTTTGTGTTTCGACATCAAAACGTCTGTCTGAGGTTTGAACGGTTCTGCTAAAAACCTTCCCCCTTGTCATAGCTCTCATCGCCTACCAACTCCGTAACCCATCGTTCAAAGCCATTGCAAGGACTCTGGAAACTGCCGCCCATGACCAATTTCTGACTAACCAGCCACCTTTTCTTTCTCTTAGCTCCACGTCAGCACTGAGACCAGACTCAAGCACCCCTGTCCTGTAACCGAGACAAAATGGCGTGTGTTGTTTTGGGTTTTTGTGGTTTTTGGTGGGTTTCTTTCCGTGGCTCTCCAAATTTATTTTTGGGATCTGTTCTAAGTGCAAACCCAGCAGGTTTCATCTGTCCTGTCCATTAGATAACAACTATATCATGTGGGGGTTGTTTCTTTCTTGTTCCACAATGAATTGCACATCCGTCTCCATCAGAGCTGTAGCCTATTAATGAGCACTGATCTAACACAGCCAACCCTCCCCCACAGCACCATGTTAACGGAGGAGGGTAGAAGGGTGAAATCTACAGGACAGGATTCAGGAATCAGTTGTGGTTGGTCAGGACGGAAGTCGGGGTAAGTTTGGTTGGTCAGAGGGAGTTGTGCTGGAGATTGTGAAAATGGATTCTCGGATGATCTATTATAAGGCAGGGAAGGCTCATTTGTAAGTAGTAATGTGAACTGAATTGCATTAAGAGTGTGGCCTTTGTTGTGATATACTATGTATTTTCTTATATGCATGAGCCAAACTGTTGCGTCATAATTTAGCACTGATGTCTGCTTTTATTTTGATCATCTTTGTCCACCCTTATTAGTTCTTGGCTGTTAACTGTAGATAGATCTTGTACAGACGGCAACCTCTGGTTGCTGCATTCACCTTGGTTCGATTCCATGCAAGGAGCCACAAGCAAGAACTCCACTGTGTCCTCAGAAGAAAGGGCATTTTTACTTTTGAACCAAAAAAAAAAAGAGAGAAAAAAAAAATCAGAAGCGTTACATCTTGCGGCTAATTAACTGTAAGGCATTTTTAATTATGACTACTGTAATTTGACACCATTTGAAATAACCAATTCAGAGACACTAAAGATTTCACGATATTCATTGGTATTGTAACAAAACTACTATTGTATGGATTTTTTGTATTGCTGTTAAGTATTGTTTTGTGTGTGTGCGTGTGGGTGTGTGTGTGTGTTGGAACCTCCTGGGGACATGTTATATTTTGAAGTGATTAAACTATTTAATTGTGTGTCTATATTTTGGAATGGAATTATTTCTTCATTAAAAATGTTTTTAAAAACACTAAATCTTGCATGTTTTATTCCTGGATTTAATGACTCTTTCCTAGAGCAACATGGAGTCATGAAGAAGAAAGACAGTTCAGCGTTTACAGTATGGATCAGGGTACAGTGATGAAATATTTGATTAACTGAGGCAAAATAGCTCATCTCTTATAAATATTTGAGTGGCTTTATGTTTTTTATTTATAAGACCTAGAAAAAAATATATACGTCAAAAAGATTAGCAATCTAAATTATGCGTTTAAGGATGATAATTTTGTTTTCTTCATTATCTTTTTCAGACTCCCTGTCATAGATATTTGGAATAGAGGGGATGGATGGGTGAATAGATAGGAAACACCTGGATTGGACTTTTTTTTTTAATAAGGCTGAGTCACCCAATACCTTTAGAAGTCTTGTCTAACTATGGGAATTTTCTTTGCCTTCAGTGAATAAAGAAGTCCCTTTCTATAGAATTGTTAGGCTACAGAGCATTAAAAATTATATGCACGCTTGGTTTATTTTAAATAAAATAATAAGCATACTAGAGGCTTATGAATCAAGTTAAATAATGACAATTTGTGATTCCCTCTTCCTCAAAGCTATTTAGTTCAGTAATGGATAGAAACAAAAAATATGGACCAATAATGCTGACCATGGATATTCTTAGATAGATAGATAGATAGATAGATAGATAGATAGATAGAGTTGTAGATGGACAGAATGTCTTTATTTTATTTGTTAATTTTTTTAATTTGGTGCTGAGGATTGAACCTAGAACCTCACACACTGAGGTTCTAGGTTCAATCCTTAGCACCAAATAAAAAAATTTTTCCACTGAGATACAATCCCAGCCCCTGTAGATACTCTTCATCACTGGATCCGCTGGCTCACACACGACATGAGCTAAATAACATAGGTGATTGGCTCCTTCACTTTGCAGTGCCATGATTGTGCCACCAAGAGAAGAAATGCTGCTAAGGATGAGTATCAGAAAACCAGAACATAAAGGGCACTGGGCAAATGATCTGACATTCCATTTTTCTGGAAGTCTCTTTGTGGCTACTCTAGCTTAGGAGCAGCTACACCTTGAAAATATCTAGGTAGGAACAATTAGACCTGCTTTCTGATCTACAGCTCCAAGAGAAAGTTATTTTTGCCTTCTTTGTAATTATTTCTTAGCAAACACCTTTCGTCCATCCGCGGGATTAAGTGGGGAGACCAAGAGACTGAGAAGAAAGGTATGCATGAAGGTGTGCCTCCTCTAGGCAGGGTGACTCCTCTACACACACTCCGAGTCTCACTCATCTAGTGTGTGGGACACACACCTGAAGGTAATGAAGAGTTCATTTGCCAGGACCTGTTTGTATCTATACATTTTGTGCCAAACATCATAGATTTATCATTAATTTTATGCATCTGTGTTTTAAATCATATATAAGCAATAAAAATGGTATTGGTAATAAAAAAATGCAATATATCCCCACCTCAAGTTGGTATACTGTAATTGAATTTTGACACTAACTACTCAGAGTTAGGGCGGACCCCACAGGCAAAGGACAAAATCCTCCACAATAATGCTGCTTAAGACAGTCCTAAGTCTGTGGGGTCACCTACAGTTCTGACTAACCAGCTAGAAATTCAGGGGTTCCTATGATCCCCTCATGTTAAATAATTCACTTGAACAACTCACAAAATTCACTGAGTGCACTAGATTCTGTATTAGAGTTTTGTAACAAAGGATACAGATCAGGAATGGCCAAATGAAAAGACACAAAAGGCAAGGTTCAGGGTTGGGGAAGGACACAGAGTAGCAGTGTCCTCCCCTTGTGAAATCTGGTCATGTCATTCTCCCAACGCATCCATGTGTTCACCAACCAAGAAGCTTCTCTGAACCTTTGGACAGAGATTTTGTTGGGACATGATTGATTAAATCAATTCAACTCTGACCTCCTCTCTCTGGAGGTTGGGCTGTCTCAAAGTTTCAATCATCTAATAACATAATTGATATTTCTTGGGACCACTCTTTATTCTGAAGTTATCCAGGGACCCACAATGACTCACCTCATTAACAAAACCACTCCTATCAGGAAATATCAGTTTTAAAGCTCTAGACGAGATATATTCTCTGTTATGCCATATAATAATGCTTCCTTTTATATTTGCCCATGTATTTATCTTTACTGGAGAACTTTATTTCCTCATACAGCTTCAGATTACTATTACTTTCATTTCACCATGATGATTCCCTTCAACATTTCTTACGGGGCAGATCTATTGGTAGTAAACTCCTTCAGCTTTTGTTTTACTGGGAACGTCTTAATTTCCTCATTTTTGAAGGCCATTTGTGCCATATATAGTATTCTTTGTTGATAGTTTTTTTTTGTTTTGTTTTCTTTCAATATTCCCATTGCCTTCTGGCTCCCCTGGTCTCTGATGAGTAATCCACCAAAAATCTTGATTGAGACTCTATTTAGACAGCCACTTCTTTCTTTCTACTTTCAAGATTCTCTCTGTGTCTTTGGCTTTCAAGAGAATTTGTTATAAATTGTCTTGATGTGGATTCCATTAAGTTTATCCTACATGGAATCTATTGAGTTTCTTGGATGTATGGAAACAAACTCCACGGATAACATTTCAGGGGGATTCATTGGGATATCACTGCAAAAATACAAGAGAAAGAAATCATGATAGTTTAGACTAACAGTAGAGTGGAGCTGGTTGTTTTCGTCAGCTTTCTCACTGCTATGTCTTAAAGAACCAACTACTACAATTGTAGAAGAGGAAAAGTTTGAGAGCTCATGGGTTTCAGAGATCAACAGACAGCTCCATTCCTCGGGACTCGAGGTGAGTCATGGCTGGAGAGTGTGATGGGGGGAAGCAGTTCACATCACAGTAATCAGGAAGCAGAGAGAGAGTCTTCACTCTCCAGATACAAAAGATACACCACAAAGTCACTCCCCACAAAGTCCCACCTCCTCTAGCCGGACCCTACCACTTCAGTTACCACTCAGTTAAGCCCTATCAGGAGATTAATTCACTGATTGGATTAATATTCTTATAACCCAATCATTTCACCTCTGAACCTTCTTGCGCTGTCTTTTGGTAGACTCCTCACATCCAAAGCATGAAATTGGTCATGTCCTAAATATATATTTTTTGAAGGATGGAACAACTAGGTTTTGTGGCTGGGTCGAATTTGTATGAGAAAAAGAAGGGAGAGAAGGATGATAGCTAATTTGAGTATTTAAATAATCAGGAAAAAGGTGAGTAGGAAGAACAGAATTTGGATGGGGAGAATTTCAATACTTCCTTTCTGGACATAATAGAATTGAGAGGCTTATTAAACACTCAAGGGTAAAGGGGAGTACAACCTTGGTGATCTAGGCTTGGAATCCTGGAGTGAAGTCGAAACTGGAGCCACAAATCTTAGAGTCATTACCATAGAGATGATAAAGGAGATTGAGAAAGAATGATCAGAAAGGTACTAATAAAGTCAGAAGCTATATAGTGGGCTAGAAACCAGATGATGAAAGTGTTTCAAGACAGAATGTATGATCCACCATGCTGAGTGCAGCTGATAGGTCAAGTAAGATAAGAATGAGGAATTGACTCATTACGTGTGTGTTGAAATGAATTAACATAAAAATGTCAAAGAAGCCCTTTGCTATATTCAAGAATTCCTATATTCTCAATGAAATCTTCAAAAAAGCTAGGTGGAAATGCATGTTTGTTTCCCTTCTGAGGGCCTTAAGAAAGTTTTTATCCTAAATAATGAATCCACAGAGTTGACATGAGTTCCATCTCCAGACACCTTCACAAGCCAGCTTCCTGTCTTCCCTTTTGGAGATGTCAACAGACATAGACAATACTGACAAATTTACATATTGTGATGGGGTTATAATAACCACATCAAAGTAGAAAACATGCCCCTATTGGCCTTTCAAATGTCTTTTTAATGAAAAGAATATATAATTGTTATTTTTGGAAGAGGAGCCTTTCTTTCTTTTAGAATTTCACCTGCCTCAATTATTTTCAGTAAAATAAATGCTACATGATAAATCTTCCTTGCTCTCTGGATATATAAAAATAAAGTTTAAAAATGACTGTGCCATTCTGTGTGTGTGTTTGGCATTTGTCTATTGGTTGCTTTGAGAGTGAAACTAAATGAAAGGATACATGGAAGGGACCTAGCAAGACATCGGAGCATGACAGACATCAGCACATGTCAGTTCCTTTCCCTTTTACCCTTGTGTGACTTGCAATCCTCACTCGTAAAAGGGTGACAACAGGTTTTTTTCCACATTTTTTTATTGGTGCATTACAGTTGTACATATTGATGGGAACTGTTACGTATTCATACCTGCTCACATGTACATGCATGCAATATAACAATATAATTTGGCCACTATCACTCCCCAGAACTTCCACCCTCCCTCTATACCTACCACTCTTTGGTCTCTTTCCTCTACTGATATCCCTCTGATTTTTTGGAGATCCACCCCAACCTGTTTTCCTTTTTCCTCTCTAGCTTCCACATATGAAAGAAAAAATACGACCCCGAACTTCCAGAGTTTGACTTATTTTGCTTAACATGATGGTCTCTAGTTTTATCCATTTTCCTATAAATGCCACAATTTCCTTTTTCTTTATGACTGAATACAAAATTCCATTTTATGTACACACACACACACACACACACACTACGTTTTCTTTATCCATTCATCCATTGATGGACACCCAGGTTGGTTCCATAGTTTGTGCTGTTTATAAACATGAATATGCATGTGTCACTGTAGTAAGATGACTTTAATTCTCCAGAATAAATACTGAGAAGTGTTATGGCTGAGCCATATGGCAGTTCCATGCCTAGACTTTTGAGGAGACTCCATACTGATTGGTTGTGCTGATTTATAGTCCCATCAACAGTGCTCCTTTTTCTCCACATCCTCTCCAGCATTTATTATTATTTGTATTCTGAGTGGTGTGAGATGAAATCCCGGTGTAGTTTCGATTCGCATTTCCCTAATTGTTAATGATGTTGAACATTTTTTCATATATATTTGTTGATCATTTGTATTTCTTCTTTTGAGAAGTGTCTGTTTAGTTCATTTGCTGATTTATTAATCGAATTATTTGATATTTTAATATTTATTTTTAGGTGTAGATGGACACAACACAATGCCTTTATTTTTATATGGTGCTGAGGATCAAACCCGGTCCTGCCCATGCTAGGTGAGCGCTCTACTGCTGAGCCACAATCCCAGCCCTTCATTTTTTTTTATTGTAAAGATTTTGAGTTCTTATATATTATAGATATTAAACCCTTATCAGAAAAGTAGCTAGCAAAGATTTTCTCCCATTCTGTGGGTTCTCTCTTTCCATTCCCAATGGTTTTCTTTGCTGTGCAGAAGATTTTTAATTTGATGCTGTCCCATTTAGTAACCCTTGGAGTTATTTCCTGAGCTTTAGGGGTCCTACTGAGAAAGTTTCTGCCTGTACCTAAAAGCTGGAGTGTTGACTCTATGTATTCATCTTGGAGTGGCATAGTTCTTGGTCTGATTCTGAGGTCTTTGATCCATTTTGAGTTGATTTTGGTGCAGGGTGAGAGAGAAAGGTCTAGTTTCATTCTTCTATATATGGATAATCAACACAAAAATAAACTTAACTTATAAACAAATGTAACAAATACTGTTCAATCCTTTTAGGAATAAAATGTAAATTAAGTTATTTATTCCTACTTAAAAACCTATTAGATGAGCAAAGATTTTTAGTATCAGCCAATCATAGAAAGTGAAGTATTTGCTGCTGAGAATAAGCACTTGCAAAAATGGGGGGAGGGCAGACAAACAAGTGGGGGGAGAAAGGGAGAAGAGAGGCAGTGAGGGAAGGAAGAAGAAAAATTCAAAACCATCCTTAATTTATCATCTAATAACCACATCATGTCTAAACTTTCAGACAAAAATATAAATAACTTAAAATACAGACAACAGAAAATTGTTAACAGAATTATGTACATCTGAACAATGCAATATTTTGCATCATATAAACATTGATGCAGAAACACTAAAATGACTATTAACTGAGGAGAATGTAAATTGGTGGAGCCTCTTTGGAAAACAGTCTGACAGTTCCTCAAAAGGTAAAACATAAAACTTAACCATAAGACGCAGCAATTCTATTTAAAAAATGAAAACATACATTCAAACAAAGATTTATACACAAGTATTCCCAGAAATAACAAAGAGAATGGAAACAACTCCAATATTAGTTGGTGAGTGGATAAACAGAATTAGGTATATACCTATAGTAGAATATTATTTGTAAATAAAAAAGGAATTAAGTAAAGACAGTGCACCTAATCTGAAGTACTTGGGACCACAGTGTTTGGAATTTCAGACTTTTGGGAATTTTAAAATATTTTCGTTTGCATAATGATTTACTTGGGGATGGCACCCAAACTGAGACACAAAATTCAAATGTTTCATATCCATCTTAAACACATAATGTGGGGGAATTTTATTTCACACTTTTAGTGTACCTGCATTTTTTATTAATCTCATCACATGAGATCAGGCGTGGAATATTCATGTCAGCACTCAAGAATTTCTAATTTTGTGGCATTTTAAATTTTAGGTTTTCAGAATAGGGATGTTCAACCAGTATTGATAGCTACAACAACATGGGAGAACCTTGAAAAAAGTATGCTGGGTGAAAGAAACCAGTCTGAAGAGATCTCATGTTGTTTTATTCCATTTATATGAAGTGTCCAGAGGAGACAACCCACAGAAAGAGGAAGTAGATTAGTGGTTGCTTAGAACTGAGGGGTTGGGAAATGGCTGCCAGGAAATGAGATTTTTCTTTGGAGGTGATAAAAGTATTTTAAAATCAATGTCATCAACATACCATGTGCACAATGTAAATATGTTAAAAATAGCGGAATTGTGCGCTTTAAATAGTTGAATTGTCATATGTGGATTAAATCTCAATAAAGCTGGGATGAATAAACATGACTGAAGAATGTTTTGATAACAGGATCAAACACTCAAATTTCCTGTGGAAAAAATGATCAAAGTAGGATTCCAAAAATGTACATAAAGCACACAACTATTTTAAAAATGTACTGAAAAAGAGTAGAGACTTCTAAGTTAAATAGCACAATCTAGGAGGAAATAACTATTTTGAAAACTGAAATGCAAATGAGCACAAGGTCACTGAGTCTTGTGGGGAGAACTAACCAGAATCCTAAAGCCTCAGGAATCAGAATCGGTTGCCTCTGAAAATGGGAGAGACAACTAGGAAGGCGATTTGAAAGCTTTTGAGGAAATAGATTCTAGATCTTTTTATCTTCTATATCCCATTGGGTGACTGGCCCTCTTCAACTTAAATGGACAACTGGAGTTTCCTGCTAATATGAAGGCAAGACAGAGAATGTCTAATGGGGTCTAGAGGGTCCCAGGCTGGGGGTAGCCATTCTCACACGTGATTTGAGTTACCTCCCTGGCTGGGTGAGAGGCGCTTAGACAAGTGTGTCAGAGCCTGTCCCAGGTACGAGGGCTTGTCCATGTAGAGGTATGCCTGGCCACTGACCCAAAGACCAATCGCTGACCCCCTCGACCTTCATTGGATGGGATTTTCCCTTGAATTTTTTGTTCCCCAATAAAAGCCCACTCCCTGGTGTGCTCTTGTTCTCTCGCTAGCCTCTTGTGTAAACCTCACCACCACATTAGGTGGCTGGAGGCAGGAGCTAGGAGAAGCCATCTCCGGAGCTGGGCATTAAAGGTAACGAGAATATGTCTCTAATTTTAAAATTCACTAGTTAATTTCTATGCTTCGAACCTCTTTTATGAAGCTTGCGTGCTGGTTGTGCAGCAGACCAGGCCTAACATGAGGATGAGGATCACACATACACAAGGACTCTAATATTCTCATAATACTAAATTCTTGAGACCCTCCAATTAGTTCTCCCCACTTTACACACCAACACTGGCAGCCTTAAAATCTTCATATGAGAGATAAAAGGCTTTCTTTGGGGACTCTAATTAATAAAAAAAAAAAACCCTAAAAATATCAACGTGTACCCAATCAGAGCGCTGTACAGAAAAACTCATTCTCAAATTCTGCCCCACATATGTTAAGACTACCAACTAGCTCATTTAGATCCCTCCACTATTGAATATGAGTAGACACCAAACATAACAAGACATTCAAGTAGAGCTTTTAACAAATAATAGAGACCAAAGCAGAGAACAAAAACTCAACCTAGTGGAATAGCAAATTACATTGTGGAAATTAGATGACACTAGCTGCTAAAATATCAAACCCACATAGAACAATGACTTAAACCTAGTATATATCCCAAAATGGGAATCCCTCGTTAGTAAGCAGGTCTCCTCCAAATACTGGCTTAGGGATTCAGGCTCCTTTCACCTTTTTACGATTGGTAATTTGTATTCTGTTTCTTAGTGGGTTCCCCAAATTGAATAATGTCCAGAGCAAGAAAACCTGGATCTACTCTTATTGCTACCTAGAAACAAGCTTAAAAGAGGGGGAAAGGGTAGAGAAAGAAAAGTTGTTTAAGAAAAGAGGTAATCATAGAATACTTTGTAGCTCAGCTTTGAATCTTAAATGCACACAGAATGTTGATCAGCCAAAATCACACATATTGAGAATATATACAGATATATGTGTATATCTATATATCTATAATATCTATATATCTATAATATCTATATATCTATAATATCTATATATCTATGTATATAGATATAGATATATAAATGGAAGAGGGGAACAGCTAAATTCTCATCTTCCATAATAAGAAGTCCATAGATAATGCCTAAAGTTTTGAAAACAAAAAGAAATAAAAGATATTATTTAGATATTAGGTAAATACCAAAAGAATAAGCTTAAAAGTTTGAAGTCAGTTGCTTCTGACAAAGGGAATTTAGGGAGATGAAAACTCTTAAAATATGTGAGTGTAATTTTTATTTTTTAAATGAAAAAAATGGTAGAAAATATTTTAACATATTAACAGTAGTTGTCCTTGAGCAAAAGACTTTTGAATAAATTATTAAGATATTCCTCTTTCATCTATATTTTCTGCATATTCCATCATAACATAGATTACTTTAATGATCATCATGTTAAAGAATAAAAGTAATGTCTGTCTCAAAAGCTGTTAAGAATTAAATGTGAAATGCCTTTGAAACTAACTCATATTTTAAATTTCTAGTTATTTGACTTAAATAAGAGTTCAGATTTATGGGATTAAATTTCTTCTCATTTGATAGAAAATTTGCATATATTTGACCAGACACCTCCCTCATTTTCTTAACTATCTTGTCTTTATCCCCACCCCCTTAATAACAAAATAAATGCCTCTCCAGGAATTACTGTAATTTTTAGGGCCCCTTTGAGGTAATCACTTGACTGGTAATTAGACCAGAGCTGTCACTAGGCAATTCATTTCATGTCAATCGTTCTGCCTGTCACAAAGTTATAAACCTCTCAAGGTCAAAAATCCACACACTCGCTTTCCTTTCTTCTCTTCCCTTCCTGTCGATTTATTCTTCTTACTCCAATTTCCGACGCCAGAAAAATATAACCAATATTTGTGCAACCCTTTACAACTCTCAAAAAACTTATTTTACATTTAATCATTCCAATATTCCTTTCCGGAAAATGTTGTTTCTTTTCTCCTTCTAACAAAACAGAAAAATGAGAGTCATGGAGTGTTTTGCCCAAAAAACACTCAGTGGGAAAGCTATGGCTGGAGCCCAGATTGCAACATCTTCATGGATATTTACAGAAAGTGCTCAGTGAAGGCAGCCAACAGAAACCTGAGAAGAACCTGGGATACTCCTTCTCCACTTAATCCAGATTATGCTCCTTTGTATCCACTTGGCAACAATGTAGTCACCCAGAAATAGAACCTAGAAAGCTCTCTGCAATTAAAACATCTGCAGATGAGGAAAAGTAAGAAGGAAGACCCAGGCATGCCATCAAGAGGCAGAGGGAAAAATCAAGTCATTTCCCATTTATGAGAAGATGGAATGCTTCTAGGAGAAGTTTCAAAAGCAGGCTTCTCTCTCTCTCTCCAGGGGACTTTGGCTCTCTGCCACCAGATATGGTATCTTAGATTGGACTGGAGAGTGGTGTTCGGTTCCTGGCTTTGACTTAATTCATCCTGCTGTCTTCTGGTTGCCTTAGCAACCAGAACTTTGAGAGTATTTATTTTTTAACATGGAGTGAGTAAAGGAGAATGGGGTCTAGGGAAAGACAGACTGTGTTATACACTAAGAACACACTCCCCAAAGCACTCCCCTAAGACTTCATACATAAAAGCCAGGAGTGAGAAGGCAGGTCTATATGCAGAAAACTGGAGAGGTTCAGAGCAAAAAAACTTTTCCCTGGTTCACAGCCAATTTGGGAACAATGCTTCTCTGAAAAATAAAATCCTTTATAGTCTTAAACAGAAAAAGAATGAAGCCTTTGGGGGATACTACATGTGAAAAGAGAAACATTTCTCCTCTATTGAAAAGAGAAAACTCAATGGAGAGAGACAAAAATATTTGTACAAAATGAAAAAGAGAGACCCCTCTATCAGAAAAACTCTGAACAAAGTCTAAGAAAAAATACTGAGAACTGAATGTCAAATGTAGCTTAGCTTTTCGGCTCCCACTATCCAATACAAGGAAGCTGTTCAACTATAAGACAAATGTTTTTCCAGCTATGAACTCTCTCGAGGCATATATTGTGATGATCTCTGGATAATAAACATTGAATAGGGTAAAGTACAGTCTTCAATTTTTTTCTTCTAAAAATGCACAGAGTTGTTCTTTGTATGACTAGTTAACATGAGGCTCAATTGCAAGTTTGCAAAAGTGACTTGTACAAAGCTAACAGGAATTATTCTAGAACAATAACTTTGGCCTGGTCTGGCCTGCTGGAGGGTCAGAATTTTGTGAATGGTACTCATTCACTTATTTGCCTTGTTAGCTGCTAAGCCTATGGTGAGTAGATTCTGTCCTCATTTGTAGCATCATCTAACCCAATTTATTGCAAAATGATTGAGCAACAAATACAATGAAATAAAGAAAATAAGGGAGATGCAGTATTCCCCAGGATACTCCTCTATCAGTGGTCATAGGATTTTTCATAGAAGCTTCGGAATAGAAGAAACCCTATTTGGAATAGACTCGGGTAAACACTAGAAGTGAGAAGCTGATGAGGCAAACCCATGAGCTCTATAATTAGATGGAAGTGATCCTCATTCTGGGCAGGAGAGACAGTGATTTGTTTTCTGACCACTAGGCTGCAAAGAATTTGCCTGAGATAGTGTATAGCAGTTTGCTTGAGATTGACCCCATTTTAGCACTAAAAGCCCTGAGTCTCGAGAAACCCCAAGTTCCCATTATTGCAGATTGATTGGTCCCCAAGAAAGCAGGAGGGAGGCTCTAGCTCCCAGGCAGGTCACAATTCTCAGTCGAATTCTGCACCATAAAGTGTGCAAGACATTATTCAGAGTAGACATTTTGAGGACAGAAAATGTTTATTCTACCATGAAGGTAGCTTTATTATCAGAAGCTTAATTTTTTAATTTTTTTTAAATTGGTTCTTTGGCATTAGGCATAACATTAGGATCCTCTTTGACATAATTATAAAAGCATAGAATATAATTTGTTCTAATTCAGTCCCCAATACTTCCCCTTTCCCTCCCCTTTCCCTCCCCTGTTCCTTTTCCTTTTCTCAACTGATCTTTAGGCTGTTTACTTATAGGTGTTTTGTGTTGTTTTTTAGTGTCTGTGGCTATACATGATGGTGAGATACACTGTGGTATATTCATATATGTACATAGGAAGGTTAGGTCAGATTCATTCCACTGTCTTTCCTTATCCCATTCCTCCTCCTCAGAAGCCTAATTTTTAGCAGGCCTCCATCCTCCCAGGACATACTAGCTACAAAATTTATTTTGGGGTATCTGAAAATGAGAACACCTGTGAATTCACTTTGGGGTTTCTAAAATGATGTATCCTATGGATTACAGTTGCTTACACATCTAGATACTGAAGAATCTGTCAAAAATAAGTCAAATTTTGTCCTGATATGGTGCTTTAAAAAAAAAAAAAAAACAACTCACTGATTGATTGGCTATGAGAATCAATGTATTCTTAAGGGCACCTCAGAAATTTTGAGCAGGTTATTAAGTTGCCCTCCTATTTTATTTGAAGGAAGGACATCATGCATTCATCAAGGAGCAGAATCAAACTCTTTAACCATGTAGATGAAACAGGCTAAGACAAGCCTTGTTTGCACCATTACCCTGTCTTGCCCAATGCCCACTCTCTCCACTATAATCTCAATGGGCCATGGGAACACTCTAACGAGAAACACATGAACTTGGGGTCTCATGTGGGCACAAATGATTTGGTCCTTACAGATCTTTTTTTTTTTTTTTAATCAATCCAAAGACCAATAAGCTTTGTAAAGACTTATATTTGCAGTAAAGAAAAAAAAAGAGGGAGAGGGAAAGAGAGAATCACCTTCATATTTCTGTAATAGCTATTAACATTTGGTGGGATTGACACATAAAAATATAGAATGCCCCCATCCTGCAATTTCTGGAGGAAACTTGTTCTAATACATATTTTTAAATTCTCTGAATAATTTGAAGTTTGAATAATACAATAAGAAAAATTATGACAACCCAGAAAACTAAAACATACCACAAATTATATAAAAGGTTCCTGGGTAAGCTAGTTCAATTGTTACCTAGAGTTCACCTCTGAATGAATTTTCTTATTCAGGTGAAAATTCAACTGAATTCAATTCAATGGTAACTGATAATAAAGAATTTTTGGCTGGAGATTTAAACAAGTATAAATCAGCAGTGCATAAGTTCTATTCAGCATTATATTCTATATAGCACATATTCCTTAAATACATACATGTAAAATTAAAATCCTTGACATAAGCTTTTACATCAGAGGCCACATCTTCTTTCTTCATGTACCAATATATATCCATTCATCGTAGTTGCCAAAGGCCATGGTAATCCCAGTGCTGATGTGAAAGCTAATGTTGTTCTTGTTTACAAGTAAATCATCAACAAAATTGCCCCTTTGGGAGTTTTGTCATAATTTCATCTTTTCTTTTTTTAACCAAAAGAGATAATTTACAAATCACAAGAAGGAGGGACTGACATTTTTATTTGGATATCAGAGTAATGGTTAGAAAATATTACTAAGATTTATAATTCACCCACAGATTAACACAGGAGGCCCGACAGGAGAAAAGAAAGTACTTGTCCCATCCACTCTGACTGTAACTAAATGGGAAAGATTGAATTACAAAACATGAGAAATATTGGTAAAGAGGAAAAAAAAATTGGAATGATCCTGTTTTATTCTCTTTCAAAAGGTATCTCTCTAGTGAACTGTTCTTAACTATAACCTAAAACTCGTATTTTCTATGAATCAGCATTTACTGAACAAATGTTAAGAGGATATGTGATTATCATTCCTTCTCTATGAACATCTGTTTCCAAAGGAATGTTGGCAGAGTTTACAAGTGATGTCACTCTGCCAGGCACAAAGATTACAATCTGGGTAATTCTTGCCCTGGCTTTCCTTCCTCCAGGGAAGTTTTGTCTAGAGGCAAGTCGGAGTTCGAAATGGGTTACAGTACGTTCTCACTGGAACATAAAACACACGGTTGGAAACAGTAAGTGCTCACAGCTAGAGTTTTACTGTGTCCTTTAAATATTTATATTCAACATTCATAAAACGCCCGCTCATAACAATTTTGGAAAAATTTAAATAAAATTCCAAAGGGAAACAATTCCAGTCATGATGTTTACCATCAGCAAATATTTATTGAGATTCATCCTTGAAGTGCACAGAGCCATTAGGCTTTTTCTTTATAGACCAATACACTTTCCTTTAGTACAGCATAAACTTCACATATCTAGTTGGCAAACTGGGATTTCATAGGATCCTGTAAGTATTTCGTGTTCATGAGCTTTCATTCACTCTTTAAAAATTGGATCAAGAAAGAATTTTGAGCAGATTACCTAGGCCAAGGGCTCCAATAAGCACTTTTGACTGAGAAGACTCATTATTGTGAGTAGTGTTAATGCTGATGGCAGGAGATGGCATTTGGGTTTGGTTGTGACCTACAAAACAAAGACTTAAACATCTCAGTCAAAGTTAAGATTTCATGGATAAGAGACTTTGCCTTAAGTTAACTTAAAACAGAATTAAATGAAAGATCAGTGAGATCAAGAGAAAATCAATTTCCAGGACCACACACAAAAAAAAAAAAAATGGGAAGGAATGTATCATAAGCCTTGGCTTAGACCCACGAGAAGTATTTACTCTTTTTTTCAGATCAGAACTGGGTACATTAAAGAACAGGGATGTCCATTAGAGATTTCTCACTGAATGACATGTATTCAATTGTATTTCATCTGCTGAGTCATTAAGTTTTGGCTCTGTGACAACATTTCACAAATCAGATGATATAATGAATAATAATGTGGCGCACTAGGAGTCAAGATACCTATGCAAAGTCTGCCTTATTTGACTGTCAGTAATTTATATTCAACAAACTTCTCATTGCATTTGTAATCAAAAGTACAAATACTTATTTTAAATTCTTTACAGATGCACTGTGATGATCAAATAAAATAATGCAGTGAAATATAGTCATAGTAATTTACAATGTAAATTAAAAGCATATAAACGTACCAAATGTAAATTATCGTTACCCCCCACATCAGTCCCAACTGTTTATCTTAGTTAATTTTTATATTGAGAGAGCTTACTATGATCAATTTTTTAAGAAGCGAAGGACATTGGTCCATTTCTATGAATGATGCCATTCTTAAAAGATGGGACTGCCGTGCAGACACCAATTAACACTGTAGTGACCCTTGCTCACGCCCAGGTCACCCTGGCTTCCGGCTCCCATTCATCAGGAGGTGAGGGTAAAGGTTACATAGCTGCAGCACTTCCTCTAGGGCTCAAGGATAGCTTAGCTTTGTTTTCCATAAACCAGAGGCATATGGAGCTACTAACCAAGAAACTGAGACACACTCCACAATGATTACATTCCCTCGCTCTTGCAATTTGACAGGAACTGGCCAAAGAACCACACATAGGTCCAGAGAGAGAGAGAGAAAGAGAGAGAGGAAAATCTGACTCAATGGCCCAGGAATGTTGTCTCCCTCCTTTGAGTAAATCCCAAAGTGCATCTGGTTATGAAGGACAGTCAGGAAGGTTAGCAGGCTCTAGTGTCAAGGAGCCCAAGAGCTGTCACCCTCCATCTCCCCAGCCGAGGTTTAGACAAGAAGTCAAAAGACACACGAAGACAAACAATTTTGTTTTGTTTTTTGTTTTTTTAAGAGTGAGATATTGAACACTGGCCCCCATTCCGTGGCTGCGGGCCTTCCCTTAAGCATAAACAGCAGCAGGAGCCTCGAATGACTGCCACAATTGAGTGCCAAGTAAACACAAAATGACAAGCACAGATTTTTGGCTTTATATTAAAGCTTGGTTTTTCAACAACCCCTTTTGTTGCCGATAAAGACAATGGTCTCAGTGTTTCTGAGCCAGATCCCTGGGACCCTGGGCAGAGCCTTCCCTGCCACAACCCCACAGGGTACACTCTGCAAGCGGAGTTCCTGTCCCTTTGGGTTTGAAAGCAAGCCATCTCTGTCCTCCCAGCCCATTGCTGTAGAGTATTTGTTTACTGAAACGAAAGAACAGTGGTATATGAAACTTGAAATGCCCGGACCCATCCCAGGGTCATTTGTTGAGAGATGTGCTCAGCCGTCCACTTGGTCGGGAAATAGCTAAATTGCAAGCTCTGCGATAGACTGGATCTGAGAGAGCTGAGGATTTTTCTATTTAATTAATGCATTCTAGGTTTCATTTTTGTAGTTGGCATTTGTCATTTTGGTTTTATGTCATTTGTGAGATTGCAATAGTTGACTTCGCTGTGTGGAATCAGTTAGTTTTTTACTCTCCTTCCAGTTTAGCTGTTAAAACACACCAAAAATTGCCTTCTGTGGCCAAGTATCTCTGGCATTTACACAGTTGAGTGTTTCAGCCCAGACATGGGAGCCACTCAGATAAGAGGTGTCTGGTCATCTCCCATCACCTCCATCACCTCCATCACCTCCTCCCCAGGTGTCTTTTTGGAAGCTCCACATCAGGATGTCAAAGTTCTATTGTAGAAGCACTTAAACCCTGGAGGTACTTGTTTCTCACTCTGTCATAATCTCACGATGAGTTCCCCTCAGCTAATTTTTAAATCATAAGGAGGATAATGGGATACAAAATGGTACAGTAATATTTTAATTGTTATCATTTATATAACATAACTAATTTCCTACTCTAAATATTTAATAATTGGATGTTTAATTATTATTTAATAATAAGTTTCTAATTATTTAATAATATTTAATAAACTATTAAGGGCATTTTTTTCAATCATAAACACAGTGACATCCACTTACCTTGTTGCTATTACCTTCAAGTTTGTGATAATAAAAACTTAATGGACATAATGCCTCCTCAGTGACACTTTGATCTTCTATCTGTGTAGGAGGGAATGGGTACAGTGCCAAACAACTCCTTATTAACATCTAATTGAGTCTGGGAAAGATCAGGTGGTTTACTAATGGTCATACTCAAATGTGCCAAATTAGGATCCAAATCCAGGTCTCCTTAGTATGAATCTAGTTTTCCTTTGGGTGGAGCACACCACAGGAACAACCGGAAATAGAAATAACACAAAGTTAGTAAAGCACCTGGGGATCTGGACAGACAATTGTTTTATTGGAGCTTAAGGAAGAATGCAACTATTCTTCTTGTAGTACAAAGAGCCATTTGTGCCAAACTGCAGCTCCTCCTACTCCATTCACAGCCTCCTTGTTGAGACAAGAGGTCATTCCCAGCACAGGTTCTATTCATTCATTCATTCACTCATCTACACACATTTTTACTTACTTGCTTTTTTATTTGTCTACTTATTTATATTAGGAACATTTTTTTCCTCTTACTAGGACTATCATCCCTGATAAATTTAACAAAGTCTAATGATCAAAACATGAGAAACAATAGTGCAGCCTACTTCACACGTATATTGAGTAGGAGAACCAATAAAATTTTATGCTGGGCGCAGTGGCACACGCCTGTAATTCCAGCAGCTCGGGAGGCAGAGGCAGGAAGATCTCAAGTTCAAAGCCAGCGTCAGCAAAAGCGAGGCACTAAACAACTCAGTGAGACCTTGTCTCTAAATAAAATACAAAATAGGGCTGGGAATGTGGCTTAGTGGTCAAGTGCCCCTGAGTTCAATCCCTGATACCACCCCCCCCACTCCAAAATTATGACACTCAGCAACCACATTGTTCTAAGTAATTTCATAAATATCCATAACTGGTTTCAATGGAACATGCATGTACCTCTTGTAGTACTCATTTTGAACTTATATTTCACACTAAAGAAGATGTTATCATTCTGCCACAGCTTTCAGCATTTGTGGTAGAATCATAATAACTCTTTTCACAAAAGCAAAGAATTCTGTGCAGCCTAATTACAATGATTTTTTTTTAAAAAAAAAAGTGTTTTGCTTGACTGAAACTACATAGTTCACTATATTCTCAAATGAGAAGTTTTGTTATGGAGATCATTTAGTATCAGAAATTTATAATATCTATGGATAAAGTGTTTAGAGGAAAATTAGGAGGAGCTTATATTATTAGAAGACATGCATTCTCTGCCTGTGTTCTCTACTCAGGAGATGCATATCCAAACTGGACTCTGGATCTGGTAAAATTAAAGTAAAACAGTTTCAACATGAACCCAGTGAACTACAGACCAGAAGCTCCTGATTTTTCTTTGTTACATTTAAAGACTACTCTAAGTACTGTCCCACACACAATATTTTCTGAACAAAAGAAAACAACAATCCCCAAACTATAGCCATGATCCAGGACCCCTTGGATTTAGTTATATTCTGAGCCTTGGGCAGAGACAGGTGAACATGTGAATAAATTCTGAAGTGGATTAAAACTCCATTTTTCAAAACAACAAAATTATCAAGACAGGAATGAAAGAAAAAAATCTGGATGTTGGCTAGACTTCTCACCATTGGCAAAGGAGATTTAATGGGTCTTTAGGCCTCAAGAAACTTCAATAAACCAACAAAATTTTCCCCAGGCATGACCTATATTGAACACAGTAGGGTGACAGCTCAGATTGAAAGCAATGACATTAACACTCTGAATAAAGAAAGAACTGGTGAAAACATCATTTTCTTTTTTTTTTATTAGAATTCTTTTCCTAAACACTTTCTTTCAAACTCAGCTTAATTTTTATTTGCTTCTGAAACCATGAGCTTTGCCCTTAGCAAATATAAAGGCATAAGTAAATAGCAAGAGGTAATTTTGAAGAAAATGACATTCACTCAAAAGACTATCACTGGAGTATCATTTTGAGGGAGAAAACATGCCGTAGAGAGTCACAGACCTGCTGGGTAGATCCACACTGTGTGTTTGTACTCCAATGGTGACTCAGTAAAATAAAACCAGAGCCCTATACGACTAACACCTTTTTATCACGACCACCTAAAACCTTGTGGAGCTAAGATATACTTGATCGTAAACAATTTTTAAAAACCAAGGGAGAGGAAGGAGATCAGATATGTCCCCCGCTGTCCGCTTGCATTTGATCCAGTACTCCAGTTATCTTTCTTTATTACCTTAAAAAATGTTCTCAGAAATCCTTACATACCACTCCCTCACCCTCAGCCTCTCAACACTCTATCTTTGAAGCCCACTCCTGCTTGGCTCTGAGCCACTCTATCACCTACTATGGGTTAATAAAGTTTTGGGCAAATAACTAGAAGAATCTGCAGAGATTTTGTTGTTTCCCTTTTTGTTAAATAGAACAAAAGAAAACTTTCTCTCCCAGTAGCCACACCGGGATAGGAGAGTTAAACCGATTAAGATGATGATCTTTTAATTGCATTTCTTTCCCCAGACACCACCCCCAGCAAAGCAGTAATCCTGATCTCCAAATCTCTTCTGCTACCTAATCTATCGCTTTATAGTCTGACTGCACAGAGGGCTTCTTCCGTCCCGGTTTCCTAGGGGTTCATCTACTGCAGAAAGTATTCCTTTGATCGGAATTTGACTCTTGTTCAGCTACCAGCTGGATCCACACTACCAAACCTGGTGCTTTGATTTACAGCTGCCCAAGCTGATCCCACTGCCCAGGCAAGGAATGCAAAGATGTCAGAGCAAGTCCTAGTTCAATTGGCAGCAGAGCAAGTGTGTCTGGTATCTCACCCTGAAACTCTGAAGGAATTTCCCATAGGGAAATAATTCAAACACACACACACACACCAGGGCAAAAAGGAGAAAATTTTTAAGAGAATTGGGAGCTCCAGGGAATTTCCATCAAGAAATATCATTCCCCAAAAGTGGGCAACAGTGACCTTTGTTCCTAAGTGATGATTTATGTCATGATCCTTCTTTGACTATACTGGTATTTTCCATCTGAGCTCTTGGCCTCATAGGGTTGATTTCAATCCACATCTCTGATCTTCACTTCTCAGATTTAAATAGCAATAACAACAACCCTGTTTTCCTCTCTACTTTTACACTACTCATTATTCAGCATAGAACACCTCACATCTGATCACCAAAATGTGTGTGGGTTTCTCCATGCACACCAGCAATTCTCTAACAGACACCAGCAAGGTGTCCTATAACCTAACTCATCCTGACACTACATTTTTGAAGACAGCACCAGATCCCCCCAGCTGAAGACAGTCCCACAAGACTGACTCCACTTCAGATGCCAATCACACGTAGCAGTTTGCCACCTACACTTCTGACCAACTGGTTACAAATCAGGGTTCCCATGACCCTCTCTCTCCTCAGGTTAGATTAGTTTGCTAAAGCACCTCATTTTAATTACCCATTTGTTTTGAAGGATCTTACAAAGGCTATCAATGAATACCCAAATGGAAGCAAGGGATGTGAGAAGGAGTGAGGGCCTCCTTGTCCTCTCTGGGCATACCACCCTCCGGGAACCTCCAGGTATCCACTTACTCAGAAATTCACCCAAACCTGTCCTTTTGGGTATGACATAGGCATAACTGATGGCATCACTGACCACTGGTGATCAACTGCAACGTGTGGTACCTCTTCCCTCCTTGGAAGTCATGGAGTGGAGCTAACAGTTTCCCACTCTCTAATTACATGCTTGGTTTCCCTGGCAATTAACCCCCATCCTAAGGCTATCCAGGAGCATACCAAGAGCCACCTCATTAGAACAAAAAATGCTCTTATCACCCAGGAAATTCCAAGGGATTAAGAGGTGAGTGTCCAGAGCCTCCTATCAGGAAATTGCAAAAGTTTTAAGAGCTCTGTGTCAGGATCTAGGATCAAAGACCAAATATTAGAATAAAATATTCTCTGAATGCCCCCTCTAATATGGAGCTTTGTACCAGGAACTTGGCAGAGAACATATATTTTTTTACTGTGATATTGCAATATCACAGCTTCATTCTGATTCTTCCCAGGCTTCTGGACCTAAATTTCTTGTACCCTCTCTTGACTTGACCTGTCCCTCCAGTTCCAACAAATTCCACCAGACCCCATGTTTCCAATTCTAACCTCACAGAGATCCCAAGTTGCACCAGTGCCCAGTGGACTCTGCCTCCCTCTCCCTAAGCCCACAGGTAGGGTAATGCATACCACCTGTCACCCCTGACCCTCTGGATACAAAGGGAAGGCTCTGCCTGTTACAAAAAGAGGTGAGCTTTGTACTCAACAAACTTTCAGCCACGGAGGAGTGAGGAGTCCAGAGCTGCAGAGAGGCCTTAGAACAAGAGCATTTATCTCAGTATCCCAGGGCCCTGTGTCTGCTTCTCCATCACACCCCCTGTCCTGTCCTATCTTTTGTGCTGTGGAAAGCTCCCCCAAATCATTAAATCCCCATGGAGAAAACCCGCTGAGAGATTTTTCAAGTTAAAAGGGAAAATTCCAAACTCATTTCCTAAGGCCAGGTCTGAGATGGCAACAGGCCCCTGCTGTGTACAAGACAGAACTGCAAAACACAGGAATGGACCCAAGGTAGCAGACAGGGAAAGTGTTCTCTTTAAAACATGTCAAGCCACGTGTGGAGGTGTTGGCATCATTTCCACCAGTGAGGGATAATAATTAAAAAAGAAAATATTGGAAAGAGTACTAACCAAAACAGTACAAACCAAAAGCCTGATAACAGTGACTTCTTGATTGCTATCCATGAATGGAATCATCAGCTCCTGAATAGTGAAATCTAATACTTTTGTTAGAATAAGGATTACTTTTTAAGGACTAATTATACTTTAGTTTGGAATGGATTCTAGCCTGAGCAGGCGCTCTCAGAGAAAAACACATGAGTATATTCCTCCGTGAGGAGAACTATGACCCAACAGGGTACCGACTTTCATATAAAATTGGCAAAAGAGAGAGCCATCTGTATTCAAATGCTGTGCGAACTGTTGGTGTCTCACTTTTAGTCATATATTTTAGTTTTGTACCACAAAAATCATGATATCCTCCTCAAAGAGACTGTTTCTCAGTAAACCACAGAATCATGAAGTACTCAGAGCAGATATCTTAGTTTTACCTATTCAAAATTTAAAAAAAAATGATTTTTTTAAAAAATGAACATTTGAAGCAACTATCTACTCACCTACTTTTAGATTTTCTATAAAATGCATGCTTCATTACCAAATGCCATGGTATCCTACGCAATGGAGACTGCTCAGAACATTTAACAAAGAGGTGAGAGATCTGAGGATTCTGGTCATCACTCTGCCATTAAATGAGGATATTGTGCAAGACATTTAATTTCCCAGGCATATTAAGATAACAAATACTGAAGTTCAGTGGTTTGAGTGGAATGTTTCCCGCTCATAGGACAATGCCATGCAGGTATTCCTAGTCAGCAGGCAACTCTGCTACACGTGGTATCTCAGGAATTCAGGCTCTTTCCATTTTACAATTTCTTCATCCATTGGGAAGAATCCTCTGCTTCCAGATAGAGGAAAGGGAAAGAGGACGTGGAGAAGCCCCACCTGCTTTTTAAGTATTTGGCCTACAAGTGACACATCCTACTTCTATGCACATTCCAATGTTAATAACTAGTGTCAAGGCCAAAACCAATTGCAAGGAAGGACGCAGAGGCATGAGGACTGTGGTCCAGCGAAGGACAGCATGACTTTATGATGTAGATATATAAATGTTTCTGCCACACCAGACTCTACTCATTCATCTGTGAAATGATAACAGCAATACCTGAATTGCCACTGCACAGGGACATTGTGGAAAACAGGTCATAAAAGAGTTAATGTGCTTTGTAAATGGTACCAGACAGGGACAGACCCACAAGACATAATTTTCTCTACCACCTACAACCTTTATATACCTTCTAGTATTTCAAGATCCAAATTCATTTTCAGTTGATAATGTTGAAAGACCAGTCTGGTGTGGTGGTCAATGCCTTTAATCTCAGAGTCTAGGGAGGCTGAGTCAGGAGGATCACAAGTTCAAGGCCAGCCTCAGCAATTTAGCAAGGTTCAAAGCAATTCAGTGAGTCCCTGTCTCAAAGTAAAAAAACTTTTAAAAGACTAGGGATGTGATTTAGCGCCCCTGAGTTCAATCCCCAGTATAAAAAGAAAGAAAGAGCATGTCTCTATGTCTCTTTGTCTATCACCTTCCCCTCTAGCAGCTTTGAACAAAGGCCACTGCTGAGTTTGTGAAATAATCTATTTCCTTGGCCTCTGCATTGCTGTACCCTCTTGGTCTTTCTACTTTCTCTCTGGATACTGTTCTCAGTCCATTTTTCTGGATTCTCAATCTCCATCGAAATGTTTTTCATTGCAACACCTCAGGACTATGTCCACTTAACCTAATCTCTCACAACACGCATGCTCTAGGCAATCATAGCCTTCCCAATAGCAGTACATTGAAGACCCTTATATTCTGAATCCACACTGCTCTTCTGAGCTCCAGACCCCCATATATTCCAGATTCCCTGACAGAGCCCTCTGAAAAATTCAGACAGCTCCAACTTGAGATGTCTAAAACAGAACTCCCCAAACTGCTAATCTTCCCAGATATAGCCTCCCCATACCAGCAAATGAAAATCAATTTCCCTATTTGAAAATTCAAAATCAATGTTTATTCATCTTTCCTTCACTACCTATTGGCAATCCCTGCCAAAAACAATCTTGCCCTGTTCTCTTTTACCTGTTTTAGTCAGCTTTTTCATCATTGTGACCAAAAGACCTGATAAGAACAATTAAAGGAGGAAAAGTTTATTTGAGAAAGCTCCAGGTTTCAGAGGTCTTAGTCCATAGATTACTGAATGATTAAGTTAAGACACTCACAGCCTAATCATTTCACCTCCAAACTTTCTTCCATTGTCTCATACATGAACTTTTGGGGTCTAAAACTCACATCTAAAACATAACACTGTCTGCTTCTCCCTAATATCAACCACTGTCTTATCTCACCTGAACTGCTACAGAAGTTTGGTAACGACTAGTGCTAATTTTACACTTATTGTACTACTCACTGTCTCTAAAGTAGCAAGAACAATAATTTGAAGACATTACCATATTTTATCAAATCTCTAAAGCCCTTGCCTTTAAAACACAATATATATGGATGAAAAAGAACATACCTCTTGGACAATGACACAGTGTTCCTCATTATAACAATTTTAAGATAATGTCTTGATTTCAGAGATGTTGCACTTCAAAAAATTGTCTAATGACAACTTCCTGATTTTAAATCTACCCATTCATCTTCAACCCCCTGAAAAAAAAAAAAACATAAAGACAACAAAGAGAGAAAATAAAGTCAAACATGATCCACTCCTTTAGCAGTATCATGAGAAAGAATATCATGACACTCATATGACCTCTAAGCGGAGAAATCCAGCACTTTCTAGCTGAACTCCAGTTCCCTCTGACCTCTGTAAGCCTGTGGGTGAAGAGCTGGAGCCAGAGGTTTAGGAGACCCCACGAAAATATCAAAGGGGTGCAGAGAACTTAGGCATGGTACAGATAAAATCATCCTCAGAACTTGGTAATTAATAGCACTGGGCAAAGGGAAGAGGTTTGAGGTTGCTGGCACCAGAAGCAGGAATCTCAGAAGCATTGCCCAGGAGAACAAGGCATGCAGAAAAAAAAAATGATATAACCCTCTGAAACAGCAGTAAAGGGAAAGGAAGAGGAAAATAAAATTAAATATCCTTACTAAATTAAATAATTAGAGAAACAAAACATACCAACCCCTCACCTTCCTGAGACTATCCATGAAAGCACTCTAAGAGAGGACAGAACTGCCCAGAGACTTACCAAATAGGAGCACTGACCACCAAGAAAGTGGGAATAAACACAGTAGACCACATCCACACAGAACTCCTAGGAACCTTCGGAAATTGGGAGTTAAGGATTTCAATTCATATACAATTTCCCCCAAAAAATCAACTTCAAAGCTGAAAAAATTGCAATCCAACACTCTGAAACTGAATTATATATTTTCACACAAATATTTGTAAATATTTTAAAAAATGTCTTGAATCATCAGTACAAAAACTAAGACCAGAAATTGGAGATGGGGGAGGGGAGTAAAATAACAGTTGAATGAACTCAGGAAAGAAATAGAAGGAAAACAAGATAAAATCAAGCGAGAAATAAGACTAAATCACAAGCTACCCAAGGTTAGATTCCAGTAAAAATCTAAGAAAAAGAAAGAAAACAACCAAAGGATAAAAATGAGATAAAGAAATAAAGGAAGCTCTAGAATAAATGTCAATGTACTCCAAATAGTATAAATGCAAAGAGATCCATACCCCAACACATCTTTATTAAAAGACAACTACAAAGAGAAAATCTTGAAAGCTGCAAGAGAAAAATGACTTGTCCCCTACAAAGGAACCTGATGACATTAACAACTGACTTCTCATTAGCAAGGACAGAGTCCAGAGTCATTGGGATGAAATATACAAAGTGTTGAAAGAAATTGTCAGTCAAGAACCTTGCATCAAGCAAAACTATGTTTCAACGACAAGAATGGAATAGAGATGAACCTAGGTAAACAAAATTTGAGGGAATTCATTGCTACAAGACCCTTCTTTTAAGAAAAATAGACTAGCTCAGACTGCTCAAAATCAACACACCAAGCAAGGCAAGAAAGAAGAAAGTGTGAATCAAGAATACAACACCCAGCTGGGCTCAGTGGTGCATGCCTATAATCCCAGCAGCTCAGGAGGCTGCAGCAGGAAGATTGCAAGTTCAAAGCCAGCCTCAGCAAAAAGTGAGGTGCTATGCAACTCAGTAAAACCCTGTCTCTAAATAAAATACAAAATAGTGCTGGGAAAGTAGGCCTGAAGCCACCCCGAGGACCGGCAGACCCACCCTGGAGCTCAGGCCCCAGCCCAGGCCTGCCCCCACCGAGCTGCACTGGAGCCCAGGCCCAGGGTAGGCCCAGGTCTGTCCCTCCCACACATCTGGGAGCCCAGGCCTAACCCACTTCCATCTTGGGACAATGCAGCCATTGCCATAGAACTCCTCACACAGTAGCCTTCACCTTACAACAACAGACAGATAAACAAAAGTTAAAAGAATTACAGTGAGAAAGCCTGCACGACTACAGTGAGAAGCAGCTACATCACAGAACAGGCATCTCAAAAGCCAGTGTAAGGCCCACCCTTTCAGCCCCGTCTCTGAAAGAGGTTGCATCCATCTTGGGGCACCTCCACCACTATCTCTAGTTACCTCCACTGTTGCCTCCACCCACTATACTTGGGACACCGGCAGGGTGAGGAAGCCCAACACAAGGAATGGTACAGTTAATCTGCATGGATACTACAAGATTATAAGGTAGAAACTGCAATACCTCAGGTCCATATTGCAAGAGAGGAAGACACAGACAACATGAAAAAACAAGTGAGGAAAGTGCCCCAAACAAATTGGTATACTACAGTAACAAAACCTATGGACAGTGCAATTGATGAAATGTCAGAGAAGGAGTTCAGAATGTACTTAATTAAAACGATCGGTGAATCAAAGAATGACCTAAATGAGCAAATACAGGCAAAAACTGATCAGTCCGGGCTGGGGATGTGGCTCAAGCGGTAGTGTGCTCGCCTGGCATGCGTGGGGCACTGGGTTCGATCCTCAGCACCACATACAAATAAAAAAAAGATGTTGTGTCCACTGAAAACTAAAAAATAAATTTTTAAAAAAATTGATCAGTCCAACAAAGAGAAAGCAAATAAATACAAGCAACCAGTGAACACATCAACAAAAAGATAAGGGAGTAAATACAGGCAGCAAAAGATTATTTTAAGAAAGAGAGATTCTGAAAAAAGAAAAATCAGAAACTCTTGAAATGAAGGAAACAATAAACCAAATAAAAAACTCAGTAGAAAGCATCACCAACAGACTAGGTCACCTGAAAACAGAACATCAGATAATGAAAATAAAGTATACAATCTGGAAAATAAAGTTGACCACATAGTGAAGATGGTAAGAAACCATGAACAGAACACCCAAGAATTATGGGATATAATCAAAAGACCAAATCTAAGAGTTATTGGGATAGAGGAGGCCACAGAGTTTCAAATCAAAGGAATGCACAATCTCTTCAATAAAATAATATCAGAAAATTTCCCAAGCATAAAGAATGAATTGGAAAATCAAATATAAGAGGCTTACAGGACACCAAATATACAAAATTATAACAGATCTACACCAAGGCACATTATAATGAAAATGCCTAGCATACAGAATAAGGATAGAATCTTCACGGCCTCAAGAGAGAGGAATCAGTTCACATATAGGGGAGACCAATTCGTATCTCAGCAGATTTTTCAACCAGACCCTCAAAGCCAGGAGATCCTGGAACAACATATACCAACCTCTGAAAGAAAATGGACGCCAACCCAGAATCTTATATCCAGCAAAATTAAGCTTCAGATTTGATGAAATAAAAACTTTTCATGATAAACAAAAGTTAAAAGAATTACAGTGAGAAAGCCTATACTACAGAACATCCTCAGAAAAATATTCCAGGAGGAGGAAATGAAAAACAACAATGAAAATCAGCAAAGGGAGAAACTACACTAAATTAAAGCATAATCAAAGGAGAAACCAAGTTATGTTAAAAACCAAAAATAAAACCCAAATGTCCTGGATTACAAATCATATTTCAGTAATAACCCTGAATATGAACGGCTTAAACTCATCAATTAAAAGACATAAACTGACAGATAGGATTTTTTAAAAAGACCCAACAATGTTGCCTTCAAGAGACTCATCTCACAGGAAAAGACATCCACAGACTAAAGGTGAAAGGGTGGGGAAAAAACATACCACTCACACAGACCACATAAACAAGCAGGAGTTTCCATCCTCCTATCAGATAAAGTGAACTTCAAACCAAAGCTAGTGAAAATGAATAAAGAAGGACATTTCATACTGCTTAAGGGATTCATACATCAACAAGACATAACAATCATAAATACCTATGTCCCAAACAATGAGGCATATATGTATGTCAGACAAAACCTTCTCAAATACAGGAACCAAATAGACCACAACACAATAATACTGGGTGACTTTACCTCTCCCACCACTGGATAGATCTTCCAAAATAAAACTAAATAAAAAAAAACTATAGAACTCAATAATACAGTCAATAATTTGAACTTAACAGACATATATAGGATATTCCATCCATCAACAAGCAAATACACTTTCTTCTAAGCTGCACATGAATCCTTCTCCAAAATAGACCATGTTATGCCACAAAGCAAGTCTTAGCAAATACAAAAAAAAAAAAAGAGAGAGATGCTACCCTTCATTCTATCTGACCATAATGGAATGAAATTAGAAATCAATGATAAAATTAAAAAGAGAAGCTACTCCTACATCTGGAGACTGAAAATACACTATTGAATGACGCACGGATAATAGGTGACATCCAGGAGGAGATAAAAAATATTCTTAGAGGTAAATGAGAACTCTGATACAACTTGTCAAAATCTCTGGGACACCATGAAGGCAGTGCGAAGAGGAAAGTTCATTCCTTGGAATTCATTTATTAAAAAAAAAAAATTTTTCAACAAATAAATGACCTGACATTACAGCTCAAAGCCCTAGAAAAAGAACAAACCAACACCAAAAGTAGTAGAAGATAGGAAATAATTAAAATCAGGTGCCAATTCTTATACTACTCACCTGCGTCCCACTTGAGCTATGAATTTGGGGTTTCCCTGAGTGAAATGTGCTGGCTGAGAGATATAATGAAAAAATCACATAACACAGAAATAATTTCTAAATTGAAGACGGGACAGTTCTGCAATGGCTCTGTGACCTTAAGGGTCCTGCTTCCACATTGGAAGGAGAGAGAGAGAGAGCAAGCCCAAGTTTCCTTTATTTTATAGCGGGGGACATCAGAGACAGGGATAAGGTTTCAAGGGTGGAGTCTTGCTTCATGATGTCTTGTGGTCAGCAGATTGATTGACATCTTAGCAAGTCATACCTATCTCAGGTGCTGTGTGGAACTTAGACAGAGCTAGAGGGGGAGGTTCACCTGCATCATATGATCAATCCCTGACAGTTTGCAGTGTCAGACCTGTCCCCTCAAGAGGTTACTATGTGCAACAATCCACACACAGTCCACCCACCAACAGCTGGTGATAATCAGGACAGAAATCAATGAAGGTGAAACTAAAGAAACAATTTTTAAAAATTGACCAAAAAAAAAAGCTTGTTTTTTAAAAAAAATAAATAAAATTGACAAACTCTTAGCCAGTCTAATGAAAAGAAGGAGGGAGAAAACACAAATTACTAAAATTTGCAATAAAAAAAGGAAATATCAGGACAGACACTACAGAATACAGAAGACAATTAGAAACTATTTTTGAAAATTTATACTCCAATAAAACAGAAAACCTCGAAGACATCGACAAATTTCTAGAGGCATATGATCAAGCCAAATTGAATCAATAAGGACATACACAATTTAAACAGATCAATTTCAAACAAGGAAATAGAAGACGCCATCAAAATCTTACCAACCAAGAAAAACCTAGGACCAGACTGATTCACAGCTGAGCTCTACAAGACTTACAAGGAAGAATTAATACCAATATTCCTCAAATTATTCCATGAAATAGAAAAGGAAAGAATCCTTCCAAACTCATTCCACAAAGCTAGTATCATCCTGATACCAAAACCAGGCAGAGACACATCAAGGAAAGAAAACTTCAGACCAATATCCCTGATGAACATTGATGAAAATTTTTCAATAAAATTCTGGCAAATTGCATACAAAAACATATTTTTAAAAAATAGTGCACCATGATGAAGCAGGGTTCATTCCATGGAGCAAAGTTGGTACAACATATGGAAATCAATAAATATAATACATCACATCGATAGACTTAAAGATAAGAATCATATGATCATAACAATTGATGCAGGAAAAGCATTTGACAAAATATAGCCCTTTCATGTTCAAAACACTAGAAAAACTAGGAATAGTAGGAATGTACCTCAACATTGTAAAAGCTATCTATGCTAAACCCAAGGCCAACATCATTCTAAATGGCAAAAAAAAAAAAAATGGAAACATTGATGAAAGAAATTAAAGGGATACATATAGGAAAAAAAGAACTCAAATTATCATTATTTGCTGACGACATGATTCTATACTTAGAAGATCCGAAAGACTCCACCAGAAAACTTCTAGAATTAATTAATGAATTCAGCAAAGTAGCAGGATATAAATCAATACCCATAAATCAAATGCATTTTTATACAATAGTGATGAATCCTCTGAAAGAGAAATTAGGAAAACTACCCCATTCACAAATAGACTCAAAAAAAATGAAATATTTGGGAATCAAATTAACAAAAGAGGTAAAAAAAAAAAAAACCTCTACAATGAAAACTACAGAACACTAAAGAAAGAAATTGAACAAGATCTTAGAAGATGGAAAGATTTTCATGCTCTTGAATTGGCAAAATTAATATTGTCAAAATGGCCATACTACCCAAAGCACTGTACAGATTCAATGTGATTCCAATTAAAATCCCAACATCATTCCATAAAGAAATAGTAAAAGCAATCATGAAATTCATTTGGAAAAATGAGAGACCCAGAATAGCCAAAGCAATCCTTAGCAAGAAGAGTGAAGCAGGAGACATCACAATACCACAGCTTAAACTATACTAACAAAGCTATAATAACAAAAATGTCATGGTGTTGGCACCAAAATAGACATGTAGACCAATGGTACAGAATAGAAGACACAGAGACAAACCCACATAAATACAGTTATCTCATACTAGACAAAGGCACCCAAAACATACATTGGAGAAAAGATAGCCTCTTCAACAAATGGTGTTGGGAGAACTGTAAATCCATATGCAGCAAAATGAAAATAAATGCCTATCTCTCACCATGCACAAAACTCAACTCAAAGTGGATCAAGGACATAAGAATTAGACAGAGAACCTGCGCCTAATAGAGGAAAAAGTAGGCCCAAATCTTCATCATGTTGCATTAGGCCCCGACTTCCTTAACTTGCAAGACTTCTAAATTGCAAGAAATAAAATCAAGAATTAATAAATTAGATAGACTCAAACTAAAAAGCTTCTTCTCGAAAAAAAAAAAAAAACAATCAATGAAGTAAACAGAGAGCCTACATTTGCGAGCACTAATCTCCAGGATATGTAAAGAACTCAAAAAACTTAACACCAAAAAAAAATAAACAACTCAATCCATAAATGGGCAAAATAGCTGAATAGACAGTTCTCAGAAGAAAATATACAATCAATCATCAAATATATAAAAAATGTTCAACATCTCTGTTAATTAGAGAAATGTAAATCAAAACTACTCTAAGATTTCATCTCACATCATTCATCTCAGTTAGAATGGCAATTATCAAGAATACAAACAACAATAAATGTTGGCTAGGATGTGGGGGGAAATGAACACACATACATTGCTGGTGGGACTGCAAATTGGTGCAACCAATCTGGAAAGCAGTATGGAGATTCATTAGAAAACCTGGATTGGAACCACCATTTGACCCAGCTACCCCACTCCTCCGTCTATACCTAAAGGATTTAAAATCAGCATACTATAGTAACACACTCACATCAATGTTCATAGCATCTCCATTTACAATAGCTAAGCTATGAAACCAACCTAGATGCCCTTCAACAAATGAATGGATAAAGAAATTGGTATATATACACAATGGAATATTGCTAAGCATTAAAAGAGAATAAAATCATGGCATTTGCAGGTAAATGGATGGAGTTGGAGAATATCATGCTAAGTGAAGTAAGCCAATCCCAAAAAACCAAAGGCCAAATGTTCTCTCTGATAAGTGGACAGATCCAGTTATCAGAGAGAACTGGATCTGTCCACTGATCCATAATGGGGAGTGGAAAGGCATAGGAAAAATGGAGAAGCTTTGATTGGGCAAAAGGGAAGGAGGAAAGGTGGGGAGGGTATGGGGGCAGGAGAGATGGTGGAACAAGATGGACATCATTACCCTAGGTACATGTAAGTCTGTGCGTATGGTGTGACGCTACACCGTGTACAACCAGAGAAATGAAAAGTTGTGCTGCAATTATGTACAATGAGTCAAAAAGCATTTTGCTGTCATATATACCTAATTAAAATAAATTTTAAAAAATATATTCCTGGGGATGTGACTCAGTGGTTAAATGTCCCTGAGTTCAATCCCCAATACCAAAAAAGAATACAACATCCTATCTAAGCTGTTCTCATTAGTCAATGCTGTAAACAAATGCCCTTGAGTATACAAGAAATCAGGTAATCATTTCCCAGTGTGCTCATATGCCCTTTCTGAGGATTCTACTAAAACATAAGCTTTATCTAAACAAGAAATAATGGCAGAAATTTTGGCAAGGACAACACATTCTCTTATAAGGCTGTAGAGAAACAGGCACTAGAATGCAATGCTATAGATAATCGATTATTCTCTAGAGAGGATTATTTTTCAACCTATAATACACTATTATGTATTTTACCATTTATCCAGCAACTCCACATATAGGAATTTTACTCTAAAGGTATCTCTAAAAATACTCACAGATGTGCAGAAAGGGTTGTTTATGCAAAATTACTTGTAAATGCAAAATATTTGAAGCAGAGGAAACTGAAGAAACTATGGTGAATATGCATAATGGAGTATTATTCGGCTGTGAAAAGAATGAGGACAACATTCATGAACTGATAAAGAAAATTCCCAGAAGATGTTAATCAAAAAAATAAAATTGTAAAATAACTTATGTAGTATGTACCTTTTCTGTAAGAAAGAAAGGGGGGAAAGATATGAATTTACCTCTTATCCATACAAAGAAATTCAGACAAGATAAAGTAGGAAGCAGGGGTTTGGAAGCATAACTAGTAGGGAAGGGTGGGGAAGGGAGGGAATAGGACCCCTGTGCATATAAGTTTTCATGCAATTTTTATTTCAGAAGGATGTTAACATTCACATGTGCAAAAAAAAATTGAATCAACAGGAAGGGAAAGAGGAAAAATTGAAAATGAAAGTAAGCTAACTGTGGTTCAAATGAATAATATGATCTCACAGGAAGAGGAAAGGAGACAGGGACCTGATCTAAGCCATTTGTGAACACAGTATTATATGATATACCCTCAGGCTTTGGCAGAGCAGGGGAGAAGGAAAATAGCAAACACACACTGAACTCTTTTCAAAATATTTGTTTGTTTAGTGATAGAAAGAAGCAATTCTGAAACTGTTTCAGATGTATTACTGGCTTGAGCAAATGAGTAGATAATGTTGTTGGAAGCCAAGTTCTAACTGTAGAAGGAAAGAGGATGAACAAGTCTGAGGGGAGATCACAGCTAAAAGTATGAACTCATGTTCTAAATGCAGATAGGTGTGTGTAATATGCCTGCAGATGTGTAGATGCATAAATATTTGTGTATATGCATATATCTGCATTCATAACTATATGTGTGTAAAATGCCCATATATTTCCTAGTTCTATCACCAGAACCCTCCAAATAGCAATGTGTATACCCAGCACCCAGATATCGGTCTCTAATACTATTCCCCACTAGAGAAAGAGCTGATTCCAATGTTGGGTAAGAGACAGGGTCTCACTAGTTGCTTAGCACCTCGCTTTTGCTGAGGTTGGCTTTGAACTCGTGATCCTCCTGACTCAGCCTGCGGAGCTTCTGAGATTACAGGCGTGTATCGCTGCGCCTGGCTCAGATAGCTCGTTAACTTTAAATTAATAATAATGAGAAGGTAGAGAAGGAGAAATTGAATCTTGACCCAGAGAGCAAAATTGGTATGACCCAGGGGGCAGATGAACAGGAGCCCGTGCAAGTGACAGATACATCTCAGCCTGTCCCTGAGGAGTCGTCAGATGATCCCCAAACAAGCAACATGCTCCTTTTATTAAAGGAGGTATGTATTCCTTCAAAATGTCAATATCATAAAGAACAAAGACAGGAAATGTCCCAGATGAAAGAGGACGGAAGAGACAAGACCATAAAATACAATATGTGACCATACACTATATTCTGCATAGGAGGGGAAAAAACTATCAACGACATTTTGGGGACAACTAACAAAACTGGAATACAGATGTTCGATTCATTAACATATTGTATTAATATTAAATTCACAGAAGTTGCTAACTCTGCTGGGGTTTTATGAGAGAATATTCTTGCTGCAGGCATCAGACTGGTTGAGAAGCAGCAAACAGCAGAGTGTCCAGAAGAAAAACAAAACTCCAAATTCTGAGCCCCTATCCACAGTTTCTCACAATATTTATTGGCTCTCTAGGATTGTAAATTTTCTAGTCTGCCCGACACACAATTGTGCACTGTTCTTGGTGGATTCTGGCAGGAAGCCTGTTTACAGAAAAAGAGTGTGATGCTTCTCTTCCAAGGCCTTTTATAAATTTCAACCTTGCCTCCCCCACCCCCCACTCCCCGCCCCCGCTCCCCCCCCAGCCAGCACAGGTGCATTCACTTCAAAGGGGAGAAGTCAGACTCCCAGAGGAAGTTATCTACAATCCAAAGGATAGGGACCCAAGGTCAACCAGGCTTTCTGAAGAAAGGCTCAGAGAGGGCAGGGGAACAGACCCTTCCCCAGGCATTGGTATCTTACCATAGCATTTTTATAATTTCATTTCACAACGAGGTCTGGTTTTGCCATCACATCCTTATTAAGGAGAACACACTGAAGTTTCCAGAAATATAGTACTAAGATGCATACAACTTACTCTGAAGTGGCCGAAAAGTTTTGTGCATATGTATTTGTGTGAGTGTGTGTGTGTGTGTGTGTGTGTGTGTGTGTGTGTGTGTGGACAGAGACACAAACGGAAAAGACAAATAATAAAACTAATGGACAAAATGTTAACCTCAGGTGAATCTGGGTCAGGTGTGCATGAGTGTCTCATGTACGACTCTTATTCCTTAGATTTTTTTTCCCATAAATTTAAAACTACTTGCAAGTAGAAAGTTCATTTTAAGTGTTTGGGGAAAAAAAACTTATAAATTACAAAATTAGATGAATTGGATTATATCACTCCACTTAAAACCCTTTAACAGCCCCCACAGCTCCTAGCGGGCAGTCCACACTACCTCCCTAAAACCTGGAAGACGCAGTCTGGCTTCTAGACCTCCCCATCAGGGCGGCCCACTCCCCTCCCTCTGCCTGTCATGGCCTTTGCTGAGATCTCTCAGGCTTTCATGATTTTCACAAGTGCAAGGCTGTTGCTTTTACCTACCCAGAATCCACTTTCCACGGGTAAAATTCACCCCACCAATGGCTCACAGGAGAGGAAGGCACCAGCGCTGCCTGTGCCTGGCTGCAGGTGTGACCTTGGCCTTGAGTGAGGGAGGCCTTGAGGATAAAGCCCATGCACAGAGAAACAGAGCTGCAGAGTGTGGGGGCCAGAGCAAGAGCAAAGTCCCACCACGTGGGCATGTTGAAAATGAGACCCACCCCTGGATTTCCTGCTCACATACACCAAAGAGTTCCTCTTTCTGTTTTTGCTGGTTTGAGTTAGAGTTCTGGAAGGTGCTGTTCCCTCTATTTACAACACCATTCCTCTTCTCTCCATACAGCTCTTCTCACCCCAGGTCTCAGTTTAAATTAAGTTCTGTACCTACTTCCCTGAGCATCCTGTTCTTATTAAAATCTGTTTTTCCATTTCTTAGCCTCTTGATTTTTTTTTTATTTTTTGCCTCATCAGACTTACAATTTAGACTATTTAGTTGATTTTGGTGTCTACTTGTTTTTAAATCATTTCCTCTACTTGAGTGAAGAAGAGGATCTGGTGGTCTCCAGTGCCAATGGTCCCCAGGGTCTAGGATGTCGTCAGTTCACCCATCATTCACTCACTCTTACTAAATAAATGAATGCATCTTTTTTCCTGGTTACCTTATCTTTGAGTGCTAAAGACCGAATATTGTTTACAAGAGGGAAAACTGAGTTAATTTTTAGCCCTAGAAACAATTTCATTAGGTTGCAAGCTCATTGAGAAATATATTTCATTGCATTTGCATTTCTCCTCAATCCCAATAGCTCACATGCAATCTTACGCATAGCATGTGTACAAGGATGTGAATTTTTGCTCCCAATTATAATGCTGATTACATCATCTGTGGAGCCAAGAAGTACTAAACTGACAATATTCCCATAGTTGTAGTTCCTCCTTTCGGAATTCACTATTAGAATCCAGCCAGGCCAGGTTAGCATTTGGGGAAGAGAATTTTCCAGGAAAGTAAATTAAAGCAATGTAAATATCTATTGAACAAATCAGAATGGCTCTGGCTAAGCAACTTACAGAGAAGGGGTAGGAGAATATAACAACCTTAGTCATTGAGCCAGACTAGTAGAACTCACCTGCAAGCATGATGCTGTACTTTCTGCCTTCGAACATTCCAGGTCTCAAGAATCAACTTCCAATCTTCTATAAATACATTATTTAGGCCTCTTCTTTCTCTTCTCCTTAATCCCCTCACAAATCTGGCCACATAAGATCAGTCTCCTCTATGAAATAGGAATTAATAAGAACACCCACTCTACATGCCTTACAAACCATTTCTAAAAATCTATTGATGAAATACACTAGCAAAAGTACTTGGTAATTGTACAAATATAAAAATCCAATTGCTAAACATAATATCTTATTTTTATTATTACTAATGCCAAAGTATGCTCAATAGTTTTAGGGTTTTCTAAATACTTCCATTTATCACAAAAACAAAATCTCTCTAATCACATACTCTTTATATGCACTTAAGAACTGTTTTTAAAAAAATATATGTGATCCAACAACCCGTGATATAAATACTTGCAGAAAAGAGTTCCAGAAATTCATTAAACCTAAGAAAACATTGAAATTCTGGCTATCTTTTTTCTTTTCTTTTTTTTTTAATTTTAATGTTTACCTCAAAATATATAGTCTCTTTAAAAATTATCCCATAATCATGAAAAATATTGATATATGAGCTAAAGCTGCTCACTTTCCCATTTGAATAGAAGGGAGGTCAGACACTATGAAGTCCCTCTTAGGCTATAGCCCAAACTAGAGCTGTGGGTTTTTCTGAAGGATTCTCAGAGAAAGCTGTACTCTCCAACCTGACCAACCATAGTGGACCAAGGAGGAAAAACTTCTTGGTATGAAGGTGCTAAATGAAATGAGCCTTAGTAACAAGGAAAAGAACCAAGTTGGTGGGTACATAAACACACACACTCACACACACACACACACACACACACACACACACACACACATACACTGGAATATTTTTCAACCTTTAAAAAAAGAAGAAAATGTTTCCATTTATGTCAACATGGATAAACCTGGAAGATGTGCTAAATGAAATAAATTAAGCACAGAAAGAAAAATTCCACATGATCTCATTTATATGTGAAATCTAACATAGTTCAACTCATAGAAGCACCGAATAGAATAGTGGTTCTGGCCAGGGTTTAGGGTCTGGAGGAATTGGAGAGATGTGGTCTGAGGGTACAAAGTTTCAGGTAGGCAAGATGAATTAGTTCGGGAGATCTAATGTACAACACGGCAACTATACTTAACCATAGTGAATTGTATACTTAAAATTTGCTATGAGCAAATAGTTCTCACTATAACCCCTCCACACACATAGCTATGTGAGGCGATGGATATGTTAGTTAATTTGATCAAGGTGATGATTTTACGGGGTTCATGTATATCAAAACATCAAGTCATGCACCTTAAATATATACAATTCCTAGTTGTCAATTATATTGTAACAAAGCTGGAAATAGCACAGGAGGGAAAGAGGTGGAAGAAAGAAATAACAGAACTCCATTCTCATCTATGAGAAAACTGTGATGTGCCTCAATTAGGGACTGACCTGTTAACTGTGGGACATTATAACATGCACAATTCATCTTCGTTTCTCATCTATAAAATGGAGATGATGGAACAACACTCAAAAAGTTATTGGAAAGATTTAATAAGGTAAAATATGCAGAGTTATCATCATGCCTGGAACATGGTAGGGGCTCAATGTCTGCAACTACTGATACTACTAACCCACATCAATAAAAATTTGGCTTATATTTCCCCTTTAGACATTAAGATCACCTTAATGCTGCTCAAGTTGACAATTCAGTAAGAAGTGCTCAAGTTGTTCTTCCTCTTTGCCTGGAAGCCTGCATACCCCTCAGCCACCCTGACTTTAACCTTATGGAAAATCATCTCAAAGTTCCAAGGGAATCATTTATGGGAATGCTTGAACTATCAAAGAAAACCTTCAGTTGCAATATTGGTTTCTCTCATTAAATAGTAAAGAAAATACAATGCAAACTATTAATCCTACTGAAGACCAAGGAGCCCTTTTGTTTTGCTACTAGGTGTTAAGCTTCTGCAGTTCTGCCTTTAAGTTACTTAGGAAATCCAGTATCTCATCACAGGGAACCACTCCATTAAAGCCCTAGGCCATTTCCTACCATGCCCCCAAGCATCTGAAATACCACTTTCTAGACATAACGGATTATCATCCTTGAAAATAAATCCTTCTAATGGTCTTGTGTCACTTTCTTCCCTTAGGTCATATCTGATTATCCAGGCCAAAGAAGACACCTGATTAAATGCTGATTTGAAGTTGAAGCCTAACATTATATTAATACATTTTAGGTTGTTGTAACACTATAAAAATTCTTTATGTTTTCACTGTAAAAAGACCATTTTTCTATTTTCTCTTTTTTTTATGGACTTCTTATTTATTTATTTTTTCGTGATGCTGAGGATTGAACCCAGTGCCTAGGGTTAGGTAAGCACTCTCAGTGAGTCACAACCCTAGCCCCTTTTCATTTTCTTCTTTCACAATATTCTTTTGGTCCAAGAAACAAAAGTGGGGGGGGGGAAGCCTCATAATTACAATCATTTATTTGCTCACTTACCAATTTATTTATTCAATTATTCTTCATATGTTTATTAATGTTCCAGATAATGTCTAATGTTTGGGGAATTATAAAATTGAACAAGAAGTGGTTCCAGTGATGTATATGATGATACAGACACACAAGAACTAATTGTAATATATTGTGACAGGGTTATCTCAAGTTCCAAAGGTCCCATTTAATAAAACTCCAGCAACACCAAGGTAAGGCATGAAAATAATCACCTAGCCCAATCAAGTGTTGCATGGTTTCTCTATCCAGCTAAAATGATGGGTCACAAGTGAAGAGCCTGTAATAAGGGAGGAGGATAAAGAGATTAAGGTTAAAACACTCTGCGTTTGATTTATAGCTAAGGAATTAATGACGGTTGGTGGGGGAGTTTGGTGCCCTGACATTTCCCAGAACATCGTTAATGTATTTGAGAGTTTCATCCGAGGATATCTCACAGCAATAGCAAGGGGATGCCAGATATTGGCAGCCTATTGGTCAGTGTAGGGTAGGTTCTGCTACAAGCTCAACAATCATGATCTCTCAGTGGATTAATGCCTGGAAAGTCAGCCATGAGCCCAGAGGCTCTTCAGGATAGCTCTTGGCAAAGAGGTGACTTGGGAACCCAGTCGACTTACTCATTATTGCTATGCCAACTAGAACACATAGATTCTCAGTCATCTCAGTAGGGAGAAGAGAACACGCCTATGAATAAATGCTTTAACCTGGAAATGATTTATATCAATTTTGTTTCTTGCAACTCTTTGATCATGAACAGTCACATGACCTTATTTACTTATATGGGTATTATGAAATTTGTAGGAGTACATGTGTATCCAAGAACAGTATTTCTGCACAATCCTATATATATATATATATATATATATATATATATATATATATATATATATATATATAATTATACATAAAAATTTATATATGTGTGTGTGTTTCAAAAGGGGGTTTGGAAAGAATGCAGTTGCTGTTTTTTCCCTTGAATGTTTTATACTGATTAGATTCATTCTTCACATTAGACTGATAACTCATTGATTTAAAATAATTTGTACTCCTTAGCACTTAAATCATTGCTGATAACAATAGGCGTTGGATAAATAAATAAATAAATAAATAAATAAATAATAAGTAAATAAATAAATGTAACCTTTAGATACAGCCAACACAGCTTATCCAGGTCATCGCCTGACAACCCAGATGTATGCTACCAAGATTCTCCTTCAGGGACTGGTTTGAACTTGTTATTAGAAATATAGATAAATTTATTTTTATCATTTGAGGAATTACCTGAGGCAATAGCAATCGAAATGATTCAGTCATTGCATTGCTTAAGAAGCCAGTACTACATCTTTACACTGCATTAACCTATCTAACACTTTGCTTAACATTTTACTGCATGAGAGTTTTTCTTGCCTTCCTTCATGTTTCACTAGAAAGTCTTTTTCCTTAGAAATATTTTAGAAGAAAAAAAAAAGAAACAGAGCTTACATTATTTCTTCCATATATTATTGCTTTGGTTTATTTCTCCCTACTTCTATAATGTTTTCTTTTAATTTACCTTAAAAGAAATATTTAATTCAGTTATCCTTCAGAAAAACAATATTCTTCCATTTAAAAATATTTTCTCTGGCATGTTCTTTTTTGGTTATTATTTCTTTTTTTTATTTTTCCACTGGAGAAAAACTTGAAAGCTGCTTCTCTATTTCTTTCCTTTTTGCCATTTTCCTTTTCCATCAATGGCATCTCATAAATGATGTCATTGTGAATAACTACCTCTTTATAACACTTAAACAATGCCTTGACTGCCAAAGAAAAATAATCCTTCTCTTATTCGTTGTAATGACATACATCCTGCCCAAGCACATGCCTGTCATAAATAATAGTTATTCCAGTCCTAATTCTTCCAAATCTCTAGAAGTAGTAACCAATCAGAGATCCTAGAAAATTCTGATTGATATAAATGAAGTCCAATCATTATTCTCATCCATAATTTATCAAATTATATTCCCAGATGGAGCATCATCATCTCCATTAAAAATTACAAGTGACTTAAAGTCCTAATGCAAACATATGTATTGATTTTAAAATTTCATCAAAGCATTTATCTTAGAAACTTAATCAATACTGCTCCTGGGTGAACAGCTCAATCCAATAAAGTCTACATGCTGCAATGAACTCAGGTCTTGTAATGCTATTTTCCACCAATGATAACAAAATCTTGAGCATTTACAATGTTTGTGTGGCCTCCATAGGCAGGGTCCTCTAGACTGGCAGTTGTTAAACATGCTATCAGAATAGGCTGCTGTGCAGTGATCAAGCATGAGGCATGTTTCAGTGCTGTATATGGTAAACTATCAATATTTTAAAATCATTTGCTTTTTCAGGTATGCATAGAGTGATTTCAAGCATGCCTTCACTCACTTGCATTATGTATATGAGGGACATGTATGAGCACAGCTTATCCCGACTAACAATCAACAGTTTGCTACAATACTAATATAATGTTAATGGTTGTAGCAATTATCCACTGTAATATATAAAAAAAACACTAAAAATTTCTTCAACACTAGGTATCCACAAAAGTCCATCACAAAAGAGAAAAAGTTAGAAATCATTGCTCAAGTTAAGCCTTGGTGAATATTCCTGACCCTTTCTGTTACATTTGGTCTCAAGCAAATATAACTTTTCCCTTGGCTACAATACTGTGATAGACAGTTTCTATATTCAGTCACTTAATAATTGACATCTAAAATGTCAAGTTAATAACTTGGCAGTTTTTCTCTCTCCTCTTCTGAAACTATTTTTTAAAATGATTTCATGTCTTTCAGGACTAGCACATCACATTCACCTCAGGAAACTAAGTAACCCAATGCCCTCGACAACAGTGTAAGCAATCCATGTTCACTTCAAATAGCAAACTGAAAAATAGACAGCATTTCAGTTCAAATATATCAACTCAATGACACCAAGAAATATTATACCAAATGTCTATTTATGACTATATGTTATGTCAATATAAAATTGAAACCACAGCAGCAGCATGAAATATAATGACATAAATTTATTTCTAATGAAGTACAACACTTGCCTTTATGCACATGTTCTAAGAATTCAAAGGGCTTGTCTTTAATATGCACATGTACGTGCACGTATATCCTGGTATTCTTTAAACCAGTAATAAGCCTTTAAAGACATCTAATATTGTGCAAGATCCATTAGCCAGTTCCAATAACTAGCCAGTATAGTTTGACCATATATTTAAAATACTGTTCTCTGTGTTTTTATGACAACATAAAAACAGTCTACAGGTCAGAGAAAATGGCTAATTTAAAATGTAATATATAACCACACAGCTCACGGGCATTTCTCTAAAGAGACTCAAACTGTTTTCAAACAATGAGTCTGTGTATGAAAAAAAATTTAAGACAATTTAAAGCTGTCCTAAAGCAGAAAATACTCTAGTTGCAAATAAGTATTCTATAGACAGTGCTTTAATAAAAGCCAGTTGGAGAATAAAAAGAACTCCCAACACATCTGAAAGCACTTATATCTTCTATTCCATAAACGAAAGACAGATAAACCAATGTAAAATTTATTTGAGTTGAAATATATACCACTTCCAAGCAGACCATTCATCCAGGGTGAATATTTATAGAAATGCTCCATTCCTCAAAAAATATGTTTATAACCTCAAACTTTGCCAGAACTTTGAGGCTTATTATTTGAAAGTTTTCTCACAACCTTGCTTGGGAGAAAAATATTAGCTTATAAAAGAATTCTCAGGATTATTTTAAATTTTTTTTAAAAGCTGGTCAATAAAGATGTTTAATGAAAAATTCACCCCAAATCCTCTCCATATATATTCTTAAATCATCTTTGTGAGGTGTCTAAAATAGTTTAGTAATAGATAAATGTGTCTTTATTTTTTCATAACATAATCATAAATTTATAATAATTTATTATGTTTTATGACCACTCAAAATTTAAATAGATTATAATTATAGTAAAAACGGGGGAGCGTCATAGTTTAAAAGAACAAATAATAAATGCAATTTATAGAAATACTAACATTAAAATTTTCATGACAATTATTCTGATGGTGACATAAAACTTTACACAGGAAGAGTATGAGATGAGCAATCATGACAACCACTGGTCTTAAAAATGTAATATAACCAGGCACAGTGGTGCACGCCTATAATCTCAGCAGCTCAGGAGGCTGTTGCTGGAGGATCACAAGTTCAAAGCCAGCCTCAGCAACTTGAAAAGGCCCTAAGCAACTTAGAGAGACACCGTCTCAAAAATAAAAGAACTGGGGATGTGGCTCAGTGGTTTAGCATCCCTGGGTTCAATACCTGGTACCAAAAAAAAAAAATTGTAATACAATATAGAATAAAGCATAAATTTTGACATTAATTTTGGCAAGTATTTTTTTTTGCTTTTATTGATGCATTATAGTTATACATAATAGTTGGGTTCATTTTGACATAATCATACACATATGGAGTTTCATTTACTCCATTTTCTTCCTATTCCCCTTCCTTTACTCTACTGTTCTTCCTTTCACTCATCTATTTATTTATTTTTCACTGGTGCTTATGGATATACATAAGGATGGAATTCACTGTGGTATAATTACATATGCAGATTGCATAATAGAATTCATTCCTCATTTCTTCCCTGTTCACGTCCCCACTCTTTCTCTCTCTCATCTCCTTCTATTCCACTGATCTTCCCTCTATCTCTATGATATCCTCCCTCTCCTTGCTCTTTTCCTCTTACTTCACTCTAGCTCCCTCATACGAGAGAAAACTTTCAACCCTGGATTTTTCTGAGTTGTGCTTATTTCACTTAGCTTGATGTTCTCCATTTCCACCCATTTACCAGGAAATGCCATAATTTCATTCTTCTTTATGGCTGAGTGATGTGTGTGTGTATATGTATGTGTGTGTGTGTGTGTGTGTGTGTATCACATTTTCTTCATCCATTCATCTCTTGACAGGCACTTGGACAGGGTCCATATCTTGGCTATAGTGAGTTATGTTACTAGAAGCATTGGAGTGGCTTTATCACTATAGTATGGTTATTTTAGTACTTTTGGATGAGTACTGAGGAGTGGGATAGCTGGTCATATGTTGTAGTTCCATTCTTAGTTTTTTGAGGAATCTCCACACTGCTCTCTAGAGTGGTTGTATTAATTTGCAGTCTCACCAACTAGGTATGAGTGTACCTTTTCCCCATCCTTTCCAGTGTTTATTATTATTTGTATTCTTTTTTTATTATTTGTATTCTTGATAATTACTATTCCAATTGGAGTGCAATGAAATCTCAGTGTAGTTTTGCTTTTCATTTTCCTGATTGCTAAGGATGTTGAACTTTTTTTTTTCATATAGTTGTTGGCCATTTGTGTTCCTTCTTTTGAGAAATGTCTGTTTAGTTCTCTTTGATAAGCAATTTTATGTAGTTAGTGTCTCTGGGACTTTACACCTCCTAAAATCCACCCCATCTCCTGGCCAGCCATTTCTAACACAATTGTTTCTGTCAAGTTCTCCCATCTATGAAACCACCAGTATTGGGTCTGGGGGCTTCTAACAAATACAAGCATTCTGTCTATTCAATTGTAACACCCACCACTCTAAAACACAATAAATTCTTCACTTGTCAGTGTATCCTACCAACAAAAGACTCCTGGTGGTTGAGGATTTTTTTTTCATTTATTATGTATTTCTTGCTTATATCATCTATATGTACAGTTCAATAAATTATTGTCAATTACTACTAAATATAAAATGCTAAAGAAATAAGGAAGCACTAGGTTGAAGAAATTTTGAGGGCAGAGAGAAATGGCAGGATTGAAGAAGACCAAATTCAAGGCATTGAGGTTATCTATTAAAGATGATGTGAGTTAGCAGGAGACCCTAGAGAAATGACAGCATTTGGAATAGCCACTGAGGGAAACTCAGGTTGAAAATGAAATAGTACTAGAATGCAAGAATAGGAAACATAAATTTACTTTATGTTGTATTGCCAAAAATACAATATAAAGGCTGGCACTTGAAACTCACATATGCAATTTGTTTTAGAATGAAGAACATATACGTTTCCTGAAAATGATAGTTCTACCTCCAAACAGTCAATGTAAATGCTGGGCTAATGGCTAGGGGGAAACAATATTATTTTGTGACTATATTGTCTTTTTTAAAAAAGCTGCTTTATAGTTCCCATGAAATCTTCTTATAAGCCTTATTTTAATTTTAAAAATGCCATAAAATAAATTTATTTTTCCTGTTCTTGCACCCTTGTGCCATTTCATTTTCAATCTGAGCTTCTCTCAGTGGCTATTCCAAATGCTGTCATTCTTCCTGGGTCCCCTTCTAACTTTCACATTGCCTTTGGTAGATGACCTCAACTCCTTGAATTTGGTCTTCTTCAACTCTGCCATTTCCCACTCTTCCCTCAAATTTCCTTTGCCTTACTTCTCCCTTACTTCCTTCCCCAAGCCCTCAAACCCTTTTATAATTTCTGGCCTTCCTCTATCAGGATGATTGATGTTAATCTTATTGATTTATAGTCATTTTAGTCTACTTGAATTAGATCTTTTTTCTATCTTTATTCAAGAACGGTCATTTCTTAGTATTCATGATAGTTTTATTATGTAAAATAACCTTGGACAGTGGATTAGCAAATACTGAGCCATTTCTTCTATGGGAAACACAGGATTAGGTTCCAGTGAGCTTCTGATTACATTTCCATCAGCTGATTAGTACATAACCTTGTTTTATGTGCCTTCCTGTTTGAAGACACACCTCAATAAATATGCTGACTCACTAGTATGAAAACACCAGAGTTATTGATTTATGGGCTACAGATAAATTGTAGCAAGAAGGAAATTTTGTAAATACAGAATCTGCAAGTCATAAGGATTGGTTGTAACACCTGCTTACAATAAATATATGTGAAGCCAAGATTTCTACTTAAGGGATGGGTATTTCTAGTTTCTAACTCAGATTAAAGATGTTTGGGAGTTCCATGTGTTGGAAAAGGAGGTGAGTGGGTTTACAAGAAGCCACAGTTCTGTGTAGGCAGACAGGGAATTAAGACAAATATATCTGTGTAAAAGATAACAGTGTAACTCCCGCTGCATACACAGGCTAGTGGGTTTAGAAAACCCGGATTTATAGGAAAAAAAATATAAATGAGGAAATTAAACTTACCTATACTTCCACATACTTCTTTTTAATAATTTTGCTGTGTTTTTTGCCATAGGCTCACACAATAGATAATATAAAATTGTGTCCTGTTTTGCTTCCTCAGTAACTTTTCCCACTTGATTCTTATGCTACAGGTTTTCGACAGATGCCTCCATTTTTAAAGCTTATTAATATTTATAATTATATTTTAATATTAAGTCTCCAAAGCCTACTCAGGTGACCGATGGGGCCAAGATGTCTGAAAAAAGGAACTTATTAAAAAGTAACAGACCCATTAGCAAACTAAACCTACAAAACCTTCTATAAAATTTGTCACTTGACTGTGAAGGACAAATTCAACTTGCTGAACAAATGGTTTCCACTCTGTTCACCTGCCTGCTCTTATTATCTTAACACATCAAGAAATTCTTTGAAATTGCCATACTTGTCATTTATTCATGCTGTCACATATACCAAAAATAGTACACCTATAAAGAGACCCAGGAAAAATATCTCATTTACCTCCCATCTATCACCTACCCCAAAATCCAGACAGATTATGGTTTTATTTTTCATGTCATGTAATAAAAGCACTGTGCATTTTAAACAGTCAAGAGCAGCATCTACTCATCTCCAGGATGGCAGGAACTCTGCCTCTGACCTTCTAGTTCAGTATAATTTAATAACAGAGATCATAAATGTTTAGTGTCTCTTCATCTGAAAGTGAATGATGCCTTAAGGGTTTTTATTCATTTTTATTTTATTTTTGAAACATTTCAAGCTAAAAGACCAAAATGGGAGCAAAAATAGATTCTCACATCTGTTCTATCATGATGAAACATGTTACCCTCTACTGTATTTGCTTCAAACTCCATCTCTCCATTCATCTACCTGCTGAAGGTCCTTTCTCACCTTTCCCCTTCTACAACAGACATAGACCACCATGATGAAATTACATTGTTCCCATGAATGAAGATAAGAGAAAGTGGAAGAGAACCAGAAGGAGGAAGAGAGGAAGGAAGAGAAGGGGTTGGTGGAGTTGTTTTAGTAATTTCCAAATATATTACAGTGAATATATTTGGAAATTATAAGAAAATGCCACTTTTAAATAAAAACAAAACTATAACAGTATCTTATTTCAAGGTGTGCAAATGGAAGGTATTCTGGGGAAAAAATAGTTTTATCACAATTTGGGAAAGTTTGCATAGCCAAGACTGGTTCACTCTGCATGAGCAGGGAGGGCGCAGTGAGGACTTGGGGATGGCTCCCACCATCCCTGAGCGTGTTTCATGCCTTCATGGGTGGTGGCTGAGCCAGCACTCACTCCCCTTCATGCACAGACGAACAAACTGCAGTTTGAAATCTCAGACGACAGTAATTCCACATTGCTAAAATGTCTTATGTGCCATTGTTACTTTAGCCTGGGAAACTAGGAGTCCATAAGCACTAAAAGTACTTTTTAAAATCTGGTGGGGAAGAAAGAAAGTCTTCTCAATAAATAGTGTTGGAACATTGGACGACAGGGAAGAAATTAAAAGGCCTTGACCTAAATGTCACATAAAGAAACTTCTCATGACCTGGAGTCAGAGGAAGAATTGTTAGACATGACACCTTTTATGTCTTTGACATGATCCTTATGGGGAAAAAAAATCAATAAATTGGACTTCTTCAAAAGTAAAAAGTTTTACTCTGAGAAAGACTCAATTAAGAGGATGAAAAAATGAGCCACAAACTGGGAGAAAATATTTGCAACTCATATCAGTGTCATAGATTGGTAGCCAAAATTTATCAAGAACTCTCTATCCTCAGGAATAAAGCAATAAGCAATCCAATTAGAGAGTAGACAGAAGGCTTGAACACTATACTATATAGTTTAGAAATGGCACATAAGCACATGAAAAGATATTCATTATCTGTAGCCATTAGAGGAATACAAATCAAAGCTGTAGGATGTGCTATAGCATACCTGTTAGAATGGCTAATACAAAAAGTACTGTTCTACCAAGTGCTGGAACTTGAGCAAGTCTATACTATTTTTGCTACTTCTCATGAGTATTAAACAATATATAATTGATCCCAGGAAATGGAGACAAGGAAGGGGAATCAAGTGAAGATCTTATTAGAAAATTATCATGCATCAGACTCACAGTATTAGACAACAAGAGCTCCTGGGTCAACCTCTTAGGTTTGATGCTATTCAAGTTGTGAGACCTTAAGACAACTCCATGCCTGAGTTTCCTCATCTGAAATCAGGAAAAAAAATAGCATCCAGCTTGAAGAGTTATTTTGAAGATTAAATGGGGAAAACGCACATGCAACATTATAAATTCTAATAAATTTTTAATTTTTAAACATTATTATTCACCTAGACTTTACTCAAAATTAGCAGTTCTCAAAGTATCTCAATTCACTTATTTTCTCTTCTCTGACTTCCCTTTTTCAAAAACCCTCTCTCATGATATCTCAATCCCTGTTCCTACTTGTAGCTTTTGTATAGAGCACTAATCTATGTAATGTGTACTTTTTATGGATTTTATTTTTATTCTAAATTTAAATATTTTATTTTTTTCAAATGGACTGATATAAAACTTATCTTTTAAAAATAATTGCATTTGAAGATAGAATTTTAAATAAATGATATTACTTTATTGCACATCTGCAGGCAAACACATACAAAAACTCTGTAATTTAAAATGCCAGTTATGCACTGGGGCTGTAGCTCAGTTTGTAGAGCACTTGCCTAGCATGTGTGAAGCACTGAGTTAGATCCTCAGCACCACATGAAAATAAAATAAAGGTTTTGTGTCTATCTACTATAAAAAAATATTTAAAAAATTAAAAAATAAAATGCAAGTTATAATGTATGAAGCAATTCTTACCCAAGATCATCACACTATGAGTAAATAAGCTACATAATTGTTAATCTGACTTTTTCTGGAGGAGGTAAAATTATTTTCTCAGTCTTTCAAGGAGTCACTATTATTAACAAAGAATATGCCTTTGTTCCCCAAAGCTCCACACCTTTAGAAACTGTTAAGTATGATCTGTCAGCAGATTAATTCTAACTTTCCACCAATAAATTATTCATATTTTATCTTCCAGTAATGACTAATGTAATACATAGGAAGCGTGGAATATATTTACATTATGACAGTCATTTCTATCAGAGTATTGAAAGCACATATTATTAAACATTTATCACTGGATCACATTAAAATTGGGAGCAGACAAAATAAAAAGAGAGAAGAATCATTATCTAAATTCTTGGAGTACATAATGATGTGGTTACAACCTTTAATTAATATATTGCTCTACACGAAGGAAAGTCTAACATATGTGCTTTTTATTATAAAAATTGCAATTAAGGGTTTATTGACTCCATATTAAAAGTCTTTTGTACGTAAGGCATGGGTCACAATTATTTATTTATTTATTTTAATTCTGGCATCAAACGTGTGAAACTCCTGCCTTAGTTTCTTGAGTCTCTGGGATTACAGGCCGGTATCACCACACCAGGTTGGGTCTATCTTCAAATCTTACAATTTTTTTTCAGATAGAGGTTTATTTAAGAAGTCAATACACATCCAAGGGAGAAGAAGAACAATTTTAAGAGTGAGAAGCCTGCCTTGAACTGGAGCCCCAATATATATAGGAGGGGCTGGACTAGAGGTGGACCCAGGGTGGGGTTACACAATTTCACAACAGCTTTCCCTGTGCTTCTATATTTCCATCATTTTACAAGGGCATGGGCCAAGGCCTGTTGCTCAAGATTTACAACTGTGCTTTGTGCATCTCAATGACTTGTGAACAGTTCCATTAAGACTCAGTTCCTCCCTCCCTCTCTCTCTCTCTCTCTCTCTCTCTCTCTCTCTCTCTCTCTCTCTCTCTCTCTCCTTATCCTAAATCCCTCTTATTTCCTGTCCACCCCCAGACTTTGGTCCCTTTGTCTTAAGGATTGGTAAGGAGTGAAGACCCAGCTTCTGTGACTCTTTCAGGCTGACAGAGATCCCTGCTTACTCAGGGATCAAAAGTCTCACACTGTTGTTTTTACCCAGGTATGGTGGCACATGGCACATGCCTATAATCCCAACAGCTTGGGAGACTGAAGCAGGAGGGTAGTGAGTTCAAAGTCAGCCTCAGCAAATGAGTGAGGCCTGGAGCAACTTATTGAGACCCTGTTTCAAAAAGTATTAAAAAGGGCTAGGGATGTGACTCAGAGGTTAAGTGACTCTGGGTTTAATTCCTGGTACCAAATAAAAAAAATAGGTGTATTTTCGTTGGACATGGTGGTGCACAGTGCACGCCTCATAATCCCAGAGGCTTGGGAGGCTGAGACAGAAGGGTCTCTAGTTCAAAGCCAGCCTCAGCAAAAGGGAAGTGCTAAGAAACTCAGTGAGACCCTGTCTCTAAATAAAATAAAAATAGAGCTGGGGATGTGGCTCAGTGGTCAAGTGCCCCTGAGTTCAACCTCCAGTTATCAAAATAAAACAACAACCACGCACACACCCCCAAAAAGTCTCATACTGACTGAACTAAAGATGACAGACACTGGTCTCACTTGTGGGGATAGGATGGAATCCTTGTAATAACATCCTCTTAACATGGAATTGCTTTAATTGAAGCAGATACCCCTGAAGGTCCCTCCCTGTATGAGCCACCAAGAGATGCCTTGGGAGAGAGATGTCCCCAGAGAACAATTTGAGGGCTTCCAGAGGGAAAGGGGCATTCAACTCAGGCCCCCCGGGGATTCTTGGCATACATGACTGAAGAGAATCTCAGCATGAGTCAGACAAAGACTTAAACAAAGGTTTATTTAGGAAGTGGAAACACATTCAAGGGAGAATGTGGGCTATCTCAAGTAAAAAGCCTAAATCTTACCATCTTTGACTGGGGGAGACAACATTCCAAAAGGCAGGTACATCAAAATACTCACAGAATATGAAAAGATTGCATCATATCTTCATGTTGGGCTTTTCCTCATACTTTGTAGAATTTCATTGCCTGCTCCTTTGAAGCAAAAATAACCAGCTGTTGCAAAATAAGGTCTGGTTTTATAAAGTGATCTTCATCATTTCCGGGAAGATTGCCCAAGATCTCAACGGATCTAAAGAAGGCTATCACAGAGCCACCAGGTATGGGGGCTGGCTACTCAAACAGGTCAATTGGGGGGGGGGGGGCTATTAAAAAAAGATATTTGGATAATGGCTCTCATTTTCTTTTAAGAAAGTGAATTCACTACACTTCAAAGTTTGGGTGGCAGACAAATAAGTCAACAGTATCTGTCAAGCAAGTACAGTATGTTAAAGAATGTCAGTACCTACTTATCTCACAAACCAGATCTTTTCCAACCTAAAAATGTGGGATTAAGCAGATAAAAGATTAAATGGAAGAGCTGCTGGTTTAAACCACAACAACAACAACAAAAAAAATCTTCCTTAAGAAAGGCTCATGTAAGACAAAATACTTTAAAAAATAAATATCTATTGATTCTCTTAATTAATTACACTTAGATTTTAATATATTTCTTGAGTTTTTGACCATTACAGTAATAGGATGATTAAAAGAGAGAGGTTAAGTATCTTTTCTATTTTAAGATGTTTGATGGGATAAACATTTTAACAATCTGCGAATAAGCCTGAGAATACTGATTGTATTTCATAAAAACATACTAAAAGAGAAGTTGAATAATAAAGTGAAATCCAAAAAAAAAATTTTTTAAAGAGTGTGAAGAAAACATTGTTTTTATCCCTTAGGACAATATTTGGCAAACATTCCTGTGTTTATGCATCACCTGAGGGTCTTTTTAAAGTTCTGATTCTGACTCCCCAGGTCTAGGGTGGGGCCTGACAGCCTGTGTTCCTAACAGTGCTGACTGACACTGGTGCTCCAAGACCCTTGCTTCGGATCCAAGGGTTCCATGGGAACTGACCCTTCCTGGGGGGGGCAAGGGAGCCATCTACTTATAAGAGTCTTTAAAAGATCTTCCCCCAAAACTCAGTATTCCATCACCATCTTACAGCAATTTGCTTGGTCTTCAGACCCAACTATTTTTATTGTGAAAATAAGTCAATTAACTCTATAGAAAAATAAATAGCAATGTAATTTTTCACTTTTTAGCCAGGAAATGTGTTGACTAGAAAATGATTTTGCATCGCAAATATGCCTAATTTTTTAAAACCAAGTGATAGCAGATATGAAGTTTAAGCACGAAATCGTTCAAGTATCAGTAAGAACACTTTACTCTTCATTGAGCCAAGAAAAGGTAACGCTAGATTAGGTCTTTTCCAAAAGCAGGAAGTAATTTCAGTAAGCAACGCCATAAGTACACACATTTGCTTATTGACTTGAAATAAAAAGGTGTGGAAGTAACATTTGCCCTTGACAGGATTTCCTCTTGTTCCTAGAAGAGAGGGTGTGTCAGCTCTGTCAACTCTATTCCTGACCAAAAGTGAGTTTCTTTGAAGATTCTTGGATATCACTGGAACTATTTATAGAACTTAAATCTATGCTTTAGAAATGAATTCGTATGTACTCTGAATTCTCATTTAAATACTAAAAACAGCTTACACCTAAACAATAAGCAGATGAAAACACTTTTTCAAGGAAAATCTGAATCAAAACATTGTCTAGTCAAGTATTTTGGTCTCAGGGAAATGTTACAGTGTTTGAATTACATCTATGAATATTTATATCAGAAATTAAAATGGAAAATTTTAAACTATTTTTAAAAATAATAAACTCAATGTATTTTTTTTAAAGAGAGAGAGAGAGAGAATGAATCTTTTCTTTTTTTTTTTTTTTTTTTTTTGTAGATGGACACAACACAATGCCTTTATTTTTATGTGGTGCTGAGAATCGAACCCAGGTCCCGCCTGTGCTAGGCGAGCACTCTACCGCTGAGCCATAATCCCAGCCCTCAATGTATGTTAATGTAGATAACATATTTTGTAAAAAATAACTATATCTTCCCAAACTAAAAATATGTAGAGGGGAGGGCAACCTTGTTTTATAATTTTGTATATCTCTTTAAGGTCGAGCTTAATCAGAGACATCTGGATTCTCATAACTGCTTCTGCATTCAATCTTTTAAGGATGTTTTGGCTAAAGTACATGAAGAAAACTCATCCTCTCATAGAAATGTAGTTGGAAAGTAGAGCTATATTTTAAAGTCTTTTCAGATAAATGTAAATATTCTTCTTTGATGCTACATTAAAACTCAAGAAGTGGTGATTAGTTGCCAGATAGACCGTGAAACCCTACCAATGAACTTGGCTGCCCTATTACATTAAAATCCACTGGTCTCTCTTGCCCTTTAAATGTTTAATATAATTTTGTAACATCATGCAATGGTCATTTGGCAAACTTTAGTTCATGAATCATGCAACCCTTCCAAACATTATATACTATTTTCAAATAACATTTATGAATATCATTTCCAATATAATAAAAAATATATGTGTGCATATGTGTGTATATATATCAGAAAGCTATCATACTCGTATTAGCAGATCTAAGTTTCCCAAAGTTCTAATTTGCACTTGAACGATTGAGTTTTATGGTTGCCAACAAATCATGTCTGTTCTTTTTTCTTAAATTGACAGACTCTGTTCATTCATTGTTTAGTAATATGTATGCCAAATCCTAAGTAACTATATTTGTCTCACAGCCATTCTTTGAAGTAAAATGGTGTACCATGAGAAAAAAGTTAGCTCAGCTCAGCCCACAACTGAACCACAGGAATGCTTTTTCTCAAGACAACTGACATATTTCTGGACACAACAAAGATGCTTCTGGATACTTCCCAATCAGCCACATAAACGTGTTGTCAAGGGTCAATATTTAATACCATATGATGTATGATTATCTATTTTTTCCTCATTAAGGACTTTTTTTTTTTTTTTTTTGGTCCTAGGGAATGAACCAGGGCCTCCTGCATGGGTTCTACCACTGAGCTACAATCACAGTTCATTAAAGACATTTTTAAAATTTCATGTGTTTTTTATAGCATCAGCAAAATGCCCACACAGTGATAGTGACAAATTCATATTATCATGAAAAGAGTTTTGACCTCACAGATCCCCAGTGTAATGGTTAATTTGAATTGCCAACTTGATTGGATTAAGAAATACAGAGGATCAATCATGGGCATGTCAATGAGGGTCTGTCTATGAATGATTGGCATGTGAGATAGCCAACTGAAATGAAGACCCTCCCTAAGTATAGGCAGCACCAACCAATAGGATGGCTTGGATGGAATAAAAGTTGGAAGAGTAAGGAAGCAGCAGTAGATGCAAGCTCAATTCTTCTTGAATGAGTTCTTGATTGCTGCTATATTACTATATATTGATATGGGACTCTTGCTTCTTTACTCTTCCAAAGGGGATTCTTCAGAAGTCTTTGGTCTCAGACTAGGGTCTCATCATTGGTCCCTCTTGTTCTGGGGCTGAGGCCTCTTGGACTGCTCAGCTACTGATTCTTCCAGCTCTCCAGCCTACAGATGGCCATTGTGGGATATCCAGCTTCTGATAGCATAACCCAACCTAACAAGTCCCCCTTTATAATTATACTTCCTATTGCTTCTGTTCCTATGGAGAACCCTGACTAATACACCCAGAAAGGGTCTCAGGGACTCTGAGTGGTCAGCAAACCACATTTTAAGAACCCCAGCTGTATACAACTGTATGAACCAATGGAGAGCTTCAAATTGATGGAATCTATTTGCAGAATCCATACCTTGGGAAAGTTCTTGATGTAGATGGGCCAAGATTGGAAGACAGAAAATGAGGCCAGGTTAATGATTTGGTGTCCTAGCTGAATATCCACTATTGCCCACAACCCCAGACTCAGGTCTGAAGTTTGCAGGCCTCAATGAGACACCACTTCTACCCTGTTTGTTCCCAGGTGGCTCCAGTGCCCAGCCACAGTAGTAGCAAAGGGCATGAGCTTTCTAGGCTGGCAGACCTGTGCTTGAATTCCAGCCCTAACCTTCTTTATGCACAAACTTTGGTTGAAAGCTCCAGCTTTCTCAATCATAATACAAAGATCACATTGGTACATATTGCAAAGGGTTGTTGTGAAAATGAAATGAATTAAGATTCAAAACTTAGCACAGAATACACACTCAATAAAGGTCAGATCATCCTGCAGTTCTTTATGAGCAATAAGTTAATGGCACACAGTCGGTTTCCCTGTCCTGTGGCATCTCATGCTCCTTTGGCTCTCACCATCTGGGCAACAGTGCTGGACTGCTAGTATCTCCCTCAGTAAAACAAACCATCTTTCTCCACTGTGTCTATGTTTTGCTCTATCTGTCTGAATCACACCACCTGTCAGCATTTCCACTCCAACCTTTGATCTGAGATGGACCGAGTCACTTCCTTCTTCATCGTCTCATTCCTGTATTTAACTGTACTTTTTCAAAGAATGTGCTAGCAGCCATAGGAACAGGAACAGTGTGTGTGTATAATAGTCTTTCAATAAACACATGATGCATAAAAGAATGGATACTTCTATAGTAGATTCAAAATCACTATTACTGTTCCTTACATGAACACCAAAGCCCCTTGTATATTCGCATCCCAAATATATACACAAGGTGATCAGACCACCTACCATGTCATCATTCTCTCTTTATCTTCTTCTGTATCTCCATCCTCCAAACCTGGAGGAATGTACTCTTGCATCTGATTCCAATGGTTGGTCCACTAAACCTGTACTTGCTATTAAGTCCACAGCCTTCAATCACCCATGACTGGTTGGGCAGATGGAGCTACTTGCCACCTGGCTCCAGTCCATCCCATTTTCTGAGAGATAATTTTTGCTGTCCTTCAGCCCTACTTTGCTCCAAGCAAGACCCTTGGAATGGCTTGAATCTTGGATCTGAGATCTCTTGCCATTTCATCTCTTTACTTCTAAAGCTGAATTTCAGTCCCATGTTTTTTCTAATGAAAGTTCCTTCCTCTGGACAATAAGTATCGTGGTCCTAGTTGATCTTGGTCTTTCCTTTGGGTGCCGGATAACCCTGTTCCCAGTTCCCAGGGTCACTGCTAGACTCCCTCTAAGATGTAGTTAGGGGTCTCTCACTCCCACCATCCATCAAGGTGAACTAGATATTCTAACCTGCCAAAGCCAAATCCTTGCCCTTACCAATGGTGGTGAACCATGGGCATCTGTTTAGCCAAATGCGCACCAACTTGAGACAAATGCACATCAATGATGTCAACCCAGCATCAAGTTGAGTATTGGAGACTGCTCATTTCAAACTGTTGAACCCATATCAGTTGATTTGAAGATGTAAGTAGGGTGCACAGTGATTCCAAATTAAAATTAAAATCTATTTGTACAATTTATAACTCCATTTATCCTAGTCTGAATAATACACTTATCAATTTCATAGTTTTCCTATCCTAAATGTGCTAATTGGTCCATTTTTACTAGATAATAAAGGCATAGATACAGAATAAGGTGTGGGTTTTGGTTTTGCCTTTTAAAAAATATTCATGGAGGTAACTGAAGCTTTTCCTTAGAATCAGACTTAGCTTTAATTATTTGTTTATTTATTTATTTGAAAGCATGTTCAACGTGACTCGTTTGTCTCTGTTTTGGCCTCGGACCTGAATTCTGTTCAGGAGAGGGTTTGGGAACTGTGGTGACAGCGCAGAGAATTTCCCCCAGGGAAGCTGCCCACCTACTCAATACCATTACACAGCTGAACGGGACTAGACTGCTCTGTGATTTTCCTAATCTGAGAAAGTGGGTAATTCAGATCTGTTCACTTGCCGCCAAGCATCTAAGCCAGGACGATCAACTGTGACCACACCTAATGGCTCAAATAAAATTAGTTCATGCAGGCCAAGGATCTAGCAGAGATTCAACCATTTCCAAGAGCTTATATTTGCCCAAACATACTTAGTGATACTGAGGGTTCATAGGCATCTACAGCTATTCCAGCCACATCTGCAGATACTTAGAGATGCTGTGAAGGGGAAACCAACTTCTGTCCAAACAGCAAACAGCCTGCCTAGGAAGTTTTCTATTTGGAAAGAATCTAATAACCTTCATGTTTTAAATGACCACTCAGTAACCCTTCTCTTGGGTTCCCATTCACTTTTCTTACCATGCAGAGCCAATCATTTCTTTAAACAGACAAAGAAATGTTGTTTAGCATCTAAATTATGGTAGAGTCACTAGCCCTTCTTTGACATAGCTGAGATGTATTTTCTTTCTTATTTATTTATTTATTAGTTCTAATCAGTTATATGTGACGGTAGAAAGTTCTTCTATTCATTGTACACAAACGAAGCAGAATTTTTCACTTCTCTAGTTGTGCATAAAGTAGAGTTACACCAGGGCTGGGGTTGTGGCTCAGCAGTAGAGTGATCACAAAGCATGTGTGAGGTCCTGGGTTTGATCCTCAGCACCACATGAAAAATAAATAAATAAGATAAAGGATTGTGTCCAAATACACCTGAAAAATATTTTTTAAAAAGTAGAGTTACACCATTAGTGCAATCATACGTGTACCTAGGGTAATGATGTCCATCTCGATCCACTGTTTTTCCTCCCCTTTGCCCCACCCAAAGTTCCATCACTTATTTTATGCCTTCTCCCCATATGGATTAGCATCCATTTATCCTAGAAAACATTCGGCCACTGGTCTTTTGAGATTGGCTTATTTTGCTAAGCATGATATTCTCCAACTCCATCCATTTACCTGCAAATGCCATAATTTTATTCTCTCTTAATGCTGAGTAATATTCCACTGTGTATATTTACCACAGTTGCTTTATCCATTCATCTGTTGAAGGGTATCTAGGTTGGTTGCACAGTTTAGCAATTGTGAATTATGCTATTGTAAACATTGAAGTGGCTGAGTTACTATGGTATGCTGTTTTTAAGTTTTTAGGGTATAGACGGAGGAGTGGGATAGCTGGGTCAAATGGTGGTTCCATTCCGAGTTTTCTAAGGCATCTCCATACTGCTTTCTAGATTGGTTGCACCAATTTGCAGTTCCACCAGTAATGTATGAGTGTGCCTCTTCCCCCACATCCTTGACCACACTTATTGTTGCTTGTATTCTTGATAACTGTCATTCTGACTGGAGTGAGATGAAATTTTAGTTTTGATTTGCATTTCTCTAATTACTAGAGATATTGAACATTTTTTCATATATTTGTTGATCGATTATATTTCATCTTCTGAGAAGTGTCTGTTCACTTCCTTAGCTCATTTATTGATTAAATTGTTTGTTTTTTTGGTGTTAAGATTTTGTGGGGCTGGGGATATAGCTCAGTTGGTAGAGTGCTTGCCTAGCATGCTCAAGGCCCTGAGTTCAATCCCCAGTACCACCAAAAGAAAAAAAAAATATTTGGGGTTCTTTATATATCCTGGAGATTAGTGCTCTGACATGTGTGAGGCAAAAATTTGCTCCCCAAATGTAGGCTCTCTGTTCACCTCATTGTTTCTTTTGCTGAGAAGAAGCTTACTTTGAATTCATCCCATTTACTGATTTTTTATTTTATTTCTTGTGCTTCAGGAGTCTTGTTAAAGAAGCTGGGCCTAATCTGACATGATGAAGATGTGGGCTACTTTTTCCTCTTTTAGGCGCAAGGTGAGACCTATTTTCAATAAATGTCTGAGGAAGCCCGATTGTATTATGAATAGCCAAATTGGGTCGTCTCTCATCCTGGCAATAAAGATCTTCTAGGCAGCAACTGTTGACTTCATATTATCCACAGGGCCCAGTAGCATGCTTTGCATATTATGCTGAATGACAGTATAGATTTCAGTCAATGGAAAATAAAATGTTTGACATGTAACTGTAAAAATGATCAAGTGATTCTGGAAATCAGAAGAGCTGATTCAACTTTTCTTTCACACACAATACAAATTATTTGTGCTGTTACTGCTATAATTTACTCAGAACACCTTATCACAATTGATTGTGTTTCCTCAACATGTCTTCAGAGTACATGTGTAATTTGACACAAAATTTTGTTTTAAGTTTATTGACAATTTTCATCTCTATATGTTTCATATGATTTCATAATAATATCATGCTTCTCACTTTAGACTTTCTTGTTCACAATATTTTTGATAATCAAATGTTTCAATATGATCATCACATTAGCCCAAGATAAAAATTTCCAGCAAATGTGTTTCTTTTTAAAAAAGTAATTGGGCCAAATATTAAAATAAAGCTTTTCTATTTTGTCATTTTATTTCTACTCTCTCATGGTACATAAAGATCCCAACTTCCAATGTAGCTTATTTACTTGTCCTAAAATAAGTACAAGAATACTTAGCAATGCTAATTCCTCTCTAAACAAATCCCTGTCTGTCTATATACACATGACTCATATTCTTTCCTTCCTCTAGTGATCCAAGAAATGTGTTTATTCTATTCCTTCACATTTACATCTGGGAGTCTTATTAGCAGAAGTAAAAATAAATAATTTTGCTTAAATAGGTTTGCAAATCTATCCTCCCTAGAAAAGTCACACTTATTGTCCAGCACTCTGAAAATGCTTCATCATTTTTTTAAATGCTCTAGCAATTTTGTAAATTTTAATTTGCTTAAAAATCTGTTTAAAAAATATACTTTAATATTCTCATTTTACCTAAGCACCTAATGTCAAATTAGAGCAAAAACTTCCAAAACAGTGCTGTGTGGGGAGGCTGTGCTTGCCCATTGACATCCTCTCACCCCTGCAGGGCATGTGTGCCAGACCTCCCACTCCCAGTACCCCTGTGTCTTTCCCTGAGTACTTTTGCTAGCCACTTCACAACAGGTCAATAGTGCCTGCGAATTAGCATCTCTCTGCAGGAGCCATCCACCAACATGGAAGGGAATTAGTAAATAAATATCTCAGATCCTTTACTTCTGGGTGGCAAAGAATACCACTGAGATGCATGTTCTACAGAAGATCCCAGAGACACATCCCCTTTACACACACAGGTGGAGGTAAAACCCAGTAGCCCACATGGCCAGGTAGTTTACCTTTTTATTGACTGCTTCCCTCCTGGTATTTTTTTTTTTTAATTCTACTGATGTTTGCCTCACCTCCCAATTACACTTTCTATACCCCCATCCTTCTCCCAGGATATAGTTCTGTGAAAGCCCAAATTGAGATCCCTAGTAAGACAAGAAGTCTTGAGTAGAAGGTCCCTAGGATGGGATTCCAGAACTGAATGATTGACTTGTCAAAGGGCAATCAAAATGGTAACAATCCTAGGCATGCTGTGGCGACCCAACTATTAAGACTTAACCATGGCCTTTTATTGGCTGGGTAATGTGGGGTTTTTTTGGTGTTAAGTTTTTTGTGTTCTTTGTATATTCTGGAGATTAATGCTCTATCTGTGATGCAGGTGGTAAAGATTTTCTCCTACTCTCTAGGCTCTTTCTGCACACTCTTAATTATTGCCTTTACTGTGAAAAAGCTTTTCAGTTGGATACCATCCCATTTATTGATTCTTGATTTTACTTCTGTGCTTTAGGAGTCTGATTGAGGAAGTCAGTTCCTAAGCCAACATGATGAAGAGTTGGGCCTACTTTTTCTTCTATTAAGCGCAGGGCCTCTGGTCTAATGCATAGGTCCTTGATTTACTTTAGTTTTGTGAGTGATAGGAGTTCAATCTCATTCTACTACATATGGCTTTCCAGTTTTCCTAGCACCATTTGTTGAAGAGGCTATCTTTTCTCCAATGTATGTTTATAGTTCCTTTATGTAGAGGGAGGTGACTATATTTGTGTGGGTTCATCCCTGTTTCTTCTATTCTGTTCCACAGGTTTTCATGTCTATTTTGTGCTAATACCATGCCATTTTTGTTCCTATAACTCTGTAGTATAATTTAAGTTCCTGTGTTGTAATGCCTTCTACATCACTTTTCTCACTAAGGATTGCTTTGGCTATTCTGGACCTCTTATTTTTCCAAATAAATTTTATTTTGACTGTTTTTTTCTATTTTTATGAAAAACATTATTGGAATTTTATTAGCAATTGCATTAAATCTATATAGCACTTTTGGTAGTATGGCCATTTTGACAATATTAATTCTGCCTATCCAAGAACATGGGCAATCTTTCCATCTTCTAAGGTCTTCTTCAATTTCTTTCTTTACTGTTCTGTAGTTGTCATTCTAGAGGTCTTTCACCACTTTTGTTAGATTGATGGGCAAAGGAACTGAGCAAGCACTTCACAGAAGAAATACGAATGTTCAAAACAATATATGAAAAATGTTCAACATCTCTAGCAATTAGAGAAATGCGAATTAAAACTATACTAAGATTCCATCTCCCTCCAGTCAGAATCGCATTTATCAAGAATACAAATAACAATAAATGTTGGTGAGGATGTGGGGGAAAAGGCACACTCATACATTGCTAGTGGGGTTGCAAACTGGTGCAACTACTCTGGAAAGCAGTATGGAGATTCCTCAGAAAATTTGGAATAGAACCACTTTTGACCCGGTTATCCCATGCCTCTGTTTACACTCAAAGGACTTAAAATTAGCATATTACAGTGACACAGCCACATCAATATTCATAGCAGCTCAATTCATAATATCCACATTATGGAACCAACCTACGTGTCCTTCAACAGATGAATGGATAAAGAAAATGTGGTATATATACACAATGGAATATTACTCAGCCATAAATAAGAATAAAATTTTGGCATCTGTAGATGAATGGATGGATAAGCCAGTCCCAAAAAAACAAAGGCTGAATGTTCTTTCTGATATGTGAATGCTAACCCATAACAAGGGAGGGTGGAGGGAAAGAATAGAAGTCCATTGGATTAGACAAAGGGGAATGAAGAGAAGAGAGGGGGAAGGGGAATAAGAAAGATAGTAGAATGAATCAGATACAACTTTCCTATCCTTCTAAATGTATATGAATATACAATCAGGGCAACTCCACAATCATGTATGACCACAAGAATAGGATCCTAATTAGAGTAATACTCTGTGTATGTATGTATATATGTATAATATGTCAAAATACACTCTACTGTCATGTATATCTGAAAAGACCAAATGAAAAAAGACTCAACTGTGATGAACAGGATATGAAATAAATAGAAGAAAAATATCTAGGGCTGGGATTAAGGCTCAGTGGTAAAGCACTTGCCTGGCATGTGTAAGGCAGTGGGTTTGATTCTCAACCCTGCATAAAATATAAATAAATAAAACAAAGTTTTTAAAAACGTAAACAGATTGAACTCATCTTAAAAAAAAAAAAATAGGACAGACTTGAAAGAAAGAAATCTTCAGTATTTGAAAGATTGGGTAGTAATGTTTATTAAAAAATATGAAAATGGGCTGGGGATATAGCTCCGTTGGTAGAGTGCTTGCCTCACATGCACAAGGCCCTGGGTTCAATCCCCAGCACCAAAAATCCTATGAGAATGGTTGGTTGTTAAGTGCAATGGAAGTCCTGAAGAAGAAAGAAGATAACAGATGGGCTCATGCTCCTGCCACCTGCCCTCCTGTACCCCCTTGACTGAAGGTGTTCTGTAACCTGGAAGCGGAAGTGCTGGGAATTAATGACCTCCAGGAGCATTCAAAACAAGATTAACAGGTATTGATGTGTAAATACCCACCCTCATTCCTTGGATGAGTTGTGTTCTGCATTGGTTCTCAGAGTTTCCTCATCAGCAATAAGCTCCAGTAGCCTATATTGACTTGATAAAACAATTCTTACTGACTGGCTTCCTTCTTTTTCTCACTTACCAGTGCTCACTTTACATCCTACTTACACTCTAGTCCTTATCTCAGGGCCAACTTTAAATAAATCCATCATCAATAGGACTTCAGTGTTGTAGCTAAAGAACTAGGCAAAGTCATGAGGAATGCAATCAGATCCCATTTAAACATTTATGAGATTTGGGCCCTACCAGGTGAAGGAGAAGAAGGAAAAAAGGAAGGAAAGAAAGAAAGAAAGAAAGAAAGAAAGAAAGAAAGAAAGAAAGAAAGAAAGAAAGAAAGAAAGAAAGAAAGAAAGAGGGAGGGGAGGAGGGAGGGAGGGAGGGAGGGAGGGAAGAAGGGAAAGAAGGAAGGAAGGAAGGAAGGAAGGAAGGAAGGAAGGAAGGAAAAAAGAAAGGAAGGAAGGAAGGAAAAAAGAAAGAAAGAAAGAAAGAGAAAGAAAAAAGAAAGAAAGAAAGAAAGAAAGAAAGAATTCAGAAAAGGATCAAGGGATAAAGAAATGAGTTGCATTTTATTCATTGATAAAGCAGTTATGAGGAGGAAGAATTAGATTTTATATAAACTGATTTTCAGGGACTTGAGTAGGCTATCAATTGTCCCCTCCTTCTATCAGTGAAGGAAGCCCTGTGAAAGCCACTAGATAGAGGTTTCACTCTGCCCTAAGTCCTCAACAGTGTTTTAGGATAATAACCATAGTGCGATCCAAACAAAATGACCATCACATCTGCAATTTATTCATTCTAGAAGGTCTTGGTAAAGTGACACCAATTTACTGGGTAGAAATGCTTCCCTTTTTTTTTTTCTCCAAGAAAAAAAAAATAGGTTAAAGGAGAGAAAAGAAAAATAAGTCAAATGCCTAGTATTCCTATGTTAAATGTTAGAAAAACATATGAATCGTTGGCATTAAGGGTATAATAATTAAGGGCGGGGCAGGGATGTCACCAGCTCTTGGGAGGCTGAGACAGGAAAATCAAAAGATCAAGGCCAGACTCAGCAATTTAGGGAAGTCCCAAACAACTTAGTGAGACCCTGTCTCAAAATAAAAAATTTTAGAAAGAGCTGGGATGTAGTTAATTCCCCAGCACCCCTCCGCCCCCAAAAGAATATAATAATTAAGGGAATGTAGAATCTGTTAGATTATTTTTGTGTCTTCATTATAAATGGGCAATTATATAATTATTTTAGACTAATAAAAATGAGTAAAAGAAACAATGGGCTTATAAGCAATATAACAACACTTAAAATAACTGATATTTGTAGATTCTTTATAATTTAATAGATTTAACAGGAAGTCCTGATTGTTCTGATCATTTAATTGCTTGGAAAAAATCAAACATATTAATTTAATGTGCTCCCTAAAATTAAATTTTAAAATATACTAGATATATAAAAAGAATGATTAAGTGTATGAGTTTAAATTTCAAGCTCAAGAAAAAACACTGGAGTTTGGACTTTTAATTTTAATAAATCAAATATTAATTTTTAAAAATGAAAACAAGGATAAAGAGTCTTTTCTATGAACAAGAGCTGCTGTTGAGGACAACCAAAAGACCCATCTTCTGAGAGGTTGGGATAGAGTAAGGCCATGTTTATAACTACTGTGGATTTCATTTCTTAAAAGGGGCAATCTAACAGCCCACAATTACCCTGAATTATTTCTCAAATCATTTCTCAATGATTTGCATTTTCAATCCCTTCACCATCTTGTCTGCATTGCAAAAAATCCTAGTACTGTCTGATTCTTCCGGGAATTATTTTCTGTATCTTCCTGTGAGGGTCACAACTTTCAGAGATTTTTAACACAATCCCAATTTGATCCTGCAACTGTCTGGTCTTCAGCTTCAATGTGTAGCTATATTGAGAGCTTGTCCCCACCTCACCACCCACAACATAAAGAGTGAAAAGAACTGTGCCTTTCCATTGCTTCTCCTCCCCCACCCATTCAGAATGATGTCATTGCTCTATCCCTGTTTTCCTCACTAATTAAATTTTTACAATTATACAGGAAAAAGTATCTTTTTTTTTTTTTTGTACCGGGGATTGACCTAGGGGCGCTTAACCACTGAGCCACATCCCCAGACCTTTTTTTTATTTTTTATTTTGAGACAGGGTCTCACTAAATTGCATAGGGCCTTGCTAAATTGCTGAGGCTGGCTTTCAACTTGCAATCCTCCTGCCTCAGCCTCCAGAGCCATTAGGATTACAGGAGTGCACTACCGTGCCTGGCTAAGTATTGATTTTCTTTAAGTAAATAAAACTGCTTTATTGCTAGGACTTGAGGTATGTGAGAGTGTTTTTTAATTTGTTTGTTTTCACTGTTTTACTTTAATTACTTACCTAAAACATTATCTTAGCTCATTAGGTGGAATCTTTCTATGAATTTCCCAGATGGTTTCAGGGCGCTGCCCAGGTAGATAAAACAAGGCACTGTGATTGTCCCATTTGTTTCTAGGTGGTATTGAATAGTAATCAGTGTGTTTAATTTACATAAATGGGCACTTCAAAGAAAATAAGGAAAATGTTTAAATTTTTTTCAATGTTGGTCACCATTCACAGTCAGAAACTGAGAGACCAAAAATGAAAGCAGCCAGTTGAGAATTCTTCATCTACCCCAACCCAAACCCAAACATACAGCCTGTGGCAGCCCACCTCCCCTGGAGTCCCAGGACTACTGGGAAAGCCTGGGACAGCCTTAGAAAGTTCCCTTTTGTGCTTTCAATCTCCCAAACCCATTCCTCTGGGCAGATGAGCTCAACTACTTCACCACAAAAATAAAGACTTATCCCTTATTTTTGGCCATAAAGTCCACTAGCTAACAGATCTTGTGTACCTACTGTGTGTCAGGCAGCATACTGAGGAAAAAAAAAAAATCCCTAAGAGTAGGATGCAGTCTCTGCCTTCCAGAAATGCCTAGCATGGTAAAGGAAAGGATGCAGAAAAAAAAACATTTGAAATATAAATCTGAATGTAATAGGATAGTAATTCATAAGACAAGCAGAGCTTTTATCAAAACATGCAGAAGTAAAAGATACACCTACCTGGAATTTCTCCATGAATTCATGCTAATACCTATCTGTTAATTTGTGATTATTTTCCTATTTGTTTAACTCCTGCCTAGTGTACTTTAGAAAAATATGAGAGAAATATGTGGATTACTGATAATCAAGGAGAAAACTTACTATTACTTATAATGTGAAGTTCCAATTACAGATTGTTATTTAAAATGTTACTATTGTGTTGTTGGTTTTTTTTGAAGGAAAAACATTTATTTTTATTTTTTTCTTTTTCAAATAAATGTAGATAGATAGAATAAGTAGGTAAACAGATAAATTTAAAAAGCAGAAATAAGGGGATCTGGGGTTGTGGCTCAGGGGTAGAGTGCTCACCTAGCATGTCTGAGACCCTGGGTTCTATCCTCAGCACCACATAAAAATAAATAAAATAAAGGTATTGTGTCCATCTACAACTAAAAAAATAAATAAATATTTTTTAAAAAGAAAGAAAGAAAGAAAGAACCTATTTTATAGTATTCATTGATTTACCTCTTTCTAGAATCTTGTACTCTCTGGAATTCCAAGATCCTTTTCTCCTTTTTAAAACTTCTTCCATAAGTAAAGAAAAAGTAACAAAACAAAACAACAACAACAAAACCATGAAAACCTAGTATTTCGGTTACCTACAGAAGTATTTAAAAACCTCCTCCAAATTTCAGGGTCCTAAATCAACACTCCATAACACCTCACTATTCTGGGATTGACTGAGCTCAGTTGGCTGGTTGCTCTGGGGTTTCCCCTTCTGGAGGCTGGAGCGGATTAGAGCATCCAAAATGGCCACTTACATGTATGGCAGGTCGGTGGGAATGGCAGAACGGTCAGGTTCACTTGTAACTCTGGGGATATCAAGAAGTCTCTCCCTCTCCCAACACACACACTTTGTAGTCTTTATAGCCATCACAAAATATTTACTGAGCCCCTTCTAGACCAGACGATGATCTAGGTGTTGGTGATGCAGCAGTAACCTAGGTAGAAATCTATCTACTTCATAAGTTTACCACCCACCCACCCCAGTTAAATAATTTTCAGTAGTTGCAAATATTTTGAAGAAAACAGAGCCTTTTAAAAATTCGTGAATCACAATGACCTCAGTTCTTCAGTGACCATTTTTAGCAACAGGAATATGTATGTGTGTGTGAGCAAAAAGACAGTCATGAAAAGATAATCATAACCTTGAACTAGAGTTCAAAAACTTTAAAATTGTATTCTATTTTTGCTAATGTCACAGATCATATAACTTTATGCAATAAAACTTCATTTGTCAGCCCTTTCTAGTCCACTGGAAATCCCACCTCCACCACAACTCTGTAACAGCAAGCAAGTCTCTTGAATATGAAAGGGATGACAAGAGCCTGCCCAACTCACAGAAATGTTATGGAAATCAAACTATACAATACACATAAAAATGTATTGTAAAGATTTTTAACATTTTATATATGCGTAAGGTGTATTATTATCACTAAGTATTTATGATGTAAGAGCTTGAAATATCACTGTGGGAGATGATTCTGAAGTCATTTGAAACTTAAACAAAATCACAGTTCCATAAAAGAGAGCAGACACTTAAAAATCAACTCTTGCTAGACCATTTCAAGCATTATTTTTATGCATGGTACAAAAGAAAGTTCTATGAAACTATTACATGCTATGGATTGCATGATACATGTATAATACATGTCAATTTGGGGGATTTAAAATGTTTTTTTAAAATTGTCTCAGAATCAGTGAACATGATAATTTCTTTCCAATTATAAAAGTAATTTATATGTGTTGAAAACCTAAAAAATACAAGGTGTTCACAGAAACAGAATATCAAGTACTGGAAAAACTAGATTGAATTAGAATTTGTATTATTGAAAATCCAGAGGGAAAAACATCAGTTAGGGTTAATGTAATTCAGCAACCAAAGGCTAAGGCAAGAGTAGCTTCTTTCCATCCATCTGCTCTGCTTTTCATAGCATCTGCCTTCCTGAGACAAGCTTCCCTCATGGTATCAGTTCCAGGTGTCCTATCTGCAACCCTACATTCTCTAGCAGTTTAAGCAAGAATTGTTGCTCTACCAAGATGGTCTAAGTCATCTCATCTCACTTTAATTGTAACTGTTTCTAGATAAATTAAAAATGTTCAAGAAAACCACATGGACCACATGTGGAAGGTGGTAATATCCAAAGTTAAAAATCTATTACTAGAATAAAAAGAGAGGAAAAGAATGTGTAAAGCAGTGATTGTTAATTTTGCATGTCAACTATGGAGCCCAGTTGTTTGTCCAAATGCTAGTCTTGATGTTGCTACAAGACTATTTTGTAAATGGGATCGACATCGGAATCCATAGACTTTAGGCAAGGCAAATTAACTTCCTTAAGGTAGTGGTCCTCATTCAACAAGTTGAAGGCCTTGGGAGAAATGATTAAGGTTTCCTGAAGAAGAAAGACCTCTCCTCAAGACTGTAGCATAGAAACCTTACCAGACTTTTTAGCCTCCACAGCTCATTTGCAGAATTCAGACTCAAGACTGCAACATCAACTCTTAGTGAGCATCCAGCCTGCTGGTTTCCCACCAATTCCAGATTTACCAGCCTCATAAGCATGGAGCCATTTTCAAATCAATCTTTCTCTTCTGTCCCCTCTCACACTGTGTGTATGTGTATGTGTGTGTGTATGCATGTGTGCATATAAAAGTCAACCAAAAAGTCCATTAAAAACTGAAAACTATAAAAATGAATAGAAATCTCCTATAATCCAGGATGCCACCCTTTTGAAATATTTTCTTCAACTTTGTCTACCTACTTACTTTTCTACGCATAGAAATATAGAGGAACTTATTTTATCCAAATAGCGTCATACTGGTTTTACAATATTCAAAATCTTTGAATCTTGTCTTTAATTACTAAATATATTAAAGTTATCATTTTTGCATGCCCTTAAATATTTTTATATGATTTTTTTAGCACTTATCAAATAATCCATCACTCAACTAAACTACAATCTCTTTTAACTATTTGATATTTCTGGGCTTTTTGATGATTGCTTTTCATTCCTAAATCCACAGGGTGCTTTCCTGATTTGAAAAGCCAACTAGGCACTGCCTCTGAAACCTGAAGTCTCTAGAGGTCAGGATCAAAAATGTTGCACTTGGTTCCACTTGGTGCAAACTAGAGCTCATTATGAATAAAGAACATGTTGCCAACTTGGCCTTTAGCCAGAGCGAATCTGGCCTGGCATCAAAAAATATCACTAAACCATGAAGATCCATACCCATCATAAAGGTCTTTGTGGCAGTGATGTGGACTCCTGATTCCTGCTCTTCTGTCATAATCACTGTTATGAGCATCCTTTTGTTTTCAAGTGACAGAGTAATATTGTGATTTGTCCAAAATTTCTTTCATCTTATAAGATGTTCATAAGAATGAAAATCAACAAAGAAAATAAAAAGAAGAGGAGTTCTAAATAAACCTGCAGGGAGTCTCCGTAGGAACATATTTTGCATCCTATATTTCCTCATTTACACTCCCAATTATTAGATAAAAAGTCCATGTGCACTCATGAGTGGTGAACAGAATGGATGTTCTTGGGAAACAAAGAAACACATGGTAGCGTGGCAAACCATGTTAGTGTTTCTCCAAAGCACAATTGACTTGGGGGTTTTGGGAGCCAATTCTCCCACCACTGCAGGTTTTATTCTCCACCCATTATCCCCATTTACAGAGGTCCTGACCCAAATTCCCAGAGCAAGCATACAACTCGTAGCAGCTGGATTTCTCTGAGACAGTTAAGTGGCATTTTTTTCTAATTGCTCTTCTCAGAATTTAGATAGGGGATAAAAACATTTTGTGAAATGGTGATAGTGATGGCAAGAATTAATTTGTGGATATGGTTAGATGCTATTTTAGCAAGACCTTGAAATGTGGCATGTGGTTAGCATTTATTTCACAGATACAGATAATCTTTCTCTTTAAGAAAAGGATTTCAAGGTCTCTTGTTCCACTATTTCACACATGTTATGTTTCCTTTTTTATTTATTTGTCATATTCAAAAGCAAATTGTTACTTTGTAAATTCTGGGTTTATTTTTGAGATGAATATTAAGCTTTCCACCTAAATATTGCTTGGAGACTTGTGTAAAATGTATTTATGATCTTTATCATACCTGTTAGCTAAAAGATTGAAAGGACTTTTTTTTCCCTACATACTGAAAGAAGAAAGCTTTTTGTAGGTGTGAAAGTTACTAACTTACAATAAACTTATACTGAACTGTTTTTTAATAAATGAGGTTGGTAAATTAACAGAGAAATAATACAATGTGGTATAGAAATTTGGGATTAAAAAAACAAAAAGGAAAATTCAAATTAGAAGAGATTTATGAATCTCTCTTGGTCTTTTATTTTTTTTTATGGATTCATCTGAGCCTTGGGTTCTACTGGAAAACACCCTACATTAAATAAATTCCAATTGAATATGGAAAATGGAACATAAGTGCTAGAGATTTTAAATAATAACATGCCACAAAGCCACAAGATGAGAATATCCAAATTTAAACAAATATCTATTTGCCCTTATTTAACTACAAGTCTACATTTATGAGATAATTGGTTAGAAATAGAATGCTATGAAACCTGAAAATAACAGTGGTTAATTATCTGCCTGCCAATTCTTACTAAGTATAAGGTAAAGGAGAAACAAACTCTTTTTCTCCTCTTACATAGTCAATACTCTACACTTCTGATCACCCAATGTGCAGGGAGGAGTTCCCACACGTCAAGAAATCCTTTAGCTAACACCAATTGTGTGCTCCATAGTTTAACTCAATCCTGAGACTCTCTACTGGGGAAATAGCTTCAGATCCCACCGAGGAAGGGCTCAATACCACGAAACTTCTTCCCAATTCAGATGCCAATTGCAAATCTGATCATGAAAAATTTCTGAACAACCAGCTATAATCCGAGTTCCCACAATCCCCTCCTGGGACTGAGTTAATTTTCTAATGTGACTCACAGAATTCAGGGAAATGCTTACTTAAATTTGGCAGCTAATTACAGGACATTACCAACAATACAGATGCCCAACCAGATAGAAGAGATGCACAGGGCAAAGTAGAGGAGAAGGGACTTGGAGCTTCTATGTCCTCCCTGGTGAGTCATCCTGGTAGCACCCTTCGATATTCAGCAACCTGGCCTCTCTGAACCCTGGAGGCTTCATCACATAGGCACCTGATCAATTATGAACTCAATCTCCAGCTCCTCTTCCATTTTCCTGGAAAATGAAAGTGGATCTGGAAGTTCCAAGCTTCTAATCCGGTTTTTTCTTTCTAGTGACCAGCCCCTATCCAGGAGCCCACCAAAAACAAAAGACACTTGGAAAGATAAATTCCAGAGGATTCAAAGCTCTGTGTCAGGAACTGCATACCAAAGACCAAATATTAAGAACAAAAGGTACATATAGCACCCCTTACATGGGTTTTAGCAGCTCTGAGACAGAAACAAGGGGCAGATACTATATAGATATATAGATAGAGATAGATATTCTATTATATCATAATATAATAGTAAATGGAGGGAAATGGCATGGCATGAGAGATATCATCATAACTTAGCAAGAATGTGCTATGACAGGTTGTTCCAGTAAGCAATGTATAAAGAGTAAGAGCAAACAGTATGCCCTGGTTTACAGTGTTTATGATTCCTAAAGGAGCATTTGTGCAGCAGAATTAGAAAACATTCACAATTTCTATAACTTATGAAAGAAAAACAATGTCTGGCTTGAGCATCAAGGATTTAGATGGGGGAAAATAAAATGAAGTGTGAGAGACTATCTTACAGCACAGATCATGGCTTAGAGAACACTGGAGGGATAGCAAATTAGTGAACGTGGAGAACTGGCACAGAACAATAGGCTCTTAAATAAGTCAAGTGTGAACCTAGTCCAGGTGTGCAATTAATATTCTAGGATTGTCTGTTTAGTAATGATCTGTTCCCTTTGCTATTAGGGGAAGTAGCTGATTCTTAATTATTTTTGTTTCACTATAAATAGTTACAAATGTTTAATTGTTTTGTTGTTTTTAAAGAAAAAAGATTTTTTTAAAGCCAGCAGTTGAAGAAAGGGATGAGGAGCAAGACATTAAATTTACTGTAAAACTGGTATCTCCAAGCTCTCTAGATTTTCAAATTTTTGTTTAAATCACCTTCTAGACATCTCCCAGGAATGCCTTGGGCACCTCTGACTTAAGGTGTCCTCAACTGAACTCTGGTGTCTTGCTGGATATCTCCTTTTATCATCTCTAGTCCCACTGTCCACTCAGACTGGGGAGCTGCAAATCTGGGAATGACCTACCCATACACACACACACACACACACACACACACACACATCCTCACATCCCTACTGAAGACCCTTGCTTTGGAGATCTCTCCCCTCCTTCACCATCGGCATGGCCTGAGGTCTTCCCCATCAGTATCGGCTGTCATCCTCCACTTCATGCTGTTGCTGAAGTCATCTTGCTAAAACAACTCAGATCAAAGATGCCTCTTTTCCAATACCTGTTTTGGTTTCCTTCTGCTCACACACTCTTACAGGTGAGGCATTTCTTAACTTGCACAAAGGTAATTCATTTGTACATGACATTAATATATAATTACTGCATTATATGTTGTAAGAAAACAAAACTGAAAATGTAAAGCATGAGATAAAGGAGAAATAGCCCTATTATATATTGTACTTATTAATGGTAGGTAAAATATTTTGCTTCCACCAAAATGTTTAGTGAGAGTAATATGGTCTCATATTCTTCATTATTTACGGAAATATTTCTTGCAATAGGGACACTGATAAATCTGGTTCTGAGTACAGTTTATTTCTGTGTTTAGGCTGATGGCTGTCAGAGCTGCTGATACAGAAAGCCATGTACACAAACACAGGAAGTATATCATTGGATGAGATTATGAAACTATGACTACTCATTTTTCACAACCATCTATCAGTTTTACAAGGGATTTTGTGAAAATTTATTAATAGTTATATTATTTGTGCTATCTTCAATTTTAGAAATAATTTGTCCTTTTTGTGAAGCGTAAGTTAATCCAACTAGATAATGTAATACATAAATACACTTAAGCAAATATATGCAAACTGCTAATAAATTTTAGTTGGCTTTAAGAGAGAATAGTTAAAGACATCCCTTCCATGTTGGGGATCCTGACTCTTCCCTCAGAATTCCTTGGACCTGGAAAGTACCCCTGTCTGTCTGACACAGAGGTTAAGTAAGGAAGACAATGTCAATCCATATGTTACTTATTAGTAAAGCCTGGGGCCTTTCAACAAATTATTTAATTATGCCTTCAGAATGTACTGATATAAACACTATGGAATAAATTGATTCTATTAATCTGTTCTGATGAGCATATAAAAATAAATATATCCAATTTATGTCTTGAATATGAGTTTATTTTCAGAGTGTTATAAAATCATAAATACTTCTGTTCACATAATAGCTTTGCATGAATCAAGGTAATATTTTGCTTCTTTTGATGTACAGTAAACATTTTAGTCTATATCCCAAGATACATAATGTATTAAGCTTAATTTCATGTTTTATCCTATATTACCTTATGGAGACAGCAGTTTTAGCTAGAAATTGGGACTTGGGTGAGTTATTTAAGCTCTCTTCTGAATTTCATCTAGAAAATGATAATACTTTTTTGCTAATTCACAGATATTTGGCCCTTAGAACACATACATGCTTTGAAAGTGGGACTATTTTTATTCTGACACTCCATTAATAGATGCTAGAGTCCATGCAAGGCAATGATCCCTATGAACCATCATCTGATGCCACCTTTACCATCCATCTTAATAAACACTATCATATCTTGGTAATGAACACTTCTGTCTCAGTCTAACATGGTATTTCCAATACATTTATAAGTGGTTCACTGTAGCATATCTCTTGAGGTTATAATTTATATTTAAAGCAGTATTGCAACTCAGCAAGAACCCAGAGGTAAAAATTAGATACATGAAAAGGATTTGAGCAAATAGTTTACAGCATTAACTGATGAAACCCTGCCTTTCCTTTTTAGTCCCTTACATTAGTTATTTGTGGAAATGTATAATGCAAATCCTCAGACTCCTAGCTTTAAAGAAGTGGTCATATTACATAAAAATATTTGGGAATAGTTTTATAAAGAGTTAAATGTTTTAAAAGTGGAGTAGATGTCACTGACATCTGTAGGCTGAGGCAATATAAATTTTTTAAGATCAAAAATGCTATTCAGTGACCAGTAACATATTATATCTAAATAATATATCTGCATGGCTATTTTAGTCAGCTTATGCAACAAGAACAATTCAGAGAAGAAAAAGTTTATTTGGGCTTGCAGTTACAGAGTCCAAGATCGGCCAACTCCATAGCTCTGGGCCCAACATCATGGTGGAAGGATGTGACAGAGGAAAACAGTGTAGGACATGGCAATTAGGAAGCAGAGAGAGAGCTTCCTTTGACAGGAAATATTAAGAACAAAAGATGCATCAAGCATCCCTATCACTTAGGAGTTTACATGGGTTTAGCAGCTTTAAGAAACAAGGGGCAGATACTGTATAGATATATAGATATAGATACAGATAGTTGTCTTACTATATCATAATATAATAGTAAATGAGGGGAAATAGCATGGCATGATATCATGGCATGGCAAAAATCAAACCAAAAGACACACTCCCAGTGACTTACTTCCTCCAGCCACACCCTATCTGCCTACAGTTACCACCCAGTTAATCCCTATTAGTGGATTGAGCTATAAATGAGGTTAGACCTCTCATATCCTAATTATTTCATCTCTGAATGTTCTTGCATTGTCTCACACATGAGCTTGTGGGGAATACCTCATATCTGAACCATCACAATGGCATTCTAGAATTATAGCATTTATCAATAATTTATTTCTTTTAAGTATGTCAAATGTTAGGAGATGTACATAGCAAGTAGAGTTGACATAACCTCAGGCCTTTGGAAAAAGCTCCCAGTTAATAGAAGATTTTTTTTTTCCACATTGTTATCAGTAATAGCTCCCCTTGTTTGTGGACTGATTTTTACTCACAAAGCAATATTTCAATGTTCTCATGAATATGAAAAGAAATTTCTGTCAAGGGTATAATTCAGATAATGATGAGAAAGCATGAAACAATTTGCTTCTGCTGAATGATTTCATTCTGTCTATGGCCATACCACCCTCAAAGCTTTTGATCTCATCTCAAAGATTTTGTTCTTTGTATACACACATTCACTCCTCAAATAGAGAATGACCACCAGTGTCTTTAAAATTAGAACATTTTCTTTTCTATTTTTTTTTTTTGGAGAGGTACCAGGGATTGAACCCAGAAGCACTTAACCACTGAGCCACATACCCATCCCTTTTGTTATATTTTAGTTAGAGAGAGGGTCTCGCAAAGTTGTTTTGGGGCTAAGTTGCTGAGGGTGGCTTTGAACTCACAATCCTCCTGCCTCAGCCTCCCCAGCCACCAAGATTACAGGCATGTGTCACCATGAACAACAAAATGGAGAACATTTTCTTATGTTGCTATACCCTTTCTTGTTTAACACTTGGTGTGCTCCCCTGAGAATAATAAAATGGAAGACCTTTCCCAGCAGCTATATCATAGAAGAGCTCAAAGGATCAATGCCTGGAGTAAACTGAGCTTGGATAAGTCATAAAATGACCCTGACAAATTGAAATTTTTTTGCTTTTAAGTGTTTTCTTAATAATATTGCATAACAACAACGTTAATGTTTCCCCAAAGATAATACCACCACATGTAATGGTGCATTCCTTGAGCTGATAGTATATGCTTGTCTTTTAATATAGCTAGACAGTTTTCACTTTAATTTTATCCCTATCCCTCCTACATAAAATGGATTCCTGTGGAAGACATTACTCACACTTACCAAGATTTGTACTTTCCCATTCCTTCTAAGTACATACTTGTTAGACAATGATCCGGTGACTTCCTTTGACCATTGAGATGTGAAAAGTGAACTGTGTCCCTTGTGGGTGGAAGCACTTATGTTTGGTGAGCATTTCTCCATACTCTCTTCCTCTGAAATGGTGCTTCTGTTAGTCAGCTTTTCATTGCTGTGCCCCAAATACCTGACATAAACAAATTAAAGGAGGAAAAATGTATTGTGATGCATGGTCTCAGAAGTTTTAGACCATGGTTGACAGGCAACACTGCTTTGGGCCTGAGATGAACATAACATCCTGGCAGGAGGGAAAAGAGTGAGGAAAGTTGCTCAGCCCGTGGTGGCCAGGAATCAGAGAGTAAATAAGGAACCAGAAACAAGATATAGTCCCCAAGAGTACACCCCCAGTGACCAACTCCCTCCAGCCATGCCCCACCTGCCTATAGTTTTCACCTCCTCCCAGTGGTCCATTCAAATTAATCCATCAAATGGATTAATCCACTGATGAGGTTAGAATCCTCATGATCCAATCTCTTCCCAAAAGTTTCACCCCTGGACTGCGCTGTTCTGGGAATCCAGACTTCAACATATGGACTTTTGGGAGGACATTCCAGATATAAACCATAACAGTATTCAAGGTGCTGTCACAGGAATGAAGCAGGCGAGAATGAAGAGTTCCCTGGAGATTTTACAAGAGCAGAAAATTAACTTGGTTTATTAAACCACTGATATTTTGATGGCATTTGTTACTGTGGCATAATTTAGCCTATCCTGACCAATACAATTTCTTACTCAATTCACACTGATCACCATTATGCAGCAGTCCACAGCTGCTGAAGATGACTGTTATACCAGTAAATCATGTTGATACATGGTTGACTCCAGTCACCAAGGAGCAAAGTATTAAAGAAATACTTGAGAATAGCAGGAAGGCAGCTGGGATAAATCATACTGTGCATCCACACTCTTGCCAGGTCCTGGGATTAGCTTGAAGGGCTACTCACAGTCATCTTGGTTTATCACCAAGGAAATATCAGTTTTATGGGAGGAGGGAGTTTAAATAAGACACAGTAAAGGCTAATGGGAAATTCAGTGGAAATGCATAGAAAGTAAATGGAAATGCAAAAAAATGGGACTTGAAAGCAGGTTAAGAAACTGGTATGGATTCAGAAGTAATCTGCACTGACTTTAAAGTTGAACATAAAACATTAATAAAATTTCTGAGGCAAAAAAGCACAGAGGAAAAAATACAAGAAATGAACTTCAGAAAACATTTGTATTTGGGGGATAAAGAAAGGAGGAAAAGCAAGAAAGGAAGAGATGGAAACTCTAATGACAACACCCATTCATTTTGAGAGCTAAGAATATCATATCTTCATTAATAAATTCATTTAAATTTAAATTTCAAGGTTTTTAATGAGGATAAAAAATGTCCTATTCCTTAACAATCCATTTACTCTCTGATATTAAAATGGATTGCACATCCGGCAGGCAGCTGGACATTATCTGTAATAAAAAGCAAAATGATTTTTAATTCAATGCCTCAGAACCAATTTATCAAGATTTCAAGTAGAAACTGAAGAACTTTTTGGACACATATGATTTTCTCTGCATTACTGTCATGCATTTATTCAACAAATTTGTCCTCTGTGCCTGGCATGCTGCAGGGATTCAGCATTGCTCTTGTGCTAGCTATCTCAGGCCTGTACCCACTTCACACACTGCTCCCCTAACAGGCACTTGGGCTTTGTGCCAGCTTTGTCCCTTCAAGGACAACCTTGAGAATTCATTAGCCAATATCTTCTGAACCTGGTAAGTGCACCAGCCACTACACTAGGCACTGTATATGGGTGTTTTCATTTAATCTTAAAGACAATCCTATGAAGTGGTCGTTAGTATCATCCTGATTTTACAGCCTGGGAAGCTTCAAGGTTAAGAAACTTGCCAAAGGTCACACAGCTAGCAAGTGGTATAGTCATGACTCAAAATAGGGGACCAATGCCAAAGTCTGCTCCCAGCTTTGCTACTGAAAGTTCCAATCCTGGAACTAGCAGCACTGACATTACTAAGGTGTTTGCTGGAAATACAGAATCTCAGGCCTAACCCCAGAGGCACTCAATCAGAATTTGGTTTTAACAAGATCTCCAGGGAATCCCTGTGTAAAGTTTGGGAAGCACGGTGCTAAATCACTTCACTATGAAGACTACAGTTTAATAAATACTAGGGGAGATACATCTTTCCCCCTGAGGAGTAATTTTGGGGGAAAGGTAAATGTATGCTCTCCAAGGGCTAAAGGAAGGATTCGGAAAACAATGTCTTGTTGTTTCAAACACTGGAGAGTATTAAGAGCAGCAAGGGTCGGGATCAATTCCAAAAGCCACAGATACTGAGCTGGAGTTTGAAGCCAGAACATTTTCTCAATTCATTTCATTAAAAATAGGTGCTGTTCCAAATGGACAAGTGCCCACATCAGTAATCTTCCGGAGTTAGCTTATCCAGCCCTGATTTTATTTTCTGAATAGAATCCAAATATCAACAGCATCAACAAGCAGATTTGAAAATTCAATAAAAACATACTAATATTAAATCTTCAATCGTGTTATTTAGCTTAGAATTGCATAGTTTAATTAATGGTGTTCACGATATAGCAGTTTGCCCCTCATTATCAGTTCTGCCCCAGACATAAGCGCAAACAGTTGGTGTAAAGAGCAGCTGCACTCGGGTTGGTGTGTGGACCCCGGTATGGCATAGCCTTCGCGAGCCCTCGGCAAGCCACGCCGGCCTCCTGGCTCAAGATCAGCCCAGTTCTTTTCACCACTGACACCTTCTTCCCTGTCACCAGTTCAATCTCGCTTCCTAGGGCCAGAACCAGCACTTTCCAGCGAGTCATCTTGGACCTGCGGGTCCTCCCCCAGCTGGGGTCTCCACCTGCACCCACGCCCCAGGGAGCAGGGCAGGGGGCGCTGGCTGGACTCTCAAGTGGACTAGCCTGGCCGCGGTGGTGGCAGACGGCTAGTCACGTGCGGCGGTTTGGGCGGAGCGCGCCCGGCCGAGTGGGTGGAGAAAACAAAGCCCCCAGCTGTCAGCAGGAGAAGGAGGCGACCGCGCCGGAGCAGGTGAGTCAAGTGCATTTAAAGCGGTACCGCCCTGGCGCACCCAGATACCCTTTGCCCTGGCTCATTCCCTCCCGAGCTGGGTTCTAGCCGCACCTCTTACCGCTGCCTGGGTCAGCAGCCTGCGGGTTGCACAGCGAGCGGAACTGGGGGTCCCCGAGACCAGTAAGAAGTTGTGCAGGCGTCAGTGTCTTCCCTTCCCGGGTGCACCCCGCGTCGCTCCCGCCGGCGGTCTCTCTTTTGGGGCCCCAGCGCCCCGCACCCCAAGAAAGGGGAGGGAATCGGGGCTGCCACGCTGGCAGAAGGAAAGTGGACTAGCCGAGGGGTGAGGGCTGGGGCAGTCCAGGATTGGGGGAGCTGGCGTCGGTGAAGGAGGGGATCCTGCAGGTGCGAGCACGCAGTGAACAGCCTTAGAAGCTGGACAGTTGAGACGCCGGGGGCTAAGAGCTGCAGGGGACGCTGGCAGAAGCTGCGCACTTTGGGACACACCAGGAAGTGCAGCGCACTGGTGCCGGTCGGCCCCCGATTCCGCTGTCGCCCCCAGTGTTTCCCCTCCGGACGAGAAAAGTCCCATCACTTCTCCGATAGGAGTTCTCGCTCCTGGCACCCGAGACCCAAAGAGCCCTGGTGGGTGGAAAAGGGAGCGGATTATTATTTTGCGGCTAAGTGGTTCTTTTGCAGGGAACACCCTGAGTTAGGGATGAAACCCACTCTGCTTTGGTAAGAAATTCTTCCGGTCTACATTTACAGGGGCTGCGCCAAAGCCAGAAGTCCCACAAAGGGCCAGAAGAAGGGGTGGGCGCATAAAGACCCTCCCCTCTAAACCTGAAGCGTTTGATAATGCAGACCTTTGAGACACCAAAAGAGCTAGTGGTATCTAGTCACCCCATGAGTTACTTTGCCAGTCCAGGGCCCGGGGACATGGGCGGGGGGTGGGCAGAGATGAAACCTCGCAGGAAGGGGCGCTGCAGCCATTTGATCAGGAGGAGCCTTTGTCTTAACCTCCAGCCCCCTTCTGCTAGTCCTCACCGGGCCAGTAGCGCGGTGGAGTAATTAATATTCCGAACATTAGTTGTTCCATCACCTCGGCACCAGCCGCCACTGCGATCGTCCCTTCCCAGCGGGTCTTCTCCATCACTTGCTCAGGTCCGATCCTTTTCCAAAAAAAAAGAAAAGAAAGTGGTCCAGACCCACTAGGAAAAAGAGGTCACTGAAAGCACTATAATGCATTCAATGCAAAAGTAAGGGTTAAGTGTTCAAACCCGGGCCCGCCTGCGCATGAGGAGTCGGAAGAACTTTCTTGATTAGCATAGTATCTGCCCTGGAGCTGTGCTGCTAGGCGGAGGTTCGGTCCCAGACCAGGTGAAGCGTGCAGTCTTGTCTCGATTGAGGTCGGAGTAGCACCTGCTTCTAGACAGAGGACCCGTGGTTTACAGCTTTGCAGAGCAGGACACTGTGGGATGAAACAAAACGGAGATCAAAAGGTAACCGAAGAATAGTAACATTTGGTATGCTTTCTTGGACTCTAAATTTGACGAAGGTTTTAGCAAGCCAATGGGGGGCGGGGGTTAGCAAGCAAAAGGAGGAGCCCTTGCCCTTGCGAGCGTCCCTCCTGGAAATGCTCCCTTGGGTTGCTGCCTTTCTTGTCTTCCAAACTAAGACATTAGTTAGGGGCTATTGTCAGTAGAGCTTTAAGATAGGAAGGAGTCATGAGCCCATGCAAGGGTTCTTAAACTAAATTGACATGTTTCCGACGTATGGGAAAGGCAATGGTTCTCCAAACCACTGGTTCCCAAACTTTGCTGTATATTAGAATCACCTGGGGAATTTTGAAAAATCCTGGCGTCTACATCAGCTCTCAAACCATTTAGATCAGATTGGGGGTGAGAACTAAGCATGAGAAAGAGAGAGAGAGAGAGAGAGAGAGAGAGAGGGGGGGGGGGAAGGCCAAAACATTTTAAAACTCCAGATGATTCCATTGTAACACAGTTCCATGTAACACACTTTGGGAACCATTGTTGCAAAGGCAGAGTTCAATGGCCAGCAGCAGGAGGTATTGCAAGACAAGATGCCAGTTTAACTACTTGAGTGGGTGAGAGAGAAGCAATGAAACTAGGGTGCTGATGAGTAACACCCTGGGACAGGAGACTGTCATCAGGCAGCCTGACTGGTGGTGACACCTACCACATCATTTTTCCCTTACCCACCTAGAGTCTGGTTGTTGTTGGAAAGATCCAAGTTCACTGTCAATGCATGGTTTCTGTGCTGTTGTTAAGGGAAACACGGGTTAGAAACTTTCATTCCTGTGATGACTCATGTGTAGCAGGCAGCAGGGAAACCCAGCAGAAACAAACCCAGAGCAGCCTGGTGAGTCAGCAGGCTGCAATCCAAAGGCAGCCCGGTGAATAGGAAGCAATTACAGCAAGTTGCTTATTGACACACACATACACATGCTGCACTCCATTGAAAGCACATTTTAGTGTCTGATCAGAATCTGCTTGTAAAAACTGCTCCCTTTTTCAACACCCAATCCTCCCTGCTTCATCTAATGCTCTCTGCTTTTAAGAGGAAGATTCAAGCCAAGCCAACTAGACATCTTGTACTTTCCTTTGAGGAAGACACATTAAAAATGAAGAAAATGTAAACTGGTTTGGGTTATTTCAGTTATGTGAAGTAGAAAGGGAGAATTTGTAACACATTTTAATACAAAAAAGTCAAATATTCTTTATATGTTCATAGATGATTTAATGGAGCTATTCAACTAGAAAATGGTCATAAAACATTGCATATGAAATTAGTTTGCTATTGACCAAAGGTTTCTTGCTTAAAAAAAAAAACTTGTTTAAAGATTCAGTTGAATAAACTTATTATTTTTCCTATTTTTATTACTTTCAGCTTCTTTATCTCTTCCTCTCTACATTATCATCACTCTATCATTGCCTAAATGCTTTCTTCTGTATCTTTAGCAGTTTTTAAAGAGAACAACAGTGCCTGACACATAGCAAGCTCTCAATATTGTCTGCTATTGAAAATCATTTGAACCTATCTTATAGCACCTATTTGGAATTCTATTATCTACTAGGGGCCTTTATGTCTGTGTCCCCATAGAACCATGCACAAGACCCCTTGTGATATATATGTTGCTTGTGTGTACTGAAGATTATTCAAAAGAGAGGAGAAACATTGGAAAACAAAGCGTTCTAAGTACATTCAGTTTTATAATTTTCAGACATCCATTCTGGATATGAAGAAAGCAAAATCCTGTTATAATTCTTAAGTGCTATAAAATGATAGTTAATTTAGACTTCCATTTTTACACAAACTTAGCATTTTGAGTATAACTGATATTTGTTATAACATTTAATCATACCCTCATGATCAAGGATTCACTTCACAGAACTTCTTTCTCATTATGGAAAAAAGTACATATCCCAACTATGGGTGCCTTGAGGAATTTAGTAGTTTAGGAGTGTTATTGCAGTATAGGTTAATAGTTAAACTGCTTTTATTGGCATCTGCCTTCTGCTCTTATTAAAACAGGACAAGTAGGGACTAGGGAGATAGATCAATGGTAGAACACTTGCCTAGCATGTGCAAGGCCTTGGATTCAATCCCCAGCACAACATCAATAACAATTGAAAAAAAGAAAGTACATTTCAATAACCAGCATATTAAAAAGTGGCAAGTTGGAAGTTAGAAGTTGGCTGTTTCTTGACAAAAAAAAAATAATAAATGTTAATAAGAATTCCCAGAGGAGAAAAAAAATAACAATGTAAATGTATCCATTCTCACATCTGTACAGCTTAGAAAACAGACTGGGGGTACACATCTAAAGTTGTTACCCCTTTTGGAGAGGTCTAAGATTTGAAAGGTTAGGTGCAGTCTAGAAAAGCAGGACTGGTAAGATAAACACGTATCAGTCAGAAGCTCTCCATCAGAGGATGATATGTGCCTAATTCTGTGATATTTACAAATAGCCCAGAGAGGTGGGGCAGAAAGAAAGGGTGTTATCTCAATTTTAGAAGCTCTGAAGTTTTTGAGAACAGATGAGAACCACCCAGTCTCATTACCTTCAATTAATAGAGCCCTTTGGTCTAAACAACTGGGTAAATGATATTCCAAGATAACATAGGGGAAAGTGAAGTGACCATCCAAAGTGGCAATACTGTGGTTAGAATATTGGATTATTGACTTCTTCTCCCATGTCTGTTACATTGTATGGGTTTATGTTGTGTCACTTAGAGGTTTTGGCTAGACAAGATCAGTTCTAATTATCTCCTCTTTCCTTAAAATAAGAAAAACTATTCGCATATGTCATGTGATTACTGACTTTACTCATAAATAACCTCTGGATTAGGACAATCCCAGTCTGAAACATCTTTAGCTTCTTATCTAGATAACCAAGGTAATATATTCTTAAATCTTTCCCCAAGTTATAGAAGCATAAACTCTTTTGTTTTAGGGACCCCTAAAGGTTAGTCCCACCATCCAGTGAAATTTAAATGCCTTGTACAATATCTTCTCTAAGGAGTATTCCAACTTATGCTTGAATGTTCCTCTGTAAACATTCCAGTCATGGGACATCTCTGCAGAACTTTACTGTTGGAACTTTTGGGAACCGCAAAGAACAATCCAATTCTTCTCCACAATTTACCTGCAAACATCTGAAACATTGAAAGGGTTGTATCTGAGCTCAGTGGAGGAGTACTCATCTGGCATGCTTGAGGCCCTGGGTTCAACCCCCAGCTCTGCAAAAAATAAATGTATTCTTCTTAATCTGAAATAAGAAAAAAAATCTATAGGATTTCAAATCTTAAGTCCACAAAATGTTTGAGGAGTATTCAAAATTATGGTTTGTTATATAAGAGCTTCATAAAATGGAATTACTGGAAAATTTCTTTCCCCAAAATTACTGCTGATGAATTTCATACACAAACATTGACCTTGTATTGAACTGAAACTCAGGGTTTCATCTGTTTCAGGGGTCACCAAACGATGGCCCACCATCTATTTTCATGTGGCTCTCTAAGTAAGGGAGGGTTTTATATTGTTTTAGTCATTAAAAAGAAAATACAAAGAAAAATATTTCGGGACACTTGAAAATTATATGAAATTCAAATTTCTGAGTCCACAATAAATGTTTATTGGGCCACAACCATATTTATTTCTTTACACCTTATCTATGACTGTTTTTGTGCAACTGCAGCAGAATGGAATAGTTGCACCAAAGATTGTTGATCCACAAAACCTAAAATATTTGCTGAATATTTATGAAAAACTTTGCAGGCTTCTAAGTTACTGTGACTCAACATGTTCTGATTTAATATAAGCATTTGCTCACTTAAAGTCTTCATCACTTTTTACCCTTTAGTGAAGATAAATTTCTTACCAAAGAAATCAACTAAGCACTTATCTTCATCTTCTTCTTGTATATTTACTTAGCAAAACCAGAAAATTTCAAAGTAGAATATGGAGTTTAGTGATTGGGTCAACTATAAAACTTCTGAACAAGAACAAGTTCACGATGGCAGAATGCAATACTACCTAGTCATGGTTTCCAGAGTTCTAGAAAATGTGAAAATACATCCTTAAGTGAACATTTAGCAAAAGACACTTCCTATTTCTGCAACCCATGAGGGCATTTGTACACTTACTTATTGTGGTGTGTTAAGGCAATAACTGGGAGATGTCTTCAAATTTAGAAATTTTTCATTGTCACTTTATACACTAAAATTACATTAAAAAAAACTTGCTTATTTTTAGAAATAGTGCTATTTTTTAAAAAAAAATTATTTATTTATTTATTTTAGTTGTAGTTGGACACAATACCTTTATTTTATTTATTTATATGTGATGCTAAGGATCAAACCCAGGGCCTCACATGCCAAGCAAGTGCTCTACTGCTGAGTCACAACCTCAGTCCATGGCACTACTTTTCTTTTTTTTTTCTTTATTAAATTATTCATTTACTCTAATTTGATGTACACAATGGCAGAATGCAATTCATTTCATATTACCCATATAGAGCACAACTTTTCAAGTCACTGGTTGTATACAAAGTATTTTCACTCCATTCTTATCTTCAAACATGTACTTAGGGTAATGATGTCTAACTCATTCCATTGTCATTCCAACCCCCTTGCCCTCTCCCTTCACTCCCTCCCCTTTACCCTACCCAAAGTTCCTAGATTCCTCCCATGTTCCCCCCCCCCATCACTGTTATGAGTTGGCATCCTCATATCAAAGAAAACATTCAGCCTTTGGTTTTGGGGGATTGGCTTAGTTCACTTAGCATTATATTCTCCAACTCCATCCGTTTACCTGCAAATGCCATGACTTTATTCTCTTTTAATGCTGAGTAATGTTCCATTGTGTGTGTATATACCAAAGTTTCCGTATCCATTCATCTACTGAAGGGCATCTGGGTTGGTTCCACAAATTAGCTATTGTGAATTGTGCTGCTATAAACATTGATATGGCTGCATAGTACTACTTTTCTAAAGTATACATTAAACATATATAAGAAGATCTACATATGGTCACTAACATACTACAGGTTAACAGTATGTCATGGGCAATTTAGTTTAAAATTCCCAAATTCAAAAGTAGAAATTCAAATGATAATCTCAAGACTGAAACAATTACTATTAATTAACATTCCAGGAAAATATTTTAAATAATAACTATTTTTATTTATTTTTAGTTGTAGATGGACACTACCTTTATTTTATGTATTTATATGGGGCTGAGGATCGAACCCAGTGCCTCATATGTGCTAGGCAAGTGCTCTACCATTGAGCTACATCGCCAGCCTCAAAGAGTGACTATTGATAGGAACTTTTCTTAATTTTTTATTCTAAGTATCACCTGTCATAAAAGTTCCTTCAGTTGAGAACTTTCTTTTGATGACTCGTTAACGTCATGACTGGGAGTTTGCAAATAAATTTCACTTAAACTAATAGAGGAATTCAAGGATCATCTGGTGTCTTTATAATCCCTTCCAGAATCAGCTCACCTGCAATTTAGAGACTGAAAAAGTGGAAAAAGTTCTTTTTCACTAAATTAAACAACACGTTGTTAATATGTGTTTTGAGGTACTTGATGTTGGCTAAATCATTTCTACAAATAACCATAAATGTGTATAATCCCATTTTAGGACTATTGATAGTAATGACATGTAAATGACTAACTCCTGAGGTGACAACACACTAGCTTTCCTTGATGAGTAACTGAGGGAGGAGGAGAGAAACTGTTGTGCTGATGGGTAAGGAACCAGTCCACATGAAATAATCTAGATCTCCCATTTTTACCAAAAACATTTTGTTTAATAGACTTATGCCATACATGTAGTTTTCTCCAAATTTTTTCTAAAATTAGGAAATAATTCCATTGACTATTTTTGTTAAAGTGGGGAACTTCATAATTGTCGATTGCTTTCCACCGTCTTATAAACACCATGGCAAAAATGACTATTAGTATTTGAAAGAGGTAGAAGAAAAGAGAATTAGCAAGAAAATGAAGCCATCCCTTTTAATTTTACTAGAGTATCTGAAACTATTAATTTGGATGGCATAGACGAAAATGAAATCAGGAATAGTTTATTCTGTTTTTAAATCTGGTGAATTAACAACTGATAAGCTAGAGATGAGGAAGCACCACAACCACCTAATTTAACTTTCCTCCTTTCAAAGATCATCTCAAATCCGATCAGCTTTGATATTAAAAAAAAATATTAGGGTATGATATGTCAAGAGCTTTGTAATGTTGTGAACAACCAATAAAAAAAAAAAAAATATTAGGACTGAAGATATAGCTCCGTGGTAGAGCACTTGTCTAGCACGCACAAGGCTTTGGGTCCAATCCTAGCACTGCAAAAAGAAAAAAATTTCCATGATTCTAACCAAGAAACCAGTATCTCCTTTTTCTCCAAGTTTCTTCAGTTCTCCATAAAGTAGAATAGAGGGCACTCAAAAGAAATGCTTCCTTCTTTGCTCCACCTGCCCCTCCCTGGGAACAACCTGTTGGTATAAGTAAGGTTCTCTGTTGGTTTCACTCTCAGCTTGGCTTCAATTCATTTTTTTTTCCCTGTGCTAAGGATCAATCCCAGGGCCTTGAACGTGACAAATATAACTTTGTAAAAGTCTCATATGAGACTAACTTGACAGCCTGTCATAAACAGCACTCTGGCTTGTCCCTGATTAATAACCTATAAATTAGGTGGACCACACTTCCTGGTTTGAAGATCACCAGCTTTGTGCTTCTTTATTTTATATATTATAATTGATATAACAAAATATTTATATGATAAAGCATATAAATATTGCATCTCTCCATAATTCTAAAACTGGACAACAAGGATAGTGGAATGTGAGAGTCATCATTATACAAAATACATGTATGGAGATTTGAATTTGGTGTCAACATACCTTATATACAAACAGAGATATGAAAAATTGTGGTATATATGTTTATTAAGAATTGTAATGCAAAAAAGAGTACATGAATAATGGCATAATTTGGAGTGAACATACTTTATATACAGAGTTTCGAGAAATTGTGCTGTATACGGGTAATAATGAGTGTAATGCATTCCACTATTGTCATGTATTTTAAAAATAAATTTTAAAAAACTGGATAATAACTGTCCAGTTTGAGCCTCTGGCAAATTGCAAATTACACTTGTGAAATTTACTTTTTAAATATTTATTTTGCAGGGGGTTACTAGGGATTGAACCCAGGGGTACTTAACCACTGAGCTACACTCCCAGCCCCCATTTTTTATTTTTTATTTGGAGACAAGGTCTTGCTAAGTTGCTTAGGACCTCACTAAGTTGCTAAGGATCATCTTGAACTTGTGATTCTCCTGCCTCAGCCGCCCAAGTCTCTGAGTTTATAGTGTGCACTGCCATGCCCGGCATAAATACTTTTTTTTTTTTTAAGTAATAGATTATTCTTTATAAGTTTAAACCCTTATTTCTTTATGCCTGCCTGCCTGGGGGTTTTAGAAGTTATTGTATTGTATTGTAGAAAGAATCCTAGAATTAGAGCAGGGCCTTCAAATACCATGAGTTTTTCTATAGCCAACTGGGTGATTTGAGAGGCATTACTTAACATCCTTCACCCACATCCTTCAAACTGAGTTACCTGTCTCAAAGGTCAGATAGAGACAATAGAATCATTATCTTGAGAGGCGCTTCATAACATGATCATCAAGTCATTTCGTGATCTGCTTCACATAGAGCTGGCAGTTGACTAAATATTAATGGATGTAACATGCCTAATATGGAAGAAAGGTGATGTTCATCTTAACAGTTGCATCTGTGCACTGGGACAGAATGACAGGGCAGGGCTGGAGGTGTAGCTCAGTGGTAGAGCACTTGCCTAGCACATGTGAAGCCCTGAGCCCGATCCCCAGCAACACAAATCAAGCAAACAAAAATATGCATCTTGCAGGTATGTAGCTCCTCAGAAACTTCAGGTTCTTCCTATAACTGGGGAACAGTGACATGCTCCAGGGCACCAAGCAATGAATTACTTATCAGTTATCAAAAGACACAGTATGTTTTATTTTCTGTCAGAATTCTATACAAACACTCCTTCATTCTTTTCTAAGTTTATTAGCAAGAACAAATAAAATAGCCTTAAAATACATTTTTAGGTAGCTTTTATGACCACATGATTATATAATTGGAATTAATCATTAAGTAGCATTTTTATCTTATCCAAACATATGCCCTCAAATTCGACTTGGCTGTGTGGTCATTTATTTATTAAAAATACCCCAGCACACAGAAAAGAAATTCATTTAACTTTTTTTTTTTTTTTTGCCGTGGGGGATAGTGGGGATTAAAGTCAGGGGCACTCAACCACCAAGCCACATCCCTAGCCCTATTGTGTTTTTTATTCAGAGACAGGGTCTCACTGAGTTGTTTAGTGCCTCCTCTTTGCTGAGGTTAGCTTTAAACTCGAGATCCTCCTGTCTCAGCCTCTCAAGCTGCTGGGATTACAGACATGTGCAACCATGTTGCCTTTTTGTTGTTTTAATAAACAAAAAATCAATGAAAGTCTGAAAAAGGTTGAAAACAGATGTGAGGGGAAGCTCTGCAATCTTACTGCCCTCATGCAACTATTACAGAAAGTATCTTCACGTTTATGTAGAGCTCTTATGGTCTACATCCACAACAATATTTCACTTAAATGTTCCCTTAGCATTTAAAACATTTCTGTATTCAGCATAGGGTTTCTATGTCTTTCCTGTAGCTTTGCTAGCTTTTCTGCTTGGGATGACTTTCTTCATTAATACAAGCTCAGGCTGGCTCTTATCTCAGCTGTTATTTCCCCTAGGTTCTTGCTACTCAGGAAGTGTGGTCCAGAGACTAATGGCATGAGCTCCACCAGGAGCATCTCGAAAAATGCAGGATCTGGGTCCTCAGTCAGAATCTTGCCCTTTCGTGAGCTCCCCAGATGGTCTGTTATCAGAGTTAACGTTGAGAAAGGCTGGCTCTGAAAAGCCTTTCCTAACATTGCCTCTGCCCACTGGGCAGGCAGGCCCACCCTAACCCGTATATAGTAAGTTACCAGGGACATTTTCTTTTGTGTTTCACTTATTGGTTGCTGGATGTGGTCTGCTCAGCTCCCAATCCCCTAGCCTTAGAACAGTACTTGAGAGGTAAGAGTTCGGTTTGGGGAATTGTTTCCTCATTTTCCCACCTCCTGTTTTGTAGATGAATTATAAATGAAGAGTCCGCTCCTGTGCTAGAAAATGAGGTGCTGGAGTTAGAGTGCAGTTCCTTAGATGTGTGCCCTTCCATTGCTGTTTTTACTATGGAAAATACATATGCCTCTCTGCAGATAATATCTGAAAACTCACTGCTAAAACTTTATCACTTCTGCTTAAAATATTTATGCTTGTCAAAATACCAATACCTCTGGGAGGAATTGCACTTTAGGCTTGGTGTGAAGTTTGATCAGTTGGCAGATTTGAGTAAGTGTTTAGGGGAGGAGATAATGGTTATTTCTGTGCCACCGGACAGGAGAAGGTAAAGAACACTAGATTAGAAAAAGATAAATGGCAGAATGCCTGGAAAAAAACTGACAGATGTTAGCTATTTTTGTCCTGAATCATAATACAAGTCCCTTTTTCATTTAAGAAAAGTAAACTATGTTTTATATTTGTAAAATCTCAGGACATGACTTTGTCACCATGTCCTGACTCTTATCTATAACATTTTATCTAGCCCTGCATTCAATGTGAACCACTCTTGGCAATTTTTTTCCCAAATGTTTGTTTTCAAATTCTAGGAAATCACACCAATTAAAAAAAAAAAAGTTAATTTAAAAAATTTTAAGTAAAATCATCAGTAATTCTGCATTAAAAATAAAATTTTAGGCAGCCAAAATTGACATTTCTAAACTAATATTAAAGCTGAGGCTGGGGATATAGCTCAGTTGATAGAGTGCTTGCCTCACATGCCCAAGGCCCTGGGTTTAATCCCCAGCACCACCACGCCCCCCCCCCCAAAAAAAAGTATGCCTGAAATTCCAGTGGCTTGGGAGGCTGAGGCAGGAGGATTACAAGTTCAAAGCCATCCTCAGCAACTTAGCAAGGCCCTAAGCAACTCAGACACACCCTGTCTCTAAATTAAAAAAAAAAAAAAATATATATATATATATATATATATATATATATATATATATATATAAAGGGATGGCTAAGCACCTTGGATTCGATCCCTGCTATCCACCCCCCATACACACACACACACCCCACCTGAGACATAGGGAGCTTAATCTTTTTATTGTGGAAGGAGTATTCTGTGAACTTGGGGACAATGAGGGAGGAAGGCAGGCTCAGCTCCTTAGCCCCTGTTTTGAAGTAGTAAGAGGCAGATTAAAGTTTTGGAATCAAGTTGTGCCCAGAAACAAGAAATGTCTGTCTGTCCGACAGGGCTATTGTTTGCCTTCTTTGAAAGGAACGAGAGGCTCCTGGTACTGCTCCCCAGCAGCTCTCACAATCAGCCACACAGACTGCAAGACTAAAAGGAGTGTAATTATATTCAAGAATGTGTGGCCTTCTTCCCCCTTTTGGAGTCTAGTGCAGCGCTTGCCCATCACCATGGACACCAGCTGCGGCCGACTTGTGAATGTGAGTGAGGTTCATGTCTTTTGTGGAAGAGTGTATTAGGTTGCCTTTCTGCCCTAAACTGTTTTATCTGAGTGTCTATCTGCAAAGATACCATGCATGGTAATTTGCCCAGAGCTGGAATCTCAGTTGGGGTTTGTAAGAGTCATCTTGACACCTTTAGAGTATACCGATTGAGCAATCTGACGCAAGTGAGGCAGGATGGGCAGAGCAGTCATTGTGTTCTATGCCCTTGTAACATCAAGCTGAGCTCCATTTGAGTCATATTTTCCTGTAGGGATTATAGCCTATCCCAGTGGAAAGAATTTTTAACAATATATTTCTGTGGGGCTTAGTGCTGTTGCAGGGGTTGCTCTTGCAATCTGAAAGCTGTGTAAATTTTTTGTTTTTAAATCTTAAAGAATGGCTAATAACCTTGCTTTGTTACTAGCCTGTTTATTATTACCTAGTTAATAATTTTATATGCCTTTGGTGGAGAGACTTTGCACCTTGATTTCTCCATCTGAAAACATATGCAAATGTTTGTTACTAATGATCATGAGTAGAGGCTCTAGAGATTTAAAACTTAACACAGCAGATGAGGGTTGAAGAAATGACAGGGAAAGAGAAAGAAGCAATATGTACCAAAACTTTCAGAAGAAAACAGGAGTTAAGATCAAGAATGGCTGTCCCTAACTACCCTGCTTAGACCAATTTCAAATTTTACTTCTAAACTATGAGCCTCACTCAAAACCTTTTGCAAGTTAGGCATAACATTCTTATTGTCTTATTATTCACAATAAGGCAATTTTGAACAAATTGTCAGGAGACCTGGGGGCTCTAGTTTGTGCTGTGCAAAAAGTGCCATTCAATACAACTCGGTTCACCTTTGGCCTCCAGTCTCATGACTAGAATGAGACTATCATAACTTTACTTATCCTCTCTCCACAAAATATCTCAGTACTCTGAAAGGTAGTTGTTCATTCATCTTATAATAAAATAGAATAAAAAATGCAATGAAAACTATATATTTTTTTCCTTTGGAGAATCCATAAATTTCTTTGTATGCATGAGACAAATATGTAGTTTTTGATAATGCACTAGAACATTGAATTATTTGGTTAAATTGGAATAGGCAGGGGTACTCACAAGTTTAAATGTCCATTTAACAAATGGAGATTGTCATTACAGCTCCTTAAAATCTGAATCAGTGTGATTTCTGGCAGAGCAGATACATTCTTTAATAGTATCTACTCAGAAACCTTCCTGGGCTCATGCTTTCCTGTCTACATGGTGGTTAACATGGTTCCTATTTCCATTAGTCAGTCTGGGTTGAGAAATGAGGCCATGTATGCTGGAGGTAATGGAAGACAAGGAAATTGCAGAGCCAGGTCCAGCTTTATGTTGTAGGGTGCTGCCTCAAAATACAGGTGGAGGCGAGAGGTTCTGCTTCCCGTGGTTTCCTGTTGCTTCACAGTCACTGGACATCAGAGCTTGCAGAGACAGACAGAAAATATATGTAAGACACAGGGAGTAAACCAACCTTAGCAAAGCTTTTCTTTTAACCTAAAAGATAGTTGTCATTTTCAATATTGGCCAGAAGTAGGACTCATTGCTTCTCTTACTGTCCTCCTACCTGGAAGTTTATGTCCAGTGGCATACCAGGAGGGGATTGTGATAAGCAACTGCGTGGGCCAAAGTGTCCTAGCACTCTGAGCTCTGCTGACACACCTCTTTGACACCTTTCTGCTCAAGGCAGGAATGATTAGAGCTAGCTGTGTTCCACCTGCCTTGAATACCTGACCCAGTGTGTTCTGACAGAGGATCTCACAAAGTCCCTACGTAATTCTCAGATATATGCCTTTCATAATTTATACCAAGTAGAATGAATGTAGTTTAGAGCTGCAGACAACCTTGAAGTTCATCTCACTTATTCCTATGATTTTCTAGATTAAACAAAGGGCATGGAACTACTATATATACCACTATACCATGTATACCATTTCTCAGTATTTACCCTGAAGAATTAAAGTCATATTACTCTGCATGCATACCCATGTTTATAGCAGCACAATTCACAAATGACCAAACTATGGAATCAGCCAAAGTGTCCATCAGCAGATGAATGAATAAAGAAAACGTGGTGTGTATGTGTGTATACGCACCACAGTGTCTGTGTGTGTGTGTGTGTGTACGTGTGTGTACATACACACCTACAATGAAGTTTTATTTAGCCATAAAGAAAAATTAAGTTCTAGTATTTGCAGGAAAATGGATGGAACTAGAGACCATCATGTTAAGTGAAATAAATCAATCTCAAAAAGTTAAGGTCATATGTTTTCTCTCATATGCAGAAGCTAAAAAAGGAAGAGGGAAACAAAGGTGGGGGTGGATATCATAAAAATCAAAGGGACATCAGTAGAGGAAACAGACCCAGGGGGTGGAGGAATGGAGCGGGGAAATGCTAGGGAGTGATGTTGGCCAAATTATGTTGTTGTTGTTATTATGTATGCATCAATATGTGCAACTATAATTCACCAATCAAAGAAGTGGGAAAAAATAAAAAATACAAGAACCAGGAACTCCACATTAAAAAAAAAAAAAAAAGACAGCCTTGGAGATTTTTCTACAAAAGCTACCTAGTAATTACAAAAGTTTTCAAGTTTTTAGATCATCAATTGTTTTTGGTAGTGTTTGGCAACCATTTGAGCTTCCTCTTGGCTCTCAAGTTTGTTTGATGGGGATGACCAGGGGATGTGTTGGGGATGACCAGGGGATGTGTTAGTCATCCCCATGAGGAGCAAAAAAGGATCACCTTGTGGGTTGGGGAAGAGCAAAATATCAAGACAGCAGAAAATCCAGTTTCTCTAGGGTCCAAAATAATCAAAAGAAATAAGTTAAACACTGTTAAGTGGAGTGATACCTTCAAAGCATACAATCCCTACAGCGATCTTATGAACTCTTGTGAGCTATCAGTCAACAAAAAGCTAAAATAAGAAGTTTCACTTGAGTTCAAAAGATAAAGTGTTGGTTTGGGGGTTCTGGTTTTGTTTATTGCTAGACTGCCAACCTTAGATGGTGAAATGGCGGCTAAACTGTGGTTTACCAAGGCGTCATATGCTATAGGAGGGGCAGCAAAGCATCCACAGAGGCCAGGGAGGATCCTGCCCCAGGAACACACTAGGGCCTTTTTCCTCACGGCTATGTCTTCAAGACCTCTGAAAATAAGAATTCCCTCCCATTCTAACTGGGTTTTCCCTGAAGTAGATAATATTTTATTCGTGACCCTTTGACATTCTATTCCAGTTGCCCAAGGCAATGGGTTTAAATTCAACTGTGTAATAATAATAATAATAATAATGTATTTTCCATTTATGTAGAAATTTAGAATTGCTAAAGAATTTTGATTCTCTACAAATAAAACTTTACTGGAAATGATCAAAACTGGAGCCCAGGATTGAAATAGCATGCCCACAGTCACATCATTGGGAAAATCTCAAACATAGGGAATTTTACTGTAGGTCCAATGCTGTTTATACCAGGCAAGTTTACAGATGATAGTTGGATTCACAGGGTGGTCTTCAAAGGTCCTTGTAACCCATAAGGATACTAAATTACATCAGGATCTTAACCTCTAACTACTTCATGTTTCCAATGGAAAGATGCATAATATTTCAAAAACTAGTTGATAAATACAATTTGGGGACATAACCCACCATATCTGAAGATTCCTGTCTTTCCTAATCGCTTCTTTTCTCTCTAGAAATGTGAAATGCACCCAAAGAGGAAATGGTGAATTGTTTAGGAATGTGGTTAGAAAGTTAAGGCAATCTTATAAGTCACTTTGAACCTGGAACTTTTAAGCAGAGTTGATGGTCCAAGTGTACTGTACCGTTATGGATGCAAAGTTTCTAAGTTTTTAGTTTATTATTTGCTTCTCACATTTTGAGTCATCTGAACATCCTCCTATTTCAAGTACATTGGATATGTGTGTGTGATGGCTTCAGCTGACACGGTTGTCTACAAAAAGAAACATCACAGTGGCTTCACTTAGGGTGCTCATGTAACAAGATTCAGAAGTGCCATTCAGGTCAGCAGAAAATAACAAAATTTTATTATAAGCACATCTCTAATGAATTTGCACAGAGTAGTTAATTAAGTTCATATCACCTTGGAAAGAAGAGAACCATTCCTCAGGATCTTGAGCTTTGGCTGAGGACATTACCACTGAAGGGTTAGATGTGAAGAGAGAGGAGAGGCCAGAAAATTTTAGGTGAACCAAGCAAGGATGGACATTACCTCCTTAATTTTGGTGTTGGCCATCACTGTTTGCAAGGTCTGAGCTATAATTGAGTTTATTTGATTTGAGATCAGCTGAATGGGCCATTTAAGTGCATGTTAGGTTGCCAAAGTAGCAATTTTTGAAAGAGCTCCAATGTAGAAATCAACTCAAGGTGTGGTCCCTAGACCAGAAGCATCAGCATCAGAAGTTTTTAAAAAGGCAGAATCTCAGGCCCCACCTCAGCCCTACTGATCACAATCTGCATTTTAACAAGATTCCCAAGTGAGTCATAAAGTCTGAAGAGCACTGCAATAGAGGAAACTGAGAAATAAAATGCTTATTTTCTTTTAATTTTTAGAGTGAGAAAAACATAAATGACTTTCAAACTCTGCATACCACCCAGGATAGTGGCAGTCATAAATCCCTTTTGTTCTTCTCTCCCTGTCACTGTGTCATTGCATCCACTAACTCGGGGTGTAATTATTAACATATGTGCTGTTACCCAACTAGACTTTAAGCTTCTTGAAGGCTGCACTGTGTCCTGTTCACCCTTACAGCCTCAGCATCTGTCATGGCGGTTGGCATTTGACAGGTGTATAAGATGGTGGTACTAAGAGTTCCAGCTGCGAAGTCTGGCAAACCCAAGTTTGAATCCCAGTCCTGCCTGCAGCCTCAGTTCATGCATCTATAAGACAGAAATGGCTGGGGGTGGGTAGTAAATGGGCCAGTGTTTGATGTACTTATCCCTGCACTTGATGCATATCAGCTGTTCATAAGTGATAGTAATTGTTCTTATGTGCTCAGTGAATGGTGAACAAATAGACAAATAGAAACCTCATATAAAAACTTGTAAGAAGTTTTGGCCATAAAGAAAGATAAAAAATGGTATCCTGTTGCTTTAAATATATGAAATTGAGTTTTAATAATATGCAAAGGAAGGCTGATCTACATAAGAGAAGGAAAAAGTAGAATGGGTCAGAATGGATTTTTCACAAATTTTTTGGTACCCACAATGATGGGTATCATTGTGACATATTTTTGCATACGTAAAAAATGTAAGATCAATTTCATTTCCTAGTACCCCACTATTCTCTCTTCTTCCCTCTAATTCTTTTCCTTCATCCTATTGGTCTCTCTCTTAATTTCATTGAGTCTCCTTTTTAACAATGTTTTTCTTTCCTGAGTCCGATTTATTCAGCTTAAAATTATGATCTCTAGTTCCACCCATCTTCTAGTAAATAGCATAATTTCATAATTTATGACTGAATAAAAATCCATTGTATACATATATCACATCTTTAATCCATTTATCTGTTGATGGACAATTAGGCTGTTCTATAATTTGGTTATTGTGAATTGTGCTATAATATGTATATTATATGCATATATCTCAAAAAATATGCTGAGTTTATTTCTTTTGAATAAATAACAAGGAATGGTATAGCTGGATCATCTGGGAGATTTGTTTTTTAGCTTTTGGAGGAATTTCCATACTGATTTCCATTATTACTATGCTGATTGACATTCCCAGCAACAGAGTGTGAGTTCCTTTTACCCTGCATCCTTTGTCAGCAGTTATTGTTATCATATTCTTTATATGCTTTCCACTTTCACTGGAGTGAGATGGATTCCTGGTGTCGTTTTGAGTTGCATTTCCCTGATGGCTAAAGTTACTGAAAATGCTTTTCACACAATCATTGGTCATTTGTACTCCCTCTTTTGAGAAATGTCTGTTCAGTTCTTTTGCCCATTTATCTTTTTTTTTTCACATATTGAGTTTTCTGGGTTCTTTATATAGTCTGAATATTAGTCTTTGGTTGGAGTTCTCTTCTAGGAAAGATTTTCTCCTGTTCTGTTGTTTTTTTTTTTCTCTTTACTCTGTTAATTCTTTCCTTTGCTGTGCAGAAGCTTTTTAATTGGATGCCATCCCAATTATTCTTTCCTTTATTTCCTGCGCTCTAGGGATCTTATTCGGGAAGTCTTTGGACCTCTATGTTGAAGTATTTCCCCAATTTTTTCCAGAATGGATTTATAGGAAGAGCATGTGATTTGGAATTGGAAGATCAGTGTCTGGGTCCCAGTTCTGTTCTTTGCTAGCTGCATGATCTCCCTGAGCCTCAGTTTTTTCACCTAAAGGGGGAATTGATAATCCTCTTTATTTTGTGGAGTTGTGCAGAACATCATTTTACAGCTTGCTGTGTAGGAAGGCCTATGCTATTCATGTTTGGATCCCTACCTCTTAGAACAGTGCCTGACATGTAGGAGGTGCTCAGTGATGCTGGTTTGTCCTGCAGGATTAGAGCATGCACTCCCAGATGGGGATGAAAAGTGGCTATTACAAGGGTTTGCAGCCCTCCAAAGCTACATCCTAACAGACAAAAATCTCATTCCTTGACATTTCATTTCCTGAGAATGGGATGACAAGGGAGAAGGGACTAAAAAGGGGGTGGGTAAGGGAGAAAATGATGAAAAAAGGTTTGAAAAATTCTGAATTCGAGGTATGGATCTGCAACTCAGTACCCGTGAGAGTTCCTAAGGAAAAATCATAACAGAAAGAGAAACTTCTAACAGAAACACAAGCAGAATAAACCTCTAAAAGAAGTAGCAAAAGAATCAAAATTTTGAGATCTGCGTGAGCTGATATATATACACGAAGTCTACAAAGTTCAGAACAACAGTCATACATAATTATGGAAAGAAAACATTGAATTAATATTTTTAAATTGGTTATTTTAATCAGATTTCCAATAATGTGTTGATTCCCACCCTCCAAACCTTTCAGAAGTGAATTCCTATACAGGGTAAAGCTCGTAGCAGGGACCACAAAAGCAATGTCACTTGTTACATCAGAGTTCTGGGGTCATCATATGGCTCAGACAGGCAAAGGCTATGCAAACATGCCTATGCCTTTTTTACGAGTTCTGTCCACTTAGTACACTTTCAGTAGACTGCTGAAGATGATAAATAAGAGTGAAATGATTTTCACAGAGCATAATACTAAAGGAGGAGGGTTATCTGTCTTTTGAGGGAAGTCATGAGGTCATAGCCACCCTCAACACAGTGTCCTAAAACCTTCTTAACACAGTCAAAACTTTACTTTCACCCTTTTAGTATGTTACTGTGTTCCTTCTTCATATGGCCTAAGGAATAACAGACTACCAAGCCAGGACACATGGACAGCAAGGTTTTAGTTTCTACTCTGACCCAAACACTAAATTTGAATCCTGAGCTCTGAAATTGAACCTGAAATTGAACCTCTCTGTACTACTTTCCTGCTACACAAGCATTCTGCTACATTTCAATATCAATCACATACAAGGAAAGGACTATTCTATTTCTCCTGCACTATTTTCAATGACACATGGTTAAAAATGGATAAAAGGCTAAGATGATGTATTTTTAAAGTCCACAGAAATATAACGTACATGGTATTTCTTATATGTAGTTTGCCTTATGTCATTTTTTTAAAAAGGAATCTTTTATCTTTAACATTACATTTTTTCTTAATTTTAGAATAGAAAGGGCAATCTTGAGGTTACAGAGATAGCTCAGTGGTAGATCCTTCCCTACCATGTGTAAGACCCTGGGTTCAGTCCTCAGCATCACACACAAAAGGCGGGGGGGGGGGCGCAATATTAAAAATTATTTTGATTCTGGTTCACATGAGAAGTAGAAGATAGGTAAATGAGGATTCCAAGAAAAGAAGATTAAGCTATGCTTATAGAAAAAGAACTTAATTTATTTTTTATTGTAGATATCATTTTAGGTAGTTTCTTGGGATTATCTTTTATATCTTTTATATTTACAGAAACCTAATGATAAGATCACACAATGGTAAGTTTATAACATAATTATCATTCTCAACATATATCACCCAAATCCTTTTATTAGCAAGCAGTTTTTTTAAAGCCCTTAAATATACAACACGGGTCATTTGGTAATTTGTCTTTCTTAAGGAGAATGAGTCATACCAGACTCAATATCCAAGATTCAGTGTAACTTGACCTCGTTTGCCTGCCAGATACTCTCAGCTGGCTTTGGTTTCCCTGGTGTGTGCTCAGCTCCATGCTTCCCGGCAGCCAGGCCCTGGGTGTCCTTCTGCTGCCCCTGGGGAAGGCAGGAAGCCCAGCCCAATGCCACTAATTGACACAGAGCCCCGGAGGCAGGGCTTTCTTGATGGCTGATGTGAGTAGGATCAGCTTCAGGATTAATAGCCCACAACATTCTGTTAATGCCCATAAGCAGATTTATTCCTAGAAAGCCCAGACCTCCCACGTTATAGAATATGATCTACAACTGGAGCAGTCCAATACCATGAAGAGTTTGGAATTCAGAATACAGCTCATTTTGAATATCCAAAGATAGTTAACTCCTGAGATGCAAACCAGGCCCAGGCCCCAGCCTTGTGTGAAGGGTTGGGGAGGTAGTAATGCTGTCTCTTTGTGAAGACCGAGCTCTAACCTCGTATTGATCAGAAACCTTGTCACCTAGCTACGCCTCAGTGAAGCCAGACTGAGATGTTCTTTCAATAGCATAGCAGGACTAGAAATATTTTTATCACCATTTTTTTTCATTCTGATATATCTTTTATGACCCTGTGGTTTTTATGGCTAGACATAGAAGGAACAATCACTTTGGAGGGACTCTCAAGCTAGGACAGATATCCAGCTTCAGTGCCTTGGACATGGGATGCAAGAATTCTGGGTTTGTTCATAGAGAATTTGAAATTTTTTAGAGGATGGACTTTTGTAGAAAAAGATTGTGCTTCATCAAAGACTTCAACCATGTCCTGACTCTTATCATAATAAAGATATTTGGTCTTTTCAATGAAAACAAAAAGGAGTCATAAAAAGCAGCTGGCTTATGGCAGCTCATCTCTGAGGAGCTGCCTAATGCTCAAAACAGCAAAAGATTATAAGTCAGCATGAAGGGACACTATGCAGACTTCCCTTGTTTCTTTGGTGTTAAAGGTTATGTTCTTATTTATGTGTGTTACAGTTTTTATTTTTGTTAGAATTTTCTCCTTTAAGGTTTTTTATTTTATTTCTGTGCAAATCAAATGTGTAAATTATGGAAATTTCTGGGTAGTGTGAACCTGACAATTTTTTTGTTTAAAAAATGCAGAGTGTATCAAATTTCTGACTTTGAATTTGAATCAGTATTTTGAATTTTGAGGAAGGAGGTGGGGTGCGGTAAATACAGGAGAAAAATTATTCCAGCAGAGAAGATTCCAAGATAGGTCAGATTGGACAGTGCTGTGCAGTCATTGTTGACAGTAATTTCTGATTGCTAAAATCTCAGGTTAAGATATTTTTCCTTGAATGTGTGCAAACTAGAACAAGTTCCTGATCCTGTCTTGTCCACTACCCTGGGGTTTTTGTTTTTGTCTGGAAAAAAAATAGGAAAATAGAAATGCAGTATCTTTCTCAATTCTAGTAGGTATGCAATCTCTTGATTAAAAAAAATTATTACATTAACATGTATATTAATATGTAGTTATGATAAAAGCCTCTATATTCTTTATCCGGCATCTCCCACCACCACCATGGTAACCTCTTACAAAACTATAGTACAAATTCACAATCAGTATATTGACACTGATACCTTTAAGGGTCCCACCATTTCCACCCCTATGAGGAACCCTTATATAACCATGCTCACTTCCCTCCAACCTCACCCTCTTTGTCCCCTGGACACCACTTATCTGTGATGCATTTCTATAGTTTCTTGTTGCAAGAATGTTTATAATATATAACCTTTGGGAATTGGCTTTGTTCACACAGCATAATTCTCTGGAGGTGCATACAGATTGTTGTTCCTATCAATAGTTGAAGCCTAAAATTTCACCCATAGCATGTTCAAGGCACTTTAAGTGGTCACTAACATTCTCCTTGATGTCCACTGCTCAATTTCAAAATCATCACCATGTTTTCAGTCTTTGTAATGGCAGCTCTCACTTTCAGGTATCAAAATTGTTATGAGTAACCTGTTCTGGCTTAATAAATCACTCCAAAATATGGTGGTTGGAAAATGAAGGGGGGGGGGAGTTGAAGCCATTTTATTAGAGTGGTATTCCATGTGTCTTAGTTCATTTTGTGCTGTCCTAACAATACCTGAGACTGGAGATTTATTTCACATGGTTCTGGAAGTAAGGAAGCCCAAGATTCAGGGGCCCACACCTGGCAAGGACCTTGGTGCTGCATAATCTCTGGTAGAGAGCAGAAGGATGAGAGATTGTGTGTGTATGTGTGTGTGTGTGTGTGTGTGTGTGTATCTGTCTGTCTGAGACAGACACACAAACATAGGCCAAACTCATTCTTTTATGAGGAACCAATAACCTCTTCCCAAGATATGGCATTGTACATTCATGAAGCAATTGAATATTCAGAATTTTTTTGGTTTTGTCTTTAGAAAGCACCACACTGTTTTTCAAAGTAGCTGTACTATTTTACATTCTCACAAGCAAGATGTGAGTTATATAGTTTCATTGAATCTTTATCAGCATTTTGTGGTGTTACTATTTTTAATCTATTTTGATAAATATAGTGATGTCTTACACTAGTTTCAACTTTCATTGACCTAATATCTAATGCTGTTGAACGTCGTTTATGTATTTATCTGCTGTCTGCATATCCTAAAACAATTATTTTTAAAAATATGTCATTTGAAACTATTTTCTCCTAGTCTCTATTTTGTATTCATATTACTTCACTTGGGTAAAAGTTCTTAATCTTGAAGGAAATCCAATTTATCAGTTTTCCCTTTTACAGATTATGTTCTGGGTATGAAAAACACTTTGCTGTGCCCTGGATTCCAAAGATTTTTCTCCTTATTTTGTTGTTTTCTAAAACATTATAATTTTATAGTTTACATTTAGGTCATGATTCATTTTCAGTTAATTTTTATATCAAAGGGTCAGATTTACAGATAATAGTTGCTGTATTTCTGCCAAGCACCACAGGAAGAAAACTACTGCCTCCCCCAACCCCGCCCACTACCACCTGTAAAAGCCTGAATGAGAAGCCTAGACTTCCATCCTTGCAAAGGTGGCATGATGTGGCCAAGAGAGCAAGTGCTAGGGTCTGAGACTCACTTAAAGCCTGTCACTTTCTAGCTGCATGATATGGGTAAATTGCTCCATTTCTCAGATGCTCAGGTTCTTCATTTATAAGAAGATGGGTTTTTAAAATTTTTATTTATTTTAATTAGGGATATAGAACAGCAGAATGCATTTTGATTCATTGTACACAATTGCAGCACAACTTTTCATTTCTCTGATTGTACATGATGTAGTGATAGACCATATGTGCGGCCATACATGTATCAAGGGTAATAATGTTCATCTCATTCCACCATTCCCTGCCCCCATAACCCTCCCCTCCCTTCTTATCCCTTTGCCCAAAGTTCCTCCATTTTTCTCATGCCCCCCCCAGCCATTATGGATCAGCATCTGCTTATCAGAGAAAGCATTCAGCCTTTGGTTTTGGGGGATTGGCTTACTTCACTTAGCATGGTATTCTTCAACTCCATCCATTTACCTGCAAATGCCATGATTTTATTCTCTTTTAATGCTGAGCAATATTCCATTGCATACATATACCACGGTTTCTTTATCCATTCATCTGTTGAAGGGCATCTAGGTTGCTTCCACAGTTTAGCTATTGTGAATTGAGCTGCTATGAACATCGATGTGGCTGTGTTACTATGGTATGCTGATTTTAAGTCCTTTAGGTATTGACCAAGGAATGGGATAGATGGGTCAAATGGTGGTTCCATTCCAAGTTTTCTGGGGCATCACTATACTGCTTTCCAGAGTAGTTGTACCAATTTACAGTCCCACCAGCAATGTATGAGTGTAGCTTTTCCCCCAGATCCTCGCCAACAATTTTTCTTGCTTGTTTTCTTGATAACTGCCTTTCTGACTGAGGTGAATGGCGTGAGATGAAATCTTAGAGTAGTTTTAATTTGCATCTCTCTAATTACTAGAGATGTTGAACATTTTTTCAAATATTTGTTAATCGAATGTATATCTTCTGAGAAGAGTCAGTTCGGCTCCTTAGTCCATTTATTGACTGGGTTGTTTGTTTTTTCGGTGTTAAGTTTTTTTAGTTCTTTATATATCTTGGAGATTGGTGCTCTATCTGACATGTGTGTGGCAAAAATTTGCTCTTAAAATGTAGACTTTCTGTTCACCTCATTGTTTCTTTTGCTGAGAAGAAGCTTCTTAGTTTGAATCCATCTCATTTCTTGATTCTTGATTTTTATTTCTTGCGTTTTAGGAGTCTTGTTAAAGACATGACTTTTTCCTCTATTAGGCACAGGGTCTCTGGTCTAATTCCTAGGTCCTTGACCCACGTTGAGTTGAGTTTTGTGCATAGTGTGAAAGATGGGTTTAGTTTCATTTTATCACATAAGGATTTCCAGTTCTCCCAGCACCATTTGAGGAAGAGCCTATTTCTCCAAAGTATGTTTTTGGTGCCTTTGTCTAGTATGAGATAACTGTATTTATGTGGGTTTGTCTCTGTGTTTTCTATTCTGTACCATTGGTCTATATGTCTATTTTGGAGCTAATACTATGCCATTTTTGTTACTATAGCTTTGTAGTAGTTTAAGGTCTGGTATTATGATGGCTCCTGCTTCACTCTTCTTGCTAAGGATAGCTTTGGCTATTCTGGGTATAATAGATATATATAATATTCTGGTAAAATAAGAGTATTTTTCCCAATGAATTTGTGATTGCTCTATTTCTATAAGGAATGATGTTGTGATTTTTGTAATAAGATGGCTTTGAGGATTAAGTTAAGTATGTGCAATGACTGGTGAAAAAGATGATCCATAAATGATCTAGCTCTTCTCCAAATATATCCGTTACAGTTGCTGAAAAATTAGCTATAGGCTGTTGTGAGAAAACAAAGGGTAATTGCATACAGAAAAGCCTAAATCTTCTAAGGGTTAATTATCTGGTTTATTGAAAATCTAGGAACCTATACTTTGTGTAGTAACGTAACTTCTGGGTACAACTAAAAGAAGGCAGATTCATTCAGTTAAAATTTCTGAAAGATTGGAACACTTAAGACTAGATTCATATGGATGGGAACTGATTTTTTGAAATCTAATTTTTAGTTTATCAGATACCATTAAATTTTTGGAAGATATTAAATGCCCATAAAATTAAATTCTGGTATAAAATATATAAAGAAATTCTACCTGTTTTGTCTAAAGTTAAAAAAAATGGAGTTTTCATAAATTTACTTCTTAGAACCATTTGTGTTAAATCTTCTGGTCTCTAAACAAGTCAAGAAATATAAATTATTTCTGAGCTCCTTAAATACTAAAGGTTGAGGATCCCTCATCTAAAATGTTTGGAAACAGGTGTTTGAAATTTAAAATTATTTGGAATATTTGGAATATTTGCATATATATAATGAGATATTTTAGCAATAGGACCCAAATCTAAACATGAAATTCATTTGTATTTCACCTATACCTTATACACATAGCCCAAGGTTAATTTTATACAATATTTTAAATAATTGTGTGCATTAAAGTTTTATGGTATGTAAATTTCACTGTAGTATCATGTCAGCCCTCAGAGTTCTGTATTTTGGAGCTTTTTGGATTTGGGGATTTTGAATTAGAGATGCTCAACCTGAATAACATTAACAATTCAGCTGTCACCTTTACTTTTATTCTCTCATCACTTAACCTTTTTTTTTTGTTGTTGTTGTTTTAACCATCTCTTCTTTTCCTTATTAAAAAAAATATATAAAATGCCTCCTACTTCCCTTTAAAAAAAAAAAAAAAAACCTTCTCCCAGCAACATTTCCAGAACTTTGTCTAGGATTAATCATATATAGCTCTGTCACAGATATTTTATTTTTATACAACTGATTTTAAACTATATAAGGCATTTCTCAAATGGTCGTAGACAGAAAATACAGAAGCACAATGTGCAGGATGAGGGCTCAGGTGGAAGGTGGGAAGGGATCATTTCTAATTTGTCTCTTGGGGTGGTGGGAAAGACAGTTCAGGCTCATGCACATATGCGTATCAGGTCATTTTTAGCAGCATCTTGTTGGACCATAAGCAGCTTCTCTGTAACCATCCACCTTTCCTAACACTAGACCCTCAAAGTACAGAGCTCCTGCATTTCTCAGCCTCCAGAATTACATTTTTCCTTCATCAGTTGTATCATTAAATCAGAACATGTTTTTTTAAGAGAATTTTAAAATATTTTTTAGTTTAGTTTTTTTTTTTTTTTTGGTGGACACAACATCTTTATTTTATTTTTATGTGGTGCTGAGGATCAAACCTGGGCCCCCGCGCATGCCAGGTGAGCGCACTACTGCTTAAGCCACATCCCCAGCCCCCAGAACATGTTTTGGAGAGAAATCGTTCATATAAAGAAAGTAAATTTTCTGTCTGTATGTTTATTTTGAAGTTAGATCCTGACAATTGTTTTTAATGCTTATCCTGTCAAAATAAAACAAGATCTTTTTTTTGACCAAATCAAGCCCATATTGATACTAAATATAAAACCTGCAAATTAAGTTTGGGGAAGGCAATACTCTGATGTTGACATTTGATATCTCACTAGAGGCACTGCTTTCTGGGTTATCTGCTAATGTGAGTTTCAACACCTCACGTCAGACTTTGGGGTGGGAGTGTTGAAGGTTGAGTATATATGTATACACACACACACACACACACACATATATATACACACACATATATATATACACATATTATATAATGAAATTTCCCCCCTAGGACTAAGATTACACTAAATCTTCACAAACTATCATTAAATCAACCTAAGAATTGATCTAATGTAGATTGTGAAAATAATTCTATTGTTTGACAACTTAATTGCTTTTATATGATAAAATCAACGGACTTTGGATATTTGGAGTGTGTTTTTTCTGTAGTGTTCTTTTCCATTGCTAGCCACACCCAATGAACTGAATTATAACTCTGCTCCTATGTTTTTATCATATTAAATGATTTCTCTTATTCCTTGCATTTTTACTATCCCAGTGTCCCATTTCCCAGAGGAACCGTTCATCTCGACAGCCAGGGAGGGCGCCTGGATGCTCAAGGTAAGGTTTGAATATACATTATTTTGCATGACTCCTTGTTTGAAGGTTAAATTAAAGCCAGTAGTATTATTGCCTACATAACATTTATTTTCAAGTTTCTGGCATACAAATAGAGCCAATATTTGAGTAAATATGCTCCACTTAAATATTATTTTTCAAACTATATTATTCCACTTCGCAACTATACAAAGGGCTAATTAACCACTATTAGCAATTCCTCTTAAACTTTAATTTGCTTGACCATTTTTTTAATTTTGGAGATCTTATTGGTGATAATCAGAGGGGAAGAATATCAAGATTGAGTCAAAATGACCTCATGATATTTCTAATTATTAATGAAAAATGATTTTTACTTGATATTGCTGAACAGCAAGGCAACCACTTTGTTACCTGAGAGAGATCATCTTGTGTCAGGGATGAAGACCCAGAAAGCCCCCACACACACTTTTTTTTTCCAGTTTGGGATTTGTCTTTGGGAGACAATCATTTGACCTTCAGTTATCTCCCACTGGTACACTCAGTCTCTGTCTAATAATGCCTTAAAGGTTCATCTCCAGGAGCTCTCCAGAACAAAGAAACAATTAACTGAAATTCCACCAGATGGCAATATTTGGAAAGCCATTCAGAGGGATTTCAAAGCTGGGAGCAATTATTGTTCATACAGAGATTAGCCTCATGAAGTCTAATGTCCTAGATTCCATCAAAGGTGCTCTAAACATCTTTCATTTTATTCTCCCTCCCACAACATTATTATTATTATTTAACTTTAAAGAATAAGGGTGGGGAGTACGTGTTGTTCTTTTGCTTCAAATTCTAGAATGCTAGAAACCTTGTTTTTAAATAATTCTCCAAACATCATTAGTAAGTATTACAGTCTCAAATCAGTGGATAAGATAACATATTTGCTGTGGTGTGTCATTGTGAGAAATGCTATGGGTGATAGTTATTAAATAACTTGAGAAATCTAAAGTTCTTCCCCAAAGAGTAGCTTTTTAAGAAGTTGCCTTGATATTAAACCAAGAATAACTTGTGGGTACAAAATTCTTATTTGTATTGATTTAGAATGATTCAGGGTTATTTAAATAAGATGAGTAAACTCTTCCCCTTTTTGTTGAATGAAAGTAGAAATCCAAAGCCCTGCATCCTATCCAGCAGCATTCTCCAGGGAGTCAGAGCAGATTTTAGGGCCTACTTCTCCCTGTCTTCAATGTTGGCATGTTTGAAGAAAAAGTAATAGGAAAAAAAGGTAGCTCATCTACATAGGGTATCCCTTTATAAGTCCCCTTGTATCTGTGGATACAGGATGAATTCTTCTTTGTAAACATACAAATAGTAAATATTTCATGCCTTGCAGTCTGTTACAACTATTTAAATCAATATAGGGTGAGAACATCCATAGACAACACATAAATGAATGGGTGTGCTGGGTTCAACCATATTTTATTTGTAGAATCAGACAGTGGGCCATTTTGGGCCCATGGACCAGTTTGCAGACCCTATCAGCTAACAAATTGAGGTGGGTAGAAGATGATAGAGAACCTAGAAGACGTTCCTTTGTTACTTGCTCTCTTTTTTTTTTTGCACGTTTCTGCAGAGTTGCAGCTTTCTTTAAACCTCTCAGAAATTGTCCAAGTTGAGCACCACTTAGCTGACATATTTGGGAACAGAAGCATTTTGGATTTCAGGTTGTTTTCAGATTTTGAAACATTTGCACACATAATAAAAATATTTGGGGGATAGAACTCAAGTCTAAACACATTTTTTTGTTGTTGTTTAATATACACCTTAACATAACCTGAAGGTATTTTTCTACAGTGTTTCTAGTGCCTGCATTTGGACTGTGTCTCATCATGTGAGTCAGGCTGGGAATCCTTGTAAATGTCACATCAGAACTCAAAAAGTTTCAGTTTTTTGAGCATTTCAGATTTTAGATTTTTTTGGTTTAGAGATGTTCAGTCTGTTAGTTGATGCTGTCCCCAATCTGCACGGGCAGCTGAACTTAAGGTCACTTGTGTGAATTTCCAGGGACACTTAATGAAATGCAGACACACTTTACCTTTAAACAAGTTTCAGGATGGCTTCTGTGCTATCAGCCTTAGGCTCCCCAAAAAGGAGAGCAAGAAAAAGTCATGAGAGGCTGGCGAGAGAGAGCAAGCAGGTTCGGAAATGGGGCTTTTATTGGGGGGGACTCTTGTTCTTTAGAAAGTTCTATCCAAAAAAGGCCAGAAGAGGTAGAGTTACAAGGGACAAGTGAGTGTAACTCAACCCCAAGGGTGACACCTATATCTGAAGTCATTCCTTTTACTTTTCAAGCTGGGACAATGCCCAAGTCACCACAAAATGTAGTGATTGGTCAGAGCTTCTTGCTTCAGGACTGGAAGGCGTGGGTCATTCAGAGTGGCTCCCCACAAGTTGATAGTTTTCTTGAGTGGGTAATTCCCTCACCAGTTACATAGTTCCTGAGATTTCTTTGCTGGGCCTAGCTACTTCTCATCTAAATCTGTTTCTGCACTGAGTAGCAAGTACCTATGCTTTATAATCTTATGACGTATTTGGGTGTTGCCTGACTCCTGGGGTTAAATACTGAAGCAATGGCTAGTTATTAGGCAATTTAATTTTATGTTTTGGTCTTTGTTAAACAATATAACCATACTGAAGAAAAGTTACCGTTGACTATACCAATTTAAAAAATTACATAATAAAGTTAAAGGGAACTTTTGGGGGAAATAATTTAAACGTTACCATCCAAAATAGTTTTTCTCCTATTTTTGCCTATTTGCTTTTTCTGTAAACATTCTATTTTTTCCACAGTGGAAAAACGTTTGTGAACTTTGGATATTACTTGGCATTAGTCACAGTGTCTTTCACTTTTGTGGGTCATCAGAACTATAATTAGAATAGTAAAGTAATATTTTATCTTATCAATGCACCAGAACATATATCTTAATTATTACTATCTTACAAATTTTTACTACCAATTTCCATATAGGCTTTGCTGTTGTTTTAGTTGGTTTGATTCATGTCACTTTATCTATTTCCTAAGAACACAAACTCCCAGAGTGTGGAGGACATGGCCACTGAGTTATTATGACTTTTAATCAAAGATAATGTATTTTTCCCAGAAGGAAAAATTTACAAGCGTATGCAGTTCTAGGGTACGAGTGCCAACACAACTTTTATCACAAAGAGCATTTGATTTATTGAATAATACTTATTAGATTTCTACTATCTGCAATGCACTATGCTGATTGTTTGGAAGTGTGTGTATGAGGGCATGACAATGTACTCATTCCACATTTATTGTGTAATTACTATGAGCTAGGTATTATCAGGTCTTGGTGGATACAGGATGAATACAGGAGCAAAAAAATGGCTTTATTTGACTTTATTGCAGAGCTAAGATTTATATATATGTAAAACATAGAAATGAGATGCATCATGGAAGAAGTAGTTAAAATATCATGGAAATTTGGGAGGGAGGAGTTAAAATATTATGGAGAAGGGTAGAAGAGATGCATTCACCTCAAATCATAAAGGTAAGTTGGTTTTGGATACTGAGGGTTGATGTTATTTGACCTTCAATTCCATAAACACTGAGTGCCAACTGTTTGCCAAGTTCTTTGCTAACAACTGGAGATAGAAAGGTAAATAGGACAGAGCTCTTAGTGCATACTGTCCCCTGAAGCAGAGTCTGGAAAATAACTATAGATGTGATAAGAAGGCTAGTGAGTCTGGCAGAGGACTATGGGGGTAGCCTGAAATGGGGATTTCCTTTAATGAAGTTCTTTGGTGGTTCTCTTTTGGCATAGTCTTCCTTATCAGGTATTGTCAGAATCTGTAGGAGGGCTGCTTCTGTTGTAGTTAAAGTTGGGATGGCAGTGAGTCCCCTAGTAAGTTCCTTCCTGAGAGTGCACAAAGCTTAGACCCAAGATGAGCAAGACCTTCATGCTGGCCTCACCCACTGAGAACTGAAGCAAATCTCTAAGAATCACAGAGTCTCGGGGTGTTTTGCTTTTCTAACAGTTGCAGTCTCAAATGACCATCTAATCCAAATCACTCATTTTAAAGATGAAACTCCTTGGGGAGGAGAGTTTGACCTTCCTGGGGTCAAACATTTGGTGACAGAGCCACCGTACAGAGCCTTCAGATTGTGATTCTCATAGTTCTATGCTACTGGTTTAATTTTTTTCTGCCTCATCTGTACCATACAGGTAATAAGAACCACAAAGAGGATGAGCCTAAGCAATAACTTGTATTTTACCCATCTCATACCATAGCCAAAATTTTTAATCAAATTTTTAATTTAAATAGTAATGAATTGATGAGTGATGGGAAGAGAAGGAAACTTGGAACACATTCTTAGATCTGCTACTTACCTCCTTCAAATGGCTTGACCCCACTTTCCTCATCTTCAGAATAGAGACATAATACATCTTGAGTTGTGAGAGTAGAGGTAATATGAGCGCTGGCTGTGTCAGGGACACTCAGAAAATATTTGTTCTTTCCACTTCCCTCCTCAGAGCTACCAGTTCTTCATAGAGTTCCATCTGTTTATTAGTGAGGATATCTGATAAAGATTTGAAGTAAACAGTGGCGTGAGAGTGCATGTATAAAACTCTAGGGCAGAGCTTAATGTTCTCATGTCTGAATTCCATTAATTCTGCTTAGAGAGTCAGATGCTTTTGTTTATGGTTCCTTTCTCCTTCTGTAACTTCTATTCTGTGGATGTGTTGGGAGGACTGAAGTATTCATTCATTCATTTTATCTATGGTTTAAAGTGATTTGTCAAGCATATATAGATGAATTTCTGAGTAAAGAAAATGGCTAAATATTAACAATCACTGAATGTAACTGATGGATATGAATGTGCGCTATAATGTTATACAATTTTTTTATATCTTGGATGCTCAAAATTCCCTAGGTCAAATTTTTTTTAAGAATTACATATTAAATATTAATGAAGCTTCTACCATGGTTCCCATTACAGTGCAGGGGGCAGAAGGCACACTGGAGGCTATTCAGGGTCTCAGCCTGCATGAAGCAGGGTCCACTGTAGGAAATATTAATGAATCAAGCAGTTCTATTGCCAGATGCTGAGTGCTGTGGAGGAGAAGGGCAGGATGCTGTGGGAGCCCTGTGCAGGGATAGCCAAGGAAGAACTGGTATGGGAAGGTCAGACGAGGCTTCTGAGTTCATGGACATCAACTCTGAGACTGAAGGGAAGAAGGAGCTAGCCATGTGGTGGAGAAAGTGTATTGCAGAGAAGAGGAAATCATGTGGGTAGAAAAGCAGCCGCTTCAAAGATCTGGAGAGAAAATATGAGAAGCATATGGTATGTTGATACAATGGAAAGAAGTTCGGCAAAGAAATGAAGCAACCAGCAAGTGGTAAAAGATAGGGCTGGATGGACAGGAAGGTCCTTTAAGACCCCCTCTCAGGGATAGTGGGAAGCAATCACCTGGAGCCCATGGGTTCAGTGACTCCCTAGGAGTTCCACCAGTGGCAGGACTGTGGTGGGCAGATCATTGTGCTGGGTGTCTGGCATGAGTGAGGTTTTTGCTGATATTATTTATTAAGATAGCAAACGTGATGCCATTGATATCCAAGAGGCTGCCTATAGGGACTTGGGATCTAAACCCTAAGAAGTGAAGTATGGTTTTTGGAGTCATCAGTATGTTAGCAGAATGTCATATGTACAGATAAGATTGCCCAAGGAAAGCATAGAATGAGAATCCAGAGTCCATCCTAAAGATTGCCATCATTTAAATGATAAATTAAGAAAAACGTTCATAGCAGCACTGTTCACAGTAGCCAAAATGTGGAAGCAATCCAGGAGTCTATGGACAGATGAATGGATAAACAAAACATGGCACATACAACAGTGGACTATTATTCAGCCTTAAAAAGGAAGGGAATTCTGACGTATACTACTCTCAAAGTTCATTAATAGTATAGCAAGTTACATGAAATAACCCAATTACACACAAAAAAATCACATATTCTATGTGATTTCACTTTTATGAGGTACCTAGAGTAGTCAGATTTATAGAGACAGAAAAAATGTTAGTTTCCATGGTCTTGTGGGAGGGAGAAATGGAGATTAAACATTTAGTGTGTAGAATTTCATTTTAGAAGAATGAGAGTGTTCAGGTCTGGGCAGTGGTGGTTGCTTTATGTGGATGTACTTAATGCCATAGAATGTATACTTACAAATGGTTATGATGGTAAAATTTTATGTTATGTGTATTTTATCACAATTTGAGAGAGAGAGAATGAGACTGCTACAGATTAGCTAAAAACAGGAGAAGAACCAGTTGAGTACGTTATCATGGAAACTGAGGGGGAAAGTGTATTGTAAGAATGAGCAAAGAGTCAATACATCCAAATGGTCCACTGAGGGAAAGTGAGATAATGACTAAAAATTTCTATTGATTCAGCAACAAGGAGGTAGCGATTTTGCTGAGGATAATTTCGGTGGCATGATCAGAGTAGAAGCCAGATACAAAATTGAGTGAGGGAGAAATTGAGATGTGGAAAAGGTGGGTTTAGATAACCCTTTAAGGGGTTTGATAAAGATGGAGGGCAGTAGGGACTTTGTGGGAGAAGAGCTGACTCAAGGCCAAAAAGACTGGAGGTCTTCCAATGCTGCTGGGGAGGAGTCAATAGAAAGGACATATAAGGATCTGGCAGAAAGTTACAGACCAGGTCTCTGAGAAGGCTGTGGCAATAGGCAAGAACACACCCCTGCATTGCCAAGCAGGAGAAGAGTAAGATGGCTGCCCTTCAGGTAAATGTGTAGGTTTGGGAGTGGGAGTTAGGTTCTGTGCTCATGACTTGAATAGCTTCTGTGAAGTCAGGGAGGCCATCTGCTAAGGGAGGAAAAGGTGATAGGGTTAGGGATAAAAGGAAATGGAAGAGTATTGAAATGGCTGGCTGATGAATAATGACGGCACTGACTGACCAGGGAAACAAAGATATGGAAGCGTTGAGACCTGCCAGGTTTGGAGGCTTTGAATTTATAGTTGTGCTGTTCTCCCAGGCAGCTAATTTTTTTTTTCTTCTTTGCAGCCAGGCTCAGCAGTTCACATGAAATACACGTACCTGGCAAATGAAAACCATAAAAATTTCTTTTGGGGAAACGTGGAAGTACATTTATTGTTTATAAAAAGGGCAATACATTTATTCCAAAGTGGCCTAATTTGGGGGAAAAGACGGCCAGCGTCTCTTTGGGGAGTTCTTCTGCCCAAAGGAATCCAAGCAACCCTAAATAGCCACCCTAAATCTTAATATCTCCAATAATTGACAAATAATAAAACACACTCAGTAATATATTTACAAAAGCGAAGCCCCTGATAGATCTAGTCCACATGGGTTCTTGAACTAGACAAAAACAAAATGGCTCTGGTTTATTTATGGGGGCACATCAAAGGCAGGGATAAGGTTTCACGGGCTGTCTTGTAGTCAGCAGGTTGATTGACATCACCCATCTCAGGTGCTGTGTGGGGTCTTAGGCAGAGCTTAAGGGGAAAGTTCACCTGAATCAGGCATTCAGTCCCTGTGAGGAGTCCCCAGTACCAGACTTATCCCCTCAGGAGGCTACTATGCACAACATAGTCCACACACAGTCCACAGATGGCTGATGACAACCTAACACTTTACTCAGCCTCAGGGCTGGGTTAAGAGTTGCTGACTGCTTGGTTTATAATGAAGTTAATACTTTTATAAGGATTATAACTAACTCACCTGAGTTTTCTGGCTATATAAATTACTGGAGAGCAGCCTTAAAAATATCTGAACAGTTTATTGAGTAGTCTGATGGCATTCTACTACCCCACACACTACCTTCTCTCAAACTTGTATCACTTGTCATGGGTACTTTTGGCCCCAGAGGCAACTACCGTGTTGTATAGAGAAATAAGGGTTAACTAAACCTTTGGTAAGTTTAATGCATCATATACCTCTATAGACTTCTGCCTTTCACATAGTATACCAGGATCCATGTGAGTAATTTTTGCTAGCAAGAATGCCACTAAAATTACTGCAGGTGAAATATCAAGCTTTTCTTTACAAGTGGGCTATGGTATGTTACTGAAGACTCACAGACTGGTGCTGGAATGGTTGCATATTTTGAGGCCCCTAATCAATAAATGTTTTCATTTTCCCCACCACACTTCACTTTCTGGCTTTACTTTTCTGGTCTTGAAGATTAACAAGAATAATTCATAAACAAAGATGATAGTCACTAACCTGTCATTCATTTTCCCCATTGGTACCCTAGACTTTCGAGCAGAGTGATTGAATAGGGCTTTCTATAATGATAAACATACTTCGTATCTGTGCCATCTCATTTGGTAGCCACTAGTCGCAGGTGCCCACTGAGGATACCAAATGTGGCTATGAAATCAAGGAATGGCATTTTACATTTTATTATAATTAAACTCAATGTAAACCACAGGAGGTCAGTGGTTTCTATATTGAACAGCCACTGTAGAAGCCAGATTATATAGAACTGGAATTTTGAACATAGCTTTTGAATATACAATAGAACCACCCCAGGAAGCTCCCTCCTGTCTGATGTGCTCAGAAGTCTGGCCTGGTCCTGTGATCAGCAAGTTGGTAATGGTGGAAGGATTCTGAGCAATGTGAATTTGGGGGAAGGAGTCAGATCTGAAAAACATCTTTAGCCATGGTGCATTCACCTTTGTTTCTTCCTAAACTAACTCCCGAGTCCTGTGCACAAAGGGGAAAATGTAGATGAACAAGCATTATTTGATGCCTACTGCATACTACGCATTTTGGTAGCAATTTTACATATCTTGTCTCATTAATTCTTCTATGTCCCATATGAAACTTGTTTATGCACCTTACAAATGAGGAAATTGACTTCCAGATAGGTTACTATCTTGTTGTTTAAGACACATAGCTGAGTAAGTTGTAGAATCAGATTAGAACCCAAGCAGGTGTTGGGTTGCTATCTGTACTACTGGTATTCTCAGCTAGATGCTCATACTTAGAACTGCTTAAGAAGTAGAAAACCCCCAGGGTTGGACTGGAGGTAGGGTACAGGTAGTGGAATGCAAATAATTTGCTTCTCTGTGTGTGTGTTTTAATTTGAGTTCTCTTAGAAGTTGAACTTGTATTCCTCTCTCCTCTCCCTACTATTTTCCCTCCCTTCTCCACCACTTGAGTTGTGTTGACTATGTTATCCCTTCATGGAAATGCAATTGTTAATGCCATAGAAAATACACAATTGGGTTAAAATTGCTCAAAACACAAAGACATATTCTAGCATCTTGGTTGCCATGTAGGCAAAAATCTCAAACCACTTGGTACTTGGATGTGCTTATAATTTATGATAACTATTTATCTGTAGCTATTTAATAAGACATGTTCCAGAATTCAAATGCTGCCCCTGTGCCTTCTCAATGTCTCTTACATGTGTGATATTTTCTTCTTCTTTAGTATTTTCAATTTTTTTCACTATGAAAAATGTAGAAATTGTGAAAAGCTTACCATCCTATCCCAAGAAATCATTTGTTGTTTATTGTTTTAATAAATATTGTTTTGTATATTTAAGGTATACAATCTGCTGTTATAGGTTACATATAGGTAGTCAAAAATTAGTATAATGAAGCAAATCAACATACTTATTATCTCAGTTACCATTTTTTGTTTTGTTTGTTCAATGCTCTTGCAACAAAATCTAGTCATTTAGCATGATTTCCATATATAGTACAATTTTATTACCTAAAGTCCTTTTTTTTTTTTTTTTTTGTACCAGGGATTGAACTCCGGGGCTCTTAAACACTGAGCAATATCACCAACTCTTTTTTCATATTTTATTTAGAGACGGGGTCTTACTGAATTGCTTAGGGCCTCACTAAAGTTGCTGAGGATGGCTTTGAACTTGTGATTCCCCTGCCTCAGCCTGCCAAGCCTCTAGGATTACAGGCATGCACCACTGCACCCAGCACCTAAAGTACTCTTGAATATTAGCTCTCTAGAGTTGTTTCCCCTACATATCTGCTACTTGGTATCCTGTTTTCTTTTTCCTTCTAGTCCTCATTCATATAATTTTATGTAATTGTTATCAGACAGTGCACATTTTAGTACTTTGCTCTTTTATTTCATTTTATCTCCAGCAGTTTTCTATGCTGCTGTCTGTATTTGCAATTGTATTTTTAATGCCTGTAACATATCTATAAGGTTATATACCATTATGTATCAAACCTGCCATTGTTACTGTATGGAGTCTATTTTAAAACTAACTTTGGTATGTTCTAAACTTATGGGTTATAACTGACTAAATAATACCCCTGAGGGGTGGTCTGAGACTCATGTGTCTCCACATCCCCCTGTGAATGTTTTTTTTTAAACATTTATTTTTTAGTTGTAGGTGGACACAATACCTTTATTTTTATGTGGTGCTAAGGATCGACTCGAACCCAGTGCCTCACACATGCTACGTGAGAGCTCTACCCTAAGGCACCTCCACATCCCAGTTTTTATTATACTAAGGAATTCTTAATTAGGTATTACTTCTGATTTTTTTAAAAAAAAAATTTCACAAGTATAATTTTTATTTTCCAAATACAATGTTCTCAAACGCAATGGATGATACATTCTATTTTAATTTCCTCTCAGACATCATCTGATACATACTTTCTGTGTTCTGTATAGTCTGTAAAACCAGCATGGCATCAGGTTGCCTGGTTACTTGTTCTGGGAGTGACACAGATTATCAGCATCCTTTATCTCAAATATCATTCTGCTTAAAATGTGTGCGCTGACGTGTCTGCCTCTGTTCTAAAGTTAGCAGTGCTTCATTCGTCAAGAAAGTAATTCAAATGAATCTAGATTATCAGGCTAATATTCAACTACACTAGGGAGCTTGAGTGGTAAAGGTCAAGATAAGCTTCCTAGTATCTCCCCAAAGGATTTGCTTCTAGGCCTACAGATTTTTTAATCTTCCAGCCAAACTCCAAACTCTAGATGCTGACTTGTTACTCAGTTTTGGTTTTTCAAGGAACAACTACACTCTGTGACTGCTTGTTAGAGTTTCTCCCAGGCACTCTTGTGTTCTCATCATTGTTTTTGCTCTTGGTGAGTGACACGTTTCAGGCCTGTATGAGTTAATGCCCTTCATGCACCATTACTGAACTGAACTGAACCTTTAGCATCCTCTTCCAGTGCTGGGTTTAGAGAAAAGCTTTCCTTGGTTTGTCCAAAAAAAAAAAAAAAAGTTTTCAATGCTTAGAATGTTGTGTAATGACATTATTGCCTCTAGCCAGAAGAACTCTATTTCTATAATAGCATTTTAGGATGAAAATATCCAACCACTCCTGCTTAAGGAAATATTCCCCTATAATATAAAATGAAATAGTAGCACAGGTACTCACAGTTACTTTATTTATTTAAAAGTCTGCATCTCAAAAAAATTTTTTTGATGTTTTACTCTATAGTGAGATATCAAAACATGAAGCATTTGTTTTTAAATTTTAATTCTGTTTATGTAAAATTATTTTGAATTACATAAGAATGATAGAGGAGAAAATTCTGATTGGAAAAATTGGCAGTTCTGGTTTAAAGAACAGAATCATTTACCTGGTTGGTATTCAATAGATGCTTTTTTTTTTTCTTAAAATATTTTTTAAGTTGTCAATGGACCTTTATTTTGTTTATTTATATGTTGTGCTGAAAATCGAATCCAGTGCCTCACACATGCTAGGCAAGCCCTCTACCACTGAGCCACAACCCCAGCTCTCACTAGATGCTTTTAGCTGACAGAATTTTGGATATTTTAAGGTGGTCATAAAAGGCTTCAGGAGAAGTCAACTTTGAAAAGTCTACTTCTGTAAAATGGAAAGTTTAAAAAAGAGAGAAAGGACATTCCAGGCGAAGAATGGAGCATAAACCTTCTCAAGGGGTTAGGAAAAGATTTATTTTAATGTAAACAATGGATGATTAGGAGAGAAAGATGAACAAGGGTCAAATTGTGCAGAGGCCCAAATACCAGATGAAGTATGAACTTTATATTTTAGACTTTATATTTTAGGAAATACTGAATATGAGGCAATGTTCTCTAGAAAAAAAATCAGTGTATAAATGCCACATTTTTTTATCCATTCATCTATTGAAGGACATCTAGGTTGGTTCCACAGTCTAGCTATTGTGAATTGTGCTGCTATAAACATTGATGTGGCTGTGTCCCTGTAATATGCTCTTTTTAAGTCTTTTGAGTATAGTCTGAGAAGAGAAATAGCTGGGTCAAATGGCAGTTCCATTCCCAGCTTTCCAAGGAATCTACATACTGCTTTACAAATTGGCTGCACCAATTTGCAGTCCCACCAGCAATGTACGAGTGTACCTTCCCCCCACCCCCCCATCCTCGCCAGCACTTGTTGTTCGACTTCATAATGGTGGCCATTCTTACTGGAGTGAGAAGGGCAGCACAATAAAATAGACACTAGTATTGTTGTATGTGTAAACATGGCTGTATAACCAATGTGATTCTGCAACCTGTACACTTGGAAAAATGAGAAATTATACCCCATTCAAATGTATGATATGTCAAGATCATTGTATTGTCATGAGCAACTAATAAAAAAGAGAAAGAAAAAAAATCAGTGAGTTTTGGCGATCTAAACAGTTTTGCTACTACCTTCTCTAGTTCTTCAATTAGATTTGATTAATAGTACCTTAATCTAAACAGTTTTGCTACTACCTTCTCTAGTTCTTCAATTAGATTTGCACTATATTCGTGTGTGGAAATACCTAATTGAGCCACATAAGCATGTATAATTAAGGCATGTTGGTAATAAAATATTTTTTAAAAAATAAAAAGGGAACCAATCTATGGCAGTTCTGGAAACCTCAATGGGGATCACAAACTAAAAAACCTCAAAAACTTCTAGGAGGGGCTGGGGATACAGCTCAGTTGGTAGAGTGTTTTGACTGGAATGCACAAGACCCTGGGTTCAATCCCCAGCATCATACACACACATACACACACACATACACAAAAAAAATTAGTAAACTTCTAAAAGATGGAAAAGGGATAGGATTATGTGATAAGTTTTAAAAAGAGCAAAAGAAGAACAAATATAGGAAGCAAAAAAAGGGAACAGGGAACCACTCATCTAGGTGAAATAAGAGAATAGAAGAAAATAAAAATTATAATGGTTTCCCTAAATAGATAATGTTTTGCATTCATTAAACTCTACTACTCTTTCCCCCATCAAAATAAGTTGGTCAAAATAAGAAAGTATAAAAGTTCTTGCAAATTAAAAATGTAATTATCAAATTAAAAATCATTAGGACTTCCAAAGTGAAAAAGGTGAAAAAATGGAAAATATGAGAAAAGTATTAAGGTCACAGAAGAAATATCTAGAGGGTCCAGCAGTCTTTAAAAGTTATTAAAAGACATAGCAAACAAAAGCAGAAAGATCAGATTAAAAGAGGCCATTAAATATGGAACAGGGTAAATTAAAAAAAAAATCTTCCTGGAATTTAAGAAGAGATCTTAGAGCTTCTGTGGTAGAGACTGTAGAACTTCTTTCATAGTCCTGAAGGAAGTGAATAACTTATAGATGAACTCCAGAAAAATATTTTTTAAAAGAAATAAAGGATAGTATTACTATCTGTTAAACTATGAAACTATTGGAAGAACCCAGTTATATAAAAATACAAGAAATTCTAGCCTATAATTGAGAGTCAATGGCATTATTTCTTGGACTAAGTTAAGAAATATAATTTTAAGAATGTCACTTGAAAGTTGTAATGGTATGTGCCGACAGTAATACCAAAGGAATTAGTCCAAATGAAATAATAGGTTCCATGAAGAATGTCTTAAAAAAAATAGCCAAAATTCTAAGCCCCCCACCAAAAAAAAGCAATGCTAGAGGCATCATGATACCTGAATTCAAATTATACTACAGAGCTATAGTCACAAAAACTGTGTGACACTGGCATAAAAACAGACACAGACCAATGGTACAGAATAGAAGACACAGAGATAAACACAGAGTCATTTGATCATTGACAAAGATACCAGAAACATACATAGGAAAAAGTGGTGTTGGGAAAATTGCTTATCCATATGGAGAAGAATGAAATTAGACCCTTATCTTTCATCCTGCACCAAACTCAACTCAGAATGAATTAAAAACCTCAGAATTAGGTCAGAAACCATGCAACTCCTAGAAGAAAACATAGGGCAATAACATATAGGCACAGGCAATGAGTTTCTCAATAGGACCCCTGAAGCTCAAGAAATAATTCCAGTAGTTAATAAAAGGGTGGTACCAAATTACAAAGCTTCTGCACTGCAAAGGAAATAATTAAGAATGTAAAAAGAGATCATGAGTATTTTTTAATCATAAGATGATGATATATGTTTCTTCAGCCCCCCCCCAAAAAAAATAATTAAAAGCTCTAGGAAAACGAAAATATATATGTCAAGATTCAGATTTACTTAAAATGAAGTGTGCTTTTAAATAATTAATGCCATATGATACAAAGAATCTATTTGACTTTGATGCTTTTATTATAATATTCTTTTGATTGTGAGACTTAAAATGATAGGATTTTTTCTTTCTTTTGGAAGGTAACACCACATTATTCTTGAAAGAATGAGAAATTACGTACTCATAAATGCTGTTTACTAGATTTCACATTTAGAAGCAATCTATAGACAAAACAAAGACAACTGTAGTCATAGACAGAATGTAAATGTTAACCTTTTATAAAGGAAATACATATGCTAAAATCACACAAATTAAAAGTAGAGAAGCCTGGGAGGAAACATATAATGGAGAGTCAGTGGCACTGTTCCTTGGAATAAGTCAAGAAATTTTTAAAGAAAGTTTCTTAAAAATCGTAATGGGGTTTCAAAGCCAGACTCAGCAACTTACCTAGGTCCTAAGGAACTTAGCGAGACCCTGTCTCAAAGTAAAATTAAATTTAAAAAAAGGCCTGGTGATGTGGCTCAGAGCCCCTCTCCTCTGCGCCCCCAAAAGACATTGTAGTGGTAACTGCTTTAAGGACTAAAAATATTAATAAAAGTGAGAGAAATGGGAAGTGATAAAAGTATGTTAAATTTCTTTCATAATGGGAAAATAGATGCTATGTTAAAATGTGAAGGATAGATCATATATGAATTTTTTTTAGAGAAACGATTGTAACCATAGAAGAGCTATATACAGAAATAAAGCCCACTAATTCCATAAAATGAGATTAGGGGAAAGGAGACATTTATTTTTCACATTATACATTCTGCTCAGTTTTTAAATATGTGCACATTACCTTTATAAACTACAAAAATTTTTTATATAGGATGACTTGAAAGAAAAGGAGAACAGAGACGGGGACTCTTGGAAGCTATTCTGCTTATCTACATTTTAGGCATATGAATCTGGCAGAAACAAGGTTTGGAGGGTTGATTTGGAGGTTTGGTGATTGGATACTTGAACAGGATGAGTTTTATTTAAAAAAAAAAAAAGAAAGAAAGAAAAGAAAGCAAAGCAGAGTAATTTTTCCAGACTTACTGAGGGGGTGATCTAAACTGAAGTTATTGACAAAATGATGCCCAGAATAATATGTCTATTTTTAAGTTACTGATACCTTACTGTGTCTTAGTAATATTTCTCCAGAAAGGCTGAAAAGTCAAAATGTAGCTAGTAATATTTATAATAATGTCAAACTTTTGTTACAAGAATATGATAGCCCAAATATTTTTATCTAATTACAAGTATTATATATCATAGTATTAACTCATTACACTAAACGTATTATTCTAAAGAACCATCATAGGCCATAGTCAACAAGTTCAATAAGAACAATATCATATTATTTTTGGTCAAATTTTTCATACATAAAACAAAGCATTGCTGCTTTAGGCTCATTCTGTTGGGTATCTTTCAGTAATTTAATTTGTGACACAGGGAAAGTTTCTAGGTTGCATTAGAAGCGGTCACAAGCCAGGTGCAGTTGTGCATGCATGCCTGTAATCCCAGAGGCTCAGGAGGCTGAGGCAGGAGGATTGCAGGTTCAATGCCAGCCTTACCAACTTAGCAAGGCCCTAGGAAACTTAGTAAGACCCTGTCTAGAAATAATAAAATAATAATAATAATAATTTAAAAAATGAAGGGTGCCTGGTAATGTGACTCAGTGGTTAGGTCTCCTTGAGTTCAGTCTCTGGTTGCCTTCCCTGCCCGCCCCCCTGCAAAAATAGCAGCACTCACAATTACAGGGCTATGAATATTTGTTTTCAGTTCCACCCTCTTCTGGTACCATCAGCTGGAATTTTTGTAAACTTCCTGGTCTTGGTAACTATTTACTAAAGGTTTTAAAATTCTTAATTTGAAGCTGTGAAAAACATAGAGAATCTTTTCCAACCCATTTGTAAGTTTCAGATTCTGTCCTTTTTCTTGCTTTTTTTTTTTTGAACCTGAACCCAGGGGCACTCTGTTGAGCTATATCCCCATCCCTTTTTATTTTTTATTTTGAGACAGGGTCTTTCTGAGTTGACTAGGACCTTGCTAAGGTCCTAGCTTACTGAGGCTGTCCTCAAACTTGCTATCCTCCCGCCTCAGCCTTTCCAGTCACTGCAGATTACAGGTGTGTACCATCACGCCCAGCCCTCTTCCTTTCATTCACATCCAAATCTCTTCCTCCTCTCATGGAATATCCATTGCAAATATTTGCTATAAATGCCATGTTTTCTAGAGTGAAACAGAACAAAGCATTTTTTTTTACAAATAAAAATATTTCAATTCTACTGACAACTATATAACTTGCTTTTCTTCAGCAAACAGAAACAAGAACTCTGAGATTCATAAAACTTACTAAGAGTATCTGCAGAACAGAATCCAAAAGTTCACTTAACCTCCATTTCCTATTTTAGAGAGATTATAATCATGCAGAAACTTGGCTCTCACATTTGCCTACTGATTTTCAAGGGGAATCAAAAAACATCTTTTAAGTAAATTCAGCATGTATCTTTATCCCATATGGATGGCAACATCTCTCTGCTATAGGGTAGTGTCTTTTGCCAGCTAAGTCAATACTTAGAAACTGAAAGAACCAACTGATTCTTTTAGTTTGCTGTAACTTTTTTCCTTCGTGTTGTGAATGACTACAGTGATGAATTTTAAAGGATGGAAATAAATGATCCTTTTGCCTCAAGGAAGAGGAATGGGAAAAATAAAATATGAAAAGCGATGTGGATTAAATATAAATCTTAGGACTGCATAATTAGGAGACACTAGGGAGTTATTCTTAAGTCGTTTTCGTGAAATCCAGCTTCTCACCTTGATTAGTACTAGCAAGCCATATTTCTTAATCGTAATGTGTCCTTCATAGAATATCTGTACAATGCATGACATAAGCATGGATTTGCAGCTGTTTTATAACCGCTGTGAAGTTTTCTGGCTCTGCTCCATGGCACTGTGTCCAAGCTTCAGGAACTCTTCTCAAGTACTGTAGACGAGGGAGGAGGCCACTTGCACAATGATTTACTTTACCCAGAGTCGAGTGTTTTGCGTGCAGAATGTGAGGCTGCTGTTCCGCTGGTTAGGTCCAAAGTGACCAGCCAAAGAAACGTTTTTTTGAATTTGTCATCCAGCCTCAGAACTTTCCCTCTGTGGAACTTTGGATGTTCTAATCATCAGTAGGAAATAGCAGTGCTAGAATTCTTTATTTCTGCCACTTGATAATTCCCTATGAATTTTTAAACCATTTTAATTTCGCCTTTGATGGCATAATGTGATTGTAGTCAAAGCAGTTGTAAAGATGAGATGTGGTGGTTGAATGTTCCAGACTCTCTGTCCTCATCCTGAAGGGACAGGGACTCTCAGGAAATAACTCATATCATATTGTATTTATATCATCATCATTCATTTGACTACATTGCTGTCCTCTTCCTAGCTTTTTAATGAAGCAAGCTGAAGTTCTTTCTAAATGGTACTTAGAGGGTGAGCACTCTCACTGGACACCATCCAATAGGATATTGAGATGGACAATCTATCTCTATAAAAACTTTTGTGAAGGATTCAAAATAGAGGAAGCCTTTGCTTATCCTGATACTTAGAAGGCAGAATTAATATTTTAGGTTGGGAGACAACCAAGTGAAATCTCACACTTATGGTAGGGGTTAAATTTCTTAGATTGTATAGGGCTATGTTTTAATCAGTTTTTTCACTGCTGTGACTAAAAGACCTGTCCAGAACAATTATAGAGGAGGAAAAGTTCATTTGGGGACTCATGGTTTCAGAGGTCTCAGTCCATGGACTGCTGTGCTCCATTCCTCAGGGCTCCAGGTGAGGCAAAACAACATGGTGGTAGAGTGTGTTGGAAGGAAGTGGCTCACAGGATGATCAGAAAGCAGAGACTGCTCACCAGATACCAACCATATACCCCAAAGGCATATCCCCAATGACCCACCTTCTCCAGCCACACCCTACCTACCTTCAGTTACCACTCAATTAATCCTATCGGAGGATTCACTTACTGGTTGTGTTAAGGCCCCCATAACCCAATCATTTCTCCTCTAAACTTTCTTGCATTGTCTCAGACATGAGCTTTTAGGGGCACCTCACATCCAAACCATACAAGGGTATAAGTACCAAAAGTGACACTTGGAATTTCTATCCTGAAAGTGATAGGGAACCATTGAAGAATTCTGAAAAAGCAAGGAGAGAAGATAAATCTAGTAGTGAAATGTCAGATTCTTTGAGAAGCAGGAGAAGAAGAAGGAAACTTCTTTTGAGAGACTCCTGAGCTAGGTATGAGGAGGATGTCTGAAGTAGGCTGTGATCTGTGGGACAGGGAGGAGAGGGACATGCATGTTCAGACTCATTTAAAAGAACAGGTGTGGTGATTGAATCCAAAAGATGGCAGGGAGAGGGAACAGGGTTCTGAGGATTCAAAACTGCGTGCTGATTATGGGTCCAGCTCAAGTAGGAGATGTGGAAGGGGAGCCGGGTAGGGGAAGGGTTCCTTGTTAAATGTACTGCTTATTGTCCTAATCAATGCCACCAATCTAGCATCTGCCTCTGGCCTGCTTATTGGGTAAGCTAGAGAATGTAGTGATGAATATAGATACCACACGACAGGCCCACATTTCTCCAAGATGCTTCTGGAAACCCAAATGGAGATTTGATGTTTTGAGTTGGTCTCAAAACATCTCTCCACAGGGAAACTGGCTTAGTCAGCCAGAAACATCTTCTGATATTTTTGTCCCTACCACATGGGGTCAGGTTTGTTCTTTCTGCCTCCCCAGAAATCTTTAGTAGCTCTACAGTACAACTGGTGTTGTCCAAAAAACCTTTCATTTGTGCCCTGCTGTCCCTATGCCATAGTGGCCAGGAACCTCTTCGTGACTTTGGCCTCTGGATCTAAAAGGAAACAGGCTCCCTCTACTCTCAAATTCCCAAGCTGACCTGGGGTATGGCTGGGGAGAATGAGGGAGACAGCAGGGTCCCTCTTAGGGCCACTTAACAGTCTCCAACCAATCATGAACATCTTATGATGGGAACTTTGGATTCTGAGTCTTTGAAGGATTTTAAGCTCTAGATACTTGAAAATCAGATTTTTGAGGCTTACAACTTTTTCTTCCTTGGGTTATTTATTCCCTGCCATGAATAGACTTGTAAAAGTCTGTTTTAAAACTCAATACCTGAATACTGAGTGTTTCCTTTTTCTCTTGCATTTCTGTTTAATCATGTTGAGGATGTGGGAATTGAGAGGGTAGATTAGTGTGTGTGTGTGTGTGTGTGTGTGTGTGTGTGTGTGTGAATGTATTTTCTAAAGATGGCTTCCATAGAGTCTTCCATTCCACATGTTTCTCTTACAGTGTGAGACTGACATTCCTCCTATGTAGGATATAAAGAGAGTCAGTCTCGGTGAACCATTGTAGCTACCTTGATCAGAGATGTTGAAAGCAGTGCTCTGTGATTTCCAAGACTAAGTTTTAAAACTGCCATGCTCTTCTGCCCACTGTTTAGGGGCAATTATACTTGGAATGCAGTTGTTATACTGTGAGGAAATCCAAGTCTCATGGAGAAGGTCCGAACAGGTATTCCAACCATAGCCCCAGCTAAGGTCCCGACCAGAAGATAACATCAGTCACCAGTTATGAGACTGAGGAGGCCTTTAAGATGACTTCAGCAGTAAGTCCCCTTCAGACTACAGTGGCATGAGAGACACAAGTGAGAACCACCTAGCTGAGCCCAGTCAACCTCCAGAATGACAAGAGACAACAATAAACCAATTGCTCTTGTTTTAGTCTAAGTTTTGGGGTGATTCATTATGCAATAGAGAACTAACAGGGGGGTGTTGCTGTTATCAATTGCTGCCTAATGGACTACCTCAAACCTATTAACTTAAAATAAACCTTTTGTTGTATCTTTTGGTTTCATGGATCCAAGATTGAGCAAGGTCTTGACTGGGCAGTTATCTCTGATCTGTATAATGTCAACTATGATACTGGGGCTGCAGGAGGTTCTTCAATCGCATCTTTGGAACCTTGATGCTCAGTGTGATCCCTTCCCCTCTGCATGACATCTCATCCTCTAGGAACTTTCCACATGGCTCGTAGTTTTCCATAGCATGGTGGTCCCAGGCCAATCAGAATTCTCTCAAGCAGAATCTACCCGCCATTCATTTTAGGTTCTAGGCCAAGAACAGTTAGCATCATCTCTACCAAAATCTATTCTCAAAGCTGCTAAAGGGCCAGCCTAGATTCAAGGGAAAGAGAAATCCAATTTCTTGAAGGGATTGTGGCAAAAAAATGGTAACCACAGGGAACAAAGCAGAGCCTACATTTGTATCTTAAAATGTTACTTCCTAAATTTCACACCTCTATTCTATGGATGAAGAAGATGAAACTAAGTTGTATAGTTGACCAAGGTTCTACAACTTCTAAGTACCAGCACCTGAATTCAAATTCAAGTTTGTATCAATCTAAACTGTGAACTGTTTCTACTTTGCTTTTCTTCTGTGCAAAATATAGTAAGGATACACTTTACATTGTATTTTAATTCTAAATTACTGTTGTTAATAAGGAAGACTGGATCCTACCCTCTACCCCAAACACACAAGTTGCAGCTCTAATTGTAGAAGATACTAAAGAGATTGGAAATGGCCTGGCTTGGGGGATAGGCCTAGTTCAAAAACAACCCTTAGGGCCAGAAGGATAGAATATTGTAATTGGCAAGCTCAGTTAGAATCACGGGGTTTAAAAAAGCTATTCCATGAAGGAGGACCAGGAAAAATAATATTTACATGCTATTTACCCTGCATGCTGTTACTTCTCATTTATAATGATTCTGTTGCATCCTCGAAGGCTCAAAGGATCCTCCTTGAGAAGATGGGAATTTGGGGTTGGGGAGATGGGTATGAAGACATCTACATGGCTCCCATCAGCCCATCTGCAGACTCACTCTGTCTCCATTAGATGTTAAGGCTGAGGTCCCTTTGGATTTCCTAGGGGTCTGATTCCTTTATATAGAAAGCAAATGGAAGCTTCTTGAAGATGGCACTGTAAGTGAACCTTTCATGCTCATGTCTTACAGACGTTGAATAAATGGGAATTGAGAACATGAAAATACCTGGCATTCTGAGTGCTAATTAAAGCATTTCCAATGAGGAAACAAAATATAAGCTCTAATTAAAACTTTTTCTTTTGATGGAAACTTAGTCTTTCTTCATGATTTCCAGTTGCATTTCTTTTTTTCTTCCCCTAATGAAGTAAGCTGCTTTAATTTTCTTTTTAAGAATTTTATTTGGATGAGGTCAGGAATGGAGGAATTTCTCTTCCATTACTCACACGCCTTCCCAGCTGCTGGCCTCCTGTTCCCTCCACACACTCTAGGGGAGCCATCCGCCAGCTATAGCCCTGCTGTGGTGCACACCAGACTTGACAGAGAAGCCCCAGACTCTGGAAGCCCCTACTCGCCAGGGTCCCTGATGGCCTGGGTTCTAAGTGACTCTGAAATTCTGGAGGCTCCTTATCCCTGACAGAACAACATTTCCTCTGCCCTTTTCTGGCTTTGTATTAAGGAGTCTCTGCACTCCGTTTGGACTTTTCAATATCAAAGTCAGCACTAAAGCCCAGTGGTTTGGTTGACATTTGAGAACCCCTAAGGAAATCTTCTCTTGGAAGCCTCTGAGTCTTCTGGAAGGGTATTGATCTGTTAATGGTACTTAGCGTCTTGTCTCTTCATTTTTCTTGCCACCCAACAGAGCCCAAGGTGCCTTTGATCCCTTTGTAGGTGACCTACCCAGTCACATCATCATGATGCAATTTTAATGTGGAAATAAAAGAGGAGAGGAAAGGCATTTCATAAATGTGGACATAGACACATTTTTGTGAGAGCAGTCAAACAGGCATGTCTGTAGCTGGATGGTTGAGCTCCAGCAATCTTGGCATCCTGTAAATGAAAACAGATTTTAGCTCTGACTACAAATACAAAGGAAAAAATGCCTGCGTCCCTTCTTCTAGAAGGCATCAAAGAAATGGACCTCACTAGCTGAGGCTTAGAAATAAAATTAATAATCACAGTAAATAAGGGTAAGAAAATTATCTTTCTATCACATATCCTGGTAACCCCAAATACTTTTATTTCTTCCTTTTCCATCAACCATAATTTATAATTCTCCCCTCCACGTCTGCTCGCTCACTCTGTGAAGATTGGTCTCCTGGGCAGCCTCCTACCCCTCACTTCTTTCTGTTCCCTGCCTCTCAGCCTTTCCTGGCTTTACCGCCTTGCTCCCTACAGGGAATTGCCTTGGTGTTGTGGCCTCTGGCTTCTGTCCTGCCATCTCCTCTGCCGCCTCCCTACCCAGATTCTGCATTCTTCCTCCCAGGTTAATCAGACCCTAGGAAGGCAGGCTGACTAGCAGAGAATGAAGCCTTTGACATCTGGCAGGTGCATTCATGCCCAGTTCTGACACTTCCAGCCTAGTGACCTAGCCAAGTCATTTAACTAGTTACTGCCTCTGACAAATGGGACTTAGCATAGCCCCTTTCTCATACATTTCTTTGAGGACTGAGACATCTACTCATTGTAAAGCCTAGCACTGGACCCATAAAATGTGCCCAAATATTAGGTGTTGCTCTTACTGTGATTAGAGAATAGTTCACATCTGTGCCAACACTGCTTACGCTACTACAAATGAATGGTTTCTAACTTTGGTTTTCAGCCAAAGTCTTTACAATGGTTTTTTTTTCAAAGCCCTACACATTCCTGGTCCTTCTGTAATCTTTCTGACCTCAGCTCCTTCAGACTATCTCTCGGCCCCCTGCAGTGTGCATACATGCAACCCATTCTGCTGCAGACTTCCTTAAACAAGTCATGCTCCCACCTCAGGGCCTTTGAACTGGCTGTTGTCTCTGCCTGGAACATTCTTCTAATATCCACATGGCTGTTTGCTTCACCTTCCTCAGGTCATTGACTCAATTTCACTATTTCAGGAATGTTTACTCTGGCCACTCCATTGAAAATTATAACATCTTTCTGTGTTCCTTGCCTCTCCCTTCCTCAGTTTATTTTTCCTGTAGAATTTGCCACCTTCTGACACACTGTATTTTTAAATTATTTTCTGCTTGTTTCTTCACCCTACTACATACACATGCTTGAATACTCAAGTGTAATGTCCCACAAAAGAAAGGAATTGTCTATTTTGTTCACTTCTGCATCTCCAATGCCTAGAACTAGTTCCAACACATAGTAAGTGCTCAATAAATATTCACTAAATGAATGATGGAACCCTAATGCAAACATTATTACCATAGGGAATCTTTTCCGAGTTTCCCCAAGCATGGTTAATTTCTTTTCTGAATTCCTACGTACATTCTTCAATTATAGCATTTATCACGTTGTGTTTTTATGGAAAACATATTTAAAGCTCTTAAATTTAACCAGATGGTATAATTCAAAAGCACGTTTTTATTTCATAGACTGAACTTCACGTAGCCCAGATTTGATTGAATTATTACAAAAATCATAATGCTCAGTGTTTTTAAACTGTTTTTAAAATGCACTCACATTGTGTTCTCTGAGTTATTCCACAAAATTAAATCCAAGATTATGGAAATCTCTAAGAAAAAGCAAATTAGAAAATAAATTCCAACATACAGAGAATTTTACCTTATCCAATGGCATGGTCTGTGTTTTGACATGACCAAAACTTTGCTATTTTGCTAGCACTTCAGGAGGAGACTTGCAAAACTCTGCCTCTGAACATATCAGCATAGCTATCTATGTGGCTGATAAAGAATCTCCAAAGTCAGGGAATGTCAAAAGTCAGTCCTGGAAGGATGTTCCTGTGTAGATTTTTTTCTGAAGTGGGCCTTCTTCATCTGGGGAAAAAAAAAACAACAATATTCATCAATGTTTCTCAAATAAAATGCTATAAATGGAAGAAAGAAAGAAAAAAGCCAGGAAGCATATGTGTCCATAAAATTCTCATTAGATCCAGAGAAAGAACTAGAAAATCATCAGAGGCCTCTGGAATAAAGGTAGTGAGCAAGGATCAATATAAAAATAAAATAAATACATTTATATGACACAGATATAATTTCAGAGCCAATATCACTGACTGGCCAATCATGTCATTCATTGCTGTCATTTTGGATGTGGTGCATATTTTAAACCATTGATTGATAGCCTGTATCTGCCACTTCCCACTGGACATTATCTTAGGACATATGCATGGGAGAAAGGACTTTTTCCCAGGGGAGCAGAACTGACTGCTAAGTGGAATCTTCTGTCTGTATTCCGAGGTGATAATGATCTAGGGAAACCCCCATCTGAGGTGGTGTGACAGCTGCGAATGCCTTTGACAGTGATTGTAAGCTTCAGTGAATACACTGTAACCTGGGAAAGGCATTCTTGATGAGTAGGGGCTTCTGGGATGGAACTAGGATTAACATTCAGTCCTGGCTAGTAAATTTCATATCTTTTCTGCTATTATATTTGGATTTCTCCAACACAAGACAATGTAAAACAAAAAAAATCCCTTTCCTAGATGAACCTTAAGTGTTGGAGAAGTAGAGAGAGAATGATTTCTGCTGACATGCAATTACTGGAGTTCTCTGGCCCGAGTTCTAGAGAAATGTGATTGTGCCATACGCCAGGAACTCTCAAAGTTTAAAATTTAGATTGGGGTCCAGTTTGGTCTTCCATGATTGGACCTGTGTGCTGGGACCTGTTAATGACTTCCTTTGGGGCTATAGGTCTCATACCTATGGCTCTGTGTCCTCTGGTCTGGTTTCAAAATCCTACTCTGCAAACATCCACTTTAAATATTTTTCTTTTCTTTCTTTGTGTGTGTGTTTGTGTGTGTGTGTGTGTGTGTGTGTGTGTGTGTGTGTGTGTGTGTGTTGGATCCTGACCTCACGAGAATAGGGACTCAAAGGTAGGATCAGTTTGTCTACTGCCTAACAGGTGCTTAGTAATTAACATGTTGGCCCTTTCTAATATTGCTAGGAGCATTCCAGTGCAAATACCTGTTGATTCCCATTAGTTGCTGATTCTAGACATGTGACCCATGATTTAGTACCTCCCCCTTCCTTGAATATCTTTAGTCAAAAAATTCTTGATTTTTGCAAAGAATTGGTTTTCCTACTGTCAAAAGATTTCTTTCTTTGGTGATTATCAATGGGTCTGATCTGAAATCAACCTCTTAAAAATATCTTTGAAAAAAACTTATCAAATCATATAAATACTTCTTTGTTCTTATCTAATTCAAATTTCCAGTGGCATTTAGTCCTAGAAACACCTTGCCCTCCCCACATGCACATGCTCCCCCTCCCTCCATGCCTCCCTCCCCTTCCCTGATCCCTCTCTCTCTTTGTCTCTCTTTCTCTCTCTGAACCTGCTTCTCTCCTGGGTCCACTGAAACCACTCCTTCTTGTGACTTGTTCCCCTAACCAAAAATCTTTCACAGACTCCTTTTGTACATTTCTCTTTTGTCACTCAGCTATTAAAAATTCCATCCCAGGTCTTTTCTTTCTTCCTGAATGAGAGTAGCCACAGATTCAGTGATCAATTATGAGATAATTACCTCCAAATAATATATATCTCTAACACACCTAATAAGTTCAATGCCCCTGTATTTCCTTATTCAAGGAATATTTAATGATCACTTTCTACACATGAAGCCCATTGGCCACTAGGATTTCCTATTGGCATTTCTCTATGTCCCAAACACATGAGAACCCTTCTTCCAAAAGAACAATTCAATCTGTATTCCTAAGCTTAATAAATGGTACTATTATCTACTTGATCACCCAAGCAATATACTTGGGATCCATTTAAGATATCACTTTCTCCTTCAGTACTCATGGTTAACTGCCACCCACTGCCATCCCCACATGCAGTCAGTCCTAACAGCTATGTGCTCTGACTATCTCAAATTTGTACTTTCTTCTTCACCCCCTTGACCTCCATCTTGGTTTAGGTCTCCACCAGTTTTTGAGTTACTTTAATCTTCAATTTTTTTCCACACTTCTGCCAGCATCAAACCTGATTGATGCATAAATTTCACCATTAATTTCTCTTCCTGCAACACTTTTGTTTCTAGATCATCTTCAGAATTAAGGTCAAGTTCCTTAGCTTGGCCATAAGACCTTTCTCCCCAACGTTGTTACTTACTGCATACTCTGCTTCCTGTCCATGCTGAACAGCCTACTGGTTCCAGTCACACCCTTTCCTACCTCTATATCTGGGCATATCTGGTCTATCTTTCCTCTGCACTGTCATTCCTCTTTAAAAGTGGCATTGTAGCCTAGTGGATAAACATGAAATTTGGGACAAGAATCTCTGATATCCAGTCTTGGACAAATTGCTTCTTTTCTTTAAGCTTTAATTTTATCCTTTTGGTTGCTGAAAGAATCAAATCTGATATGGTTGAATAAATGAATGAATTATGTATTTATTTAATTCCTGCTACCTGCCAGGCCCTGTTCCAGTAACTGAAGATACAACAGTGAACAAAACCGTTGAAGCCCCTTCCCTAAGGGAATTTATATTCTATCTATTGCATAAGAAGTGAACAAGAAAGGTTACTGTTATTACTCATCCAAAGTGGTATCATCTATCTGGGGGAACATGTCAGACTAATCCCAATTTCCATTTGGACATTGACACTCATTTTCCATGGTCCTGTACTACCATATATGATATCATTATTATAGCACTTGTAATCATTAGAATTGCCAGTTATTTTTACCTTACTCACCCACAACCCTGGAAGTGGTCAGAGCCTGAGATTATTTTTTTTTTGTTTTACTAGCTCTGAATACATAAGAAAGCCAGTTATAAGTGTTAAGTAATGAATGAACATTTTGGGGTATGCCCAACATATTATTTTAAAATAATAACATCTACCACTAATGAGAATTTGCTGCGTGCCAGCTGCTGCTAAGAGCCTAAAATGCATTATGTAACTAACCCCACAGCAGAACTATGAAACCAGTATTAATACACCTACTTTATAGATGAAGAAACTAAACTTTTGAGATGCAAAATAACTTGCCCAAATCACACAGTCAGGGAGTGGTGAGGTCAAGCCCAGGACCAGGATCTACTTAAGTCCAGAGTTCCTACTTTAATCATGATACAATCATGGGCAATTGGAGATGTAGGACAATGGTTTACAAACAATTTTAAGTAAACCTGTGTGCATAAAACAAAGGTTGAAAACACAGACATGCAATGAGGTTTTAGCTACCCTTTGGCCTCTACCGTAACCTCTGTAACTTCTTCATCCTGCAGGTGGCCAGAGAACCAGAAGCAATTTAAAACTGTCCAGTTCTCAGTGTTACAGCCTCTTCCAATTTTGTCCATCTTTGGATGAACCTCTCTTAGGTGAATATTTTGCCTCTAGATGTGTGTCCTTTTATAGCCCCTCTACAAGATGGGTCTGGAGGACTGAATAGGGACGTGGGGCTTATAGAAACACAAAAGGTGAGGGAGAGTAGGGGTCTCCTAGTCTCATGCTGGTTCTTAGGTTTGCAATGTGAGTGTGCAGAGGAGAAACTATTCTGACTCCCTTCAGGAGCATTCTGTTGGGACTCTGTGCTACACTCTTGAGCTGCAGTGTCTTCCTGCACAGGCCTAGCAGTGTGTAACTTCCTCAGAGATGGCTATTTCTCTTTTTTTCAGCTCTGACTGCAAAGTTTCACCCTATGGACCTAGGTTAAAATATCCCTTTGCCTCTGTTGTAATGAAGCCCCCACTGCCACCACCACTGTCATAAACTCAGCTCTCTGATAGCACCATCCATTCAACCTCCTACTTATCCCCTACTGGGCAGACAGAAACTTCTAGATACCTGCCACAGGTCATGCTTCTCCACTTCAGAGTCAAACTCAAACCTACTCTCCCTCACCATACCAAACCACCATGAACCTGCACCTGGTTAGAGAAGGGAGGTCTGTACTATGAGAGCTATACATTATTAGGAAAGATGGGAGGGGGGGTCTTACTGTAATGGGCTGCAGCTAACTTGGGGAGGGAGAGAGTTGCTGACCCATTTTTTTCAAGGTGGTTATTTCCTAGATTCTCAAATATGGAAATGAGGTAAAAGAAAGCCCTTAGTTTTGGCTTGGCATTCAGCCTATTTTTTTTTTTATCCCCAGCCCTATTTTGTATTTTCAGAGACTGGGTTTCACTGAGTTGCTTATTAGTGCCTTGCCATTTCGGGGGGCTGGCTTTAAACTCTCAATCCTCCTGCCTCAACCTCCTTAGCCACTGGGATTACAGGCATGCACCACTGTGCCCGGCTCAGCCTGTTTTTTTAAATTTTCTAATTTTTAGTTGTAGATGAACACAGTGCCTTCATTTACTTATTTAAATGTGGTACAGAGGATCAAACCCCAGTGCTTCACACACGAGAGTAAAGCACTCTCCCACTGAGTTACAACCCCAGCCCATCTTCAGCCTATTTAATGTCTCCCTTCTAAAGTAAGCCTGGTGGCCTGTAAATGGGAGAACACCACTCTTCCCTATCTTTATCTCATCCTTCTGTATACTCAGTTAGGTCTGGAAAGGATGGGATCCCTCCTCCCCTTTCCTGCCTTTTCTATGCTTTCTATATATCTACACCATCCTCCTTCCCATTCCCAAGCTGGAATTTGCCCTCCTCTTTTCCCCTGGGCTGAACTTGAGAATGGCTGCCAGGTAACCTGATTTATGGGGAGAGGAATGAAAACACATCTGTTTAATATTTTCAAATTATTACCCCTGTTACCCCTGCATCTCTGAGGGTAATCATGGGTCTCTGGAGCTCTCTGGGTCCCTTTATAGTAGTGTGGCTCAGAGCAAGCATAGAGGAAGATTTACAAGGGCTCTTAGATACCTCCCTCACCTGACTTAATATCCCTCCCTTTCAGCCTATCAACCAGATTCTTGGCCATCATCTCTACTTTCATGAGCAGCCTAGAAATAAAGTGGGAGTATTCACTCCACAAAATTAGTGGGTATAATTAATGAACTATAATGAATTCTGACAGATTTAGTCCTTATGATAACATTAGTTATGTCCAATATATTACTTAAATAGAGGATCATGGAAAAGTTAGCTGAAGATTCCTAATCGAGAAGGCATACCCAAACATGTTGAATATTTGATTTGTAGACTCTGCCTTTCAACTTTAAACTGTCCCCCCAAAAGGGGAAGCTTTTGTGAAAGAGAACCAATTAGTAAGGAAATTGACAAGAGTGGTAACAGAAATAGTAAGAGGAAGCATGGTTCTCTGCAGCAGTGAGTGCATTCTGTGCCCCTTTAGCTCATTGTGCAATGTGAGACTTGGTATGTATCTCTTGTATTTAGATTTTTATTTGGGTACCTTGTTAAGTCTTAGGTCAGACTGGATCCTAATTGTATGAGAAAGAAAAAAAATTCTCACGTAAATGGGGATGTGCATGAAGGAATCAACTTGTGCACTGTGAACTAACTGGAGAAGCAGAATAAAATTATTAAAATAATAGCCTAAAAGGAGAGAATAAAATAGAAATAAAAGGGGCCCCCCTTGTTTGAAATTATCATTACCATCTGGTTTGTGAAACATTTGATTCCAATTCCAGAAGCTTGATACCAGAAATAACTTATAACCAGGGACATATGCCGGAGAATTGTCAGGAATGACAGAGTATTTACTTGTTTTTAATATCTGTATCACAAAATAATGAAGCTGATAAAAGTCTACAATATCGGGGAGGAATGAACCATACATATCCTAGGACTTTCTGCCATACACATTCTTGCTGTGTCTTTCATACCCAAATTCTTCTTCCCTTTCCACCCCATGAAAGTTAAAACCCACTTCTGATAAGTAGATAATTCTTCAGACTCTCTTCTCTGGAGGACAGTACTGGACATATTTGGGGTCTATTCAAAATCTACAATCCATGGATTTTGCACAATACTTTGCAGTGCTATCACAGCTGTCTTTCACAGTGGTCATATTGGGTGTGATTCTTGATTCTTACCTCAATATATAATATTGGAGTAAACATAATAGACAGATCACTACTATTTAGTCCTATAAGATTAAAAGAAAAAAGCATGTCACTTTTAAGTTCCAATTCACCCCTTCCTATATGACCTTCAGCAATTTACTTAAATCTCACTAGTTTATTCATTTTAAAAAATGGCTAATATTAATACTATCTTACTCATGGACAATGCATTGGAAAACAACATTTCAATGACACAGAGCAGCTTGAATGTTAAGAGCTTCCAAATACTAAATGAGGTGATCGCTTAAATATTTAATTCACATGGAAACAAAATAAATGGCACAGAATCAATGATCTGTATCAGAAGGCAGTCTAAAGAATTTGAATTTGAGGGTCCTGGGTAACTGTGATCTTAAAAAACAGTGGTTATTTTTAAAAACCCTCTTTAGGGATTCTTTATACAGAGAATCTCGTAATTTATGATCTTTGATCCTCACATCATTAAAGGCTACATTGATTAGAAGGAAATACAGCTTATTAGGCTTTCAGATTTTTTGCTTGAGGTGGTTGCTGCTTTGAAGAGTAAGGGAGGAACCTAGACATTTTTTAACCCCTCTAGTCGGATACCTTTTCTCGAAGCTGGCCACTAGGTCTTTTTTGGATTTTTTTCCTGAAACATGCCCAAGTTTAGTTCTGATGGCTTAAGAACTTGGTATTGAAGGAGTTAAAGGGTCTCCCACACCCCTTTGCATGAATCCTTCTTTTGTGTACACAGCTGCAGTCAGAGCACGGGTCGGAAAGGAAATGGTTAGAGGAAGAGCTGGTTTTCAGACAAGGCGAGTCTGCGAGGGGGGCTGCGGGGTGGCCTGGGGTTTTACATGCCAGATGTAGGCCTGCCCCGGTGCCTGCCAGGAGCGGCTGGCGTGGTCACGCCGCGGCCCTGTGTGAATTGAGGCGAGGTGATGAGTTAGCGGGTTGCTATGGCGACCGGCCGGTCACGTGACCCGGGTGCTGTGCCGGCGCTCTGACGTCAGCGGCCGGGAGGGCGGGACACAGGAGGGCGGGGCGGGGCGGGAGCTGAGCGGGGAGAAGCGGGCGAGCAGGCGGCAGGCACGGTCCGTGTGCTGAGCAGGCGAGCGAGCGGGAAGACGCAGCCACCTTCCTCACCAGCCAGCCCACAGCGGTTTGTTCCCTTTCTTGGGAGTGCGCCAATGCCTGGGCCGACCCAAACCCTGTCCCCAAATGGCGAGAACAACAACGACATCATCCAGGATAACGGGACCATCATTCCTTTCCGGAAGCACACAGTGCGCGGGGAGCGTTCCTACAGGTAATGGGGCTGGCACCAGGGCAGCGCCGGGGCCGGGGACCCTGGCTGGGGAGCAAGGAAATCCGGCCGTTATATAATGGAACAGATACTGCCCGCCACCCGGGCTGCAGACGTGCGTTTGTGAAGGCGGTTGCAATCATTTGGTATCTGTTTTCGTGTGTCATGTTGGGTATGCATCGAGGCTTCACGATTGCAGATGGGAAGCATTTTGTGAATAGGTTGGCTGCCTGCAAGGGGTCTCCCTCCATCTCTTCCCTTCCACATTGATAAAAATGCATGCTATTTACCCCCCTTCTCCAAAGCGAGACGGGCTGTAGCACTTCCTTTCCTCTTTCCTTTTTAGATTTTAAAGGAGCCATTAGGTAGCGGTGCCTAAAGGCAGAAAACAAATGGGTGGGTGTCGAGAGAAAAACGTTTGTGCTTAACCTGGAGAGTGTGCGGGAAAGATGGAATCCTCTAGATTAAGCTGCAGTCTGTGATGTTAAACCGCCAGATTGATGGAGCTTTGTAAGAATTCTGCTCGCTGATTGGTGCAAGGATTGACAGCAGAGGTCACAGTGTCAGACATTCACCAAAATTTTCTCCATGGAACCCTAGGTTTATTAGAAAGAGACTAGACTGCAATGAATCTGAAAAAAATTTGGGCGCTGTTATGTATTTTCCTGGGAGTTTATGGCCTCCGCATGGGTGGGGGAGCCCTTCCTTCTTATTGACAGTAGAAAGGTAATTCCTGGTATTTTGCTGAGGTCTGATTTGAGGATGGGAATGATCTTGGTCATTGTATTGTGAGCCTTTTGATTAATGAGCTAGCCTGTATGGTTGGCATCGTTTTTACATTAACATATCTGGCAATATGTTCCCATAGATAAGCTCATTAAAATTGTTTGCATTGTTTGATAAGGATAACAATGTAATGGAGAATGCAGCTAGGGTCTTAGGCAGCTCAAGGCCAGACTTAAAGAGAGACTGATAGCTTCAGTCATATTTCCTCAATAAGTTCTTTTGTACTGGGTTAGTTATTTTTAAATGTTACCTTGATAACCGCTAACAATGCTTTTGCTTTGAAGCAGAGCACACATACCTCTAAAGCGCATCCTCTCAGCTAGTGAGCAACAGGAAATAACTCTTTTAAAAAAAAAAGACTTTATCTAAACATTCAGATGGCTTTACAAATGGAATATTCGGTGTATTTAAACATTGTGTATCATAAAATAGGGTCAAAAACACTCCACTCCCATTCTGTTTTACCAAAGACACATACTGTTTGTTGACTCAAAGAAAAAATTATAAGCAACCTTTGCCCTGTCATCTCTGGCAGTTACATAAATACTTGGAGTTAATTTTGGCTGTGCCCATGAGGTCACCCAAATCCCATGCCTTATGGTTCCAATGAACGTGTTGACATGGTATCCTTACAGATTTCAAGTGCTTGTTATTCTTTTACTATAAACCAAAATTGGTCCAAAACTTCTAGGACTCTCCTTTTACACACCCAGTGGTTGGGATGTTGGGCACCTTCTTACCTTTCTTCTCTGTGAATATCCCAAAGCCTAAAAATTGAATTTAAAAACAAAAACTTTCATGTGCATTTTAAAACACAATCATTTAAAGTTGTCTTATAAGTAATAAATTTGATGAAGCCCTCACTTCTTAAATGATTTAATTCCTGCTATGTTGGTAGCAGTTGCTTTTTAAGATGGAGTTCCAGTTTTACCACATGGGCCAAAGGAAGTTGCCTAGTTGGGTTTTATTACTCATATGAACTAATTTGAAGTGGCAATGGAAAATCACTTGACAGAAAGGTTAAATGTAACCTTCTTGTGATAAATTATTGCTTAATAATACAATTGCATTTACTTCTTTAATTCAATCTGTTAATGATTTCCATTTCCTGAATTATTTCCATTTTGCTTGATGTGTCCCAATAACAGTACCTGAGATTATATAAAAAACAAAACTAAATTTTAATTATGACTGATTGAGCAGATTCTTAAATCAGAGCATCATTGCATTTGTATTTTATATAATGGGGTTACTGAATGCTATAGCAAGAGATGCTATAGGTTAAATGAAGATGGAAGCCTCCAAAATTGCATTTGTATTGTTATTCAAAGGGTGCGCTTGGAGACAAATACACTGGAGAATTCTGTATATTTGTCTGCTTCTCTTTCAAAGTGCATGACCAATGTAATATAACTACCACTTATTTTTTTGGAGAGTCATAAGGAAGGAAAAATGTGACACTTTTTTTTTTTTAATGAAGAAAGCATTCCATCTTTATTTTGGCATCCTAAGACTGGAATAATATAGCCATTTATTTGTTGAGGAAACTTGGAAGGCAAATTGAAAACCATAGTAGAAATTTAACCAAATAAAAGTTTTACTTTGGCTATAGGCTTGGGATAGCACTCACCAATGAGATGTGCTTGGAAATTCTCTTTGGTGTCGCCTGGGGAACCTTGGGAAGCCCAGGGCCCTAGCTAGACCAGAAATAATTCTGTTTCTTGGCTGCTTTACTAACTCCTAGGTAGGCTTCCAACAGGCCCTTTATCTAAGGCTTTTTTTATCTACCTTTGCTTTTTACATATAAGGATATGCAATCCCATTCTTTGAGATGTTGTGAGGTTGACTTCAAACATTAGAAACAAAGAATCTCTTAAAAGAGCTATGTAAATATGAAAAGAATGCTGTTATTACTGAGAAGTGATTCTCTCAGGTACTCTTGGACAGGAACACACCTTACCTTGCTGGCAGCACAGATGAGAGGAAACGAGAACAGGGCAGTGCCCCTGAGCCCTGATGTTGGACTAGTGGTCACTCTTCTATTTTTATAGCATATGTACCAGATTGTTCACAGGTGAAAGTCGGATATGGTCCCTGACCCAGATCTTGGAACTCAGGTGTCAGTGTAAACAGAACCCATTTTCACAGCTTAGAGTAGAATAGGAGGCAAATCATTAAGGAAGCTAGTGTGCATTTGATGAGAAAAGCAAGTTTCCTTTATAAAAATGACTCCTGAATTAGTAATTTCAATAGAAAAGAGCCAAGTGCCTAAATGGCTCAATCCAGTCGTGTGCATGTTTTCCCGCTCATGTCCACTGTCATGTTATCACCTTTTCTGTCCCAGCTTCCTCATTGTACTGAGGAGCATTAGAAAGCCATATATTTTAAGAGTTGCTTAAAAAATAAATGTGGTGAGGGGCATCTGAGGCGACACTGTTGAATTCACAGAGCGAATGAGTCGTGCTCCGAGTCTCCCTGGAGAGGATCCTCCCCATAGCTCTGTTTCGTGCAGATGCTAGTTGAAAAGGAGATTTATTAACTGGCCCTCATGGCATCTTTGTTCACATATTCCAGGCTTTTGAGAATGCATGTGTAAGGCTAGAGGACTGTTTTAAAATGGGTGTTTGAACATGTAACTACAATAGCATGTTTTCTGAGTACGTAAGGGGGAAAAAATAAAAAGATTACCTGGCCCCAGGGGATAAACTGTAAAGAATAGCAAAACAAGCTTAAAACGTTGACCTAAAACATCAGGCTATGCCAATAAGAAAAAAAAAAAAATGAGCTGTTTCTAAGGAAGACAGAGAACTGTCATTTGTACAGACATATAAAAGATGGAGGCATGAAAATGCGTTCCACTCACTAGAAGCTATCATAACGTGGCTTACTTTTACCAGAACATAGATTTCAGATCACGTTCGCCCAGAGCAATAGCTATAGACAGCCAAAGTCTAACTTCACATGCGTCCATTATGTACCTATTAGTACCATCTGGGTTTAATACTGCCAAAGGAGGTTTCGGAAAATATGATTTGGTGTTTAATATTTTTCTTAGTGTTTGTAAAAGTCAGAGAGTTACTTGATGTTTTGCTAGGTGCCCAACTTTGGAACTACTTTTTAGGGTCCTCATCAGAGCTTTTGTGAATGGGATGGTCTTTGGTGTACTTGTCCTTGGGGAGAGGTCCACCCCTGCTCTGTAGCTTGTTGTCCTCGTATCTGTTTACAGTGCATGATCTTAGCAGAGCAGTTGTGTGAGATTATACTCTGGAATTAGAAGGTTGATTTCCTTATGCAGCATCTTTTCTGTGTTTATAGGTCTCCTATCGAAGCTGAAGTAAGTCCTTAGATTAATTAAGTGGACAGAAAATATCAGGTCTAATCTAAATATTCCATTTGGGTCAAAGAATTAATTCAATAAATGTTTGAGAATATACTCTGGCCAAAGTCTGTGCTAGATGCCCCTTAAGGACCTTGAATTCTAGCAAAGTCAGATTTAAACAGCTCATTTTGTGGCAAATTTACATTGGCTGTCAATATTTTGCTTAGTGTGATAGCAAAAGTGATTTGCATTTCCTGTGCTCACAGTGACTCAAAGTAAGTTAAGATATTCTCAAGGAGAGTATGCGGTAGGAAGCTAAAAGTTGGTGTGGGAAAACAAATATATTGGTGAAAAGAGCATAGGCTATAGAATCAGAGTTTTCTCATTGGCCTGGCCAGGTGCATGGTGGACAATGGTGGGGAAAAAAGGCAGGAGCATTGAAAGATAGACTAGGTAGTGGGAGCCTAGAAATAGGAAACTGCAAGTTTATTACCTGATGGATAGGATAATGGGGACAGAGGTGTGTTCTGGAATGGTCTGCTGTTTTGAAATGAGAGTTAAAAGGAAAGTGGAGTCTACCAGTGTTCATCCATTCAGAAGGGCCTGGAATTACTTAGGGAATAAGTAATTCTCACTGGTATTATGAGAGAATTCCAGACCCCTAGTGTGCAGGGATCAGGATAAGGTAGATAGATGGATGTTCCCTGGCTCAGGACATCTCTCCCTGTGTAGAAGGACTTCATAAAGGCACTGGTACTTAGGTCAGACAGTGGCTTTTAAGGGGTGGCTAGTGTAGAACACTTACACTGTTCTGATACTCCCAAACCCAGAAGCAGGGTGTTTGGCACTTCACTTTGAAGGATCATGTCATAGGAGCTACAGATGTGGCTGGTGAAGCTGCTTAGAATTCTCCATAAGACCCTGGGCCAGTTCCTCACAGTTAGAAGGTGTATGACTTTTGCCTTAATGAAGCAAATACAGTTTTGTGAAACGTATCTCCAAAGATATTAATTTATTTTAATGAAAAATAAATCATTAGTAAGGTAAAGATCAAGCAGTGTTTTATAAGCCACTAAGAAATAATTTCTTTATAGATTACTTAAAAAAAAATACTTGTACATTTTCAGTTTCAAATCTCCCTAGACTAATCAGGATTTTACTCACTTGAATCAGGACAGACTTGCTTAAAGTATTATTTTGCTTTTGCTTTGTTGTGTTTTTAAAGGATGTTGATGACAGATACCTAGAATGATGGAACTGATGGCTGCTTTTAGTGATGGTATCCTTTAATGCTTAGCTAATGTAGAAGAAACTTGTTCAGCAAAACCTCAGTCTTTCTATTGTTTCTAGGCCTTGCTTGGTTCTGGCAGGTAAAATGATTCTGCCCATCAAATCTGATTTTGGCCATGATTTTGGAACAGAGAAGGAACAGGCCAAGCGATCTAAGAAGGGGGAGTACAGACATTGTGTGCATAGGGCACATACACCTGTGCACTCGCTGGTGGAAGTCTATAAACTTGTGTTCTTTTTCCAGCATGTCGTTTTGATAGAGATACTGTACTTCCTAAAGGCCTTGTGGCTTCCTATAGCATTTCATAAGGCAGACCTTGTGCAGATTTGAATTTTAACAGTGCACATTGTCGATCTTGAAGTTAGTGGCCAGTTTTAGTTATTGCATAGCCTAAAGGGGCAGTGTTCTTGGGAGGCACACTTTAGATTTCTGTAAACCCATTTCATTTTCTTAGGAGTAGTGTTTGTTTTGTTTTGTTTTGCCTTAAAGACATTAATTCCTTGTTCTTAATTTAGTGTTGGCCTACCCTGGCAAAGCCCTGGGAGGTAATTCATCAGAAATGCTACAGGCATTGACATCTCTGGGAGGCTTTCATGTTCACAGTTATTCTCTGATTATAAACAGTGGTATGCTTCATTTAAGAGCCCTCCGTGATTCCCAGCAAGGTTTCCATTTGGTGCCCCCACAAATTGGGAGAAAATGGAACTACCAAAATAACAGGGTATACCCCTCCTCCTGCCTTCCATCTACTTCCTTTTCAAAATGACCAAACATGTTTCAGCTTGCTAAAAATGGGAATTTTAAAAAATTCCCACTGTTGGAGTTTAGCCCATTATCGTTATATGTAAAATTCAAACCACAATTGTTCATTCAGCAAACTTAACCGAGTTCCTTCTGTATGCTAGTCCCCATGCTGGGCCCTTGGAATACAAAGAGGAATGCAGAGCTCTTCCTGGAAGGAGCCTCTAGAGGCCTGGGTTCGAGGCAGAGTGCTGGTGGGAGGGGTCTAAGAGGTGGGGTGCCCACACCTGGCCAGACAGCACCCAGAGCCTGACTGGGTTTTTTGGAGTATCACTGTTGTTGATTCAGGAGTCTTCAGTTGGTGTTCACTTGTCATAATAAAATAACTTAATGATTACTGTGCCTATACCTGGTAAGGGCAAAATTATCCTCCTTTAATTTTCCAAAAGCTTTCAGAAACAAAGCAGATAAGGATAAACTATGTTTGTGTTGTACACCCTACCATGGCCTCTGTATATGTTTTATTAACGTAGACTTGAGGCGCAAATTTGAGCATTGTTGAATGACTTTTGTAGCAGAAAGGTCACATCTCCCTTACAGAAAGTCACTTGAGGTAAAAATAAAAGACCTATCTATTTTGATCCCTCAATTTTTATGAGATGTGTATTGGCCACCACTAGGTTAAAAATAGTGCATTATTGTTTACTGACTTGTGTGTAAATAGGAAAGTGAGGCTATCTCCATATTCACTTGATGTACTGCCTAGAGAAACTGAAAACATAGAAACTTATAAAAATGGGAACTGGGCAAATTAGTTGCTAGGTGCCTTTTTATGTGTTCTTTTTTTCCAAAAAATTGAAGATTTTATATATATATATATATCAATCAGTGATGTGTTATTTAAGCACTTTAATAGCATGGATTTTAAATTTCAATGAGTTTGAGTTTTAATGAGTTATACATGTTGAACTGTTAGAAAACATCTCAAACTATTCATGGACTTGGGAAATCACATGGAGGATAGTAAACGTTTGCCTAATGCAAGGACCATTCTTACATTAAAGCATCATAAGTCACAGATGAACTGTGCTCTCCCAGCATCTGCCCCGTGCAGCCACTGAGGTTTCACACATCCCTGGTGCACATTGTGTTTCCTTCTCCCCAGCTCACACACTGGAGCGGCCTCTGTTGTTTCTGGTGATGCGTCCAGCCTGCTTAGTATGCTCCGTGAATCTTGCTCTAACTGCAAAATAATCCTCTCTGAGGATTATTTTTCAATATCCTCTTTGCAGTTTTATTTTCTTCTCATTTATTGAGCACCTGCTGTTTGTCAGGTAACGTGCAAGGCCTTACCACAGTGAGATTACAGGTAATTGCTATTTTTTTAGACACTCTTGACTGCAGCCCCTGCCTCCTGCAACTGGCCTAAGCTCCCTCCTTAGTGTAGTTAAGGAGTAGTATTTGCCCTTCGTGTAACCCTCACCCCCAGATCCTGTGATGATGGCCAGGAAACCAGCCATCTGCATTCACCATGCCTCCCCATGGCAGCCTCCTCACCCACCAGGCTGGTAAAGTCTGCATAGACCCCAGGGAGACTGACCAGTTAGGGAAAAACAAAGAGGAGGAGAGCTTCGCATACATTATCCTTGTTCTAAGGACCTGCTCATAGCAACTGTGAAATAGAGACGTGCCTGAATGCCTCTTCTAGAAAAGGAGGAAGCAGAAGATGGGGTCACTGGTGAGGGTGGGAGGCAGGCACATGCTTCCTGCAAGAGAGTTTCTTGGGATGAATGTGCCAACCTCCCTTCTCCTCATCTCTTTCTCTTTGTTCCTGGGCAGAGTAAATCTGCCATTCTAACCCTTGTTCTTCACGGAAGGAAGAAAATGATAAGTGCTCTGTGAGCCTAGGCAGGGATCTGGTGACAGGAGGAAATGGGACCAAAGAGGCCCTCCCCAGTCTCCTGCTGGAGCCTGGAAAGCACAGGAAGCAGGTTTGGTGTTTGGAAAGCTGATTTTTCTCTTCCTGGAAGTTGACAGAATTGTCATCCCACTGACTTTAAGGTGTTCATATTAATTACTCCATTTCCAGCCTGTATGAAGAGCGTCTTCCTCTCACTCCAGTTCAAAGGTTGTTCTGGATGGAAAAGATGGCCTGGAGCATCCAGCACCTCCTTTGCTCTTTCACATGATGACCTAAGATAAGCCTAATTTTCCTGCCATGTATATGGAATAATAACAGCACCAACTTCACATGGTTCTTATGTGGATTAAATGAGATAGAGAATGTAAAATACACCAAGTGGTGTCTGGATACAAAAGAAATTCCTTAAAGAATGTTAGTATTATTCCTTGTAGTTTAAATTCTACTCTTTTACCCTGTCTTTAAAGTCATCTATGATTTTTGTGTTCTAATTACCTGATATGATACCTGGCATATAACAAATGTTTATTAAATATCCAGATCGAATCTGGAAAAATTCAAACATGGTTTATATTGTAGTCTTCCCCCCATCAACGTTGTTAAGAACTGATGTCAGTATCGTAGTAATGCATCCATTTAAAGTGCATGATTCAATGAGTTTTGGTATTATATGCCCCCATGTCATCGCCAGTCAGGATATAGAATGTTTCCATCACTCCACCACCCCAAAATTCCTTGTAGCCTTTCTCTGTTCATATCTCCTCTTTCCACAGCCACAGGAACCACTGACCTGCCTTCTCTCACCACAGATTTGATTCAGTTTTTTTTAAGTAAATGAAATCATGCAAACTTCATGACTGCTTTGACTTGGCTTAATGAGTTTAAGATTCAGCCATAGCAATTTTGTCTGCAGTCCGTTACTCTTTATCGCCGAGTAGTATTCCATCATATAGTAGTGGCATATTTTGTTTATCCATTCAGCAGCTTATGAACATTTGAGTTGTTTCTAGTTTTGAGCAGTTATGAAGAAAGCCTCCATGAATATTCAAATCTTTGTGGGGACATGTTTTTGTTTCTCTGGGGTAAATGCCTGAGAGTAGAATGATCAGATGATATGGCTGGTATTGAATTTAAGAAACTGCAAACAATTGTTCAAAGTGGTCGCGCCATTTTAGAGAGTCCATTCCGTGTCTTTGGCAACACTTGGTATATCAGTGTTTTGACTTTTGACTGTGTTTGTGGGTGTGTAGAGGTATCTCACTGAGATTTTAATTCATATTTTCCTGATGACTAATGATGTTAGTCACCTCTTTGGTGAAATGTTCATACCTTTTGTCTATTTAAAAAAAGTTATGTTGTCTTATTGTTATAGGAGGTCTGTAAAAATATATTCTGAATGCTATAATATAGTTTTGAAGTAAATTTTAATATATCTGGGTCTTATATTCTGAACCTGAATATAAACCTTACCAGAAAAAGGATAGTTACTTCTACCTGGTCTTGTCCACAAAGACCTTTATAGTAATTAGGTCACAGTCTAGTAAGTTCCCTTGTCTGACATGCTTGGGACCAGAAATGTTTCTGATTTGGGAATATTTCCAAAGGTTTTCCTGGCAGAGCCCCTATAATAGATGTTTTGAACATCATATCAATGTTCCAAAAATTGGATGCTTCCTCATTTTTTAAATTCTGGAGCATTTCAGAGTTTAGGTTTGGGGATAGGGATGCTCAATCTATACATACTAAACATTGTAGTAAAATATACTGCAAAGTAGTAACAAAACAATTATTTTAACTCAGAAAAAATTATAAAAAAATTCACTTTAAAAGTTTCATATGTAAGTTTTTAATATAGGACCTAGGTTTTCTTTGGGGCTTTGATAAATATGAAACACTCTTTTAATTTTGTGGAGAACGCTATAATTATGTACATGTTCTTTTCTTATTTCATGTCTTCTTGATGCTAGAGCAAATGTCGCATTATTAAGTTTAAGAGGAAAATGTGTATAAATTTTTTTTTCTTTAAATGTGACAAGGAACAATTTCATGGTTTTAAAATCTTACCCAGGATAATCAAGCATTGAATGCCCCCTCATTTTTAAATTCTGAGACAGACATGCCCCAAATCTACCTGTTTGCATTCTGTTTAAGTTGGTGGGCTTTTTGTTCTTACAAGAGTCTCTTAGTAGGTTACATGAAAGGATCTACTGAGGGTCCCTGTTATCTTGACAGAGTGGCCTACTTGTTTTCAGAATCTATTTGGGGATCTCTCCAGCAAAATCCCAGTATCTTAACTACACATGTTTCAAAAATCTAAAGATACTGTAAAATGTAAATTCATGTATGATTTCACGAACGGCCTGGACTTACTGAGTAGATTTTGTGCATGTAACTTATTTCCTTTATCATTTATCCATAATGACTGCCAAAACCTTCAGGCCAAACTTCACGTGAATTACTACTTTCCCTGAAGGCAGCAGTCTCTTGCTCTCCAGACTGGTTGGTGATTTTCTGTGTTCTGGTTGGAACTGAGCAGGCCACATCCACTTGAGGGTCAGAGGAGAGTTGAGACTGTTCTTTTGCTTTAACTGAGGAGGTTCCATGAAAGGAAGCCAAATACTATTAGACAGGACATCCTGTGATTCCCTTAGTTTACGATGTCCAAGGACGGGACTTTTTAAAAATAAGATGATTGCTTGCTTCCTTTCCTGTTAACTAGGGAGCCCCGACTGAGATGTCCTTTTGGGATTTAGGCTCTCTAGCAAACAACTAACCCCCGTAAAAATCACTTGAAGACTCATACATTGGAAAAATGTCCATGTCTTTATATGTGAGCCAGTGATCATTTGGTCTGTTAGCATTTAAGCAACCACCAATCCTGTTGTCTTGAAGTAATAATCCAAAAGAAGGGACACGATCAAAGTAAAAGTTCTTGAAATTAACCATGCTAAAATAAAATTCGAGAATTGTGTATATTGTGGCATGCCTACACAATTAAGTACAGTACAAACATGTGAAGAAGATATGAGAAATGTCCACAAATAACAGAAACAATCTGATTGCTTCAAAAGTATGTATGGATTTTCTTAGTCTCCTAGAGCTTCCATGACAAATTTTACAAACTGGGTGGTTTAAAATGCATCCTCTCTGAGTTCGACTAGAAGTCTAAGACCCAATGTATTGGCAGCGCCATGCTCCCTCTGAGGGCTGGGGAAGAAGTCTGTCTGTCTCTTCCTGCTTCTGCTCCACCATGTGTTTCCTGGCTTGTGGTCTCATCACTCCAGTCCCAACGTTTCATTACCCCACACCTTCTTCCACTTGTGTTTTTACACGGCTGCCTTTCATTAGGACGCCCACCCCCATCTAACATGACCTCATCTTATAAGTACATCTCTAACAACCCTGTTTTCGAATAAGGTCCTGTTCTGAGCTTCTAAGTAGACATGAATTTGGAGGAGATGTTCCTCAGCTCTGTGTATAGATATATGTGTAAGTAATGGGTCCTTTTTTAATATGTGTATATAAAAAATACATACATATACTTCCCTACCACACACACAGGAGAGGTTTAGAAAGAAACAAATGTGTTAGAGTAGTGTAATAATATGGATATTTTAAAATTTTTTTGTATGTTCTACTTTTCCTATAGTGAAAATGCATAATTTTTAATATAAAATCTATTTCTTAAAATAAAAAGTAGCACCTCAACATGTTTTTTATTTTTAATTTTTAAAATTTTTTTTTTGGTTGTAGATGGACACAATACATTTTGTGCCAGGCAAGCATTCGACCACTGAGCCACAACCCCAGTGTTTTCTGTTTACCAGCATCCTACCTTGAATTAGTTATTTCTTTGCCTTATCAAAGTATTATGGAGATAATCTAACCTTAATTTTAAGTAAAAATTAATCCTCTATAGCATATATGCACGTGTAAATATATGTAATGAGTCATTGGATGCATTACGGTATTAAATAAATATTTATCATGCTTACTATTATGATAATTATAGCAATAGCTAAGCCTGAAATAACATAAAGTAAAATAGTATTTGAGACATTGAGTCAACCCGTGTGATATCAAGTTTTTAGTTTAAGTTCAGAAAGCCAAAAAATGGATATGACTCTTACTCAATTGCTGAATGGAAAGCTAATTACTGTAATATGATTTAAATACTCTAAGTCAGATTAATCCTAGGAACCTAGAAACGAGACATGGCAACTGGATGGAGGCACTTTACCAGATTTATGAATTTCATCTGTTCAAATTGGCTCAAATACTGAATACCTTTTAACACACATCCACTCTAGAACGGACTTCATCTGCTCCCTCTGTGTGTTCTTGAGACAGTTTTGTCTATAATATCATCTCTAGCTATGTAGTCAAAGGTAGTCTTCTCATAAGAAATTTCCTTTCTCTTAATTATCCTTGAATGTTTTCTTGTCAATTATCGTCTATCTTTAAGAATCCCAAGTTTAATAAAGCACTGACTTCAGTGGAGACCACTAATCCCCCACATGTTAACTACTGCAGTCTATTAAATGTCGTCCTCTGCTCCCTGAAGTCCTCACACCACAGAGCTGCAGAGTCAAAGGGAGGCTGCAGGGCCAGCTCCTCTCCTTCCACTCCTCCCCAAACCAAGGGTCTTACCGCATGTCCGCCCCACTGTGGTTTCTGTGCTTGATTCAGTTTGAACACGGCACAGTTCTTGAGTGTTCAGTTTCTGCATTTCCCTTTGAGAATTGTAGTGCTTGTACACTAATGCAGGAAGTGTAACTTTTGACCAGTAACAAGACAGTGAGGAGGAGAGCAGATAAGTACTGCAGCTTGAGGCTGTCTGCAAGTGTGCATGTGCACACATTTGTGTATAAACCAATGTTTGTCAGGGGCTGCTACATACTTAAGATGCAAAAATCTATCTGCCTCTATTCTTCATTTCAGCAGAGTAATAGGAAATGAATGTATTGATTTTAAAAAAAGAAAACAACTCTTCTTTCATTCTAGAATACAAAATGGCATCTGGTTTCCTGAACAAGAGTACAAGGGAAACCTAGTGATGAGAAAAGAAGGATGAATTCTAACCCTGGGGTGAAATTATAGAAAGTTAGGGAAAATCTCTGGCTGAGATGAGAGAATCATTTCATCTGGGAAAGGAACTTTTGGCAATGATGCCTTGGGGAACTAGATATGAAATAACGCTGCTGATTTTTGTTAGTATTTCCCCACAGCTACACCAGTTTGCATGAGCATCACTAATCTTAGCTATAGCAATGATCAGAGTTTCCATTTGCTATTCCTCAATATGTAAGAGAACCCATTTTGTAATTTGTTGATTGTTCCATGAGGGTTTGATTCTTAGAAGATGATTCGTACCTTGACAGCTAAAGGTAAGAGTTGAAAAGTTTAATGTTACACTGTTTCCCAATTTGAAATTTTCATTTTGGTTGCATATCAAGTCTACTGTGGAAAGAATTAAGCATAGAGGGTAAAGATAGGACTAGGGGGATATGGATGTATTTTACCCAGTTTGGAGACAAAAGTCACTGGAATATTTTTTAACACTGGCTTTCATTTACATCACTTATTAGTAGGTTTAATTTTATTGATACTTCATTTCCACTTCAGAATGTCTTTATGAATTTTAAAGTGAATTTTACCACAATATAAATACAGACCTTTGGATAGGCACCAGTCTGTAAGAGTAAGATACCAGGGGATTTTTTTTTCCTTTTTGAATGAAATAGTTTGGTACATAGGTACCAATCTGAAGTCTTTTATTAGCTTTGAAAAAAATTATAAGATATAATATATGTGGTCTCTGTCCACTTTGACTAATCTGCCACGAAAAGCAGATTGGGAGATTTGGGTCCAAACTATGCAGTAACTAGAAAAGTAAAATGTGGTGATTCCTAAAATATTAGCATGGCTTATGTGTTACAGCTGGCAGCTTTTCCGGCCAAAAACTGTTCCCAGCAATGAACTGAGTAACTAGTCCCCCAAATCTCTACATTTTAGGCTTTACTTCATGGAAACGTATGTTAAAAAATCAACTTGGTTAAAATGTAACATGAAGCCTTGGTAACAATTAAAAAAGGAAAACCTGGTTTTATGAGGGGCCACACCTGTGTCCTCATTTGGAGTTCTTTCTCTTTCAATTTACTGTCGTGATGTAATAAAGACAGAGATCAAGGAGGGATTTGGTTGACAGCAAGAATCCTAGAATCAATCCCAGACCCAAATCCCATGTCTGCCACTTAATAATCTCAACTGGGCAAGTCATTAAATCTCTCTGACTCTGTCTTTTCCTACATCATGGCCTAACATGCTACCTATTGTGTTGACAAAATGAGAAAAGGCATGTTAACCTGTTGACCCTGGTACCAGGCGTGTGGAAATTTCTCAGGGACTGCTGGCTACTGTGTCATCTAATCTAGTCCTTCTGCTTTACCACTGGAGACAAGGAGGTCTCAAAGAGTGGAGGCGCATGTGTGCAAGTAGACCGACTGCTTGGTGGGAGCCCTGGGACTAGAAGCCAGTGCCCTGGATTCCTGGGGCAGAGGTCCCACAAAGCTGCACAGCAACTAGTAGTGAGCCTCTCATATCTGGGTTCCAGTCATAAAAAAATGCCACACTACTCACCTTTTTTTTTTTTTTTCCCTAAATGAAGAAACAAAGTCCTTTAATCTACTCAACCCCCAATTTATTCCCTCTGTTTTAGCTCACATGGTGGTCGGACATGTATTGACACTTGCCCCCATGGTATGACTTTGGGCACTCTGTCTTCTCCCCACAAAACTCTCCCCAACTCACCTTCCTTCAGCACTGATTCAGTTTTGTGTGCCCACTGTGCCAGACATTGCCCTAGACCCAGGAGATATATAGTAAATAAAATCCGGGTCAAGTACATGTGTTTCCTAGAGCTTGCATTCCAGGGGCTGGAGTGTGTCTGCCCAGATAATAAATAAGGTAATCCCTGATGGTGTTGGTGTGAGGAAGGAAAAGACAGTGTGCTGTGGGGAGAATCAGAGGAGGCCCTTCCCAGAGTGGGCAGAGAGGGCTTGCTGAGGAGTTGACGTTAGAGCCGGACCTGAAGCCTGAGATCCCAATGTCAAGTGCCAGAAAGAGCTCTTTTTCTTTGCAGAAGCTCTGGAGCCCCCAGTTATCCCTAATGATTAAACTTGAAGCTGCCATCCATCGTTTGTTTCTCATTATGAGAGCAGGAAGGTGTTGAAGATGCTGAGTACCTGGGGAGAAGCCAGCACTGCCAAGAGCACAGAACCAGGAGCTGGGTCCACCCCAGGACTTTGCCTCACAGCAGCCACACACTTTTCTGCTCTATCTTATGCACCTGATTTTATGCAGTATATTGACTAACAGCTGAACATGGTCACCCACCATGGTGGCACCAGCACCACCCATGTCCTGAAGGGTTGACCTGGGGCCATTCTGAGCGTGGGTGACTTGGGGCCTGACTAGAACTGACTTGGGATCCTGGGAGAGGCTAAAGGTCAGAGTGAGAAGGAACAAGGCCAAGTAGGGCTGGGAAAGTAAACAGAAGGCATATGGTCGTGGAGAAGTGGATGTACTGCAAGCCAAGAGAGGTAGGCGGGGTGCTGAACAGAAGTTGGTGCCCTGAGGAGACCAGCCAAGCCTTGTGGCATGGGAACAAGCTCCGGGTCATTGGAATTATTTTCAGAGCATGGATGAAGCCACCCACTGCTTGAAACAGATGGACATTTAGGCAAATATAATCAGCTGCATTTCTGACCATATGAAGGAAAATATGCCCATTTTGTGTGTGTGCTTGGAACCTTAGCCTTTTACACTCTCATTATGTTTCATTCATATCCAGGGGACATTATGAATGCCACAAAGAACTTTTTTAGAGTTCCAAAATTTCCTCAATTTGTGGATAAGAGCCAAGTTTCCAGTTCATGTAAGGGCCTTAACTATTGACTTTATACTGAGTTAATAATCAAAACAAACAAAAAAATCCACCTATATTTGCTGTCCTGAAAGGTTTATTCTTTTTTACTGCATCAACGAGTAGCCAAACCAAGACTGCATTCAAGGACCCACCTTATGGAAGTACTTAATGAGGTTAATTTAGACAATGAGGAGCTATTTAAAATGGGGTTAGATTTTCAAGTTTTGAAGGAAAATTTTGGAATCTCATTTTGCAGAAAGAAATCTGCATTTTAATCATATTATTACTTTTTAAAAATTGAATTAGAATGCTTGGTAATGTGACAAGAACTTAATTTGTTTTAAAAAATAATAGCTAAGGCATCGTGAAAGAGTGGTATTTTTCTGTTTGTCTCTGGTGGGTGGCAGTTATTGAAACTAGGACTTCTGTTTGTCAGACTAAATGGAATTTTGTATCTACATTCAAAGCATTATCATTAAGCGTGGATGATAACGAAGTGCACATTAACACTGTAATGATAGGCAGTCGAGAAAAAAACCTGTCATAGAGCAGGTTACCCAGCCCTCTGGTAAAACTGAGGTTTATCTAATTTTTCTCAAAGCAACTAAGCATGAAAGTTCCTTACATTGGTTTTGTTCACTAGTTTTGAATTGCAGATGCTTAATTGTGAGTGAAAAAGTGTATTTTAAAGTCCATGTTTTAATAAAATGTGTATTTTCTCATGGGCAGTGTCCCAGTGTTTCTCTATCGTTCTTCTATGAAGTCCTTACTGTGTTCTGACCTCTGATTCCCCAGGAGGCCCTGCCCAGAGGAGTTAGTGTGGCATTGTCTGTCTAATCCTATCACAGAGCCATGGAGCCCTGTAAAAATAAAATAGATGCAAGTCCGCCCACAGCCGACTTCTGTGTATTATTACCTGGAGACAAGATGACCTCGCAAATTCCCATCGCAGCCCTTGAACCTTTGCATATATCAATTAGTTCACAAGTGAAATGGAAGCTTTAATACATGAATTTAAATGAGACTTCCTTAGTTTCTATAACCTCTCCAGGGAAATTTTATCTTGAGAAGGTTTGTCTTTCAGTGTTACCCCTTGGGCTCTTTACGCCATCCCTGTCTGTCCTCAAGCACTTTCTGCCTGCCCCCACATTTGAGTCACAAATGAGAAAATGACCAATTGAGAATGGTCTGGCAATACTCTTGGCGAAATGTTTAAATCCCACCCCTCGTGGTATCGAGTTTAGAGAATGAATTATGCACAGATGAAAAGCAGGGAAGTTTCTGGTTCAGGGGACACATTTATACTGTCACTCCCTATGGATGCCCAGTTCATTATTAGGGAGGCCTTGGGAGATTGAACATAAGCCTTTTGTTAGAAGGAGCCAGGAAGGAGGCACCAGGCCGGACCTGTGTTCCAAGGCTTTTCAGAGGAAAATTCTCACATATGAGTTAGACTGAAGCTCTTCATTACCCCTCAGGTTGACAACATATATTCTGAAGCAGAACTGGTCTTTTTGAGAGCAACTCTTGGGGTTTCTTCCTTTCACTCAGTATTTAAACTGTGGATATAATTGTACTTTTTTTTCCTTCAAAATATTTACTTTTTAAATTATTTTAGGAAGATGTCACTTGTAAGATAGGAAATACCCTCTCTTAAATGCTTATAATATTTGTGAATACTTGGAAGGGCTTACAGAATGGCTGTTTCTATTAGAATAAAGTAAAAACAGTTCTTTCTCAGTAAAAAGCCATGTAGACAAGTACACCTGAAATAATGCACCTCCCCTTACCTCATTAGTAGGAACTTGTCAGTTTTGATGATCATAAAACTTTAAACAAAGAACACTCTGTGGGGTGGGAATTAATAAGTGTGGCCTTGACCTGGAAGTATGAGTCCAGCGGTTGGTAAAGGAAGGGGATCGCAGGTGCCTCTTCTGTCTTGGCATATGTGGACCCATGGCATGAACAACTGAGATGCTTCAGAAGGAATTCTTGACACCTGGTCAGCCTAATATGGCTTCCAGTGAAGCACTGCTATTTTTAAAAAGAACTTAAGAAACCATGTGGGTTGCAGATTCTTAGAAAACCCTCACAAAGTCCAAGCTCAAAGAAGTGTCTCTCAAGTGAAGGAAAAATAATTTTCTTTTGTATTTCTTTTCCAGTGTGCACTTTGTTTCATTTATGTGAAATTGAGTGAAAAGTGTATTGCAGGAATTTTTCTTCAGCTGTTGGTGGTGGGTTACCTCTCCCAGTGATGGGAGAACATGCTGAAAATAGAGATTGTTATGAGAGAAGAAAGACAGTGATAAATATGGGTTTTGTCAGTGCAAAATATGTGAATGGAAAATCTTGGCATAGAGTGGGCTAAATTTTCAGAACACTTCATATTTAACATGAAGTTTTCAGTTGAATATGGACTCCTTAAGAGAGTGACGTAAAGAAGATAACTTAAGTCCAAACTACCTTAAAGGTTCAACCTCAGACTGGTTTAAGGTAAATCTAAGCCGAATGGTTCCTCTGTCCAGAGCAGCAGACAGGAGATAACCACACATGGGCTGTTCTTCTGCAGATGGTCATGTCTAAACTTGGCAAGCCTAGCAGACTCAGACTTCACTTGTTAAAAAAAAAAGTCAAAATCAAAATAGGTTCCACATGCCTCATTCCCAAAATTAATTTCTCAAAGCCTTTTTCTTATATCCACATACCCAAAACAGGTCCAGAGATAGGATCCTGGAATACCTGGCCTATCATCTGCCCTTCTAGCAAGAAAAAAAACCCAAACACTGTATTGTCTTCCAAAAAAAGTGATTAGTGAAAGTTTGAAGGAAGAAAATGAGGAAAAGGGGCCTCCTCCACTTTTGGACAATTGTGATCATCGGTTTGTCTGGGTTAGAGTGGAAAGACAATGAATTACATAAGAAATCATTTCAGTTAGCACACACAGTGCTGGCTATGACATTTTACGTATTTATCTAATTTTGAAGAGACATTCCTCTGGAGTAAGTCATGAACATTGCCAATTTTTTTTCTTAGACAAAATTGTAGAATACTTGGCAATTGGGGATAAGGCCCAGGACTGGTAAGGCTATAGGAGTCATGTTTTGGTTTCCACAGTTTGGGGCTTGCCAGACCCTTATCCAGGCTAACTTTGCTCAGTAGCCTAACTCAAGTTGCTTGGACTCACATAAAATTCCTTTTGTTTTAGTAAGCAGAAATGCAATGTCTAATTTGCTCAATAATTGCTACAAAGCATAAATTTGCTGTGCCTCTCCACCCGACCACCAACAGATGTCGCATACAGGATGAAACTGAGCAAAATCAGCACGTTGGTCCTCAGCCTCAGCCTGTCTAAAGCCTATCGGTGGTCACTATTTACACCGGCCAGAATTGTGACTTTGCTTGCTGGAGTTATCAAGAGATTTCTGGTTTTATTTCTCTCTCCGGTTTGCAAAAAAAGCAAAAACCAAAAAAACATATTGCCACCTTCCTGGAAAGGTATTCCAATAGTCACAAAAACTGTGTGTAAATATATTGCAATTTTTAGTTTTATTTTCAAGTAGGAATAATGAATGCCCATCCATTTTATAATGCAGTTTAAATACAATATTAAAATATGGTGACTTAGGAACCATAATGCTAAGAGTTTGTCCCCCCATTTATTTACTTTGTGTCATTATTCACCACATAATGATCTGGTTAAGATTCTGACCAAAAGCTACAGTGTGAGGACAGAGAAATATTTATGTACCGGAGGCCAGGTGGCAGGTCATTTAAGAAGAAAATATTGACATGTAAAAGACATGCTGAAGATTCAAACTTGAGAATAAGCCTTACACAGTGCAATGGCTCTTCATTCTGTAGCACTTGATATCACCTTACTTTTCATAGCCATTCATTTTTCTTGATTGAATCTTTAGAAATTAGTAAATTTAAAAATTAATATTTCAAATCATTATTCTGTTTACCTTCAGTAGGAAGTCCAGGTGTTTGGAAGTTTTCTCGGGGACTAAGAATCCTGGACTAAAGTTGGGTCTCTCAATTAACTGATTATATGACCTGTTAGGTCATACTCAGCATCCTTATTTATAAGGGAAGAATATAATTCCTGTCCTGCTTTCCTCCCAGGATTCTTTCAAAGATCAAAATGGGAGCATGGGGGCTGAGCACAGTGGTACATGCCTAGAATCCCAGCCACTACTCCTGAGGCTGAGGCAGGAAAATCCCAAGTTCAAGGCTAGTCTGGGCAATTTAGCAGGAGGTTGTCTTAATAAAAAATAAAAGGGATGGGGATATAACTCGGTACTAGAGTGCTTGCTTGGTATATGTGAGAACCTAGGTTAGATTCCCAGTACTGAAGAAAAAAAAAAAAAAGCAAGGAATTCTGTGTCTATACTGTGATGTGAAAATTCCTTGTGTTATCCACACAGTGTTTTTGCAAAGTAAGCATAGAGAGGTGCTGTTATCTTTATTTTGCCATACAGATTAAGACCCAAGAAATTATACTGAACTCTTAGAATTGTAGAGTGAGTGTGTTCATGGAAGGCTAGTGCTGTATTTATTCTCCCTTGCCTGAGTTTAATATTTGGAAAAGTATAAGTTAACTTCCTCAAGCTTTTTAGTCACCTGATAATTTAAGTTTGAATATACTGAAGCTGTACCTGCATAAAAAGAGAGGGCTGAAGGAATCGCAAGGTGCAGGGACATGTGGCAGGCCAGGGACAGGATTCTCTTTACTCTCTGGCTGCCACCTGACTTGTTGGAGGTTCAGAAGGGCCCTTTCCCTTCGGTGGAGAGGTCTTCAGACCCAGAGGCCTCAAATCACTAGACCTGGCATGTTTGGGTGGGAGGCTAGCAAAACAGCCCCAAAGTCAAATGAATGTAAAAGTATCATGTTGAAACTCCGAGAAGATGGATTATAAGAATATTCTAATCAGCATGGGTGGTGAATAGAAATTAACTATATTGATCCCATAACTATTCATTTGAAGAAGGTAGCAAAGTCTGTTTATTGTGTTGCCAGTGTTTTGATTTAGGAAATGTTAATACTTGTTAATACTCCTGGCTTTCACTGACTTACCCTCCTCTCGTTCTGTCCTCTAACCTGGTTTTTCCTGCAAGTCCCTACACATGGCGGTCCCCAGTGTGGGTCTCCCAGGGACTGCACCTGTTGCCTGGAGAGCAGGCAGTGGTGGAGGTTAGAGTGGCAGTTCTGGTGACTTACTGACCTGAGTTCTGAAGCACAAATCCAGAGCTGTTTTCCTTGTTTGCCAGCTTTTCTTAATGAGCTCCTTGAAGATATACAGTGCCCTTATCTGCCTTTATGAAAGGACAATTGTCCTTAGGTGAATGTTATCAATAAGACCTGGAGGAACAGGTGATTCATTGACAGACTTTAGCCATTGACTTCTTTCTTCCTTGCTCTCTTGGAGTTTTAAACATTCCCATAACTCTTCCACCTGTCCTTTTGTTAAATATTTTTCTTCCCCTTTGTAGCCATAGAACGTTTTACTTGGATATAGATTATCTTTCTAAAATAGTTCTGAGTTCAGTTCTGCTTTTAAATCATTACGAGCAAACATTTTCTTCTTGAAACTTGGTGGGAAAATCTTCACATCAGCTCCAGTGAAGCTCAGGGGGCAGGTTGGCTGGCAGAACAGGTTTCACTTAAAGCCAGCTTTGAGGAAGAGAGAAGATACTTTTTTTCCCCCGTCATATGTTCATCTTTAGGGACTAGAGTACGAAGAAAGCTCTTATAAGGAGGTGGGCACAGTGACACAGAAAAGCAGGAAATATGCATCGGTGGATGCAGCTTGGCTGTGTCAATCTGAAGCATGGCCCATTCTCAGTTTCCTGGAGCCCTTCAGGGTCAGAGGGCCCTCAGACTTCATTCTCAGTATGAAGAGGTTCAGAAGTTAAAGCAATTTGGAGCTTTAAATTTCAAAGGGGATCTGTTTCAAGCTCAATCTGGTTTGGTGCCATCTAACGTAATTCTGGGCCTTGACATCTCACCCTCCATCAGAACATTGCCTGGAAGTGCAAAAGGTTCTCATTACTGCACAAGGAAGAAGAGATTAGAAAAGTACATCAACTGCCAACAGTTATGCTGTAGATGAAAACGACATCAAATAATCCAAAATATTTTATGTTTTGAATTATTTCTCCTAAGGTTTTACATAATTTATATAGATTATAAAGAATTGATTGGATTTTTCAAAAGCAAATGGTTTTATTTAATAAATGATAGACTTAGGAAAATGGTAGACATTATTAACCAAAAATATTTTAAAACCTTTAATAATGGTATGGAAAAGTAGTACTTATGGAATCACATTATCTGTGATTCCAGTGCTATGAAATTTTTCAGGTTTTTAGGAAAAGAGAATTTATAGATAAGGATGCTCCTGAGGAAGGTTGATGGATGCTTATTTGTTTTCATATGTATTTATAATGAAATCTTCATTTAGCACTTTTAAGTAGAAAGCAGATTTCTGTTGCTTTAATGAGAGTAAATAACTCCAAGCACAACTGTTTTATAAATATAATGATTTCTTTTTGTATGTAAACCCAGTCTATAGATACTGATATCCTTTCTAGTCATGATTAAAAATATTATTTATGTCTCTAAATACTATTTGCCGCTGAAAGGAAACAGAGCCCTTGGACAAATGACTGGTTCAAACTGAGGCAGGAAAGATACAAGCTCATTCTGCAAAATCTTGTCATACCAGAAAGCAAGGAAGTTATCAAAGACTCTTAGGATCTTGTCAGTAGAACTTAAAAGCCAACCTGAATATGCTCTTGTAACCCTATATCCATAAAGATATAAATGGACTGAAACATATCAAATAATTTTCAATCATAAGTTCTTAATTATACTTCAAAACATTTAAAACCTCATTGGCCATGTTTGGAGAGTATTAGGGACTACCTCAGTGTTTTGAGAACTGGCAAATAAAGAGACAGATGTCTACTCTTCTTTCCTATATAATCTGAACCTCAGGGTACCTAAGAGGGAAATTTCTCTTTATAGAATTATTCCAGATAAATCAGGGAAGAATGATATATTATCACTTTGAAGTTTCTAATGAACCATTGGATTGAGACAAATGCTAATGGCTCACAGTATAACAGAAAGTCAGATGTTGTGTGCCTCCTCATGGAAGTTCAGACTCTGCATGAAGCACTAGAGCTTGAGAAAGATCAAGTCTCTAGATCATGTCAGCAGTTTATAGGATTGCAGAGGACAGAAGAACCTGTCAAGTAGCGTGTTAAAGCACACTAGTGGTATGCAGTGAGTGAAGTCCCTATTTGGAAACTACCAAACAACCCAGGTTCTTCAACATAAAAAGTGTTCCAAGGAAAGACTAGAAAGACTAAAGAAGAACCTATAGATAAAAGAAATTTTTAAAAAACGTATCACAGAATAACAGAGTTGAACTTTGTTTGAATCCACGTCCAAACAAACAGGTGTGATAATACTATAGTGGTGTGATAATACTATAGAGGTTTGGTATTTTTAATGTCCTTGTCTTTTAGATTCACACACTGAAATATTTACAAGTGAAGTGATATGCTTGGCATTCATTCCAGAATAATTTGGCTTGAGCAGTCAGGGGTGGGATTGTCAGAGGGGAGTTAATGGGATCATAAATGAAACAAGATTGGTCAAGTATTGATGATTGTTGAAGCCAAGAAATAGATACAACTAGTTTGGTTTTCTATTTTTTCTTTTGTGCATATTTGGAATTTCCAAAATAAAAGTTAATGTATATGTGTCATATATATGTATATTTTTGTGCACACACGTATAATATATATGCACACACATATATTTTACAAAATTAATGAAAACTGCAAAGTTGTATCTAGGTTTAAATATTAAAAATACTTTGCCCATTCTAACAAATGTATACTCTGGCAAACTCTGAGACACTTAACGTTTGCAAGTACTTGTAGTGAAAATACTATGAAATATATTCAACTAAAAAATTACTTTGCTATACACTGCTATAGACCTTATAACTTCTTAATGATTACACGTAGACTTAAGATCAAAAGTGAAACTTCAGATTGTGCTCTTAGTTAAGGATCTGAGATCCTGAAGACCTTTTATGTGTAGTTGGGGAAGATGTACAACATTGCATGAAAAAAATATGAACTGTAATCCTAATATGGCAAATATGTAAACTGGAGGGAGAGAAAGCAAAGCTAAAGGGCTTAACCAAAGCAGGACTTTTACATTCCCTAAAGCTCCACTAGGGATCCTCTTCCTGAATAGCTAAGTGTCTTTTATGTTTCTCATTTAACTTTTTCCTTCTAGGTAATAAACTTGTTTTTGTTTGTTTATTCCTAGTTGGGGAATGGCAGTCAATGTGTATTCTACCTCGATAACCCAAGAGACTATGAGCAGACATGACATCATTGCATGGGTTAATGACATAGTATCTTTAAACTACACAAAAGTGGAGCAGCTTTGTTCAGGTAAGAGAACATCTTTTAAGTATTTGCCTTAAATGTTTACTGTCTTGTGGAATGTGATTTTTATGAACCAAACATGATACATTTGGGGTAGAAGAAACATCTATATCTACTAAAGGGAGGAAACTCAGGTATAGCTAAAGAACATATGGGAGAAAAATATTTATCAGCATCTAAAAGCATAGAACTACCCTGCTGAGTATCATGAGTAGCTTGGTATCTCTAGCTTGGTCTCTATAACAGCTTGCATTTCTGTGACCTACATGCCTGACAAGAACAACTTAGAGCAAGGAACGTTCTTTGGAGATCACTATTTCAGAGGTTTCTGTGTATAGTCGGCCAAGTCTATTGCTCTGGGCCCAAGGGAAGTGGAAGGGCATGGGGGAGGAAGGCTGCTCACTGTTCATCAGCCTGGAAGCAGAGGGAGAGAAGGGGAAAGGGGCCGCAGGGAAGAACAAGCCTTCCAAGGGTGTCCCTTCGTGTACTTCCTTCAGCCGTGCCCTACCCGCCTGTAGTCCAGGATGGACTGATTAGGTTACAGCTTTCACAGTCCAGTCATTTTACCTCCTAGCATTCCTGCATTAATACAGAAGCTTTGGGGGGACACCTTGTATCCAAACCATAATAGTCTTCTAGCCTCTTCTTCATCTTCTGCCTGCTACCCACATTTACTGCTCCAAACAGAGTGAGTTTTTCGACAACCTTCCTTAAAAATCTTCAGGGCTCCACACTGCCCTTCCCACAGGGTAAAATTCAGACTTCACATCACTGATAAAATCCTTTCCCTTCTGGCTGTGACGTACCCATCTTCTTAATTTCATCCATTACATCTTCCCTGCAAAACACTGTTTCACAAAACACTGTTTCCTAAAGATTCCTTCCCTTTGCTATCCAGGACTTTTTTCCATACTCCCTTTGTTAAGAAGGTCTTTCCCCTCCTTTTTGTTTATGATAAAATCTTGTTCACACTTTAAAATCCAGCTCACCTGCCACCCACTCTGAGAAGCAATGCCAGGCTCCACTGTGTTCCTGAAGCATTGTGCCCACCCCTCCAGAATAACACTTGCTGTGTTATAACATCTAACTCCTGCTCAGTCAAGGGAGTTCTTGAGGACAGGCCTGTCTTTTTGTCCAATGCCTGTGACATCCCTTATGCTTGATACCAAGTCAGTCTACAAGGAATTAACTGAGTTAAACTTGTTTGAAAAAAAAATATTTTAAAGATATAGTTTCAATAAGTGGAATCCTGTTGTAAATTAAAGTGAAATGTGTGAAATTCCATGAGACAGATTAGATAACCAAGGAGTCATCAGTTTTAGCTGATGCACTGGTATTGGACATTCTCCTCTTTCCCAGTGGATCATGTGTTAAAAAAAGATTTCATGCAGTGTAATCAGAATTTGGAAAGCCCTCAGTAGTCACTTTCAGATGATATCTGAGTACACCCACCAGTTTTTGTACTCTCCCTTCTCCAAGTCTGTATTTGATCAGAATACACTAGAGGACTAACTTTCAGTACTCTTGACATCTCTTCCTCTTGATCATTATCCCAACCAGCAGGCAGTGAGCTTGGCTAGATCCTAGGGATTGCCTCACCCACCTATCTGCCTGCACGTCAAATATGAAGCCTTGTGACTTATGAGGTTAGGAGTAGGGACTAATTAACCAGTTCTTTGCCATTCAAAACAAGCTAGAGAAAAAGCAAATTTAGGATGATATACTAAGTAATTAGAGAAGAAGAGGGTAAAGAGGGAGTCCATGATGGCAGGGAGGGTTCCAGCCTCAGGTCCAGCTGCTGCAGTGGGTAATAGCCCATGCCACTTTTATATTGCAGTTGTTTGTGAAGGTGTTCATTTCTCTGCAGTGCCTGACATGTAGCATTCCCTCCGCAATGCTCAGTCTAGAGTGAATGAAAAGCAACTTGCAACACTGGGAAGCAAAGACAAAAATGTGTATCCTACCCACAAAGTGAATGTGTTTACCTGTGGATAAGGAGAATGGGTTTGGCTAAAGAGACATGAGAAGGAAGGGCCTTAAATGTTAAAGGAACCCATAAGGAGCTTCTGATAAAGAGTTCATTAGTAGCAAATGAAATGAGAGCATGTGAGCAATGTACATAATCTTTGTAGATCTTTAAAACTTCCCAGATGGCAAATTTAAAAGAATTTCAAAAAGCATGGGTGAAAGATTCTTACACAGTTATCTTAGAGCGTTGAGACGTTTGTCACCCATTTGCAGCTGCATTGCTGCTGTCCAGCGTGGCTTGATAAAAACCTGAGGGCGCCATTTTGATCACTGTTGAACAGTTCAAATTTCCTTTGAGATGACATGCCAGCTACCTAAAGTTACAAGGCTAATGGTTCAGAGAAACAGATTTAAAGCTTCTTTTCTACTCTGGAACATGTTTTTTACCATAAGAAATGTAAACAGATGAACAGGCATGTTGATCTCCAGAGCAGAGAGACAGGTCTTTTATTTCAGGCAGTGGTTTTCTCAGAATATAAACTGTGGACCCAACACACATGTGGTCTTCTGGGGAGCTGCTGAAAATGTGGATTTTGGGGACTCTTGACCTTCTAAGTCAGTACCTCTTTCTTAGGCATGAAGCCTAGAAACTTGCAACCAAAGAGCAACCCAAGGACTTTTGTCTGCAGCCAAGAGCTTGCAATACATTTTTGAGAAAGCCCAAACTAAAAGTGAAGTTAAATTATCTAAAAGTTACCTGGCACAGTTCCCTTATTTATTATTTAATCTATGACTTTTGTCTTCAGCAATGGCATTTAACAGGAGGAAGCTATTTTCTATTTATTTATTTATGAATTTACTATTTATATCCTTCGTTGTTCTGGAAGACATTCAAGGCAGTGCTCTAAGACTAAGAACAAATCCATATATTGTTGACCTAAGTGAAGTATCCTCATGAAGTATCCTATATGAATAGTCAATTTGGGGGGGGTAATATTTTTTTCTTCAGTTTATTTTAATTCCTTTTAACTTACTATATAGGATTTTATTTTAATAGTGTGCTCTGGAAACACATTCACTAAATTCCTTCACATATGTAAACTGATTTTTTTCCTTGTTCAACATCATTTCATACCCTTTCCTAAAGATTTATGCTCCAATGATAGCTGATCCCTTTCGGCTGCTGTTGCATTGTACTATTCCCATCCCCCCCCTTTTTTTTTTTTCATTTCCAGTAAGAGATTTTTTTCCTCCAGTTCAATATTAAATTATCATCAGCTTTTTTTCTATTCATAAAGAGCTGGAAAATACTGGCTTACATTGAGTTGTATTGTTTTCAGAATTTTCTACCTTTATATAATTATCATTTGTTTCCACATAAGCATTTTTTTAAAATTCTTTAAAGGAAAGATGGTGTAAAAAGATAGAACACTTAGAAACATATTATCATAAGTTACAAAACAAGGAAAATAACTCACTCTTCTGTTATTGATATAACCTTATGAACATTTTCTTTGAACGTTAAATCTTGGTTATATTACATGCATATTTGGTCTGCATTTATTTCCAACGAAAAGGATCCATTAAATTTTGAGTAAAAGCATGGACTGTATAAATAGAGTTTAGAATATCAGTGGATATGTACATATCAGTTATATACAAATCGTTGTGGATTCCCATCAAGGAATGGAGGATAGAACCACATTATTTGCATTCAGTTGCTTAATAAAATTTATAGGGCTTGAGGGGGATGAGGACACAGATTTTTTTTTTTAAGTCCCAGCTCAAACCAGTTTAAGAGATGTTTTAGGACATAGTAAAGAGGGTGAATGCACAGTATGGTGCTAAAAGTCCTAAAAACAGCTTTAGCTGATTGTAGATGATAGAAAAGATAGTGGGCAGTATGGAGCAGAAGATGCAAAAGAAATGGAGACAGGAGCCTGATGGGATGGAAGGAAGGACGTCTTTCCCTTTCCTTACCCCTGCCCTCAAATACGAAGCCACCTTTGAAACTTTTTACTGACACCCATTTTTCTGTGTCTGTATCCTCTCCCCTAGGCTGGCTTTAAATAGCAAAGCCAGCATCTCTAGTCTTGACACTCTGCCCTGACTAAGAGAGAGAGAGAGGGGATCAGGATTTGATTTGGTTTCAATTTGTGCTTCTCCAAATTGGTTCAAGCTTTGTCTTAGACCAAGTTTCTGGTATTTTCTTCTCCAGGAAAGCTTCTGAATCTAGCTGATGATAGAGTGACATTTATGGTTCTAGGTATGTGTGATGGCACTGTGTAAGCGGCTAGGAGGTTCGCACAGGTATGGCCATCAGGCATGCTGTGACCTTGGGAACATAGTCCTCTGGGTTTTGTCCTGTTAACAGTCATTGCTGAGCCCAGCAGAGTATTCTTTTGTGTCCATTTTTGGCTACAGATGTGTGCCTGTTAAATAGGTTGATCCCAGCCTAGCATGGTGTCCCCTGTGTCTCCTCTGTTATGTCCGCAGAGACCTCTGTCAGGAGAACAGGTTAGTGATGAAATCAGCTCAGAAGCTAAATTTAGTAGAGCTGCTCCTGCTGGGTCTCTCATATTGAAACCAACTAAGGAATTCAGTCCATGTCTGTAAGCCTAAGAGTTTACTCAGCTTTATAAAACCATAGATGGTGATTTTTCTATAAGAAAGTTAAGCCTTCTCAAATTGTGTTACTGTTGTTAGAGAGGTAATGGCACTAGGGAGTTATTCAGACTTAGAGATACTACGTAGAAGGGTTTTTTTGTTTTTGCTGACAACTTTTCTCCCTGATTTTATTTGAATTAAGCTAATTTTGAAATCAGTTTCCTTAGTCTCAGCAGACCAAGTAATTGGAAAAGAAGAGAGCCAAAAGTGAGTCTGGTAATGGCAGGAGGGTCCTGCCTCGGGTCCATGCACTGCAGTGGGCAGCATATTCGGGTGTCCACAGGTGCACTGGCTGAAGGCAGGTAATTTTTGAGCAGAATATAGGTGACTAAGGATAATTTTCCTTACGAATTTATATATTTACATATATATTGACACTTGGATACTGAAGATAAACATGAATTGGAGTTTTTACTGGGATTTTCTGTTTACTACCTTTTGTAATACTACACACCATACTAGGGGAAAGTGTGTATGCATTCACCTTCACTTACCAGACTGTCCCCACACATTGTGTCTTCCACACATGGATGATCCAACTTTGCAAACAGTCACACACGCCTTCACTCATTATTGTGTTCAGCTCTAATAACAAACATGTTTCAAGCCCTTCCTCTGGGGTAGGCCTTGGGGACCAGGTGATAAGATGTGGCCATTGTCCTGGAAGCCTTCACAGAACTCAAAGGAGGAAATAAGGGAAGTGGGGACAGGGGTCAGTGAAAAAAGGACTTTCATTCAGATTCTTGGGAGTGGCTAGGTGCTCCTGGATGACAGAGTGCCAGCATTCAGGAGCCATCTCAGAAATGCTCTTCTTCCGCTGGAGATAGTAAGTATGTAAAGAAAACGTGTTGGGTCTTGAGTTTCTTCTACTGATAGACACAAGTTAGGGTAGCCTTTGTCTTCAGACATGGGGACTCTAGTCGGTAACTAAGGCATTTGTTTTTGTAGATACAGCCCTTAGATAATACGCAGTTGTCTTTTCTAAGTGAAAGGGTTTTCCTGATGATCTCAGCAGAGTAGTATGTGAAAATTGATTTTATTCTACTTATTTGAAGCAACTATGCATACATGTGGGATATTCTCAGGAAACCATAGAACTGCTAACTTCTTTGAGAGGAATGCAACAGATATTTTAAATTCTCTTAACTGCTGGGGTCTCTTAACTGGGTAAGTGTCCTGTGACTGCATTAGCATTTAGGAACAGACTTACAGCTACAACCCAAATCCTGTTCTCCCAGTTTCTGCAGGGGTTCTCCAGTGGTGCAATAAATACCATAAATGAGGGGAAATTATTATTTTTTTTTTTAAAAAGCAGGCTAGGGAAGAAAAACAGGGTAGGGAAAATAGATCACCTGGATTGTAATTATTTTGTTAAAAGTTGACAGTATATATACTTTTTTGTTGTTGTTTTAAATAGTAACACATGACAGTACAAGGATCATGACATATCATACATATGAATCAAATGGGTTATAATTTCTCATTTTTCTGAGTGTACAGGTTGCAGAATCACATTGGTCATACAGTCATGTACATACATACAGCAATACTGGTGTCTATTTTATTCTGCTGTCCTTCCTATCCCCCCTTCCCCTCCCCTCCCAAAATCAAGAACTCATAATCATAATGGACTTAATATAGTTAACAAGAACAAAGCAAATGGATAACATTATGAGGCCATAAAATGTCGTTGCCTTTGTGTATTCTTAATAAGATTATAAAGATTAATAATTTTAGAAATGTATCCTGTATTTTCATCTCTTATTACTTTCCCTTATCTGGGAAAATCCCCAGAGGACATAGATAACCTGGGGGCTTTTGAAGGTATCATGTTGCTAATTCACAAACTCTATGCTCTACCTGCCACAGTAAGTCCCTTGTATTTCTCCTGCCCCTAAACAACGAATGGATGTAATTGTGAGTTTAGAGATGAGAACTGTCGAAGCTTGGGATGGATCATCAAAAGAATGGGGTGGGGGTGCAGTTCAGATGAGGAGGGTACAATGATTCGAGTATCCAAACCTCAGCAGCCCCAGAATGGACTCCTTAACTTCAGAACCTGCAGCTCTGACTCCAGGCTCCAGGGATCTTCCATGCTTCTAAGGTTTAAGACTCATCTGTAACTCAATTCTAATTACAGATACCGTTAGAGCCCCTTCTCTTCTGATTTCATCTCTGTTTTATAAGATGCTTACTTTTAAAGCACATGATGGCATGCTTATTTTGAAATCATTATCCGAGATCTATAAAAGCTAGTTTCTCAGCAAGAAAAAAAAAATGTATGTTCTAACATATTGAAAGTTATTTTAATTTTTCTCAAGATGTCAGTTACTTCACATGATGGATATGTTCGTTACAAAAGATTATTTTGAATTCATATTGCTAATTTTTCTTTCCCTTTCCTCCCTTTCAGTTCAAAACATCTAAAGTCTTTCACAGGAAGAGTGTAAATTTTGGGGAAAATAGTCACTTCCTTTTATAAATGAATTTATGATGACTTAAACACCTCATATGTTTGTCTGAGGAAAGACTTAAGAACTGGAAAAACCTTCAAATGTTTTCAACAGATAAACGAGGATCTTAGGAATGTGTTCCTACCCTTCCTTTGCTAGGGAAGCTAAGGACCTCATTTTTTTCTTTGGGTCTTTGTCCCTTGAATCTAAAACATACATTTTGGAGATTTCACATTTCATCTGAAACAGTCCAAAAACCCAAACCCAAACCCACTTGTTTTTATAGCTCTGATTGTTCTAACCAGGCACACAATACATTCCTTTACACTTTAGGGACATAATGATGTCATAAAACCTCAGTTTTTTATTTCTTTCTCTCCACCAACCACTTTCATTCTGCTCTTTATATGTGTTGTTTCTTTTAATTCTTAAAACAACCCTATAAGGAAGAAGAATAGGAATGATTTGTTCCTATTTTACGTATGAGGGCAAGAGCTCCCGGAGGCCAGGTGTTCCCAGCCTCTGGCCTTGGAGTTCAACCTGCGCTCTCAGTTCCGTGTATGGCAGCATGCTTGGGGTAGAGGGCTCACTGTGAGCCCACATGGATGCATTTCTTATTGTTCTAAATCCATTTATCAGGAGTCCATTGAATACAAGAAATAGAGAAGTCCTTGCCCCCATTCTTCACGTACTAATGGTAATTCTTCTAATGACAAGGTCTTGTCTTAATCCTGGTATTACCATACCAGGATTCTAGTTTGGATATGAAGTGTCCCCTAAAGACTCATGTCTCCAAGGCTTGGTCATCAGGACAGCAATGTACATAGAGCTTTTAGGAAATGGATGGATCATAAAAGCTTTAACCTCATCAGTGGATTAATCCATTTGATGGATTAATAATTTGAAGGACTCCTGGGAGGTGGTGCAAACCATAGGCAGATGGGATGTGGTTAGAGGAAGTGGGTTACAGGGGCCATGCCCCTGGGGGCTGTATCTGGTCCCTACCCTCACCCCACCGCTTTTTCCCTGCTGCCATGAGCTGGGCAGCTTTCCCTCTTGTACACCCTTCTGCCATGATGTTGCCTCACCTCGGGCCCAAAGCTATGGAGCCAGCACTGCATGGACTGAAATCTCTGAAACCGTGAGCCAAAGTAAACCTCTCCTCCTTTAAGTTATTTACGTCATGTATTTTGGTGACAGTGACGAAGATGACTAAGAACTCTCAAGATGAGCTTGTTGACCGAAGGAAGACACACACTAGTAGAAATACATAGGTGTTTGTTTCTAGTCTTACAAAAATCCTCCTTGTTCCACCCACCATGAGTACAGTGGGAAGGACCACCCTTTCTCTCTGCCTACTCTCCTGGCTCCTGCTTCTGCTCTAACTCTAAGCCCTTTTCCTCTAAACAAGATGAGGTGGCTCTGGGACTTCACCACTCACCTCAGAAGAACTTGTCATCTCTCAGAATTATTTCTTGCCACAAAGAATAACCAGGATAATGCACATTCTCCTGGCGATTCACACATGCACTTCAATAGATGATCTACCACTTGTACCCCAGGAGTAAGGTCCTTATGCTAAACCCAGGCTTGCTCTAACAAATTTAAGAGGACTTCACATTCATATTTCCTCCTTTCTGTGCTATTTGGGAAAATAGAACATGTTCTAGAATAATTGTGGTACAAGATTGATCCCCCAGAGGATTTATTCATCAATGTATCATTTGTTTTTCATGTATTTAATTCACTTCAGGAAACTTAAATTGTAGTAGGTATCTTAAAAGGCTCCACTAGCTTCTCCAGGCCCTTCTTTAATATGAAAAGTTGATGTTTTCTTAGTCTTATATATAAAAGGATGTGCTAATGCTGCTACATCTAAGAGAGTCACCCATTTTTCATCTATTTCTTTTTAAAAATATTTTTTTAGTTGTCAATGGACCTTTAATTTATTTATATGCAGTGCTGAGAATCAAACCCAGTGCTTCACACATGCTAGGCAAATGCTCTACCACTGAGCCACAACCCCAGCCTGCCATTTCTCATCCATTTCTATCCTGTCATTTCCATAGCTTCAGGGTACCATGTTTAAACCTTTTTCACATAGGAATTCTAGAAATGCCAGTGGTTATAGTAGCAGACACTGGTAGCACAGTGGAAAGATGAGTTGGGCACCATCTCTAGTTGTGTTAGTTAGTGTTCTGTCGCTATAACAAAATACCTGAGATAATATATAAAGAGGAAAGGTTTATTTTGGCTTACAGTGTTAGAGGTTCCCTGTCCATGATCAGTTGGCTCTATTTCTTTTGGCCTGTGGCAAGGCAGCACATCCTAATAGGGGCATGTGGTAGAACAAACTGTTCAATTCATGGCCAAGAAGCCAAAGAAAAGAGGACAAGGAATGGGCCAGGGTTCTGCCCTCAGAGGTATGCCCCAAGCACCTAAGGACATCCCATGAGGACCCAACCCAGAGGTTCTACTATTTCCCAATAGCACCACATTGGGGGCTAAAGCTTTAACATCTGGGTCTGTGGGGGACATTCAAGACCCAAACCATAGTACCAGTCATCAAAACCTATTCACCAACAACCACAAGAACTAATTAGAATGCAAGTCAATCTGCTATTGAGCTCCCAGAGTTGGTATAGTGATTCAGTTCTGTACTGGGAATAAGAAAAGCATCAGAAAGAAGGTGATGATTGGACTAAGCTTTAAAGAACAAGAAGTTTCTATTCAAATGTAAAAGGCAACAAAAAGGACATTTTAGGTAGAAAAGTTTGATTAGGGCAGAGAGAAGGTGCAGTGTTTTATGCATGTTAAATGCATGTGTAAGGTGTCTATAATTTATATATGAGGATTCAAGGCAGCCAAAGAAAAATACTGGTGCTTCAAATTCTAAGTATTCCTAGTATTCAATGAAATGAAAGATTATTTCAGTCTAGAAAAAGCTCTTTGTCTTAGCCTTGTTTGGGCCTTTGGCCAAATAGCCATGCAGATTTAGTGAATGGTTAATAAATATTATGAAGTTGAACCCAAGATGTTATTCAAACTAGATTTTTAATGCAGAATAGGATTCAGGCTGAGAAGAGGAAGATAGTGATTTTAAATAAAGGCACCATTTAGACCATTTTTATGTTGTACACATTGCTTTACTTATCCCTGCAATATTTACTGGGTACTTGGAATGTGTCAGAGGACCAGGAACTAAGGATTAGCAGTATGCATAAAGCAGCACAGATCATACCCAGCTGGGACCTGTTCCTTCACTCCCAACGTTCTCATTGAGATGTCTCTATCCAGAACATTCAAATTCCCTTTTTTTCAACTTATGCAAGTACAAAGCAAAGGTAGAATAAGATCCCCAGACAAAAGTAGGCATTTAGCGTGTCTCATGGTTGGACTGTTTGGAACACTAATGAGCATGTGTGCTCAGGATTGTCTGAAATATTAGTAGACCTTTTCACTTCTATACAATAAAGATCATCAAGCTAGCAACCCAAAATTCTGTTGATCTTCAAAAGAAAACATTTACTCTGACCTACTTTTTTTTCTGGACTGTTTTTAAATTCATAGTTTTTCAGACAAGTAGACGCGATGTGGGGAAAAAGAAAGGAAGTGTCAGAAATCTCTGGCAAATGTTTGGGCATGTTGGAATCGCATACCTTAGAGTCACCATCACTCTGCAGATTGGGTTTTTCCCATCCTGAAACCATGACGTAATTCTGACAGATAGCAAGTTACCTCTCTTTATTTGTCCCCTCCCTTCCAAGGGTGTGTTCTTCCTCAAGTATTCACACTTAAGCTTTTATTACCAAATTATTTGACAATAAGAAGCATGTAAATACGCCACTAAAGCCAGCTCGATTTCCCAAAGTTTCTTTTCACATTCTCCAGGAGGATGATCATCCTCCACTTTAAATTTTTTCTAGATTACATTTCATGACAATTCATGGAAGAACTTTACAGAACTATAGAAGGAACCAAATTTTAATGAAAACGTGTATCAACTTTAAAATTACACATAATTGTGTTAGAATCCACTGGTTTTTTTTTTTTTTTTGAAAAACCAAAAGACCTTTCCCACCTCTTTCTTTTTCCTAAATTATTCCATTCTTCTTTCATTTCTACAGTGTCCTATGATTAAATCCCTGAAGCAAATACTGTGTGGTCCTTATACTAATTTGAATTCCTTCTCATACTAGAATTGTGCTTAGAAATCAAAGAGTTCTGGGATTCGCCTGGGAAATATAGAGAAAGCAACTCATTACAGAACAGTATTCTGTGGCGTATCACAGTCTGTGTGAATGTTTTGGGGTAGCTGTTCCCGAGTTCTCTTCTAATTGTTGGGGGCTTCCTTTTGTTTGTGCCCTGTCTGCTAGACTTGCTTTGGTCCTAGACCCACTCTCAGGGAGCAGTAGGGAAGAAATACCCTCCTTGGGAAGGAGGCATTTGGGGACATCGTTGACATGGATAACAGCTTGTAGACTGGATTGGGAGCAGTGGCAAAAGTAAGATTTCTTCACCTGCAAGCCTGAGGGTGGAGGGCAGTGAATCAATCGGCTTAGATCTGGAGAGGAACCCTGAAGCTCCCGGTCCCAGGGACAGTGACCTCTTCCACAAAAAAGAAGAGACCTGAAAAAGAGGCTCCTTGTATAGAAGTGGACTGCAGGTTTGCGCTGACCCGTTCCTAACCTCTGTACCAAAAGCCTGTCCAGGACCTACCATACCTCAGTCCGTACAGCAGCCCTGTGTGTAGAAGTGTTGATAGAATGATGTCAGGAGACATTCCCTAAGAACACAGGAGGAGTGTCTCTCTGCTTTAGGTTTCTTACCCTTAATTAAATTTGCCCTTAAAATAATTATGTCCTGAAAATTGCAGCTTAAAAATGGCATTGTGTGGAAACTCTTCTCTAAAGACACTGGTGCTCAGAAGTCAGCATGGGTTCCAAATTAAGCCAAGCTGCTTTTGCATTTGAGCAGTGAGCATGGCTGCAGCCACCTTCCCAGTGTCAACTCCCACAGCTCCCCCTGCTTCCAGCCTCCACTTGCACAGATACACCTTACACTAGCTACTCTGCTTGGAATGCCTCTTTTGAAGGCCATCTCAAATGCCGCTTTACCCTGTCTTCCTCCTCACCTTCAACAAGGTGTGAGCTCACCACCTTGTCAATTCGGAGAGCTTTACTGTGTCTTGGACTCACTGAGTACTTGTTTTAGGCCTTGAGTGTTAAGGCCAAGCTCCTTGAGGACCCTAACAATCAGGAAAGTTTGATTTGGCTTTATCGGTTTGATAATATCGATTACTCTTTCTTGGATTTTTCTTAGGCAACTAACTCTCTGAACTAACTCCTTTATATTTGTCTCTGCCACATAGTTTAACGTCTACAGTTTTATATTTCTGCTAGTTTTTTTTAATGTGTATTTCTCTGGCTTCTCAAAACTAAGACTTGGTTCTTTAAGTGCAATATCGTATTGATAAGGATTTGATGTTATTTCATTAATTAATAAAGTGACATCCCACTGTGCCACCTACAGAGAGCATTTCTTTGAGCTGACCTGTAATCACAAAAATTAGACAGGGACTCTCATGTCCTTTCAGAATCAAGAATTTCTTAATTTAAATCTTCCTGTTTTACATAGTCAATCATGTATTTCAGTACTTAGAAAAACTTTGTTCATTAAAGTAGAAACATAATTCAAGCAAATGTGAAAATACACAAGAACCACACAGAGAGAAACTGCCTCCTGATGTCACAACTTTATAGAACTTTCTTTTCTCGTGGCCCTATCAAGAACCCTGAAACCCTTCAGAATGAGTTTCACATGTACCTAACTTGTTTTTCATCTGTAATAAAGGCTTTTTCTGTCCCCTTTCCTCCTCTGTCTGGAATGCCAAATTCTAATTTTAGCTCTATTCTCGGACTCTGGCCTCTGGGACATCTTGCTACCAGTTTCAGTATCAGGCTCCCTGGAAGCCAGTGACATTTTGTTCTGTGCACCATGCCTCCCTTCTCCAAGGCCCCTCCCACTTCCTCTTTCTTGACTCCCTTGTAGAAGCCAAATCTAACCTGGGAGGCAGTGTCTGTTAGCTTGTTCAGGTAAAATCTGATGACCATGACCCGAAGGGAAATCAGTGGTGTAGGCACTAGGAGTAAAGCTGAGCGCCTTAAACTTAGCAATGGACAGGAGGCTTTCAAACCAGAGAGGTGACTCTTGTCCTGCCCCTTCTTCACTCCTTCACTTGTCTGAATCATCTTCTCTATTACAAGGTTTGAAGTTCTGTACTCTCTTCCGAAAACACTAAAACACAAGTTTAAGCTCTAACACATTACAGGGTGATTACAATTTAGCTGAGTAAAACAACTGTAAACAGACCAGTTACATTTCAGTGTTACTAGCAATGTTCTAGTTTTCAGTGCAGAGTTACAATCATTAATTTCTACGAAAATCATTCTCACAAACACCTCTTAAAATATCAACTCTCTGTGCATATTGTTTATTTCTATGTTATCTCTGTTTTTTTCTTTAAAATTTATTTTTTAATAAAAATATTAATTCCTTAATCTTATTCCAAGGCTATTTGGCATTTGGGTATTTACTTTGTTGAAATTTCCTTTTGAAAGAGGGAAATATTTTTTGTTTTTCCATGATGTTTCTGAGATGGACTTTTAATTCAGCTCAGTACATTGATCTTAATACCTGATTAGTTTGTTACTGCAGGTCTTTTACTGTTGTTCTGCAAGTCTCTATACAATTCTGATCTAAAGGTAACAACACATTTTTAAAAGTCTTCTTGGTTCTTGAAGGAAGATTGTAAACAGAGAATGCTGATACCAGTTTACTATAGCCATATAAGATTCTTATAAAGGTTTTCTAGCATACAAATTAGTTAAATGCCCTCAGATTGTTTTTTTTTAAATCAGATGAAACACAAGTCACATGATTGGATAAGGCCTTTTAATTTATCTCCTGATACTCTTAAAAATTCATCTGCCTGAATAATAGTTGCTAGCTTATTCATTTTCTGTAAAAGGAAAGAGAGGAGAATGTTCCTGGACAGCCCACTGCATGTTGAAGGGGAACGGGTAGGGTGCTTTTTAACACTCTCAGCAATTCACCCAAGCCCCTCTGTCTGTCTGCCAGTGGGTGTTGACATCTTCTTGCTGGTTATTGCTCCTTTTCCTCTATGTGGGACCATTTGGAACTCCACTTGTCTTGGGGACTTATTTGCAATAGGAATGAAAAGTTTCTGACATAACTTCAAGCCATGGGATGGAGTGGGAAGCTCAGTTTAGGACCCTGGGAATTCAAAGGAAGAATCTCAGTTGAAACCAGATTTCTGAACTCTTGATCTTTATTTTTGCCTTTGTGACTTGGGGGCAGGTAAGGTAAACAGTGTCCTAAGTTCATGTTAACAGAGTGAAATAATACTGTGTGTAACCGAAGCTGTCAAGCTGCTCCTCAGTGCCAGGAATGTGAAAGATGCCTGGAAAAACAACCTGGAGCTCCTACTTATTTAATTATATTTTTGTTGGATTGTAGTGATAACAGCTGAACTTTGGGATTTTTGAAGTTCTTTAAAATGTTAATCTTTCAGAGCCATTAAACTCTTTGAAACCTTTGCTTTGTAAAGGTAGATGTCTGCTAATATGCTGGGAGTCTGTGACCCTGTGTATTTTGCAATCTCACTTTCCTCCTCAGTTAGCCTGATTCCCCAAAGGGGATACTGTCCTCCATGTGAGGTTTGGGCTTTGGCTACATGAGCTTCAGTTCTGCAGGAGCATCAGCACAGGCAATGACAAGGCTGAATGCAAAAGGAAAGCTGGAATGATTCGGTGATTATGGTGGAAAACAGTATTCTAATACAAAAGATACTTTGAATTGTTAATGTCCAGCTGTTGAAGATGCCAGAAAATATTTATGTCACTGACTATGTGAATGTCAGGAGCTCAAAGAGGAGTCATGAAGATAAAGTGACCAGAACTGTAATCCGGAGAGCGAGTCCATGGGGACTGCATCTCAACTGCGGCAGCATGCTGGTGTCCCCTTTCATATTAACTATGACAGGAGACGGTGATGGCTAGAATCGAGAGCCCTGGCAAACATCTTAGTCATGAGGATGAAACGTCACTGTCTCCTAATTAGCAGAAACACTGAGGGGCCCTTAAAAGAGAAGTTGGTGACAGAGAATTAGACTATAATCTAATTTTAGAGCTTGGAGCTCTATCTAACCCCGACGTTTTGCAGATGAGAGTACTGTTGACTAAGAGGAGTGTGATGACATGTCACAGCCATTCAGATGGTGAAGGCTCAGATCCAAAGGCCGGTACTCCAGGATCCTCTCCCATCCTCATTGATATTAGCTGGAGAAAGCACATTTTTACAGATTATTTACCTCTGATTCCTGTAATGAGGGCTATGACTGCACAGATGTATCTAGTAAATTAAAGTTGTCATCCTTTTCTTCTAATCCTTCATCAATACCAATAAGAGGATGGAAAGTGGAAGTTACAACTAAATCCCTTGATGATACGGGCATCTTTGTATAATAGTTCCTTGGCCTGTGAGAAAATCAGATGGGCAATTTGAGTAGCTCTTCATGGCAGAACCCAATATGCCTTGATGGGTTCTCCATGGATTATGTCGATTTCTGGAAAAGTACTGAGATTTGTTAGACAGTAGTAAGGTGTGTGGAGAGAGAATATACATATGAGCAGTAAAGTTATGAACATAGAGATAAAATGCTTATTTTACATATATATACACATGTGAATATATATATATATATATGAAAAATGAGATTCATAGATATGTGTGTATATATATGAAAAATGAGATATGTGTGTATATATATATACACATACACACACACACACACACATATATATATATATATATGAAAAATGAGATTCTTAGAAGTATATACATACCAACACATTAAATCCTAACATTCAGGTAGATCTCTGCTGATATGCTGGGAGTCTGTGACCCTGTGACCCGTGTATTTTGCAATCTCAGGTTAATGATCCAGATTGTACTATGAATGTATAAGATATAACCAACATCTTAATATCAGTCCAAGAGATTCATATGTCCTTTTTCAGTTTTCTTTGTAATTCCTTTTTGAATTATAATCTGGAAAAATTTCCAAACTCTCATTAAACCTTTGAATTTTCACTTGTATTTGCCCATAAGCAGCACAGAGAAAAACAAAACCCTTTATAAAATTGAAGTTCAGGTCAGAGTTGAAAATCCACTCTCCTGTTTATTACCTGGATGACTTTCTGAGCCTTCTTTCCAAGTTTTTAAAACAGGATAATGCAATAAAATTAACCTCCTTCTTCCCAAGTTTTTAAAACAGGATAATGCAATAAAATTATCGTGGGGTCTAGAATGATAAAAATAGAAGTGAAAGCTCTAACCGATTTTATACGAATTTGAGTGTTTTTGTTTTTTTTTTTTGCATTTCTCATATTTTCCATAAATTTATTATTGTTGAGTGATGTTTTCTTTTGTCTGAAAACTTAAAAATATTCCTCTACTGTTAAAGTCCCAGAATCTAATGAAAATGAGTGTCATCTTGACTTTTTCATCATCTGCTAGACTGAAATCATGTACTCCCAAATCTGCTATGTGAGTGTTCATTTGAGTTTTGCCTCCCTCATACAGTTACCCCAACTGTTCATTGTGTTCCTGCCCCCAAACTTGTTAGCCCCATTGTGTCACTCTTGATGTGTACAAGTTCTTAGGGCTTTAGGCACAGACATAGCATGGCACTGTAGAACGAATAGCTTCCTGTGTTTCTCTGTGCTTATTTTCAGAATCTTGTCCCTTTCATAACTAGGAGTAGCACCTTGAGCTGATGAGCTCAGAGTGTAGCCCATCATAGTCAGCCTTCTTATAAACACAACATCTTCCCATTTGGATTGTTTTGAGTGCATTATCTTACATTGATTAGTCTTTTGAAGCTTGTCTCACATTTCTGCAGACTTAGGCTCCAGAGTGGTTCTTAGTTTCGGGTTTTTGATTTTTAATCATACCCCTATCAAATCTTAAAAAAGAATTTATAGCAACTGTTCTTGTAATGCATCTTACTTGGGAGGTTTTTAACATTAGGGTTTGCTATTTACCAGCCCTTGTTGAGAGAGGTTCAGCTGCTACAACTGCTGACCTTCATTCATTAACCAGATATTTATTTACGCCAGGTACTGTACTAAATGCTTAGGTACAAAGGGGACTGAGATAGATGGGGTGCAAGAACTCTTGAAACTCACATTGCATAGAAGATAAACCACAGACCAATATATGTATGAACAGTAAAATGCCAAACATGAAACAGAATGAGGAGGCAAGGAGAGACCGGAAGACCACTTCAGATGGCATGTTAAGGGAGGGCTTCTCTCGGGAAGTGGCAACTGAGCTTTGATCTGAATGGCAAGAAGGAAGTAACCATGTGACATTCCAGATGAGACAGTGTGTAAAGGTCCTAATGCAGGAGCAGATCTGAAGTGTTCGGGCACAGCAGGGAAGCCAGTGTCAAAGGAGCTTCCTTGAGGGAAGTTGAGCAAGAGGCCCAATCACAGGGCACTGTAAACCAGGGAAGGAGTCTGAACTGTGTAGTGGTTTCACAGAAAATGACCATGGCGTTCTTAGCAGGAGAGTTACATGATCAGATCGAAGGCAGCGTTAGCGCAGTATGATATAAGTGGGATCCGTGCAAAACACAGATCATGTTATTCCCAGGATAATGAAATAACTCCAAAATTTGTATACTTACTGATGCACAATCTGATTTGTGACTGAGACTTCTTGGACAAAGGCAGTGCATCCTCAGTTTTCTAGGTAGTTGGCACCTATTTTGTCTGATTAAGGAAAAAATTGTGGAATTTGAAGAATGAAGAAATGGTCAAAGAGCCAAATACTAGGAAGACATTGAGTAAGATGAAGACAGAAAGTGGGTAATTTGATAACAGAGATGAGATGCTATGGATGACCTTGACCAGAATGTGGTAAGGTGCATGACAGTTGAATTGATACTGAATTGAGTTGGATGGCAGATGATGCAATGTAAGCAGGGGCAGTTTTGTCCAGAAGTGTTGCTGTGAAAAGGAGATAAATAATATAAGAACTGAAGGATAATGAGGGGTTGAGGAAGGTATTTTTGTTTTACTCTGTCAGAGTCAAATGATACCATGGCATTTTTGCAGGCTTTATGGATAGTCTATACAGAGGGAAATTCACATGGTGAGAGAGTGAGGGCAATTGCAGGGATTGGTAATGAGAAGGTAAGAGGAGATGTTATCCAGAGGGTTGATAGCAACCCAGAATACTTTGATAACAACCAATCTCAGACATTTCCCTTAAAAGATCTATGGAACCAGAAGCTGAAAATGCCCAAATCCACATACCCAGAAGCAATAGCAACAGGCCTTCAGCATAGTCCCAAAGGGGTCGGTAGGATATTTCTTAAAAATGCTCTGGGACTTCTTTAACTCTAGAGAAGATGACATATACAACAACACTTAAATACATAATATGCCCTTCAATGGAAATGCCAGTGTGATCTGCCCTTTCTGCATTGCTTCTTAAGTAATAGCTATGCAGTTTTAAATGAAAGTGTCACAGTTCAGATTTTAAACCTAAAGGAACCATGCTGAGAAAAAAATTAGGACACAAAAATTAGGAGTCTTACTTATAAAAGAATCACAAAGTATTTATGAATCTGAACCAATTCTATAGTGAAAACTGAGCAAGCATCACAAAGTAGGACTTACTCCAGGAATCTAAAGAAGATTTAGAATTGGGGCATCATGAATTTCACTGATCATATTAATAAATCACAGGAGAAAAGCGTTTTTATTATCTCCACGGCTGTTGAAAGGATAATAAGATTCAGTATCCCTTCCTGAAAAGAAAGAATCTTGGTAAAACATAAAAGACTATTTCCTTAGTATCAAAAATCCAGGGCCAGTAACAGACTTAGAGGAAGACCACCAGATATTCTCATTAAAGGAAAGAAGTGTGAATATATAAATATATACATATACATATCATATGTGCAACAGATACATCATTTTTTACATTATGATTTATCCCTAAAAAGAAAAACATCTGAAAATTAATTAGAACTCATAAGTTATGAAATAAATGTTTAAAAAATCAGTTTACAGTAACCTAGATGAAATTGACAAATACCTAGAATGATGTAAACTGCTGAAATTGACTCAGTAAAAAAGAAATAAAAATTTGTAATAGACCTATATAACAAGAGATTGAATTAGTAGTTACAACAGTAATCACAGCCCAGTGCAGTTGGTACACACTTACAAACCCAGTGGCTCAGAAGGCTGAGACATGAGGATCAAAAGTTCAAAGCCAGATGAGCCTCAGCAATTTCGTGAGGCCCTAAGCAACTTAGCGAGACCCTTTCTCAACAAAAAAAAAAAGCACTGGGGATGGGCCAGGCATGGGTTGGGTGCACCTATAATCCCAGCAGGGAGACTCAGGCAGGAAGATGGAGAATTCAAAGCCAGCCTCAGCAACAGCAAGGCGCTAAGCAACTCAGTGAGACCCTGTCTCTAAATAAAATACAAAATAGGGCTGGGGATGTGGCTCAGCGGTCAAGTGCCCCTGAGTTCAATCCCTGGTACCACCTCCGCCACACACACACACACACACACACACACACACACACACACACAAAAGGGCTGGGAATGTGGCTCAGTGGTTAAATGCCCCTGTGTTCAATACCAAGTAAAAGTAACAACAGCTCTCCAAAAGAAAAGCTCAGGTCTAGAAGATAACTTGAATGAGTGAGTTGTACTTAGTATTAAAAGAAAATGTAATAACCAGTCCTTGAAAAACTTCCACAAAATAGAAGCAGAGAGAATACCTTCTAGCTCATTCTGTGAATTCAGTAATGCTCTGATACACAACCAGAGATATCACAAGAAAACTACAAAGCAGTTATCTCTTATGAATATAGACCAAAAAATTTCTCAATGAATTATTAGTGGAATAATTCAGGAGTATATAAAAAGGATTCTACAACCTGATCAAATGGAATTAATGCAAGTTGGTTTGATAAATCAACCATCATAACACATTACATCTGTAGAATAAAGGACAGAAGCCACAGGACAATCTCAGATTCAGAAAAAACATTCGACTAAATCCAAATACTAAAACCAATTAGCAATAGAAGAGAACTTTCTCAATCTGATAAAGCTATGAATAACTTACTATTAACAAAATACTTGGTGGTAAAAAATTAGATGCTTCTTTCCTTAAAACTAGGGAAAAGACAAGGGCACCCACTTTTGCCGCTTCAATTTATAATTGTACTGGAGTTTCTAGCCAGAGAAACTAGGCAAGGATAAGAAGCAATACACATTAGAACTAATGAGTTAATTAAGATTGCATGATATAAGATCAGTATCCAGAAACCAGTTGTATTTTCACATAATAAGGAACAATCTAAAAACAAAATTATGAATACACATCCACTTATACTAACATCAAAGAGAACAACACACAAGGACTGCATTTTAACAAGAGAAGATTATTTGTACACTGAAAACTATAAAGCATTGTTGAAAGAACAAATAGAAAGACACATCCCACATTTATGGATTGAAAGACGATGTTTTTTAGAGGGCAGTACTTGCCCTGATCTACAGATACAGTGCAATTCCTATCAAAAATCTTAGCTGCCCTTTTTATAGGAATTGATGAGATGGTCCTCAGAGTCATATGAAAATGCAGAGGATCCAGACTAGCTGAAACAATCTCAAAGAAGGAGAACAAAGCTGAAGGATTAGTTTTCATTTCAAGACTTACTACAGTGGCATAGCAATCAAGACAACGTGTAACTGGCATAAGGACAAGTAGAGAGAATTGAATTGAAATTCCAGAAAAAATATGCTAATTGATTTTCAACAAGAGTGCCAAGATAATTAAAGGGAGATAGGATAGTCTTTTAAAAAAAATAATGAGGGCTGGGGATGTAGTTCAAGGGGTGGCGCGCTCGCCTGGCATGCTCAGGGCGCTGGGTTCGATCCTTAGCACCACATAAAAATAAAATAAAGATGTTGTGTCCACCAAAAATTAAAAAATAAATATTTAAAAAATTCTCTCTCTAAAAATAAAAAATAAAAAAAATGATACTGAGAGAACAATACAAATATAGTAAACATAAATGATATACTATAAACATGATTAAATGGTATAATAAATATAAATAAGCAACATTGGACTCAATCTCATATACAAGAGTTGACTGGAAATGGATCATTTCTTATTTATTTATAAGAAATAAAACTGGGCTAGGGATGTGGCTCAAGCGGTAGCGTGCTCGCCTGGCATGCGTGTGGCCCGGGTTCGATCCTCAGCACCACATACAAAGATGTTGTGTCCGCCAAAAACTTAAAAAAAAAAAATATTAAAAAATCCTCCCTCCCTCCCTCCCTCCCCCCCCCTCCCTCCCTCCCTCCCTCTCTCTCTCTCTCTCTCTCTCTCTCTCTCTCTCTCTCTCTCTTAAAAAAAAGAAATAAAACTATACAATTTTTGGAAGAAAGTGTAAGTGTATATCTTCACAACCTTGGATTAAGAAGTGATTTCTTTCTAGATAGGGCAGAGGGGTGGGAGGGAAAGGAAGGGGACAGGGGATTAGCAAGGATGGTGGAATGTGATGTACATCATTATCCAAAGTACATGTATGGAAGGGCTGGGGATGTGGCTCAATTGGTAGCACCCTCGCCTGGCCTGCATGTGGCCCGGGTTCAATCCTCAGCACCACATGTGTCCACCGAAAACTAAAAAAAAAAAAAGTAAACCTTAAAATTCTCATATTCTCTCTCTCTCTCTCTCTCTCTAAAAGAAAGAATTGTTTACAAAGTACATGTATGAAGACACGAATTGGTGTCAACATACTTTATATACAACCAGAGACATGAAAAATTATGCTGTATAAGAATAATAAGAATTGTAATGCATTCCACTCTCAAATAAATTTTTAAAGAAATCATTTTTAAGAAATCAATTTCTTAGATATGACAATAAAAATACAAGTAAGGGCTGGGGATATAGCTCAGTGGTAGAGTTCTTGCCTCACATGCATAAGGCCCTGGGTTTGATCCCCGGCACCAAAAAAAAAAAAAAAAAAAAAAAAAAAAAAACAAAGCACAAGTGATAAAAGAAAAGATTAGGCAAATTGCATTTATTCAAAATTATCTTGGTCCTCAAAGTATACTATCAAGAAAGTGAATCCACAGGAGAGAATGAATATCTGTGAATCATATATTGAGAAGATATCTAGACTATAAAAAGAATTTTTACAACAATAATAAAAAGGCAATTCAATTTAAGCATGGGCAAAGAAGTTGCACAGACATTTCTCCAAAGAAGTTACACAGTTGGCCAAAAGAACACAAGTAAAAGGTACTCAGTATCATTACTCATTAAGGAAATCAATCTACAACAACAGTGAGATACCACTTCATATCCACTAGTATCGCTAGAATAAAAATAACAGATGTCACAGCTGTGGAAAAATTGAAGTTCTCATACATTGCTGGTTGGAAAATAAAATAGTACACCTGCTTTAGGAAACAGTTTGGCAGTTCTTCAAAATGTTTAGTACAGAGGTATCATATGACCCAGCAGTACCCACTTCTAGGTATATGGCTGAGATATACCTACAAATTCCACCAAGAATTTATACATGAATATTCATAATAGCATTACTTAAAATAGTCCAAAAGTGAAAGCTACCCAGATACCCAGATATCCATCCACTGATGAACAGATCAATAAATTCTGGGATATTTATGTAATGGAATCATTTATACATATTATTATTCAACTATAAAAAGAAATTTCTCTTCATGCCACAACATTCATAAACTATGTTTTCTTTCCTGAGTGAAAGAAAACAAATACAATGTTGACATATTATTCCATTTATATGAAATCTGTAGAATACGCAAATGTGTAGAGATAGGAGAGAGATTAGTGATTGCCAGGGCAGAAGGGAAGGAGAGAATATAGAGAGGCTGCTAATGGGCATGAAGTTTCTTTTAGTGGTAATGAAAAGCTTCTAGAATTAGACAGTGAGTAATGGATGTACAAGTCATTGAATATATTAAAATTCACTGAATTGTATACTTTTAAAGCTTAAACTTCACAGTTTATGGATTTTAGTAAAGCTGTTATTAAATAGCAAGCAAATTACTTATGTGTTTAAAAAGCTATTATTTTCTGTGTGCCATGGATAACAAATTAAAGATTACAATGGAAAGAATAAATGTATGATGAAATTTAAGAAAGCCTTGAGAAAGAGGAGAAATTTATACTACAGATAGTAATACAACGTATAGAATTTAAATAAGAGTTTAGAGCTATCACAGGAACATACCAAAAAACTAAGTCAAGAAAAAGTCCCAATCTCACGTATTAGGAAAGTAATGCATACAGAGCCACATCAATGTTTATAACAGTTCAATTCACAATAGCTAATCTATGGAACCAACCCTAGATGCCCTTCAACAGATCAATGGATAAAGAAACTGTGGCATATATACACAATGGAATATTGCTCAGCATTAAAAGAGAATAAAATTATGGCATTTGAAGGTAAATGGATGGAGTTGGAGAATATCATGCTAAGCAAAGTAAGTCAATCCTAAAAAAACAAATGCCCAATGTTCTCTCTGATAAGTGGATGTTGATCCATAATGGGGGTGGAGGAGAGGGCCATGGGGAGAATGGAAGAACTTTGATTGGGCAAAAGGGAGGAAGGAAAGGGAAAGGGATATGAGGACAGGAAAGATGGTGTAATGAGATGAACATCTGGTGTGATTCTACATTGTGTACAACCAGAGAAATGAAAAATTGTGCTTCATTTGTGTACAATGAATCAAAATGTATCCTGCTATTATGTATAACTAATTAGAACATTTTTAAAAGTAATGTATAGTACAGTATGGATGGATAGTGCTCCTCATCAGTGAGGCAAGTGGATATTACCTTTATATGATGGTGGTTGGGCTGGGATTATGGCTCAGTGGCAGAGTGCTTGCCTCACATGTGTGAGGCACTGGGTTCAATCCTCAGCACCACATAAAAATAAACTGTTTTTTTAAATTATGGTGGTTAACACCTACCTGGTTTTATCAGTTGGCATTTGGATTGAAATAGCAGAAATTAATCATGATCGGATTAAGCAGAAGAGAGATTGGGTAGCTCAGAGTCAGTGGAAAGCCAGGCCCAGAAGATGAGGGAAGCAAAGGATGCTAAGGAGCTGGGAATGCAGCCTTCTTTGTGCCACAGGAATAAGATGGTTAGCATGTCCCTATTCTGCTGTCGCTGCTCAGGACTCTAGACACACCACTGCCACCATGAGTAGTTCTATTTGTCTCTGTGTATTTCTATCACTCCTTCCACAAGAGACCTAGGCAGAAACATCCAAGGCAGAGCCCTGGTCATGGGCCTGTGTCCTTATTGCTGGATCAGGAAAGGGAGGCCTGCCCACTTTCAGCTTCTGTGGGACCTCTCCCCAGGTAGGAAGGTGCCCAAATGCAGGGGAGCCAAAAGTGACAGATTTCCACTAACATTTGGGATGACTAAAATTAGAATCATACTTTATATCATAGACCAAAATAAATTTCACATGGATTCAGAATTTAAATGTAGAATTTAAGATCATAAAAGTACTTAAACTACATATGAATATTTATATAATCGTGGTTTGGGAAAGTTGCTATGCATGATATAAATATCAGAAAGCCATTAAAAATATTGATAGAGAATATTCAATGACCCAGAAAGGGAATCATGATTTGTATAGTTAAAATGTACATAAAAATGATATATGATTACATTCTAAAGTATTATCACATTTAAAAAAAAAATAACCTCTGCCCAATGATTAGATACACCATCCAGTGTATCTCTTGGATGGTCATCTTAAAATTGATTTTTTTTCTTCCTTCCCTCTCTCTATTGATTATTTTTTCTATAATCTGGATTTTCTTTTTAAATTTGGAAGATCAGTGATTTGGTTGGTTGGTTTGTGAGAATATAGAAATATCTGGGTCTCCGTAGGTAAATTCTATGCTAAACACTAAAAAAGTGAAAATAACTTACAGAGCGGGTAAAGGCAGTTAGTTCAACATTCCCACCTATGTAAAGTTAAAGTGGCTGTTGGAATTTGCTCCATCTGGTGGTACTTTAGAAGGCAGACTGAATAATTGGATAATAACTATAGGAATGGTCCCCATGTCATGATGTTTCTTTTTCTACCTCCAGTGTTTTGGGGTTTGGTTTGTTATATTCTGTTTCTAAGAGAACCCACTTGCTTGACAGGAAACTGACTCGTTAGTATTCAGGGTGTTGGCATCTATGGAGAGCCAGATGCAGCCAGATTTGATTATGGCCTGCATTTCATCCCTTTATGCTTTTTCCTACAAAATATGAGTTGCCCAACATTTCCTGTTCTACAACCCTAGATTGTGGTCTTGTTCCCACTTATCTGGGATTCCTGTCTCAGTAAAGGATGCTCCACATCTGTTTGGCAGGAGAGACAGAGTGGGTCTTTGCCATCTGAAGGCAAATCACTCACATAGAAGCGGGTATCCTTTCAGAAGCCTTGATGTTGTTAAAGGATAAGGGAGGCCATTCATGTTCCAGAAAGTCTGTCAGCTGCACATTATAGAAGCAGACCAAGAGATCTGGAGATAGCAAAGAAAGAATGAACTTAAAAAATGGCTACTTATGGGGCTGGGGCTGTAGCTCAGTGATAGAGCACTTGCCTACCATGCAGGAGGCACTGGGTTCAATCCACAGCACCACATAAAAATAAAAGTATTGTGTCCATCCACAATCAAAATATATTTTTTAAAATGGCCACTTGTTCAAAGTCTTGCCATTCAATTGCTTTTCTTTCTTGTAAAAGAAAAAAAAATCATTCTGACTTTTAATTTCTTTAGTTCGTCTTTTGCTATTAAGAAGAGATGTACAAGTAAACATGCTCTTGCTGGTATTTTCTAATTGAGACTCATGTTCTAAGAGTTCCTCATATTAAAAAAAAAACTTTTCCTATGACTATTTTGTCAGGGGACTCATTGAACATTTCTGTCATGTTTATTTCTCAGTCATAAACAGCATGGCTCTGAATTTCTGTAAGTCTCAAGGTACCCCTGTCTTCATCTTTCAAGTTAATATGGGCACCCTGTTGATTGGTATACAACTGTTGGGGCATTCAATGGCTTAGTGAGGCATTTTTCATCCCTGTTATTTTGCAGTATGGCTATAGAACAACTTCAGCATATGTATATTTTTTGAGCTATGCATTTTGTAAAACTTTTGTAGAATTTTTTGTTATTTTTCCTCTTTTTTTTGATGACATTGATTAGGTAATATCTAAACGGGGGGAAGTATGTTCCTTTTCTCTGGTGGAAGCTAGGAGGAGTTACTCTTAGGCTGGCTTCCCCTTGACTTCAGTGTATGAGGTTGTCCCCCTTGGTCTTAGGCCCCTGATGCTCTGGTACATGCAGTGTAGCACACAGGGTGAGGAATGGGGAAGTGGCAGGCACTTCATCACTGAGGCAATATCCTGTGCCCCTAGCACCTAGTCCCTGTGGACAGAGAAGTGTAAGTGTAGTGATTAGAAGGACACGCATGGCCATGTGGGCTCTGCTTTCAATGATGGTACCTTCAAGCATGTTCACTTTCTTGCTTACCAATCCTTTGTCACATCTGGGTACAGCCAGTCTCACTTAAATACTTTTCTTGTCTCTTTCTAGGAGCAGCCTATTGCCAGTTCATGGACATGCTTTTTCCAGGCTGCATTAGTTTGAAGAAAGTAAAATTTCAAGCAAAGTTGGAGCATGAGTATATTCACAATTTTAAACTTCTGCAAGCATCATTTAAGCGAATGAATGTCGATAAGGTAGGAGACTCACTTGTACCTCTATAAAATGCAGTGTCTTTTCCTTAATGTTGTTTTTGACTAGAAAGAACAAAAATCTGAGAACGTATCAATAGGATATATGTCTTGCTACCTTGACAAGTTGGGATCTATGCATAGTGTAAAGCATCAGTCCAACTTTGTATGTTTGTATGAGGTTTTAATTTCAAAAGGTTGTCTAAACTTGTAACCATTGGACTAAAAACTCCCACAGGAACCACAGATGTTAAAATTGTTGTTATAAGGTTATGTTTTTGTTTGCCAGATGTTTCTGTGGTTGTGCATCTTATTCCTTTGGAAAAACAAGTTACAGTGGGAATACCATGGGTTTGAATCTCAGCTCCATGACTTGAGCAAATTATTTAAATTCTTTCAGCCTGATTTTACCCATCTATAAAATGGAACTAGAAACCTCACATCCATATTTATAGTTAAAATAAGAGAATGCATGCAAAAAGTGTTCAGCATAGTATATGCCCTCAGATTCTTAGTGTCCATAAATTTTCCTTTTCCTCCCTTTGAATTATAATTTATTCCTAAAATGATACACAAAGATACTGAGTACTGTTTTCCTTATTAAGGGACTATTGCTAAAACCCTGTTTTTCTGTATGTTTACTGTTATTCAAAACATATTTAATTCATGTCCTATATTTAGGGTATATCTCTTAGGATGGTTAAGCTTAGAAAAAATGAATTTTTGAAAAAGGGAATAGAGATTAACCAACATGGGAGAAATGGAAAACTTTTCTTTGCATAAATAGTGATAATAAATAAGCTATGGCAATAAAAAATAAAATAACTGAATTATAAGAGAAGATAGAACTTTAAAGAGTTTGAACTATATATATTTAATTAAATATAATTTAAGTAAAATAGCATTCTTAATCAAAATGTTTAAAAATATGGCTTCTTGTTTTCTCATAATTTTTATTTCAAAATATACACTCTAACATTTTAACCTTTTGGAGTATTTTCAACTTACTTTATATTCTTTGCAGTGGTTAATTTCCAATTAGTTCTTTCCAAAGATATTTAAAACCAAAACTATATAGGTTCTCCTTACTTATATAAGTTAACAATGCCACTTGTGTGATCTTCATTAATTTTTTTAAGCTATGCTGCTACAGTCAATGAAAAAAAAAACAAAATATCTGTCCAAGGTTTATTGGTGGAACCTGCTATATATCAAATAGTGGGCCCATATCTCTCTAGAAGTTTGCAGAGAATGGATGAGAAGTTGTTAAGAATGTCCTAGAAAAATTCTTACAGTGGAAGAAGACTGGAATTGAAGGACTTTGTTAGACTTTCTAGTTTTAACATGTCATAATTTGATAAAAAAAAAAAGTCCTATGGGACGGTGTTATGTACCCCTGTTATGCCTATCACAGTGCAACAGTATATCAGAAGGTGCTGAGCAAAGTTTTGTTTACAACCTCAGATTTCAAACTTATGCCCCTGAAACTTTTCATTTTGGCAGAAAATGCAGACTGAAGTGAATAGAATTAAGGGCCTCTTTTAACCACTAATATACCACCATCACATAAAACTATAAATTTGCACATGTCTGGCAACAAAGTACAGTAGGGTGTTAACTAAAGACCTTAGCTGTAAGAAGTCTCTTTCTAATAATCCATATTCCCATGAACAAAACTTTGAAACTCATACATAAATAAAAGGTAAAAATTCAGCAAACTGTCATGTGTAGAACCAAGAGAAGTGAGAAGAGAACAAATTGGCACCAAAATCTGTGGTACCAGGAGCTGAAAATTTACTTCTCTTTCATCTTTCTGCATTGGGCTTAGTTTCAATTTTAGCTGCATAAATTTTTTTTTGAAAAATTTATTATTAATGATTTTGTTTTAGAGAGTAACCTAAAATGCTTATTGCTTTTTTCTTTTAGTTGTCATTATGTTTAAGGTCTCTTTGCTTCCCCCTTCCCTTTGCATTGCTGTGGATACACCCAGGGCTTTGAAAACTCCAGGCAAGTGCCCTCCCACTGAGCTACACCTCTAGCCTTTTTATTTTTTATTTTGAGACAAGGTCTGAGTTACTGAAGCTGGTCTGGAACTCGGAATCCTCCTGCCTAGTCACTACATTTTTTTTTTTTTATTAGATTGTTGGTGGTATATAGTTCTGAGGTGGCAAAGCCTTTCTGAAGGTTTAATTTGTACAGCTTCCATTTGTATTGTCACACACTGAAGTCATGTTTTTTTGCACTGGGTTTCTGCCTGAATCACTTGTTTATCTGTGCCCCTCCCCACACACACACGCAATATCTAACTCATACCATGTCACTTTCTTGTGGGTCACCCTCACCTAACATTACCACCTGGAGATATAGAAAGTAAAATCTATTGATGGCTCAGTTTGGAGAACTTGGTACCTTTCCACTGAAGAAGAGCTAAGCAGTAAACTCCGTGTTTTCCTTATTATGATTCCAAAGGTGCCTGTAGGGCCCTCAGTGGGGAGTACTGTTGACTCTTTAGGTTGCAGTAGGAAAGGTTACCCCATGAAAAACTGACCTTCGTGCCTCGGAAGCCAATGTGTGTGCTATGCACCTCCTTCTTCCGTGACCCCCTTAATCAACCTCCATCTCTTTTCCCTCAGACTCCCATGAAACATTAGCTATGCTCCTGGGTAGCCTGTGCACTACCAGGCCTTGTATTGTGGTTAGCTATTTTCATACTAGTCTCTTTCTACATTGTAAATGAGCTCTGAGAAAACTCATTTTGTTTCATATGAACCTTTAGATTAGTGTCCATTTTTATTGACTTGAATCTTATTAATTTGCATGCTCTACTGATTATAATCCTCATAAGAATTTATCCCAACACAATTGGGCCAAATGTTACAAAGAAATGGGAAAGCTCATCAATCTTGACAGCACAACATCCCAGGCCCATGATTTTAGGGGAGATGCTTTGACATTAAATATCCTATAAGAGACATCAGCCCCTCTTGACTGTCCCTCTTTTGTCTGCTTTGTTCAGAAGTATTAAGTATTTCACGAGAACCAGCTGTTGTTTTCAGTAAGTTCTTTAATATGATGAGCTTTATGTTAATTCTAGAATACAGCTGGCTGAGCTGGCAGGGAGAGATCAGTGGTCATGAATTGCAGGCAAATAGGAAATGGTTGCATTTGGGGAACACTTCAGTTGGACTGAATACCAACAAACCTGAGCTTCCAGGCTCACAGTGTTTCTATATTGCAGGTAATCCCAGTGGAGAAGCTAGTGAAAGGACGTTTCCAGGACAACCTGGATTTTATTCAGTGGTTTAAGAAATTTTACGATGCTAACTACGATGGGAAGGAGTACGATCCTGTGGAGGCACGACAAGGGCAAGATGCAATTCCTCCCCCTGACCCTGGTGAACAGATCTTCAACCTGCCCAAGAAGTCTCATCATGCGAACTCCCCCACTGCAGGTACTGTCACAACAAAACTGGAGATTCACTCTTACCTCAGAAAATGGCTCAGACCCTCCTGGGCTTTACTGTGTGTTTGTGATTGATTTGTCCCAGCAGTCAATATTTTAATGCTTTCGGATGATTTTTTTTTAGCATTGACTTACTGACTGCATTTACCTTCCTCTGACCCATCTGTCATAAGTCTAATGATCTTGATTTAAGCTATTAAAAAGCAGAGTCATGTTATATCACTGAAGCGTGGTATTAAAACAATGCTCTAGGGTCTAGATTTCTTTTTTTTTAAATTTGAAGTAGTCTGTTTAGATTTAGAATTAAACACTTTTACTGCTTAATTTTTGGCCGTACAGACCACAGTGTGAACTGATTTATACTGTTATATGTGGATCCTCATCTCTAATTCTTCAGAGGAAATTTTTGAATGCTGCAACTATCTCCTGCAGACGTAGTGCCAGTTTTTACTGATAATGTAAAACAACACTTCATTTTTATCCACCTTTGTCCAAAAGTGAAGTCATTCACCATGATTAGCAGAAACTTAAGTTTTTTTTTTAACTTTTGTTCATGTAAACCTTTTTAAAATTTTATAAATATCCTTGACATAAAAAGACTTTGCCAAGCAAAACGTGTTCTTGTAAAACTGGGTCATTATCATTAGCTCCAGTTGGGTAGTGAACAGTGAAACAGTGATACCCTTAGAAGCCATTTGTTTCCATGCCAGTGTGGAACCTGATGTTCAGATGTGTGAAATCTGTGACCTTAATTTTGTAAATAATACAGATTCCTTAGTTATGGCCAACGCCCATCAGAGTGGATTAGAAATTGTTAGCAGTTCTAGGGATGTGGTAGTAGCCCTGTAATCCGTTTCTCTCACTGTAAAGAAGGCTTTTTATTTGTTTTCCTTATTTCTGAATTCATGTCTATATTCCAGGTAAACCAAGACCTTTGGAAATCTGTCATTATTCTGTTAGTATTTTAAATCTTATATTTTTAAAGATAACATTATTAATATGCATATTTCCCTGTATATTAGTTGAATTCTTATTCGTCTGGATCAAAATAGTGGTAAGGAAGAGGAATAGACAACTTTGGGAGATATTTAGGGGGGTAAAATAGACTGGATATTGTTAATGGGTTGATACTGGGGTTAAAGAGAGAAGGGTGTCAATCATGACCTCTTGATGGAGGGCCTTATTCAGGAAGGGTTGCTAGAGGACCAGATTTAGAAGAAATTGTAAGTTTGTTTTCAATGTACTGAGTTTGAAATTCTCTTGGAATATCCAGCAAGAAATCTAAATAGGCAGGGGTTTTTTTGGTGGGGAGCGGTATTTGTGTGTGTGTGTGTGTTTCTGGAGCTTAAAAGAAGTATGGGTTAGAGGTGAACATTTGTGAGTCTTCCATATATCTATGCAGTAAAATCTGGATGTAAATACACAGTGATAGGGTAAAAGGGCCTTGAAGAACTCTTGATGTTTAATGGTTGAGTAGAGGAGGAAGAGCGTGCATGGGACACAAAGAAGATGCAGAAAGATTGTAGGAAACTAGAGAGTGAGTGGTTGTGTTGGGGAAGGAGAAAGAAGGGAGCAGAAGAATCAACAGTATCTAAATCTTCTAAGAAGTCAAAATGAGGCCTGATATTGGATCACTCAACTTGGAGGTCATTCACTGGAATAGTAGAACAAGGACTGGATTAAAGAATCCAGAGAAGTTGAGACATTATCAAAGTCCATCCTTGGAGCCATACAGTAGATGAGTTATATAGATTAGGAAAACTGAACACAGATCTTTGAGAACACATACATATATGAGGGAAGAAAGAATCAGCAGCTGAGAAAAAGGTGAAAATGAAGAAAACCAGAAAAACTCAACAGTAGGAAATTTCTAGAAAGAGGGTCACCAACAGTGCTGAATATTAATTATGGAAACATCAAATAGAGTAAAGCCTGAAAATAGGCCAAGGAGGTCGGACTCCTCGGAGGTGATTAATAGTCCTTCAGAGAACTAGTCCAGTAAGACAGATTCACCAAGGGCATGTGGAGTGTGTAGGTGAGCTGGAAGAGTAGATTTACCTTCAACAAATCTGTCAGGAAGAAAAACACTAAGGGAAATAAAAACATTTGGTTGTTGTAGGAAAAAGAGCTGATGGCAACTTCATGAAGTAAGATTGGAGGTAGAATGGTGTTCCTTTTTTCTTGTTTTTGTTTGCTTTAAGGATAAAACAAAATGGTCATATTGATGAGAGAAGGATCCATGGAAAAGGAATAATTGAAAATAGTAAAAGAGGAGAAATTGGAGAAGCATGGCTCTGAGGCTGGAAGGAGAAAAATAAGGTCAAGGGCATAGATAGAAGGGCTAAAGGGAAAGGGAAGATTTATTTTTCTGGAGCAGAAGTGATGGAAGAGGTCAGATAAAAATTAAGCCACAGGGGTTTGGGAAATAAGCATTCATGCAGTTCAGACAGACCACATACTTTTTTTTTTTGACCTTTTATTCTGATTTGTTCTATATGACAGTAGAATGCATTACAATTCATATTACTCCTATAGAGCACAATTTTTCATATCTCTGGTTGTACACAAAGTATATTCACACCATTCGTGTCTTCATACATGTACTTAGGGTAATGATGTCCATCTCATTCCACCATCTTTTCTTGGCCACCTACTTATGTCAGTAACTTTCATCAGCCTAGGAGCTGGAGTGGAGAAAGGGGGTGGTGTGTACTTCCCAGAGTCTGCAATTCAGGAGGCACATGGAGTGGGAGGACAAGGAGGTGAGAAAATCAAGGGTGGCTGGTATTTCTCCTCTTAATGTCATTTCCTATAGCTGTTAGTGATGGACAGATTGGTCTTGAAATGCAACTGCCCATTTTTTTTTCATGTTTTTAATAGTGGAATTGGATAGACCTCCGAATATTTTTCTTCCACAATCATAATGTGTCCTTAATTTTTTTTTTTTTGCCTTGGCTCCAACACTCCTACTCCCCAAACACAACTGTCATTATGCCGCCTTGGCCTCGTTTTCTAGGAATTCCCTTGCTTGTCTCACAAAAGCCACAGAGAAACTTGTGCCATTTTGATAGAATATCCATAAACTTGAAGGAGAAGTATATGTTTTCCAGAGCTTAACTTCTCAGGTGACAACACTTAGGAAACATATGAAAGTCAACAGATAATAAATTCGGGTTTTAATGTTCCAGAAGGCAGTAATTCCTGAGACTATGTTCCTAATAACTTGGCCATGTTTACCTCTTTGATCTTAATCAGGGAGAAAGGATATTTTTTTCTGGAATCAAATTAATTATTCCCTTTTTAATAAAATATGTTCTGACTATGGAGCAGGGTGGAAAGTAAAATTATACTGAGGGAAAATTATAGCCAAGTATACATAAGATGTAAAACATTACTTTTCCAAGCTATAATAGGAGAAAGGCTCCCATAAATGCATTAAGACCTCATTTTTCTAGAAGTCATGTATCCAGATATTGGGAACACAGCCAAGAAAATATAAGCCAAAATGTCTTCTCAGAGTCAGAATAGGTGTTATAAAATCTGTGCTGTGAAATTCACACACTTTGCTCATGAGCGAGTTTCTAGGATACTTATCCAGTCTCTTTGCTCTTTCTTAATTTAGAAATAGCTATAATAAACATGAGGATATGGTTTCTCAGCACATAAGGTATTAGGGCAGGAGTACATAGGCACCAAGAGAGAGCACAAACAACAATAAGAGAAGATCCAGAAATCTTAAAACCTTACTAAAGAGCCTAGTAGTCTAGGATCTTTATTTAAAAATTGCCTCTGTGATACCACAGATCTCATGGGTCCCTTCAAAGTCTTAGGACTCTGTTATAATTCTCTTTATAATATTGACCCTGAATCATTTTCCCCATGAGCTATTTGTACAGACTCTAAACTGGTCCTCCTTCCTCTGGTCTAAAACCATAGGTCTGATTTTTGTCCATTCACAATTTAGGATAAATTAAAGTGCTTGATGAGATGAGATTCAGCTATCTCAGAAATTCACAGTGGTGCCAAGTCAGGAACATTTAGCAGTAATTCTGTTCCCAAAACCTTGGTCATTTCTTAATTATTTGCATTAATGGAAACAAGCCGTGGATGATAAAATTGAAAACAGGAACCGGTCCTCAATTATTATTTTTTTTTTTTGGCTTTGGAATACTTGATTGATTTTGCAGTGGATTTATCTCTTCCCCCAAATAGTTCCTTGGGCTAATATTAAAATTAGTTTGCATGCCCTGACTGTTACAAATGAATAGCAATAAGTGGAAGCTTCAAAGCATCTTATATGACAGACAGACTACATTAGAGTGGAAAAAGTGATTGTGGGAAGGATTAGCCATACATGATAATTGAGAGTACTCTGTCTACATAAGCAAGGGGAAAAAAATGTGCTTTTACATCATCCAGATGGCTTATATAACCCCACTCCAGAGGAGATTTGTTTGTGCATCAAATAAATTCCAGATACTTAGTGCATTCTGTTTTTGTGTGAACATGCTTGATTTTTCTGCCGTAAAATCTTTTCTTCTATGGATTCAGAGAAGCCATAGAATAGTTTGGGGTCTGAGTATAGTAGGGTGACTTTATTGTAAGCAACTTAAACATCAGCAGAGGTGTCATAGGAGGGTAGATGGCCTCCAGGTAAGTTTTATTTTGTGTGTTTTCGAAGGAGTTGCTTCTTGAGTTGGTTTTGATCTGTCAGCCAAGAGCATACATTAAAATGTACATTTTTATAATAATAAAGTGCATACATCATTGTGAATCATGATGTTTATAAATTTATTGCTCTAAGCCATATCTGCAACTTGAGATAGCTGTCTAGGGAGATGAGTTTTTATGTGTGAGCACTTACTAAACTTAAAAGAAAATTCAAAATTATGGTTTCTATAGCAACTACAGCTTAGATACATTGCAAATTCACATACATTAATGCATTAAAATCAAACACCCATATATAAATATAGTGTGATGAATTTAGAGTTGCTATGGGAGTTGAGTCTGAGCTTTCTCTTTTCCTTAGAGACTTCAGTGTTTCAGCCTTGAAATCAGGTTAATGGAAATGCTTGAAAAGTAGTTTCTAAAAGAAAACAACTAATAGAACAAAGTATTTGAAGAATCATAATTAAATTCCTAAATGTAAATTTAAATAAATCCTGTGTTTTTCAAAAATGATCCTGGCTGTAGCTCAGGGGCAGAGTGCTTGCCTAACATGCATGAGGCACTGGGTTTGATCCTCAGCACCACATAAAAATAAACAAAATAAAGGCATTCTATCCATTAAGAAAAAAAAAGATACTGAATATTTGAATACTCTGAATTACCTTTGATTTTGGATTCTCCAAGACTAGTCATACAGTCTAAAAATGTAACCATGTTTGTTCATTTATTTTTTAGCAGTGTATAAGCATTTGTAGAGCACCTACAATCTAAATAAGCATCACTACTCACCTTCATTTGAGAAAGCAAATTTGGCTTTACTTTTTTGTGTTTTTAAGAAAGGCATTGAAATATAGCAGTAAGGTTGGGTTTTATCATCATTCTAATCTTGGCTTTGTGTCTCAGAATATTGTCTCTCACCAGGTGTGGTGGTGTACACCGTTAATTCCACCAGCTGGGGAGGATGAGGCAGGAGGCAGGAAGATTGCCAAATTTAAAGCCAGCCTCAGAAACTTAGCAAGGCCCTAAGCATCTAAATGAGACTCTGTCTCAAAATAAAACATAAAAAGAGTGGGTATGTGATGAAGTGCCCCTGGGTTCAATCCCTGGTACCAAAAAGAGAGAGAGAGAGAGAGAGAGAGAGAGAGTGTGAGTCTCTCTTGGTCACTTACCACATGCATTTGAAAAGAATGTGTGCTCTATAGTTGTCATATAATGTTCAGAAATAAAGATGGTTGATAGTGTTTTTCAGATTCTGTGTGTTTGATGAAGGGTTTTGTTTTGTTTTGTTTTGTCTGTCTAGTTCTAATAATGGCTACAAAGATAGTGTTAATTCTTCATGCACTGTTTGATTGTGGAATTGTCTGTTTCTCCTATTCTCCCAATTTTGTGTTCCTATTTTTTGTAAGGCTCTGTTACTAAATACATACACATTTACAATTAAGTAATCCTATTGAATTGACCATTTTATTTCTTTGAAAATAATTTTTGTCTTTAAGTGTATTTTATCTAATGATAATAGAACCACTCCAACTTTCTTATACCTACTGTTTGCATGATGTCTTTTTCTCTAATAGACTAACTTTCTACCTATCTTGTCTTTACATTTAAATTATGTTTCTTATAGACAGCATATAAGTGGGTCTTGCATTTCTATTCATTGTGGTATGGTAGTCTTTGCCTTTTAATTAGACTATTAAGTGCATTGATACTTAGTGTAATTTTGGATTTATGTCTACCAAATTACTATTTGTTTTGTTTTGCTGTTTCTCCTTTCCTGTTAGCTTCTGGATTTTTAAATACTTAGAGTTTTATTTTAATTTATCTAGTGTCTTTCTAACTATACCTTTTTGCATTAATTTTTTGTGGTTGCTCTCAGAATTATATGTATTCATATCTTTTCACAGCATACTTAAAATGAACATTGTAGCCCTTATGTAAAATATGGAAACTTTGCAAACCCCCTCCCCACTGGTCCTTTGTTTTGGTTATTCTATGTATTACATCTACATTCATTATAAACCTCATAAGACAATCTTATGACTTCTACTTTACATTCACATTGTCCAGTACACAGTGTCTTTTGAGTACTTGAGACATCCTGTATATATAAAATTCATGCTGGGTTTAGAAGACTCAAAAAAAAAAGGAAAAAAATATATATATATCTAATAACTTCATACTGATTCCATGTAGGAATTATATTGTAGATATGTATTTTTCATATGTTAAAATTGATCTTTTTTAACTTTTTGATGTGACCACTGGAAAATTTTAAATGATATTGTTCACACACTTCTAGTAGGCGGTGCTGCTTTAAACAGTCATATGTATTATAAAGAAATAAGAGGAAAAAATAGCCTGTTTTTCATATAGTTACCATTTCTCATTTTTTCATTTCTGAACGTATGAGACCCCTACTGGTTTCAGTTCTCTTTAGACTGAAGAACATTTAATATTTCTTATAGTGCAGGTTCAGTGGTAACAAATTTGTTTTTAGATTTGCTTTTTCTGTCACTGTCTAAATTTTCCACTCATTCTTTTTTTTTTATGTTTAAAATTCTTTTTTTTCCTTTTTTTTATAGATTGAAGTGGGTTATGAACTCCCAATTTTACCCCAAATACAGATTGCAGAATCACGTCGGTTACACATCCACAATTTTACATAGTGCCCAATTAGTAATTGTTGTATTCTGCTACCTTTCCTATCCCCTACTATCCCCCCTCCCCTTCCCTCACATCTTCTCTCTCTACCCCATCTACTGTAATTCATTACTCTCCTTGTTTATTTTCCCATTCCCCTCACAACCTCTTATATGTAATTTTGTATAGCAATGAGGGTCTCCCTTCATTTCCATGCAATTTCCCTTTTCTCTTCCTTTCCCTCCCATCTCATGACTCTGTTTAATGTTAGTCTTTTCTTCCTGCTCTTCCTCCTTGCTCTGTTCATAGTTGCTCTCATTATATCAAAGAAGACATTTGGTATTTGTTTTTTAGGGATTGACCAGCTTCACTAAGCATGATCTGCTCTAGTGCCATCCATTTCCCTGCAAATTCTATGATTTTGTCATTTTTTATTGCTGCATAGTACTCCATTGTGTATAGATGCCACATTTTTTTTATCCATTCATCTATTGAAGGACATCTGGGTTGGTTCCACAGTCTAGCTATTGTGAATTGTGCTGCTATGAACATCGATATGGCAGCATCCCTGTAGCATGCTCTTTTAAGGTCTTCAGGAAATAGTCCAAGAAGGGCAATAGCAGGGTCAAATGGTGGTTCCATTCCCAGCTTTCCCAGGAATCTCCAAACTGCTTTCCAAATTGGCCGCACCAATTTGCAGTCCCACCAGCAATGTACAAGAGTACCCTTTTCTCCACATCCTTGCCAGCACTTGTTGTTGTTTGACTTCATAGTGGCTGCCAATCTTACTGGAGTGAGATGGTATCTTAGGGTGGTTTTGATTTGCATTTCTCTGACTGCTAGAGATGGTGAGCATTTTTTTATGTACTTGTTGATTGATTGTATGTCCTCCTCTGAGAAGTGTCTGTTCAGATCCTTGGCCCATTTGTTGATTGGGTTATTTGTTATCTTATTGTCTAATTTTTTGAGTTCTTTGTATACTCTGGATATTAGGGCTCTATCTGAAGTGTGAGGAGTAAAAATTTGTTCCCAGGATGTAGGCTCCCTATTTACCTCTCTTATTGTTTCTCTTGCTGAGAAAAAACTTTTTAGTTTAAATAAGTCCCATTTGTTGATTCTTGTTATTAACTCTTGTGCTATGGGTGTCCTATTAAGGAATTTGGAGCCCGACCCCACAATATGTAGATCGGAGCTAACTTTTTCTTCTATCAGACGCAGAGTCTCTGATTTGATATCAAGCTCCTTGATCCATTTAGAGTTAACTTTTGTGCATGGCGAGAGGAAGGGATTCAGTTTCATTTTTTTGCATATGGATTTCCAGTTTTCCCAACACCATTTGTTGAAGATGCTATCCTTCCTCCATTGCATGCTTTTAGCCCCTTTATCAAATATAAGATAGTTGTAACTTTGTGGATTAGTCTCTGTGTCCTCTATTCTATACCATTGGTCCACTCGCCTGTTTTGGTACCAGTACCATGCTGTTTTTGTCACTATTGCTCTGTAATATAGTTTGAAATCTGGTATCGCTATACCGCCTGATTCACACTTCCTGCTTTAAATTGCTTTTGCTATTCTGGGTCTTTTATTTTTCCATATGAATTTCATGATTGCTTTATCTATTTCTACAAGAAATGCCATTGGGATTTTGATTGGCATTGCATTAAACCTATAGAGAACTTTTGGTAATATCGCCATTTTGATAATGTTAGTTCTGCCTATCCATGAACAGGGTATATTTTTCCATCTTCTAAGATCTTCTTGTACTTCTCTTTTTAGGATTCTGTAGTTTTCCTTGTATAAATCTTTCACCTCTTTTGTTAGGTTGATTCCCAAGTATTTTATTTTTTTGGAGGATATTGTGAATGGAGTGTTTTTCCTCATTTCCGTTTCAGAAGTTTTGTCGCTGATATACAGGAATGCCTTTGATTTATGCGTGTTGATTTTATATCCTGCCACTTTGCTGAATTCATTTATTAGTTCTAGTAGTTTCTTTGTAGACCCTTTTGGGTCTTCTAAGTATAGAATCATGTCATCTGCAAATAGTGATAATTTAAGTTCTTCTTTTCCTATTTTTATGCCTTTAATTTCTTTCGTCTGTCTAATTGCTCTGGCCAGTGTTTCGAGAACTATATTGAATAGAAGTGGTGATAGAGGGCATCCCTGTCTTGTTCCAGATTTTAGAGGGAATGCCTTCAACTTTTGTCCATTCAGAATGATGCTAGCCTGAGGCTTAGCATAGATAGCTTTTACAATGTCAAGGTACGTTCCTGTTATCCCTAGTTTTTCAAGTGTTTTGAACATAAAGGGATGCTGTACTTTGTCGAATGCTTTCTCTGCGTCTATTGAGATGATCATATGGTTCTTATCTTTAAGTCTATTGATGTGGTGAATAACATTTATTGATTTCCGTATATTGAACCAGCCTTGCATACCAGGGATGAATCCTACTTGATCGTGGTGCACAATTTTTTTGATGTGTTTTTGTATTCGATTCGCCAGAATTTTATTGAGGATTTTTGCATCTAGGTTCATTAGAGATATTGGTCTGTAGTTTTCTTTCTTTGAGGTGTCTTTGTCTGGTTTCGGAATCAGGGTGATGTTGGCCTCATAGAATGAATTTGGAAGAGCTCCCTCTTTTTCTATTTCCTGATCCACTCATTCTTAAGGAATATTTCTACTAGATAAAGAATTTAAACCAGACATACTTTCTTTTTTCTTGAAACACCTTAAAGATATTATTCACGCTGATAGCCTCCAAACGTAAGCCATCCTTCTTCTCCTGTACATAATATGTCATTTTCTCTGGGTATAGTCAACTTTTTCTCTTTATTGTGTTTCAGAGTTCAGTAAGGTTTCTGAATCTGTAATCTGTCTGGGGGAAATTTTCAGCATTATTTTTTCAAATATGTTCTTAGCTTTCTTCTTTACATCTAATTTTCCTAGAACTTCATTTACCTATAGGTTAGATCTTTTGAAATTATACCACAGTTTTCTGAAGCAGTGTTGACTTCCTCCCCAGTTTTTGTTTTCTGTTGATGTATCTTCAAGTGTATCCTCTCCACCCTATGGCATCTCCATTCTGGTATTGAGTACAGTACTCATTTTAGCTATTGTATTTCTCAGTTTTTAACTGTTTTCTTTTAAGGCCAAGAATGTAGATCAGTGGTAAAGCACTTGCCTGGCATGTGTGAAACTCTGGGTTCAATCCCAGCACCACAAAAAAATAGGTCAGTCTTTAATTTTTCTTCTTTATCTTTCTCTACCGAGTTTGCCTACCTTTTCATTTGTTATGAGCATATTTTCCTTTCATTCACTGAGCATACTTATGGCCATTGCTTCAAAGCCATTGTCAGCTTACTCCACCATCCTGGCCACCTTGTGGTGGGCATCTGCTGATTGTATTTTCCTTTGAGAATACATCATATTGTCCTGACTCTTCATATGTTGGAATAATTTTGGATTATGTCCTAGATATTGTGAATACTAAAGCTTCAAAGGATGTTGATGTTTTGATTTAACAGGAACTTACTTTGATTAGAGTCTAAGGGGGTATACTCAAGAAGTTAAATACCACTCAAGAGGTCCTAACCTTGACCTCCAGCCTGTGCCTTTGTGTAGAATTTCCTTGGTCTTATTTTTGCCAAGAAGCAAGTCTCTATTTACCTTTGGAGAAACTCCCTCTTTTAACCACTGATATTGGTCTCACCACAGAGTCATCATTTACTCCAAGAAATATGTTTTCCCTTATCTGCTCTTTACTGGGGTAGTTCATAATAGCATGTGACTTCCCAGAGACCGGTAGGGTAGGCAAAGGCACCCTTGTTGTCCTTTCATGATGAGATCATCAAGATGAGTCATTCCCGTATATCTTACAACTTCCCAGCAAGGTACTTGCTTGATACTATCTCCTAGTCCCAGTCACCTAACAACATACCCTCCTGCTTACTACCTACTTACTGCCAGGATCGAATATTCCATTCTCAGAGATAAAGCAATATCAGCCCAGTCCAAGGAAGAGATACGTTTCTTTCCAGCACCATAATTAACAAGGCATCTTTTTGAACAGAGGTTATGTAGAATGATGTTTGTGTCTTTTCACTCAGTGCCTGTCCCATGTCAGCATTTGTGTCCCTTAGGCCTACTCATATTAAGAAACTGTCCCATTGCTGAACTGCATACCACTTAGTAGCTGCTCCCTTAGCTACATCAAGACCTGGAGAAGATGTTAAGAATCACTTTAATGGCCCCCAATAACTAAATTCTTAGAGGACACTCCCTTTTCCCCAGAAGAAGAGAGAGATGGTGGTTTTGTTCTTTCAGTTGCCTATCATTTGTACAATATATGAGGAACACTGATAAGCATCAGGATACTTTCGTTGCAAAGAATAATTGAGCCTACATTTTCCTACTGTCATAATCTATTTGAGCCATTGTAACAAAATGTCATAAATCAGCAGATTCAGTGTCTGGTGAGGACATCTTTCTCGTTGACATTTCTTGTACAGGGCACCTTTACGTTGTGTTCTCAAGTGGTAAAAAAGGGAAACTCCCCAAGGCTCTTTGTCAGAGCACTTAATCCATTCCCCAGGGCTGCCCAGAGGACCCAGTTGCCTCTGAACGACCCACCTCTTGAAATCATCACATCAGAGATCTGGCTGCAACATGGGAGCTTGGGGCAACACAAGCATTCCCACCATAGCACCTACCTGTAATGGTGGCAGAACCACAGCATAAAATGTGAACAGTGCTCTGTCTTACCACCATTCCTAAATATCTGTGAGTTTGGTGGGTTTTTTTTGTTTTTTTGTTTTTTTAAAATATTTATTTTTTATTTGTAATTGGACACAATACCTTTATTTTATTCATATATTTTTATGTGGTGCTGAGGATCAAACCCAGGGTCTCGCATGTGCGAGGCGAGTGCTCTACCGCTGAGCCACAACCCCATCCCCGAGTTTGGTGTTTAGGGCACAGAGAAGAGCAAAGAAGCAAGAATAATTCAGGATTTTCAAATAGGAATCTCCTGGGAGAGTCTTTGAAAGAGCCATGCATTTTTCATTCCTATTCCAATTTGGTTGCCTACTGAGACAGCATTTTTAACAGATGCTACTAATTCATTTTATGATTTTTAATTATTTTGACTTACTAGAATCAAAGTATGTACATAGTTTTCTTTAAAACTAGAATTTTGTGAAGCCTAGAGATCAAAACCTATGAAATGCTGTGCTGTTATTGTTTCACTCTTAAAATCTAAATCTAATATGAATAGAATTTTTCATGAAACTTAGGGGAAAGGAAAACATTTAAAATGTACAGGAAATCAGTAATACTAGCAAATATTTATTGAGCACATACTGAGTTCCAACTATTATTCTAAGCACTTGATTGGTATATTAGTTCAATTTAGCTTTACCACAATCCTAAAAGATACAATTATAATTTTAGAATCTAGAAAACTAAGGGCCCGAGAGGTTCAGTGATTTACCAGGGTAACTAAAAGTAGGGTACTCAAAATTTGAAGCCTAATACTGATTCCAGAGCCCACACCATTTGATTATATTGCCTCTCAAATATGACAAATACTCTTATTTTCTCCCTGCACTGTATTGAACCACAGTAAATTTTCACAAACTGAATTCAAATTGCAGGGTGCAAAGAGGAAAGGAAAAGCACTCAATGTCACTGATCCTTGAAACAGCAGAGCACACACACCCTGCTATTGGTGGGGCATTTACCTTTTTTAAAATAAATTTTTAAAGTTTGAAAACGTTCCCATTCATCCTCTCAATAGGATTTGGAATGAGAAAGAGTTGCTGTATTTTATCTACATTTATAAATGAAGGAAATGTGAAGCTGCTTGTTCCAGGTCTCTTATCAGCCCTAAAGCAGAAATGTGGATAAAGCCCAGAAGGCTGAGCCCCAGATTAGTAGGATTACTAATCTCTGGTTTCTTAATCCTTCAATTCATATATTTCTCTGGACAAATGGTCCGAGGGATTTCAAAGTGAAGAGTAAGCCCCTGAGACAAATTTGGCATTATTTCCTGATTCCTCACACAGCGCTCTGCGGAGAGGGCTGGTGGCTTCCATTGTTGTCCCCTCTGCACCAGGGGAAGCAGTGGCTCCAGTCCTTTTAGAGCAGCACGGGTCCTTTCACGACAGGCCTTGGGTCATTCTTACGTGGCCGCTCCCTGGGTATGAAATGTTTGCTGACTCAGCAGCTCAACCCCTTGTCCTGGCTGGGCCAGCCCCCTTCTCTAAAAGGTACAATAAGTTGCTGTTTTGCTTTTCAGCTTGACAGGAAACCTTGTCACTTCTCAAAAGAAACTAATACAATAGTCACTCTCAGTTTCCTTGAGCAGAATATCACAGATTGCCCAAGAACCTATTTTTCTTTATTATCAGTGCCTTTCTTTGTCACTTGGTATTTTGGGCAGAATATAAAACAGTTCTGACCTGAGGAATTGTCTGGAATTTCTTTGAATTGGATAAACTAAACGGTAAGCCCCAGTTCTGCCCTGCTGACCCAGAGGCTCTCATGTGCTGTCTGTCAAGTTGATTTAACTGGAATCACTGACAGCGTTCATTTGGATCGTGCCACCCTGTGGCTGGTTTTGAAGTCTCTCCAGCCATCTCCATCACCTGAGAAGCACCTTGCACCATAACACTGTCACAGCACACTACACAGGAGCTCAGAAAATATTTGTTAGAAGGATAAATGTGTCCTACTTCTTGGTTTTCCTTGTCCTTTTTGTGAAAACTTTACTTGAATTCTCATTCGTTCGTTTAGTCTTCCAACAATGTTTGTTGTGGCCTGCAAGGGATTCTGGAGACTGGGGAGCATAGGAAGGCTACCTAAACTTGTCTTGCATAATTTCTTGAGGTTTCTGGGAAAAGTGAAGTTCAGCTAAGACTTAAGGAATGAGTAGAAGTTAGCCAGATAAAGGGTGTGGTGACAAGCATTCCAGACAGAAAAAAACAATGTGGAACTCAAGAGAATGTGCTCTGTTCAGTGAAGTGCAAGTTGTTCTGTGTGGATGTTTTGAGATACTGGGCTGCAGAGTCAAACAGGACCCTTGTTATTACCTTAAAAGGAACAGAGAATCACAAACTTAGCAGCACAAAACAACATACATGTGTTTACAAATACTAAAGTCCAGGCACAGCTTAGCTGGGCTTTCTGCATTAGGGTCTCACCAAGCTGCAAGTGTCCACTGGGGCTCTGGTCTCATCAGAGGCTCAACTAGGGTAAGATTCACTTCCAGGCTCCCAAATACTTGACAGTTTCCTTGCAGCTATAGGATCAGGGCTTTCATTTCTTGCTGGAAGCTACTCTCAATACCTAGAGACTACTCCTCCCTCCTTGCATTTGGGCTTTCCGACAGAGTGCTTACCTTGTGGCAGCTGCTTCTTCAAGGCTAGTGGAGAAGGTCTCACCAGCATGTTCACCAGCAAGACACAGGCGTGTGTATCGTAACATGCTGGTGTGAGTGGCTTCCCACCACCTCTGTTGTGTAGAACCAGTCACAGGTTCCCACACACCCCCTCAAGGAGAGACTATTATACAAATATGTTAAGACCAGGAAGCAGAGGTCATTGGAATGGGGTTGGGGGAGTCCCTTTAGAGTCTTTTGGTCACAGAGGTTTACAGAGTTTATAGTGGAGACTGTTGAAGGTCTTTAAAAGCTTTAAGCAGGAATTTGTTCCACCTTATAGAGAAGGCATTCGAAGGGGTACACTTACAATTCAGAAGACTAGGAAGCCACCTAGGAGAGGTGGCCTAAGTGAAGGTGGTAGCCAGGTGGATTATGAAGGTATGATCACAGCTTGATGATTATGGGAAGTAGGGGACAGGAGGAGACCAAGGACAAAAGATCCACTCATGCCCAGCTGGACTGTTGGTTGGGGAAGCAGAGAACTCAGGTAAAGGAGAGCGGGTGACTCTAGTGGCCCTGCTCCCAGCTCTCACTTCCAGTTCTGATTTGCTGTGTGGGCGCAGACCATGATTGGGTGCTGGGACGGATGGTGCCGCTGGAGCACAACACCATCAGAACAGGGGCATTGCGTGTCGACGGGCACTCTGACCGAGGTTAAAGGACTATATGTCATAAAGTAATCAAGTACTTGGGCTCCCTCAAAATGGCCATCTTGCTTGGTAAGCTTCTTGCTCACGTGAGTGCTACATGCCAGAGGTGGCACCAGGGTGACATCTTCATGGCAGTACCTGTGTGTGTCTGTTCTCCGTGGGCTGCTCAGTGTGCCGGGCTGTGATTCCACCATAAAAAGGCAAGGGGCTCCTGATCTCACTGTTAGGATTTGAGATGTGGGTTTTATTGAGTTAAAGGGATCCTCACCATTTCTGTTGCTGAGAACAATTAAAAATCAGATTCTAAACTCAGGCAGTCATTAGATTTGGTATGTAATATGTTTCAGATCTACTTAATTTTCTATCAAAGTGCACAAGAGGCATGATAAGCCAGTAGTTGATTGAAAAAAAAATCACACCAGATTGAAATAACTACTTAAGAGTCAGAATTTTTGAGATCGAAGCCTTTCTAAAATGTGCTTTCCTGAATTTTTTTTCCCCCTATGAAAAATTCTCTGAAACCAGAGTGACTCAAGTAGAGCCTGGAAAATACTGGAGAATCACATGATGGCTAAAAATAAGCACATCATCCCCAGCAGGGACAGTAAGCAGGGCAGAAGTAACTCAGTACGTGAGCGCTTCCATTTGCTGCCCGTTGTAGGACCTGGTCAGCCTAGAGGGTCCGGAGGGTCCCCAGAGCTCTGATGGCTCTGCGGCAGCAGCCACACCCTCCAGAGGCCCCTGGCCTGCAGCTTGCCCTGCTGCTCGGCTCTCACGGGGCAAGCCCTTTTATTGTGCTGTGCGGTGACCCCTGAGCGCTGGCTGGGAGGGACACAGGCTGACTCATAGCCCTTAGCCCTGCCTGTTTTTCCTCCAGCCCTCCCCTTGGAATCAATGGCAAATGCTATTGATTGCAGAAAATGTCTTCTTTGTTTTCTCTTGTTAACGTTGCAACACAGAGACTGTAAAATTGATGGGCATATGGCGGCTATACATCTGTGGGGGTATACAATAGGGTTTTTTAAAACCATCACAACTTTACCAAAAACAAAACTCATCCTGTGCAGACCCAGAGGACTGACTGCAGCAGCCTCCTACCTGGCCTTTCTTTCTGCCTCTGCCCTCGCAGTCTGTACTCCACCTGGCAGGCAGAGTGAGCCTCTTCAAACCAGTTCAGGGCATGTCTCTCTGCACTGGCACCTGACAGGTACATTGTGACCTGGCCCTGCAGCCAGGTATGTCTCTGCCTGCATGATGTGTGCCCTCTCTGCTCCTGGCCTGGCTCCTGAACAGGTGAGGCAGAATCCTGATACTATCTTTAGGTCTTTCCTTCACTTGGACTACTGTGCACCTGGCTGTCACTTCCCTTACCTCCCTCAATTCTTGGTTCAGATCTAACGTCCTCATCACACCCTTGAAGACCTAAGGATTACTCTTGCCTCTGTCCTATCCCTTGTAGTGATCCTGGAGTTGGTACAAGAGCTGTTGGCCTCTGTGACGAGTGAGACTTTGAAGCCAGGGTGATCCTGTCTAGTGCCTCTCACTTCCTTGCTAGGCTGCTAAAACACTTCCACCCAGAGAAGCACCTGACATTACCTTGCTGGTGCTAGGTGCTCCTGACTTCCATTCTGAGCAGACTCACACGAATGTGGCCTGTGGAAGCCCCTCAGATCTGAGTGAGTGGTTGAAACTGAAGACCAAGGTCCTATGTAAAATCACCTCCTACCCACTCCATCCTGACTCTCCTTACCCTACCCTGCTCCGTTTTCTGCTTTTCCCTTTCCCAAAGCACTGTTTTCTTCTTTTCTCTGTCACTTATTAATTTATTGTGTTTTGTTTATTGTCTCCATCCCCCTATTAGAACATGAATGCCACATGAATGGGCATCTTTTATGCTTACTTCATTATTTTATCCCCAGTGCCTATTAACTTGCCAGGTATATAGTAGGGGTTTGATCAATATTTGTCATATGAATGAACGAACAAACTAACAAACAAAGTAATTTAAGAAGGAGCACAGAGACTTGAGCTAGAGCAACCACTGATTTTTAGTACCATCAAAGAGTACATGGAGTGGGGGATCCTAGGCCCTGGAGCCCACTGATAGGTTATAGGTCCATCAGTTTTTATGAAGTTTTGTGTTTGTTCTTTAATAAAAGTCAGTCTCGTTTCCTTATTAGCAGTTTTTTTTTTTTTTTTTTTGCTAGTGTCTAGAACTGGGAAGCCAGTGTTCTTTTGCACCATTTGTTGAATCAAGTCTCTTTTGCTAATGAGAATAGTGATAGGGCCAACATTTATTGAGCACTTACTTACTATGTGCCAGGCTTTTGTAAAAGACTTTTCCAAGTATTCCTCCAAAGTTTGGGGAGCAGACACTATTTGTTATTCCTACCAAAAACCTAAAGCAAGCAGGATGGCAACAAAAGTCAGCCCACTCAGCAAACAACAGAGCCAGGATTCCTGTGGAGGCCTCAGGGCAGAGCCCCACTCTTACCCACTCTCCTGCCTCCCTGGAGGTGGGTTGAAGGAGTTCAGTCCCATGCCAGGTCTTCATCCCCATGCCAATGTGGTTCATGGCTCATGCTTGCTGTGCAGAGCCAGCCCAAGCTGCCCACTTTTATGAGCTGACACTAAAGTAGTGAAAAAGAATAGCCTGACTTTGCCATTGGCTGCATAGGTAAGGACAGAGCCATAGGGCCATGAACTGCTAATTTCAAAATAAAAGAAATGCCCTCTTAATGATCTTCTGAACCAGGATCCTGGAACCCTGTTAAAGCTCCATTAGGACCAAACTCTGGCCACGAAGGCGGGTTTTGTGTGTGTGTGTGTGTGTGTGTGTGTGTGTGTGTGTGTGTGTTTTGTTTTTGGGTTTTTGCCTTCAGAGCAGATCACAGAGTATTCAAAATGAAGGTCTAGAGCCACTTTTTAAGGAAAGGCTCAAGTCTTTATTATGTCAATTTACAGTAATGAGAATTGTGTAGAAATTGTCACTCATATGCAGTCTGATGGCTCTGAAGTCAGTCACTGAGTAAGTCCCCATAAGTTCTCTTCTTGTGGAAACTCTCTTCTCATCAGTCTGGCCCAGATGCTTTTCCCCAGTTTCAGTTCTGCGGGGTTTCAGTGAACGAGAAGGGGGTGGGGGTGGAGTGGGGAGAGGAACAGTCTCTCAATGCAGACACGTTGAGGATGACCAGAAGAGCAGTGGCTTCCTGCGTGCGCACGCGCTCATGTTTTTAATGTCTCTGTGGTTCTTGTCAACAGTATTAATGTCATATTTTTAGCTCTTCTGTTTATGATTTTGGCAAAAGGAACCTAGTAAATTATGTGAGGAGAATTTCTAAATTCTATCAGAGCCCTGGCCCCAAGGTTAAAACCAAGACAGTGCTTTTATTTACTTCACCCTTCTGAATCCATTGAGCCTCATCAGCCCCAAATGTAGCCTTTTCCATAAACATGAAGCAAACTACTAATTATTGACATTAGACACAGCGATCCTTGGGCTTCACTAAGGCAGTGAGTCAGACCACTCACTCGGCTGTTTTTTTATAACTATGGTTAAAATGCCTTAGAATCATATTTATGCACCAAATCCTAAAGGCATTAATTAAGACAAGACTGCTCAGAGACTGGCCATGTAAATCGTGTCCATATCCAGTGGGTAAATTCAGAGAATTACAGGGACTTTTACAAATTTATGTCTATTTTCCTCTGCTTCTGAAACTCCTTTTTGTTTTGAAAGGGAAAATTGAGGAGGGAGAGAGAAGCTTGAGGGCAAAACAATTGCTTATAAAACGGGGCTACCACTAATTATGTTTTCAGGATATCATCAAATGCAGCTTGAAAAAAAATTGAAATGTTTGATAACTGAAAAAAAAAATCTAAATCCATATTGTAGCCAGAGTAGCTGCCCTCTCTAAAAAATATTATATAAATTATATCAATATATTTGTGTTATTTAAATTATCTAAATGGTTTTCTGCATAAGCACCATTAAGGAAAGATAAATTATATCAATATATTTGTGTTATTTAAATTATCTAAATGGTTTTCTGCATAAGCACCATTGAGGAAAGAGGCATGGGAAGGCACAGAAATAAGCAGGATCCCTGGGAGAGCGGGGCATTCTGGGAAGTAAGAAGGCAGCTACTGAGGACTTCCGTCTCTAAAACCAGTGTTGGACGCTATACAGGACATTATTGTGTCACTTCGCAGTACTGGAATATAAACACTAGCTTATATAAAATAAACACTAGCTTTTATAAAAGCATGATATCAATGTTAAATTTATTGACACTGATAAACTTTCTAATAACATCTTTATAATAGTGGCCCAGGTAAATGGGAAAAGACTACCTGGCCCCTGAAGCTAGATATTCTCCAGAGTGTGATTATTTGAAATGAGATAGCAGGACCTATACAGCAGATAAAAACAGTAAATATAAGGAGGTCAAAAGATTTCATTTTGATATTTTTTACAGTTAGCATTTCTTTGTGCTAATTATGTGACAACCGGAGGGGTAAGTTACTTCCATGTCAAATGGTAGCTTGTGATGTTTGAAGGGCTCCCTTTCATTCTTCTGAAGATGAGCTTTTGGTTTAACCCTGAATTCTTTAAAAAAAAAAAAAAGAAAGAAAAATTTTTCCTGTTTATTCAGAAGACATAAATGTACAATTAGCTAGTGCCATATCCTCACTTATCACTTATTTCCCTCGATTAGTTTCTTTCCAACATAATCAGAATTTCCAAGCCCCCCTAATTTTAAATGTCAAATACTCATTACTTAGTTAAAGTTATTAAATTTTTCCTCCTTGTGTTCATCCTGCATCGTGTCACCATGCAGGACACTGAAGGCTGTTCCTCCATCCCTGTGAGTAAGGTGGTAGAGCAGTGAGAACCCCCAGGCAGACTTAATGCCCTCCTTCTCATCTCAGGGCATCTGTAAGGGGCATCCACATGGGCCAGTGGGACAGATCCGAGGCCCTGAGCCCCAGCTGACCATATGAGATCCGAGAAACAGATGACATTTTTTAAAAATATTTTTTAGTTGTAGATGTACACAGTGCCTTTATTTATTTATTTATTTTTAATGTAGTGCTAAGGATCAAACCCAGTACCTCAGGGCATGTCCCTCTGCAGTGGCACCTGACAGTAGCCTGTGAGGTCCATTGTGACCTACCTGGCCCTGCAGCCAGGTATGTCTCTGCCTGCATGAGGTGTGTCCTCTGTGCTCCTGGCCTGGCTCCTGAACAGGTGAGGCAGAATCCTGGTACTACCTTTAGGTCTTACCTTCACTTGGACCCTGTGCACCTGGCCGTCAGGTGGCCGCCTTCCACGTGCTCGGCAAGTGCTCTACAACTGAGCTGCAGTCCCAGCCCCGCAGATGACATTTGAAGGCCTAGACTCTGGAACTGCAGCAGCTGAGAAAGTCAGACCCACACAAATTATATTGAGTTGGGCTCTCTCCATAGCAGGGATGTGCTTCCTCATGGAAGTTTCCCTGTGAGGCTGTGTGGCAGGAACAGCACGAGCATCAGGAACTACAGCAGCCCCACCTGAGTAGAGTGTGTCACCCCTGTCCCTGTCTCACCAGCCAGCTTCCTCCACTCACCTGATAATGGCCATGCCTGGAGATTGGCCTGCCATGATCCCTTCTTCTCTCCAAATAGTTCAGTTTTCTTCAAGCTGCATTAGATATCCTGAAAACATAAGGTAGCCCTATTTTCCAAGCATTCTGCTTCTGATTCTTCCCTATTTTTAAGGCAGAGTATAAGAACATGAGTGAGTCTCATGACCAAGCTTGGTCATTGCAGCCAGCCACACCAGAGTCACTCATGAAGAACTTCCCAGAGTGAGAAGCGTGTCACCTGCTTGAGGGAAGCTCCTTCCTTCCATGGGCTGTTTCCCTCAGAAGAGGCTAGTGAGTGTAGCGGAAATGGGGACAGCCCAGCACAAACTACTTGCCTGCTCCCTCCTAGAGCACCAGCCCTCCCAGCCTGTCTTCCTGATTCCCCATGTGAGGGGCCTGCATAAAAACCCAAGGTGATCTTGAAAGGAGATCAAGGAAGGGATCTCTGTCAGAGGCTGGCACCTCTGGTTTGGTTTTCTTTGTGTATTTCTGGCTCTTCCCACTCCTCCAGCTTGCATGGTATCTTTAGCTGGAGTGATGCCTCTGCTAGGAGTCATTTAGCAGATTCTAAAACCATTATGGAGTGTGTCTGGGTCAGACATTCGCCAGGGGATGTGGAGTGGACAGCAAACAGATGGAACTCCTGCATCGTGGCGTGTGCCTGGTGGGAGAAGTGAGCATCAGAGAACAATTACACCATGGTGGTTGGTGTGACCTCTGGGGAAGGAGTTCTGGGCACTGTGGTACCCCAGAGGAAGCAACCTCTAAGCGGAGACCTCAAGGGTGGTACATCTAGTCATTCAGAGTAGATGGGGAGGGAGCAGGAGGCAGGGGCTTTCATCAGAGGGAACACAGCCCAAATCACACTGGACCATCCTGGGATCAGAACACTGCCTTGTTCCCAAGAGGGTTCGGGGTGCCATGCCTGGGAATTCTTAGGTGAGCTTCTGGAGAGCAGAGGCTATATCTTAGTCATTTTAGAAATGTCCATAACATGGCCTTTGATGGGCATTTAATAAATACGTATTTGTTAAAAGAAGGTATTGGTCATAGGTGTTGGCAGTACTTGCTCTTGGACTGTTTTTATATTAGGTGGGATGTATTGCTCATAAGAAGGAACCAGAAGTGCCCTCACCCACTCCTAGTCTGGTGGCTGCCTTCTAAGGGCTCTGGCCCAGTCATACTGTCCTGCTTCCTGTGCCTGTCCCTCCACATTGTTTGCTTTACCCAGTCGGTTGGAGAACCTACGCAGTGGAAGACAGAAGTAATGTTCCAGGAATGTTCTGTGTGGGCTCCTACAGAGAAGAGGGGTCCTTGCAGCTGTTGCAGCTGTGTTTCAGTAACTAACAAACCACAGTTCTCTAGACTCCTTGGGACACCCTCATGTACAGGTGAGGTTTCCAGGTCCCTGTGGATTGACCCTTTAAATATGTACACTTCCTTAAGTCATTCCCAATTTAATACTTTTATTTTAAAAGTGTATTGGCCATTTTCCGGTGTTTTCAAAGAAGAGTCTTCATTATTTCCTTTGGAACAGAGGGGTGGTATTTGAAAGCTATAATACTGAGGTGCTTCTCAAGGGTGTGTGTGTAACTTGCATCTGTAACTAATGACTCCAGGCACCTGAAGACACACAAATAAAAATTTTATAGTCTTCCTGTTGGCTTCTTTGTAATTAGGGTATTGGTTGAAACTTGTAACTGTTGTCACATACCTGCCTTTATGACCCCTTGTGTCTTTCTAATCTGTTAGAAAATAGAAAAATCGGAAACTGTGAAGTTGGAAATAAACTGTAAAATTGAAAACCACATAATCATGTTTTGTTTGCTCATTCATGTATTTATTTAGACATTTGTTCCTTCACCAAATGTGTGTTCAGCCAAGCGTAGTGTGATGCACTGGGGTGGCAAAAATTGAACAAAACATGTTCCTTGCCCTTCAAGAGCCTTATAGAAGGGAAGGGTGTAGAGGACTATGGTGGCAAATGGGGCAGAGGAGCACACAGGAGGGCACCTACTCCAGTGAAGTGGTGGAAAACAGAGCTGCCCTCTCCCTGTTCAGAATAAAAGGGAAGGGGACTGACTCCCCAGAAATGGTCCAGAAGTTCTTAACCCGCAAGCACAACAGCTTCTCTGCATGGACCTCGTACTTCCCTGTTGGCTACAGCCATTCCCATGTCTGTGCCGTGTTCTAGACTGAGTCCACTATGAGCTGATCACAAGACAGGCCAGGTCTTCCTGATGTGATACTCGGGGGATCACTTGGATAAGGTACTGACCCCCAGAACTTAAAGGGCACAGTCCCCTTTTGTAGTAAATAATTTAAATGATAATACCTTGATATGTGGGAATGTCTTGGTCCCTAAAAGTCTCTCATCTGATATTTTACTGTCCACTGGACAAGCCTTTTGGAGTTAGCTATGGATGTTACAAAATTGTGATTTTTCTAGTTCTAATGGTTTTTTCCCTACTTTTACTGATGGTGTTCTGTAAAGATCTTATTCTTTGTCCTCCTTTCTTCTCCCTCCCATTATGAGCTGAGGAGTTTTTAAGTAATGTATTACAGTGAGTTACAGCCATTATTCTTCAAATTGCCTCAGTGTGGCCATTTGGGACTCCTTCAGGTTGGTCCCTGGATCCTTGTGATAATAATCCTTGAGCACATCCCTGTTTTTTGGTACAGGGTGTCCTAGGCTCACCTTGTGCATTTCCTCATCCCTGGATCAGCCATTTCTCAAGAAGCCCTTTTGTTGCAGAATAATATTTAGAAATTAAGATTTGGGCATCAGGGTACTCACTGCTAGGAAGATGCCATTGCTTCTAGACTCTTCCGGTGACTGAAGCTAGGGGATATTTTAAAAGAGAGAAGTTTGTATTCATGTTTCTTCTTTTTCAATGTTTCTTCCAAAGTGTTAATCTGTTGTAGAAACTCAAGGTAGTAATTTCAGATTTTCTAAAACCCTTTTTTTTTGTAACTATTATTCTTATCTCTGGAGAGAGAAGGGCCTAGAACATACATCCCTTGTTCCTTGGGAAAGAAACTGTTCTCATAAAAATTAAATAAGTTGCCCAAGACAATGACATTATGGATTCATTTTGTGTAATTTTAAGCATTTTTGTGGCCCTTTTGTAATGGGAAGGGATCGCTGCAACCCTTTTGCTTTTTAGTGCACTTGGTTTGTATCTAAAACAAGATATCTAAAAATCCATGTTTAATGTCGCCAATGTTTATAATTTGTTCTGATTGCTTTCAGGTGCAGCTAAATCAAGTCCAGCATCTAAACCGGGATCCACACCTTCTCGCCCCTCCTCTGCCAAAAGGGCTTCCTCCAGTGGCTCAGCATCCAAATCTGATAAAGATTTAGAAACACAGGTCATACAGCTTAATGAGCAGGTAACTCCTATCTCTGGATCCAGTGACATGTGTAGGGGGCAGGGAGACAGACCCCGACTGGCCTTAGGCAAGGAAGGGATGGTGAGGCAGAATCCGTGTTGTCAAGCAAGAATAAAAGGAATTGCTTAGGAAGGTAAAATTAGTAGCTTATGATGAATAGCAGATGTTAGTCATAAATTTCAAAGCTTTACATTAAGAGGGGGCAGATGACTCAGCCTTGCTCCTCCTCCCCTGTACCTCAGTGGCCATCCCGAGCTCCAGACTGAGTAATCCTAGTATAGACATGGCCTACCCTGCCCACTATGGCCAATCTAGACAGTGTTGAAGGTGCTCCAGTGTGTGGTTGTCTCCCTCGCACCACCCCCCTCGCCTGTCCATCCATCCTTCCCTCTTTTCTTTCAGCAGTTATTCATTGAACCTTTTTTTATGTGACAGATACTGTACTCAGTGCTAGTAATTTAATGGTAGCAAGATTAGGTTCATTTTCTTTTCTCAGAACATACAACAGTTGCACACAGTAGTAGCCTACTTAAGCAAAATAAAAAAACTCCACTCTTGGGGATGGGGTGCAGCTCAGCTGTAGAGCACCTGCCTGGCATGCCTGAGGCCCTGGGATTGATCTCCAGCACCTGAAAAAAACAAGTCTTTCCACAGTGGCAGGTGTTGGATGCCACAGAAACACTGAAATCAAAACTGGGGGAATCTGAAAGGCTATAGCTGTGTTTTAAGTATAACTTTTCTTCTTAGCCTACAGCTCTTCACAAATTAAATAAATCTACTTCTACTGACTTTGGAATTTCTGGTATAAAAATTTAAGTATGTAGCCAGGCATGGTGGCGCACACCTGTAATCCCAACGGCTTGGGAGGCTGAGGCAGGAGGATCGTGAGTTCAAAGCTGGCCTCACTGGTGAGGCTCTGAGCAACTCAATGAGACCCTGTCTCTAAATAAAATACAAAAACCGGGCTGGGGATGTGGCTCAGTGGTCAAATGCCCTTATTCAATCTCCAGTAACAAAAAAATCTAACAAAAACCACTTAAGAATGCTTTCTAACTAGCACTAACCAACTTCGCCTTAGATTATAAGTAGTTGAAAGGTAATAAAACAACAGGGAGGGAAGGACTCCCTGCAGAAGCCAGGACCTTGGCAGCTTTCTTCCAGCCCCTCCACCATGGCAAGAGGAACCTTGACTCCAGGTCCTCAGGCGGTTCCCAGCCTTGTCCCAAGCCAGTTTCCAGTGATTAATCTTTTTCTTGATGAGCCAGCAAGAGTCTGAAAACTGTTTTGAGGTAATTGTATATTTGCAATCAAGATTTTAGTTTAAAAAGCAGGCAGTTGCTTAACTAGAGTGCTTCTGTACAAGTCCAATCACTTCAAGGAAAAACTCTAAGTCATCCGGGAGGTAGGACTTTGACCTAAAAACTGTGAAATGTTCTAGACATTTGCTTATTCTCAGTTTGTGCCTCCGGACAGTTTCCAGTGGTAACTTCTTCAGGTAAAAGACAGTAAAGTCAGCAGTGATGAGCTCCAGGCCACACACAAGCAACTCAGCCTGAACCTCGAAAGAACTGGGCTTGGGTACTTTGGATTCATTACTCTTTTCTCCTAAGGAACACAGATTTTTTTGCTTTGCCATCTTGCGTTCTTTGTGACTCCTCTCCTCCCTGACTTCTCCTCCCACCACATCCAGGCCTCCAACCCCCAGAGCAAATTCTGACCGCATGGAAGCCTCAGGGTCCTTCCTTTCCTCCTGTCCCTCACAGCCTTGACCAGCCAAACCACTTCCTCTCCTTGGGTCTGACACTAGGCTCCTAATAGCTCTCAAATCACACAAAGAGACTCTCATTCCTAGACCCCCATTCCCAGATCCCCAAACTACCTCAGCTAAACTGTCCTGCCATTCAAAATGCCATTCCAGAGAGGCCAGAGGGAGAAAAGAGAGAACCATATACCAGCCTCGCTCCCACTTCTTGCCCCCTATTGCCTTCATGATGAGGAGGACCAGGCCTGGCCCCCCTGTCCCTCAGAGGTAAGGTAGGACACACCCAAAATTGGGAGTCCTTCCAGATGTTTACCGAGCACTTATTTCACCAGTGATCTGATTGCTCCCTCCTTTGGGTGTCCGTGAAGCCTACAGGAACCCCCTCCCCACAAGCCTGGTGGCAGCCCCACAGGCAGACAGGGTTGAAACTGAGAGCACCTGGGACAAGGAGAGACCAAGTTGGAAATGCCTGGGCAAAAGAGTGAATTACGACACTAATAGAGAAAGTGACAAGTGTCGTAAACTAAGAATTTTCATGTACTTGGCCTCATGCCTTTATTCAGGCAATATCCCATGATAAACTATAAAAGTAACACTGTGCTAGACAGCTCCAGTGACAGAAATGAATCAAAAGATGTCAGAATGGAAAAGCCATAAATAAAATAATTAGGAACTCTTTCTGGACAGTGGGTGAGCCAACAGGAAGTAGGTTGGAATCAGGGACTGCAGGCAGGAGAGGGTGGGCATAGCCCAGGCAGAGACCGTGGCTGTCACATGGACTGCAAGGCGTGGGAGGACCTGCAATCTATGGACTCACTAAGGGTAGTTGGGAAAATTGTGAAAAGAAAACTTTCCCTCCATCACTCAGGCATCCCATGTCATATGGCATCCCACCACGTGTGGGGATCAGACTGGTTTTGGTCTCTGTGAGCAGGCCTGTGAAAATGGAATTTCAGTTGCCAATTGCTCTTTCATCATATAACCCAGCTTCTGGGAGATCTTACTAAGGAATGTATATAGCCAAGTACTGCTCACCTAGTACCCATGGAGTGCCACAGAGCCCGACTCAGGCTAAGTATTTCTACAGAAGCCACAGCTATTTTCTTACTATGCAAAACCACACCGTGCTCAGGATGTAGACAGACTTAGTTTTCATGGATTGACTGTGTTCTTGTCTGAAATGGAGCTAGTGAATGGGGGTACCCCTGAATTACCACAGGTCCATCTGTGGCACCAGCCCAGAGCTGAGATGCATCCTATGGCTGAGCCCAGAGAAGGGGTTGGTTTGTTTAAAACAGGAAAGAATTGCTAGAACAAACTTTTTTTCTAAAATTTAGTCTGGTTACCTTCAGTTTTTGCAAATGTCCCAAATATACTATTAGCAGAAATGAGAGTTAAAAGTTAGTGAATGGAAGCTTCACAGCTTTGTCAGTAGGTACAGAGCAGCCTCAGTGAGGTTAACGTTCAGGGGCCATATTCGTAAGACTTCTAGGTGGATCTGAGTTTACATAAATATAGATGAACAAAGGATAAATATATATATATATATATGTATATGTATGTATGTGTGTATATATGTACATGTGTGTATATATAATCTAGATAGATAGATAGATAGATTATAAGAGACCAGGAACAGAGTGACAGTTTGAGCCTGTAAATAGCTGCTGCATCTGGAGGAAGGTGGTGGCCTGAGATTTGAAACCTGATCTTTTCCTAACCCCTTTGACATTTCTTCACCCCGAGGTGCCTGCATTATTGAGCCATGCGTAGACCTTGTGTTCCTCCCCATTATTGGCCATTATATGATGTGCATAGCACTGGAAGGTCCTTGTACCAGTGTCAAAGGGAATAAAGAGGAAGTGAGAGCTAGTTAGGTGAGGGAATGGTGCTTCTGTCCCTTGCCACCTTCAGTGATTCACCCAAAGCCAGAACCAGAGAAGACAGATCCACACAGCCCGGCTGAGACTCTTCCAGTTTTCCTTGGGCACCAAGTCCCACTTTCTCAGAGTATTTATCCAGTTTGGCTCAATCTCATTTTGAACCATACTCAACAACTCTCTTGTCTCTCCGTTCCTGCATTCTTCCATTCTCTAACCCTTCATGGGGGGAGTGTTTTTGTCTGTCTGGGCTGCTACAACCAAATACCATAAACTGTGCATGACTTGTATAAACAACAAATTTATTTCTTAACGATTCTGTCAGTTGGGAAGTCCAAGATGAAGGTGTCAGGAGATAAGTGTGAGGTGAGGGCCCATTTCTCATGGATGGTACCTTCTCGTTGTATCTTCACATGCTGGAAGGATTAATGCTCTCCTTTGGACTTCTTTCAATAGGGCACTAATCCCTTTGTGACGGCTTCATCCTTTTGACCTTGTCACCTTCCAGAAGCCTCACCTCCTGATACCTTCACACTGGGCATTGGGATGTCAACATGTGAATTTGGAGGGAGACACAAACTTGCAGATCAGAGCAGCATGCTAGGGGAAAGACGCCATTCAGTCAATGTTCGCAGGAGAGGAAAGGTTCCCACAGTCTAGCTGAAACCGCAGGCAGAGGAGCACTCTGACCCTGGTTAATAAACACTAAGTTGATGGAAGGGAATGAGCAGTGTGCTTCTGAGATTGGACATTTTGGCCCAGGCTTGGGCTCAGGTGACAGACCTATTGCTCTTCTCTCAGACTTGCACATTGGTTATTTGTCTCTTTACGTGTTTTGGGTCCCCGTGTACAGGCATAGTTGGTCACTTACTATTGTATATTTTTGGGTTCTCCACCCTCACTCTCTTGCAGGTACATTCATTAAAACTTGCCCTTGAAGGTGTGGAAAAGGAAAGAGATTTCTACTTTGGGAAGTTGAGAGAGATTGAGCTACTCTGCCAAGAACACGGGCAGGAAAATGATGACCTCGTGCAGCGACTAATGGAAGTACTCTATGCTTCAGAAGAACACGTAAGTGCCAGGAGCTCTCAGCCCCTGCATCTGAAATGACTCTCCTGGTCAAACTGCAATGGATCCGCCTGCCTTAGAGTGCTTCCCTAAGACCTCAGTGAGAATTATAGCTCAATTAATGCACTTGATCTTCCCAGAAGAATACGCATCATGATCCACTGACCCATGCCTGTGGAATATGTGTCCATAAGTTAATCTGAGAAGAGATGAGTGCATAGTGAGGCCTAGGAGGGGGGAGGCAGCTGAGAAAAACAGCCATATCCCAAGAGAGAGTGTGAGAACCTGAGCAGTAAGAATTTGTAGAAGGGCTCCTATTTCCTCATGAAAGATCACAGTATGGTTAAAGGAAAATATAATATAGGTCCCCATAAAGCCTATGGGTTTTTTTCATAGCTAGTTGCCTTGGTTACTCATCATCAGGGTAGAGCAAAACTGCAGAATGGCCCTTTGTTGAAAAGACTTCTAGAAGGCCTCCTTTGTAGGGAAGGACCTGCCACCAGGGTTGCTGTTCATGAGCAGATGTGCTGAGGGGGACCCACAGTGTGGTTCTGCCAGGGTGACAAAAAGCAGGAGCAAGGAGAATGGTGATGTCACAAAGCCAGGAGGGGAGGGGGCGGGACAAGTGACAGAGACTGGGGAGAGTCCCCCTAGTCGCCTGTGCCTGGAGGAAGAGGCCCAGCACCCAGAGGCAGAAGTGAGAGTCCAGTGGAGCTTGACTTGCCACCAAGCTGAGTTGTGGAGGGCCAGGAGGATTGGGGCTCCGAGCGTCTGAGGCTGGGTTGAAGCTGGTGCAAGTGTTCTGGTCTCTGACTTGCAGGCCTGTAGGTGTGCAAAGAGCACTGTGGTGGGTCACAAGTGTGTGAGCATTACTACAGCCACCAGCAGGCTTACTTTGTCTTATTTCAGCTGAATGCCCAGCAAATATTTACTCCCTTTATGACTTAAAATCCTAGCAATGAAACTTTCCTGAACTGGAAAAACTCTGCTCAGATTTGGGGGTTCTCCACTATTGTTTTCATTTCCCCTGATATTTTGTTTTAAACTTCTTTGTTGGTGGCCAGTAGCTTAGAATGCAGATTTTTGAAGCCCTGGGAATCTGCCTTGTTGGGCCCCCAGAGGACATGATGGTTGAGGACATGTGGTTCTGAGTGTTTTCATATCTGATGGAAGTAGCGAGAGGCTAGTCTGCTGTGTGTCTGTGACCACAGGTGGCATGGACACAATGTTCTGTGTGTTCTGGGGACTAGGTGGATATGGTTATTGTCTTCACACACTCATTTGAGGCTAAATCCGATGAGGTCTGCGCATACTGCGGCCGAGCAGGAGCTGCTGTCTGTGGTAGTGGCTTGCTGGTTAGAGGAGAACCCGCACATGGGCCTGAGTCTCTCCAGCAGGAGAGAGAACCTGATTCTAAGCCAGATCTTGTCCCAGGAGGGAGGAGTCCTTGCACAGGAGCATTGACACATGAGCTCCAGATGAAGAGCTGAATTCCTAGCTAAGGAGATGGAGGCCAGCCTCCCACAAGAGCCCTTGCCTCCTGGGTGTGATTTCAGGGAGTGCTGCTCAGATGACCACCCTCTAGTTGGTTCTGCCATTTCCATCACCCACACCCACACCCCACAATACTCCCTGGCTACCTGCTGCATTCACAGAGCTGTGCTTGCAGTGTGTGGATGGTCAAGATGCAGACACGTGGGACAGCAGTGTTTTAAAGCTTCATCAGTCATTAAGACTGAGTCTGTCAGGTCCTTTTCCCAAGTACCTGGGATGGGGCTGGATGGAAGAGGGCCCTGGGCTTTATATCTATTAGTTTATTAGCTCCTTTAGTTCTCTTGATAATCTTATTACGTAGTCATTGTCATCATTCCATTTCATAGATGAGGGGAAACTAAGGCAACAGAGGTCTTTCCCAAGTTCATGAGCAGGTGGTCAGAATCTTGAGAGAGAATAAGTTCTCTCTTCTCCAAGCCTGAACCATGTTTTTTGGCTGTCTTGGGTGGGTTACTTTTTGTTTTGGTTTGGTTTTGGTGCTGGGGATTCAGCCCAGGAGGCACATGCATGCTAACTAAGCACTTGCTCTACCACTGAGCTATCCCTTCACCCCTTTTAAGTGGGATTGTGACAGTGGCAATAGTGAAGAGTTAGTGCATATTTAGCATGTGCTAAATATTATGTTCATGTTCTGTATACATTTTTCACCCTAACCATATATCTATGCAGCAAGTACTGTTACTTACTTGCATTTCACAGATGAAATTATTTGCTCAGCAACTCCAGTTAGTAGCACAAGATTTGAACCCAGGTTTATGTACTTAAGAGCCCCAAATCTTTAGGACTGTTACCTCCCTCTCAGCATATTGGATGCCATGGGGCAGGAAGAAGTCAAAGTAGTGCCACTTGGGGAAACCTCAAAATAGCCTGTCTACTTAAATCTTCAGTCAAGCACGCTCTGTGTGTGTAGGAGGAAGTAGTCAGACGCCTCCCTGGATTTCTCCAGATAACTCCCTAGTTTCATTTTTGTTAAATGAGTCTCCAAAAGTCTTATCTCTGCCTCCTTCTCTGGGCATACATCCATTTAAGTCCGTGGAGAACTTCTGTTTTCTTCCGACTAATGGGTACTTTTCTCAAACCACCTTTGTGTCATCTCTGGCACTCTGCTGCTATCTTCAAATAGAAATGTGGTGAGGAAGGAGAGAAGAGAGACATTGGCATCACCACTTAAGTGTATGCTAAGAACTATCCAAAATCCAGGAAGATATTTACTTAGAGTAACCAGGCAATTTAAATCTGTAAGAGAATATAGACTTGAACTACGTGCATGGGTTACCAAAGCAAAATCTTTATGTACAGTTGCTGGCTTAATTTTTCTGGTTCCAGTATTTATTTCATTGCAACTTTGTGTCTGGAAAACCCATAGAAACATGTCAGGCTACACTGAGATTTCTGTGGAAAATAAGGGTTTTGACTTGCAATATGCTAGGTGTCCATGTTTAGACTGTGGCAAGACCAAGATTTGATTTGGTTTGGTTTTCTCTTTCCACATTTTTTATTGGTACATTGTAGTTGTTCATAATAAAGTATTTGTTAATTTGTTCATACATGCACACAACGTAACAAAATAATTTGGCTAATATCACTCCTCACTGCTTACCCCTTCCCTTCCCCTCCTCCCATCCCTTCATCCCTTTCTTTTACCCATCTCCTTTTGATTTTCATAAGATCCCCCTTCCTCCCGTCTTTTTCTTTTTCCTCTGTAGCTTCCACATATGAGAGAAAACACAGGACCCTTAATCTTCTGAATCTGGCTTATTTTGCTTAATATGATCTTCTCTGGTTTCATCCATTTTTCTACAAATACTATAATTTCATTTTTCTTTATGGCTGAACAAAACTCTGTTGTGTGTATACACACATTCTTTTCCTTATCCATTCACTCATGAATGCACACCTAGGCTGGTGCTATAGTTTGACTATTGTGGATTGTGCTGCTGTGACCGTGGGTATGCACGTATCACTATAGTACGAGGACTTCAGTTCTTTAGGATGAAGAGTGAGGAGTGAGATGCTAAATACTGAGGAGGGAGACCAGGGTTTTTTAAACTTTAGTTTCTGAATAGGAAGGGAAGACTGCTGTGCCTGGACTGTGTGCTGAACACTTTCTGTGGACTCTCCCAACTGTGAGCACAGACATGCACACGTGGCTTTGCTTACAGAGGTGTACGTAAGAACCTGGGGAGCCATAGGTGGACTCTCCTTCCTGCATCCCCTGCCTGAGGCTCAAGGAACTGTCCAGTACACCTCAAAACCTTCAAGGTTTGCCTTCCTCCCTGAGGCTGATGAGTCCTGCCTCTGGGACAGCCTCCCAGAAGCACCACCAGTCTCTGCACTGGGGCATGAGCCGTAAGAAAGCTTTGACCCCTGGCCACTGCCCATGAGGGTCATTGTCTGCAAAGTCATTACTTTTGAACAAGTGGCTGTGATGCCACTGCCCCAGCTCTCTGAATTATCGTTTTGCCCCACTATCTTGCCCCTGATACTGTGTCCTGTTTTTAGACTATTTCCACACCTGGGTGGTGAATAGGTCACACTCACATGCAAGTCCGATATACATGATATCTGGGAGAAAATGTCAGAACTTTGTCAGAAAGTGTCAGTACTGAGATGATAGATTATACAAATCTGAAATGACAGAGGCTTCTGGTTGGCTGCCTTTTCCTCCTGAAGGTAAGGGAGGTGCTGAAGAATTAAAGGCTAGACACTTGGGTGTGCTCTCCAATTTCAGGTAGGTGTATTTGCTGGAAGGGGAATCTCTTCCACTAAGTGATGACTGGCTTCTGATTCTTATAGTCAAGCAATCCCAGAATATAATGTTTGGAAGGTAGAAAAATCTAGCTAGAAGTTTTGAGCAGGGGAGTCAACAGGTAATTCATTTCCCAGGTGTAGAAACCCTATGGAAGTTTTCAGAGCAGATTGCCAGGCAGTTGTCCGGTACCTCTCTGTCACATTGTCATTATCTTTTCCCTCTGTATTTAACTTGGGCCCACAGGTATGTGAGCTGAATCATTGGCTATCTGCTCCCTTATGGATTTTGACAGCCAAGGTGCAATAGCTTATAAATAGCTGCTTATCTACTGAGGTACTGTCATGGAAGCCACTTTAAAAATGACCTAAAGACTTTCTTTCTCCTCAGCAGTGTTTTGATACAGGCAGTGTTTCTGTCACTACAGAGTCTGTGCATTCCACTGGATAAAGCAATGGCTGTGAAGGAAAAACACACAACCCCTCCCACAGAAGAGCCCACAGTCCCTGGAAGGAAGACAGGGACACAACTAACTGGAATCTGTGCCTGACTATAATAAATGTGATAACAGAGACATAAGTCAAGTTGTGGGGAGTACACAGAAACAGCCTGGAGGGCCCAGCAAAGATGTCACAGTGAAAATGGCTTTTGCTGGATGTTCAAGGATGGCTAGGAATATCAAGTTAATAAAGCTAAGGTAGGGTGTATTTCAGGCAGAGGGAACTTGGATTAAAACAGGGAGGAAAGAAGAGCCAACCAGGGCTGCCATGAGGAGTGAGTGAGAGATGAGGCCGAGCACACCCCCTACATTTGGAAGCAGGAGCTTCTGGGTGAGCCTCCTTCCTCCTCTGCCCCCATTCTCCTCCCACAGTGGCCAAGACCCTTCTTCAGTGCTTCCTTCCAACTTCTCTAACCCTTACAATAAGAATAAAAAAAAATTAACTTCACTCACAGTTCACTTGGAGAGATGTAATGGATTGAAAGGAAATAGCAGAATTGAGCAGGTGTCACTTCAGTTCATTGGCTCCATATTTGACACAGGTTTTGCCTGAGCATCTACTTAACATGTGGATTTAAAGTCTTCATTTTTGTATGGATCAAAGAAAAAGGTCTTTTGTTTTACCTCCTGGGAACCTATGAAAGCGCACAAAAGGCTAGGCAAGCTCAGATGTGATATGTAGTATTTCAGAATTATAAATGTGTTCTGCCAAACTTTCCAGTTTCCTTAACTCGCACCCCAAGCATTAGCAACCCATTGATAACTTGGAAGATTTGCTCTTTATTGCCTGATAAGCATGATCTGGGGTCCATGGTTCCTGCAGATATTTGATATCACAGGCAGTTTCCTGTGGCTAGGACTTGAGTCTGGTGCTCTAGGGAGCTGCCCTTGCCATCTGGGAACCACAGAACCATAGACAAGGGCAATGGACCCACCCCCCTTCTTTAGCATGTTTGGGAAGAATGCCTGCAGAGGGGCCTCATGGGTGGGTTCTTAGTCCTGTAGCTTGTTAACAGATTTAACAATTCCTTGAATCCAGGTCTTCCAATTGCAGTTCTTAGTTAATTCCATTATCCCACAGTTAACTCCCAACTGTGATGAGCTTTTCTCTAAAATGTAAAACAGATCCTCATTTCTGAGATCTTCCCCTCATCAGTGTAACATGCACAAATGCAATTATGTAAGAAAAGTATGCTTTAGACCAGCTGAAGTTAGACGATATAGTATGGAAGACACCACACTAGATTCAAGAGTTAGGAAGAATGAAACGACATCCCTCACCCAGGGGAGTCTCTGAGCCAGGGTGGAGAGGAAGACGGCCATCCTGTAGAAGCACACACAGGGCTGAATCCCACATGCCCTCTAACAGAAGCAGAAACAAGGTTTCAAAAGCTTGGAGAGAGGAGCTATTACTGTGGCATGGTGGCAGGGAGAAGAGGTTTCAGGGAGGAGTAGCATTTTCAGAAAGTGGAGGAGCCTGTGGCAGAATAGCCACTGGGAGTTCCCAGGCACCTGTCCATAAACAACCCACCAGCATGTCTCCTTCATGAGGAGAGCGCCTGCTCCAAGACCAGTGCCTGTTTTCTATTTTGTGCATAAAATAGCCTCCTATTCCTCATGAGAAGACCACCCTCACCTGTGCCAAGCAGTGGGCAAAGCCAGCAGCAGAGGATACTGCCAGGAGTATAGCCACAGCATGCCCAGGGGCCCCTGGGATCGTCTGACACTACAGATTCAGGACTCTGCTCTCCAAGATCGGAGAGCATCTGCAGTTAAGGAATCCAAGTGTGAGGATCAGAAAAACAGAAGTGGTCAGAGAGGAGGATATTGGGCCTTACCCATGGTGGCACAGTTTATGGGGTACCCAGGTATGGTTATGGTTAGGGGAGAGTTCACCTTTACCAAATAATGTGCCCACTGTCACTGAGTTAGAGACATTACTAAATGTAATCCCAGGTTTTTAATACAATGATGTCACTTTCAACTGTTGGTTGTCACAGAAAGGGATTTTTTTCCTTAATTATTTGTGCTTAATATATTCCAAAGAGTTGTCCCACAAAAGAAATCATAATCACAGCTCATATTTACTATCTACTAAATACTCCTTCATTGGGTTTGATTAATCCATTAATTCACTGATCAGTGAAACACTGAAAATTCTGCTATGTGAGTACCCCTATCCCTGTCTCAGACAAGAAACTGAGGCACAGAGCAGTTGCAATATATTTACAAAGTCTCACAGCTGGTAAATAGCTCCAGAGTCTCATGCCTTTACATTATACAGCCTTTCAGAAAAGACTCAGCATGTGATCTTGGCTGATAGTCTGGTAGTCTTGGTCATCCATACTTGAATCCTCTGAAACCTTCCTCTTGCCACAACACATATTACCTTCTGTACTGACTGAGAGGTGACATAGTCGAATGAGCCCCTACTCCTGATCTCAGACTCTCAGGATGCAGTGGACGAGGCCGAAAAATTCAAGACAAGATTACAAGTCGGTTTCATAGCACAGGAAGAGCAGAGTGCTGCAGGAGAAGGGAGAGAGATCATTCTGGCTCAGGGTACTGGAGAGATGACCACACTCTATTTGAATTGGTTCTCAACAGTTTTGTCCTGAGCTACAGGGAATTCGGGTCAGATAGGAAGGGGGTGGGTGGGTTTGATGGTTCAGGAGTCGGTGTGCCAGGTGTGAGAGGACCTGAGCACATCTCTGTGTGCTGGCACACATGCCACACTGCACCAGAAAACCGTGTGCCATTATTGAGGGGGCAGTTAGCTGCTGTTGGTTAGCTTTACTCCTTCAGCTTGGATAATAAAGAGCTAGTTAATTCTTAATGAGGTCAAAAATTGAAAGAATTTGTATCTGTGGTTTAGTTGGTAACCATGATACACTTCACCAGATTAGACAAATGAATAAATAGACATTGGAAACCAAGTAGAGAAACACAGAGAAATAGAAAGTAAGCAAAGACCTCAACCACCCTGAACAGATATCCCAAAGTCCTTGAGCCAAAGCTCCTAAGCTCTCTGCTAAGTGGGGTCTATTTGCCAGGGGCAGCCAATGAAACATGGCTGCTACATTTCCTTCCCCTCAGAAACTCAAACAAGTTACTTTTGCTGATATCTCAGCCCACATCAGATTAGTAACCTATTGTAACAAAAAGGTCTGGCTTCAGGCAGACAAGAAGAAGGAAAGCAGGGAAGGAAACCAAAAGTGGACCAGAAGCACCATATCCTGGACCATTAGTGTAGGGGCAACCGTCCTACACAGGCCTAGGGTGCTGTTTTATGTTCATTGTGGTCATCATGATGCTGTAGAGTCATTGTGTTTAGTTGACTCTCTTACAAAAGGTAGGAAAGTGGGGCTGGGGTTGTAGCTCAGTGGTAGAGCACCTGCCTAGCACCTGTGAGGCACTGGGTTCGATCCTCAGGACCACATAAAAATAAAGAGATTGTATCCATCTACAACTAAAAAACTAGGAAAGTATGTGATGTGTTCTCTGAAGTTTTCCTTCTAAAACAGTTGGAAGAAAATTTGGGGGCTCAAAGCCTAACAATTGTGCTTTCTAGAATGACCATTCTTTGATGGCCCTGCATGCATGTTGACCACTGGGATCTGGGAAACCTGGAGGGTTGTGTCCAAGCTTAGTGGTCTCTGCAGCCCGAAGATAACACACTGCACAGTGACCATGGGCTGGGATCCCTCAGGGCCTCAGACCATAAATTATCTCAGCTGAAACTTCTCCCTGCCTCACAGGAGGGCCACACAGAAGAGCCGGAAGCCGAGGAGCAAGCCCATGACCAGCAGCCCCAGCAGCAGGAAGAGTACTGACCCGTCTCAGCAGCTCTTGACACTTCCATTGTGCGTGGGAACTTTTCTTCTGGAGAATTGGAACACGTGCAGCCTCAAGCTCAACAGAAACCAGTTGTTCCCAGTCTGCCGTTACCATCAATGCACTGTTGCGTATGCCAGCCACTGCGCTTGGTTCCCATTTCCTTTGCCAAGATGCATTAGCTGACGGTCATTCTGGCCGCCTACCTGAGAGATCATAGGGTCACATACCTTCAACTTCACCATTTGGCTGCTTGAGATTGGTTCTGCTCTTTTCCTCGTTTCTTTCCAGAACAACTTTCCCTACCCCAAAACCACTTCCACCACCACCACCCCTTTTTATCCTGGTGTGAAACAATGGTAATTTGATATATGGTATTTATATTGGCATTTCTCAACCCAGTGTCACTAGATGTCACACGCATTTGTGGTGCTTTGATGTTTGCAAGTCTAACTTCTGAACATAAATTTGGTCAAAGAATTGGAACAAAGGGAAACAGATACTTGATATGAAAGCCATAATGACAGTGACTTGTGTCATGAGGGGAAACATAGGGTCAGTTTCTCCCTCTTGTCACAACACTAAAGGGAAAAAAATGGATTCAAAACTCAGACTTCAGGGCCCAGCAGTGTTCATAGAGCAGCATGTTAGACAACCACACAGTATGTTGTTAGTTTTGAAAAGACATTTACTCAAGGAAAACACCATCTCAACTTTGCCCTCTCTCCACGTACCCCTCCCCTCCCCCCCTCCTCCCCTGGTTCCCATGTTATTTTCTTTCTCAGGGTCCTCTTTGGTGGGCAGCCACTCTCCCAAGATGTTGTCATCAGTAATCTGCAGTCCACAGGGGGTCTTGGTAGGTGCAGGTCCTCCTGGCTGGTCCCTCTTCCTCCTCGTGTGGCTTTCAACCCAAATCCTGTCATCCACACTAAGGGATCCCTACTAGAGGATAACTTCAAGTGTGCAGCCCAAGCTCCAGGGTTCTGCATCATATTGCACACTGGCTGGAAGGCTGGAAGTGAAGACCTAATTAATAGGCGCATAATTCCAAGGGAGAATCCTGGTTCTGCAGTCTGGTGTTGACACTGGAATAACAGCACAGAAAAACCTATGACTCTCAATATCTTCTGGAATAAGGAATTTCCCCTCTTTAACACAAGGGCCCTCCTTGTCATTGACATTTGCTAAACCATGGCAATTCATAAACAGAGAAACATTAATGAATTAAAAGCATTCCTTATTTTTTTAACTAATATTTGCACATTTTCTTAGTCTCTTTCCAAATCTTTGCCTCCCCCCTCCCACACACACACCTTTTGACAGATGGTATCCCTTCCTGGATCATTCAATTTCACTTAATTTCTAAATTTAGGTTGACTTTCACTTGTTATTTGACTTAGCAGGTGCAACAACAACAAAATGTGCCCACCCCACTTTCCGCTTAACTGAAAAGCTTAAAATAAATTTCTGAATTGTGTATCATCAAGCTTTGAAATTTCTTTATTAAGTGATGAAATACCAACTCTAAATTCTGGCATTCAAGCTTGGCACCAAAAGAAGTCTTTCCAAAATAAATCTTTTGCAGCAAAGTGGTATTTATTGAGTTCTATGTGGAAAAGATGGCTTGTATTTTTGAGATTATTACAACACACTGTGCAGAATTGGACAGATGTTTTGTGGTGTTTGGTTTCCCTTTCTTCTCTCTCCTGCTCACTCTGCACACAGCGGCAGCTCATTTCTCTGAGGCTGGAAAGCCTGGCTCCTGGCAGTGACATCCTCCCTCACCTGGTTACAGGTAGTGGCTGTGCTATACACAGTATCTTGCTTAACAGTGTGTTGCCCTCCTGAGCCCGTTGTACTCGCTGATGTTTTACAAATAGCTCTTGTAAAGAGGCACAATAAACAACTCCTTGCAGATACTTCGGTGGTTCCTAGGCCACCATTCATCTTCCCCAACATCTCGGTAGTACCCAGTGCCAGGTGGTTCATGACCATGCTCCTGTCACGTAGATGTACATGAATGTGTACCAGAGTGTCAGGATCCAGTCTTCTCCAGAACCACTTGTTACTGTATAATTTCCACAAACCTCCCTGATGGCTTTTGCTGGAACAACTCTTGTTCTCTCCAGCTCCCCCACCTTCTCAGCTAGAGACATGTTAGCCTGTAAAGAATACCATAATCCATTCTTCCTGATGATTTGGGGCAGATTATTCATTCATTTAGAAAGAGCCATAGATTCTCTGTCCCCCATCTTAAACATCTTCTACTGTGCTTTGCCCGGATGATGTCCCAGATGCTTTGGGGAATCTTTAACAGCTGTGTTTTGGAGTCGGTCTTGGGCCGCAACCCCTGCCTCTGTATGACCACCACTTGTTTCCCACAGATAGTGGGACCCCATCGCTCTTTCATCCTGTCATTCAGGACATGGGTTCCTCCGTGCGCCACCCCCAGTAGCATGTCATCATTGCTAGGCAGAGAGGTATTCCTTGCTGTGTGCCCTGCTGCTTCCTCTCAGGAAGATGGATTTCTTTCCTTGTCCCTCCTCTCACCCACTGTTGGCTGGTTATAGCACTTCCCATTGCTGCTGTCAGATTGGAAGTGATTGAAGCAGGGGGCAAAGAGAAAGCTCATGCTCATTCTAAGCAGAAAAGCAGGAAAAAAAAAAAAAAAGACAAGACAAACACCCTGTTGACCCGAGAGAAGTAAACTCCAGAAGGGAACCAAGAATTCCTCCCTTCCCTGGTGAGTATTTCCATTATTCCGTTAAGGTTTAATATGCATTCAGATTACTTTTACTAAATAGTACACCATAAAGCTTTTGTTATATATTAAATGTAAACTGAAAGGAATGTAAACATATGTATTGTTAATTATAAATATAGATAAGTAATGACATAATAGATGAAAAAGTCTTATTCAGATGTATCACATTCATTTTACATTACCCACCTATTGTCGCATGGTAGAATAGTTTTTTGTCTCTGAATATGTGAATAACTTGACTTGCGTTGATCTTTTTACATATTTAATAAAAAAAAGTATATGTCAAAATCTGCCTGGATTTATAAATTCTTTCCTTTTATACCAAAGATCCCTTTTCAGTGCTTTTCAGAGCATGCGTATATGGGAGATTTGTGTAGATTCAATATATACCCACAGTTGTTATTGATTTACCACAGGAAAAGAAGGTGTCTTTGTATTTATTATGACTAATTGTTTCACCAGAATTACAAGTTTATATTTGATATGACATCTGTAATACCTTTTTAAAAACTTTACCAAAAAATATAAACATAAAATGTTCCCTTGGGGAAGATTCCACTTGCAACCAAACAAAATCCTAGCTCTGGCAGACCCAGCCTCTTCCATCTGGACAAGACTGTCCTGGGCAAATAGACTTGGAGAAGCAGGCAGATGTTTCTGAGTAAAGCTTTGTGGCAAAACTACTTAGTTGACAAAAACTCTTTGAATGAGTGTGTTTTGTTGCCCCCTGTTTGTTGAATTTAAAGGGTGATGATTTAATTTACAGGGTGAATGATAATTTAAAGGGTAATCATCAACATAAGCTATCCATGGAATCCAAAACCTACAGACACAGGAGTGGGTGAAAAAAAAAAAAGGAATGTATTAAAACTGGCCCAGTGTGCCACTTGCGGAGACTGTGGAACAGTTGAGCATCTTTTGAAGACCTTGGAGCCTGCAAGTGACTTGAGGGGCCACCAATACCCTTTTCACCCTGAAAGATGTCAGCTTTGCCTAAACTGCTTTCAAGCACCACCTAGAGGCCAGTTGTGTTCCTATACTATCTTTTGGCAACTCCTCCATTCACTTGCCTTTAGGCACTTTTAAGAGTGGGAAAAATAATCTGAGACAAACATACAACTCTTCTTTGCCATCCACATCCATTTGTCCCCAGGGTATGTTGGTGACAGAAGCCTGCAAGCCTTTGCCTGGGTTATGAAAAACTCATGCTCAAAGCACACGTGTTTTTCATTTACTTCATCAACACTGGTACTTTAAACACTGGATCTTAGACTTTTGTGCACAAATAGTCAAAAATATACAGAGTTGAGCTTATTCCAAAGGTATGTTGGTAGACTCTAGGAAACCTGTCACTGTTGGTTCAAATGTGATAAAATAACATATGAGTGTTAGTTTTTCATCACTGTGACCGGAATACCTGATGAGAACAACTTAGAGGAGGAAAGAATCATTTTTGGCTCACTGTTTCAGAGGATTCAGTTCATGGCAGCTGGGCAACAGAACAAGATAGGGGGTTGGGATAGCTACAATTCCCCACATCATACCCCCAGTGACTTCCTCCAGCCTTCCCCAACCAGCCTATAGTTTTTACCACGTCCCAGTAGTCTTCACAGTATTCATGCATTAAATGGATTAATCCACTGATGCAGTCAGAGCCCTCATGATCCAGTCTTTTCACCTCTGATCAAGGCTGCATTGCCTAACACTTAAGTTTTGGAGGGTCGTTCTTGAACCAAACCATAACAACATGCTTGTTCCATTTGACTAAATCTGAGATCATCTCTAAAATGCTACTGATACTACGGGAAAGCTTCTAAGTCCAGAGACAAAATAAACAATTGTGGAATCCCACTGTTTGAATTATAAAATGCCAATTGGTTTTCTAAACACATACAACTTAGTGTGTTTCTTCCTTCTGACTGTGAGAACACAATTACTGTGATCGTGAAGGCTGCTACCACTCGTAAACATCACTGACCCATTTATTTTCTCAGCACTAAGGCAATTCTGCCCAATAGCACAAATGTTGGATCAGAGTATCTCCTTGGATGTCTAACAACCTGTTTCACTGAACTGTGAACTCATAAAGGATGTTCTTAAAAGAACTTTGACTTGATCTGATAAAGAGAAGCAAAGCCTAAAGAGAAAATTCACTGATTCCTGGAGAACCCTCATGTGGCAACAGGACTTGGGGGTCACAAGATTGCCCAAGGCCAGACCTCTGGGCTGTCTCTCAGACCCCATGTCTGTGTAGGTGAGTGTACATAGAAAGTGCACTGTGGAGGCTGAGTTTGCATCTGTGCTGTGTGTAAGGTGTATGAGCAGAATGGAAGGCCCAACTGAAGGTAATTTATTGGATTTTTTTTCTCTCCAATGAAAGAAAATGTTAAACATTCAGCTTGCCAACTTCTGATTTTTTGAACAGGTTTCTTGTGACCCCTTTATCAAAACTGGGTATAAATTCAGTGTTTTTAAAGGGTTATGACACATTAATGTTATTTTAAATTTTTTATTTTCAGTAGTAACTAATCCCAGGACCTCAATGTATTCTTTTCCAGAAAACAGAGTTACACACACACTTCCTTCTGAGCAGCAAATTCCCCTGATCTCTTTACCCTGTGGCATTTCTTTAGGTCTTGAAGGTTATCTGTACAAAATTAAAATTTTTTGAAGCTATGTTTCTCTTAGTCAGTAAAAGGTTTTGGTCAACACTAAAATCAATCTTTATTTAGAAAATAATCAAAAGTTCCCATAAATATGTTCAGAATTTTATTCTGACCCAAATTCATGGCTTACTAGGATGCTCTCTTCCAATCTGACATGGATGACCACCTACTACAGGAACAGCTTTTTAATAGCTTAAAAGATTTTTCAGAAAAAGACCCCAGAAAATGAGTTTATAACTTAATTCTTACAGGCTGAGTTGTGTCAAGATAAGCGCTGAGGTCTCCTTCTGTGGCAGACATAGAAGTTGTCATCACCTGAGCTTAGAAAGCAAATGTGAAGTGCACGCCTGTAATCCCAGCAGTTGGGAGGCTGAAGCAGGAGAATTGCAAGTTTAAAGCCAGCCTCAGCAACAGCGAGGCAGGAAGCAACTCAATGAGAACCTGTCTCTAAACAAAATAGAGCTGAGGATGTAGCTCAGTGGTTGAGTGCTCCTGAGTTCCATTCCCAGTACGCACCCACCCACCCACCCCCCAAAAAAAAAGAAATGTAAATTCTTCCTGGGAAATTTTTCAATTTTTCTTGAGACAGTGGTTTTGAAATCTCACAAGATGCTGCCCCATCATACCTAAGAGATCATCACAACATCCACAGTTTTGTTTAGTTTCACTTTTTCTACAAATTTGGATTCCACTAAGTTAGAATGAGAAGCATTCCTTTTAAACCAAAAATGTAACCAGCACAGAGTGGATGGCTATGTTTGTCACAGTCATGGTAAATATAAGTTGTCTTTTTTGAAAAAAACAATGATGGAAATCAAGAGGCAAATCAGTTACACAGTTATGGCTCCACAGTTTTTACTGAGCAAAAACTAAAGTTGTAGATGACGCCTAGTTAAAGCACATGATTTTGATTTCTAGTAGCCAGTTTACATTCAACTTGAAAACTACCTTGAACTGTAGTACTCGCAGTACATAGCAGTATGAGCTTCATCTGGCTGCTAAGAAGAGAATGGTGGTCACAACCTATCATGCTTCTGTTCAACACACTGCTTTCCAGGCTGCTATGAGTGTGTCTTGCATCATTTTCTTGTGTGTGTGTGTGTGCTCTATGCTGCATTCCACAAAGCAGGGGGTAAAAAAAATGAATCTATGCACAAAACCACCCCCAAATTAATGGGTGTTCTTGTAGCATTAAACTGATGACAAGGTTTTGGAAACCTAGAATGAGGCTCCTCCAGGATTGTACCTATCAAAGTTGGAGCTATGCTTGCAACTCTGCACAAGCTGCTCCTCTTCACTAGGAGTCCTGTTACGTAGTTTTCCTTCTGTAGGAAAGAAAGAAAGAAGATCCCTACATCCGTGAAGTCACTTGTTCCTGTTTCAAAAATAGCCTAGAGGAGACCCGATCATATCATTAGTCCCAGACATGGCCCAGTAAGGACAGCCCTTACATAATGAGGTTAGTGTGAGGCAGGAACTACTTGCTCCCTTTGTGGGACAGGCAAGGTGAGAGGCTAGGCCCCAGGGGAGGGGATGAGGCAGAGACTAGAGGGACCATTGCAGGATGACCACACCATCCACACAAGAGAGAGGCTCCAAGCATCTTCCCGTTGTGCAAGAGTATTTGGTCATTTGGCCTATTGCCATTACTTCTCTGGAGAAGTCATGCCCTGGAGACCAGAGAACAGACTGGCTGCTGCTTTACAGAAAGGTGTTCTTTCATGGTCCCTTCTTCACTGAAAAAGATGTTCAAGTGTCAAACTCAATTGGCTTCCCAAGAAAGAGGAGAGGGAAATTACCATATGCAGCCTTCCTTTATAACTAACATTTAGTAAAGCTGCTAATACTACTTAAGAAAGACCCCAACAAAAATTTAAGCTAAAAGCCCCAGTGGACGGGAAGAGTGAGTATTTTTTTTTAATTCTCCAATTTAGCTGTTTCTAAAAGCAGAGCACCAACTCAAGAACTCTTTCCCAGACATTATTACTGTATGTATGTATGTGACTATATGACCAAGGTGATTCTACAATATGTATACTCAGAAAAATGAGAAACTATATCCCATCTATGTATGGTAAAGTGTATAAGTGTATTCTACTGTCATGTATAACTAATTAAAACAAATAATAAGAAAAGAACTTTTTCCTCCTAAAATATATCACTATCCCTATCCTAATGGAACTCTAAAGAGACATTCTAGATCCATTAAGTTTAGGTTACCTGCTTTAGTCTAAAAAAGTAAACTAAAGCCATTTTTAGGCACTTAATTACACGTAAAGGAATCAGAACAAAGAAATTAGGAAGGAGGGAAAAGATAAAGACAGTAGCCTTACACAATCTTCTTGACTCTCCTAGGACTAAAGGGATCACAAAGTTACCTCTGAACTTCCTGGTAGCCAACATGGAGAGGAACAAAATCATGACTCAAGTTTAAATGCCTTCAGATAAAGACAAGTCATTTACATAGAGGTGCAAATACTTAGGCCTGGGAGAAATTTGTGCATGGCTCCTCCTAGGTAGAAACCAAATGAGGTAGGGAACCAACCTTAACAACATATCACAGCACATAGAGTGACAGTCTATTTGGCCCTCTTCCAACTATCCCTGGGGACATCATGCTCAGGTACAGTTCAGTAAAAGCAGTCTACCAGAGACCAAAGCTGTACAGGTAACAGCACCCAGGGCAAGGCTGCATCCTAGGATAAAGGTACAGTATAAGAGGGTGGTGGGAAGACAAGCTCTGCTTCTTTAGTATGGATTCAGGTGGACACTGACTGGCAGAGGGTGACCCTCTCCTGCCTGACCAATGAGTACTAGAGGGCAGATGCTGAATGTTGTTGACCAAGACTCAAGCTCGGTCAGCAAATCTAGGGTGGGGCTGCTCTCAGGTGACAGTGGGGATCCTTACCAGAAAGCACTGCCCCCTCATGGGGACCCAGAGGCCAGCCAGGAGCAGGGGCACAGCTTTCCCCAGAAGTATAGTAAGAGCAAGACTTAAGTGAATTTATTTTTGCTGGTTTGGTTTTTCATTTATCCTCGGCAGTTTACCAAGAGGAAAATTTTCAGTGAAGATTACAAAACTATTGGCTTTCCTTCCTGTCACCCTCAAAATTATCCTGGAGAAATTCCACCGACAATTGGTTTGTTTTTCAAGTCAAAACATAAGTCTGGAGAGGAAAAGGGGATAATATTTTAATAAAAGTTTTACTATATCTATAAAACCCTTTGGTCACAAAATGGTTTCACACATGATAATCATGTAGAGGAGAAAGAGAATAAGCTTTGAAAATTATCTGAACCAGATTCAAATCCCAGCTATTGTGACCTCTAGCTATGTGATATTAAATAAATTTCAAATCAGTTCTTAGCTTCCCTTGCCTCATCTGAATATATAGATCATACCTACCTTGCAAAAATTGTTTTGAAAAATAAATAGAAGTTATGTATATAGAATACCTTGCACATGGTAGAGAATTACTAAATGATGACTATTATTACTAATTTTGGTTTTAATAGCCGTCCTATGAGAAAGGTGATATTATTAACATTACTCTGATGTTAGACACTTCAATACTGCTCCTGCTCCCAGCACTTCTGCAGAAGGAGTGGCCCTAGTTATCATACATTACATGGTCCAGAGCAAGCCTCATTACCCAGAGGATGTCAGTATTTAGGTGTGTGCTCGGCCTCAGAGGATGCAGACAATGCAGAGAGAAGGGGACCACGAGGAAAGTTGATGGCATGCTGATGTTAAACATAAGCTGTTGCTCTGAAATAGAAAAAAAAAATGATGAAAGTACCCAATGAAATAGAGAGCAGACACTCAGGAAAGAACCAAGGAATATTTTAGCTAAGACTTTCTCAGATTCAGTTGCTTAGTTTTAAGAGGCCACATGTATGTGTAAGAGGTAACTTAAGCGGTAACTTAACTGCATCTCTCTTCCTTGCAATCCAAGACATTCTCATGAGATTAGGATCTTGAAAGGGAATAACTTGTCCAAGTTTATAGAACAGAAGGGATCTTCAGGACAGTTCAGTGCCAAGCCCAGCTGAGCTCCTGGCTGACAGCCAGCTTACCTACCAGCTTTGTATGAGAAGAAGCCGTCCTAGTTTTCACCTCCTTGAGTCTTCATAGGACTGTGAGCATTCATCCATCAGACAGCAGCCACAGCAGAGACCCCAGGAACTGTGCAGCTATTCCATAGGATCATGAGAGAGAGTAATAAATTGGCTTAAGTCACAAAGTTAAGGACAACATGTTACACTGCAATAGATAAGGGGGACAATATAGATGATGGACAGATTTTATCTTGTACAGGCATTATGCAAAAAAGAATGTAAACCGAGACACGTTTCTACTAGAGCAGTTGTAGAATAATTTGGACACATCTCTTTGGTAAATTTCATAAGATGTAAATGTAAAATGAGGGAATTTGACTAGGTGATTTCTCAGACCCCTTCGGAGTCTTACAAATTCTGATTCTCAATAAACTGCACTGAATTCTGATTCTTAATAAATTGCATAACAAAAAAATATGGACCCTAAGAGAGAGTTCCAGTGGATAGAGGTGGGGGGTGCATTCAAGTAAAACTATTGTTTGATCGATTCCCGCTTCCAAGCATATAGTAGATCTCAAAAAAAAAAAAAATGTCGTTTGAATTGAAATATCACTTTCATGGGTACTTCAATTTACTTTGTTTTTTTCAGTTATTTGATCTGAGGTCACTTCCTATGCAAATGATAGAAGAGGAGTCATAAACACTGATAGGCCCAAAGTGAATTTTCAACATGAATTTAAAAGGTGGGGAGGGACTTGGTTATATTTTGTTCCATCACTCTCCTTTTACACTTATACCCAAATCTCCAAAGCTTTCTAGCCAAAGGTTCCTTTTAACCAACCTGCCATCTCTTAGCCCTCCCAGAGCTGTTGAGCAGGGGGCAGCCACAGGTAAGTCATGTGTTACATAACACACTCACATTTTGCATTACCACTTTTCCACCAGAAGAACCTGTCTCCACAACATTTAGGTCCCCCTTTCTTTTTTTTTACTCACTCCCCACAAAAAAAATATATATATATATTTACCACACACACACTTGTCATAGCCATGGCACAGTTTTTGAAGCAGTAGATGGGACAAGTGTTAATTTGTTCAGCTTCTCCAAAGGTCCTGCAGTGGCAGGAAGACCACAGAGCCAGGAGAAACAGAGCCAATGAAAGAGCTCTGATGTCACTTATCTGGCCAACAACACTCTGCACTGATGGTCAAACCAACACATGTCCAGGTGACCAGGGAGGTGGTGTAGGCAAAAAGACTCATTTAAAGTCACCATTATCTATAAGCTTCCCTTTATTCCTGCCCTGACCTCTCCCCCAAACTTCCATCTCCTGAAAATGCCTTCTTTGTATTGAGTACTAGAAAACCTGGGCTCTTTCCAGAGGGGAAGTTATGGGAAATGCTTCCTTTGGACAGATTTCTTCTTTGCTTGTGATTTAAAAAACAGCTCAGGAGTAATTTAAAACACATATTTTACTGGACATACTGTTCACTTTCAACACAGAAATCAGACTACATTCTTTTCTCTGTATTACCAACTTCTGAATATCCAAGGAGGAAACCTAGCCATTGCCTCATTCATCAGGATAATGGCTCCCAATTGCCTGGTGAAACCTATAGCTCACTCTGTTTTAACCACCTTTGATGACAAGCAGTGGCAAAGATGATTATTTTTATGGTTTTAATGTGCCCCCCTCCCCAAAAGCATATGTTGTAAACTTAATCCCCAGTGCAAAAGTGTTGGGAGGTTGGACCAAATGAGAGGTGTTTAGGTCATGAGGGTGGAGCCCGCAAATGGATTCGTGCTGATTATAAAAGGCTTTGAAACTGCGAGTTTGATTTCTTGCTTTCTTATACCTATGTGAAGTCTTCTGCCATGGGATGACACAGCCAGATGCATGTCCCCTTAACCTTGGACTTCCCAGCCTCTGGAACTATAAGTAATAAATCTCTGATCTAAATTAATTACCCAGTCCCAAATATTCTGTTTTAGCAGACTAAGACAAAGACCCAGTAGGTGGTCAGTTCCCTAACACTTTTCACAGTGATTTTTCTCCTAGCACAGTTAGATAAATCCATCCTTGAAGCCTGGCAGATTATTGAGCTATTAATTGAAACTTATTCAGTTTCCTTCTCTGGAACAGAAATAATAACAGTTGCACAATTGTATGTCCACAATGTAGTATGTAAGAGACACTCATTAAGTAATAGTTATATACATGAGCATTCAGCATAATGTATGACTACCTATTACATATTTATTAGTGAAATTATTTGGCTAATTTCTAAACTTTTCACAACCAGATGCAATGCACCATAACCGAATAGACTGTTTGGCTCCCCATCCTAATCTAGACCTAGAACAATAACTGATACAATGAAGGTTCACTGTACACTTATTAATGAATTAAAAGTGTTTATATATAATGCAGTTATGAAGATTTAATAAAATAATTATGAAAGAGTTTAACAGTGTGCCTTGGTTTTGTCAGCTTTTATGTCTCTGTGACCAAAAGACCTGACAAGAACAATTAAAAGAGGAGAGGCTTATCTTGGCTCATTTCAGAAGTTCAGTCCAGGGTCAGCTGACTCCATAACTCCAGCCCAAGGTGAGGTGGAACATAGTGGCAGAATGGCACAGCATAAGAAAACACTCAGGACATGGCAACAAAGAAGCAGAGAGAGAGAGAGAGAGAGAGAGAGAGAGAGAGAGAGAAGAGAGAGAGGGAGCGAGCTCTGCTCACCAGGGACAACATACAAACCCCTGAGATTAGCTGTGGAGGGTGGATTTGATACTGTTTCTCTGAATCCATCCCTGAGACAAAGTGTGATGTGAAAGGGAGATACTTTGTACTTTCTAGAGAAAGAGACAGCCATTCAGAGATAGTGTCTACACATGTGCTCCTTTTTAGATCCCCACAACTACCATTTTCAATACTAATTGTAAATTCCTGCCTCCCCTCCTGACAGTTCACCCACCTGCCATACACTTAACTCTGCTGACTTAAGTGTATGAGCAAGGACTTCCACAATTAACTGATAGGTAATAAGCCTCCTGCTCAACCCTAAGCAAGAGAAATCTTTGGATCTACACATTCTATATTGTTTCTTTTGACAGAAATGGAACTGGAGATTGTAATTGATTCTTAGTCACAGAAGAGACCTGTGTTACAACAGGTTTTTCTTGAAGGCCATTATTTCTTAACACATTATATCATGATTACTGATGTTGAAGCCTGTGGTCACACTATGTTCTAATTTAGGGGTGAGACCATTTTCATTTATTCTTCCACATCCCCAGCATCTAGCAATGTTGAACACATGGCAAAACTCAGTTTACCAAATAAAAATAAAAGAAAGGAGGGAAAGATACAATGATAGAATTCAACATCAGAGTTATTTCCTATAGATCCCTTTTGCCCTCCTATAACACAGAGAATAAAAATTTAATTTTATATTAGAGAAAATTATAGTTCAGGAGATCAGAACGAGAGAGAGGAAAACAGACTTTGAGAAAAAAACAGAAATGTAACCTGAGTCTCATAAGAATAGAAACTTAACATCATGAGTTTTTAAAAAACTACCACTCTATCATATATTGAATTCCACCAATAATTATTAGATACTCATTATATAATAACAGTTCATTTTAAACTTTTCTTACACAAGCCTCAAAACCAAAACTAAAAGACTATGAACAATTTTTTAAAAAGTAGAGTTAGAAAAATAATTAAAAGGGCTAGAGATGTAGCTCAAGGATACAGCATTTGCCTAGAATGAATGAGGCCCTGGGTTCAATTCCCAGTACTGCCAAAAAATAAAAAAATTTAGAAACCTTCTGCACAAATGATTCTCAAAATGTGATCCCAAGACCTTGGGAATCCCCAGAAGCCTGTTACTGAGTCCTTGGAATCAAAACTGTCTTCATGATGACACTAAGATATTATTTGTTTTTTTCATTCTTATTCTTCCACTGGTATACAATGGATCTTTCCCAAGTTTACATGGGGTGTGGTATTGAGAAACTGATGTGACTCCATTTTTGAGAAACCAGCCTCTACCTCAGAGCAAAGCCTGTCCAAGGAAGGGGCCATGACCCTTGTCCTTAGAAAAAAACCCACAGAGCACTCCTAAGCACATACCTATCCTGCTAAGTTGTTTATCTACAAATAACAGGAGAGATCTGCAGCGCCAGGTGTCCCTGACTCAGTTAGGCTAGGTGAGGACCCATAGCAACCCTCTAGCAACCACCAATCAGCATGAGACAGGGAAAATACCTGGGATGCCAGATGATTCCCCCAGTAGTTTATGGTTGATAACATGTTGGGAAACCATGTAGTGCAGCATATACTCCCCTCGTGGTTTAAACCAATCAGTTCAAATGAATCCCCCTGTTGTACTAACCAATCACCCCTACTCAACTTGTTCTGGCCAGTAAATGTGCTAATCAATGTTAAGAGTTATTGTTTGATTTTCCCATGGTATGGAATGATTTGCTGTGTGATGTTGTGACACATAGAGTATCCCCCCAAAACCTATAAAATCTCACTGAACAAAGGATCAGGACTCACTCCCTGGGACCGTTGCATCAGAAATGGTTGTGAGTCCAGACTCGAGCTTGCAATAAAGACTCTTGTGTGATTGCATCGGATTTGGCTCCTGGAGATCTATTGGGGTCCCACGAATCTGGCATTACAGTATCACAGCAGACAGAATGCAGAAGTAGATACTATAGTCCAACTGGAAGGAGGCAGTGTTTCTGGTAATTACGAACAAGCAGGTTGAGATTGAGGAAGAGTTGAATGCTATTGGATGGCAGGTACTGAAAATGGAGATGTCCTGCAGACATTTGGAAATATGAATTGCAGTGGAGGTGAATGGTCAGAACAAATCACACAGATGTGAAGTTTAGCCCTCAGTAGCAACATGAAGCATCCCAAATGTGAGTAGATCCTCAAAAATAAGTGAATGTGGAACATGAAACTGTTTTTCCAACAAGAACCTGGGAGAAGGGATACCTTTTGGAGTGGGAGATGTTAGGAAAGGCCCACTCAGGAACCAGAATAATGCAGCCTGAAGAGTATCTTAGCATGACAAAGCCATTGTATGGGTGGAAGGTAGAAGGAAGAACAAAAGAGGGAAAGAAGAAAAAACAGAGGGATAGCTTTGAGGAGGATTGACTGGTCAACAACATCAAGTCCACAGAATAGTCAGAAGTGATAAATTCTGAAAAGTTAATGGATTTGACAAGAATTGGGTCGTTGTTTGCCTTAAAAGAGAATTTTTAGTAAAAAAAAAAATGCACGTAAAAAACAACACACAAAAACTTCATGGTGAAAAAATTCTCAAAGTCAAAGGAAGGAAATAAAAAGGATGAGAGAAAGAAAAGAAAAGAAAATTCAGCAACAATATCTATTTAAGCCAAGATCACCTATATACAGGCATGAAGGAAATTCTCAAAGTCCTCAAGAGCCACTGACAGTGAAGGCTGGTAGGTACCAGGACCACAGGTGCTGATCTTCAAACCACCCTGCCCCTAAGACTATTTCCTGGCCCATCAAAATGAAATCCTAAGGAATCTACATTAGAAAATATTAGGGTTATGAGGTAAAAGTTTAAGAGATATATTCTGATCAGATGTTATTTAAAAGGAAATACATAGATTTGAATAGACTTTCTTCTGGCTATGGAGTATAAATAACAAATCCAAGTAGCAGAATTTCATATAGGAAAAGGAATTGCTATGACAACTACAACTCAGCCTCCACAGAAAATATAAATAGGAACCAGAATGAGAAAATTATAGAGAAATGTGATTTTCTCTGATTTGGAAACAATTTCAACTATAATTCTTTAATTCTTTATTATTCTTGCTTGTTTGGCTCTGGAATGAGAACATGAAAATACCCCTCAATTTCAATAACTTTTTTTGTATTACAAACTAAAGAGCAGACCATCATTTATTAAAATCAATCTGAAAACCCAGACCATCTAGAGACAAGACTTGCTCCATTAAAATACCCTTCTTGCCTCCACTATTAACTTCTGATATTTAAAGAATCACACAACATTAAAGAATAGACTTCATTAGGCGCATTATATTGCAGGTCAAATAGTGAAGGCAACACAACAGGGAATGTAAAATCACTGCATCTTTCACTGCCAGATCATAAAGCTTCAAATCAGTTGTAAGGACCCAAGTTTTTATACCTCTTCCCTAGGATTTATGTTTAACTAAATTCCTGACTCCTTCTATTAGGTTGCTGTTTATTTAGTTAGTGAGTAAAGGTAGACCAGGGCAGGGTTCCGTATCCTCAGCTCCTCTTGGGATAACCAAGGTACTTTCTGGAGCCCAGTCTTCTAAAGCTAGAACAATGAGACCCACAAGCCCAGTTCAGTATCCAGTGATTTGATCTTATGCAGAGTGCATTTGCCTTAAGATATTTTCATTGCAAAGTAAGCAGGCTGGTTACATAGAGATCTGCAATTAGCTGGTTTTCAAAGCCTATCTAGGGCCCTTAAGAGTTCTGCTCCTTCCTGCCCTTGAATACTCACTAGCTCACTCCAGCATCCTCAGATACCTTGTGGTAACCTTATACCCAGCTTTTTTTTTCTCTGTGCTCCATCTTATTTCTCATCTGTCTGGCACCCCACTAGAGCTTCAGCCTGGATGCTGTCTTTAATCTGCCATGTCTCTGCTCTGCAGCCCAAAGGCCAAGCCAGCGCTGCCCTTCCCCTAAATCCATATCTACCTTCAGACATTGCAATCTTTTGGCATTCTGAGCAATGTCTTTGCAGGGCCAGGTGATCTGAACATGGAACAGATCTAACTACAGGTATTCTCTGACAGTACTGAGCTTCCTCCTGTTCCACTCAAATCCTTTTCCAGGAAAGTGACATTACTGAGATATTATGATCCCATTCACACTGGAGAAAGCAACACATAAAGGAATATAAATCTTCTAGGTTGCCAGCTAGAAAGTAAGGAGAGGAAACGAGAAGGTAGGAGACACCAAAGAGAACAAAACATCATAAAAATTATCTTTAAGGTCTTCTCCTGCTAGGCCTTACACGTACACACACACACACACACACACACACACACACACACACACACACTGCACAAACACACATAAAATGCCTATTAGAAGATTTTCTAGTGATTATGCTAACTCTAAGAAGTCCAATATTCTTTCATCTTTACTATACCGAAGTATTTGAGCTAAATGTTATCTTTTAAAAACATCAATATCCTGTTAAGCATACTCTGGTTTCCTTGCCTCTCAGCTGTTTCTCCTCCCACCTCTGATCTTCTACCACCCACTAAACAAGAGACAAGCCCATAACATAGATGAGAAACGAGGGTGCAAGAAGTTCTGGTGTTGCCTTTAATCTACTTCAGTGTTGTTTGTGCCCCAGGCCCAGCTGAGAACAGTGATCTCTCTTAGGAAAGATGTCTCTCTAGACACACGACCTTGGTCAAGGAGAATTTCACCATGTCCATTTCTTTTTCAAAAAAAAAAAAAATCTAAGAAATTGGAAACTGCCATAAAACTAGGGAGTTTCACAGTTGAACTGCAAATTCAGACTATTCTGAATCAATAGCCCTTACTCTTTCCTCTAGTACCTTCTATTTTACCTTTTTTGGGTTAACTTTACTTGTAAAGTCTGTGCATAGTCTGCATAAAGGCAAAAATGCATAAAGACTTATAATGGCAGCCTAAAGGGAAAAAACAGATATAAATAAAGATTTATTATGATTCCACAATGATAAGTTGTACTAAAGTAAAAATAATAGAAACATTGTACTGTCATATTATAAAGTTATATAGTTCTTTACCCCACATACATTAATTGTTGCCTGTACTGGTAGTAGAACCACTAAGATAAAAATTGGTGGTAGTGTTATTATAGTCCATATATATTATTTTAGAATGCCAGCTAGCACAGGTTGTTTGAGTTTTTTTAGACCAGATGCCCGGCATTTCTAATGAGCACATGATAGAAATTTTAAATTTCAAAGAAAATGTCAACGTCAAAACAATAAATGATTTTAAATATTCCTCCCACATAATGCTGATTCTATATGCCATGACCAAGTGTTCACATGCAATCATCAACAAGTTCACTGGCACACAGTGGACTTTAATGATGTGATAAATCCCAAATGACTAATTCAATAATCAAGCTCTTCAGGTAATGTCCATCCTTAAAGGACTGAATTAAATGCACTAATAGAGCAACTACTGCACTAATAGAGCATCTAGGAGTGACAAAAGGCTGTGGAAATCATATAGGACAATTTTCCATCCAGTGCATGAGTCTAAGATCCTCACCATGTAGTCACCTGGATGCATGCCAGAGTGATGCCAGTTACCTGGAAGTACTGACCAATAGCTCCCTACATCCCAGGAGTGGCCACCATTCCATCTTGGATAGCCCTGACTGTTTCATGACTAGTTATAACTGCCAGAGTAAACAAATCAGTGATTGATCTGAGGATACGATATGTGTTTATTTTCCTCAGTAACACAAATAAACAAGAATGTCTGCAATCAAGTAAAGCTAAAGGGCATACAAACATAATTTGTTTAGACTAGTTTAAGCAGATTAGGTCACAAGGCCAGCAAAGAAACAATGCATAAATCATATAAACAGGCACACATTTTGCATTCACACTGAGCTGTGTGTTTTCCCTTTAAATAAAACACAAGCACACACACACACACACACAGAGACACACACACACACACACACACACACACACACACCCTTTTTAGATGTGAATTCAGTACTGATAGGTTCATGGAGCATTTTGGCCAAAGGAGCTGGGTTACAGAGTCATGGATATACTGGATCCTCCTCCCACTAGCTGACCTAGAAAGAGGTATATTACAGTATGGAGCTGAAACTGAGCAATGTGAAAGTTGCTGCACTACTCAGATGATTTGTGAAATTCTCTGAAATAGTGCAAACAAAAGAGAGAACTAGCTTTTATGTAGAAAATAAATGCACTGTGAACTTAAAATGTGTTAATAGATGATATCTCACCCATGCTACAGACATTCAGGTAATGAAGTGACACTTATACTAGTCAAAACAAGGACAGTTAGGAAGGCTATTTTTTTAGCTTATAAATGACTAATTTTTCATCTTTCATATTTTTGTTTATTTTTCCACATCTTTTCTCAGAGGGAAGGTTTTTCCCTCAAACAGTGGAACAGATTAAGGGTTTGTAATCTAAGTAAATAACCTAAATATATCTTTTCTCCGTGTACATACACAAGATTACAACTTGTATGCTCTGAGTTTAATGAACACTACAGTTAGACTGTTTCCCATTAAAAGAGAAGGGGAGTAGGGCAGAAATTCAATAAATGTTCAAGTAAAATATAGCCATCCTAACATCTGTGTCATATTAGAGGAGACACAAGACAAAACATTGACTCTTGAGGTTAAATCTAAATTTCCTGCTGTAGTTCTGAAAGAGCTTGAGCGTCTAGATCAAAAAAGCAACAAAGAAAATGGAACCCAAAGGTATTAAAGCATGTTTCAAAAGCTATTAAATGCTGACAGTTCTTTCTTTCTTTTTTTAATATTTTTTTAGTTGTAGATAGACACAATACCTTTATTTATTTGTTTTTATTTTTATGTGATGCCTGGGATCAAACCCAGTGCCTCAAACATGCTCGGCAAGTACTCTACCACTGAGCCACAACCCTGGCCCCTGACAGTTATTTCTATCAAACGCCAAAATTCTATCATAGAATAAAGTCCAGATCTCCAAAAAAAAAAAAATCAGCAAGAATTCTGCACAGTGCTCAAGACTTTTTTGTTAAGTTAGGAAAGACACACCTGGGGTCTGTATGTCTTAGGAAGTAGCAAAGTACCTCTGACTTACTTCTCTATGGAATGTTACTGAATTTCCTCATCTTCCTCTCTAATAGTTTGTGGGGTTTTCTGTGTTTTTTGTTTGTTTGTTTGTTGTTTTGTTGCTTTGTTTTGTTTTGTTTTGTTGTTTTGTATGAGGATTGAACCCAGAAATGTTTTACCACTAAGCTATCTCCCCAGTTCTATTTATCTATTTACTTATTTTTAACTTTGAGGCAGGGTTTCTGAGTTTGGTCTTAAACTTGCAATCCTCCTGCCTCAGCCTCCTGAGTCATATTACAGGCATGTGTCACCATGACTGGCCTCTCTAGCATATTCTTACATCACTCTTAAATTTTAAAAGATAGTATTTCACTCTGTTTTTAGAATCAATCAGTCTTTAATTTCATAACCCACACTGCAAAAAGAAAACCCAAGCCTTTGATGGAATAAAGGGCAATAAGCAAGAAATCTCACAGAAAAAAAAATAACTAACAAAACATGTGGTCAGAACCAGGACTCAGGGGACTGTCCTCAAGTCTACAGTTGGGAGCCTGCAACCTCTTCCTTATCAAGCTTTTAAGGAAGTAAGGCTAATCTTCTTTGTGGGTATATGGAAGCTCATGTAAAATGCTGACATTGACCAAAAGTATACACACAAGTGTGTACACCAGCACACACAGATACACAGATGAAGAGTTGGTTATTTTGAACAACTTGGAATGAAAAATCCACTCTAACAAAATTCTATCATAGAATAAAGTCCAGATCTCCAAATCTTATACATTAGAAAAACTTTCTGAGAATCTCATAAAGATTCTGGTTGAATTAAAGAACAGAGATTAGGAAAGGTTTACGATAAAGTCATTTTAGACAAGCCTTACTATCAATTTATTATTTCAGTATCTAAGAAATCTAGATTCTATGTTTGATTTTCAAATTTTTATTAACCTTCTATTATAGTCCCCCTGTTATTCTTTAAACAACACTAGTTAATCCTACTCATCTCCTTGGTTGGCTTCTGCCCTTGATGTTGAAAGGTCTCTGGACTCAGCTCTTGGTTCCTTTCTCTGTCATGACTGGCTCCTTTGGAGAGCTCATCCAAGCTCCCAAATTTAGACTCTCTCCTAAATGCTAGACTGCTATCAACTGCCCATTTAATATCTCCAATTGTATATCTAATAGGCATCTCAAGGTTAACAGGTCCCAAATTGAACTCCTGATTTCTGTCTACTCCATCCCATAATGTCCCTACAGGCTTCCAGTTCTCAGCTGATGTCAACTCCATCTTCAAGTTGCTCAAGACAAAAACCTTAGTGTCACATTTGATTCTCATTCCACATTCAATCCACGGGGGGATGGGGGGGAACTATATTGGTATAAGAACATCATCAAGAAAATAGCATATCCAGAATCTAATCCATTCCCTATCACTTTCATAGCCATTATCCTAATGAAGGTTCATTATTTCTCACCTGGGTTACCCCAATGGCTTCCTAAATGGTCTCTCTTCTTTTATTTTTGCCTCCCGGAGATCCTCACTTTAAACACCAATGATACTATGCCATTCGTCTGCTTGAACTCTGCCGTGACTCCCCATTTCACTCAGATACAAACAAAAGTCTCACAATGGCCATATTTCCAACTTCTTCCCCTTGGTCAACTTGCTCCTATCAAAATGACCACCTGCCTGTTCCTACTGTGTAGGCACGTTCCTCCCTCAGACCCTCTGTATAGGTGTTTCTCTTTTCCCAGAATGCTTTTTCCGCAAAGCCACACACTACTCTCACCTCCTTTAAGTCTTTGCTTCACTGTCCCCTTCTTAGTGAGGCCTGTCATGAATACCCACTTAGAATTGCAACTGCCCTCCCTCTAGTGTTCCCATTCTGGTTTTCTCTCCTACCATACATTATCTTCCCCCTCAGAAGTATTTATCACCTTCTGACATACTGTCTCCTTTACTGATGTTCTGTCTCCTCCCAACACACACACACACACACACACACACACACACACAGAATGTAAGCTCCATGAGGGCAGTGATATTTGTGTTCGCTGATATATTCCAAGTGCCTATAAGATAGTCATAGAGTTGACATTTACATATTTATTGGTTAAAGTCTACCACCCCACCAGTTTGTCCAACCTATTGTCCTAAATTTTGTGTCATTATTTGCCTTTGAGGGACTTTTTTCCTTGCCCTCTCTTCTCTGAAGAGAGGCAATATAAGTACCTCTCCTCCTCCCTCCAAAACAAAATAACTCAACTCTTCCAACTATGTCTCCTCTGGACATTTATACACTTAATAAAGAATTTTGCCAGTGCTTTGTTTGTCAATTCTGTAAATGTAAATTCATACATACATAAAACTATACTTTCAATTCTTTATCCTGAAATAAATATCATTTTTAATAATTTGCTGCCTTTAAAATATTATACTATTATTTAAGTAAATGATACAGTAAGAATGTTTAGTTACTCCTCTCTGCATATGATGAAACAAACAAAATGCAGGAAGTACCATGTATCAAGGGCATTTTTAAACTTGGAAGAACTATGGTCATTGGAATTTTTGAATGTTTCATATCTTCAAGAGACGCATCTAGAGAATAATATCAGAGAGTTCCTTGGCTATAGGACAAATACTGAGAGGCTCATAAATATTCTTTTGTGAGAAGCTCAAACCCATTTTTATGGGTTGAATTGTGTCCCCCCAAAAAAGATATGTTGAAGTCCTAACTCCTACTGTCTCAGAATGTAACATTTTGATTTAAAAAGAGAGAGATAGTCAAGTTAATATAAGGTCATTGGGGTGGACCCATATCCAATAGGAGTAGTGTTTTTGGAAAAAGGGGTAATTTGGACATAGAAACAGACACATACACAGTGGAAAGATGATGTAAAGACACACAGAGAAGACCATGTGAGAACTGGATCTAAGGAGCGCCTCTGACTACCAGAAGCAAGGAGAGGGGCATAGAGCAGAAACTTCCTCAGCACCTTCAGAGGGAACATGGCCTTGCTGACACCTTGATTTCAGATTTCTGGGCTCCAAAACTATAGAGCAATGAATTTCTGTTGTTTTTAAGCCACACAGTTTATGTATCCTTATGACAGCTGCCCTAAGAAACTAATATACTCATTGTGTGTGCAGTCCATTGAGCTGAGCCTGGTTAGACACCAACATTTTGAAGTTATTCAGTTTGCAACAGGTTCCATGAAACTGAGGTTCTTTGACCAATTGTCTTTATCTGAAACGGCTTGGTAATTATTACTTTACAACCATTTCATTGATAAAATATATCATTGGGAACAAAAGAATTGTCTTTCCCAGATACTCCAAGAGAGTATCATTCAATGCCCTTTCATTTCTCCAGGCAGGCTAGCCTACAAAGCCGAAAGTCAGAAAATATTCTGTACTATCAATTGGCAAGAATATAATTGAACTGGATTTACATAAGGGGAGAAAATTTGGAAAAATCATTCAATGTTTCCAATTATGACTAAATTCAATCTACTTGGTTCAATTTTTAGAAAAAAAAAAGTCAAGTTTGAATTACCTGGACCAACAGCCTACAATCCCTTACTTTCTGGATCAATATACAATTAAATTGTATATTTGGCAACATGGTCCAAACCATATTCTAAAAGGGGAAAACACAGGAGCTATTGTTTTAAAGTTAATGCTTCTTTTTCCTCTACTGCAATGTTAATAGGTCTAAAAAAAAGAGAATAAAATGAAGTTTAAACATGTCTGTCAGATATTGGATATTTTCCAGTAAATGAAGAACCACAATTAGTAAACCAGATCACAAATGAATTATTAACACTGCAAATTTAAAAATAATTCTAACATCTATTAAGCCATTTTATTAAAATACCAGATGTTTTCTAGATAAAAATCTCTAATCATCATAAAAACTCTACAAGGAAGACTTTACCCTCCATTTTAGTAAGAGGAAAATGAAGTTCAACAAAGCTAAGTGGCAGAACATAAAATCTCCTCCTAATAGAAGAAAAAGTAGGCCCAAATATCTATCATATCAGCTTAGGACTTGATTTCCTTAACAAGATTCCTAAAGTGCAAGAAGTAAAATCAAGAATCAATAAATGGTATGGAATCAAACTAAAAAGCTCCTCCACAGCAAAGAAACAATCAATAACAAAATGAAGAGAGAGCCTACAGAATGGGAGAAAATCACATGCACTTCAGATAAAGTATTAATTTCCAGGATATAAAAACTCAAAAAAACTCAACACACACACACACACACACACACACACACAAACACACACACACACACACACACACACACACACACAAACAAATAGCCCAATCAATAAATGGGGTAAGGAATTGAACAGACACTTCTCAGAAGAAGAAATACATTTGATCAACAAATACATGAAAAAGTATTCAATATCTCTAGCAATTAGAGAAATGCAAATTAAAACTACACTGAGATTCCATCTTACTCCAGTCAGAAAGGCAATTATCAAGAATATAAGCAAAATAAATGTTGGCAAGAGGTAGGGGGAAAGGTATACTCATACATTGCTGGTAGGAATGCAAATTGGTGCAACCATTCTGGAAAGCAGTATGGAGATTCCTCGGAAAATTTGAAGTTTGCCCCAGTTATCCCATTTCTTGGTTTTTACCCAAAGGACTTAAAATCAGCATACTACAGTGATAAGGCCACATCAATGTTTACAGCAGGTCAATTCACAGTAGCTAAGCTATGGAACCAACCAGGTGCTCTTCAATAGATGAATGGATAAAGAAAATGTGGTATATATACACAATGGACTATTACTCAGCCTTAAAGAAGAATGAAATGACAGTATTTGCAGGTAACTGGAGAATATCATGCTAAGCAAAATAAGCCAGTCCCCAAAAAACAAAGCCCCAATGTTTTCTCTGATATGCACATGTTAATTCACAATAAGGAGGGGGCGCTAGGGAAGAATAGAGTTACTTTGGATTAGACAGAGGGGACTGAAGGAAGAGGAGGGGTAAGGAGGTAAGAAATATAGTAGAATGAATTGGACATTACTACCCTATATGTGTATATGATTACACAACCGATGTAACTCTACATCATGTACAACCAGAAGAATGAGAAGTTCATACACTTCATTTATGTATGATGTGCCAAAATGTATTCTACTGTCATGTATAACTAATTAGAACCAACGAGGGGTGGGGAGCTAAGAGGCAGAATCAGGATTTAAACCCAGACCCTCCAGGTTGCAAATTAAGCCACCCAACAGTTAGCATTACAAACAGCCATTCTCACTACTTTCCAGAACTTTATTTATATTCATCTTTCAATTTCTGAGTTTTATGAATTGGTATTGCTGTGATCCTGTGTCACATATGACAGAACAAGAGCTCAAAAATGATAAGGGACTTGCCAAGGTCTCACAGTTAGTGGACTACGGAACTGTAATCAAATTCCAAAGCTTTTCCTCTCAGTAATAGAAATAACTTCCCTCATTGAACACTGTTCCAAGCTATTTAGAACCATTAATAATCCATCCTAAAGGTGGAAATCCTTATCCTCATTTCCAATATAAGGAAAACGAACTTAAGAGAGAACTAAAATTTTTTGTGTCCCAGAGTTTTTGAGTAGCAGCGCTGGAATGCAAGCCAGGTCTGTGTATGACAAGCCTGCATGCCTTGTACTGCCCAGCCTGCCTTACCCAGGTCATTGACTCTCAAGACACGAGGCTCACCTTCAAGGACTTATTAGATCAAAGGAGAGCATTTGAGGTAGCATCAAAGATAAAGTAAAACAATTCATAACACATTAACAAGAGGAACCAATACAAGTCCAAGGTAGCAAAACCCAAGTTCACATCGCCATTGCACGGAGCAGCAAGCGTTCTCCGAGTTCCAAATAATTATAGTTTTAATTTGATTTATATTAGTTTAAATTAATTAATTTATGTATTTATTTATATAAATGGAAACCCCAGCAGGAGGAGGGACAAATACATTGCAAGGAATGAGCTAGGTTTTGAGTAAGAAAAACCAATATGGGGAATTTCTGTTGTATTCATTTTAGTTCATTTTCAGAGGCTCATCCCTCCCTGTAGCCCCACACACAATCCCCAGGTGTGAGAGAATTCCCCTACCACTAGCTGAAATGCTGACTTGACAGGAAAGGAAAAGGAGGTTCCTTTTAAATTCAAGCTATTAACCCACGATTTCTTCTCCCATGGATGAAAACTTGAAGTCCCTTTACCACAAAGGTAAAAAGGAAAATAAATTCACAGGACAATACAATTAAGCGTTACAAAGTGCTTCTGCCTGCATTTTCTCATTGGATCTTCACATCAGCTATGGGAGATAGATGAAGTCTACATGTAATCCTCATCTTATTGACAATAAAAGTAAAATCCAACTAAGTCACTTATTCAAGATGATAGAGCCAGTAAAATATAGACTATAATTCAGTCAGCTATCCTGTTGCTAAATTTCAGGTTCTCTTCACTCAGCACATGTTCTAAACTCCTTAAGAAGTACCAACTATCAGGCTGGGGATATAGCCTAGTTGGTAGGGTGCTTGCCTTGCATGTGCAAGGCCCTGGGTTCTAATCCCCAGCACCACAAAAAAAGAAAAACAAAGAAATACCCATCATTGTTTTATTGTTTGGGGAACTAATTTTACCTAGAGCTCCATCTGCTACCACTACATACGCCAGTCTCTCCTTCCCGTTACCCACCCCCTGCCCTTTGTTGTGGGCTTCCCAGTCCCTTTACTTCCATCCAAACCCTCAACAAGCATAATCATAATGCAAACAGGCAACTACTGTTGCTGTCATGGCATGGATCTAGGATGTCCCCCAAAGTCTCATATGTTCAGAGATGGGGATTTGGGGAAGTGATTGAACCATGAGGACTCTGACCTCATCAGTGGATTAATTCACTGATGGCTGAATGGACTATTGGGAGGTGAGACCTAGTTGAAGGGAGTGGGTCCCTGGATGTGTGTCCTTGAGGGTCTATATCTTGTCCCTGACCCTTCCTCTCAATCTCTCTGCTTCCTGGCTGCCATGAGCTGAGCAGCTCTACTCTGCCATAATATTCTGCCTCACTGGGGTCCAAAGCAATGGAGACCACTGACCATGGACTGAGCCCTTTGAAATCCTGAGCCAAAATAAATCTTCCCTCCTCTAAGCTATTCTTGTTAGGTATTTTGAATATCTTATTCAAGATCACAGGGTCAGTAAAATGTAGGCTACAATGAATTTCTGATTAACACAACTGATATATGACTATAGCAGCAAACTAATAAAAGTATTGATGCTACAAATGATAATAATCATTTATTGAGTTCTGGTTTATGTCAGGTATTTTAAGCATCTAACCCTCTCCAAAACCTTACAAAAAAGGCTACCACAATTCTGAAACACAAAAAGCTCTGAAACCCCAAATGTTATTCCCTAAGTATATAGCGAATTCTTTTTATAAAATATTTTTTGTTGTCAATATTTATTTATTTATTTATTTATAGTGCTGAGAATTAAACCCAGTGCCTCACACATGCTAGCTCCACCAAATTTTGTATGTTGAAACCATAGCAGAGTAACTAAAAAAAAAAAAAAAAAAAAAAAAATCTCCTAGACCATATGGCTTCACTAGCAGATTCTACCAAATATCTAAGGAAGAAAAAAACAATTCTATGTAAACTTTTCTGGAAAGTTGAAAATCCTTTCAAACTCATTCTATCAGATCATCATTATCCTAATGTGAAAACCAGACTGTGATGTTGGAATCAAGGAAAAATACAGAACGAATATCCCTCAAGAAAAGAGATGCAAAAATTCTTTAAAATTTTAGCAAATAAAAATTAACATATTAAAGGGATAAAATATATCATAACCAAGTAGGCATTCTCTCAGAATACAAGGTTGATTTAACTGTTAGATATAAATCAATATGGGCTGGGGTTGTAGCTCAGTGGCAGAGCTCTTGCCTTCTATGTGTGAGGTACTGGGTTCAATCCTCAGTACCACGTAAAAATAAATAAAATAAAGGTATTGTGTCCATCTACAACTAAAAAAATATTTTAAAATAAAATAAAATAATTAATAAATGTAAGCCAGGCATAGTGGTGCACACCTGTAATTCCAGCAGCTCAGGAGACTGAGTCAGGAGGATCACAAGTTCAAAGCCAGCTTCCCAGTAACATAGCGGGCCCTCAACAACTCAGTGAGACCCCGTCTCTAAATAAAATACAAACAAGAGCTGGGATGTGGCTCAGTGATGAAGTGCCCTTGAGTTCAATCCCCAGTACCAAAACTAAATACATAAATAAATAAACGTAATACACCACATCAATAAACCCAGCCACCAATGGGCAAATTTTGCAGCAGGTAGCAAATGGCTTTGATGCCTGGATGAGGTTTTGGTAGCCCTGTCCCTAGGCAGTCTTGTGCTTCCTCGAGACACTAAACATTCTGCTGTAGTTGCGTCAAATCACACAGAACCATCATTACAAGCTTATTTGTAATGAGCTCTCATTACCAACACTCCTACTAAGCTATATACTCTACAAGTTCCAATTATTGATTTTTTTTTTTCTCAATGCCTGGCGAGGTGTCTTTGGTGCCCAGGACTCAGCAGGTGCTCATGACAAGTGGATCTGAAGTGTGAGACTCCTTAATTTCCCCCAAAGACTTCAAACCTGGGCATAAGCTGTAGGAAGAGAACAAGTGGCAGGAATAGGAAGATCCATAGGTCTCCTATGTAGAAGAGCACCAGGCAGAGTTTCTGCTTTCCTGCTTCTAAGGTCATTCTGTTACAGAAGAGGGCTTCCTAGGAGTATGACACATTCTGTTCAAGCCCAGAAGTATCACACTGCCCCACAAGGCCTCTAGAGCCCAAACTTGGACCTCTTCTATCTGACTACCCACTCCAGACTCCCACGAGCATCAGACCCATCACCATCTCACAAACCACTGTGGTCTTCTTCGTTTCCTGACTCTGCACAGCAGAATCCCCTCCAGTCAGCTGGCTGAACCAGAACCAGGTCTTTCAGGACTCTTTACCTCATTCATTCCACTCTCAGTCATGTCCTTTAGGTTTCAATTCTGTCCTCACTCAGCACTGTCTACTCTGCCCAGAAACCCTTCCCTGACCCCTGGTGGACTGACACGCCCCTCTTCCTGCCTTCCCGAGACATACCTGGGTCATATCCAGTGTCCCACTGGACTTGAAGTCACCTTAGATCCTAGACCACATCTTAGTACACAGACTAAATGACAGTTGGTGTAGAAATGATTATTGAATCAATGAGAACAAATGATCCCACTGGCAGCCATTGCAAGCCCTGCCCCCAGCCAGTACTTCCTAACCCTTTCTTTTAACATACTGCCTTTTAACATAGTGTAAATTAACCTATTTCTTTTATTTAGTATCTCTTCTTCCTCAACACCCCCTTCAATGTAAACTCCAGGACAAAAGTTATTTTGATTGTAGGTTTACCCCCCTATACCAAATGTATAGACTAGCACCTAGCACTTAGTAGGCATTTACTAAACATGAACAATGAGCTTGCTGCTTAGCTAGGTTCAGGTGGCCATGGCATTTTCTCAGCCATGATTCTCCTAGGTCCCTAGCACTACAACCTCCTTCATTGCCATCTTCTCTCACACAGGACACACTTTCCTCATTTTCCTGGACAATAGTTTATTTTAGGGCAGCTGCTGCAACAGCTACCAAAGAAAACACTTCCCATTTTAACATCTGGAATACTCACTTAGAAAGCATTTGAACCCTTATGTGCCAGAAAAAATTACCTTTTAAATTTTTTATGGTCCAGTAGTAAAATCACCAGAAAATACTATTTTCAAAAGGCATATAATGAGGGATCAGTTGGTGCTTGAAAATTCAAATGCTTTCAAATTTTAATATTTAAAAAACTTAGTTTCAGGAAATATTAAACTTTGCGTTTTTTCCTAAACCAGTGATAGAAAAATCATCTTTGTTTTTATAATAACAAATCAAGGTTAGGAGCTACATATAGTCAACGAAATCATGACATCTTTTATGTTATCCTAATTATGTTCTGTTAAGTTTTTAAAATTCATGTGGAGTCTGAAAGTTCACACAAATGATTTATTCATGAAGTTCTACATGGAAGAGATAAAAAACTAGAGTGCTTTTAAGCACTTACCATGTGGCAGACACTTTAGCTATGTCCTGCTGTTTATTCTCATGACCTTGGGATATTGGCCTGACTAAACCCATTTCAGAGTTGGAAAAAACTCTAAATCAGATTAATTGAGTAATTCTTGAAATATTTAACCAAAACAAGGTCTGAAATTAATCTGGAAAATAATTAACAAGATTTGACAAAGCTAAATGATGGGTAAATGAATGTTCTGGTGATAAAGAAAGATGAGCCACCCCTAGGCAGCCAGGAAAAGGGTCTCTGAAAAGAGAGGAAGAGAGGATGGGGGGGAGTCAAACTTCTAACCCCAGCTGGTCCTAAGGATAGTTCCTTAACAGCCCCTAGACACAACCAACCACAAAAGTTACTTCCTCTTGCATCAACAGACCCTCACCCCTACCTTTGCATTAAAAATAAACACTTGGAAATGGCTTGTCTCAGATTTGCTGAAGAAGACAAGGAGGGATGAGGGGGATAGTTGATTCGCCCCCTTCTGAATCCTATATTTACATGTCATCCCACCCATCACCTACAGGGACAGATAAAGCCCATAAAACCCCCTGGACAACAGACACCCACTGGCAACTGTCTCTTGGGACCCTTCCCTTTCAGAGGCTATGCCTTCCTTCGATTAATAAATCCTGTTACTTTGCCCTCATCTTTTATGTTCATGAATTTCATTCTTTGCATTCACAAGACAAAGAATCCACCTATCCATGCTCCATGATATACTAGTATATAATTCTAGGTGAGTTTAAGATATTTAAGAATAAAATAATGATGGCAATAATTTGTCCATAATACAGTGCTAATTGGGGACAGGGCCCGGATTCAAATTCAAATCTGTCTGATAAGAAAATTCATATTTGTCCTACAATATTCTGCTGCCTCCTTAAAATGGAAACTTATATGTGCTTTAACCAGTATATAACCAAGTTAAAAGACCTGCAAGGTAAGTGTAACTCATCACCAAAGAGAATTATTATTAGCTGTACTAATAATACAAATGAAAAATACCTGTATTATATTTCATAAAATAGTTCATATACCACCTCCTCCCCATTGTTTTTGAGATGATTCAATAACCCTGGGCCAGGATATTTGTAAACTTACCCCCATTCCTAAAAAGCATTTTAGGATATAGCCTATAGGCTTAGAACAATCCTCTCTTTCTTGCAACCCAAGAGAATTAAACATAAGGAGCACTAAATTCAGGAAATATTATGAACAAAGAAGGGAAAGTAAGCAAACTGAAGAGAGTAGATGGGTAGGAGGTAACTGTGAGTGAGTTCTGGAAGAAGAATGGAAGAGAATTGTGAGACACCGGGGATAAGAACAGGAGAGAGTGGGAGAGAAATGGTTATATTTTAAAAGGAAGCACAAAAATAGGCAAGATATGGTTAAATTCTGGAGATGGAGAAAGACAAAAGAGGACATAAAAGGAATATAGAACAAGAAAAAATAAAATTAGAGGAAAAATAGAGACAAAGGAATAGATAAAATGAATGACATGAAAATAAAAATTAAAAATTAGAGAAAAAAATAGAGACAAAGAAGTAGGTGAAATGAATGACATGTAGGAAGGCAGACACCGCCTTCTCGTCATTTTATAAATTAGTTCCATGCCCTGCCTGGTGGGGTTTTCCCTCCCTTTCCTGACATTAACAGGATCAGCAACTTTGAGTGATACATTTTGCAATAGCAGCGTAATAAATTGAAAGCATCAGTGAGCAAACAGACCCCTCACAATGATAATTAAGCTCTGAGGAATGCAAATTGAATTCCCACATGACATAATACTCAGAAATGTGGCACATGGCACCGAAACATGATTTTGGTCTGGAACCATTTTCAGTGAGCCTCCAGACCGCAGGATGCTGTTACTGATTTTTTTTCTCCCATCCTTAGTCCACCAAGCTGAAGATTGGAATCCAACTCCATCTTTACTACTGAACAAGCAGGAGGAATCTTCATGAGCACACCCGTAACCCCACATGCACCCACCCCAGCAGCACTTATCCCCACAATGAGCTGAGTGTCACCTCTTATCGGCTGCAGCACATCAGCCTCAAGGTGCACTGTGCCAAAAGTGGTTTTCTCTCTGTGTTTCAGCGAATTTTAAAAATCACATTTATAATGTACGATGTCAGATCCTTATTAAACCTGCAGCTGAAATAGATTTTTTCTTCCACACTCAGTAGATTCCTTTCTTGTAAATAAATATTTCTTTCTAAAAAGGTGAAAGTAAAAATCCATAAAGCTTTTGAAGGAGATTTAGTAAAAGTATTATCTTCATTTGCCCAATTAAGTACTTGTTCTTCAAATGGGGATTAGTTAAAAATTAAAATAAAAAATAAAAAATACAGGAAAAAAAGGGAATTTTTTAGAAGTTTTAGATCAATTGAAGTTAGATTGATTCCATAAGGATTTAGGTTAAATCTTTAATGTGTGCCTACTTCTATCCGGGCTCTTTGGCCTATCTATACAGCGCTCTAATTAAAACTTCAACCACATACCACATGATCCACTAAGATAAAAATAACCTTTATGTATAGGTAGTGTTCCTAAAGAAAAGTGGCATGGACGTAGAAGAGTAAGCCCAACTCATCCACTCTGCCATTATTTCAACCTCCTATCACTGAAAACGACCAACTGCCAACTTCCCACCATGGCCCTGGGAACTACCTGAAGATGTACAATCAACAGAGTCCCTGATCTTCATTCCTCATCCCCTGTCCTCCCTCTCTGCAGCCCCAACAACACTGCAGCCTCCCTTGGCACGCCCCACCCCTCTCTACAACGGACTGAGAAGCCACCTGAATGGGACATGCTGGTGGGGAACCCTGAGGGCTGCACCCTACCAAGAGTCAGGGGAGGAGCAGATGCTGGCCTCCTATTACGGACTGGGAAGCACTGAATTTGAATTCCAATCCTCCAATTACTATTTATGTGGCTATGGACAATTTATTTAACCTCCTGAACCTTCAGTGTCCTTACTCTTAAAATGGGGACAAGATCTGCTTTACCCACAAGAAATAAAATCAAGAATTAATAGATGTGATAATAAATGATCCTTGGCCTGAAAGAGAGGAGATATGGACCCAGACATGGCTCTGCTAGAAAACCCTAAGCAAGTCTCTTGGCCTCTCTGATCCACCATACAATTAAGTGGTTTTATTAACTCAAAGATCTCTGAAGACCCTTCAACTACAAGTAAACCGTGAAACATTGTTCAATTGCACAGATGCTAAAAAAGCTTTAAGAAGCCCAACTGGGAACAGAACTGACATTATAACCTTGTTTATATGGAAAAATGAACTCTGAGCATTGACAACTGGCTTACAAGTGAACTTCTGGAACAAAATAAATTCACAATTTGAAAACTGAGTCACTATGATATATTTCCACAATAAAAAAAATTTTTTTGGTGAAGTTAGGAAATATCTCCCATGGTTTTCTAGAGTTGATTTTTTACAAGATTTGTGCCTGGACTCTGAATGAGGTATAGGTTGCTCTCCAGTTTTCAGCTAATCAAACCATCACCATTTCTAAAAGACAAAACTATTTCCCCTCTGACACAAAGGTGTGTATGTGTGTGTGTGTGTGTGCATTTGTATGACACAGTTTTATTTAAAATCTGATACCATATGTAATTCTTATATGTTATAAAAAGCATATTGAATTCTTAGAGAAAGACTTTGAAATAGCCAAACACTTTTATTGCTACTCTTTATTTCCTTTTTCACATCACTCTGGCAATAACTGTTTAAAGTAAAAAGGAAAGTGTGGTATAACCCTTACTCAGTTTTAATAAAGGCAATGAATAACTAACACTCTCCAAAATTAAACAATAAAATTAAGAGACAATACCCCTCCATTGTCCTCCCCAAAGCAGGGAATGCACGGATACACAAAGGTATCTTTGGGTAGTATAAGGGAGTGTAGAGAGCCCCTGGAGTTTTATTTCCATAAAAGTTTGGAATTTATACAAGAATTTATACTTATCAACCTCTTAATGGCGGATAGCTCAAATGAAGACAGAATAGCATCCCCAGGAACCTGATGTTAAAACCTCACATAGGGTAGCTCCCATCTAACTTCTGAACACCAGTTTGAATTCTACAGATAGGTTCTCTTTACTCAAGGAGATCTGACAAAAGAAGGCCCTCTTGTCACAAAGGCAAGTAAAGAGACCTCGATATTACTACACTGGGAAATCATTTATTGACACCATCGCCAATCCATGCCCTTCAACCTCAGCAAAAACTTCTACTCCACAGGACAAGTGCCCTGCATATTCATGACACTCCATCGTGGCCCAGTGGATCACAACTTACTGAGTGGCAGTGGCACCGAATTTATCATCAAAAAAGAAAAGGTTGTAATGGCTATACACGTAAATAAAAATGTAATGGTTTTAATACAAAGACTGTAAATGCTGCTTCCAATGAGACTTCATAGCTGTTTGTTTTTTAACCTAAAGTAATGTGATGTCAAAATTAAACTTAATTCTTTTCTTTTTAAAAAATTGTTTAGTTGTAGATGGACACAATACCTTTATTTTATTTGTTTATTTTTATGTGGTGCCAGGGATCGAACCCAGTGCCTCATGCATGCTAGGCAAGCGCTCTACCACTGAGCCACAACCCCAGCCCCATAAACTTAATTCTTAATTGTTCCAGAAACAGGAAACATTCTCCATAGAACACTACTTGAAGTAATGAAACCAATGCCTCACAGACACATAGAAATTCCAATATTCTTTTTATAATCTATAGTTTGTTTCTCTATACCAGATTTTTTCTTCTTTTTTTCTTTTTTTTTTCCCAGATTTTATTCCAGAAAGGATTTGTGATAATCACAATGCTTCATTATCATGAATAAAGACTCAGTTTGGTTTTTTTTTTTTTTCAAATGCCATGGAGTTTGCTCTTTAGGGTAAAACTACTCTGACACTGGCATTTCCTGACGTCTCTGACAGTAACTGAAGTCAGGCAAAGGTGTTAACAAACAAACCAGGGTTGGGAATCTCTGGATTGACTGCCTCTCCACCAATGATGCACAGGTAAAAATATGTCAATTATATTATTCCAAACCATAGGAAAGGAAGTATCAAATTCAATGGCTACATTGATCAAATTTCAGTGGGGGTCATTTTCTTATTAAAAGAAGGGAGGCTCAAACTAAAAAGAGACACAGGAAGGATCTGATGCTTCTAATGGAAAAATGGAAAGTATGTTCAATAAGGAGCTAAAATGCAGTGGTAGAGGGTAGATGATAAAAAAATAACCACAACACGGGAAATCACAATTATGAAGACATGTTACTTTAAGAAATTCTCTCACAATCTGCCTTCTCAGTGAATGAAGCTATTAACACTGTTAAGAAGTTAATGCTTCTCCCATTCAATAAAAATCACATGTTCTACTCATTTGTGTTTTATTATGAGGCATGCAGATGTTTTTTCAAAGGCTATTTTAAGAAACCACACTTATAAACAAAAGTAAAATGAGTTTTCCATAGGTAAGCTTCAGAAAAAAATTCTCACACAAGGGCTGAGGGTAGCTCAATAGTAGTACACTTGTCGGATCCCTACTACCTCAAAAAAAATTTCTTTTTAAAATATTTTAAAAATCACACAGTTTTTCAGAAACTATCTGAGGTTTCAGCCAGTTAATGTATTAAAGTATTTAGTGGCATTTTGTGTCTCATAGACTTTCTAGAAGTTATTATTATTAGATAAGAGATATTAACATTATCCTCTAACAACATGAGGTATTCATATAAAATTAAAATTTTTTTAAAGGTAAGTTGTATTTTGCAATGGGGTTTTTTTAATTGTTAGACATCTGTTAGGAATTAGATTGGGGCTTCTGAGATCAATATGACCAGGTACAATGCTGGGCCAAGTGACAGCACGAGTTGTTGCCTCCCCTCTGCAAGAGATCAAAACAGCCCCCAGAGGATCTTCATCTTCATCAAAAGATCTTTGCAAGATCAAGACCTGAGCAGGCATCCATTAAAAATATGGTTTTGGAGAATTAAATGATATGGTGATGATACTGATACCAATGAAATAGCTAGCACTTATTGATCATTCCTCTGAGTGAAGCATCATACTATGGCCTTCATGTAAACTGATTCATTTAATTCTCACAACAACCCTCTGGGATAGGATCATTAACGAATTTTACACATTAGGCAATAGGCTTATAATGAAAGAATAACTTTTCCCAGGTACGCAGCTGAGGAACAGCATTGCCCCGGGACACAAATTCAATAGGATCATTGTGCTAACCTCTTCCTTTGCCCCTCCATATAGGGAGCAACAGCCAGCATTTCATTAGGTGGGGGGGGGGTCCCTCTTCCTGCTGGGGAGGGTGAAGCCACCTGAGAACTTAAAGCATAAAATAATTAGTGAAGAACAAAAGACAAAAGAGTCAGAAGTGTATTTACAAAAGCAGAGCCTCTGGTAGAGCCAGTCCATATAAAAGCTGAACTAGACAAAGGGAAGATGGCTCTAGTGGTTTATTTAAGGGAGTACATCCAAGGCAGTGATAAGATTTCAAGAGCAGAGTCGTGCTTCCTGATGTCTTGCAGTCAGCAGGTTGATTGGCGTCTTGGCAGGTTACACCCATCTCAAGTGCTTGTGGGACATGGCAGAGCGGGATAGAAATTCACAATGTGTCAGGGCACATTAACCAGAGGAAAAGTCCACAGGTCATTCCAAGACACCAGATGTTCCTACCAACCAAGTTTGATGCATGCTGGCCCATACACAGTCCATGGTGGCTCACGACACCTCCAGATACCCAATTTGATAACAGCCGGTTAAGTCAAGCCTGTATGTCAACTGGAAAAGAACTGGTAGAGGGAAAATCTTCAAGTTAATTTAAAGGTATCAAGAAACATGCAGCCACTCAGCAATGTACTGATAATGTGCAGTTCATTCTCCCCACTAATCTCTGTGCCAGGTGCATCCTTGGGCATCCTTGCCTTCTAGATTCCAATTGTTTGGACCAACGGGAGCTGAGGCAGAAGATGAAGGAGGAATCAAAGAATGGGTGCTTAGTTCCTGGGCTTTGCTCCTGTAGTCACTTCAAGTTGTCCATGTTCCTCAACTGAAGATCACTGCTTTTCTCAGGATGGCATTCTCTACATAACTGTCCCCCTCAGAGTTCAGGGATCCAGTTCCCATCCTTTCATCCACTCAAGCCAGAGACAGTAACATTTATATTGTTGCTACCTCTGAGGTACTGAACTATCTGATATGATTTCTCTCTACTCTTATGATATACACTCCCTGTTTTACATCCCCATGAAGGACCTGATTCGAATATATCTGTTGATCCCTGCTGGGACCCTAACTAATATAGTCTGCTTCCAAAAATCATGCTTTCAACCACAAGGTTAAACTACCTCCAAAATTACTTGAGACTCTCAGGTTTTTACACTCTAGGGTAAATTTAACACAGTGTTACCTTATTCAACTCTGCAAGGTCTCCTGAAATCCAAGTTAAATTGTTTCCTTCACCCTCCCCCTTTAGTCCTTTCTATATCATGTTACATTCATATTATAGTTTAAAAATTAGTTTAAATATTAATAAATACTTATGAAATCAATCATTGCCAATGAAATTTGATCTCTCAAAAACTGCATGCTTGGGACTGGGGTTGTAGCTCAAAGGTAGAGTGCTTGTCTAGCGTGCATGAGGCATTGGGTTCAATCCTCAGCACCACATAAAAATAAAAAAAAATAAAGATATTGTGTCTACCTATAACTAAAAAGTAAATGTTAAAAAAAACTACATACTTTTGGGGTCTCAACTGTCTAGGACTTAGTTTTGTTTGTTTTATGAGAATCTGAGAAGTAGAATAAAGATTCCTATGCATATTTCCATTCAACACTTTTAAAACATTGACTGGCAAGGTATTCTCCAGTGCCTCTTTCTCTTCTTACAAGGACACTTATGACCACATTTAACCTTAATTACTTCTTTAAAGGTCCTAACTCCAAGTACCATGACATTCTAAGGTTTCAGGGGTGGAGAGGTTAGGATTTCAACAGATGAATTTTTGAGGATACAATTCAATCCATAACAGACATGTCATAGACTTTGTGGGTTTCACCTTTTTATTATTGTTACAATGATGCAACAACTATCCTCGTACATGTATCTTTATACATATGTGAGTATATCTGCAGAATAAACTCCTAGAATTATTGAGTCAAGAGAACATTTACATATCTATCACCAAATTGATCCCCAAAAGTTCTGTCAAATTTAAACTTCCACCAACAGTGTATGACAGCAGTCATTTCCTTTTATATTCAATACATGCCTTATCATTAAACTATTTTCATTTTTGCCAATCTGAAGATTTAAAAATGTCTTATTTCAATCTGCTTTTAATTATAGGTAAGATTGTTTTTACAGTATATATTTTCATAAGATGATTTTATTCTTTCTTCATACCTGCTATCACATTTAGTGATTAAAAGATTACACTCTATATGTTACTTCAAGGAATCAAAAATTTTAAATATCTTTGTTCGAATATTATAGGTAAGTATTAAAATCGTGGTTCCAATATATCTAAGCCAGTATAAAGAAGCATGACCTCACATGCTTTGCATAGAGATTGTTGTAAGTAAGTACTGCTGAATAAAACTGCTCACTGATTTGCAATCCATCATCAATACTAATAAAAACAAGCTTCTATTTATCCATATACTGTTGAGTGGCTGTGTGTCTCTTGATAACTTGAAATTAATGTAAAGACTTTTTCCTCTACTGATGCTTTTCCAGTTGACCTGGTAGGCATGACCTAGCCTGGTGTTTTCAAACTGTGTTGAAAGAAACAGTTGTTTTTCATTTTAAACTTACCTAGAAACATTTGGTAAATAAATCATATTTCCTTTATAATCTCAGACTAGTGTAGACTCAATGGGTCTTGTACATCACTGTATCTTTAGTGTGTCTGCAAGACATAGCCCCAGAGCAGCCTCCAGAGAGGAAATGGGCATGCAGTATGATCAAGGACAGGTTCAAGTGAAGAGGCAAGATGGGAAGAAATTACTATATTTGCTATGGAAGACAACATTTTTTAAAAAATATTTTTTAGTTGTCAATAGATTTATTTATTTATTTATTTATTTATTTATGCTGAGAATCAAACCCGGTGCCTCGCCTCACACATGCTGGGCAAATGCACTATCACTGAGCCACAGCCAACAGCCCCAAGAAAACAACATTATAAAAGAAAAATTTCCTTCAGGACTTTGGAATGAATGCATTTTCTAGGATGTGGGCCCCATAGTGAGGGAGAAAATCATTTTCATATTTAATAGAACTGTCTATGTTTCCCAAGTGCCTACTAATAGCAACAGTGATATTTATGAGTAAATACACCAGTCAATTCTGTCTTCCACATGTAAATCTGAAAGTGCACATTAAGATTGCCATGTTTCAGGATTTCATCATGTTTTTGGCAAGGATGTGCACACATAAGGAGACCTTTTGTTAAACCACATAACTCTGATCTTGTTTATGAGCTCTAAAATTAAATTATCTTACATAAATGCTCAGAAGGTAATTTTCATATTAGCCTGAATGGTCCATAGTACCACCACAAAAGATCCAGTCACAATTCATTCTGTGACATTGGGCAGCCTGTCAGCTTCATTGGTGGTACAATGTACTGCTTCGTGGGAGTTTCATGACCTACAGACTCTCACGCATTTTGGGAAGGAAAGAATAACTGGAAGCACTTTTGCCAGATTTGTGGCAAAAAGCATTTACTATTGACTAGAGGAAATTTATCAATGCAAAAGAACGAAGACTATAGTGCAGAGCCTGCAAACGTTTTCCATAAAGGGCCAAATAGTACATATTTGAGATTTTGCAGGCCATGTGGTCTAACTTTACAGCAACTACCAAACTGTGCTTCTGTATCATGAAAATGCCCATAGACAATGCATCAATGAATACTCATGGCTGTGTTCCAATAAAACTTTATTTACATAAAAGAGATGGCAGGCCAGATTTGGCCTGTGGGTCACGGTTTACCAACCCCTCCTCTAGATTATATTGATGCCTCTCATTTTCTGGGCATTTCTTTTATAAACATACATAATCCCTATGTGCCAGACCCTACTAGGCTTTTAAAAAATAGTGTTATTTGATCCTCAAAATCTCTCAGCTATTATTGTCTTCCCCCATTTTACAGATGAGAAAACAAAGACACAAGGAAGTTGAGTGAACTTTTCCAAGATTGTACAACTAATAAGGGTAGAGCTAGAGTTCAAACCCATGCAACTGTTATGAAAATTGTCATAATTCAGGTAGAATGAATGACTAACGAGATAAAAACATGAAAGTTTCCACTCTGTGAGGACACAGCTAGAAGGTACCAACTATGAACCAAAAAGTGGCTTTCTCTGGACACCAGATCTACTGCCACCTTGATCATGGACCTCCCAGTCTCCAGCACCACGAGATATAAATTGTTGTTGTTTACAAACTAAACAAAGAAAAAGAAAGAAAGAAAAATTTAACCCAAGGTTTTCTTATAACACAAAATTATGGGTCATCTGGATGAAAAGGGATGGTGTTTGTCCCTGTAAATAATGGAATACTATATGAGGTTTGGAATTATCTCTTTATAAGCCTGAGTAAAGCAAACAGATCCAGATTGTTGGTGTTCTGACAGTATTAAGGAGAGGACTTTAATTTTAAGTTGCTGCTTGCCTAACATTGTGCATGATGATTTTGTTTTTCCTCACTATGCATCCCATCATACCAGCTGGGTTTTTCTTTTGATCAAAACATACCTCTTTTCATAGGATTAAAACCATCACCATCCCATATAATTAAGGAAGAAAGTAAACTGAACATTCCCTTTTGGAACATGGAAACTCCCTGAAATTGCCAAAAAGAATTTGAAATGCTTTAAGATTGAGATTATATACTCACTCAAATCAGCTCTCTCAAATCAGCAATCATAAATTACTAGCTTTGTGCAAGGATTTAGATCATAAGTACAACTAGAAAAGAGGTTATTCTCTGAAAGAGCCCCTTGGAAAGGGAAGTGGGTGTTTTCACAATCTCATACAAGTCCATAAACTTTTGTATGGCCTTACTGCAGAGAAAAAGAAAACCTACTGTTTCTATTTGTTCAAATGCTTCAGCTTTCATGTCCTGTGAGAACAGAGAATGCTTGACCCTGGGCGGTGGGGTGCTCAAATCTTATGCAGGACATTTTGTGTTTAAAAAAACAACATATATTGTCATGCAACAGCGTCTTTTTACTTATTAGGAAACGCCCTATGGCATTGTGACCTGGATCTCTAATAAGCCCTAAAGTTTTGTTGATGGGAAAGATCTTAAAGGAGTAACATGGGAGCCCTACTGTATGCCAGACTCTGTGCTAGGAAATGTAATATAAATTATTACATTAAGAAATAGCTGGGCTGGGGTTGTGGGTCAGTGGTAGAGCAAGTTCGAGGCCCTGGGTTCAATCCTCAGCACCACCTAAAAATAAATAAATAAAATAAAGGCATTGTGTCCAACTACAACTAAAAAATAAATATAAAAAAAAGAAATAGCTAACTTACAATATTAGTTTCTGTCCTCAAGTATTGAAGACAGCATGCTGAGGATCATTTAAAATATTTTCTCCTTTAATTGCTGTTTCAAAAACTTTGGGAAAGTATTTCTTTCTTTTATACTAACAACTTCACTTAAAGCAGGCAAGAAATCTTTCTCCTGATTGAGGTCAAGTATTGGGCCTGCCCGTTTTACAGCTGCCTAAGAGCAGTAGAACCTCTGCAGCACTTTCAGTTATCCCTCCTTTCCATCTCCCAGTCCCCATTACCAAGTAATGGCTGTTTCAATATGAGGACTCTTGTGTGTTCATGACTGTGATAAATGAGGCGTGGCCGAAGTGGCTTTGCAAGCAGCCATAATATACCCTGGAGAAGTCATTTACATAATTAAATATTGCAGCATCTGAACATGGAACAGTGTGAGACCCACCCCTGCATCTGAGGTACCCCAAAACAGTGCCAGCCACTTCCTGGAGCTGCCCAGTTAGATGGCACCTCAAGCCTTGCTACTCTACCTTGCCCTCCCATCCACCTGGAGAGCTGCTTCAAACACAACGAGCTGCCCTCGCTTCACATTTCTCACCTTGATTTTGCTGAGAACTCACTTTTCTTGACTTAAACTAATTTAATCTTTTTGTTGTTTTTCTGTGTAATCTCAATCTCAATCTTAAAAAGATTGAGATTACACAGAAAACAGATTTCTCTGTTGACTTTGGCTGTCTTTGCTTACTGTTTTAAGTTTTGAACTAAACAATATGGTGGTTTGGGGGCTGGGAATATAACTCAGTTGGTAGAGTGCTTGCCTTGCATGCATAAGGCCCTGGGTTTGATCCCCAGCACCAAAAGAAAAAAAAAGAAGAAAGAAAGAAAGAAAAAGAAAAAGAAAGGAATTTTGACTATCATCATTTACTGAACAACTATTAGCCAAGTATCACACTGTTTGCTCTATTTAGAAAATTGTTATTTCCTTTACACAAATAATTCCATTTTCCTCATATAATCCTCATAGCTACCTCAAGAGATATATATTACTATCCCTATTGGACAGAAGAGGAATCTGAGTATTATCAATTCAGTTAGAAATGGGTAGGATAGTGATAATGACTCAAATCCAAGTTTTGACTCCCAAAACATACTGTTCTTACCCATTAAGCCATACTGCCCACTGGGTAGCCAACATAAAATGGTGCATAAATGTATCCTCATAAATTATCTCCAACTATATATTTAAATTATGTCTTTTTTAAAATCATTTTTTGAAAAGCTAAATTTAGGCTCTGTGGATGCCACAGAGAATTTAACAAATGCTCTGGATCCTCCACTCAGGGGAAAAAGCACACTCCATATATTTAACAGATCCGACAGCTGCCAACTTTAAGAGTGTCTTCCTGATAATTCCAACCCCTCAGTCACAGGCTAACGTTGCCAGTCACCTCTCTGCAGAGATTACTAGCAAGCCCTCGTTTCTGTACTTTTACTTTCTACTGAAGTGAAATGTAGCATTTCCATTACTGCATCCTGGCCATGATGCAGGAAAATGACTCACAATAGTCTCTCGTATTGCTGAATCCCCATGTCTTCAACAGTGACGTTAAAGGTGGTGTGACCTTTTAACCCCATCAACCTCAGAGTTGTGTGTTGTTTTGCTATTGCTGGTACATTTTCCCTCCTGTTGAAACAGCCTTGATTTGTATATTACAACATATTAACAAGGCACAATTCATTTTCCTAGCATAGTAACATTCAGAGAAAAGGGTTGGACCACAAGGCATAATCAAAATACTTAGGGGAATCGAGATATAAAAAGCAGTCTAGAATTGTATGGTAGTTAAGAGTCCAAGTTTTGGACTAAGGTGCTACAGCTTCAAGTCTGAGTTCTGTCACATACTTTCTGTGTACCTTGAATAATTTATCTTTCTCTGAGTTTCTTAATCTGAAAAATGGGGAATGATAGGATACCATACATCCTGCATGGTGTGAGTTGGTGTTAATGATATTAGATGAGAAACTCAGAAATCTTGATACTGGATAATGAGTACTATTTTATATTATTTTTAATATTTATTTTTTTAGGTGTAGATGGACACAACACAATGCCTTTATTTTTATGTGGTGCTGAGGATCAAACCCAGCTCCCGCCCGCACTAGGTGAGTGCTCTAGTGCTGAGCCACAATCCCAGCCCCTATTATTTTTAATAATTTTCAATGCACTGTTCTCTGGTATAATTTAACAAAAAGATATTTAGGCCAGTAGACAGTTTCTACACATATTTATCATTGGTAAGAACAACATGTAGAATTAAACTATGGACTTTTGCCCATACTTAAATGGAAATCCAATCAATTGAATTTCTGATTTTTAAGGAATTTGGGTAATAAAAATGCTTAAAGATGAAATTACATGACTTTAATAATTTGGAAAGATTTTTCTGTCCTTAGGAGTATACTGATATATCTTAATCATTATTATATAATAGACAAGCATATGTATAGGGTAAGAGGGGTTACCATTTGATAAAATACCATTTATTCTTTTACTATAGTAAAATATTCTCTGATGTATGCTTTTATTAAGATGTCATCTGGAAGATTTATTTTTAAGTGATATTGAGACTTTAATGGGTTCTCAACGGATGCTTACAGAATGAAAGTCCATGTAGAAAACAATAGATGGCAGCCAGTGCCTGAGCACCTTTATGCATTCTCTCTCGTTATTTCTCATAATTTCTAGCAGGATAAAGATTATATGTCTACTTTATGTTTGAATAACTACATGTTAGAAAATTTAATTTCTTTTTTATTTTTATTTTATTTTTTTTAGTTGTAGATAGACACAATACCTTTACTTTATTTATTTATTTTTACATGATGCTGAGGATCGAACCCAGTCCCTCACACGTTCGAGGCAAGCTGAGAAGCCCAGGCAGGAGGATCTCAAGTTCAAAACCAGCTTCAGCAACTTAGTGAGACTGTATGTCTAAATAAAATACAAAAAAGAACTGGGGATGTGGCTCAATGGTTGAGTGCTTCTCAGTTCAAACCCAAGTACCAAAAAAAAAAAAAAAAAGAACAGGTACACAGAACATGCTCTCTCTTGGAAAAAAAGGAGATTTAAAATTTAAAACATAGAAGGTAAAAATTTAATAGAACTCTGATCTAAGGTAGCCATTTAATTAAAAAATGCAACACATTTTCTGGCTTGTAATGTGGCTTGTAATGTAACTGCCAACCCAAACTAATTAAAACATCAGTTGCAAACATAACTTGGCAATTTACTTACTTACTAATTTGAATAAAGCATCACAGAGGGGACATGAAAATTTATGCATAAATCAAGAGAATTTCTCCAATTTTAATGAGTCATATTTTTTAGGAGATAAGCCATAGCTAAAAGTTAGTTTATATGCCAATTAAGGAAGCTATAGTCATAAACAATTTGCCTGTGCCTGGAATAAAATTTAATAAATCTAGGATGATTTTCGTTTCATCTGTGCAAAGAAAATAGTAGTAACTTATTTATGTAATTATTACCAAGAAATTTGGAGGAAAGTATTCAAATTTAAGAACTAGAGTGCAACTTTAGCATCAACTGGCACTCTAATATGAACTAAAAATTCAGGCACATATTGAATTAGTAGTAAGTACTACTAATGAGGAATAGGTGCCAATTTAGCCCTTGAAAATATCACCTCTAGAGCCAATAAGGCCAACGAAAGCTAAAGATTTATGGGTTTTGCAAAACCTCATAGAATAAAAAGAATAAATAAATTTAGTAAAACTCATTGATTTCATCACCTTTTATGTTAGTTAGCTTTTCATTGCTGTAACTAAAATACCTGACAAGAACTACTTGAAGGAGGAAAAGGTTATTTTGGTTCATGGTTTCAGAGATTTCGCCCACAGTCGCTGACTCCATTGCTCTGGGCCCCAGGTGAGGCTGCACATCATGGTGGAAAGGCGTGACAAAAGGAAACTGCTCAGAATACGGTGGTGGGAAACAGAGAGATGGAAGGGGAAGGGGCTGCAGGAAAATGAAGACTTCCAGGGCAATGTCCAGTGACCACCTCCTCCAGCCACACCCCACCAGCTTGCAGTTACTACCCATGGACTGATGAGGTCACAGCTCACGAACCTAATAATTTTACCTCTAAATATTCCTGCATTAACACAGGAACTTTGGGAGGACACCTCATATCCAAATCACAACATCTTTACAACCCAGGCTTCTCAAAATGGTGCCAGATCCCCTTTGTTGTGTAAGTAGCTGAACTTAATTTTTCTACTAGGATCAAATTGTTATCAAAACCCAGAAGTATAGGCACAAAAGGAAGTACAATGTCTAAAGTAAAAAAATATGCAAGTCTGTTATAAAAGCCAAAAATAGCACCTAAGTGCTTTCTTTTATTCATGAGACAGTGTCGGAAATTACTGACAGAAACGAACCAGTTAGGAAATCTCAGCCAAAGCCAAAGATTTCTCTAGAATTCAGTCTTCTCTCTTGAGTGTAACTTTATTATGCAGCCTAATAATGAAGTTCAGAAACCAAGTATTTTTTATAATTTTATGATAATGTACAGACCTAATCAATGCTATTAAAAATTGACCATGTTCATAGAAACAAAATCACAGTATTCTGCCCCTGAATATAACAGAGACAATGGAAACCTGTGTCCTGAGCAGTAGTGGTTAAGTAGCACCAGAATTCAACAACATAGGAAGAGATTATGAGAGCTCAAGAAACTTCTCATGGATGCTTAAGCATTCATTTTTTTCAATTCTTCATTTTTTTCCTTAAATGTCCTAAATTATAAATGCACTAAAGAAAATTTAAGAAATAAAAAAAATCACCATTATCTCTGCTACCTTAATTATCATTCATAATATTCCCAGATAGTCCTCTTTTTTCAGATATACAAAACTCCTTCAGTAGAATATATCACATGCAACAGGCATGTACAGACATAATCATTGCTACAAAAAATTTGCTTTTTTTCACCTAAAATGTTTCTTCAAGAGGATTTTATATTGTATGTAGACCTGTTTCATTCTTTCTAAGCTACATGGTATTTCAATGTGTGGATATAATATGATTAATTTACCCATTCCCTGCAGAATAACAATCATTTATAATTTTTGTTATTATAAATAATACTGCAACAAGCATTGTAGCACTTAAATCTTAATTTAAGTTAGGCAAAGTGGCTCATGCCTGAAATTCCAGCATCTGGGGAGGCTGAGGCAGGAGGATCATGAGTTCAAATCCAGCTTCAGCAACAGTGAGGCACTAAGTAACTAAGTGAGAACCTATCTCTAAATAAAATACAGAAAAGGCAGGGGGGTGGGGATGTGGCTCAGTTGTCAAGTGCCCCTGAGTTTGATCTCTGGTGGTACCCAAAAAAGAAAATTTGTAATTCAGATATGCATTTAGTTGAGGTTTTATGTAATTAAAGCGATAATGACCATTCAATTTTGCAGCCTGGATATTTTACATTCTGCACAGTAAACATTTTCCATGTTGCTATATATCCTCCAAGTTAAAAGTATTAATGGTTTACCATTTCTTATCCAAGTGATATACCTACCCTTTCCTCTGTTATTGGATAGTTTAACTGCTTCTTATCACTTGCTTCCATAATGAATGCAGGGACCATTCGTTCTCAGACCTTGGATCTTGCCCTAGGCCTTACTCGGACCCCTTTCACTGAATTACTCTTCACAGAGAAAAGTATCTTCATTCTAGAACATGCTTCATGTTCCTATGACTCTCAAATTTCCTAAATTGTCCAAAGTCCAGTTTCTAAACCTTTATGTCCTCTTCCCTTGGTGTCAAGGATGAAAACCTGGGGAGGGGTGGAGAGATACGGAGCTGAAGCTTCTCGCTGATTCTCCATATGCATACACATAAAGCCCTTGTCCCATAGAATTGAGCCAGGAGTGTCAGGAGAAGGAGAGAACAGTCCCTGAACCTCCATTTGTACTCTTACCCTAGGTCCTAGAAATGCTGGGTGGCTCTGCCATGTCACCCAATTACCTCCTTCTCCCAGACTCAACAGAGTTCCCTAAAATTGAACCACTGGGTTAAAAGTAAAACAAGCAAACAACAAAAAAATATTTTTTATTCTCCAAAATTATACATAACCTTACCTCTTTTGTACCTCAGCTTCATGTACTACCAAAAATTATCACTGTCAAATTTAAAGTCCTAAGGCATGAAAGGCAATTTGAAATTGCCAAAGAGCAGTGGATGGGAACAAGCCAAATTCACTTCTGATTCTACCCTAGCAAAACCTAGGAAAGCAGGGGGCAATGTACTTCTGGCTTTTCCATCTTCAGAAGCACCTCTTCTGGGGCTGGGGTTATGGCTCAGTGGTAGAGCACTCTACTTGCACATGCAAGGCCCTGGGTTCGATCCTCAGCACCACATATAAATAAATAACATAAAGTTAAAAAAAAAAAAGAAGCACCCCTCCTTATTCCCATATTCTATCCTGCCACATTCTAGAAGTATTCTCCTATAGCTTTGTTACATTTATATCTTTAGTATATCCCCCACATTTGTATTTGTACAAGCAAAGCAAAGAAATGCACACCAAACTGTTCACTGGTTATATAAATTTTGCCTTTATCAATGGATCCAGTATAATATATATGTATGCTACTTCTATGTTGCTTAATAAAAGGAAAAAAAGGAATACTGTCTTTCAAAAATAGTAAATGCAAACATGACCATATTTGCTGCCAAACTGAAAAAGGTAATAATATAAGTCATTTGGGAGTATTCAAATGTAATTAACAAAAGCCAAGTATCAATTCAGGTTCTAAATATCCGGTCCTCATAAACCTTAAAATAACAACAATGTTTTTCTTTTCTCTCAAATGGTTTAACCAAATGGAAGAACAAAAAACTCATATTCCTTTCAAGATAAAATTAAATTTAGTCTAATTAGTAAAAGAGGCCAGACCAGACAGTGATAACCAAAGGGAAAGCACACACACACACACACACACACACACACACACACACACACACACATACACACACAATTAAGCAAGCAGATGGTCACTTGCAATTCAATGAACAGACACTTTTTGATTTGAATTGATGGCACAGCTAGGAAGGTCTTTAGTTTAAGCTCTTCCCTTGAGAAGCCTTGATGGCTGGACTCCAATGATTAAAGCCCTTCTCTTCCCAGAATGAGCTTCCATAACTCATAAAAAGCCTCATACTTATATCAGGCAAGCACAGACCAGGGATGTCCTTCAGATGGCATGCTAACTTATTCTTGACTTTCCATCTTGTAAAGATCCTTTTTTAAAAACAAAAATAGAAGCAATCATACTTTGCTTAAATAATTTTCAATAAATGCCTAAGTCAATGCTAGCAAAAAATTTGTTAACAGCCATATGAAGATAGAATCAGGGCTCAGGACAAAACCCAGATGAAAATGAGTGAACTCAGGAAAGAAAAACAGAGCACTGATTAAAGAAGGTGACAAAAGCATGCTCCCATGTATTTCTCAATTTAGTTTAAAATGCACTCACCCTGTACCACTCATGATCATCTCTAAAAGGCCTTTCCTAGTGAAATGTCCATCCAATTCAAAAAGTGTCTATTTATTAAGTTTCAAATAGCTATTATATACAGAAAAAGATCTCAAATAAAACCATAGATGTTTCTGGCAAGATATAAGTAAAACACATACATCTTTATCTTTTCATAGAAACATCTACAAAAACAAGATGAAGAGACAGATTTGTATAGAGGGGATTATGACTCAGTCTAGCTATGAGTTTTTCAAGGAGCTAAAGCTCAAAAAGTATAAATAAAATAACAAAAACTGGTGGTATAAAATATCAGTCTCAGGTTACTGCCATAATCTCTTGGTTTGTGTTTTTGTTTTATGTTTTCTTTTTCTAGCTTAAAAAATTATATATATATATATATATATATATATATATATATATATATATATATATATATATATATCGTTCTTTGTATTAAGCCCCTTAAAATCCAGAGTTTCCCAAATACTATTTTCCTCACTCAATATCCCTTTCACTAGCAGAAAATTCTAAATTAAAGATTTACAAATTAAAATACAAACTTCTTTTTAACAAATAACTTTACAAACATGTTAAACAGGAAAAGGAAGTTAGAGTTAGAAATTGGGAGGATATAAGAATTTTTGCTTCTAAAGGATTGAATATGACTGCCAACAATTTCGTGGTTTTAGCTTCTTTCAAAAGGAAGAATGTGATAATAGCTCCTGGGTGGAATAATGTTGGCTGGACTTGATTAAATCTATGCTTAAAACTTATAGAGAACAGCTTGGACTACAGAGTGTGTGTGTGTGTGTGTGTGTGTGTGTGTGTGTGTGTGTGTGTGTGTGTGTGTTTAAAGAAATAGCATTGCATTTCATGTTACTGTAGCCTTGCCAGATTCAGGGCCTTTTGGGAGTCTGGCACTAGATTAGACACTAACAAAGCAAGCTGTAATACCCTGGGTAATATGAGTTACATAACTCCAATCGACTGCAATGAGTGTGTGTCTCACTAAAGCTTTGCACGTGAATTTTGAAAAGGAGTCCTAAATAACTGTAACTTCCTTTCCCTTCATAAAGGGCTATTTTATTCTGATCCCAGAAAGTAATCAGTTCAAAAATAAAAAGTAACAATGGATACATTCAGCTGGTATATTTGTATGTTTTCTATTGTCTTTTTATTTTGGTAAATAAATCATTTTACATTCTCTGGAAAAGCATTTAGATTTTGATTCCAGTATCTAAAAATTCACTTTTGATATTTTTCAAATGACTTCAGAACATATGATTTTAATACCACTGGAGATAAATCTAAAATACTTGAAACCAATCAACTGTATGTTGGAGAGCTCCTTGACTGTTATCCAAATCTGAATACACATACTACTAAATATTTACAATTATTCCATGGCTTTCTGATTCTAGAACAATACAGAGTAAACGCTTTCCTCCCGATTCGTCCTGTTATGTACAGCTAAAAATCCCTGTACCTTATATATAAAACACACAAAAATAATTTGTAAGAAGAAAGAAAAGGCCAACTGGCTTTGGACCTCCAGATCTAAGAAAGATTCAGTGACAAGTGCTTTGGATTTTCTTTTTGCTTCTTTATACAGACTTGGAGCTTAAAAAGCCAGCAACTCAAAAGCATCAGTAAGCACAAACAACAACAACAACAACATCTCTAAAGAAAAGCAAGCCTCCTCCAGTCAAAGGACCTAGAAAGACAGCTCAACAGGAGAGAAAGCTTTTGTCTAGAAATCACTACTTTACTCAAACTAAAAGGAAAATGGTGATCCCATCCTCATTAGCAATGCCACATTACATTGAAGAAATATAAAATATAAGATAGATAAAAATGTAGGAAGTTGGGCTGGGGATGTGGCTCAAGCCTGCGCGCTCGCCTGGCCTGCGTGCAGCCCAGGTTCAATCCCCAGCACACATACAAACAAAGATGTTGTGTCCGCCAAAAACTGAAAAATAAATACTGAAATTCTCTCTCTCTCTCTCTCTTAAAAAAAATGTAGGTAGTCTATTTGCAGTGGAGAAGTGGTGACTCTTGCAGTAGGTGATTAGTGGAAAAATAACAAACATCTACAGTTTATTACAGTAATAATCTAAAGTTTGTGAGAAAGATTCTAACAGCCTTTGTGTGCCTGTGTATATGTGTATTTGTCCATGTGTTAATTTGTTTTATTAATTTATGCATTCCATACTGGACACTTGCCCTCTCATTGTAAAGAAAATCAATTTAAAAATAGAAGGGGCAAGGCGCAGTGGCACACACTTGCAATCCCAGCAGCTTGGGAGGCTGAGATAGGAGGATCACGAGTTCAAAGTCAGCCTCAGCAAAAGCAAGGCACTAAGCAACTGAGTGAGATCCTGTCTCTAAATAAAATAAAAAATAGGGCTGGGGATGTGGCTCAGTGGTTGAGTCCCCCTGAGTTCAATCCTTGGTACAGAAAGAAAGAAGAAAGAAAGAAAGAAAGAAAGGAAGGAAGGAAAGAAGGAAGGAAGGAAGGAAGGAAGGAAGGAAGGAAGGAAGGAAGGAAGGAAGGAAGGAAGGAAGGAAGGAAGGAAGGAAGGAAGAAAGAAAGAAAGAGAAAGAAAAGCAGAAGGGAATCATATTCTCAAAACTTATAAACCTACAGAGATGAAAATCAGTTTACAGAACATTAACTTAAAGTATAATACAGCATTATCATATTATTGGCAAGTGATCATAAAAAGCAAAAGTAATCATTCCTAAGACACTGACTACTAAATCCAGAGAGATTATAAACATACACATTTTCATTGTGAAAGCTTTCTGTCCAAGCTTTAGTTATTAAATGATTTTCATCTTAACAATAGAAAGAACACAGTTTTATAATTTAATTATTTTTCCTTAAGGGAAGAAAGAGAAGAGAAATTTACAATGGATAACTTATATTGTATGTAGAAATCTGACAACAGAAAACTAGAATTTAAATTTTCATGAACTTTATAAATTTAAGTCTATATTTGTCAATTAAGAATCTAGTGTACCTATTAAAGAATATTAATATTAATTTACTTTGTCTTTTAATTTCCATAATCCATATTGGAGTTTAGAGTTCTTTCTCCATGTTCCCAAAGCATTCTCCATATACTGTACTTTTCTTCTTATGTTCTAGAACTCTGTTAATGAGCTCTTGTCTCATCCTCTACATGGATTTCCAGAGGGCAGGACCCTGTGTCTTTTATTTACAGAAATCATAGAACCTAGTAGAGTGCCTGGATCATTGGTGCTTAATAAATATTTTTAATTTAATTAAGTCTCAAAAATTAAGAGCTGGTGCTGGGGACATAGCTCAGTTGGTAGAGTGCTTGCCTCACATGCACAAGCCTCTGGTTCAATCCCAGCACCACAGAAAAAAAAATTAAGAGCTATAGCTCATATTTTACATATCAATGACCTTTTAAATATCCAACATTTTTATTTAGACCTAAGTCATATAGTTTCTATGTGTGCCATCACTTGAAAAGCAAATTTACAAGACTAAATAAGCATTAGAAAAATTGGATCTTAAGAAATTCACTATAAATTTCTAGCAAACAAATTCTCCAAGGCTAATTTCCTTTATCTGTTTGTATAACTGAAAAGTAGCTGTGATCAAGTTTAATCTTTCACAGTATCTTTGCATTCAAGTCATCTATAGAAGGTATTCAAGGGGCTAAGGTTGTGGCTCAGTATTAGAGCACTTGCATATGTGAGGCACTGGGTTCAATTCTCAGCACCGAATATAAATACATGAATAAAATAAAGATCTGTCAACAACTAAAAAATAAATTTAAAAAAGGAAAGCATTCGGGGGCTACCGCTGGGCCTAGTCGTAAAGTGCTTGCCTTGCATGTGTGAGGCACTGGGTTTGATCCTTAGAACCACATAAAATAAATTAACAAAATAAAGATAGTTTGTCCATCTAAAACTTAAATATATATATATATATATATATGTGTGTGTGTGTGTGTGTGTGTGTGTATACACACACATACGCATAGATACATAAATTATAAAAAAGAAAGTATTTGAGATTATCTGGTTCCTTGTGATGTTACATGACTTTTCTTTACAATTTAAATATTAATAAATTTTTTACACAGTGAATTCCTATTTTCCACATTCAAAAATGTGTTACTTGTTTAGAATGAAAAATTATACTGCAGCCTCCTTCAGGAACCTTTCAAACTGTCTTGCTTTATATGACCAGGTGGTGGCAGCAGATTCCATGGAAATGTTTCAAGATTCCTGTGACTTTCTTCAGAACAGTCACAGAATTCCTGGACTGTGGAATGTAGGGTTAAAAAAAAAAAAAAGATTTACTCTTTTGGCTCCAGCCAAACTGAATTTCTAGGACAGTAGAGGTTTCAACCACGTTACAAGGAGATCCAGTGTCATGACCATTGTTAATTACCATTTGCTTATTAATTTATAATAGGTATAATACAACACAAGACAACAAGGTCCCTGCCACACCAGAGAAAAGGGGTAGAAGAACCAGGGGGGCCCTTCAGAAAATGAGTAATTTAAAAATGCTTAAGTAATCTGAACACTTCCCATTTGCACAATTAATGACATTTCAAAGTAATAAACATGTAACAAAATGCAATATATTTTTGCTGTTTTAATACTGATTCTTCACATACAACTATTACTAACATAGAGACTAATAATTAAAATGCAATCAAGTACAAAAACTAACAATTATTTTTTTGGTCAACTAATTTGCTCATTCGTTGTATAAGTAAATTATTCAGTAAAAATGGAAAAATGTATCCAATGACATGTACTTCTATTTAGACTGACAGTCAACATTTTCATACAATTTATTATACCTGTAAGTGTATTCTTTGACAGACTAAAACATATTGATAAAATTTTGGACAACTTAAATAAACAATGTTGTTTATTTGGTTTGATTAGATTCAGTCATTAGCAGAATGCATTCATTTGTATATTTTCCTAATCCCTAATATTTGATTCTGCTAGGTTGTCATGCTTACATAAACAAACTGTTAGTTGATAGTGTAAGAGTCCTTCATTTTCAATCTCTGAGAGATCCTGATATGCTTTTTATTTAAAGGGTTGTTGGATTCTTACTTCTCATGTAGTTTCCTAGGAAACTGAGAAACCAGTTGCTATTTAAAAATAAAACTAAACTGACAAGTCTAGTCAGTTTTATTTATTCATTTTGGTACCATGGATTAAATCCAGGGAGTTTAACCACTGAGCCACGTTCTGAGCTCCTCCCCACTCCTCACCCCACTCTTTTTTAATCTGAAACAGGGTTTTACTAAGTTGTTCAGAGCCTCCCTAAGTTGCTGAGTCTGGCTTTGAACTTGCAAACCTCCTGCCTTTAATAGCTAAAAACAAAGAAGTTATTAAAGACAATATTCAGAGGGAAGTCAAGGAAATTAGAATAGAACAGGATAGAAGAATAGGTAAAGAGAGTGGGCCAACCAAGGAATCCTCACTAGTTTTTGTAGTTATTTGATTGTATTACAATTAATAGAATCTAGGTAAATAATTTAGTTATATGTAAAGGGTTAATATAATAAACAGTAAAAATACACTCATATTAATTATATTGCCAAATTGCAAATAATTTATTTGAAACTTATTTAAAATTATATAGGGCATTATTAACCACTAAACTTAGAAATGTGTCAAGGTTATGACTTCTTATTTCAAACAGAAGTTCATGACTGGTGGTATATCATCTTGCCATCTATAGTCAGCTAGTGTTCACTGAAGGCTTTATGGCAGCCCAGCACTAGAAGATGTACAGTCATTTAACATCTCTCCAACTCTACTATGTAGTTCACTTAGTGAGTGTGTTTGACCAATTATTAGATCTTTCTGTGCCTCAACTATATGTAAGCAGTCTGGAGATTTGTTCAACATTTGTCAAAATGACAATGTCATAATGATAATGATGATGCTGGCTTGGTTTTCTAAAGAAAAAAAAGAAAATTTATCAGATAAAGAACATTTCTGAAAAAAGTAATAACTATACTTTAAGGAATTTTTCTACAAACAAGTATTGTTAATTTTTAAATAAGTCAGAGGAGCAAATCATCAACAGCATTTCCTGGGCAGCTGAGAATGAGGAAGATTTCACAAGGAAAATAACATATAAGCTGGTCTTGAAAAATGCTGAAGATTTCAACCAAAAGCAAAAATGTTGTTAAAGACAATATTCAGAGTGAAGACAAGGAAGTTGGATAGAGCAGGATGAGAAAAAATAGTATATGAACTTTGGTGCTTGAGGATACAGAGTGGATAATAGCTGTGGGTCAGAAGGAGAAAGATGTTGGATGATTTGGTAAGTGTATTTGCCCTCTGTTCTGTGGACCCAGCAAGTCAGCTGTTTATTGTTTGGATATGAAATGTCCTCCAAAGCTCATGTGTGAAACAATGCCAGAAGGTTTAGAGGAGAAATGATTGAGTTATGAGAGCCTTAACCTCATCAGTGGATTAATCTCATGATGGGATTAACTGAGTGGCAACTAAAGGCATGTGGAGTGTGGCTGGAAGAGGTGGGTCATCCAGGGTGTGCCTCTGGGGCATATATTTTGTATCTGATAAGTAGAGTCAGTCTCTCTCTCTCTCTCTCTCTCTCTCTCTCTCTCTCTCTCTCTCTCTCTCTCTCTCCTGTCTGATCATCATGTGAGCCACTTCCCTCCACCACACTTTTTCACCAGGATGTTCTGCCTCACCTTGAACCCTGAGGAATGATTGAGCTAGCGGTCTATGGATCAAGAGCTCTGAAACCATGAGCCCCCAAATAAACTTTTCCTCATGTGAGGTCTTTTAGTCACAGCAACGGAAAAAGCTGACTAAAACAGCAGCAAAGATTTACAGCGTGATTACAAAATCAGATTCATGTTAAGACTCTGGCAGCAATCTGAGAGGTGTATTGGAATAAGAGGAGTGGTAAGTGGAAAGGTGACCAATTCAAAAGCTAATATGATAAAGATAATAAAGACCTGAACTGAAACAGTAGAAAGAAAAAGAAAAAAAATGAGCTATTTTAAATGATGCTTCAATAGAACCAGAGATAAACTTAATCAACAATTTTTTTCTAGTTCCTTACACTGGCTCTAAATTTTCTTCTTAGTCTTGACACTGCACAGCAAAAAGTCAATAAAGTAAGTTAATTGTTCTATTATAATAACTATATAATGATAATTATAATTCATGATTAATAATAAAATTTAACATGGATGAATGTATTCAAATTGGATTTGGCTGTGTGAATGTTGAGATGCTGTTGGACTATCCAAAAGACACATTTATACAAGTGAGAAATAAAGATCTGAGGCCAAGTAAACAAGTCAGGGATGGAAATATGTACACATAAAAGAGTGAATCACTCCTCCAGAGGAGAAATAGAGAGTATGGAGAAATAGACAAGCTTAGTAGAAATTTAGATAAAGCAATTAGGTAATAAAGAGGATCCAGCTATGAAGTAAAGATGTAGACAAAGAGGGAAAGAAAAAAATAGAAACAAAAACAGACAGCAGTGAAAAATGCTTGCATTCAAGAAGAATACAGACTGAAATGTCTGCGGCTGGGGTTGTAGATCAGCAGTAGAACATTAGCCTAGCATATGCAAGGCCCTGAGTTTGATCCTCAGCACCACATAAAAATAAATAAAATAAAGGTATGGCATTCAACTACAATGAAAAAATAAATATTAAAAAAGACTGAAATATTATTTTCAAAGGTTCCACTTCAGTTGAACGGTAAGAAGATACTAGATTGTATGAGGTTGAGCAGTAAATAAGTATCCTGATTCTAATATTTCTATAATTTCCAAAAGTCATGCCTCAGTGTAAGAATAAATTATAGCTTTAAAAGAATCCAATACACCCTTTCAAAAGTCTTGGAAATGTGTGAAACATTTAGAATGTGAAAAAATACGATTTTGGCTCTTATAGAGGTAAGCATCAGCTAGCTAAAATGTTACATACACACATACACACCTCATTTCCCTAACAGCAATGCCCAAATATATTCAATTTTTAATGTTTGTTTTTATACTGAACTTAATGCATAAACACAAACAATAGAGAACTCAGTAAACCACCACACCCAGTGTGAAATAAATCTAAGAATGTATCACATGAGCAAATTCAAGGGCATTCTTTGACATTGAAGCATAGAGAAACAATTCAGTAAACCAGGCCTTTGTTTACTGTCTTGGATCCTACAAATAAGCATTGTTTTATTCTGTTAATACATCTGTTATCTGTTTCTAAAAGATAAGAGTAAATTGGTAACATCATGATAACAGTAATAGATTACAGTATTATACTCAACTATTATTGATACTCTACAATTTTACAATTGAATATTTGAGATCTTGGAGTCAAGGGATCATACTAATGGCAAAGTCAAAGGATCATGCTAATGGCTCACTTAAGGTTGTTTGCAGATCCACTATTCCAATGTTTTTTCAGGAACTGGGAGTTTTTATTGTAGACCTCAAAACCAGCTTCAACAAGTGTGTTTTGCTTTCTGCCTATCAGGGGATATCTCCACTTAGCTACTTTCCATCCCTACAGTACTAAAAGCTTAATCCCCAGTTTCTTACTTTCCCTTCCCAATCCCCCTCTCTCCTTCTCCTCCTTATTCTTCTCCAAGAAAGGGGTCTTGTATGTTGTACCATGCCTCCCATCCTCTAAAAAATCATAATAAACTCTTCTTTCACAGGTATTTGTCTTTGGGTCTATATTGCTAAACTTGATTAAACAAATCCTGAGTGAGTTCATATTAAAATAGTCTTAGTATTAAAAATTGTCTTATATACTTGAAAGATTCTTTGAATCTTTCAAATACTTCTGCTCATTTTAGCACCAATTTTTTGTCTTATATATATGTATATGTGAATTCTTTCATTATTTTATCCAAATACCTATATAATACTAGGCTGCAGTGCTCAGATAACATTGGAAAACAAAATGTCTGCTCTCATGAAGTTTATACTCCAGAAATCACACTAGTAAGAGAGGTGAGGGAGAATATCTTTTATTTCATTTGAATCTCCACTTTTCTTCCTAGTTCCTCATATGTATACTAAGGCTCCACAATATTTGTTGAATGAAGAAATGATCATTTCCCTTACATGTGCAGAAGCCTTTCTCCATCCTTTATTATTGATAGCAGCTTTTAATCAAAATATTTTCAATGGGCTTATATCACCTGATGAAGACCATAAAAGCACTTTTGAATGATATAGTAATTCTCTCAAATGGATGTTACCAAATGAAGAGCCTTATTCACCAATCATCAGCAATGCCTAGGGCAGACTTTACCTAACAATTATCAAAACCCATCATTAAAAAACAGAAACAATTATTAAGACTATGTGAAGGGGAAAAAACAAAATAATATTTTTCTACCTTTAATTCAACAATTTATGAAACAAAAATTTTCACATTAAAACAGGCTATGTAAGATAAAGGGATGAAATGTTAAGGAACAATTTTTTTTTCCCACTGGGGATTAAACTCCGGAGTGCTTTTACCACTGAGTTACACCGCTGGTTATATATATATTTTATTTATATATTTATTTTTTAAATAAAAATATGTATATTTTATTTTGAGACATTCACAATAAGTTGCTGGGGCTAGTTTTGAACTTATGATCCTCTTGCCTTAGTCTCCTGAGTCATTGGGATTATAGGTATATGCCACCACACCTAGCAAGAAATGATTTTTGAGGGCACTGATGTAATTGAGAACACAGAAAGTTAAGCCACATAAGTGGAAAATTGCTGGCTAAGACTGCACATGGTATTCAGTTGCTATCCTCAAACAGAATATTAGCTCTGAATCTCCAGTCTAGATCTCTTGCAAATAAGTAATTGATTTATGTTTTAACTACATATACCATATTATAAGGAATGATTAGAATCTGAATTTTTCCTAGTGTCTCATTTATTACCTAAAGAGAATCAGATTAGCTGTCTTTCTTTTTTTAGAGAGAGAGAAAGAGAGAATTTTTAATATTTATTTTTTAGTTTTCGGCGGACACAACATCTTTGTTTTTGTATGTGGTGCTGAGGATCGGAGCCAGGCTGCATGCATGCCAGGCGAGCGCGCTACCGCTTGAGCCACATCCCCAGCCCCAGATTATCTCTTAAATAGATACTATCATTGCTTGCTCAACATTCATTGATTTATCCCCCTTTTCTACTATTGGGGCAAGCCCCAAATGGCTATTGTTAGGCTCCCTCACTGAATCTTCCAGTGGGCTGTTATGTTTTATGTTAAGTTTTTAGTATGCCAAGGCCATGAATCAGCTAAGTTATGGTTAATGTGTAGTCAAGGTCAGAAACATTCTGATTCAGTATACATGTACTCGAGGTCATAAACATTTGCTTGTGAGCATGTGTGCACTGATATAACCAGTTGGAGATGTTACTTCTTTGTTTGAACTGTATTGCAATAATAGGGCTAAATGGAACTGACTGGGGCAAAATGGAACTGGTTGGGGCTAAAGCTGAAGTTGAAGGAGACTGGAGGCTGTTACCATCTCTGACTAAAGCATGTCTAATATCCTAACTGCGTCTTGTATCTCTCCCACCTGCTGGGATCATGAATCTGTTTCCTGGGTCTAAGCCCTGGCATGACATCTACACTTTAATCATAATAAAATTTCACATACCCTCCCCCAAAAGTCTGTGCCCTTAAGGAGAGGCTGACTTGCTCCTTAGTTCTGCGATGTGATCTTAATTGGTCTAAGCCTATTATGGAGGCCTTACCCACCTTACCTAGGCCTAGGCAATTTAGCCAAAGAAATATGAGAGGAAAATCTGCTGTGGAAATATGGTTTCCTTAGTCTTAGAAGGGAGCAGAAGAAAAAGATGACCCTTTTTCTGCCTCAGCATCTTTAATCAGGAACTGAGAGAGCTACTTTAGTACCATAAAGGACACAAGACACATTTAAACCAACACACTTAAAGTTGGAAGAACAGGGTTGGGGATAGAACTCAGTTGGTAGAGTGTTTTCCTTTCCTTGCATGCACAAGGCCCTGGGTTCTAGTGCCCAGCACTACACACACACACACATACACACACACACACACACACAAAAAAAAAAAAGGCAGAACAAAAAGAAGGAACCTGGATCCTTGATACATTGTCAAGACACTGAATTAACCAACTCTAGGAATGGCCTTACCTCCACTACTTATGTAGAATTTTTTTAAAAGGTTAAACAATACAGATATTTAGTAGAGTTTCCATTATTTCAGCTGAAAGCATTTCAACTGATAAAACGCTCAATAATTTCATTCCTCAAGAGTAGCTTCTCAATATAACAAGGTATGGTACATTGGATGCTAAAATAAGTGCCACAATTTCTTCTTAAACTCAAGCTAACTGCTCCTCCCATTGAATGATGGACACTATTTCCTCTTTCCATGAATCTAGTCCTATCAAGGCAATACAGTGGTGGATTATAATTTGAGTTCCAGATCTAGTCTTTGAAACAAGTAGGATCTTCCCTTCCTCCTTGACTCTCTAGGAGGCCATCTTAGGCTAAGAAATCTTAAGCTAAACTCCTGAATAATGTATGACAGATTAGATACCTGTAGAGAAGCGCTGGGGAGAAGAATCAGGTAGCTCTAGCAAAAATGCAGCAACAAGATCCCAGCAACATAAGGTCCATCTTGGACCTTCCAGGCCCATTAAGCCACCATATCTTGACACCTCATAAAGCAGAGACTAGCAATCTCTACTAAACACTGCCTGAATTCCTGGCCACACATTGTGAGCAATAAAACATCTGCTATTCATAGTCTCTAATCTTGGAGTTGCATATAGATGTAGTGGCATATAGATAACTGAAACACAAACTAGCAGTATTTTCTTGCTTTTTAAAATAGCTGTTGTTGATACCGCCAGTTACTGGTGACAAGTTCTGCTTCCCCAAATGTTGAAGTTTGAACATTAGAAGAGCATGCCGAGGCAAGCAATGTAAAATATAAAGTAGGGTTTATTTAAAAAGGGGTAACACAGACTTTTCCCCTCCAGTGAGAGGGAAGAGGGCCATAGCTCTATCCTGGTATCCTAAGAAGCGAGGTTTTGAGCCCTTTTTTTATGTCCTAGGCTTCCTTTGTTCTCCTGCCCTCTTCCCCTTATCTGTATCCTGCCTGAAAATGTGACTAGGCTTGGGAATGCTCTGTGGGTTGGCCAAAATGTGGGAATCAGGTGGGCTGAAGGGGGAAGGGCAGGAAGGAGCTGCCAAGGACACATTAATTATAGCTTCCTACAGGGAGGCACAATTCCTGGGACCTCCAACCCTACCAACACGTTGGAGCAGAAGAAAGGGCTTGGAAGAAATTAACATTTCAATCCATCAGGGGACAGTCTCCAACTTGCCAGACTCAATCAAAATTGGCCTCCTGGATCCAACCTGACTCCATTTACCTATCTATACTGACTGCCTGTCTAATTCTGGCTTCAATTTCACAGTGATTGAAATTATTTATTAATTTAGCGCTGAATGCTAAAGAACGTTTGTTTCCAAATAGCTTTGGTTCAAGTGTGTTAGATCACAAAGGAGACTTAATTTTCTATGTATATATCACATTATTATTCTCCTTTTAACTAACATTTACAAATAATTACAAATAAGTAAAAAAAATTAACCAATGAATTAATAGTCTCAAAAACAATAATTCCCACAAATAGAGGAAAACACTAACACCTTAATTTCAAAAACAGGGAAAGTCATTTCTCTGAACCATAAACAAGAGAAGGAAATTTGGGGAGGGGGTGTTGGGGTGCACTGGGGATTGAACCCAGGAGCGCTTAACCACTGAACTATATCCTCAGCTCTTTCTATATTTTGAGACAGGGTCTCTCTAAGTTGCTTAGGGCCTCACTAAATTGCTGAAGCTGCTTTGCTCTTCCCATGTTGCTGCCTCAAACTCTTGAATCTCTGGGATTACAGGCGTGCACTACCCCACACGGTGAGAAGGACTAACCTCAAGCTCACAAAGTGAAGACATGAGGCATCATTTTTCACCTACTAAATTGCCTATTTTCTTTTTAATAGCAAGATTAATGCCAGCTTTAAAAAAAAGGGAGGGAAAGCCCGCACTAGAGACGGTAGCCTGAGACCTGAGTCTTTAAATTTTGGGGACTTGAGTGTAGCCCACAGAGCTGTTGCAAGGCTGGTATGATACGCACGCTTAAAGAGCAATATAAGTGATTGTTACTTTTTTTTCTGCTCATTCATCCATCCGTTTACTTTTGTCAGAGATCATGGAAAAGAAGTGGAAAAATCAGTTCTTTGCTACAGGAAAAACCGCATACCTTGCTAGAAAATTGGGAGTGAGACAAATCGGAAATGACGTCACACCCACTACAATCGGGGAGCGGGAAGACCGAGTTCAAGCAAGCAAAAGCAGCCTCAGAAAAAGAGGCCACCTACGGTCCGCTCAACCTCGTCGGCATCTCTGGTTCTGCCAGCCCAGCGAACCCTGAGCAAAGGCGGTGGGAAGAACAGAACCCGCGGCTCTGATTGGCTAACCTCGAGCAAGGGGCGGGGCGGACGGAAGCTCCCGAGGGCGAGCGAGCGGAAGGCCGAGATGCAGATTTCCGGTCTTTGTGGCTCCCCGCTCTGGGTCGAAGCTTGTGCCCTGGCGGCTCCTGGGCTTCGCGGTGAGGGACACGGGCCCCAAGGCGGAGGGAGGGTAGGGCTGGCGCCCTATTTGGGTGCTGGGGCAAGATGGAGGCGTTCCGCTCTTCGGCTTGCCCACCCCCGGGTCAGGGCAAAGATTCCTGGGGAGGCAGCAGAGGCCAGCACTGGAGCTCCTGCCTGCCAGCGGAAAGCACAGTTGTGCCTCCACCTCCGTGACTTCGCAAATGCTGTGGTTTAACATGGGATATAAAGAATAGGAGGGCTGAGTGCAGCCGGGCTGGTTGGTAAACCAGAGATTCGTAGTCTGCATAGTCTAATTAGTTTCTAAAGTTTCCGTAATATTGATAATTTTTACTGGTTCTTCTGAGTGAACGTAAAATAAAAAGCATACGCTTCTGTGGCTATCCTTCCCATCCGGAAATCAGATAGTGCTTGGTCTATATCTCAAAACTTGGTATATAATTGTTACTATGTTTCGTTTATTTTTAAATTTTTGCTCCCAGAATAACCTTAAGCTTTTTGACAGCTGAGCCTGATCTTTTTTGCATCTTTTGTGCCTATATCTGTCATGTTTTTGAACTCATGGTAAGCATTTTACAGTTCTATCTTTGTTGATTCCTCAATAGATTCATGAACTAAAACCTTTTTAACCCAGTGCCACCTCAGGACAGAGCCTGTAATAAGTGCTTCAGTGTTTGGTAAAGAAATTAAGTGAATAAATGTGATCAAATGGAAAATATCCTGTTTATATTTTTAAAATATTTATTTAGTTGTAAATGAACACACAGTATCTTTACTTATTTTTATGTGGTGCTGAGGATTGAACCCAGTGCCTCACACATTCGAGGCAAGCACTTAACCACTGAGCTACAGCCTTAGCCCCCTGTAATATTTTTATTTAAGTCAACTCATGTTTAATCTGAATTTTTTGAAAATGTGCTATTACTACCTTAAATGAAAATCAGCATTACCTGCTATAGATAGAAGCTAGCTAAAAATAAAAAGTCAGCATCACCAGCTGGGGTTGTGGCTCTGTGGTGGAGTGCTCACCTAGTGCCTGTGAGACACTGGGTTCAATCCTCAGAACCACATATAAATAAATAGAATAAAGGTATTATGTTCATCTACAAATAAATTTTTTAATTAAATTCTACCTAGATGTTATTACCCTTGGAAGTCAGTCTGAGGTCTATATTTTATTTTTAAAAGTAAGTTTTATATACATGTTAAAGACAAATTTCCCTCCTTTGTGTAATCATGATTGAGAGGGAATTGAAAAGGAAGTATTTATCTCACTGTGTGAGTCATGTTAATGTTTCATTCTTTTGCTTCTAAAAATTTTAACAGTATGGGCTGGAGTTGTGGTTCAGCAGTAGACTGCTGACCCAGCACATTCGGGGTGCTGGGTTCAATCCTCAGCACCACATAAAAATAAAATAAAGGTATTGCATCCAACTATAACTAAAACAAAATTTAAAAAAAAATTAACAGTAGTAGAAATTCTAGAGAGTAGGAGACACTGAGATGTAATGATTTTTTAATGATTTTTAATTGATCATTCTATTGTTGCTTATTAGACTCAAACCTGTTCCCTTTAAATGTTCTTTGAGTTATTGATCTATATTATTACAACTTCCTGAGACTTTTTTTCCTACCATAAGTTAACTGTGATTTTATATCCTTTAGGAAAGAAGAGATTACCCCCCAAATCTCTCACACACAGAACCTGGTTGTACTGAGGTTCTTGCTAAGCTGTTTCATTCCAGAATGGCTGTGGATTCCAGAGCAGTTTCAACTCAGATACCTCAGGATCATCAGGAACAAGAATTAATACTAGTGAAAATAGAAGATAACTTTTCTTGGGGTCAGAAATTTAAACAGAATGGGAGTATCCAATCCTGCCAAGAATTGTTTCGACAACAGTTCAGAAAGTTTTGTTACCATGAGACACCTGGGCCCCGGGAAGCTCTGGGCCGACTCCAGGAGCTTTGCTATCAGTGGCTAATGCCAGAATTGCACACAAAAGAGCAGATCTTAGAACTTCTGGTGCTGGAGCAGTTTCTGAGCATCCTACCTGAGGAGCTGCAAATCTGGGTTCAGCAACATAGTCCAAGAACTGGGGAGGAAGCTGTGACCCTGTTGGAAGATTTGGAAAGAGAATTTGATGATCCAGTGCAGCAGGTGGGAACAGACAGAAGTCATGTGCTGTGGGAAATGGAATTTACAGCCTGGAGCATGTAGTATCATAACAATAGGATAAAAAGTTACATATCTCTTGAACCATAACCCTGAAGTATATCAGAGCTATGCCTCTACTCTCACAAGGTCTGTTTTCCTAGAGATTTTGCCACAAAGCTAACCATATTTTACTAATTTCAGGTCCCAGCTAATCCACAGGGACCAACAGTGCCATGGAAGGATTTGACATGTCTAGCAGCATCCCAAGAGTCAACAAACATTCAGCTCCAACCTTTAAAGACACAACTGAAATCTTGGAAACCCTGCCTTTCCCCTAAACGTGGTGAGGAATAGGAACTTGTCTGGGAACTCATCAAACTTCCAACACATGAGCATCACTGCTGTTATTCTAAACCAGGAGCTTTGTATTCAGTAATGCACATGAATTTCAGTCAGCCCTCCTTGTGTCCATTTCCTTATCATTCATTCATTCATTCAAACTTTATAGAGAGCTGATATATGTTTAGTACTATGGTAGGTACTGAGTCTTACTTCCAAGGAGCTTTCAGGTCTAGGTGGGTGGTGGATGAACAAAAAGACATTTCTAGTATAGTAAGTTATGGACTAAAAGTAGGCACTGGGTACTATGGGAGCACCAAAAAAAAAAAAATGGCACCTAATCTTAAAGGTTCAAGGAACTCTTCCTGGAGAAAATCATCTAAGCTAAGATTTGAACTATGTGAGGAAGAAAGCCAGGCAAATAGGCAGAAGGATAAGTGTCCCAAGCAAAGGCCTCAGTCTTGAAGGTGAGAGAATAGAACTCATCCTAGAAAGAGTAGAATTCAGTTTGACTTGCGAAGAGAATTAACAAGGGAGGAGTATTGAGAAAAAATAGAGAAGAAAATGGGATTCACATATACAGTTTCTTAAATAGAGGGGTATAGTTGAAAGGTGTTGGAGGAAGGAGAGCCATGGTTGAATTTGTAATGTTGAATTTAGCTTTAGGGTAGAGAATGGATTTGAGGGAAGCAAGACTAGAGGCCTGTTAGAGTCTTCTAGTCCAAGTGGCTAAAGTAAATAAATCATCATGTGTTATGGTGAGGCATAGGGAAGACCAAAACTGAAAACTGTTCTTCAACACTAAAATTGCATTGCAGTTTCTGGTCATTGTTAAAAGCAGAGTATGAAAGAGGAGTTGAAGGTGTTTCAGTCTTGATTTACCTGGGTAATAGTGGTATTGTGTTTTAACTGGGAAAATAAGCAAATATATCTGATGATATACTTGGTTTGGAGCATTTGAATACTTAGGAAATAAGCACAAAATGGATTGGGATATGGGGACGCATTAACTTACAATATAAGTAGCAAATAGAGCCTAGGGGATAGAGAGCTTGTAGAGTAAGGATACATTAGAATCCAGGAAACAGAAAAAAAGAACTGAAAGAAGGAACACTGGTGTTTGAGTTATTAGCCTAGAATCTGAAAAGGAATAATCTGAGAACTCAGTCAAATATGACTGGAAGGAAATGTCTCTGAAAGGCAGATGTGGTCCTTAGTATCAATGCTACAGAGATGCTGACTAAATAAGACCCTAAAATTACCTATTGATTTATGTAGGTATCAAGTTTGTGACCTTGATGAGAATAGTGTCAGTGGAAGTGGAAGTGTCAGTGGAAGTATGAGCAATTAGGTAAGGCAGAAACTAGATTGCAAAATGGAGATGAGAACATGTCAAGAAAAATACTGTGAGTTAGAATGAGGTTGCTTGACAATGTAAGCAAGGAAGAGACATGGACAGTGACATCTTTGTAGGTAGACCCTTCAATTTTCTTTCATAGAAAATGAATATAGAGAGTGAATGGAAAACTTTAATGTGTTTTTTGTTTGTTTGCTGTTTATCATTTCAGATTGTGAGAACAAAGAAACAACAACACAGGACATTTCAGGAGAAAATTCACAGGGACTCTCTCAGGAACCTTCATTTGGAGTGGTTAGTGAGCGTGAAAGCAATTTAGACTGGCAACAAGGAAGTGCTATGGGGCAGAAATTAAGAAGATCCTCTCCACACGGGAGTAGTTTTAGGCAGGTGATTTTCACACACAAATCTTTAGGAAAGAGAGACCATCATGATGAGCCTCAAAGATGCTTGATTCTAAGTACAAACTCTATAACAAGTCAGAAAGTTCCTTCAGAAGAGAGACCTTATAGATGTGATGTGTGTGGGCACAGTTTCAAGCAGCATTCATCTCTAACACAACATCAGAGAATCCATACTGGAGAAAAGCCCTATAAATGTAACCAGTGTGGGAAGGCCTTTAGTTTAAGGTCATATCTGATTATTCATCAAAGAATTCATAGTGGTGAGAAAGCATATGAATGTAGTGAATGTGGAAAAGCCTTCAATCAAAGCTCAGCCCTCATTAGACACCGGAAAATTCACACTGGTGAGAAAGCTTGTAAATGTAATGAGTGTGGTAAAGCCTTCAGTCAAAGTTCATATCTTATTATACATCAAAGAATTCACACTGGTGAGAAGCCGTATGAGTGTAATGAGTGTGGGAAAACCTTTAGCCAGAGCTCCAAGCTTATTAGACATCAGCGAATTCATACAGGAGAGAGACCCTATGAGTGTAATGAATGTGGGAAAGCTTTCAGGCAGAGCTCAGAACTGATTACCCACCAGAGAATACATAGTGGGGAGAAACCCTATGAATGTAATGAATGTGGAAAAGCCTTCAGTCTGAGCTCAAACCTCATCAGACATCAGCGAATTCACAGTGGAGAGGAACCTTATCAGTGTAATGAATGTGGCAAAACCTTCAAAAGGAGCTCAGCCCTTGTTCAGCATCAGAAAATCCATTCTGGGGATGAAGCTTATATATGTAATGAATGTGGGAAGGCTTTCAGGCACAGATCAGTCCTTATTCGCCATCAGAGAGTCCACACTGTAAAGTAACTTGTGAATACAATGAATATTATAAATGCTTCAGTAAGATTTTTTATCTTTGTTAGAAGTATTTTTTCTTGGAGCAAAACTCCATAAAGGTTAACTACTAGGTCTTGAGTCATTCTAAGGCTTTATGCAACACTACACAGTGCTAGTGCAAATTGTTCCTTAAAAGCTTTTTCCTGTGACTAATGAAAGCAGAGGATGGAAGAATTATTACTTCCAGCTTTTCGCTTACTGTTAAAAATACTCAGGAAATATGAAAAGCAGGAATGTGACATTGAAACCTCATTTTCTATGAGAATGCCTTGAAAGGGGTTAGGGACCCAGGCTCAGTCACTGCATCTGATTGTCACTGTGCCCCTACTTTGGGAGAGAGTGGACAGTATAAGGGACTGTTTGTCTCAGGAAATCAAAATTTTTTATTAAATCAGAACTGACAGCAGAAAAAAAAAAGTAGGGAAAGTTTTATCAGTGTTGAGTCCAGGGCAGGTCAGAAATTAGATATGCATGAGAAGAAATAATACAAATTAATCTATCCAACAATTTATTTTGTTTTTGCGAATTTTCTTTGCACTTGAGACTTGAGATGCAATGGAAGATCAGGCATAATCTCTTGTCATGTAATAGGCAAGGCAGTCAATCATGTAGTAGCACCATGGTGTGGTCAGTGCTATGTGGCTCAAGGAGCTCTCAACTTTGAGTAAGGGAATAGGGGAAATGACATGAAAGATGAAAGGACTTAGCCAGGGGGGAGTGTTCATAGTAAAAGGAGCAACAGATAAAGGCCAATGAAGCATTTTCTGTTGAGCTCTTTTGAAGTGGAGTCATATCCATAAGAAGTGTGGGTAGAACCAGTCTCTGAAGCACAGTGCCTAATGCAATATATGAGCCAATCGAGAAATTTCTGTTTAAAAAGGAAAAATCCTAGAATACTTGGACAACAGAAGAGTGAGTAGCTTTGTCTTGGTTGATATGACCCAAGAGAAAGGGCTAATATGTGGTTTCCTTGCCCAACCTACAGGCTAGGGTAGAATTTCTATGGAGGAAGTGGAGGTTAAGAAAGAGCCTTGGTAAATGTTAAGATTCTGACTCCTTCTCCTAGGTATGAGGACACCTTTGTTACAGTATTGGAATTGTTGTCAGGTTAATCCCCAAGTCCCTGAGTTGGAATCTGCCAAATCCTTCATTTTCAAAGCTTTGTCCTTATAGTTCTAGTATATTTCCTTGGACTCGGGTGCTCAAAAAATATGTCAGTTGCTGGGTCTGTGACTTACTATCCAGACACCTCATGTGTGATATTTCATAGCTTTTGCAAAGGGAAATGACAACAAGTAACAACTGTGATCAGTTAAGACTTCCCCTCTTCTGAGGAACCTAGCACAAAGAAGCTGGTATTTACTATAAAGTGGAAAGTTGTACAGGTTAATCAGCAACATAAGTGTGGATTCTGCCCACACTTCTTATAGATATGACTCCATTCAAAAGACCTAACAGGATAAAGGAACAACATACCAAAAACAGATGTGTGTGGAAATCCTCTAGAATCTTGTGACTAGAAAAAGAATTCTAATGAGAAGCAAAGAGAATTAATGCTCCTATTGGAATATAAGTAGGCATGTGATAACTAGTAAGAATGACAGCACACCTAACGTCCATTTTTTAAAGAATATGAGAAAATGGAAGAATGATATGAGTTGGAAATATGGTAAGATGTAACAATACATGGTGAGAGCTGCTCAATTCATTTTCCTCTTTTTCCACAAAGAAATACTCAAACTGAGAAGGAAAAGACATTAAATAGGGATTGATATAGAGCAGAAGGAAAAAATACTCTAAAGAGCTCTTACATGTAAGAAATGTAATAGGTATTTGCTAAGGGCTCTGTATGTATACATTATTTATTTCTCATTATAGCCCATGTTTTAGGCAGATGAAGTGAAGGCTAAAGGTCATGTCTAGAAGGTAGAACTCATAACCCTACGTAAAATCACTGTGCTATCTTCCCATGAAAAACTTCTAGTTGAAAAACTAGCATTAAAATAGGAAAATAACAAAAGAGTAAGTGCCAAGGGTCAACACATGTATGTCAATCTCATAAAATGTTCATTGAAGTAATTGATATGGCACTTCCAAAATTGATAAGAGATTCAGGGAAATTGAGATTCTATTGCTGGTGTCATGTGAGTAGACAATATCTTAGCAATCACTACCGGAAGCCTTAAGCATTGCCTTTGGACTTTGAAATTCTATCTGAAAATATACTTCAGAAACCATCATGAATGTACAAAATCTTAAAAGCTGTTAAAATTTGTTGATTAATATTGAAATAAAGCAATCATGATAGATTGTTAAATATTACAATTGTACTGTATGACCCCATGTAAAAAATATATTTATGCATTGGGGCTGGGGATGTGGCTCAAGCGGGTAGCGCGCTCGCCTGGCATGCGTGCGGCCCGGGTTCGATCCTCAGCACCACATACCAACAAAGATGTTGTGTCCACCGAGAACTAAAAAATATTAAAAATTCTCTCTCTGTGTCCCCCTCTCTCTCTCTCACTCTCTCTTTTAAATATATATATATATATATATATATATATATATATATATATATATATATTTATGCATTAAAAATACTAGAAATGTGCAATTCCAGTGATTGTCTCTGGGTTGGTGAGGTTATAGGAAATTTAATGTTTTCTTGTGATTTTATATATTCAAATTTTTCTGCACTATTTAAGGCTAGAGGACAGGATAGGAGGGTGTAGCTCAGTGGTAGAACACATACTTATTAACATGCACAAGACACTGTTTGATCCCCAACACCAAAAAACTCAAAAGGAAAAAAATTAGGAAAACTCAAAAAGAAGTGCAGGATATTGGGGAAATATTACGAAAAAATACTTGCTTTCCACAGTATTTGTCCTTTCCAAATCTCAAGTTTGTTAGCAAAATTAACTTATCCTTGGTTTTATCATTGATTTTTTTTAAAATGGCAGACTTACCCATTTTACATTATATATATATATAAACAAGTCCTCTTAAAATTATAAATCCTGTACAAATAGAAGCCATTTCCTAAAGACTTACACTTGAAAAAGGGAGTAGCCAGCCAGGCTCAGTGGTACTCATTTGTAATCCCAGCAGTTTGGGAGGCTGAGACAGGAGAATTGCAAGTTCAAAGCCAGCCTCAGCAACTAAGCAACTCAGTGAGACCCTATCTACTACAAAATAGGGCTGGGGATGTGGTCTCAGTGGTCGTGTCCCCCTGAGTTCAATCATTGGTACCAAAAAATATATACATATAAAAAAGCAGTAGCCTTGTGGTCAAGACCTTTGGTTGTTGGTGTTAAAGGAGCTGAAGAAGATAATCCCACAGTTGAAGAAGCTTCAACATTTCTGTTTATTTAAAGAGGCACTGTTAATAAGCTATTAAAGGAAAAATTTTTTTCTTTCACTAGCCTTTTCTGGGAAAGAAAAATAATGTTCCCCCTGCTCATGGCTGTCTTGTTTCTCTTGCACTAGAAGCAGTCTGGAGGGGAAAATGTCTGCCTTAAATGAATTTTAAATAGATTAAAAATAGAAAATGTACAATTGAGGCAGAGTATATTAATATTGGTTTCCTGCCTTCCCTTTCTCCCTCAGTTTCATAGACAACAACTAATGGTTGTCTGGAAGGATTGGAAATTTGAACCTTGGCCATGGTCTCTCTAAACTTAGATTTCTATTGTAGACCTGCTGAGTGAGAAGAAGGACATGATAGTCTCCCAGGTCCTTGGTCCTACCCAGCAGTTAATGTTGAGGATTCTAACCTGGTGTGTATACCACCACCACCACCACCACCCCCAAGAAAAGGAAGAGTCTTAATTCTAATGGACTAGGAGATGCATGTGTTTAAAGAGATTCCCTAGTAGTCTCATTCTCATGGTCCTTCAACACCACCACCAGATGTCACCTCTTATGACTTTGCCAGTGAACTGCAATCATAGAGACCAGATAGTTTCCTGACACTTTTTGGCCCAGAATATAAAAATTGAGAATACCAATTCCATGAATTATTCCCACAACCCCTTTATCTCCTATCTTCCACTCCTGTTAGTGTTCTCCTATTTCTGAATGAATAATTTCAAAGCAAAACTTTAAAACTCAAATTTTATTACATCTTGCTTTACATTCTCATACTGAACAGTTAAAAGGTATACTCAACATATAAATGTTAAAATTAGTAACTTTTATTTACAATATTTTTGCCAAGAATGTTAGGATTGGAGAAGAAAACACAAAGTACTCTAAAATGTTAAGAGTTTCTATGGGTAAAGGGATTGTGGGTAATTTATATGTTCCGTATTATCAGCATTTACAATAAGGAAAAGCCATCAAATGCTGTTTAAAACATTAAATCATTTGATTGTCACCTATAGGAAAAGGCAACTCACTATCCCATGTGAAGGATCCCTTTAATCTTATGGTTGATCTCACTCAATGACAACTGCGTAAACTTTGGGCACAAAGATCCTTCCCAATTTCATCTATTACCCACAGTAACTATGAACATCAAGTCTTCAAAAATGTTTTTAAGGGCCGGGCATGGTGGCGCACACCTGTAATCCCAGTAGCTCAGTAGGCGGAGGCAGGAGGATTTCGAGTTCAAAGCCAGCAATTTAGCAAGAAGCTAAGCAACTCAGTGAAACGCTGTCTAATAAAATACAAAATAGGGCTAGGGATGTGGCTCAGTGGTCTACTGCCCCTGAGTTTAATCCTTAGTACCCAAAAAAGAAAAAAGTTCTTAAGTATTAATTGCCCTCAACAATTGTAGGTTAATTAAAACTGCCAAAGTAAAAATTAGGAAAATATAATTTTGAGGAATCTGGTTAATTTAACAAATATTTATTGCCCTCAAGTGGCTTAGAGTTTACAGAGCTGGTGCTGAGGGTAAGGGTAAGAGAATGAAGAATATAGGGTCTGGGAAGGCAAATTTCTCATTTCTGGGTCCCTGGAAGTTTCCCATTTCCTGAGATCCAGGGTCATAAAACACATACTCTAGACCTCACTGTCCCTATAGCCTCCAATGGATATTCTTTATTTGGTGTGCATCATGCCTGTTTCCATAAGATGTACCAGTCTTCTACTACCCTCATTCTGAGCACTTGAAAATGTAATAGGTTATAAGTTCTGTATAGTGATTATAAATAGAGAAAATCCAACACATATCTTCTAGACACATGTCCTGGCTTCTTAGCCACATGTCCTGCCAGACTATGACAACTAATTCCTGCTAAGTGAAGAGTCCTGATGTCTCCAGATTCTCTTCTTTTCATGCCTTATATGTCCTATAACCTCTGCTTTCTTCTGCCCTTGACCTGGCTAATTTCTACAGTTTAGGTCTCAACTGAGATGTTAGCACATCCAAGAAGTCTTTAGAGATCAGGTAAGGTAGCCCTGCCATGTACTCCAGAAACACACTGGATTTATCCTATCAAAGTACTTATTGCACTTTACTTACTTATTTAGTAAATATGTATATTCCATTAACCCTTAACTCTGGGACAGCAATGACCATATCTGTCCCAAATAGCTAAACACAGCAGGTGCTTAATTAAAAAGCAAACCTGAATTGGCCTTGTAGGAAGCATAGGGCTGTGGAGAGAAATGGGAAGTGGGAACAATGAACCACCATTCCTCAGATAATATTAAACTGCCTTGGATCTTGTTAAAACAAGCCAGGGCATAATTCAGCATTTCCCATACAAGTCAACATTTCAGGTAGTTGGATAATTCTTAGTACATTCCTTCACCTACCAAATGCACAAATGCTGAGCAGGGTTCTTATCCTTGCCATCATGTAAGGAGATCTTTTAGGTACATAATTCTGGACTTGAACGTGGCAGTTATAATTGGGTTGGTGAGGTAAAGGTGGTATTGATGAGAGACTTCATGCAGATAAAGCTAGGCATTTCTAGAGAATACCCACCATTCTTTTCAAAGACCTGATTTAAAAAAACAAATTCTTTCCACTTAACACTTAACAATCGTAACAATCATGTGGATCTCCTCTTACAGAACTGAACTGGGCTGGAAGGACAGGCACCCTACTCTCAGGAAAATTCTATCTTCTGTTGAGTCTCATCCTCAAAGTGAATTTTTTGCATTTCACAATTATACAACTCTTACTCAGACTTAAACTCTGGTGTGTGTCCTTTGATGCTGCATAAGACCTGATCTATGTCTAAATGTTTTCCTACATTCACTACATTCATAAGGTTTCTCCCCAGTGTGGATTCTCTGGTGCTGGGTAAGGGCTGAGCTCTGATTAAAGGATTTTCCACATTCATTACACTCATAAGGTTTCTCTCCAGTGTGAATTCTTTGATGCTCAATAAGGATAGAGTTCCTACCAAAAGCCTTACCACATTCAATACATTCATAGCCTTTATCACCAGTGTGAATTTTCTTATGCTGAATAAGGGCTGAGCTCCGGCTGAAAGCTTTCCCACATTCCCCACACTCATAAGGTTTCTCTCCTGTGTGAATTCTCCGATGCCTAATGAGCTCTGAGCTGCCCCTGAAAGCTTTTCCACATTCACAACATTCATATGGTTTTTCACCACTGTGTATTCTCTGATGTCTAACAAGGTCTGAGCTCAAACTGAAGGCTTTACCACATTCTTTACATGCATAAGGTCTCTCTCCAGTATGAATTCTCTGATGTCTAATCAGCTTTGAGCTCTGGCAAAAGGCTTTCCCACAGTCAAAGCACTCATAGAGCTTGTCCCCTGTGTGAATTCTCTGTGGTGTAATATCATTTGAGTTCAGATTGAGATTTCCTTCAATTTCATGACATTCAGGGAAACACTGCTCTGTGGGGATTTTCTTGTTGAACATTGCCAGGCTATACTGTCTTTCCTGGGAAGGGAGCTGACTCATTTTGTTCATTGTAGCACTTCCCCTTTGCTTCTCAGAGTTGTCCAGACCGTCCAAAGCTTCTTCAACTATCTGTACTGAAGCAATTTCCCCAAGAAGTCTTCCTGGAGATATAGCAGTTGAGGCTACACATTCAATAATTTCTTGCTTTGCTGTCAACATTTTGTCAGCTACCATCTTGCCATCTAAAAGTGTGAATAGAAAATGCAAGTGTCATTTACTCTCCATGTTGAAAGAAAGGAAATTATTGTAGTAAGAGCAGAAAATAAAACAAATGAAATAGGTATTATTAGGAGGAAAATTTCTTAAAACTAGCTTCCTAATCTAGGAAAATTCAGTGAAGTGGCCTGGAGTAGTGGGAGGTGACCCCCTGAAAGTCAAGTAGACAGATAAGGAGAGTTAATATTGAAGAGGAGTGACAATGAACTAGGAAAGCCCTTAGTTAGAGGTGATAAATAGGAGTATCAGTGAGAAATTATAAAGCTAGGAGATGATTCTGGAGTAGAGAAGAATGTATTTTAGGTAATGCAGAAAAGGAAAAGATATGATGCAGAATAATCAGGGTAAAGATGTCTGAGTCTTAAATCAATGGTACTTCTAGCAAAGTAAGAGAGCAGGAGATATGATTATAAAATGCTTAGGAGGTTAATATTGAACAAAGGTAGCTGGAAAAGAACTAGAAAGCATGAAGGCAATAGCAGATTCTAGCAGGTTTCAAATGGAACAAATAAAAAACAAGCAATATAATAAGATATACAAAGCATGAGAAAGGAATGTATGGGGGTTCCTGACTCACTCTGGGGTTAGGTGAGAGCCTTAGGGGTCCATCTTTTCAAGTGTAAGGGATCAAAGAAGGTCGATGGAAACAATTGGCAAATGTGACTGCCTGGATCCAAACCCAGTTCTCATACAACATGCTCCACCTTTTTTCTAGATTTCTTGTAACTTACAACAGAAACGGGTGATATCAATTGAATTATTTCTAGAACTCTGAAGTTGCTCTCATCCTCCCAAAGTCCTCTAAACTTATATACATTTTACAGATCAGGAAGCTGAGGCTCAGAAAGAGTATGAAAGGCTATAGAATTAATAATTGGTAGAGTGAGAATTCAAACAAATCTGCTTAAACTCAAAGTTTTCAGTTTTCTCTGAGTTATCTGCCTTCCCTTTGGAAAGAAGCAGGACTGTTGCTGAACTAAAAAATAATTTAAAACTCATTTTTTCTCTGGAAAAGTTATGTTTTTGTATGAAAACAAGTCTTTCGTTTTATATTCTTTGAGAAAAAAGTAATAGGTTTCTCTGTTAGAATAGCTCTTTCCTTTATCACACCTGCTACCCGTTCAGTGACATGTTTGGTATAAAATCCTTTTAACTAAGAATGTGACCTCTGATTGCTAAATGACAGATGCTTTTAGCCTTAATGTTCTTTAGATTATGTTGCACTGCCAATGCAGACTTCACTACTAGTTTGATGTCTCTTGCCCTTGGCTGCAGTGAGTGTTGGCTCCTCCTATGGTCTGAATATCCTTTTCCCCACAAAATTCATATGCTGAAATCCTAGCTCCCAAAGTGATGGTATTAGCAGGTAGAATCTTTTGGTAGATGATTAGGTCATGGAGGCAGAGCCCTCATAAATGTAACTAGTGCCCTTATACAACAGGTCCAACAAAGCTCATTGGCTCCTTCTACCATGTAAGTACACAGGTGTAATCTATGAGAGAATGGCTTTCCACCAAACACCAAATATGCCGGCACCTTGATCATAAACTTCCTAGCCTCTGGAACTGTGAAAAAAAATTTCTGCTGTTTATAAGCTACTCAGTTTATGACATTGTGGAACAGCAGCCAGAACTGACAACTCCAGCCAGGTGTGGTGGTGCATACCTCTAATCTCAACTATTGGGAGGCAGGAAAATGGCAAGCTTGGGCAACTTAGTAAGACCCTGACTCAAAATTAAACAAAAAGATTGGGAGAGTAGTTCAGAAGTAGGGCATTTACATGAGGGCTTGTGTTCAATTTCCAGTACTAATGAGAAAAACAAAGACAACTCCTAATCTTTCACAACGGCCCCCTTCTTTGCAGAATTGCCCTGGATGATGAAAGCCACTAGCCCAGGAAACTATTTCACCCTGACTGCCCCCACTGCATCAAAAGAGCAACTCTGCAATGCAATCATGCTCTTAAGGCTCCAGAACCTTTCCAAGGATTCAACCAAGATTAGGTTTTACCTGAGACTATATCATTCCTTGCTCAGTTCCCTTCCTAATTCTGTAAAACCTCTATTAAGATTTTTCCCAAAGAACATGTCCTTAATAAATTACCTGCATCCATATCTCCACCACCAATTCTTCTTCTAACAAGACATACTGTTAGGCTAGTAAAGAGCCTACAAGAAAATTATAACCCAAGGTTGTAAAAAAAAAAGGCATGGTGATTCTTATAATCATATCAAGGCAGATCCTTCCAGTAATATGAACTTTATAACTTAGGTGAAAATATGGATTATTCACATTAATTCTTCAGACATCAGCATAAAGTGATTTATCAGGAACCTAGTCAAGTCCATCCAAGACCACACACTTGGACACCAGGCATAAATGAGGATGAGAAATTTTGCTAAGTCCAAAAATGTCTAAAAGACAATCACTATTGCTGATAATGTGATTGAATCTATAACACAATGTCATTGTGAAGTGAAAAACAATGAAATAAAGTGTAACAGATAAGAGTTGGGGAGAAAACTCTACTTTAAATTTACATTTTAAAGTAATCAGATCCTCACTAAAATATTTTATTTTGTCTTTATCCCTGAACCTCAAGAGAATGTGGAGAATTTGAAACATGACCAGAGAAATGTGTCAAAATAAACAGAGACAAAGAACACAGGAGTCAGAGACAGTGAGAGGCTTAGTTAGACAAAGGTCAAAGGTCATTTTACTTATTCAAGTACAAGTGTTTTATGAAAGCTCTGCTAAACAAACAAAAGGAACCAAATTGAGGCTAGGAATATTTCATATAGACTTGGGAAATAACTTTAGTATTAGTATGCTAGACTTCTATAAAAAAAATACCACAAAAACAGGCTTAAAGAAGAGGAATTTATTTTCTTACAGTTCTAGAGGCTAGAAGTCCAAAATCAAGTATCAGAAGTTTTGGTTTCTTTCCAAGTCAGTCTCTCCTTAGCTTATAGATGGCCATCTTCTTGCTTATGCTCATGTGGTCATCTCAGTCTGTGTTGTTTGTGTACTGATTTCCTCTTATAAGGTCACCAGTTATATTGCATTAGAGCCCATTTAATAACCTCATTTAACCTCTTTAAAGGCCTTATCTCCAAAAAATACAATTATATCATAAGGTATTGGGACTCAGGGCTTCAATATATGAATTTTGGAAATATATAATTTGTCCCTTTAAAAATGCTAATAAGAAAAATCCCAAAAGCACTTAAGGAATTATAGTGGAGTCTCTGGCCCCTGAGACCTTAAATAATCTACCCTAAATGATTCAGACAATATATATTTTGAATACCTTTGGCCTCCAAGGGTTGATGTCTTGGGAGCTTGGTTCCCAGTGCCGTGATGCAGGAACTGATGGGATCTTTAAGAGATGGAGCTCAGTGGGTGGTCCCTAGAAGCCTGTCCTAGAAATGGATAAGGTATTTCTAATGGGACCCTGGTGAGTTCTTGTGAGAGGATAGAAAAGCCTGAGTCTGACCTTTGAGTCACTTTCACTGCTTCATGTGATCACTTGCTCCTGCATGCTCTCCTATCATGTCACTGCCATGATGCAACACAGCAGAACTGAGCCAATGCAGGTGACATGTACTTGAAGCTCCCAAACCGTGAGCTAAATAACTTCTTATCTTTATAAAGTTAGCTGTCCCATGTATTACATTATAGTGATGAAAAACCAATTATAATCCATTTAGCTGTTTAAGATAGGTGATTTGATCATTTTTTTAAAATGCATTTTAATGTAGCTCCTACTTGATGCAAAGGATACTTAAGAGGGTAGTATCAGGGTCTGATGCATGGGGGAAGGTTGAGAGGCAGTTTTCAAGGACACTTCATTGGATTAATAGAATTAATTACTTTGGTAAATTGCTAAGGTTCAGGATCTGACCTTGAAGTTTGTGTCATCACATGCCTCTCAATCAACACACTAGGTATGGATTTCCCTCTTGGAGTAGAATCTTATAAACCAAGTTCATGAAACCGAGCAATAAGGCCATTATGAAAATTACTATGTAATCATCATACAAAACAGAGTGAATTAATGCATTTTTATTATAGCTAAGTTTCATAGGAAGTTAATAAGATTGCTTGATGAAGATGAAATCAGAATGATAATGAAAGTCTAATGACAACAAAGTAATAAGCTGATGTAGCTGGTGCCCCTAGGGATGATGTTGCCTTAATCAAAGTCCTTTTTGTACTAATTCTCAGCACCCATGACATCTATCAATTTATTGCCTCCTAATTTAAAATCTACCCTTCATTGTACTATCTTCAATACTGGCATCAAGCTGACATGATATGGGTTTTAATAGTATACGGGCCTAGAGGGCCAGTAGAGGAGGAAGGAACTTTTCTTTTTTGATCTGGTGTGCTCTCTCGGTTTCTGCAGTGTGGGGGACAACCAGTAGTGCATACCCCAATGAGTTTCAGAGGCACTGCTCCCCTCAGCAGCTTCCTGCAAATTCTGTGCCATGTCACTTCCCCATTGGAGCTTCTAGCACCCATAGGGTAGCTCCTCAGTGAGTGTGACCAGCTGGGCACTTCATTGAACATCTCCAACTAGTGGGTCATGGCTGTTATCTCTCCAGAGAGATCTGGACTTTAGCCCTGGCAGATGGGGGAAAGACATAGCACCCTCTTGCAGATATGTTCCTTCCTTGGGCATTCTGCTTTAAGCCGAGAGTCCCCCGCCCCCCGGGCCAAATGCCTTACTCCTGACAATTTAGAGTTTTAGTATTTAGTTATACCACTTAATGGTTAATGCCAGTTACAGTCCATAATTCTTTTATTTATTTATTTATTTTAATTTAGTATATATTACAGCAGAATATATTCATTGTAAAACAGTTCATAATTCTTAATGTTAAACTTTCTGTGTTCAAGTTTCTGTTACTGATTCAGTATTCATCTTCATCTTAGAAATTGCCTTGTTAATGGGATTCAAGTATTATTTTAAGAACAGAATATTAGTCTTTGAACATTATGGTATTATAGAGAATTTATTAAAGACCTTTGTTTTTAACCCAAGTTAAAACAATAATGCAGAGCCAATGAAAGAGTATTTCAAGGCAAATGGGGGTTCTTTCCACAATACTTAGTGACAGCTGCAAGTTACTGTTATTAAGTAAAATGCACCATGGAACACTTGATCGCCCTTACCTCATCCTCAACCCCAAAAGGGTTAAAGATCCTCACCTCTCTCGTGGAAATCTTGGGGCTCCTGAGTCTCACTCTTGCATTGGCTCTCCAAAGACCGCAAAGAGTGACTTAGAGACTTCAGAACTCCTGTGCATGTTGTGTTCTTCCAGATCATTTTCTGGCCACGAGCAGAGTCCTAGAAGTAATCAAGTACTAGCACTGTGATTCTAAGGAAGCACAAGAGGAAACTCCCTAGAACAACAGGGCTAAACAGAAGGAATCAGAAACCTATTCAGATGATCAGTGAGAAAACAACAGGTCTAAAAATCCTAATGACATGAACCAATGAGTGAATAATTAATACGGTATAAAATAGAAATTGGATAATTCCATGAGGAGTCAATGCGACTCATAACAGCTTCAATAGTCAAGCAAACAAACAAAACACCTACTTCTTACCTGTTGCCTTGATTCATTGAGTTCTTTCTCCAACTCTTCCAGCAGAGTCACAGCTTCTTCTCCATTATCTGGCCCCTGCTCTCGCATCCAGGCCTGCAGTTCCTCAGGCAGGATGGCCAGAAACTGCTCCAGCACTAACAGCTCCAATATCTGTTCCTTAGAGTGTGCCTCCGGTTTCAGCCACCGAGAGCAAAGCTCCTTGAGCTGGCTCATAGCTTCTCTGGGCCCACTGGAGTCAGAATAACTAAACTGCCTGAAACGCAGGCGGAAGACCTCCTGGCTCTGGGAGTTCCTCTGAAGGCCAAAGTCCTGCCCCCAAACGTAATTTTCTTCTTCAACCTTCACAATTATAAGTCCTTCTTGTTCTTTTGGAGCATGGTAAGCCAATGCTGTGATCTCTTCTGACATTCTGGGAATAGACAGTCTGAAAAAGCTGTCCAGCTGAGGCAGAGAAGAGATGGAAACTTGTATCTGAGGAATTCCTTCTGAATTCCAACTCTTCAGGGAGGCCCTGAAGTGGATAGTGCTGGTGTTATACAAGCAAACCATATGCTTGGAATGTAAATACAGGTTTTTGAAGGCCAGTTGCCAGGGAATATAGCACTATAAAGAAAACTTACTAAAAGGGAGCTTCCATATAAATGATACATCTATAGATGATTCAAGAATTTTGGGGGATGTGAAACAAAACTTTAATATAGTCAAAACCAATTTGACCTTTGGTAATAATGTTATGCACAAAATTAGGGATAGTAAATAGTGTTATATAAAGATAATCCTAATTGTGGCCAATCTCCAAATTAGACTACTGAGAATCATAAGCTGACCAAAGGCATACAGCCAGTGAGCAGAGCACTGGGTTCTGCAATCAAAGTAGTTAACTCCCCAAAGAAAGGAACTCACACTTCATAAGTACCTACTATAGGCCAGGTAGTTTACAAATTCTATTTTATTGGGGCATGACAGTAACACTATATGATATTTTGATCCCCATGTTTTACAGATGATGAAAGCTTCTTGAAAGTTAATGAATTTTCCCAAGGTCCCAAACCAGTCAAGACATGACCTCAGGGTTGCCTGGCCTCAAGAACTTCTCCTTTTTATTCCAGAATTGGTTAATGCCCAGGACAACCTTGATTGTTACTATAAACTAGGAATAATGATGAAAAGATTAGAAAGGAGTTATGAAGAATGGCTATACATGTACAAACAAGGAAAAGTTATTCTTGAATTTGTCACAAGATTCTGAAACTGCACAAGGAAAAGAGAAAGAGATTCCTTCATCCATTTTTTCAACAAATACTTGAACATTAACTATGTGCTAGCAGGCATACTAAACAGGAGTCTCAAGATAATGAGTTCTGTCTGCAAGGACTCAGTTTATTTAGTATGTGAAATTGACAGGTAAATACAGATTGATAAATCTAAAGATGATAAGCACAAGAGAAAGACCACTAAGCCCAGGGAGAGGGGAGAAGTGTGAGAAGATGTGGCCTATTGAAGAAATGAAAATGGTTTAGGGAGGCCAGACTAATGGTTGTCACCTCTGGCTATGTCTTAGTATAGAGGCACCATGAGAGATTCATGGAGTCAGAATCTCCAGGGATGGGGCTTAAGTGAGTGTCCCCAAGTGCTTCTAATAGGTAGAAGCCTGGTTAAGAATAATGTGCCAGAGCCTGGGGTACAATTAAGGAGAAGAGATAACTATAGGGGAACAGCCAAGCCCTCCAGGGTCCAAGGGGTTGATCCCTCATGGCCACAGGAAGGGCTGGAGGATCTATGTGCCCACAAAGAGAGAGAAGAGATGAGTAAGGGTTTGTTGCAACTATTTAGACTATGGGAGTCAAAAAATATAAAGATAGGACACACTGAATAAGGGTTTGGAAGAAAGGGGAATCTAGAAAGACTCAGGTTTCTGGATATGCCTGGTGACTGGAGGTTGCTGGTGTCATTTGCTGAGCTATTCACTAAGAAAGTTATGTCTGAGGTACCAACAAAGCAGCATTTCCTAAACTATACTTTACCAGATATTAACAGGTGCTTCAAATACACCAAAACACAATAGAAACTTGGGGATGTTTTTTCTTAATTTTTTGCAGAAGAAAAATAATAAATATATTTTTTATTTCTTATTATGTGATAATTGTAATTTAAGAAATCATAAGGTTAAAAATAAACAAAAAGAATCACATGATGCTGCACTGTCAGACCTGTGTACATAGCATTTACCAAGGGCTGCATTACATCTATGTATCCTTTGTGACTATTAGTTTCTGTTATGTCTCTTGCCTTTTTTTCAATGTTTGTGGTATTATTCAATTTTATTATAAATATTATGCCTCACCAACTCATCTTCCATGGGTGTGTGGCTAAAGGAAGGATATAAACTCCTCCATCTCCTTCATAGGTCCACCCCCTCTAAATCAGAATTCTCTAAGATTAGTCCTAAATTCTCACCTTTTTTAACTCTCCACTTTCCTCCAAGGCTACCTAACCCTCACCTTTGTTTACCATCTTCTAGTATAGACCTCCTATCTGAGCTCCAGACCTATTTACCCACAGTTCTTCACTCCCACCATAACTCCTCTTGAATTTCTCAAATGCATATCAAATAGTACATTCATAAACAACTCATGATTTCTCCCATATCAAATCTGCTCTCTTCCATTGGTTCCCTTTCAGGTAACAGGAATATCTTACCTGGCTGTATAGCCAGAAATCATCCATAATAAAATTCTTTCTTTTACTTCCTTCCTTTATTTAATGCATATTAGCCTACTGATTTCATTGCCTGTCTGCCCATCCTAAACTCTGCCACCACCATATTCATCCTAAATGCCCCATCTGTCATACTTTACAATAACTTATCTACTGTCTTCCTCAATGCACTGTATCCCCATTACTCTATTAATCTACATTGTAACCAGAGTGATCTTTTCAAATTGCAGATCTGATCTGTTCTTATAACCAGTTTTGTTTTGTTTTTAATGATTTTAAACAAAAATAGACTAGTATTTCTCACAGTATTGTTTATTGATCAAGTTTAACTATTAGTTTCAACTTTTTAAAGAAAATTTTGTAGTTGTAGATGGACAGCCTGCCTTTATTTTATTTGTTTATTTTTATGTGATACTAAAGATTGAACCCAGTGCCTCACACATGCTAGGCAAGTGCTCTGCCACTGAACTACAGCCCCAGGCCCTAGTTTCAACTTTTGATCCCTAATGTGGTTGTGATCTTATCAGTTGGGCTGGAGATTTGAAGGTTCCAGTGGAGAAGGTTTCCAAGGGGTATTACTCACTGTCTAGCAACTGATTGTGGCTAATATCAGGAAGCTTGGCTGGGGTTATTAATAGGAATGCTTACACATTTTCTCTCCGTGTGCCCCTGACCAGTTTTTGTTGTTGTTGTTGTTTATTTGGTTTTTAATAAAAGCAATGTACTTTAAGTCAAGGTAAAGCTCTCTTTGACTGCACTCATTGAATTTATCTGGAATTCATTAAAGCATAATCAGAATCTCCTAGATGAGGTCCCAACAATTATACTTGTAATATATTCTGCAAGTGATTCTGATGTACAACCAGGGGTTAAGAACCCTGGCTTAGTCAAGGAGACACAGGAGACAAAGTTTAAAAACATTTCTTTCCCTCAAAGCACTTTTTTCACTTTGTCAGTGCATATACTTTAGTGGGATCATTTGGTTAATACCTGTTTATCTATGACTTCACTGTAAGGTACATCAACATTTTTGCTCACTATTGTATCTCCATCACTCAACCCAATGCATAACACCTTCTATCTATATAAAAGAATGAACTGGAAAATTCAAAGAGGTAGTGGTCAACATTGTCAAGTGCCTAATATGGACTGAAAATTGTTCCCACAGCATTTCTCATATCTACCATAGCAAAGTGATCTTGCTCACAGAAAGAGCACCAGTTTCAGGGATGATGGTATAGCTCAGTGGTAAAGTGCTTGCCTGGCATGTGTAAGGTCCTGGGTTCAGTACCCAGTATGAGCTGGAGACCAACTTTGAAGTCACACGACCCAATTTAGACTCATGATACAGTCTCTAACTAGTTGTCCAACATCATTCACCAAATGAATCCTTCTGAAATCCCATTTCCTCTCCTAAACATGGAATTAATAATGTAACATTGCAGAGCTATAGGAATTGGAAACAACAAAAAAGTACCTGAGTATGTGGGCTGGTGTATAAAACATGTCTTTTTATTATGATGCTTTGGCATCTGGGTATTTAATGATACTGGAGAGACTGTTCCTCCCAGGACTAGCCAATCCCTAGAGATAGTAAACAACTCACCTGTGAGCATACTTTCCAAATGAAACCAACAGTCCCAGAGCCCCACCACCTTATCTAAAGGGCTCTCGTACTTAAGGTCATCACTCCCCTCTACTCACATTTCAGGATCAAGTATCAAACAACTAGGAAGAACCCCTCTCCCGAGAGTTCACTAAAATTATCCAAATCAGCCAATCCTACCCTTGCTTACCCTGTCTTGATGGTTTCTTCCCATAGAACCCACAAAACAGGCTCTTGCCCATTTCCCCTCACTCCCTCTGCCTCTTGACCAATTGGCAGAGGAATTCCACATGTTTCCCTGTAAGGCATGCCCCCTTTTCTTGAAAACCATAACAAAGTACATTTTCAAAGGCAATCATCTTCTGATCTGTGGTCCTCACTAAACCTGAACAATAAAATATACATTTTAAAAAAAAACTGAGTAGGTACCCAAGACATCACAGATAAGGGTAAATTCCACATCACAAAGTATGGGTTACAGAATAGACTTTATTGGGGAAAATTTGCCAGCCAGCAGTTGGTAAAAGAAAGTATAGGTCCACTGAGTCTCCCATCATCCCACTGAGAGGAAGTTTGGAAAAAGGTGTTCTAGTGTTTCAGGGGACAGCTTCTGCTACCTTCTTATGGTGCAAATTTGAGAAAGCGGTCTTGTCAGTGGGGGTAGAACCCAACTGTTTCTCATCAGAATTCTGGGTTTAGGTAGCTGTCTAGCAAACCAGCTTTCTAGTACCTGGTGTGTGTGTGTGGGGGGGGGGGTGTTTGGTGGGTGGGTGGAGCCTTGGGGAGGTGGGAACACTGAGCTTGCCTATAGCCCCTTCCTCTGGAAGAAGGCATTTCCCTCCCTGGTCAGAGTATATCCAGGCAATCCTGCTTGCTGAGGCCTTCGGTTCTACAATGTATCTGCTTTCTAATGTAATGCATTACAATGAATCTATTTAATCACTTAATTGTAACAGAAAACACCAATTGAAACTTTATTAGACTCCAGCATTATCTATCTACCTTTTAAGTGTCTTAATTCATTTCATCTTCACAGCATTCTATGGTGTACATTCAACTGTTTGAAGAGCAACAGAACATATGAAATAATTTATCCTAGGCTATATGGCTTCTAAGTGATATGGTCTGATTGTTTTGAAACCAACTCATCTGACACCAGGGTACATCCTCTTGGATACCTACTCTGAGAAAGTACTGTTTCATAAATGCATTCTCCCACCAAATCAAAACGCCCTTTAGAAAAGGGCCTGCATTTTCCCACATACTTATTTAAAATATTTATCAAGGGGCTGGGGATGTGGCTTAGTGGTAGAGTACTTGTTTGAAATGCATGAGGCCCTGCCTGGATTCGATCCCTAGTACCACAAATCAATTAAGTATAAAAGTAGAAATATTTATTGAGTGCCTATCTGTGCACTGAGCAAAAAAGGTATCAAGACAGTGTATTTGCCATCACATAATTTAAAAATAGCGAGAGGCGCAAGTTAAACAGAAAGCACACTTAATTACCCAACTTAATTGTGATGAAAACTACGAAGGGGAAAGTGGAAGGTGTTTCGGAAGTGTCTGACAGGATCACACCCAGACTGGGAAGCCAGGACCCATGGCTGAGACCTAAAAGCTCGCTTTGGCCGCCGGAGAAGTGGCAGTAAGGAGCCCGAGAAGTGGCAGTAAGGAGCCCATCAGCGCCAAGTCCACCTCCTAAACCAGCAGCCGGGCACACAGGAGGCTCGGTAAGTGCTGGAGGAGTCAGTGACCGGTGAATGAACGGTGGAAAAGATGAAAGGATGCGCTGACCGACCGGCCAACTGACAGCTAACCTCGAGGGGCGGGCCCTGGTACAGCCGCCGGCTCTACGGAGGCAAGCCGCGGGAGCCCAGGTAAAGCGGCGGGGAGGACTGAGGCAGGACAGGGGCGGGTTGGGAAGCACCTGGGGCCACGCTGCCAGACCTCCCCACTCACCCTTCGCTCTGCCGGCTGCGGGCACCAACCCCAAGGAGGGAGAAAGAAGGCCTCCCGCTGCTTGCTTACCGGAAGTGCGAGCGGGCGCGCCCCTCTAGGAAGACGGGAGGACTGCACCTCCGTGGTCCACACGCCTCTCCGCGCAGGTCTAGTGTCCTGGGAAAAGGAGATGGTTTTGAACTCTTGATAAAAGTGTAATCAGAAGTTACAGTTGGAGCAAACCTTGAGGGTTGAATCAGGTTAGTGACTGGAAGAAAGCCGTAGGTTTTCAAGGCATGTTCTGTATTCGTAGTGTCCTAAACGGAAGTCATTAGCCACGTGAGGCTCTAACTTGAAATATGGCTGGTGAGACTGACAAATGAGTTTTCGTCTTATTTAATTGGAATTGAACACATTTAAATTACTGCATGTGATTACTGGCTACCATATGAGACAGCAAAATCCCAGTGAGTGAAATGGGATAAAAGATTTTTAATGAAGTAGATCAAATAAATAAGGAGTGTCAATAAAAGACTGTAAAATTGTCTTCCATTTTAAAAGTCCATTAAGTTTATACACAGAACATATTCAATTTGTTCATTCCCTTGAGGGAACTAGCAGTACATTTATTGGTCTATAAATACCTAATTTTGTCATGAAAGAAGAGATGTCTCCGCAGAAGGGTGTGAGGAGTTCCCAGAGAGAAGAGGGAACTTGACCCAGAACCAGTCTGGAGTTCTTGACCAACATGATGGGAAAGAATTTCAGCACATGCGGATCAAAGGCATAGACAGAGCTAGTAGATACATATGGAGGGTGGAGGATAAACTCAAAATAGAGATTCCTTTGGGGTAAAAGCAAGGAATATGAACTCAAGGGAGAATGCAGGCTATCTCCAGAGGGAGAGACAGCCACCTTTGGTGTGCGGTGCTAATAAGAGGGCCGGTGCTAGAGGGTGGATAAGAGGTGCAGGCAGAGTGGAACTCCACAATTTCATCAGTTTTTCCTTTACTTGCACGTTTACCTCATTTTATAGGGGCATGCCGCTCAACCTCAAGATTTACAAGTGTGCTCTCGGCATCTCAGTGGTTGTGGACACTCCCTTTAAGGATTCAGTATCTCTCTCTATGGAAAATCCCTATCTCATTTTCACCTTGGGTGGTGCTGAGGATTGAACCCATGGCCATGTGCATATGAGGCAAGCATTCTACCAACTGAGCTATATCCCCAGCCCTCATTTCCACCATTCTTTAATGAATAGATGAATACAAACATTATCCCCGGGAGAGGATAATGAAATATACCTAAGACAGTTAGTGAACTCATCAATAGTAAACAATTCTCTATCATTTGTTTATTTTCTTTTAAAAATGTTTTAACATTCTGATTAAACATTGACTTTAGTTAATAATAAAGCAACAAATTTATTAAATGTAACAAATATACCACACTTATGGAGAATGTTAATAAAAGGGGAACCTGAGGCTGGAGATACAGCTCAGTCGGTAGAGTGCTTGCCTCACATGCACAAGGACCTGGGTTCAATCCCCAGCTCCAAAAAAAGGGGGGAGGCAGGGTGTAATATGGGACTTCTGTGCTATGTTTGCAATAATTCTCTGAATCTAAAACTGTTCTATTTTAAAAAAATTATTTAGAGAAAGCCAATACATAAGTTAAAGATGAATTTTTATTTATTTGTTTGTTTGTTTGTTTATTTATGTGGTGCCAGGGATTGAACCCAGTACCTCATGTATGCTAGGTAAGCACTCTACCACTGAGTCACAACCCTGGCCCCCAAGATGAATTTTTAAATTGAAGGATACGGAAATAAGTCCAAAGACATTTTCTCTAAGCTTTTGTCATTGAAAATTCCAGGCCTCAGCCAGACCAAAGGAACACAAAAGGAACCCCCTCCAGACTGGCACTTGACCAGGACCCTGGTGAGTCACCTGAGGCCAATACTATAAGCCCAGGGAAACTCCCTATATTCACATTCCTGTTCCACCCTAAAAGAAGCCAAGTAACCCAGACCCTAGCTTCAGCCACCTGCCGTTTTCTGCCCTGGAAATGAGCCACGCCAGGGTTCTACCAACTGACTCTGATGCTAAATGCTGAATAAAGAAAGACCTGCTGATGAGGTTTGCTTCCTGTCTCTTGCCTTCGTCATGTGGGCATGTTATTTGTCCTAACAAAAATATTTTAATTGTAAAAAAGATGAAAATGGGAAACGAGGGACAGATGCTGTTTCTGTCCCCTTTCATTCCTGAGAGGTCCAATAAAATGCTAGACTTCCTCACTATAACCCTTGTGTGTCTTACCTGCTCTTTTTCTTTTGTTTCTCATCTACAACATTTTTTTGTGACTTATTTTATTTTTCAGATCTTTAATTCTTTCTTCAGTTACATATAATTTACTTTTAAACACATCCCTATTTCTGTTATGAATTGTTTTAAAAGTTTTTAAAGATTTTTTTTCAGTGGTTGATGGACACAGTACCTTTATTTTTATTTTATTTATTTATTTTTTTTTTTGTAGTGCTGAGGATCGAACCCAGTGCCTCACATATGCTAGGCAAGCACTCTACCATTGAACTACAACCCCAGCCCAGTTTCCTATATTATTTTTATATTGCTTTTTATGTCTATGAAAAAAAATGTGCATGGCTGCAAGTTCAAAGCCAGCCTCAGCAACTCAGTGAGGCTCTGAGCAAAAAAAAAACAGACTGGGGATGTGGCTCAGTACACTGGGTTCAATCCTTGTTACAAAAATAAATAAATAAAAGATTTCATCTCTATTCTGAAGTCATAAAGATACTTCTGCATATTTTCTTCTATAAATTTTATTAAATATTTGCTTTTCATTTATGTCTGTGATATACTTAATTTGTGTGCAATATGAGGAAGGGATCTAATTATCTCCAAATGAATAACCAAGTATCCAAGAGTCAATTATTGAGCTGTCCTTTACTTTCACACTGGTCTTCATGCCAGCTCATCTAACTAGATGATGATAATGATGATGATGATGATGATTTTGTTACTGGGGATTGAACCCAGGACCTGATACATGCTAAAAGGTGTTTTACACTCCCTACCTCTCAGCTAGATTATTTATTTTTGATTCCTCAAGTAGTGTGTGGTGGCAGTTTCTGTAGGCAATTTCACCCATCCACAAAGCTAGCAATTTAAGAATGACAAATAACATATCAAAACTACAAGTCACTCAATATTGCTTGCCAGTCTTACTGTTTTCTAGCTAGCTCAAACTTTGCACAAAGACTATTTCAAAGCATTTCCACTTAACTTTTCAGTTTCTATCTTCACCTTTATTCTTAAATGATGCATAACTCAACTTTTTTTTTTCCAGTGAGTTTAAAAGCTTTCAGCCTGGAACAATCTCAGTTTCCCACTAACCTTCCTGATCTTGCACCCATCTCTCCTGCAACTTTTCGATTAGCATGGAAGGAGGGTTCCTGGTATCTCAAAGACCTATTCCTCCATCTGTCCCAACCTCTTCTTCAGCTATGCCATCATCCATACTCCTTCTCTTCCTCCTCCATTTGTGGTTCTGGGGATTGAACACAGGAGCATTTTACCTCTGAGCTACATCCTCAAGTCCCCACCTCCCTCTTAAATTTATTTATAAATAGAATCTCATTAAGTTGCCAAGGTCCCTCAAACTTGTAGTCCTCCTGTCTGAGTCTCCTAATCCCTGAGCAGGCCACTGTATGTGGCTTCTTCTAGATACCTTCTAACCACTTTGTTCACTGTTTTAGTAAGCTTTTTCACTGCTGTGATTAAAGGATCTGACCAGCACAACTGTAAGAGAAGAAAAGTTTGTTTGAGAGCTCACAGTTTCAGAACTCTTAGTCCAGAGAAGGCCAGCTCCATTCCTCACGGCTTGAAGTGAGGCAGAACATCATGGCGGTCAAGAAGTAGAGAGAAGGGTTGGGGCTATAGCTCAGTAGCGCTTGCCTTACATGTGTGAGACACTACTCAAGACCACATAAAATAAGTAAATGCGTATTGTGTCCATCTACAATAAATATTTTCCATCAAAAAATTTTAAAATAATAAATAAGTAAATATTTATATTTACTGTTTATAGTAACATCCTATCACCTTTGCTGTATATAGAGATTTAGTCAAGGGAATTGATAGCTCATCATTTTAGTCATTTTCTGTTAACCAAAAATCACAGGTTTTGCTCACATTCAAGGGGAAGGGATCACACACAGGTATAACTAATTAGGGGTAACCATAGGGTATCTCCTACAAGTACTTCTTACATATCCCTACTACTCTCCATCTTCACTATTACCATTCTAATCCAAGCCACCACCATCACATGTTCACACTAAAGTCAAAGGTGTATGTCATGCCCTGTTAAGAACCTTTTAATGGTTCCCCAATTGTTCTTATGATCATATTCAAAGACCCATTCTGGCTGCTGCCAATCTCTCTAACCACACTTTTAGCTAGAAATGTTCATTTAACACATTAAGCCTCAAGTTTTCAATTCTGCAAATATAATAAATATTCAAATATTATTTCAAAATTACCATAAGTAGTATATTTGTTGTTCACTTTAAGATATTATAGGTGTTCCTACCTGGGATGATGGGGCAAAACAGGTTAACATGTTCTAGCCTTCTTTTTTTTTAAATTCAACTTTTTTTTAATTATTTATAGAACTTTATTTTTATTTATGTATATGTGGTGCTGAGAATCAAACCCAATGCCTCCCTCATGTTAGGCAAGCACTTTACCACTGAGCTACAACCCAAACCCCCTGTTCTAGCCTTCTTATTCCCTGACTTTGTCAACTCATTTTCAAAAAATATATTACATGGCTAAACAAGGACACCTGAGGAACTTCCTGTCCTAGAGCCTAAACATGGACGTGCACCTGAGGCACTTCCGGATCCAGGTGCCTAAATATGGATGTGCACCTTTGGAACTTCCGGATCTGGGGGGCCTAAACATGGAGGACTGAGGAACTTCCGGACCCGAGACCCCAAAGATGGATGTGCATCTGAGGAAATTCTGGATCCAGGGGTCTAAACATGGACACCTGAGGAACTTCTGGTCCTAGGGCCTAAACATGGACGTGCACCTCAGGCACTTCTGGATCCGGGTGCCTAAACATGGACGTGCACCTTTGGAAATTTCAGATCCGTATAGCATGCGGACAAAATATTTATACAGACACTTCACCAAAGGAAGATACACAGGTGGCATATAAGCAAATGAAACAATGCTACCTATCATTAGTTGTTATGGGAATGCAAATTAAAACCATGGTGAGATACACAGAGAGTTGGTAAGGATGTGGAGAAACTGGGACACTCATCCATAGCTGGTAGGAAAATCAAAACTACACAGCCATTCTGTAAAAACAGTGTGGCAATTTCTTGAAATGTTAAACATACACTTGGGGGAAGGGGGGAGCAGATGTCCATATAAACTGTTTTTTAAAAAGGACTCGTAATATTTTTATACCTTTATTTTATTTATTGATTTTTATGTGGTTCTGAGGATTGAACCCAGGGCCTCACACGTGCTAGGCAAGGCTCTACCGCTGAGCTACAACCCCAGCCCCTCCATATAAACTTGTACATGAATATTCATGGCAGCTTTATTTGTGATGGGGAAAAAAAATAGAAAACCCAAATGCCCATCAACTGGTGGGCTAATGGATAAACAAACTGTGATATATATACACACAATAAAATTTTATTCAGCAACAGTGAATTATTGATACAGCAATATAGATAAGGTCAGTATAATAATGCTCAGTGAAAGAAGTCTACCCCTCCCCCAAAAGTACATTCTAAATGATTCCATTTAAATAAATTTCTACATTTACAAAACTTAGAATCTAAAAAATCTATAGTAACAGAAAACTGATCATTACTGGTAGGAGATGAGAATGATAGCCTGCTGGCGGTGGGAAACTTCTGTAGTTGTCAGATGTGTCCACTGTTTTGATTGTGATGATGGTTTCACAGCCCTACACATATCAGAAATCATCTTTCTCTCTCTCCCTCGCTCCCTCTTTTTCTTTCTCCTCCTCTTCCACCTAGCCCTCCTCCCCTCTTTCTCTTTCTTACCTGGGGATTGAACTCAGGGGCACTCAACCATGGAGCCACATTCCCAGCCCTTTTTTTGGTATTTTATTTAGAGACAGAGCGTCACTGAGTTTCTTAGTGCCTCGTTAAATTGCTGAGGCTGGCTTTGAACTCGTGATCTTCCTGCCTCAGCCTCCCCAGCCCCTGGGATTACAGGTGTGCGCTAGGACGCCTGGTTCCTGACATTCCTTAACCTCATTTTTTTCCCCAGTTTTCCAGTCACTAAAGGATTTATTGCTGAGCTTCATTTATTTCTAAGGCAGCGGTTATCAAAGTGTGGTTTCAGGGCCAGCAGGATCACTTGAGAACACGGACTTCCATCCCAAACCGGAGTCACAATCTCTGGAAGTTGGGTCCAGAGATCAGTATTTTAAGGAGGCCTCCACGTGATTCTGCTTGCCCCTTTTCTGAGGCTGGAGGGTGGTGGGGGAGAGCACAGTAAGAAAGCTGAATGAACGCTCTACTGTGAATCTGATTACGTGAGAGAGGATGGGTTAAAAAGCGCGTCAGAAAACCTAGCCGGCCCCTGAGAGCTTTCCCGAAAGACAACGGATTCCGACATTCACCTTAAGAATCTACAGACGGGACAGCAAGGGATCGGTCGCTGTCAGACTACATAGCTAAGGATCTGCAGGTAGCAGCCCAGCGGATGTTCCTGGGTTAATTCCAGGGAATCCGACCGCCAACCCTCGGTTCCGCCCTGCGCACGCGCGGCCATGCGCCATAGAGCTGAGCAATCCTCCAGGATTCCTAGAGTGGACAGGGCGATGCCTGGCTCGCTGCGTGTGAGTCTGGATAGGCAGACAGGGAGATAGATGTTCGAGGTTCGCGTGAGGTCGGCCCACCCCAGGCCGAGGTGTCCCAGGTGATCTTGTCTGACAAGCGGTTTCCTGAGTCCATGGATAGTCAGAACCGCCAGGGTCGCTCCTGGGCACGGGAAGCTGTCGGTTTGGGCGTTGCGTTCAAATGAATGGACGCCAGAAAATTCGGAGAGCTGGTGGAATCACGTGCGTGGAGGAATCCTCGCGAACCAGCCGACCGACCCAGGAAAGGGCTGCCTGAATTTGTGTTAGAAGGCAAAGAAAGGAAAGCGGTCACGTTGATGATCAGTAGTGACCATTTTGTAAAGGCAGCAAATAACATATTCTTAACCACTGAGACAAATGCCAAAATTCTCTCCCCAGCGTTCTTTCCAGTTACCCCAATTTCGGTAGAATTAACCCCCGATTTTGTTTTACTAGCTCTAGACTTGGAATGGGGAATGTATGTCCGAGAGGGCTAATGCCAGATTCCCGGATAATGGGAAGGAAAATAAATGAATTCTAATAGAAAAGCATTTGGAAATTAAAATTTCGGTTTCTCCTTCCCTTCTTTTATATCTAGAGGCTGTGTCTGGTGGACTAGTCTCAGAAATTACATCTCTAGTTTGCACAATGATTCCCTTCTGAGCCCAGTGGTGCCAAGTTGCCTCCAGGTCTCAGACCCTTTTGTGGACAAGAAAATCTTACAGAAGAAATGATAATTCTCCAGTTGCTCCCTGAGGTGTCCATATTCAGTCCATGGAGATCCAGTTCAATTGTAATTTTCAACAACATCACCTTCTTTCAGGTGAGGAGCAACATAGTTTATCTTAGTGTCTTGAGGGGATAGAATATTGCCCCATGTTGGTTTCTTCAAATACTATTGGTATTCTTCACTACCTATGTCTACACTGTGCCAGGCAATACTATATCTTTTAGTGCTTCAAGCAAAGTCTTGCATCTTTATCAAATTCTCATGCAGTTCCCTTTTTTTTTTTTTTTTTAGGACCTGAGTCATCTATTTTTGCCTTTATGGTCTATCACCTTAGTACCAATCTGTCAATGTTTGGAATGTCCTCCTTATGATCTTTTCACATCATCTCTCTCATCTCCTTATAGGATCAAATTTGAACATTTGGAGTCTGCTGACATGGATCCAAATACTAGCTTTGTCACTGCCTCCAGTAATTTTACAGTTCTGTTTCCCCACTTTATAAGTGTATAATAGTTCATGTCTTGGGGGTTTTCTTGAGAATTGTGTCTATGTATTACTCCAAAATATAGGACCCCAAAACTTAATGACCTAAAACATCAGACATTTTTTAAGTTTTAAAAAATATTTTTAAAATATTGATGGCCCTTTATTTTATTTATTTATTTATATGTGGTGCTGAGAATCGAACCCAGTGCCTCACACATGCTAGGCAAGTGCTATCACTGAGCCACAACTCTAGCCCCAACATCACATTTTTAAACCATGTTATTTCTTATAGTTTGTAAGTAGCTAACTTGAGCTGGGTTCAGCTGGGCAGGTTTTTTTTTTTTTTTTCCTAATACTGTCTGGGGTCATTCAGGAAGTCATCTAGTGTCTCTGATAGGGCTGGATCTAAGATGGTATCAATCACATGTGTAACTGTTGCTGTTTGTTATGGCTTGGATCATACATCATCAGCAGGCTAGCCTAGACTTTTTCACAGTACTCATATTTCCAAACTCAAGGAAAGGGAAAGCTCTCTGATACAGAAGCACTTTTCATACCTATAAACATGTTACATTTGTTAATGTCTCATTGGCCAATGCCCAGTTCCAGAGTAGTTGTGGAAGGGAAGTACACAAAGGTATGGAGATATGATTCATTGGGTTCTGTTACTACTATATGAAATACCATACACCCTAAATGCGATCGTATGTGTAAAGGTTGGAACAGACCTAGTTCATAGTAAATCGTTTATAAATAGTGGCCACTGTTATTAGTAGTAAGATCATTTTGATCCTGACTTTGTTCAGAAGTGCTACAGGGTTCCACTTCTACTTCATGTTACTCTTTTTCATTTTGATTCTCTCATTGCTGTTGTTTGCTTGTGAAATTTACCTTGCATTGTCGTTGCTTTCATTCTAGATCTGGCCTCTTTTTAGTCTCAGAGCATCTTTATTATATTTTATTTTATTTAGTTTATTTCCTGAATTTAGAATTTGTCCTTCCCTAAAAATCTATTACATGGCACCTCATCCTTTCTGAGAATCAGCGTAGAATTGGGCCTCTTCCTTGAAATTTTATGTAAACATATTTATCCCATATGTTTATGTTTCTTAGAATGTGTAAAAAATAACACTGTTTTATTGTAGAGTTATACAATTATACTAGAGTCCTTTTGTGAAGTATAGAAAAACACAGAACAAAATTTAAACATAACCTACAACTCAACCATCTAGAAATAGTCATAGTTAACATCAATATATCCTTTATATCATTTAGCTAACTAATTCAACAAATATTTTCCATTGATAAATGTGTATTAATTAATAAAATCATAGCTTATTTTTTCTTGTCATGTAATTTTATTAGTTATTGAGATTTTATTTTGTGCAAGGCACTGTTCTAAGTTTGAGGGATATAGCAATGAATTGCTATATAGAAAAAGTCCATACCCTTATTAATCTTACATTCCAGTGGGGGAAAACAGAAAATAAATAAATGTACATTATGTTATCACATAATTATAGCAGTTACAGAGAAATTAAGCCAGGAGTATTAGGATTTTAGCAGGAAACATGGCTTATTCAGTTGAGTAATTAAGTTTTGTGAGAATGATGGCTAAGATTACAAAAATTATGGGGTTGAGAACAGCTTTGAGCATACAACAGTGGAAATCCATTATTACATTTAGGAAGGGGAGAGATTGATTACTGTATCCTGGAGGATAGAACCACTTGATATGAACTTTGCCTTTTCTTAAAGAAATACAAGTATAGTTGGCCCTCCTTACCCATGGATTCCACATCCACAGATTCAACCAACTGTGGATCAAAATATTTTGGGGAGGGCTGGGATTGTGGCTCAATGATAGAGTGCTTGCCTGGCATGTGTGGGGCACTGGGTTTGATCCTCAGCACTGCATAAAAATAAATAAATAATAAAGACATGTTGTCCATCTACAACTACAAAAAAAAATTTAAAAATTGAGGGGAGGGCTATGATTGTGGCTTAGTGATAGAGGGCTTGCCTGGCATGTGTGTAGCAGTGGGTTTGAAACTCAGCACCACAAATAAAGAATCAAAATAAAGTCCATTGACAACTTAAAAAAAATTAAAAATATTTTGGGAACAAACCATAAAAAATAATACAAATTAATGACTACATAGTACTTACATTGTATTAGGTATTATAAGTATCTAGAGTTGAATTAAAACATGGGAGAATGTATGTAGGTTATATGTGAATACTATGCCATTTTATATAATGGATTTTAGTATCTGAAGCTTTTGAAATCCAAGAGGGATCCTGGAAGCAATTCCCTGCAGATACTGAGAGAATGACTAGCTCAGCAAGAAAAAAATCAAGGATATAGGGTGGACAACTTACCTTTTGGCTTGGTATTTAGCACTAACAATCTCACATCCCAATAGTCCCTCAGTTTGGGCAAACTAGAACAATTGGTCTCTCAACTATTCTCCTACTCTTGTACAAATTTAATTGCAAGCCAGAGCATAGAACCACAGGTTTTGCAGTTTATCAGTATTAATCCCCAGAGCCACAAAGCAAATATGAAGTAGATCTGGAAGGGGCTGGGGCTGTGGTTCAGTGGCAGAGCACTTGCACACCTTCTTCATCTGTTGTTTGAATAGCATAAGGAACCCAAATGGCCAAGAGGCAGTCTTACCTTCAAATTTAACAAAAATCATTACTTTGCTTCATAGTAGAAGCACTTCTCCTTTGAGTACTGGAAAACTCAACAAATCCAAGATTATGAAGATATGAAACAAAATAATACAAATAGATTATTAGATATATGAGAGGAACCATTCTCTCTCCTTCTCTTTGGTTCCTATACCTCTTTATGTATTTTGGTCATGGAGAAAAAACTTTGTTGTCTTTAGTTTAGGAAATATATTGTGTCCTATAAGACATCACCCCAGATTTAGCCTTTAGCCATTATATCAATCCACATACTTCTGCATGATGGGGCATATAGATAGATTCATTAATTACACATATCTGAACTCACTGGTATACTTCTTTCCCTGTTAAGATGAGTTATTTGGAGGCAATACTGTATAGAATACCATAGTATTAAAAATATCATTCTCTTAAGTCAATACAAATTTGTATCTGAACTATGTATTTTGTTCTTTGAAAACAAATTGTTGCTGTCTATATGATATAAGTAGTCCAGAGTAAGGGATCTATCCTCTAAAGGCTAATTGGTTCTTCTCTAGGGAGTGGTACTTTTGGGCGGGAGGGGGGGTATAGTATTCACTTTGAATATTGGCTGTTTGGGCACATAGCAGTGGTAACAGGAATATCAGCCTTGGAGAGGGGAAGTCCATATTGTTGAAGCCATTTACAGCTTCCATTCCTGCTGCTATGACCACTCCGTACAAAAGTCCATTATATAAGCATTGGAAGAAGGCTGATTGACATTCATATTATGGATCATTATGCCTAATTGTTCTAGGGGCTTCTTTCTCTACAGTAGATGCCTTTTACTGAGGATTCACAAGGAACACAAATATTTTCACATTCTTTGCTCATTCTAGGAAGTCCATCCTCATATTTTGCTTCTATAATCCTCATTTCTGCTATTCCAATCTAATTCTTTTAAAGTAACTATATATTCTGATAACCCATTAGTAACTACCTAAAATCAATATAGGAATATTTCTTAGACTGTGCTGCCTTTCATGAAAAGTGGACAGATGTATATAACCACATGTATACCTGAAATTCTGCCAACTGGAAAGATTTGCCTTTATCAATGTTTTTGAGGCCATCACTAAGTAAGGGTATAAGTAAAAGTTTTGGGCTAGTGCTCACATGCTGCCAAACCCATCTGAAAACTGACTGTTTAATTTCCGCTTGTCTGTTAACTAGTAACAGGGAATTCCTATAAGGTCGTTGGGAGAGAAGTAACAAAACCATAGGAAAAAGTAATATGGAATCCAAATCCCTAGCCCCTGGAATTTACTGCTAGTTAATTTTACAATGGAATGCTGGGTTTTGCATCATTTTTTATAATCGGTAACAAGTACACAATGGCCGTTTGTAATATATAGCCATCTGGAACTCTGTGATCAAGCATTAAGTCTTACAGTGCCCAATAAATAATAAGTCAGGATTTGCTTCACATAGAAAACTCTTGTCAGAAGAAGGAATGGCTCTAAGCAACTTCATGAGACCCACTCTGTCTTTAAAAAAAAATGGAAAGGTTTTGATTTCCTTTTCTTTCTTTCTTTTCTTTTTTTTTTTAATTAATACCTTATTTTTTGGCCCAAATAGCCGCACAATGCTGGGTAGAGCCTAATCAACTTCTTTTCATTTTTCTTCACTCTTTTATACTGCTTACCTTAAATATGTGAATAAAATAAATTGCTTGTGTATTAGCTCTAATTTAGTCATACTTTCCTAATCAAAGTAAATAGGTTTCAGTATTCCCAGATGTCCTTTAATAATCATACAGAGCACATCTGGTAAGTCACTTCTATAAATGATTAATATGATCCATTACTATTGTTTCTTCCAGCAGCTTGTGAGGCTGAGGCAAAAAGACTGTGAGTTCAAAGCCAGCTTCAGCAAAAGTGAGGCACTAAGCAACTCACTGAGACCCTATTTCTAAATAAAAAATACAAAATAGAGCTGGGGATGTAGCTCAGTTGTCAGGTGCAATCCCTGGTACCAAAAAAAAAAAAAAAAAAGAAAAGGGTAATTTCAGCATTCCCATATTGTTATATTTGCAATCTGTTTCACCTGAACTTTCTTATAGCATGGAGAACACTTTCCATTTGGATTTTGTTTATTGTTCCAAATATTGAGACTAAGATCAAAATTGGACAACCAGCTTCAGAGTAAGAAATTACAGCAAAAATTGAAATGTTGACTGAAGGGTTTGGTAATCCCAAAGAGGATATTCTCCAGAACTCTGACGGCAGAGAATTCTGTGAATTTGGAGATAAATTGAATAAAAAGTATCAGACCCTTTTTAAAAGAAGACAATATAACTGTGAGGAATGTGGACAAAGCTTTGCTTGGAGTACAGGCCTTATTCAGCACCAGAGAAACCACTGGAAAAAACCCTATGAATGTGATAATTGTGGAAAGGTCTTTCGAATGAGCTCAGCTCTGGTTATGCATCAGAGAATTCATACTGGAGAGAAACCCTATCCTTGTAATTGGTGTATTAAAAGTTTCATTCGGAGTTCAGACCTTATTAAACATCAAAGAGTCCACACTGGTGAAAAACCTTATAAATGTGATGAATGTGGGAAAGCCTTTAGTCAGAGTTCAGATCTTATTATACATCAGAGAATCCATACAGGAGAGAAACCTTATCAATGCAGTCATTGTAATAAAAGTTTTAGGCAGCGCTCAGACCTAGTTAAACATCAGAGAATTCACACTGGAGAGAAGCCTTATACGTGTAATCAGTGTAACAAACAATTTAGTCAAAGTTCTGATGTTATAAAACATCAAAGAATCCACACTGGGGAGAAACCATATAAGTGTGATGTATGTGGGAAAGCCTTCATTCAGAGCTCAGACCTTATTCTGCATCAGAAAATCCACACTGGGGAGAAGCCATATCCATGTAATCAATGTAGCAAAAGTTTCAGTCAGAATTCAGACCTTATTAAACATCGAAGGATCCACACTGGAGAGAAGCCCTATAAATGTAATGAGTGTGGAAAGGCTTTTAATCAAAGCTCAGTTCTTATTCTGCATCAAAGAATTCACACGGGAGAAAAACCCTATTCATGTAATCAGTGCAGCAAAACTTTCAGTAGGCTTTCAGATCTTATTAATCATCAACGAATTCACACTGGAGAGAAGCCTTATCCATGTAATCAGTGCAATAAAATGTTTAGTAGAAGATCAGATCTTGTTAAACATCATAGAATTCATAAAGGTGAGAAACCCTATGAATGTGACGACGACTGTGGGAAAACCTTTAGTCAGAGCTCCAACCTTATTCTACATCAGAGAATCCACACTGGAGAGAAACCATATGCTTGTAATTTGTGCAATAAAAGTTTTTAGTCAAAGTTCAGACCTCACTAAACATCTGAGAGTGCACTCTGGTGAAAAGCCCTATCGTTGTGATAGTTGTGAGAAAACCTTCAGTCAGAGTTCTGACCTTATTCTTCATCAGCGAATTCACACTGGAGAAAAACCATATCCATGCACACAGTGCAGCCAAAGTTTCTGTCAGAACTCAGACCTCATAAGACACCAAAGAGTCCACACTGGGGAAAGACCTTATAAATGTAATGAGTGTGGGAAGGCTTTCAGTCAGTGCTCAGCTCTCATCCTGCATCAGAGAATCTACACTGGGGAGAAACCATATCCATGTGACCAATGTAGCAGAAGCTTTAGTCATCGCTCTGAACTCATTAATCATCAAAAAATCCACACAGGTGAAAAAATCATATAAATGTGATGCGTGTGGGAAAACCTTCACTATAGGAATAGATCTCACTGATCACCAGAAGATCCACACTGAGGACAAGATGTACCAGTGTGTTCAGTGCAGCATAAGTTTTAGCCAATTCTCTGATCTTATTAATCAAGAGAAACTCCATTCTGGGCAAGACAGTTTAAATATGATGAATGGGGAGAAACCCTTACTATATACACCAACTTTATTCAGTTCCAGAGACACTATACCAGAACAAAAATCTTATGAATGCTATTGATGACCATGAAAAAGGTATTAATCAATATTTAGCTCTTATGCTCAATTTAAAAACAAAACCCACTGGAGAGAAAACTAAATCAGTTTTTATAATGACAATTTAATTTGAAGCCCATACATTACTAAAATTAAGAAAAAAATCTGAGGAAGAGTTCTGAGATTTGTGGGAAACTCTTCAGTGTGAATAATTTTTTTTTTTACCAATTGTCTGTTAGCAACAATAGAAAGAAATTCTATCTTTGCTATAATGTAAGAAAAGCTGTCTTTTATTCAGACATATTCCACAAAAAAGGAGTTGTATCATTGTAAGAAATATATAATAACATTTAATGCAGAAGTTATCAAATATTTTAAAACTCAGTGTGTAGAGGTGTTTAATCAAAACTCAAAAGGAAATGTATTAGTTTTAGAATCTCAAATCTTTAGTGAGTCTATATTACCAATGGTATATAGGAATTATTTTAGAGAATGTGGAGAAAACAAATCTCTTTCATATCTAAGTTGGCATTTATATAGATGTCTGACAACTAGAGAGTCCTACCTTATGCTCACACTAGGTATCTATGTATTCATCGTGTGTGAACACACTATGCTATTGTGGTATTAAGCTTACTAACTAGATATCCCAAGTGCTCCCTTTTATCAAAAGTTATTTTGTTTTGGTTTGGTTTGGTTTTCCTAGTAAGCATGAGTTTGTGTGAGTTCCTGTACTATACACAACAAATGCTGATTTATTTCACTGTCAGTAATGCAGCCCATAAACTTTAAAATGTGAAATCACTTTCTCACTGCCATTTAATTACAGCTTTGAAATGTGGAACAGGATTTTTAAAAGCAAATTTCTTTGTCAAAATATGAAGATTTTTCTATTACTGCTTATCTTGTCATCTATTGAACAAAAATGATGGCTGTGATATTGTTATTTATAATAAGAAATACATACAGTATTTCCTCTGTATCCACAGGGTATACCCAGTGGAAGCCTGAAACTTTGGACAGCACTGAACTTTATAATGCAATGCCTTTTCCTTCTTAACTAAGCACTTTTCCTGCACTTTGGATATAACTTTTACAATTCGAGGTGCAACACCAAAGCGAGAATGCATTTTTTTCTATTCACAATTTCACGGGTAGAAGATTCATTCTTACCATAGATCTTAGCAACCTCTGCATACTATTTTTTTTCTTTCCATAAATAAAAATTTCACCTTTTTACTAAAGGAAGTGTCTTGGCTTCTCTTTGGTATATCCAAATTGCCAGCATTACCACTATTATGCATTGGGGCCATTATTTAGTAAAACAAAAGTTACTTGAACACAGTATGATATAAGTCAGTCTGTCTGAGACCAAAACAGCTACTAAGTGACTAATCTGGCCAATGATTTAGTCAACCACACCTACATTAATGAAGCCTTTATAAAAGCCCAAAAGGACAGGATTCAGAGAGCTTCCAGGTTGACACACTCAGAAGGTACTTGAAAGGTAGCCCACAGGGCATAGAAGTTCTGTGTCACTTCTCACAGAACCTTGCCCTATGCATCTCTTCCGGCTAGCTGATTCTGAGTTGCATTATTTTATAATAACCAGTAATCTAGTAAGTAAACTGTTTTCCTGAGTTCAATGAACCATTTTAGCAAAAAATCAGACCCATAGAGAGGGTTATAGGAACCTGTGATTTATAGTCAGTTAGAAGCACCAGTGAAAATATGAACATGTAATATGTGCCTAAAGTTGCTGACAGTCTTATGAAACTGTCTTTAGCCTGAGAAGTCTGAGAGAACTCCAGATAGATAGTGTCAGAATTGAATTATGTGATATCCCATTGCTGGAGTTCAAAAACCCACATATCTCTGGTAACAGACATGTGTAAGTATAGAGAAGATAGCAAATTTTTCCTCTACAGAAGCTAAAGTAATGACCTACATGATTAATTTGTATGGTATAATCTGTCTAAAAATAAAAAGAACTTTACTCTTGTTTTTCAAGTGGTAGCATTCATCAGACTTAAAAAAAACCTATGTATTGATAAAGGGAAACATACATGCAGAATTTTCAACTGAAAAATATAGTTTTTAAAAAGACAAGTATAAAAAATTATCCTTATCTTTTTGGTGTTAGCCATTTGATAAATTCTACTCTCACTTTCTTTGATTATCTCCCATAATTATCTAATTAAATATTTTAATTTAATAGATGTTGTTAAATTATGTAGTCAAGACTTTTGGGGGGTTATACTCTATGCAAAGAATATATGATATCTTCTAATAAAGCATGTATTGCTAGTGATTGAGAAAACACATGACTCAATGTAATCATAAGATGCTTATAAGAATTCAGAGTAGGGGGCTGGGGTTGTGGCTCAGCACTAGAGTGCTCATCTAGTATGTGCGAGGCCCTGGGTTTGATCCTCAGCACCACATAAAAATAAATAAATAAAATAAAGGTATTGTGTCCAACTACAACTAAAAAAAAACAAAGGAGGAAGAGTAGGAAGGATTCCATTTTGATCAGAAAGTAAAGGGAGCTTTGTGGAGCTCCTAAATTTGTCATCCTTTAAGGTGATCACCTGATCCAGACACTTTAATTTTTCATGCCTATAATTTGTGAATAAGTGTTGAATAAGAAATTACCAGATCTATTATCAGATCTATTAGAGTCAGAGACATCAATATTAACTTATGTATATATTGTATACATACGTAACTCAAAGAGAGAAAAGCAACTACAGGACATATTTCTATATATGAGTTAGTACACACACTACCCAGCTCTGTTCTCCAAGGTGACCTAGAAGAAATGATACTCCAGTAACAGCCTACCCAGTTCTTGGTTTCTAAGTATTATTCTCCGGAAAAGGAATCAGGGCTCTGCCGCAGTCTGGCTGGGCACAATTCAGGAGCCACTTGTCAAAAGAAACTAACTTTATTTTTAGAACCACACACGCCAAACAAAACAGCTCCTCAGGAAAAAACCCTCAGAGCCCAACTGCCACCACCGGCTTCCCACAAGCCTCTCACCCCAACACCAGCCTCCCCACCTCCCACAATCCTCCTGCTCTTGAGGCCAATTGGCTGGGTTGCATGGGTGGAGCCAAAGAAGTTCCCCAATGAGCAGCTCCGTGGTCTGAAAGGGCAGGGAAACAGCCCAATCACCGCAGAGGAGCCAATCAGCCGCTGGAAGCCAATCATCAGCCGGCAGCTGGAAGTTTGCTGGCAGCTGGAAGTGCCCCCAGCAAACTTCCAGCTGCCAGCAGGGCTCCTTTGAGAAATGGATGATTCTAGGGCTAGGACACGGAAAGTGTGAGATGAACTTGAATCATCCTGTAGTACAGAAAATAAACAAGAAATCTAATGACAAGAGGATAAAGGCATGTCAGAAGAGCACAAAGCCTTGGACTGGAGTTGTAACTCAGTGGTAAAGCACTTGCCTAGCATGTGTGAGGCATTGGTTCTGATCCTCGGCACTACATAAAGATAAAAAAATAATGATCCTGTCCATCTAAAACTAAAATACACACACATATGTGTGTGTGTGTGTGTTTTGTGTTGTTTTTTTAAAGAGCACAAAGCCAACCAGAAGGCGTTTACAAGGTGGAATATACATGAGTCCAATACTATAAGTAAACATGGAAGAGAGCTTCCTTATGGAAGAATTCCAAATGATATATTTAGATTCTAACCTCCTCCAGGATGTGGGGGACATATCTGAACCCCAGGCCCTCAGAGGAAACTGCAACTATTGACATGCTTCAAAGAAATGCAGTGTGTAAAGGGGAAAATACTAACTATAGTGGCAGAATCTGGCAAAAACTCTTTAACGTAGGGTTTCTCAACCTCACACTCTTGATATTATGGGCCAGATAATTCTTTGCTGTGGTGGACCTGACTTGTCAAATATAATGTTTACTACTATCCCTCTCCTTATCGACTAAATACCAGTAGCAACTCTTTCCTAATTATGACAATCAAAAATGTGTGTAAGGGCCGGGGATGTGGCTCAAGCGGTAGCGCGCTCGCCTGGCATGCATGCGGCCCGGGTTCGATCCTCAGCACCACATACAAAGATGTTGTGTCGGTGGAGAACTAAAAAATAAATATTAAAAAATTCTCTCTCTCTCTCTCAAAAAAAATGTGTGTGATACTGTCAAATTGCCCTTGAGAGGCTTCTCATCTGCCTGAGAAGCAATACCTAAAGATTATAATAACTATTATTTTTTGTAGATATCATGTACCACTTGGTATGATGCAACTAGAAGATCACTTCAGCTCTATAGTTGTTTTTAGCTTGTTTCTTTGTCTTGAACCCAGGGGTACTCTACCACTGAGCTATATTTGTGGTTCTTTTCTTTTTAGTTTTGAGAGAGGGTGTCACTAAGTCATTAAGTTACTGAGTCTGGGTTTGAACCTGTAATCCTCCTGCCTCAGCCTCCCAAATCACTAGGATTAGAGGAATGCACCACCATGCCCAGCTATAGTATTTAAAAAAATAATTTGTAGTCCCAAAATAACTAAAATCAGAAATGAAAGAGCATTTTACTGATAATACTACAAAAAAGGAATACAAGAGAGTAATAATTGTATACCAGCAAATTGGATAAACCAGATAAAAATGGAAAAATTTCTAGAAACAATTTAATAATTTTATAGAAAATATGAATATACCTATAACTGATAGGACTGAATTAGAATTTTTGTTTTTGCAGAAAAAAAAAAAAACACAAAAAGCCCAGGGCCAAATGGCTTCACTGACATTTAAAGAAGAAACACCAGTTGTGTTAGTCAGCTTTCTGTCACTGTAACAAATACTTGGTATAATCAACATATAAAGAGAAAAGTTTTATTTTGGCTCATAGTTTTAGAGTTCCAACCCATGATTGTCCTTGTTGCTTGTTGCTTTGACCAAAAGTAGTCAATGTCATGGATAGTCAGAAAGAAAAAAAAAAAAAGACCTTGGGTCTCATACTCCCCTTCAAGGGCATACCCCCAGTAACCTAAAGACTTCCCATTTCTAAAGGTTCTGCCACCTCCCAGTAATGCCATCCTGGGGACCAGACTTTAACACATGGGCATTTGGAAGACCATCAATAACCAAACCACAGCACCAAAATTTATTAAAATATTGCAGTACAGGGAATACTTCCAAACTCATTTTATGAGTTTGGAAGTTACCTATTACCAAGCCAGATGACTATTAAAACACACACACACACACACACACACACACACACACACACACACACCAATACCCTCTGTGAATACTGATGCAAAAATCTTTAACAAAATGCTACCAAAAAAAAAATCAACACACATTAAAGTAAATCAAGTGTATATTGTTAAATCAAGTGGGACTTAATTTTGAAGTAACATGAATAATCTAATAACAAAAAAATCAGTCAATATATCATAGAACTAAATGAAAGAAAGAAAAGATAAATCTTATTAGATGCTGGTACATAAATCTCATTAGATGCTGAAAGAACATTTTGACAAAATGCAACACTCTTTCATGATAGTACTCATACTGGAATAGAAGCAAACTATTTCAACATAATGAAGGCTGTATATTAAAAAAGAAAAAGAAAAAACCTAGAGTTGACTTCATATTCAATGGTGAAAATATGAAAGCTTTCCTCTAAGTCAAGGATGGCTGCTTTCATTACTTCAATATAGTACTAAAAATCCTAGCCAGATCAGTTAGACAAAAAACATCCAAATTAGAAAGGTAGAAGTAAAATTATCTCTTTTCAAATTACATAAATCTCTCTTTGCAGATGACATAATCTTGTATACAGGAAACACTTAAGATCTCTCTCTCTCTCTCTCTCTCTCTCTCTCTCTCTCTCTCTCTCACACACACACACACACACACACACACACACACACACATCTGTTAAAACTAATAAACTAATGAAACAAAGTTTCAGGATACTGCTGGGGATGTAGCTCAGTGGTAGAGCACTTGCCTAGCATGTGCAAGATCCTGGATTTGATCCCCAGCACCACAAAAAAGAAAAAAAAATACAAAATTAACATCCCCAAATAAGGGCTGGGGATGTGGCTCAAGCGGTAGCGCACTTGCCTGGCATGCGTGCGGCCCGGGTTCGATCCTCAGCACCACATACAAACAAAGATGCTGTGTCCGCCGAGAACTAAAAAATAAATATTAAAAAAATTCTCTCTCTCTCTCTCTCTCTCTCTCTCTCTCTCTCTCTCTCTCTCTCTCTGTCTCCCCCCCTCCCACTCTCTCTTTAAAAAAATCCCCAAATAAGTGATATTTCTACACACTATTAATGAACAATATACAATCATACAGTCTGAAAAGAAGGTGAAAAAAAAAACAGCTCTCTTTATAGTAGCACCCAAGGGAAAAAAAAACTTATGAATAAACTTAACCAAGGAGTCCTGAAAACAACAAAACACTGCTCAAAGACACTTGTTAGTAACTTTCCATTGCTAAGACAAAAACACCCGAGAAACAGCTTAAAGGAGGAAAGATTTATTTTGGCTCATGGTTTCAAAGGTTTCAGTCATGGTCAGTTGGCTCCATTGTCTGTGTCCCTCATTAGGCATCTCGTAACAGTGGAAGGCTGTGGGGAAGCACAGCTGCTTACTTCATGGCAGCTTGGAAGCTGAGAGAAGGTTTAAGGGGCTAGGGACAAAATATACCCTTCAAAGGCACACCCCCAGTGACCCACCTCTTCCAACTAGGTGCCACCTCCTAAAGTCTCCACCACCTGCCAATAGTGTCATTGGCTGGGGACTAACTCTTTAACACATGAGTCTTTGGAGAACATTTTAAGGTTCAAACTATAATAACATTAAAGAAGAAAACACATATAAGTGGAAAGATAGGTACAATTCCTATCAAAGTCCCAATGACAAGTTTGCATAAATAGAAAAAACAGAGTTTCTCACTCGGGATGCCAGCTGCCAGGAACCTAGCATTTGGCCTGGCCAGAGCCTCACCTCACCCCCACCCCCGTCCCCAGCCAGCCTGGCCCCTCAGATGAGAGCTGTGACTAGGCCAGTAACCAGCAGCAGCCTCACCATCTGCAGTTGGCTCACCTGCTGTTGCACCCCAGAAGCCAATTCTGATGGACTAAGGTGGCAACCACTGCAGCTGGTGTGGCTTTGGGCTCTGCTGTCTGGCATATGCTGGGCCATGACATCACTGGGAGCTTCAGTCAAGGAAGTAATGCTGAGCCCTCAATATAAGTGATATCACTTACCAAGAGCCTTAGGGAAGGCAGCTAGCAGCAGCTTGGTGGCCTCTGCTTTTATGAGAAAACAATTTTTGAACTGTGCCAAGAACCAGAGTGATATTAAGCTCTGTAAGGTTTTCAGTGAGGTGCTAAACAGTGCAGAACTGCAAATGTGTTAGTCTAATCAAGAAGTTCAAGTTGAAGAAATGGAAAATCAACTCTGATGACCAGGTTACTTTAGCATAAAACTTTAATTGATAGTGAAACTATGAAATGTAAAACCTCTATAGCTTCAGTTATTCTGAATGGCAGTAAGTATTCTAACTGTATAGAAGTTCACTGTGTTGGTACTGAGCTTTGATTTAATATTTTCACTAAATTTCATTTGATCTGCTTATTAAAAGGCAATTGCCTGGGACTAGTGGAACTCTCATACTGCCTGCCTATAGGTCTAGGGGGCCCACAGGAAGCTTCACAGGAGCTCCTTCCCTATAAACCATGTTGTAGAGGAAAAAGTGTCCATTTGCAAAATCAAGGATCTGCACACTGCAGGAAAAGTTAGATGGCCACCTGCTTTTATAAGAAATAGAACACAACCACAGCCTATTGTGTATTGTCTAAATCTTCTTTCTGCTGCAATGGCAGAGTTGGGTATGTGCAACAGAAACTTACCCACAAAGCTGTAAATATTTATTATCTGTCCCTTTAAAGAAAACAGTAGCCAACCTCTGATTTAAATGAGAATTTTCTTTTTACAAAATTTTATTGATTTATAATAATAAAATAAAATTTTTCCCTATTGTTCTATCATAACATATTACCTATCCATAAGCATAGCTTTACATCATCACTTTAAATTATGTCTATAGTGGATATTTGTAATTACTTTCTCAGCCCCCCACCCCCCACAGCCCTACTCTAAGCTTTCTCATCTAATTTTCCTTGAGATAAGTTACTTTCCTTCTGGACCACTAGCTTTTTGAACTTTAAATTTTGACATAATATCAAACCTACAGAAAAATTTAAAAATAATGTGAAAAATTCCAACATACTTTAAAAACCAGATTTATCAAATGTTAACATTTTGCCATATTTGCTTTATAATTCTCTACTTATGAATCTATTTATTCTGACATATATACACACATATACTGTGTGTATTGCCATATGTGTATTGAAGTTTTGCCTGTATTGTAGAGTGAGTTCCAGGCACAATTCCTTAGACCTTTATTTTATATTCAATAGATATTTATTTATTTATTTATTTATTTATTTATGGATGCTACAGAAGATTCCAGGTACCATAGTCCAGCCTCTTGGGAATGTAACCCTGTCTTCCATATGCTTGTAGTCTTACAATTTGGCTTCTCTTATCTGTTCCTGTGCCTTTTTATCCATTTTCTTCTTTCATTCTTTCACTGTAAAAACAAGTATTCCAATCACCAAATGGGCAAAGGAACTGAACAGGCACATCACAGAAGAAATGCAAGTGGCCAACAAATATATGAAATAAATGTTCAACATCACTGAGGCTCTCCTCTGGGATCCACAATGTCCAACAGGAGCACAGTGGTGAGTGCCAGGCTGCCTTTGTGGGAGGCCCCACATCCTCACCAGGAACCTCAAAGTGGAAAGGACAGATGGGACATCATCCCAGAGGATGACAAAGCTTCTTGGCCAGGAGCCGAGCAGGCCAGGCAGCCTTCCAAAGATAGGACTTCACCTACTTGAAGACACGTGCATCTCCACCATCTGCCTGAAACTTCTATTTTATTTATTTATATGTGGTTCTGAGAACCGAACCCAGGGCCTCACACATGCTAGGTAAGTGCTCTGCCACTGAGCCACAATACCAGCCCCACAATTCCTTTTTGATATTTAACTAAAGTAGGATGAAAGAGGGTTTGGGACAGTGGTATGGTATGGTCTGATTTTCATGTGTTTTGCACTCCTGCCTAATTAGTCACTGTGCCAAACCAAGCTTATAAGCCTCTACTTATTTGTAAGGCCAAAGTTTTCTGCTGCTTGTTACTGATGCAGATTGCTTGGTGCCATCCACCCCCAAGGCTGCTGACTCCTGATCACTGCCTGCCTCTCATCCTATGCTGTTTCTTGGAGCCTGACTTCTTCAGGGGTTGCTGCTGGAGGGACTGAATGGTGGGAACTGGAAGTGTGAAGGAATTGATGCTCTGTTAGTGTAAGGTCAACTGGAGGAGGAGGGGAGTCTGCCAAAAAGTCTTCTCTCTCCTGCTTACCACATAGTGAGAGGAAATGGAGTTCATACTGCCTGCACTCTCAAGTTGTTCAGTGAGAGTAAGTGTGGGAGACCATCCTTGCACGTGACTGAGTTTCCTCCCCAGCTGGGTGTGAGGCGCTCAGACACTTTTTGTGTTAGAGTTTTCCCCACCCTTCTTGGGTTTGAGAGCTTGTCCGTGTGGAGGCGAGTCTCACCACTGCCCTCGAAGATCCAGTCATCTCACCTGACCTTGGAACACTGCTCCCCTTGACATTCATTGGATGGCATTTTCCCCAGAATTCTTTGTTCCCCAATAAAAGCTCTCTCCCTAGAGTGCTCTCTCTCTCTCTCTCTCTCTCTCTCTCTCTCTCTCTCTCTCTCTCTCTCTCTCTCTCTCGCCTCTTCAGTAAACCTCACTACTTCCCGGGGTAGCTTGAGACTGGGGGTTCCAGGAGCTGTCCTGGAGCTGGTTTAAAGGTAATTGGAATCTATGTCTTTAAACTCCCTGAGGATTTTCTCACGTGACCAAACTGTTCACACCATCTGCACTGGCTGCAGACTAAATGTGGCGCCCAATGTGGGGCATGAACCTTGAGATTAAGAGTCTCATGCTCTACTGACTGAGCTAGCCGGGCCAATATCTGAACACAAGCGAATGAATTCTGAAACAGTTCCTTTTTTCCTATGGGGTCTCAGAACATCCTGACAAAGTTTATTTGCATTTACAAATGCTAACTACTTAATAATAAATTCACAAGCACCTGGATCTCTGATTGATCTGTTAGCTGTTTGATAAAGTCTATCTACAAAGTACAAGTACAGCTCGTCTGTGCTCTGTTTAACCTTAGTCAGAACTAAACTAGACTGGTTCCGAGAGTTAATTTGGTGCCATGCATTTAGCACATGCAGTTATCTGATAGTAGACTTCAGATTCGTAATTCAACTGTCTTTCCAAGTCCACAAATTCACCCATCCCTAAAAACATGTCCACAGGGGTTTCAATATCCTGCCTTCGATTTCTTTCTGCTTGCTATGAACAATAATTGGTCCAATAGGACCTCCAAAGCAAAAAAATCTCCACCGCTTAAACAAGAGCACGCGATAGACACTCAGTCACTGGGAGGAAGTGGCTGATGGCAAATTGTTTTGAGTAAGCTTTGCACAAATGGCGAATTAGGACCATATACATCACAAGCATTTTTTAACTCCTTAATAGTTTTAAATGGTATTACTGCATGGACACGAACACGCTGATCTTGGTCGTTAACCTATTCAAAAACTGGGAAAAACTAAAATCCACTAATGTCCTCCCTGGCTTCCTGAGCCTTCCTGAATCCGCATTGTAACTGTGTGAGAAAAGTCATTGCTCGCTCAGAGTACCTGTTAAAATTTATCCTCCTAACTGGAAGTGGCCAGATCTGAATGGCTGGAGCAGGTCCTGCTAGACATAATCTGTTAAAATTTCCTGGTAATTCCTGGATTTCACTGTCTGGCTCATCTCCCTCAGTCTGAGACTCATCCGTGTGTCCTTTCTCGCCACTGAACCATTCACACCTCTGTGCTGGCCGCCGACTAAAAGTAAGCAAACACCTGTGCCTCTTTACAAGCTGCATGTCTCAATAACACCTACTCATATTTGCTCTTCCTTGCCTCACCTTTCATCTGCCCTCAGTCATGCTTTTCTGGAATTGCATCATTCTGACAATGTGTTAGCAATAAGGTTTTTGCCATAGGCTGTGTTCTTTCAGGAATCCAGAGTAAGGCAGGCATCAAAGCGCACATAACTGGTAGGCAAAGAGATGTGAATCTGGAATTCACGAAGAGGTTGAGGCTGGGGATGTAGATTTTGGAGTTGTAGATAGTATTTAAAGATATAAGACCAACTGAGATCAACTAGGAGTGAATAGATAAAGAAAAGAGTTCTGAACAGTGTGCCCTCTAGCATTCCAACATATAAAAACAAGACCAGAGAGATGAGGAAGCAAAGAACATTGTTCTGGAAACCAAATAAAAATATGTCAATTTTGCAAAATACTATGGATAACTAAGCAATTTAAGTCTAAGAAACGAGAATTGTTATCAATAACAGGGATTTTAGCAAACTTTGCTAGAACTCTTTATGTGGAAAAGAATTTGTATAAAATATATGGTAATTGTACCCTTCTACTGCCTAGTACAGATGTGTATCTTCTTTTTTTCTGATCCTTCAGGCTAGAAGTGTATTGATTTCATTAATTTTTTTCACAAGAAGGCCTTTGGTGTAAATAGAAGAAATTTATATTTTTTTCTTTTCTATTTTATTGATTTCTAAACTGTTATTTTCTTTGAGTTTAATTCATTGTTTTTCTATGTTCTTAAGGTAGAGGCTGAAGTAATCGAATTGAGAACCTTTTTTTCTAATATAGGTGTTGTATTGATACAAATTTTCCTCTTAGTACTACTTTAGCTATTATCTCATTAGTTATTAATGGTATTATTTTAATAGACTATTTAAAAATCTGTCACAAAGCATTCAAGTCAGAATATCCTCTAGGCAGTTGTAAATATGATTCTGGGTAGAGGTAAAATCTGTGGTAGATCTGGTTGTTAAAAATTGATGCCTTACAAGTGGATCAGATCATCCAGAGGTTATTGAAATAAAGAAGAGGAGGAGAAGGATTAGGGGAGGAATTAAGGGAGGGCAGATTGATCCAAGTACGAACTACTTAACAAACATATAAGAGCTCATCACCATAAATCCTGTTATTTTGTACAATTGACATGACAAATAGTTGGGGTCAATGGTGAGGTCCTATAATCCCAGTCATTCTGGAACCTGAGGCATGAGGATCTCAGGTTGGAGGCAATTTAGTGAGATCCTGTCCCAAAATAAAAAATAAAAAATTCTGGGAGTATAACTCTGTGGTAGAACCAGTGGAAACCCCACTGATTTCAACCCTGAATACTACCAAACAAGTCATCAAAAAACAAAAACTAACAATAAGGAGAGGAGTGTAGGTGAGGAGGTAGAGAGAGAAGGGGAGAAAGTGGGAGAGAGTGCGCCAAGCTCAGGAAACCACAGCATGGTTTAGGCACTGAGCAGGGTGGTGATTCTGTGAGGAGGCAATAGACTTTTTTAGGAGTGGTTTTGGGCTTTCAGCAAAATTGAACAGAAGGTCATGGATTTCCCATATACTCTATACTCCTACACATGCATAGCCTCCCTCATTATCACTATTCCCTACCAAGGTGATATCATTATTACAATTAATGAGCCTACCTTGACACATCACCCAAGCCTGTATTTTACATTAGGATTACTTTCAGTGTGGTACATTCTGTGGGTTTGGAGATTATATATATATATATAAATAAAACATTATATATAACATTATATGTATATAATACTATACTATACTATTGTAGAATCATAGAGAGTAGTTTCATTGCCTCAAAAATTCTCAGTGCTCTACCCATTCATCCCCTGACTCCAGTGATCACTGATTTTTTTAGGTGTCTCCATAGTTTTGTTTTGTATAGTGTTATATAGTAGGAATTACATGGTATGTAACCTCTTCAGATTAACTTCGTTCACTTAATAATATGTATTTGAGTTTTTATCAGGTCTTCTCATGCTTTGATAGCTCATTTATTTTTAGTACTGAATAAAACTTCAACATCTGGAATTACCACGTTAATCCATTCACTTATTGGAGGACATTTTGGTTGCTTCCAAATGTAGGCAATTATTTTAAAAAGCTACTATAACATCTTTATGGAGGTTATGTGTGAATATAAGTTTTCAACTCCTTTGAGTAAAAACCAAGAGCTACAGTTGTTCAATTGTATAGTAAGACTGCATTTAGCTTTGTGAACTGCCAAATTGTCTTCTGCAGTGGCTTTATTGTTTTACATTCCCAGCAGTCGTGTGGAGAATACCACTTGGTCTACTTCCTTATTAGCACTTGGTGTTGACAGTGTTCCAGATTTTGGCCATTCTAGTAGTTGTGTAGTAATATATTATTCTTGCTTTAATTTGCATTACCCTGATGATATGATGTGGAACATCATTTCAAGTGCTTATTTGCCATCAATATATTTTCTGTGGTGGGGTGTCTCTTAAGGACTTTGATTCATTTTTAAATCAGGTTTTTGTTTTCTTGTTGAGTTTTAAGAGTTCTTTGTGTATTTTGAAAATATACTTTGTATAGTGTTATATAGTAGGAATCACATGGTATGTTAGTAACCTCTTGTTCAGTGTTATATAGTAGGAATCACACAATTTGTAACTTCTTCAGATTAACTTCAGTATAGAGTATATGGGAAATACATGACCTTCTTTGTACAGTGTTATATAGTGTATTTTATTAAGTATTTTTTTGTAAATATTTTCTTCCAGTTTGTGAGTTCACCCCTGCATGTGCTGTCTCCCTTTCCATCTCTCCCCCACTGTCTCTCTCTCTGTCTCATTCTGGGTGCTGAGGATGGAACCCAGGAGTAGTCTGCCGCTAAGCTACATCCTCAGTCCTTTTTATTTTTCATTTTGAAACTCAGGTCTCACTAAGTTGCTGAGGCTGGGCTTGAACTTGCAATCCTCCTGCCTCACCCTCCTGAGTTGCAGGGATTGTAGGTGTGTGCCACCATTCTCAGCTGGCTTTGCCTTTTATTTTCATGATTATGTCTTCCACAAAGCAAAATTTTTAATTTTAATGAAGACCAGCTTATCAATTCTTTCCTTCATAGATCATGCCTTTGGTGTTGTATCTAAAAAGTCACTGGTTGGTGTAAGCACAAATAACTGGAAATGGAAGCAGACCTCAAATGGATCAGCAAACTTTTGTTTATTCAGCAGTGGAGTCAATCAGTCAGGCATCCGAGAGGCTCATTTTTGGAGTGGAAAATGGCCTCCAGTTACGAAGGATTCTGAGTTTTACAGGTTACAGTGTGATTGGTTAATTATCAGAGGCTCAGGCAAAACATGGCGGGCTGGGCAAAGTTGTAAAGATTCGAAACTCATTGTTACTGGGGATAGATGAAAGCTCAGAGTTCGGGCCCCCACTGCTTATTTTCTTCCTCTGGGGTCCACTGTTACCCAGAGCTTCACTGTTTACCCTCTCCTTCCTGGACTCATGGACAATGGGAAAGGGTGAAAGTCCAGGACCCAGCATTTCAGTATCCACCTCCTGCCTTCAGGACCCTTGGTTGTTGGGAAGGGATGAGTGTTTGCTTTTGGTGGAGATGCTGGGGATTGAACCTGGAAAGGGATGAGTATTGCTTATTTTCCTCGGGGTCCATTGTTTCTTGGAAAAGACTTACTGGGAGAGGATTAATAATTGTTTTCCACCACCCTCTTCCTCCTCCTTCAGGTCAGACATTTTTGGGGGGTTGTCATTTCCCTGTCCTGGGGGTTATGGTAAACCCATATCCTTCATTTAGTCCCGAAGTATCTGATTTTCTGTGGTTTTTTAGTTTTGCAATTTATATTTAGGTTTATGATCCATTTTGATTTAATTTTTGTGAAAGATATAAGATCTGTCTTGATTCTTATTTTTAATTTTTTGTACTGAGGATTGAGCCCAGAGTCGCTTTACCACTGAGCCACATCACCAGCTCTTTTTATTTTTTATTTTGATACAGGTTCTCACTAAATTAGTTAGGAACTTGCTAAGTTGCTGAGGCTGGGCTTCAACTTGCAGTTCTCTTGTCTCAGCCTCCCTAGCTGTGGGGATTATAGGTGTGTCCTACTCCACCCAGCTGTTCCAGTATTATCTGTTGGAAAGACAATCTTTTTTTTTTTTTTTTGAGAAAGAGAGAGAGAGAGAGAGAGAGAGAGAGAGAGAGAGAATTTTAATATTTATTTTTTAGTTTTTGGCGGACACAACATCTTTGTTTTTGTATGTGGTGCTGAGGATCGAACCCGGGCCGCTTGAGCCACATCCCCAGCCCCAAGACAATCTTTTAACTCCATTGTATTGCCCTTGTTACTTTGTCAAAGATCAGTTGACTACATTTATGTAGGTCTATTTTGAGGTCTCCATTCTGTCTCCTGGATCTACTTGACAATTCTTTCACCAAGACTATTGTTATTGTAGCTTTATAGTAAGTTTTGAAATTGGATATTGCCTGTCCTCAGCTTTGCTATTCTTCAGTATTGTGTTAGCTGTTATGGGCATTTTGCCTCTCCATGTAAACTTTAGAATCAGTTTGTCAGTATTCACAAATTAGCTTTGATTTTATTGGGATTGCATTAAATCTAGAGAAGTTGAGTACTGACATCTTGATATTAAGCTTCCTATCCATAAATGTGAATGTCTCCATTTTATTTAGTTTTTTTTCAATCTAAGTTTTGTAGCTTTCCTCATATAGATCTTGTGAAATTTTTGTTAGATTTATATCCATTTTTTTAGAGGGACTGGTATTGTTTTTAACATCAAGCTTCATATGTTCATTGTTGGTATACAGTTAAATCTTTGTATGACTTTTTTCATTAGATGACAGGCATTGTATATTTTGTGCTTTGTTGGGTGCTGCATATTTCAAAATTCATCCATATATACATATATATACCCTGTATATATTATAATATATATCATGATATATTACCCATGTACATATTAATGTATATATATATATTACATTCAGGGATGTTTAGGTCATTATTTTGCCTTGTAGGATGATTAGCAACATATCTCAAGCCTCTACCCACTAGATGCCAATAGACCATCTCTCCTGGCGTAACAGCTTAAAACATCTTCAGACATTGCTGAATGTTTCCTGGGGCATAGTTGCTCTTCTTTGAGAACCACTGCTCTACCCCATGTCCGGTGGATTACAAAGTTTCCTACTCTGGCTCTTTGTGATTTCTAGTGATTTTTCTCCTCTAATCTCTTTGTTCTTTCCCCAAACTCAATTGTGCTTTTAAGTACTCAACTGAATACTAAAGGAGGAATCCTCTACAAAATTCATGTCTTCTTTCTGTGCACTTATCTCCTCTCTGGTACTCTGACCTGCAAAAGTCAGCTACAATGGCCTCCTGGGACCCCTTGCTCCATTTTCTCCACTTAATTCCAAGCTAGGTCTGGTTTCCTGGTCCCTGTGTTGTGGCCTGGTATTAAACTGGGGCAATTTAAGTTTACATCACTGGTTTCTTGTGGAGATTTCATGTTTCCCATTCTTTGCCTCTGTGTGATATATTTTGTCCCTCTACTTGGTCAGGCAGGTTAGATCTGGTCCCTGTACCCCATCTGACATGAAAGGTTGTTTTCTTCTTGGTACTGGGGGATTGAACCCAGGGGCACTTAGCCACTGAGCCACATTCCAGACTTTTTTTTTTTTTTTTTTTTTTTTTTTTTTTTTTTAGTGATACAGGGTCTCAGTAAATTGCTGAGACTAGCCTCAAACTGTCCGCATCCTACCTCAGCTTCCCCAGTCACTGGGATCACAGGTATGCTCCACCATGTACCTCTGGCTTTGGAAGTGTTTTCAGTGACAAAAACAGTATAACTATTTGTTAATTAGAAAAACCCAGAAGGTGATTTGATGTGAGGCTAAGGATTACTGGAATGTTGAGTTATGTGAAAGGACTTGGATCCAGTGAGAGGTTAGCCTTACATAGAAGCAGTGGTCTAAAATTGAGAAGGAAGAAAGATACAAGATTAACTAGTCAACCTGTGATAATCGTAAGTGGTTTCCTGTTTTCTAATAAATACATTTTAGGTACATACGTATTGAGGAAAGGTAATGCAATTTAGACAGGTTGGTCAGGGAAGTTTGCACAAAGCAAACTTTAAGGAAATCAACCATGAGACTCCGGAGGAAGGCTATTCCAGGCATGGGAACAGAATTACAAAGAACTTGATGTGGAAGCCATGTTTGATTAGCAAGGGGGATAATGTGGCTGGAGAGAATGAACATGGGGAAAAGGTAAGGCCAGAGAGATAAAGGGGGTGAGGGGAGCAGGCAGTCAGTGAAGACCTGGTTGGCCACTGGCAGAACTGACTTTTCCTTTGAACGAGATGATAGACCACTAGAAGTTTTGGGCAAAGGAATATGACAGGATGCTGAGAACAGTTGAACAAAACAAAATCACCATCTGGTTTTAAATTCTTAAAATGTTTCTTTATGTATTTTATGAAGGTAATGTAATAGTAAGTTTAGAAATAAAAATCACCCAGTCATGTATAGTTCTAGTAACACTCCACTAACATTTTGTTCTCTATACATTCATATGGATGTTCTTTAAAGACCTGTCCCCGTTTCTAAGTATTAAACCAGTATTATTAAACCAAACGTATTAATTTATTGCGCAGGTCTTGAGCATCTACAAATCCACAGGTCTGATAACCTCAAAGAACCATGTTGTTGTTGGTGGTGGGGTGGATATCAAGTCATAGGGAGTGTTCTAAGTGCAGCATTAGAAAGTAGGTGCAATACAGACCCAACAGTATCATACCTGAGTCTCACACAAATTAATCTGGAGGAAGGATGGGAAGAGAACTGTCAAAGTGGCTGTGTGAAACTGTTGATTCATGCATTTCAACATAGATGTGCAGTTACTGTTGAAAAGTAAAGTGTGTGTGTATGGCATGTGGTATAGGGAGAGCAGGATGACAAATGGCAGAGGTTGACAGAGGCCAAATAATGGAAGGCCATGCTGATTTTATTAATTCATATAATATGTGAAGTATAAGCCTAGAATTTTAAATTACAAAGGTCTTCTACAAATCAATGAGAAAATACAAATAATCTATATGTTTATCAGGACAGAAACCAAATCCAATTATCTTAAACAAGAAAGGGACTTTATTGGCTCACAAAAAGTCCGGAGGTAGGGCAGGGCTTTAGGCACAGCTGGATCTAGGGCCTCCAGAAAAATGACATCAGAACTTAGTAGTTCTCTTTCCATTTTAGTTGGCCTCCAAGTTTCTCCTCAGATAGGCTTTCTCCACATAGTACAAATTCAGGCTCGAGTGGTTCTTGGTTCCTAAGATCTCTGTGAAGCCTTCTTCCAGTAGTTTTAGCAGTTCTGTTGAGGGCTCTCTTTAGCCTGGCTTAAATTACACAAGCATTTTTTAACAGCTGCTGCTAGGGAGCTGTGGGACTGAGGAGGCCAGGACACGTGCTCACCTAAGCCACAAGGGAATGGGTTCACCGCAATAAATAAGGGTTGTTATTAGAGGATGGGAAAAAAGATGAACAAATAAAAACAAATGCACACAACGCAATAGGAAAGCAGGTAAAAGAAACGAACAATCCATGGTATAACTATAGATGACTGATAACCACAAAAATAATTCCAACTTCACTATTTATCAGGGAAATGCAAAATAAAGGGCTTTCTTTTTTCTTTTTTGCCCAACATTTAAAGACTATCAAGTATAGGTAAGGCTATGTGGGGAAAGGAGCACTTTCCATACAGTTGGTGAAAATATATTAGTTTTCATGAAGACCTTTTGGAAGGCTAAGGTGGGCCTGTAAGACCTGTAAACCCAACCATCTACCTTACAGGACTCCAACCTAAGGAATTATTCAACACATCCACAAAGATCTGAATGTTTACTTTGGCAATGTAATAGCAGAAGAAAAAAGGAGAAAATAGTTAAATAATGGTATTTTCATAGTTTTAATCCCATTTAACTGTAAAAGAAATTTAAAGACCTCAGTGTCATTTCTGAGATAAAAAAATGAATTTCAGATGTATGATCCTAGTGTTTATGAATGGTCACATGGAAATTTATAGAAAGGGGTATTAGAAGGATGTATATTGAACTATTGAAAGTGGAATTTGACTGGAAGCCCTGAAAAAAATAGTCTCTTTGCTCTTATACTTGTGTATCTTTTAAGTTTTGTATAATGAGAAGGTAGTCATTTATACCTTCATAATTAAAAAAAAAATGGGCAAAAGCAATTCACAATAGGAAAAAAAAAATGCCCAGTAAACATATGAAAAGATGTTCCTCCTTGTTAATCAAAGAAAAGAAATAAAACAAATAAAAACCACATTTGCCTATCAGGCAAAAAATTTTAAGGACACAGCATTGGTAAGAGTGTAGGCATACAGTCATTCTTACTACTGAATGGAGTTGTAAACTGGTATAATCTTTTTGATTTTTCAAAAATGTCAAATGTGCATTCCCTGATCCAATAAATACACTTCTAGCTATTTGTATTACGGAAATACCCACAAAGGTAACAAAATATATGTATGTACAGAATGTTAACTATGCCTGTTATTTATAAAAAACCTAATAATCCATCAATGTGGGGTTGGTTAACTAAGAGTATATTCATGCAATGAAATAGTATTCAGCTATAAAAAATGTCTACATCAATGTAGAGGGAGGGGGCAAGTCTTAGTGCAATATATGTAAAATGGGCATATGTACCAACCTCATATGGTTACTGAGGGTTAAAGAGTTATTCCATGGTAAAGCACTTTAATAGGTGTCTATAGGCAGCAACCCAACCCCCAAGTGTTACCAAATAAAGTATTTTTGCTTAAATATGTATATACCTAAATCTGGAAGAACAACAAATCAAACCACCATCACTTCTGAGGAAGGCTTTGAAAGAATATGTCCTTTTTAACTTTACATTTCTGTACTACAAAAAAATTTTTTAAAAACATCATTGAGCATCTTGTTTTCACATTTGTTAACCAAAAAACATAAAAATGTAAGATTTATCAACCAAGATTTAACAGCCTTATAGTGAAAACTATCTGTACTTGAGTCCACAGAACTAGATTTGAGTTTTAGTTTTAACTGGAAACATGTAAGTCATGTATCTCTGAATCTTGTTTTCCTAGTCTACAAATCTAGGTGCGATAGGTAATCCAATACTTAGCATGCAGATTATTTCAATATGTGTAACCTCCCCTTCATTTGACACAAATGTAAGACACTGCTAAACGGTCAAGTATCGACTGCTATGAATGTAAAGAGCATAACCTCCAAGAAAACTATAAAACTTAACAGTAACTAGCAAATGCTCCCAGTACCTAAAGGCTACTACAAGCCCCTAACACAATAGTTCATTGCTAACCAAACACATGTTCTGGTTAGGTCACTGCTTGGCAACCAATTTACTATGATTTTCTGTATGGGCATAAGTGAAATGTCTGAATGAAACCATAAATCACTAATGAGCTATTCTAAATCAATGTCTAGTTAACCCTAACCAAAGATGGTGAGCACACATCCCATCACATCCTCTCCCTGTGTACCACCATCTGTTTTTTTTCCTTATCTAGTTGCTTTCCCCACATGCCTTGCCTTAGAATTTGAACTATGGACAGGTATCAGCTGGCAAAACAAAAACAGATTTGCCAAATATAATGCTACTTTTTCTGTGCTCTCACAACACCCAACATCTTTGGCATTTCTGACAAATCTACCAAAGGGAAGCTTCCTCAAATATAAGATCTTAGAAAGCATAAAATCCAACTTCTGAGACATCACTCCTTACCTACTCTGATACAAGAATCCTGTCATCCCAGCAGTCTTCCAAATATGCCACCTAAAACGTACTTGGAAAGAAGCAAGTTATAAATAAATAAATCAACTCAAGATCATTTTATCTCAGAGCAGAGGAAGTTTATAGCTTTATTGGACATTGACTTGTTTCCTCTCAGTCACAAGGAAAAAAGACCCCAACAAAAGTCCCTACATTTTCTTGTATAACTTAAAAATACATTATATCATTACTACATATTTATACTTCAATAAATCTTAATCTATAAAGCACATTTCTTATAATTGTTATCAGAAAATCTATAAACAAGCTCCATTCTGCCTCACTTCTCCACCAGCTGGCCTTGCATTTATTACTATGCTTTTTATCAGGCTCATGCAAATCATCTTCCCATTTTAAAATTTGATCCAAGCACCAAATACAACCCAAATCTCTGCAACTATGAAATATTTGGATTTGCATGGATCACTTTCCATACAATGATGCCCACTGTAAAAAGCCTTTTCTCATTCAATATTTTAACTTCTAGAGTTTTCCACTAAGCAGTAGAAACACAGTACTTGGAATTCTCAGTCAAGGAGTATATAATCCTACTACTAACAATGTATTACTTTAATACATTTTTAAAAAATGTGTTAAGACTGAAAATTAAAAATAGTTCAATCAATCTGATAGTTAATAAACTAGTTGTTAATAGCCTAGTTGTTTATTTTTAAAGAACAGTCCATTTAACTTAACATGTAGGTACAACCTCAACACTACTAGAGATTGATTTTTTTTTTTTTTTAAAAAAGAGATTCATAAACCTCCAAACTGTGATAAGAATGTATCCTGGACTCACCTCTGAAGAATGCTGGAGAGCTGGCTAGCTCTTTGAGCTGATTCCTCATCCCCCTCCAAATACAACACCCTGGTAAGAGAACTATGGCTCTGGGAATCTCAGAGGTGACACTCCTGGGAATGCTGACAGGGGGAAAGAGGGTAACTACATGAAACAGCTTTATATTAAATCCCCTATGATTTACAGTGGAAGAAACACCTACCAACTTAATGGTAGGATTACAGTACCTAGCACAGTGCCTTGTCGGTAGAAAATGTTTTAATAATAAATGCATGGCTGCTTTGGCCTGGTGTTCAACCCTTTTGTACCAAAGGAATAAAAATACCAAACCTGATACATGATGCCTATTAGGTAATCATCTGTCTTTAATAAAGATGAAGGCAAAAGAATGATGAATTAGATCTTTTGAGTCAGACCATTAACTTGTGTTTACATTTGCCTTTCAATACTGCCATTTTTAGTGTTAAAATTTCTACCTTAACACTTCTACAATTATTATTAAACTACTTTTAAATAATAAATGGGAAAATATTTTCATTAGTTAACAGGCCCCAATTAAGATACAATGAGCAGTTTGTCAGTTTCCTGTGGGAGATGGACTATACTTAAAATTCCTACATTTCAATGCAGAGATCAAAGTATTTGTATATCTTCCCAACCTAGACATTCCATTCACTTTTTTGAGATTTTATCACCATAACTTATCTGAGATCTTAAGGCTCCTTTTATTTTGATGCTTTCAGCCATTCTTTATCTTCTGTTTTCTCAAATGTATATTCTAATTAGGTAAAACAGAAAGATATATTTTAAAAAGATGGTTTTGAGACTTTATAGTTCCTATGTTACCCTTTAAAAGTAGAAAGGAATGTATCCTTACAAAGAACATTTCAATGATCAACATAGAAATAAGGTATTTGTCTAGGAAATAAAACTTAAAAGAAAGGGAAAAACAATCAGGTAGTTCATTATTTGGAAAAAATAGAGAATATAAACATCACATGGAGAAATTAGGCATTAACACCTGAATTAAGTTTAAAATTTCAGTTTTTAGGCAGGTATAACACCATTTTTTTCTAAGATAAAATAATAATGGTGAATGAAGACGTTTTTGTATTTCCCAGTGGATTTTCTGACAGTCAATAGGGAAAAAAACTATTCTATATCACTTCATGTTTTTAACTGTGTCTTCATTTCTGAAGAAAAAGACCTGAGTGCTGATTTGTGTGTGTGTGTTTGTGTGACTTCTTAAACTTTCACAACATTCAGAAGTTTTTCTGCATTGTGTCTTCTCTGATGCCTAAAAAGATTTGAGCTTTGACTATAGGATTTCCCACACTGAACACATTCATAAGGTTTCTCCCCAGTATGGATTCTCTGATGATTAATAAGCCCAGAATTCTGGCTAAAGGCTTTCCCGCATTCAAGACATTTGTAAGGTTTTTCTCCAGTATGGACTCTTTGATGTTGTACGAGGATGGAACTTCTGCTGAATGCCTTCCCACACTCAACACAGCCATAAGGTTTCTCCCCACTGTGGATTCTTTGATGGAGAATAAGAGCCGAGCCTTGACTGAAGTGTTTTCCACATTCATCACATATATGTTGTTTCTTCCGAGAGGGATTTCTCTTTCTTTCAAACCTGCCCTTTGGGAAACAGGTTTCTCCATATTTAAAAATCTGAGGAACACCTATATTGAGAGTACCAGGAACTTCATGAGATTCTACTGCTGAAGGAATTTCCTGTTTTGGAGCTAGTGCTCCATTTTCAGTCCTAGTATCATCATCTGAAACAAAGAGAAAAATGCAAATATGAAATAAAGAGAAAATGCACAGCCTATCTGGGGAGAAAAGATGTTTGAAAGAAAAAAAAATTTAAATGAACTAAGAATAAATTGTTTCTGCACATCTATAAACAGCATTCTGATAATTAGTGTTAAGGATGCTCCCCCCCAAAAAATAAAATGACTTATTATAAAGCTAATGAAGTAACAGCATAACATGATGACATAAAAGGTTCTATTTAAATTAAACACTAATCTAGAGAATAATAAATGGTAGATTCTAAGATAGTTTGGGAGATAGTCAAAATGAAATGGTTAGGTCTAGAAGAAATTTTGTTAGGAAAAAAAATGGCCATTAGGAAATCATAATGTTCTTTTAAGAAAAATTAAATCAATGGCTGGGGTTGTGGCTAAGCTCGCCTAGCACATGCAAGGTCCTGGATTCGATCCTCAGCACCACATAAAAAATAAAGGTATTATATCCATCTACAACTAAAACAATAAATATTTTTAAAAAATTAAATCAAAACACAAAGGTGTAAATAATAAGTAGTCTGTCATAAAGTAGCTATTTCTGAAAATGAGCAAGGCAGATCATAGCCAAGATTAAATTAAAAGCAGACAACAGGTTCTGATAAAAAAAAGGGTCTGAAGAAGGGTTGAGCATCCTATGTTAACTGAAGACAAGGTACTTAAAAATTCAATATACCTTTAACCAATAAAAGGTTTCCTATAAAAGAAACCTGTCCTACTTGGTATCTGTCATGATATTTAGAAAAACTGTCATTTCTAAGCCTCAGTGAGAGATGTCCAGTGAAAGCAAAACCTAAATTACCAACAGGAAGTACCATCACCAGGGGCTGGGGATGTGGCTCAAGTGGTAGCGCACTCGCCTGGTATGTGTGCGGCCCGGGTTCGATCCTCAGCACCACATACAAACAAAGCTGTTGTGTCCACCAAGAACTAATAAATAAATATTAAAAAATTCTCTCTCTCTAAAAAAAAAAAAAAAAAAAGAAGAAGAAGAAGTACCATCACCAACCTATAGTCAGAAGTAAGAGTAAGTCTTATGTAAGGATTCCCTAAAACTTCAAGTCTCAAAAAATTATGGTTGATATAGATAGGGTAAGTAGCATCACTCAAAAAAGTGGTCAACAGTATTATGATCAACAAAGAGATAATAAGTCAGGAGAAGAGACAGAGACGCTGACTCTTAAGGGTTTACAGAAGATTAATTAACTAAGGCTTGGAAACTTGAAGAAAAGAGAAGTATGAAGATTAAGTGTGGACAATGGGGCACAGAAAAAAATCAATGTCCCAAATGTGGAGGAGACTAGAGTGCTGAAATGAGGCTATTAAAAAACAGGTAAAAAAATTATTCTAAATTTCACAACAGGGAGAACTTCTCTATTCAAGCAAATGACACGTCCAAAGATCAAGGGCTGTGGTTCTTAAAACATTCTTACACAGAAGAATGTCCCACAAAACATGTACAATTGCAGATTTTCAGCAAACTTGAGTTGTTAGCACTGTCCCCTTGGCAAAGGAAACCTGCTCAGACTTCATTCTGTGGCATACCAGAATTATCACCAATTATATCAAGAAATGATCCCCAAAGCAGTTTCAAACAAAATTTCATTTAAACTCGTAAATATAAAAGGAAATCCAGACATTTTTAAAATACACTGGGTTGTATCAAAGTATAAAAAAGTAGGTACATGGCATTCATTGCCAATATAGAGAGAACAAGTGATCTAAGTGAATTATTACAATTGTGGAATTTTAACTTAATTTTCCTGCATTCAGAGATTATAGCTAGAAAGTCTATTTTTGCATAAATACTTAGAAAAAAGAAAGAATTTACCCTAAAAATCATTTTTACAAAAAAGTTTTTAAAAAAATGATTCTAGGTAGCACATTGAGGGAAAAAAAGAAGTAGCTAAAAATTTAGAAAACTTCAGTGATATATAATAAACTAAAAGGTAAGAGGCATGAGATAAACTTATTATAATAGAATTAGACAGGAAACTAAGAGTAAATAGAAAACAGATTCAGATGACAAATAAGCAATACTAAGTATAAAATAGAAGGACCTGGTCTATAGGTGGGTGCTGGCTCAGAGTAAGACAAATGCTAGTGTGACATGGGAGGTCTTCAGAAAAGAGGGAAGAAAAGGCTGAGATGTCCCAGGGAGCGGGGTGGAAGATTTGAGGTCAGCAATCAAACTTTTATCAGAAAAGAACCCAAGATTTTTTTTTTTTTTTTTTTGGTAGTTCTGGGACTCAAAATCCAAGGCTTGTGCTTGATAGGCAAGCACTCTATCACTAAGCTACATCCCTGGCCCCCCAAATCAAGGATTTTATAGTATGTCTGTCCAAGGACTTGGGTTAAAAGTCCCCCTACAATAAGAACAAGAAAACAGTTCTGGAAAAAAGCCCACACAAAGTTTTGGTCCTTACCACAGTGCCTTAAGGAATGGAGTTCCCAGGATGCCCACTTGAGCTGATTCTCCACAGCATCAAGCTCAGAACTTGGCAATCCCTGAGCATCTTCTTGAGATACTATCTCCTCTACTAGTACTTCTCTTTTCCGTCGACGGAGAGAAACCTGGAAAGATGATTTTGGTTTAGTTGAAAAAGAATTATTACTAAACACATCCAAGAAAAACCATACAAAATATCTACTGCAAAGGCCCAGATGGCCAAAAGACACAGAAAGAGAGTGGTAAGGAAATATGGAAGAAGGCATAGAAATAATTTTAATTCAATCAAGTGAAATTAACTCAGCAATTGACCAACTGCTATATCAGTGCTTCTGACCCCGGGAAAGGTGATGCAAGCAGGCTCACCGGCTGTCCAGGGTCATCTAGTTCACTCTCCAAATCCTCCAGCACGGTCACTGCTTCTTCTCCATTCTCTGGACGATGCTCTCGAACCCAAGTCTGTAGCTCTTTGGGCAGGATAGCAACAAACTGCTCCAGCACCACTAGTTCCAAGATCTGTTCTTTTGTGTGCGTCTCTGGCCTGAGCCACAGACGGCAAAGTTCTCGGAGCTGGCTCACTGCTTCACGGGGCCCTGGTGAATCCTGGTATCCAAATTGCCTGAATCGCTGTCGGAAAACCTCTGGATCAGGGAGATGATTCCAGGTGATGCTTGATCCCTCTTCACCATCAGGATCCTCTTCCAACTTCACTCTGAGAATTTTTTCCTCTTCATCTGGAGTTGGGATGATAAGTATTGAATCTTCTTCCACGGACTGTGCAGACATCCTGATTTGTAATACTTCAAGAAAAGACAATAAAGGCAGGATAAAATCCTCAAAAAAATGTCCTGTTTTCTTCACAGGTACTCCTGAGGCACAAGAAAGAAAAACACATGTGACTAAATATACTAAGAATTTGGATTTATACTGATAAAGAAAAAATATTTGTTCTTTTACTGGATTAAAAATTCCAATCAAAAGCCTACACCAGGCCTGGGGTTGTGGCTCAGTGGTAGAGCACATGCCGAGCATGTGTGAGGCACTGGGTTCAATTCTCAGCACCACATAAAAATAAATAAAGATTCATCATCAACAAGAGCAATAAAAAGCTTATACCAGAGTCAGCAAAACTACAGATTGAAACCAAATCTAGCTTGATGTCTGTTTTCATAACACATCAGAAAAGTCTGAAATTTTTTGATGGTTGAAAAAAATATTGCATGATGTGAAAATGTAAATTTAAAATGTCTATATCCATAAATTGTTTTATTTGTTCATGGTTCATACTACAATGGCAGAATTAAGTAGTTTCAACACAGACGATATGACCTAAAAACCTCAATTTTTATTATCTGGTCCTTTACAGAAAAACCTTGTCAGACTATGACCTACAAAGTTGACAAACCCTATTTCAACAATCAAATGAATCCGAGCAAGAACTGGTCTAAATCAGGGTCTTCTAAATGCGCTTGATCTTGGAACACATTATGTACAATTTAGGGCTGGTGTTCCCTGACTTACTTGAGTCAACTTAAAAGTAACGGCTTTTTAAATTTTATTTTATTTTGTGTGGTGCCATGGTCAAGATGCTCTCAAATGTGCTTAACCACTGAGCTGAGTTACATGCACACCCATACTGCTTTTTAATTATCTACTTTTAAAAGACATTTAAGAACTCTGTGGAATTAAAATATAGGGTGAAAAAATGTTACTTGCTCAGTAACAGATCACATAAACTGGAAAAAATGCTATTTTGCATAGTAACATGCAAATATTATTCATTCACCATACCATAAATATATTTAAATTTATAATGACAGGCATTAAACAGCAAATTCTGTTAAGAAAAGGCATTCTCAAAAGCTGGGCATGGTGGGGCAAGCCCGAAATCCCAGCAGCTCAGGAGGCTGTGAGCTCAATGCCAGCCTCAGCAAGTCCCTAAGCAACTCAGTGAGACCCTATCTCTAAATAAAAATATTAAAAAAGGCTGGGCATGTGGCTCAGTGGTTAAACGGACCTGGGTTCAATTCCCAGTACCAAAAAATAATAATAACAAAAAAAAAAAAAAACAAAGAAAAGACATTCTCAGAACCACTTTAACTTCTTGCAGTAGTTCAGAGTCTCTTATACTGGATGACTCAGTTTTCCCAGGTTCTAACTTCAGGGAATCTTTGTGCTACTTTCTGATCCCTTACTTAGTATTTGCATAGTCATGCGGAGGCCACGAATTGAGAATGAGCCATAGAGTTACTACATGTATTCAAGCTCCAGAATATAAAAGCTGTAACTTACAAAAACAACTTTGTAACTGATCAAGACGAAGAGTAAGAATCCGAAAATGCTTTATCCAGCAGGTAATACATACGGGTTTAAATACTCTGGATGTGGTGGTCTTACCAGCAGTCTAGCCAAAAGATTTACTCATCCCTATCCCAGGATCCGACCTTACCAATGGCTCAAGCATTTCTATATAAGAGAAATTTATTTTCCTTTTATGCTACATAGCACTCGGCTCCTGGGGCACGCGGAGAGCTGGGAGGCAGGCCTCGAGTCCCCAGTGTTTGGTCGGGTGACTGATCCCAGGTGATCTTGCCTCAATCCTGCAGAGACTCGCTGTGTATACCAGCTTCGTCCCGAAGTCCTCCAGCCCCTCCTCCCAGCACTCCGAGCCGCCACCACAGACTACCAGAGGCCAACAAGTCACCACCGCCTCGAATCCAGGACATTTCCGCCCGCGGCAAGCGGAACTACCAGTCCCGGCAGCCCCCGCGCAAGGCCCGCCCAGTCTCCACCTCCGCCGAGATAACTCCCAGAAGCCTCTGCGAGACGCCAGGGCCTCGAAATAGAACAAAACCGGCAGGTGGGGGAGGGGGAAAACGAGGGCTTCGGAGGGCAGAAGCAACGTAGAACTCCCGGCGAATGCCTAAGGCTCGGGCGGGCCTCCCGCTGACCCCTTCCCGCCCCTCAACTGCTAGGCGCGGAGACCATGGCCCCTTCTCCGCGCCTCTTGGGAAGCTGAGAAAGGTTCCCGCCAGCTTCCTCGCCGGTTTCTGCTAAAAGGTCCGCAGACCGTAGCCCGGCTTCCCCCTCCTCCTCATACCCTTCCCTCAACTTGCGCAAACCTCTGGCTCAGGAACCGCAGCAGCTTCGCTGTCCAAGGCAGACGCAGAAACGCCGCTTACAAGCCGTTTCCCAGAAGCCCCCGGAGCGGACTCCTTCCGGTCTGCAGGCCCGAGGAGGCGGAGAGAGGCAAAGCCCCGCGTTGCCATGGAGATGCACTCCAGGTGGGGGAAGGGCGGCCTAACGACAATGACCGCTTTGAGGCTGCGCTTGGCCCAGCGCCTCTGCTCGAATAGCCCAGCATTCTGTTCCGTTTTTAAAAAAAAAAGGAAAAGGGGGAATGCTGCCGTTAAGATAGTCTTTTCAGTTTCACAAACCCTTTCATGCATTATATCATGTGAGTAATCCCCTGGAAGAGTAAAAGTCAGTATTTATGAAAGCTTACGACATGATGCTGGCTACTGTCCCTGTGCTATACATGCACTGTTTTGTTTTTTCTCAAAACTTCTATGATGTAGGAACTTTTATTATGCCCATTTCAGGCTAAGTGAGGCACAAATAATTTGCCAAGAGCTCCTAACTCTTACGTGGAAATCAAGATTTGAAACCAAGACATGGCTCAAACCTTTGGCTCACACCAGCTATGTCACAGAGTTTTATTATGACCAATTTATATATGTATATCAGAAGCAAAATGAGGCAGGTTGAGTTCTAGCAATGATATTGAATAAGAATATCAATGGTTGGTCTTATTCAGTAGACATATTGAGCACCACCACAGCCTATTTCAAATATAACAGACTTGAGGCTCACCTATGGGAATACCTCCAGCCAATTACTTCCTTGGGAAGGTGGGGGACGGGTGGAACCCAGATGGAAATTCCAGGAAGGAATGTGGGAGTGAATCCGCATGGAAAGGAAGACAATAGCCATAATACTTTTCAATGCCTGTTTAACATATTTTTTGCTTCATGCTCTAGCCAGAATTATATATAAACTCCTAAGCTGACACACCAAAATGGGTTTTTCTGCTATCAGGCCACCTCCCATGTGGCAGGAGTTCTCTCTCTTCTTGTTTAACTAAATCCTGCTCCATTTACTCTTCCCTTCCAGGATTGTGGACTTTATTCTTCAAAAATTAGGAGACCCAGAGGAATTTGGCCAAGTGGGAAACATAGTCTCATCTCAAAACTCCAGTTTAAGGTCGCAGTGAATTTGCAGAATGCGTGAGCATCTGACTTCAGCCTGGATATTTTGTGCCAAAAAACAGTTGTAGACATAATCATTTAAAAATGTAAGTCAGAACACTTCATTCCCCTTTAAAGTCCTCCAATGGATCTCAGCTACCTTAAGTATAACATAAAAACTCCTAACATTGACCTGCAAGATCTTCTGTAGTTTGTTACCTCTCTGACCAAAGCTTTTCGGCTCAATGTGGCCTAGGAGCTTCAGCCTCACTTTCCTTCTGGAAGCCTCCACATCCTTCATAGCACTATTTAGAGGTAATCTCATTTATTTATTTACCTGTTTTGTTTTTGCCTGTAAGTCCTGGGTAGAGACAGGAACTTCTACTGCCTTGTTTACCACAGTATCCCCACCCAGTCCCAGGATGCTGACTGCCTGGTACATACAGAACTCAGTAAACTTTGTTGAATAAATGAATGAATTGTGGACTGGTCAGATTGCTGCCTTTGATGTCAGACATCAGAAACCACACAAGAGAGCCCTGCTGTTTAAGATCTTTTGTTAGAAGCCTAGGTCCAGCCTTCCAGAAACATTCCAAAAATCTCAGAATTCTTTTTTTCTTCTTCTTCTTCTTCTTCTTTTTTGTCCCATTCAGGAAAGTACCCTCTGAAAAGTGCCCTTAGCCTGTCTCAGATTTACGAATAAAAGGGTAAGTGAGTGAGCAGCCAATGGCATAGCACTACTATTCACTCTGACCACAGCTCATCTTCCCATAACCCCTGCTAACTGTCTTGTAGGAGGCTGCAGAAATCCAGCTTTTTAACTCTCCTTCTTGGCTACTGTCTCCATCCAGCTTGGCTGCACTTTCCAACCTTTCCTTCTTTTGTGACTATGCAAGATATTTTTATTCTGTTTTGTTTTACTTTGTTTTTACATATGATTAACATTGGAAAGCAAAAGTATAAATATCAAATAAAAATGTTTGCAGAAGCTAAAAGTATTGCAAAATTTTACAAAAGCCTTTCCTAATTCTTTCTAAAATAGTAAATTGAAACCAGAATGACGCTTTCTTCACTAAGTTACTCTTTTGAAGATGGGGACCAACAACACCCACTTTGAAATACCATCCTTCTGAGCTCCATTGTGTCAACTGTTTCCTGAATGGTGGCCCTTGTTAACATCTTATAGCTCTAGTCAAGATAGAGCATTGTGTTCCTCTTGGCAGCCTGAGCATAGGGAACAGCTCTCGATACCAGTGCTGACAAATCCACACAGGCCACCAAGGCAAGGATTGAACCACAGCTAATCTGAGTCTTGGCAAAGCACCCTGTGGTCATGAGAGCCTGAGAGGCTTGTGAGAAGCTACTACAAGGCCATTTCCCTCTCAGCTCCCTGTCTTTCAAGGAGACTGTTAGGAGGCCATTTCTTATGCTTCCTGGGTTCTAGTGAGTCTTCTGTCTCACCCTCTAACAGTACAGTGGTAGGCTATTAAATGTTAAACTGCAACAGCATTTGCCCTTCAGCAACAAAGTTTCCGTAACTCATTTTGCCCACTTTATTTTGCTGTCATCATTTGAGTTCATGAGACAGAAGCTCAGGGAGGACTGGCACCTTTGACTACTTTTGCTTCCATTGTCTATATAATAATCTAAGTCTAAAAATGCTCATTTCTTTACCACTAAATCTTTTAACCTTGCCAGGTCTTGATACCAAACATCTCATTCATTCATTAATGATAAATCAAACAAACAAAAAAGTTAGATACTACCTGGTTGCCAGAGAGTTAGAAATAAAGAAAATGAGTTATGATTCTTTCTTTGAACATGACCATCTTGTTCAGGAGATAGACAAGAAAACAAATATCTACAAGGCAGTGTAGAAGTGTGACAATAGAGAAGAACAGAATACCAGGGGTGCTTTCATATAAGTTATTATGCCCAGAAAAGGCAGACACCCTGAGATAGTGGAGGGGAAACAAGAAAAGTTTTCCCATTGTTAGGAAAGCACAGATCTTCTGGTTTGGTGTTATCAGATTCTACCCAAAACAATCTTTCCTTGGCTTTTCTCTAAAAATTAATTTGGAACTCTCAATCTTTCAGCTGGGCATTTTAAGTACTCTTGTGGTGGAGAAACCAAACCTGATTAAAATGGAATTATATGAACATTATAATAAAGAATCAGTGCCTGGGGAAAGGGTTAATTTCTCCCCCAACCCTAAACCAGCTTCTCTGCAGGGAACCTAATTAACCTTGGGTCCCTATCTATTGGGTTGTAAATAGCTATAGGTAGGAAGCCTGAGGACTCTCTCTTGATATGTAAACATCCCTGTGACAAGCTTCAAGACCAGAGACAATGGATACCTGTGAAGTTTCTTCTTAAGCTTTGTAAACCTTTTAGGAGTATAGCTACATCAATTAATTACTATTATAAATTAATTTATAATAGTATAAATTTATAAATTTTAAGTCACCATGACAGTTAACTGCTGTCTAAACTGTAACTTTAGTTTTTAGAATTATAGCTCTTGGGCTGGGATTGTGGCTCAGTGGTGGAGCACTCCCCTAGCATGGGCGGGACCCGGGTTTGATCCTCAGCACCACATAAAAAAAATAAAGACATTGTGTTGTGTCCATCTACACCTAAAAAATAAATATTTTTAAAAAGAGAATACCCTGGAAAAATAAGGTCCTCTTTTAAAATATCTATATTCTATATCTATCTTAGGGAGATAAACTCAAGTCATCTTTAGTTATTGTGACCTGTGGAAAAGAACACTTCATGATAACACAAATGTTTTACTGTCTCTGTCCTGCACCTGTGAACTACTTATCATAAAATTTCTGCATAAGATCCTTCATCATGAAAGTCAAGAATTATAACCTACCATTGTTGTAATGGTTAAGGAATGATGCCGAATTTCCTATAAAGAGCCCATGTGACCTAGCTCAAGGCCCAGAACTTCATAGCACTAGCTCATCTGGGTCCAATGGGACATAAATAAACCTGGGTTCTCCAACCCTCCTAGTTGTGCTTGGTCTTTTGCTGAGTGCAGTTTCCATAACAGTCTTCCATTTGAGCCAATAAGTGCAGTGATGCCAGGAATCTTTGGATTACAAGTGATTTGAAAACCCAACACTGGCAGACATTAGCTTCCCACATACAGCCCACCTCCTTACTTCTAGGACATCCTGATATTTTGGATTTATGCAGGCAGGCAATAATATGCCCAGCCATAGGCAACAATTGTGATTAAGCTAAGATATTCGTAACCATCCTTTTTCCTTTTGCTTTTCCACTTTGCCTTTCTGGCAGCTAAGAACAGCCATATTATTTAGTTCTAGTCAATGAAATGTATGAGGAAGTAGTTCTCTTCTTCCTAAAAAGTTATCCAATTCATTTAAACTGTCAAAATTGTTGGTATAAAGTTGTTCACATTTCCTTAACATCCTTTTAATGTCTGTAAGACCAATAGTGTGCCCCCTCATTTGTTCCTGAAATTGGCAATTTCTGTAGTTTCTGGTTTCCCTTTCTTGATCAGCTTTGCTTAAGATTTGTGAACTTTATTGGTCTTTATAGAATTAACTTTTAGCTTTGTTTGTTTTTTTTGTGGAATTTTGCTCTTTTAAAAAGATAACATACAGTAAATTTGGGGTGTGTGTGTGTGTGTATGTGTATGTGTGAGTGTGTGTTTGGCATCTAGTTCTATGAGTTTTAAGACATTCATAGAATTATGAAATTATAAATGATACAAAATAGTTCCATCTCTATAAAACTCTAGAAAGGATATCTGTTTAGGGTATTCACACCTTTCCTATGTCCCTAACCCATGCCAGCCAATGATTTGCTATCTATCACAATAGTTTTGACTTGTCCAGATGTAATAGAAATGGAATCATAAAGTATGAAATCTCTTAAGACTGGTTTCTTTTATTCAGCACAGTGCTTTTAAGAATTATCTTTATTGTATGAATCAATATTTTATTGCTGATTACTATCTACTTATATGCACTTATCCATTATCTTATATTGCTTATCCATTCAACCCCAGAAGGACTTTTAGGTCATTTCTGGATTTTTGCAATTATGAAATAAAGTCACTATAAACACTGGCAATGAATAAGTGGTATATTCTGCCCCAAAGTCTGACACTCCACCCCCCAGTACCCTCTCCCCTGAACTCATCCATGTTCCTGGATTTGGTTGGGCCATGCAGGTTGCTGCCTGTATCTTTATTCAAAGCAAGTGGTGGTGGGGTAAGCACTAGCCAACTGGTCACTGGGGATCAAACCTGGGGCCTTGTGTCCCTAGCCTCTTGTCAAGAGATCGTGAAGCTGTGGATTCTTATCTAAAAGAAGAAAAAAATTCTCTAAAAGACTGAGTTGGGACTCCTAGAATCTAAGCTGGCAATAAAAGGACGAGGTGATATATATATATATATATCAGGAAAAAATAAGATGTGATGTTTCTTACCCACGAGCATTAACAAAGTGATTTCTATTTACTAAACAAATTTTCTAAAAGCAGGATCCTAGCTAGGCAAGGTGGCCCACACCTGGAATCCCAGCAGCTCAGGAGTCTGGGGCAGAAGGATCAAAATTCAAAAGCTGGCCTCAGCACTTTGTGAGCCCCTAAGCAACTCATTGAGACCTTGTCTCTAAATAAAATATAAAAAAAGGGCTGGGTATGTGGCTCAGTGGTTAAGCGTTCCTGGGTTAAGTCCTCAGTATCAAAAAATTTTAAAAAATAAAAGCTTGAGGCATTGTTGGGGACCATGTTTGTTGTAAAAGTGATTAAAACAGGTGATGCGTTTGTACCCGGAGAAAGAAATGTTATTACCTAAGGAAAATAAAAAGGAGACACAGGATAGGAAAGGTAGCAGAATACATCAGTCACTAGTATGGCATTATGTAAAAATGTGAATGTGTAACCTATGTGATTCTGCAATCTGTATTTGGGGTAAAAATGGGAGTTCATAACTCACTTGAAACTATTGTTCGAAGTATGATATGTCAAGAGCTTTGTAATGTTGTGAACAACCAATAAAAAAAAAAAGGAGACACAGAGATAAGATGCAGAGGCAGAAAAGAGAAAGAAAGAGTGGCTGCCCCTCCCAATCAGCCGTGTTTATTTATCTCAAACATCACATAACTCATTAGTACCATGACTACATTATTATTTAGTATTCCTTTAATCCCAGGTGCTAGATACTCAGTCAGGGCTGATTAAGACAGCCCCCTTTTTTCTAAGGACATTACCATAGTGACTAGATACTGCACCTGTATAGTTATATTGCTAGCTTCAAGGAGAAACTGCTGGGCATTCCAAGCGTGGGAAACAATGCCTGTTACACAGCCCCCCTCCCCACCCCTGGGAGTTTGCTCACCAGAGGGACCTGTACATTTCACTGTCAGAATACCTGCAAGATTCTATATTCTGAAGATCTGTGTGCCTGAGATGAAGGTCGAAACTGATAAGGCTCCAACAAATAGTTTCTTTGTGAAGAACATTGCCATAGCAGCCAGGCATCCTGTTTTTTGCACAGGAGTTTCCCAGCAGCCAGGCATTCCATGTCTTTGCCCAGAAATCCTTAGAAGACAGGCATTCTGTGTCTTTTCACAGAAATCTCCTAGTCACCAAGCATGCCACAATCACAAAGTTTATCAGAGACCCCAATCCCAAACACAGAACTCCTACAATCATGAGCCGCCAGACAAGAATGGACTGGATGTGCCTGTGAAATTGTCTGATGAGATATGGCTACCTCAGTTGGGAGAAAATTGGCCTTAAAGCTAGTCTCAAAAATGTTCCTGGATTTGGTTGGGCCATGCAGACTGCTGCCTATATCTTTATCAAAGCAAATGAAAGGATGACAAAGCCATTTTGAAGATATGCTTGATTATTTTTGTGATATCCATGAACTACTTCAGTTCCTCATAGACCTAGAAAGGATTGATTTCACAGAAAACAGCAAAGCTCAAAGTAATGATTTTACTAAAAATAATGGACTTCAGAAATATAAATATGTCTCACAGCCAAGAGCTACAGGCTTTACTTTTGTAGCAGACCGTCCAAGAGAAGGTAAGAATCTTGATGCTATCCTTGACCTCACTGCGGTATATCACAACATTCCTCAAACAGAGAGATGCCTCCTCCATGGGAACTTCCCCAAGAAAATCCACTTTCATGTCCACTGACATAAAATATGTTGTATGTCCAAGGAGAACCTTCATCCATATTACTAAAAGCATTATACATATTCAATGCAATTCCCATGAAAATACCAGTGGCATTCCTCACAGAACTAAAAACACAGTTCTAAAATTCATTTGGAAGAATGAGAGATGCAGAATAGACAAATAATCCTAAACTAGAAGAGTAATGTTGCAGGCATCACAATATCAAACCTTATACCAATCAGAGCTATAATAATAGTAATACTAAAAAGCATGGTATTGGGTGCTGGGGATATAGCTCAGTTGGTAGAGTGCTTGCCTTACATGCACAGGACCCTGGGTTCAATCCCCAGCACCATACACACACACACACACAAAAAAAAAAACAACAACAAAAAAAAGCATGGTATTGACACCAAAACAGACATGCAAACCAGTGGAATGGAATTGAAGACAGACAAAAATCCACATCGATATTTGACAAGGTGTCAAAAACAAACCTTGGAGAAATGGTACTAGGAAAACTGAATATCCATGTGTAGAGAAATGAAACCTGACCCCTATCTCTCCCTTTGCACAAAGATCAACTCAAAGTGGATCAAGCCATAGGATTCAGACCAGAAACTCTGCCATTGCTAGAAGAAAATGTAGGCTCAATACTCCAACATATTGGCATAGGAATTGACTCCTTTAGCAAGACTCCTAGAGCACAAGAAGTGAAACCAAGAATAATAAGTAGGAGGTCATCAAATTAAAATGCTGTACAGAAAATGAAACAATTAAGAGCATGAGGAGAGAACCTACAGAATGGGAGAAAATCTTTGAAAACCTACTTTTCAGTCAGGGGATTAGTATCTAGAATATACAAAGAACTCAAAAAACTTAACATACATGCACACACACACACACACACACACACACACACTCTCACACAAAAACCTAACTCAAAAGAATAAATACAAGTATCCAACAAATATATGAAACAAACGTTGAACATCTCTAGCAATCAGGAAATTGCAAACCAAAACTACATTGAAATTTCATCTTACTCCAGTCAGAAGAGTAATTATCAAGAATACAAATGAAAATGTGAGGACAATATGGCTGTGACATCTGTCACCCCATTGATCACCAGGGTTGATTGGGCTGATCTGGCTGGTTAGGCTGTGTCCCTCACCTCTCCATGTGTATCCCTCCCAAAGCTGTGCACTTGATCGAAGAGGATGAACTTCCCCAATAGAGGAGGGCGGGTCCCCTGCTAGAACCTCCAAACAAGTTCTCAAGAATACAAATGATAGGGCTGGGGATATAGCTCAGTTGGTAGAGTGCTTCCCTTGCATTCACAGGCCCTGGGCTCAATTCTTGGCACCACTACCACACACATACACAGACACACACACACAGACACACACACACACACACACACACACACATACACACACGGTAATAAATACTGGTGAGGATATGGGGGGGAAGTAAATTTATACATTTTTGGTGGGTCTGCAAATTAGTACAACCACTCTGGAAAGCAGTATGGAGATTCCTCAAAAAAATAAGGAATGGAACCACAATATGACTCAGCTATCCCATTCCTTGGTATACATGCAAAAGATCTAAAATCAGCATATTCTAGGGATACAGCCACATCAATGTTTATAGCAGTGTAATTCACAATAACCAAGTTATGGAAGCAGCCCAGACGTCTGTCAACAGATGAATGGTTTTTTAAAATGTGGTACATATACACAATGGAGTTTTACTCAGTCATAAAGAAGAATGAAACTATGGCATTTGCTGCTAAATGAATGGAACTGGAGAGCACCATGCCAAGTAAAATAAACCAGAATCAGAATGTCAAGGATCTAATGTCTTCTCTCATATGCAGAAGCTGAACCAAAATAAGGGGGCAAAAGAAGAGGGAAATTTCATAAAAATAGAAGAGAGATCAATGAAGTAGATAAAGAGGATTGAGGAGAAGGGAGGAGGGATGGGAAAAGGAGGAATGGCAGAATGAAACTGATCAGACTATCCTATGCACAAATATGAATATACCATGGTGAATTTCACCTTTATGTATATTTATAATGTACTATTTTTTTTAAAAAAACCTGTAAATAAATAGAAGAAAGACCAGCAGAGTGGAGGAAAGGGAACGAGGGAGGGCGAAGAGGAGAGAAAGCACAAGTACTGGGGACTAAATTGGATCAATTATACTCCATGCTTGTATAATTAGGTCAAAATTAATCCCAATAGTATTTGTAGGGGCTGGGGATGTGGCTCAAGCGGTAGCGTGCTCGCCTGGCATGCGTGCGGCCCAGGTTCGATCCTCAGCACCACATACCAACAAAGATGTTGTGTCCGCCGAGAACTAAAAAATAATAAATATTAAAAATTCTCTCTCTCTCTCTCTCTCTCTCTCTCCCCTCTCTCACTCTCTCTTTTAAAAAAATAGTATTTGTAACTATAATGTACTAATAACAATTTTTAAATAAAAAATTTATTATTTTAACCCTTCCCCCCTTTTTTTGGCAGTTCTAGGGATTGAGCCCAGAGCTTTCTGTATGCTGGACAAAAAGCATTTTATCACTGAACCACACTTCCAGTCCCATTTTAACAATTTTTAAGTGTATGATTCAGTGGTATTAACTATATTCACAATGTTATATAGTCATCACCACTATATATTTCAAGAACTTTTTCATCACCCTAATCAGAAACTCTATATCCATTAAATAACTCCCATTCTCCCTTCTGTCCAGCCTGTCGTGACCCCATTCTACTTTAGGTCTCTATGAATTTGTCTATTCTAGATGCTTCATATGAGAGAAATCACATATTTGTCTTTTCTTGTCAAGTTTATTTTACTTAGCATGTTTTCAAGGTTCATCCTCATTGTAACATGTTTTCAGAATTTCATTGTTTTAAAAGGCTAAATAATATCCCACTATACACATATAATACATTTTGTTTTTCTCTTTATCCATAGATGAGAATTTGGGTTGTTTCTTTAGGGTATTATGAGTACTGCTGTTATGAACATTGGTATATTAGTATCTGTTTAAGATTCTGCTTTCAATTCTTTTGGGTATATCTAGGGATAGAATTGCTGAATCGTGTGTTAATTATGTTTAACATTTTGAGAAACTACCAACTGTTTTCTACAGTGGCTGCTCCATTTTAAATTTCCATTAAAAAAGAACTACAAATTCAATTTCTCCATATCCTTGCCAACATGTATTTTCTTTTGTTTTTGACAATAGCCTTCCTTCTGTCTGTGAAATGGTACTTCGTTGTGGTTTTTGATTTGCATTGCCTTAAAGATTAGTGATGTTGAGCATCTTTCATTTGGTGCTGGTCATTTATCAGTCATTTATATATTTTTTTGGAGAAATATCTATTTATGTCCTTTGCCCATTTTTAAAATTGTCGGTTTTATTGTTGAGTTGAAGGAGTTCTTCATATATTCTGAGTATTAATCCTTATCAGATATATGATTTTCAAATATTTTTATTCCACAAGCATTTGAGTGTCTATTATGGGTTATGTTCTAAACCAGATGCTTGGGAAATAACAGTGAATGAGGCAACTCATGCTTTCAAGAAGCATAAGTAATGAGGCCCAAACAGAAACAGATAGAGTGTCCTTTTAGGACTAAAGTTATACATAAATTATAACTTTATAGCCTAAAGTTATACATAAAGTTTGCTTCTCAAACATGCAAAGGAAAATGTAGCTTCTTTTTTAAAAAAAAATAACTGATGTTTTTTGCTTTTTGAATCTCTATTCTATTAAGGGTTCCAGCAGTGAAAGAGTTGAATTAAATTACTCAGTCCATTTGAGTTTGACTCCTATCTTGACTCTGTCTCTGCTTCTCCCTGCCCTCTGGAGGCTTGAGAAGAGGGCTTCATTCCTCATGGTGAGGTAGTGCTATGGATTGGATCTTCTCTGATATTGATGCTATCCAGCTGGTCTGCTGTGGTGTTTGCTCACCACAGCAGCCACAAGTGGTCTGTTCTTTTGACTGGGCTGAGAGCCAGTATCCTTTCTTGCTGATTTGCCTGACACTTTGTTCTAGAAAGAGCTATAGATCCTCTCTAAGCTCTGGCTCAGACACAGTTGATTGTGGCCAGCTCTTAGCTACAGGATCCACAAGCTCACTCTGCACAACTATTCCAACTCCCCCAGCTATATAGCTAGCCAATTTCTGTGTTCCCCAGTGGGCACAGGAAGCTGCTATACCTCTTCCAACCTCGTAGAGGCCCTTCGTCTAACACTACATTGCCATTTTTATAGACATCCAGTGTTGGAGCACAGGCAACCTATTCAACATTTGTCCTCCCAATGCACTCAATGGCAAGTAAGAACAACCCTGCCTCTTTTCAAGTTCTCCCTCAACCCTCTCCACAATTTCTGAAGGACCCCTTTGTCTGATCCCATTATTGTTTCACCTATTCCCAGGTGTAGGAGGGCATTTAAAACTTTCCTTTTTGCTGCCTCATGACTTCTTCCTTCTCAAAGTGTCATTCATTTTCCTCCTCTTTCATGGGGCCACATTCACAGTTTAATATTTTAAAAATATTTTCTTTCATGTGATAAATATAAAGCCAAATTAGACTGCTATGGGATCCATAGCAGAGTGGTGCTGTTCCTCCACCTACTCCTGGGCTGTTAGGGAAGGCTTCCTGGAGGAAGTGGCACTTTAATGAGAACATGAGGAATACAAGGGGGTGTGATGACATGTGGAAGCTGTCTAGAAGTTCAAAAAAGACACATTAAAGGTACAGAGTCAGGAGAAGGACTTCTGATCATTCAAAATAGCTGTAGCATGAAAGAAGCCAATAGCAAAAGAGAAAATTGTAAGTGCCATTGTATTCTGATCATAAAAATCCTCAAAAACTCATAAAGCAGGTCTCACTCTATCCTAAAAGCAGTGGGAAACCCACTTTTTTAAGCAAGAAAGAACATGATACCATTTGTGCTTTAGAAAGATTATTCTGGTAGAAAGAGATGAATGCATATGAAGAGGGCAAAATCAAGAACCATTAAGTGTCCCCTCACTCAGAGACTAGCTACCACCTTGATTTTGCAGGTATATGCTGGAAAAGTTTAAGTTGGAGGGAGATCACAACAGCATTTTTAAATGTTGAAGTGATGGATCCTAAAGGAAGACAGTGGGTAAAGAAGCAGAAGAGAGAGAATGAGCAGTGGCAGCCAAAGCTCAATGGACTGGTGTTATGGTTTAGCTGTGATGTGTCCTTCAAAAATTTATATGTGAAACAATGCAAAAAAGTTTAGAGGTAAAATAATGGGTGAGAGTCTTAATGCATTAATTCCCTGATAGGGATTAACTGGGTGGTAACCATAGGCAGGTAGGGTGTGGCTGGGGTAGGTGGGTTACTAGGATATAGCTTTGGGCTATATATTTTGTCCTTGGTGAGAGGAAAACTCCCTGCTTCCTGGTGGCCATGTCCTGAGCTACTTTCCTCCACTACTCTCTTCTGCCATGATGTTCTGTCACACTTCGTGCCCAGAGCAATGGAGTTGGTTGTCCACGGACTGAGACCTCTGAAACCATGAGTCTCCAAATAAACTTTTCCCCCTCTAAAATTGTTCTTCTTAGGCTTTGTCATGGCAACAGAAAAGGTGACTAAAATACATGGGAAGGAAGGGTAAGGATCAAAGGAGATAGCTCTCTTTTATCCTGAGAGAAAGGAGAGAGGAAAAATGGGTGGAGTCTAAATAAGTTGGAAAATTTAGTGGCAGGAGATTGTTAGGGTTCTCATCATTTTTTCTATAATGCAGTAGTCAAAAGCATAGTCATCTGCCTATAAAGAGGAAGGAATCAATGGGTCAGTGTGGCTAATACTGCTAACTGACCTGACCTGAGTCTCAGTCCAAATTCCCCTTGGCCCTGTTGCTTTCCCTCTAGAGGCTGAACAGGCAATAAAGAAACATAAGCAGAATTTGCTAGGGTTTCTTGGAAACTTTTGTTCCTCCTAATCAAGGATATGGGCATGACCAGCACCCCTTCCTTCTTCCTGTCTTGACTCCAGATGTACTTCCTGGAGCTTGGACAGCTCTGAAACCCAAGAAAATAAGCATGAGAGAAGAGCCAAAAGGACCAGACCAATCACTGTCTCGCTGCTGTTGAGAACCAGCAGCAACTCACTTTCTGAATTTCAGGTTGTAAACTTCTGTTTAAGCCACCAAAGATGGATTTTGCATCTGCAAGCATTCCAAACTAATACAGAAAGATGAATAAAAGTAATGAACATCTGACTTGGTCTCTGAAGACAACAGAAGAGAAGTAAAGACAGAACATAGGATTATTGGTAATATTAATGGTCCAGGTAAAGTAATATTTGTAAAACATTGCCAGTTTCATTTTGGAGTACTTATTATCCCCGAAAATGAATCAGTCTAATGAGGATGCTAATAGCATGCTAATCTTTATCAACTTTAGTCTAAGTCATAGTAATTTTCTTTTTAGACAAACTAGTTCTATCTACTTATTAGGAGAGACTTATACAAGTGCAAAATGATTCCAAGTGCCCATTAATATTCTCTAAAGATTTATCATATACTTAGATAATATGAGTTACATTACTTTATGGTGTTTAATTTCAGATTATTTACAATAAGGAGAATACAATCTTTGAAAGTATTACAGAGGCTTCTCTCAGAATACTTGATTTAAAACCTGCCACATTATTCATGTAGAATCTAAAAAACTCTTTCCACAAGTAAGCAGCAATCCACAAAACATATATCTCTGAAGTATTGTTGCATAATAAAAGGCTTATTCCTCTCTTGATTGCAAAGAGAATGAGCCCCAAGTAATTTTTAATATCTGATAATACACAAAACCCACTACATATTCACTAGAAATACAAAGAATAATCATTATCAGAAAATTGTATAATAAAATTTGCATTTACTTGTTTCCCTACTAATATTATACTTATCAATATATTAAATAAACAGAACACTTTTAATTCCACATTTATTCTGGAATCCAGCAATAGGTATGGCTGGATTTTCTGAGAATAGACTGTTAACACTTTATCAGGAGACCAGTCAGACAAAGAAGGTAACTATGAACCTCTTCTCTTATCTTTACAAGGACTTTTACTTCTGATGGCAGCCTCCATCATGGGTAACTAACTGTTGCTCCATGGGAAACACAACCATACATGTGTTCTTGTGATACATTATAGAATTTTGGGGGGAAGCCCAGGAAAAGAAACACTAAGTTGTATAATGTTGGACTTAACAAACACATCTATCATTTTATTTTTAAACAGGGAATCTGATTGAATAAATAAATAGGCCTGGGAATGTGACTCAGTGGTTGAGTGCCCCCCCCCAGTTCAATCCCTAGTACCGAAAAGAAAAGAAAAGAAAAGAAAAGAAAAGAAAAGAAAAGAAAAGAAAGAAAGAAAGAAAGAAAGAAAGAAAGAAAGAAAGAAAGAAAGAAAGAAAGAAAGAAAGAAAACAACTTATTTTGGGCTATGGTTTTAATCCATCATCATATGGCCCCATAATTTGAGTTCTGTTGGGTAGTAGAACATCATGACAGGGAGCATGTGGTAGAGCAAAGCTGCTCTACCATGGCAGCTAGGAAGGAGAGGGAAGGGAGGGAGAAGAGGCCCTTCAAGGACACATGACTTCACTACCCCACCTCCTAAGGGTTGTACCTTTTCTCAATAGTTCCTTAAGTTGGTTACCAAACCTTTAGTACATGACCTTTGGGAGAATTTCAGATCCAAACCATAGCAATTTGTCCCTGGCTCCCAAAGTCTCATATTAACCTCATAATGCAAAATGTATTTAGTCTATCTCCAAGAATCTCCAAAGTCTCAATAGTTCCAGAACTATTCAAAAGTTGAGGTTCAGCTGGGAATGTAACTCAGTGGTGGAGACATATCTAGGAAGTGTGAGACCATGGTTTCAATCCCCAATACCACATACACGCACACATGCAAAAGTCCAAGTCCTAAGTGTCTCTGACACTTGAGGAAAACCTTAGCTGTGGGCACCCATAAAAAAATCAACAAGTTATGTTCTTCCAAAATTAATGGCAGAGGGTAAGCATTCCTATTCCAAAAGGCAGGTTTAGGAAAATAGCAAGGGGAAATTAGGCCAATACAAGAACAAAACCTAGCAAGCAAACATTAAACCCTATAGATCTGTGTCCAGCATCCAAGGACCCATGGTGGCAAGATGTGGACCTCAAACAGGGAAGCCCTGCCTCTTTGGTTTCACTAGCTATAATCCACCTGGATACTTTTTTTTTTTTTTTTTTTTTTTTGCATTCAGGGGCACTTAATCACTGAGTTACATCCCCCAGTCCTTTTTTGTATTTTATTTAGAGACAGGGTCTCACTGAGTTGCTTAGTACCTTGCCATTAGGGAGGCTGGCTTTGAACTCTTCTTTTTTAAAATATATATTTTTAATTGTAGGTGGACACAATACCTTTATTTTTATGTGGTGTTGAGGTTCGAACCCAGTATCTCATGTGTGCTAGGCAAGTGCTCTACCACTGAGCCACAACCCCAGTCCTGGCTTTGAACTCTTGATCCTCCTGCCTCAGCCTCCAGAGCCACTGGGATTACAGGCATGTGCCACCACACCCGGCCACATGGCTACATTCATTGCCTGAATTTTGTCTCAACAGGCATTCCATGTTCCTGGCATTTCCAATTCTCCAGTGTCTCCATGATGTCTTGGGCTTCACCCTCACAGAGGCTGCTTGCAGGGATTCTGCTCCTATCACACACTGCCTAGCTTCCCAGGCTTTTCTTTGAAATCTTAGTAGAAGCCTTCATGCTTCCCAAAGTCTTGCTTCCGGCATTCCTGCAAAACCAGCATCACATGGATAATGCCACAGTCTGCCACCAGCATATGGTGTTATCACCAGGGCCATTTTAAACCTTTGCTACTGTGGCCTCTGAGTGTCTTGATGGCTCAACTTGGAAAAAGGAATCCTGGAAAACAATTCTGAAGACAACCCTGCATGGCAGGGTGCTCTGGGGTTCTCTTCTCTAACAAAAGTCTTTGAGTTGGCAATGGGTTGGATCTTGATGATTTCTGAGATGTCCTCAAGGCATCTTTCCTATTGTCTCATTGTGAAGTATTTAGCTTCTTTTTAAAATTTGTTCTTTAATAAGTGTGATTCCAAAGTCATGCATGAAATTGGGTATCTTTAAAGAAAGAGAGTGGATGAAATTATTATCAGCTATTGTAGACATAATCCACTGAAACAATGTTTAAAAGGGAAGTCCAAAAATTTGGTTATAAATGCTGGGTACTGTGTGGAGAATCAGGATATTGCTATAACTGTGACTAATATTGTGGAAAAAGCACTTGAGAAGAATCTAATAGTCATATTTTGCCTGGGAGTATAATAGTTTTATGAAAACTTGAAGTGGTAGACAATTCACAATCATACCCTGTTTTTTCCAACAATTTATTCACTGCTTATGACTTCTTGAAATACCTTTGAAATATTGGATTCCAAGTTACACACACAATGAGGGGAAACAGACTAATAAGTGTCCTTTGAAACTGACAACACTAATGAATAAAACAAGCAAGAAGACTGTATAATTTCAGATTTGATACAAATAATGAAATTCTTATTGTAAAATGGTTACACAATAAATTACTGGAATAAATTAAAATACAGTGGAACAAGTTGACAAAGTTCAACAAAGTAAAAGAGAATACAGCCAGTGTGACTCAACCAAGGGTAGTGTGTACCTGTAATAATTTCAGTGGTGGTGTGGATAAACATGATTGGTAGGTTTATATTTTGCTTTATTATCAGCTATTATAGACATAATAAAAATTGGTATTGGCCTTTTTTCACTTAAATAATTGATATGTGCATAAATTATTTCAAATTTATGAACAGAGATAAGAAAGACCTCATAAGCTTGTTGAATTCCCAAAGAGACATGTGCTTATCATACTTAAAATTATGGAAGGAGAACCCATCAGGAAGAAAATATAATATTTCTAGACTTATTACTGTTCAAGATGATGTCAGATTTAACAAGAAAAGCCATATTATTCTCAAATATCAGGAACAACTATGATGTAAAAACAAACCATGTATTGGGAAACCAACATATTATCCAAAATGTAATGTTACCCTTTGTTTGAAGTGCTTTCTCCTTTCCACCAAAAAATAACTGTTGAAAGTTAGTTCTTTGTATATTATGTAACATGTGCCCAATGTTCTATTTATAGAATTGCTTACATATATGTAAAAGATACTGTATTGTCCCAGTGTCCTATTTATAGGACTATCTGTAGTTTTTTCTCATTGAAAAAAAGGTTATATAAATTTCAGATTTGATTTCCAACCTATTTTAATACACCTAGGTCACTGAAATATTTGCAGAATTAAACTTGGGAGTTAATTAGTAATTAGTCCATTACCTTTAAATCCAGTCTCTTACAAAGTCTGAGAGCATGGCCAAAATGTAGAGAAGTTCTTTGCTTAAATTGTAACAAGAATAGCTGCTAGTTGAATTCCAAATGGAGTCCTCATTTCCAGCCAAAGCTTCATTAGCACAACCTTTACTGTCTGCATTCCTACAGAAACCGGTCTTCTGCTCACCCATCAGTCTCTATTAAGCTCCACGTACAGCACTATAGGGTTTTTTTAGTCTGCCCCTCCAGACATTTCCAAACTCCTCTCACAAACCCATTTTACACTGTCAGGTGTAGTTACAGCAATGACCCCACTTCTCAGTACTAATTTTACATTAGTCAGCTTTCCATCACTGTGACAAAATACCCTAGAAAAATCAACCTAAAAGGAGGAAAGATTTATTTTGACTTATTGGTTTCAGTCCATGATTGCTTGGCTCTGTTGTCCTTGGGCCTGTGACAAGATAGTCCCTCTCACAGGGCAGAGCTCATCGAGGAGGAGGCAGCTTACCTTATGGCAGCCAGGAAGCAAAGAAAGAGAAAGGGGCCAGGATTCCAATGTACCCTTCAAGGGCACTACCCCAGTGGTCCAGCATGCTTCATTTAGGCTCCACCTCCTATAGGTTCCACAGCCTTCCCAGAGCATCATCAGCCAGGGGCCAAGTTTCCTACATGAACCTTTGGGGGACATTTAAGACCCAAACCATAACAGGCCTCCTCAATCCTGCTCTCATAGTGTAAATCTGGTAACAGAAGACCAAATTGGAAAAATTTTAAAGAGCCGTTGAATTTTGGGTCTTCAGAATTCTAGTGATTAATCTATGAAACACAGGGCAATATCTGTTTTTAAACTGAGTAACACATTCCTTCTCAAAGGGAAAAAAAAACCATTTGTCTAAAAAGGAAATACACTAGTTCATCATTTAGGTTGATAACGGAAATAGTAAAATACGTCTGAAGACGTCTTTCAAGGGCTGCTTAAGGATGAAACTCTGAATTAAGCTTTGTAATCTCAAACATTTGAACTGACCTGCACTGATAGGCAGAAAAGCAAATAATGCTGACATAAGATATTCTACATCCTTTCCCATGACTTTTATAACCCTTGAAAGGAAACTGGTACCCACTAAAACCACTGATTTATACTAAAGGCATGTTTGTTACTTGGGTCCGGTCTTATCTGTAAAAGCTCTATGTGCTTTGATTCCCTCATGATACTGATGGGACTTTTTCTCTAGTGTGTCTTTTTCTATGTCTGAAAAGATTTGAACTCTGACTAAAGGCCTTGCCACATTCATGGCACTTGAAGGGTTTTTCCCCAGTATGGATTCTTCTATGCTGAATCAGAATTGCACTCCGGCTGAAAGCCTTTGCACACTCGTCACATGCATAAGGCTTCTCTCCACTGTGGATTCTTTGATGTAAAATAAGGGCAGAGCTCTGACTAAAGATTTTGCCACATTCTTCACACTTGTGTTGTTTTTTTCGAGAGAGGTTTCCCTGTTTTTTTTCAAACCTGCCACCTTGTTCCCAGGTTCCTCTAGATATGAAACTCTGGGAGGCACTCAGATGACGGGTATTAGCACACAGCCCCATGCCTGAGGAAGTCTTCTGCCTTGAAGCAGATTTTACATTTGTAGTTTTGGTGTCTGCATCTGAAATAATAAACAGAAAAGTAAATGTCACCAGTTTTCTGTTCAGAAAGAAAGGGAAAAGAATGATCCAAATGAAAAAATAAATGAATTATTAACAAGAATGTTCATGAACATCACAGTGTGGAGGATGCAGAGGGTAATATAAGATATTGAGATCATAAGGCAAAGAAAAAGGTATCCAAATATAAAGATGCAAAGCTCCATGGAAAACACAGAATCATGAGTAGGGGTAAAAAGATATGTCAGAGATTGAGGAAAGACTGGGAGAAAAGAAAGGGCCTAAAAGATAAAGCACTGTTAGAGAAGAAGAGCAACTGGAAAGAGAGGAGTCAAATATGAGTAATAAACAAGATTTAGTATAAGAGCATTGATAAACAAAAGCTTAGTAATGATGAATGAATCAATAATTAAGAAATAAGCTGAAAAAAACCGAGGGATCAAAAAGAAATATGGAAAATGAAGTCAGAAAATAAAATTTAGACAAAAAAGGGAGACTAAGAAAATTGGCACCTTAAAAGATAAAGGGCAGCACAGAATACCCATCTATGAAAACCTCTCCTGTATATATATTTTTAGTACTGGTTGAATAGCTCAGTTTCCTGTATTTTTTATACCTTTATTTTATTTTTTATATTTGCATGTGATGCTAAGGATCGAACCCATTGCCTCATGCATGCTAGGCAAGCACTCTACCACTGAGCTACAACCTCAGCCCAGTTTCCTATATTATTTTTATGTTGCATTAAATATCTATAAAAAAATCTGCTTAGGATCTGCAGCCACTCAAATATGGCTCAATGCAGAGTACCTTCTGACTCAGGCTGCCTGAAGCTCTAGAACTTATTATACAGAATGGCAACTTAATTTTGAGTATTCACTGAAGGATCACTTCATCAATCCTCAAGGTAGCATTTTAATGGAAGCTGAACACAGATGGCCATTAAAATTAATCTGCAAAAACAAAGCAGGGCAATTTGAGGAATGGCTGAGGACATGACTTGGCTGGGATAACTGTGACAGCAGGAGGTTCCTTCATCTGAAATAATTGTATAAATGGGACTGAGGAAACACAGAGAGGGACTGATGATAAGTGATTCTGTAGGTCCTCTCAAGGCCTAATCAAAAGAATAACAAAGTGGTTTGGGGGAGAAAACATGTTAGTACTGTGTATGATACTTGCTAAGAAAATTATGAGTGTTTTTTAATCTTTAGAATTAACTTAAAATGGGTCTACATATAGTTATTACAAAATGAATTTAAATTATTTCTTGCATTTGTTCACAAATTACATGTTTATTTATAATTACATGTTTATTTATAATTTATTTATAATTACCATTTTATAAGTTGTAAAGATTTTGTTTCAAAATTCATTTTTGATAGCTCACATTATAAAGTGACCTCAAAGTTTAGTCACTACTATCAAAATATTGGTAAAGTTTAGAGTACTGAAACACAGGTCATCTGTAGAAGCCCTGATAAAACATGATTCAGTACCACACCACTGAAATCATGCTGTGGCTTTGAGCGATGGTTGTTATCCTGTCCTGGTTCTGTATGCTTTGTATTGCAAAATCCTGGGGTCTTTGGCTGCTTCAAATTTTTATTCATTTTTTTAAAAATGTAGAAAAGGTCCCTGTGAGGACATTTACAGGAGGAACATGGTCCTTAACAATACCAGGAGCACAGGCCTTGGCTTTGAGGATGATCACTTCTGTAGTTCCCACCACAACAGAAGGGGATGTTTTCCCTCCTACTCTTAGTGGAGTATGGAAAGACTTTCACTTTTTTCCAACAATTAATCTTCTTGGTTAAGCCAAGATGATTTTGAGACTAGGGGTATTAAGTGCCAAGCAAAAGTAAATCTCTCTCTAAATTTCTATATTTTCATTTTCCTGTAGTTTCTTATCAAAACTGCCTTGGAAAAACCTAACTTTGCTTAGCTGATCAACCACTTCTGGAATATGAAGCTGTGTGTGTGTGTGTGTGTAGCAATCCTTCCCAAATGGGATTTCTCTCTTGATTTCTGGCATTCAACCCCCTTATTTCTGCTTTGTTTTCTTCCTGTAACACTCATTGTTTAAGTTTCTGTAATGGAAGAACAGATTGCTATGTCAGCTAGTTTGGAACGTTTTTGTAAAAACTGATGCAAAGAGCAAAAGAAGCCAGTTAAGATGTGAAGGAGCAGAGAAATATATTCAAAGCTGACACAGCCAAGTCATCTCAGGAGTACTGTGGGCAACTCTCACAAGTAACTAAGCAAGCGGTTACACAGAAATTGATGAGACAGTTTAGCAGCTACACTGCGTACCTTAAGTCCCACAGAAGGGCCTCAGAGGCTTCCTGAAGGGAAAAGATGAGAATGAGGCTGATCTGGAGGTCTTGTGGGCTGAGACTGCCCACTCCTGCTTCAGACAAAGTAGCTGTGTTTTCCTTTGGTTTATATAATGGAATTCCATGTAAAATTTCATATGAGAAAAGGTCATGCCATGCTTTAAAAAAGTTTGAAAATCCTGATGGAGTTGATTCAAGGATTTTATAACTAAAGATTTTCTAAGAATCTATAAAAAAGAAACAAAACCCAAATACCAAGACTGTTCATTGAACAGGACAAATAATTGGAAATTCCCACTGTGAGGATGAGACAAGAGATTTGGGACCTCTTTAATAAAGCAGCCAACTGTATTTGGTAGGCTGGGCCCCCTTCATCCCCACCATGAGCTAAGTCCTGCCCCCTGCACCCTCACCATGACGTCCTAAGGAGTGTAGCTCCCATGGTGCCCACTGGAACTGCTTCTTCAAAGGCTTGAGCTGACTGCTTGCCAAGTCCTCAGTGATTTCCCAAGGTGCCACCTTCTCTGCAGTTCTGTCCTTTCTTTGTCCAAAAAAGACCTGGGAAGAGTTAGGTATAATTGAGGCTGGAGAAGCGCATTGGATAGGGACTTGAAGATAAAATAACACAGAAGAAACTACCCTGGACACAAGAAAAGGGAGGGAAAATGTGCAGACATCCTATTTCCTGAGATATACAGGAACACATTTCATAGCCCATACCTCCAGCACCTCCAGTTGTGCTAAGTGGGAATAGGATTTGATAGCACACCCCTCCTCATGACCTGCCACAGTCATGCCCCAGCAGGTGCCCTTCTTACCTGCTCAGCTTGCTGATGAACCTCTTTCTCCACATCCTCCAGCAGAGTCACAGCTTCCTCTCCATTCTCTGGTGGGTGCAGGTGCACCCAGGCTTGCAGCTCCTTAGGCAGGATGGCCAAGAACTGCTCCAGCACCAGCAATTCTAGGATCTGCTCCTTGGTGTGCTCCTCTGGCCTTAGCCACTGATGACAAAGTTCCCGGAGCTGGCTCAGAGCCTCCTGGGGCCCGGGTGAATCCTCATAGGCAAACTGCCTGAACCGTTGGCGAAAGGTCTCTGGGCTATAGCAGTTGCTCCAATGGAGTCTGGAGTCCTGATCACAGGCCTGTTCTTCCTCTTCCATCTTCACTATTAAAATCCTGTTGGGCTCCTGTGGATTTTGTGGGAGGCACGTTGACGACTCTCTCGATTTTGCAGACATGTTGACTGGCAATGGCTCAGGACTGCTAGGCTCTCCCCTCAAGGAGGCAGTACTCTCCTTATGGACACTCCTTAAATACAACTAAAAAAGAAAAAAAAAGAAAGAAAGAAAGAAAAAAGACAAATGCTTCTCAGAACCAAACAACTAAGATTAGAGTATAAGGCTGCAAGAAAGTACCAACCTTAACCTCAACATAAACCATGCTTTCAAAGAATACTTCCTTAGAGAACTGAAGAGTTAAGACTCATTAATTCATGTGCATGAGTAATTCCCAATTTATCTGAAATTCATGCCCATGAGGCTAAATATTACAAAAGGAGATCAGCCAGGATTTCAAAGGAGCTTCCAAAGAATTAAGGGAAACCTCGGAAAAGCTATGACTCTGGAGCACATTCAAAGAATCAATTAGTTTTATCTAGTCTATTGCAAAGAGCTGGATAAAACAGTCTTATGAGAGTAGTACTTGCTGTGAATTCTTACATTAATTGTTAAAATAATGTTACTTTGACGTTAAAACATTTAAAAGAAAAAAATGCCATATTCATGTATCTTAATGTAATCCTATTTTCCATCATAACATCTATATTATTTACTCATCTATTATATAATATTTACATGTGTCTAATTTTCTCTATTACAATTAATGCTGGGAGGATCATCTTCATGAATATACTATTTTTCTCCTTTCAGGTCATTTCCTTCAAGCATGTCCCAAGGCCTTTGCTTATTGGGGTCAAAAGAGTGTTAAAAATTCTGTCTTGCTATGTACATTCAACTAAATTGCAAAATAGGCAATATCAATTCACAGTGCCACCAGTAATACAATAATGTGTCAAGGTGATGATTTCTGTAAGTTATTATTAGCTTGTTAGCTGGAAGGCAGCAGGAAAGACCATTTTCTTAGTACCATTTTAGGATGTGCAACATCAATAACTAATCACATTTTAAAAGCTGGACAGTAGTATGTTATAATGATTGTACAAGTTCAGAAATGACTAATTTAAAAATCTTAGGTGTGCCCCTATCACTTTTCCTCTTTTTATAGGCTGCTATTTGATTCCCTTTCACTTCACCAAGCATTTATACATACTGAGACCTGATGGATACCTGAATAAAGTTTGTGGCTTCACAAACATATTGCATAAAATGATACAACTTTATATAATTTATGGTATGAGGCAAATAATAGTGGACACATATAGGATTTAGTATGTGTCAAGCACTGTTCCAAGCCCTCAATAAATAAAACACACTTAAATCCCCACAAAAGCCCTAGGAAGTTATTTTTATTTCCATGTTGTCGATAAGGAACCTGTTAAAGCAAAGCTAGGTTTAGTGTCCAAGAACAAAAGGTCAGGGCAGGGGCATAAATCCAAGAGGTTCATATTTTTCCAGGTGCTGTGTGGTCATGAGGCCAGAGGCAGGCAAGGCCTTTTGAGGGACTACTGCTCACAGGCCCAGTGCAGACAAGAAAAAGGCCAGGAGCAGCACACACAGATGAACCTGGGCCAGAAAAAGAGTAAGGGAAGGGTAAAAGAAATGGAGCCTTCCAGGAACTCTAGGGACCATGTGAGGGACCCTAAGGCTGAAGGAACCTTCTGGAAGTCGCAGGAGAGAATCACCAGGGAAACACTGCCACTTCATCGTCAGGGGAAGAATCAATTGTCTCCGCAACTCTCTCAGCTCTACAGATGGCACGATTTCCCCAACATCACATAATGACCTATACGGGGTGAGGTCCCTGAAGCCATGGCTGCCCCCAGACCCCTGGATCTAGGAGTCTTTGCGGGGAAGAACCACTCTAAACTCTCCTTGGGAGGGCAGTATGGGACTCGCCCCATCACCCCTTCCTCCCGCTCCCCCATCTCGCCTCGGCGAGACCGTGCGGGGCACGCGGGCTGTGGGTGGGGCGCGGGCGTGGGTTCAGCTGGAGGGGCAGGAGCACCTGGAAGGTCAAGGGGAGGTGCCAGCCCAGGTGGGGCAGGAGATGGGGGGGCCGAGAGGACCCCAATGGGGGTGTAGAGGAGCTGCGCCTGCGGCAGAGGGACAGGTGGCGCCAGGTCTGCGCCCGACCCACCCAGTGATGGCGCTTCTGCCCGCGGCTTCGGCACCCCAGGTTCTCAGGGGAAGGACTGGCCCACAGCCGCCTGGGAGAAACCCCGGGAACGCCTCGCTCCAAGCTGCTTCCGGTCCTCGAGGCGGGGCGGGGCTGGGCTCGGGAAGCGCGAGCGGTTGCCCTGGAGACCAGCGGCGCGACCTGGCTTCCTACTGCGGGCTTGGGGGCAAGTGCCGGAGAGTGGCCTGGCGCGGTGGGAATCCTGCTGCTCTGCGTCGGGCTCCAATCAACCGGCGCTGCTATGTCTCCGAGTGCTTCTACGTAACATCATGTCATTTACAACCCGGTAAACTTATCCCCAATCTACAAAATATAAACCCCAGGTTTCTGGACTTGCCCAGGTCACAGATGGGGTGGGGGTGGGAGGATCACCGTGCTTTCTGGGCACAGCGTTCCTCTGATGCCCTCCGCTCTACTGACTGTGCTTATGCCCGGAGTAGGACGTTTCAAAAAAAAAAAAAAATCTCCCAATTCCCATGTTTCTCACAGGAGGACATAGTGGTACTTAAAAACGTGAGAGCCTGTCCCCACACATAATTTCGTCACTGGTGCATACGCTTATATTTCCTCAGGGGACTTTAAGTGTAATTGAAAAAAGTTTGGAACTAAAAAATATAACAGCCCAGCATCCTAACTTCACCCGTCAGTTTCTAAGGGAGTCCTGGAAAATGTAGAGAGAAGTGGGGAATTAGGGACAGGACAGAGATGCCTAGAAAGCCATTCGCTTATTCATAAACAGCAATAACAAGGTTAAAACCCTTTTAATAACCCGCCCCCCCCCCAAAAAAAGAGTATGTTAGTATTGGAGCCCCAAGTGAAAAAGAAAAGGCTGATTTACTACTCAGTATGACCTAGGGAATTAGGGGAGGAAACAAAGACACTAACTTTGTAGACATTGAAAAATTACAATTTAAAATTGTTCTCAAATTACAATGACATTACTTTTTTTTTTTAAAGAGAGAGAGAGAGAGGAGAGAGAGAGAATTTTTTTTAATATTTATTTTTTAGTTCTCAGCGGACACAACATCTTTGTTTGTATGTGGAGGATCGAACCCGGGCTGCACGCATGCCAGGCGAGCACGCTACCGCTTGAGCCACATCCCCAGCCCCAAAGACATTACTTTTGAGGAAACTCCTACTTAAAACAATCCCTACCCCCCAACCGGCAGCACAAATAGCAAGATAGCCCAGAAGTGCAGAAGGCAATGTGTTTATTATGATGATGTATTTGGGTTAAATGACTCTAGGCAATGAGGACTCTGAAACAAGGGTGATATTTGGCCAGGATGTGAAGTCACAACAAGTGATTGAAGGAGAAAATGGAAGGAGAATGAGGAACTGTGAAAAGCTGTAAGATTTGACAAGAGGTCAGGGTTGAATTCTTGGGTATGGATTCCATCATATAGCCAGATCTCAGAGACTGAAGTTAAAAACAAACAAACAAAAAACAAAGAACAACCAAATTAGTTGCTTCCATAACAAATGACCACAAATCTAGCAGCTTAAAATAAAACTTTTATTCCCTCATAGTTCTGGAGGCCAGAAGCAAAACATCTGTTTCACTGGGCGTTAGTCAAGGTGTCAGCAGGGCAGGGAAGTATTTGCTCTGGAAGTTCTAGGGGGAGAATTTATTCTTTTCTTCTTCCAGCTTTTGGTAGAAACCAGTATTCCTTGGCTTGTAGCTGCATCACTTCAGTCTTCAAGGCCAGCATCTTCAAGTGTCCTTCTACTTCTGTCTTCTAAAGATACATGTGGTTGTATTTAAGGCCCACCCAGATAATCCAGGATAATCCCTTCATACCAAAATCCTTAATTTAATCACATCTGCAAAGACCATTTTTTTTCCAAATTCAATAAAATTTATATTTCACTAAATTAGTACCTGACAACTTAGAGGGCCATTCTTTTAAAACTTAACATAGCAGCCAACTTTGTTTTACCTAAATGCAAAACTGCCTCAAAGGGAAAGCTTTGAGAAAGTAGATGTTTCAGAGGAGTTTTAACCCATGGCTGCCGAAGTCTGGCTTGGCACAAATCAGGAGCCACTTGTCAAAAAGAAACTAACTTTATTTTTAGAACTACAAACGCCAAACAAAACAGCTCCAGGGAAAAACCCTCAGAGCCCAACTGCCACCACCGGCTTCCACAAGCCTCCCTCTCCCACACCCGCCTTTCCACCTCCCACAATCCTCCTCCTCTTGAGGCCGATTGGCTGGGTTGCGTGGGCAGAGCCAAAGAAGTCACCCAATGAGCAGCTCCGTGGAGGAGCCAATCAGCTAGATGTTGCTGGGGCAGCTGTGAGCCAATCATCAGCTGGCAGTCTGAAGGGCAGGGAAACAGCCCAATGAACATCACCGCAGAGGAGCCAATCAGCTAGATGTTGCTGGGGCAGTCTGAAGCTTGCTGGCAGCTGGAAGTTTGCTGGGGCCCCTTTGGCTGTGGCTCTCAACATCTCCCCCTCTCTGTTTAAACAACAAGCATGTGGCTTATGGACCGTGCCTGCCTTAGGTTGTCCAATACATATGGTCCTTACCCGTCTTCGGATGAGCTGACCTCAGGGCGTCAGCCTCCTGTCTTAGGTTGGTACCATTGTAATTGGATCTTACCCGTCATTGACTACCGGTCCAGTATACAGCCACACCTGTGGAGAGGTCTCAGCAGGGGGGGGGGGTGAGGTTCTTTGCCTCACCTCTGTTGACCCTCAAATTTTAGCTGAATGATCATGACAAGCAGAAGGGAGGAAGATATACCAAGTCAATTGACGGCTCCTTTTGGGAAAATTGTACCACCGATGAAATCATCAGCAAAAATACCCCAACACTACCACAAGTCGCTGCACCAACAGATAGTTCACAATGCATACAAATGACACATAGTTCTGTAAGCAGTTCAGTGCAAGTTCTGTAAGCAGTTCAGTGATGGCTATTGCAGAAACTGTAGATTAGTTTTATCATTGTCTTCACCGGCACAGGGATGAAGATAGGAATTCTGGCAATAATGACTAAAGAAAAAATTAGGTAACATTCCAGAAGACACTAAAAGAAAACAATTTTCTTAACAATTTATATTATCTTCATCTGAAGATAGAAATTCTGGCAATAATGGCTAAAGAAAAAATTAGGTAACATTCCAGAAGACACTAAAAGAAAACAATTTTCTTAACAATTTATATTATCTTCATCTGAAGATAGAAATTCTGGCAATAATGGCTAAAGAAAAAATTAGGTAACATTTCAGAAGGCACTAAAAGAAAACAATTTTCTTAACAATTTACATTATAGTGAAGAGAATTATTAAATATAATGAAAACGAAAGGTGAGAGTAAACAAACAGATCTGTTAACCTCCTTTTTTGTTTACATATTAAAACAATTCTTAACAGTTATTTACCCAATTTAAATTAAACCATTTAAATCACGTGAATAAAAAAAAAAATTTGGATCCATCTTTTCATGAGCGCTCATCATATATATGAAAATACATATATTGGACATACGTACATTCAAACATATAACACAAAACACAAGTGTGCACACATAATATAATACATACAACACATAACATAATAGTAAAGGCCTTATAACTTTTTACAGGTAAAATCTCTATTGCAATGTTTAAAAACTCTATAGTCAAAAAAAAAAAAAAAATAGAACTGATCAGCAAAACATTAACCTAGGTCTGTATGAGCTCAAAAAAATAAAATAGAACTTCATGATATGGGAAAGGGCAATAATAAAATAGATATTGAAAAAAGCATCCTGGTTCTGTCGCAGATGTAAGGATAGCCAAATTAGAGTTTTGGATATCAGCTATTATGGATTTGAGCTAAATCATCTTCTTTTTGGTCTGTAGAAATCGCTTTAGTTAATCTCTCTGGAATCCAAATCGGTTGCTGTTCTCCCTGTGGAAACACAAAAACAGACCCCCGACTCCAGACAATCACTGGGTCAGGATTTTAGTTAATCTCTCCGGAATCCAAATCAGCTGCTGTTCTCCCTGTGGAAACACACAAACAGGCCCCCGACTCCAGACAATCACTGGGTCAGAACCTTGGTTAATCTCTCTGGAATCCAAATCGGCTGCTGTTCTGGGTCAGAACCTTGGTTAATCTCTCTGGAATCCAAATCGGCTGCTGTTCTTCCTGTGGAAACACACAAACAGACCCCCGATTCCAGACAATTACTGGGTCAGGACCTTTCCATTGTCCTGTTAGAATATCTTTCCAAAGTACCTTGGGCTTATGTACATTTTTTGGACACATATGCCTTTCTGCAGCACTAAGTCCTGATGAATCCAAATTTAAAAAGTTTAGAGTAAAAAGGGTTATTTTAAGTTTATCTTTGGGGAATATATACCCCTTCCCAATTCCATCTTTTTGCTTTAATAAGTACATTTTAATAGTTTGATGAGCTCTTTCAACTATGCCTTGTCCCTGTGGATTGTATGGGATTCCTGTTATATGAGTAATGCCAAATGATGAGCAAAATTGTTTAAAAGAAGTAGACGTATAACCAGGGGCATTATCTGTTTTTAACTGTTTTGGAATGCCCACAGTGGCAAAATTTTGTAAGCAATGAGCTATAGCATCTTTAGTTTTTTCGCCGGCATGAAGGGAGCCCATCAAAAATCCAGAAGAAGTATCAACTGTAACATGCAAATATTTTAATTTTCCAAATTCTGGCAAGTGTGTGACGTCCATCTGCCAAATATGGTTAGGCATCAATCCTCTAGGATTGACTCCAAGATTAACTTGTGGTAAAAAGGTCACACAATTTTGACATTGTTTTATTATTTGTCTAGCTTGTTCCTTAGTTATTTTAAAACGCTTTTGTAAAGTATTAGCATTGACATGGAATCTTTCATGAAAATTTATAGCTTCTTCTAGTACAGAGAAAATATGTATGTCACGTGTAGTTTTATCTGCTAAATCATTGCCTAAACTAAGGGCTCCAGGCAATCCTGTATGTGCCCTGATATGTCCTATAAAGAATGGATCTTTTCTGTCCCAGATTAAACTTTGTATAGTGGAAAACAAAGAGAAAACAGTAGAAGAAGGGGAAATTCTACCAGCATCTTCAAGGGATACTATAGCATTAACTATATACTGGCTATCAGAAAATAAATTAAATACAGAATCTTTAAACATCACAAAAGTTTGTAATACTGCATTAAGCTCTACCTTTTGAGCTGATTGTTTGGGTACTAAAAATGTAAAAGTTTGATCAGGTGTAACTATTGCTGCTGTACCATTATTTGACCCATCAGTGAATATATTTGGAGCATTCATGATAGGTGTTTTTCTTGTCATTTTTGGAAAAATTACAGGATGCAATGACCAAAAAGACAATAAAGGATTAGATGGTAAGTGGTTATCAAATGAAACATTAGATTTGCACATTATTATTGCCCAAGTATTTAACTCATTAGCTAATTCATCAATTTGATTCATAGTATATGGAGTAATAATTTTATGGGGAGAAATTCCAAACACTGCCTTTGCTGTTTTTATTCCTTTGAGTATTAATTGTCCTACAGCCTCAGGATATCTAGTAAGAATAGTGTTAGGAGAATAAGATAAATGTATCCATAATAATGGACCTTCTTGCCAAAATACTCCTGTAGGAATATTTTTTGTTGGTAGTACAATAAATAATAAAGGCAAACTTATATCAATTCTATCCAAATGCATATTTTCCATATATGTTTCAATGATTTTTAATGCCTTTCTTGCTTCAGGCGTTAACATTCGGGGTGAATTTGGATCTGATGGACCTTTTAGGATATCAAATAAAGGTCCCAATTCTCCTGTTGGAATACCTAGATAAGGCCTTATCCAATTTATGTCTCCTAATAACTTTTGAAAGTCATTAAGTGATTTGAGTTGATCTACTCGTATTTGAATTTTTGGTGGACGGACCATGGTTGAGGATAATAGAACTCCTAAATAATTAATTGGAAAATTTAATTGTACTTTATCTATTGCTATCTCTAGATTATAATTTTTTAATAAGTTTGTAAGTGTGGCATAACATTCTAGCAATGTGTTTTTAGCTTTGTGTGCTAATAATACATCATCCATATAATGAAATATTTGTAGTTCAGGATTTTGATTTCTAAGTGGCTGGATTACTTTGTTAACATAAATTTGACACATAGTTGGGCTGTTAGCCATCCCTTGAGGGAGTACTTTCCATTCATATCTCTGATCAGGACCTTCATGATTTAGTGCAGGGATAGTAAATGCAAAACGTGGACTATCCTCAGGATGAATTGGAATCGAAAAAAAACAATCTTTAATATCTATAACTAAAACATACCAAGTTTTTGGCAAAGCAGACAATTGAGGAATCCCCGATTGAGCAGGTCCCATAATGACCATTTCATTGTTAATGGCTCTTAAATCTTGCAGTAATCTCCATTTACCAGATTTCTTTTTGATGACAAAAATGGGAGTATTATGGGGAGATACAGAAGGTTGTATATGTCCTTCCGCTAATTGTTGTTTGACCAGATCATGGGCTACTTGTGTCTTTTCTTTAGTCAAGGGCCACTGAGGAACCCATACTGGTCTTTCTGATTTCCATGTAATTTTTATTGTCTCAGTGGCCCTTTGTGAAAATCCAACCCATGTCTGTCTGTTCCTTGATCTATTTGTATTGGTGCTGCTATACATTGTTCTTGTCTTTCTAATCTTTTTCCTTTCCTAAAACCTTGTCTAGCCATAATAGTGGGTGCATTTTGATTGATATTATTTGTTAATGTCAAACCTAATTGATCTAAGACATCTCGTCCCCATAAATTTACGGGAAGATGATCCAATACATATGGCTGTATAGTTCCTTCACATCCTTCAGGATCCTTCCAATCTAATAGCATTGCACTTCTATCGGGATTAGTTGCCACTCCTAGGCCTCGAAGCGATTGAGTGGCTTGTTGTAATGGCCAATGTTTTGGCCATTCGTGACGAGAGATGATGCTAAGATCTGCACCTGTATCCAGTAGCCCATTAAATTCATGTCCTTGAATATTTAGTTTTAGCATGGGGCGAGAATCTAAATTTAAAGAAAGCATAGCCCAATCTACACCTGTGGAGCCTAATCCCTTGGAACCTCTTTCTACAACATGACTGGAAAATTTATCATGTAGGCTTGGTATTATTAGTAACTGTGCTATTCTATCTCCTGGTGAAATTACTGATATACCCTTTGGAGAACTGGCTATAATTTTTATTTCACCTTCATAATTGGAATCAATTACCCCAGGACTTATCAAAAGTCCTTTTAGAGTAGAAGAGCTGCGTCCCAATAATAAGCCTACTGTTCCTTTGGGAAGAGGTCCTTTTACCCCTGTGGGAATGATTTGAACTCCCATCTCTGGAGTTAGTACTGATTTGGTGGAGGCGCAGATGTCCAACCCTGCGCTCCCTCTGGTTTGTCTGATGAGGGATCTGATGTGCTGGGCACTACCTTGATGGGGTTGCTGGGTTCCTCCAGTGCTCCGTATATTTGTGGTTTGGGGCCCCGGAGCATTGGGGCCCCCTGTCCATTTTTTGGCAACGGAGCCCGATGCCTTTGTCCACGATATTGTGGATAAACACCTTGTCCTTGTTCGTTTTTTGATAATGGAGTACCCTCTATGGTGGTTTGAGGACGGTATTCATTAGCCCAATATAATGGAGTACCCTCTATGGTGGTTTGAGAACGGCATTCATTAGCCCAATGTCTCCCTCTACGGCATCGTGGGCAAATACCCGGTATTCTACTTGTTTGATACCTAGTTTTGTTAAACCCTCCTCCTATGGGGCAATTCCTTTTAAAATGTCCTGTTTGTTGACAATTGTAGCATGTTCTTGGCCTGGCATCTAAAGCCTGTTTTACTGCAGCTGCCACAATTTGCCCTTGTTCATTAATGTCTCTGGCATCTAAAACCTGTTTTACTGCAGCTGCCACAATTTGCCCTTGTTCATTAATGTCTCTGGCATCTAAAGCCTGTTTTACTGCAGCTGCCACAATTTGCCCTTGTTCATTAATGTCTCTGGCATCTAAAGCTTGTTTTACTGCAGCTGCCACAATTTGCCCTTGTTCATTAATGTCTCTACATAATTTAATATATGTGTTTAAATCTTCATGTTTCCATGGTCTAATGATATCTCTACACCAACGATTCGCTTGGTCATAAGCCAGTTGTTTTATAAATGGCATTGCTTGTTCTGTATTCCCAAAAACTCTGGTAGCTGTTTGAATAAGCCTATCTACAAATTCAGCGTAAGGTTCATTAGCTCCTTGTATTATCTTAGATAATTGACCTTGTAAACCTCCAGGTTCTTGTAAAGTCTTCCATGCCCTAACTGCATCTACAGCAATTTGTAAATATACACCAGGATCATATGCATTTTGTTGCTGCCGATCCTCATAAGGTCCCTTTCCTAACAACATATCTAGATTTCTCTGAGGATAACCAGCTGCTGCATTTCGACTAGCCGTCTCCTTGCAAAATTCCTCATTGGCAACTTTCCATAACAGGTATTGTCCTCCATTTAGCACAGCTTTACACAAACTAGCCCAATCTGCTGGCGTCATGCTTAAGTTGGTAATGGATTCGACCAAGCTTACAGTGAAGGGTGCTTGAGGACCATAGGTTGTTACAGCCTCTTTTAGCTCCTTCACTGATTTGAAATTTAAACCCTGGTAAGTTCGCTGCCCTCCTACCTCAAATACAGGGCATACTTGAGATCCTGTCTCAGGATCCCAACTATCAACTGCGGGGGTTGGGAGTCTCTTAGCATATGGAGGTGGTGCTGTTGATTGGACACTTATGCCCTCTGGTGATAGAGTGCTGTTAGTAGCAGTCTCCTGTAGAGGTGGCGCTGTTGGTTGAACACTTACGCCCTCTGGTGATAGAATGCTGTTAGTAGCAGTCTCCTGTAGAGGCGGTGCTGTTGGTTGGACACTTACGCTCTCTAATAAAAGGGTCTTATTAGCAGTCTCCTGTTTTAACTTTTCCCCTGATAGATTTTTCTGCTCTAAACTTCCTTCCTCTGTCTCACTATCTCGAAAGACCTTCTCTTTTACTTGAATCTTTTCCTCTTTCTGACTAACTTGAGAGACTTCCTCTTCTACTTGAATCAATATGTCTTCTTCTTCCTCTACCTCTGTCTGAACTGAAGGCTTTGGACTAAGCAAACCAGATACCAACGTCCACAATGACAATGTGCCAACTGGCAGAGTCCCTGGGTTGTTCTTTTCTATTCTTTTTAAATCTTCACCATGATGGTTCCATTGTGATATATCTAACAACTCCTCCTTAAAAAGCCATGGGCTATATTCTTGTATTATATCAACGTATGCCCTGACTGCTCTTGGTTTTACTGGGAAGCTTCCTTCCTCTAACAATTTACTTAACACTCTTTCGGTTTGTTTTTTACTAATTGCTAATCCCGTATTTCTACTATAATACAACCCAACAAGATGACGCCAAACAAAACCGAGACAGAATCCAATAAAAAGGGAACCACACAAAATCATTATAACAGCCTTTCTATCCTCCTGACATATGCATCCGTCCTTTCTCCCTATCTGTTCCTCAAACGCAAATAGTTTTTCCTCAGATGTGAGTGGTTTTTCTTCCCTCTCACTCATCTCCAGGGACAGGCAAGTTAAAACAAAAACGAAGCAAAACAAAAGAGGAAACTTAGAATGGCTCCCCATCCTCTCGCCCTGCCCTCAGGGGCGAGCAGTTTACTTACCCTCAGTTGCTCCCCGTGCGAGCCACCACATGCCGAAGTCTGGCTTGGCACAAATCAGGAGCCACTTGTCAAAAAGAAACTAACTTTATTTTTAGAACTACAAACGCCAAACAAAACAGCTCCAGGGAAAAACCCTCAGAGCCCAACTGCCACCACCGGCTTCCACAAGCCTCCCTCTCCCACACCCGCCTTTCCACCTCCCACAATCCTCCTCCTCTTGAGGCCGATTGGCTGGGTTGCGTGGGCAGAGCCAAAGAAGTCACCCAATGAGCAGCTCCGTGGAGGAGCCAATCAGCTAGATGTTGCTGGGGCAGCTGTGAGCCAATCATCAGCTGGCAGTCTGAAGGGCAGGGAAACAGCCCAATGAACATCACCGCAGAGGAGCCAATCAGCTAGATGTTGCTGGGGCAGTCTGAAGCTTGCTGGCAGCTGGAAGTTTGCTGGGGCCCCTTTGGCTGTGGCTCTCAACACATGGCATGTAGGCTGTCTGTGTGCCCAGTGTAGTAACCACTAGATACGTGTGGTTACTTCAGTTTAAATTTAAATTAAAGCAAATTAGAAATTAAGTTCTGAAATTGAGTTGCTGCATTTCAGGTGCTCAATAGCCTGTGTGGCTACTGGCTACCATATAGAACAGCACAGATAGAACATTTCCATCACTGCAGAAAGTTCCATTAGACACCACTGTTTGCCTCCTAAATTATGTGTTTCAAGGTGCACATGTGCACTTTTCTGGGGACAAGGTTTAACAGAAGACACAAGCTACTAACTTTGGCAAAAACTAGTATGTTGATATGTTTTACTTGACTCATTGTTTAAAAATTAAGTTCATTCTCAATATGTAAATTTTGGTTTTATACATTAAAAAATATTTAAGGGTTTTTTGTTTTTTTTTTTTTTTTTTTTTTTTTTGGTGGTGATGGTACTGGGGATTGAACCCAGGGCATGCAAACGAAGCACTCTACCAACTGAGCTATATCTCCAAAAAGCTATACCACTCAATTATCTCTTAAAACTGAAGAAACTGGAAATAGTGGTCCTGTGTTCCTTTAGGATAAATGCTTAGGGTAAAGTACTAACTACCTGTTTTACATAAAATATAAATTCCTCAGTTTGGTCAAAGTCCTCACCTGTCTCTTCTCATGTCTACCACCTGCTATTTGGGTTTGAGACTTTTCGTCTTTCATCTTTCATCTGCTTCTCAAGTACATCTAGGCTCCAGAGCATTGTTTTATCAATCCTGAATATGTATATGAATCCCTGAGGGATCTTGTCAAAAGGCAGATTCTGATTTAATAAGTTTGAAGTGGGAACCAACTTTCTGCATTTCTAACACCCTCCACTCACCCCACCCTTCCCAGATGGTGATAATGTTTTGAGTAGCAAGGCTGTGAATCTAGAAGCCAGATCCAGTATCTTATCTACAAAGAAACCAAGGCAATATTTGCTTCCCAATCCAGTATGGTGCAGCTAGCAATTTATTAAAATTTATCCTTATTTTCCTACTAACATAAAATGGACCTTATCAATCCTTTCCCTCCAGTAAGGAATGTGGAGCTGTGATTGTCAGTAGAAGGCGCTGGAGGGACATTGCAGGAGGGAGGGCTTTCCTTCCCATTCTGATGTGTTGGCAAGGCAAACTCACAGCCAGCTTCTCCAGGACCTAGCAGCAGCCTTCCCTGCCTGGCAGCAGTTGCCTACATGTTCTTGGCAGTCTTGTAACAGAGTGCCTCCAATGAGCTGCTTCCCAGTAAATGGTTTTCCTCTGCACCCTAGAGGGAAGATTTCTGGCAAGTTCTGAAGGGCAGATTTCCAGCAAGTTCCACTACTATGGCACAACAGTGATGTTTCTGCTCTCCAGTGAGCCATGACTATGTACTTCAGAGGAGGCTTCTAGTAATCAGGCAGACAAAACGACACACTTTGTAGATATAAGTAGCTGAGACTACAGGTGTATGTCTGGCTGCTTGGCTGTATTTGAAGCTACTCATGGGAATAATTTGAGATTAGAATGAAGGTACCTGCTTCTAGGGAAGGCTTTCATTTGCTACTTTCCAGAAAACAGGAAGCACTATCTGCCCAGGACCACCTTGAACCATACACGAGCCTTGAGATTTCCTGAACAACCCAGGCAGTTCAAAACTGGCCCATATTTCATACAAAAGCATTATGTTTTGCCCTTACCTGAGAGAGGGTTTCCTCTGACTCCTTACCATTATATTATCTGTTCCCCTCATCTCATTAAGCCTCTAAAGGGAGAGTTGAAATGTTCCGTAAAGGGCAAATCTGCTAGAAAGTGCATCTTGGCCCTTACATTATACCATATACAACATTGTTTTAAAATAGGTAACCAATCTACATATAAGAGTTAAAACTGAAACTCCTAGATGAAAATATTAAAAAACCAAAAAATACCATTTGTGACCTTAGGTTAAGCAAAGGTTTATTTAAGATAAGACACAAGAATGAAGAACTATAGGGAAAATTTTCTTTCTTTCTTTCTTTCTTTCTTTCTTTTTTTTTTTTTGCTCTTCAAAAGACACTATTAAGAGGCAAACTGGGAGAAAATATTTGCAAAAAATAACCAGTGAAGTATTTGTCTTCATAGTAAATAAACTCCTACAACTCATCAAATGATCTGATTTTTCAAAACATGGCAAATAAGCACATGAAACTATGATCATCTCATTGGTCATTAAGGAAGTTGCACATTGGGAGCCTGGGTACATAGTTTAGCACTTTGTGCAAGGCACTGGTTTAGGGAGCCCCTCAGAAACAAAAATGTTATTTAAATACACAAATAAATAAAAGCACAAGGAGATCCAGTTTGAGTGTTCTGATGTTTCTTTTTTTCTTTTTGGTGTACCAGCGGTTAAACACAGGGGCACTCAACCACTAAGAAACAGTCCCCAACCCTATTTTGTATTTTAATATTTAGAAGCAGAGTCTCACTGAGTTGCTTAGCGTCTCACTAAATTCCTGAAACTGGCTTTGAACTCGAGATCCTCCTGCCTCAACCTCCTGAGCCACTGGGATTACAGGTGTGCACCACTGCACCTGGCTGCTCTGGTGTTTCTTGATTTGCTTCTGGAAGAATAGTTCTCCAACAGACTTTCAGCTGCTTCTCTATTTGCTGCTGCTGGAGTTTGGCTGAAGATCCTTAGGCAAAAAGGCTAGGAACTGTTCCAGTACCACAGCACCAGAGGCTGCCCTTTTACATATATTATTTATTTCAACCATAGTTGGCAAGGTTCTTAGAGGCACTTCAGATCTGTACAAGGTTCAGGTGAAGCAGAATAGCAAAATTTCCTGGAATATTTTAGAAAGATTTACAGCCTGTGGCTTTAGGCTTTGTTTCTCTTCCCCCTTCAGTTTATACTGGTTCCTCTTTTCTTTACAGCCCAGAAAACCTGCATGGTGCCTATTCTAAACTCAATAGACATCCTGACTGTGAAGCAAAACAGAAAAAAAAAAACCAGTTATTATCATGAGTTTTCCTCTTCAGAAGGAAGTTGCACATTGGGAGCCAGGAATGGCAAATGGCAAAACTTCCTTGGAACATAGACCTCTATCTCCTAATGAGGGCAATATTTGATAAGAGAATTTTATTAGTGGAAACATAATTAAGTTTCCCAAATAATTTACAAGGCTGCTATAACACCATTATACACACAGTCACATTTATTTTAGAACAATGCTTTTTTGTAAAGCACTAAATTGAACTTGGAATAAGGAGATTGAACTTCTACCTGCATGAAGATACGGCTCCCATTACAGTTAATACAGGATATTTACCCTGCTAAAGGGAACTGCCTTAGGGTGACATGGGGTGGGCTTGTGACCTGGATAGAAACTTCTTTCCTGGAATTTTATATAGTGATTCAGGAAGAAAGACATTCTTTCCTTTGGAATAACGGAGTTCAGAGTAGAATACAGATTATTATACATTTTCCAAATTTTCTTTTCCATAAAAGAAAGCCAAAGAGCCTAACTTTGAGATTTTTCCTTTTATCATATGGGAAATCAGTTCACTAATATTAGCAACAACAGAACTTACACTTTGTAAGAACTTAACATTACTGTTGTTACAGGGCTGGGACCTTCTGCAAACTGAGGCAGCATAGAGACCCCCCACCCCGCACCCCTGTAAACCCTGATTCTTGCAATCAGTCCAGAAAGATTTCAGACATGTCACTCAGAATAATGGGCATGAGTTCATCAGAAGGGACAGGAAAGGGGATAAGGAATATTCTCAAGAAAGAGAGTGGGTCCCCTCAGAAAGGAGAGGGACAGCACACCTCTCCTGCCCTCCAGTTGTATTGAGGTCCCAATAAAGTTTTATTAGGGTAGTTTCCAGAGAGTCTTGCCAGATCCACTTCTTGACCTTTGACTGACAAGAGGATGGCATCAAACTTTCAAGTCCTCACTGCCATAACAACCCTAGGTCACTTTGGTCCATGTTGATAGTTCTAATTGGAAGGGGTTCTTATAGATTTTATGGTTTGGGGGAATTATCCTTTTCTCCCCTAAGTTATGGAATCTTAATCTTTTCCACATAAGGATCACAAAAGTGCCTCCCTTCAGGGCAACTTGTGTTTTTATCAACATTCCAGGCCTTCATTTCTCCTGTAGATAGCAGGTAGTTTGCTGAGGAATGTAACATATCCTGTCAGCTTAAGCCAGGCAGGACTGCAGGTAAATTGCTTTTTTAAAAGAAAAAGCATGTGGAGGTCAGCACAGTGGGCCCAGTTTATAGAATTATTCTCTTAACCTCTTGTTCCCCCTGCTTACATCTGTCTGTCCCCTATCACTGTGACAAGTGCTTTATACATGTCAGCTCACTGAATTCTCTCTGCCAACAGGAAGTGCCTGTCACCCATTGACTCGGGGCTGGTCTCCTCTGCAGCCCAGTCCTTTGGTGCTGTAGAACACCCCAGATGTTAAAGGCTCCATGGCAAATGATTTCAGAAGCCAGGGCTGCTCTGGCTTGGGAGTCTACAGGGGAGCTTCTCGCAGGGGCTCTCTGCCTAGAGCTGCTTATTGAAAATCCTCATTGAATCCAAGAGTGATCTGTGATCCCCTTTCCCAGAACTGTTTCCAGAAAAAGGTTTGAGAGCACATGCAGATTCCAGTGAATTACTAAATTCTGAGAGCAGAAAGGAGCATTAGTGTAGATAGTTGTAATAGGACAGGACTTTGAAATGTCAACTTCCGTGGACTTCTGTAAATGCCCCCCTCGCCTTCTATCATGAACGTTAACTCGTGAGCCTGAGAGGATATTTTCAGGAGACAGAAAAACTCAAAGAGTTTTGCTAAATAATTTTTAAAAATCTCATAACAGGCATAATAGTCTTTAGAGCTAAGTTTGTTTGTTTACAACATTGAAGGTTTTCTTTCTTTCTTTCTTTCTTTCTTTCTTTTTTTATTTTTATTTTTTTTTTTACTGGGGATTGAACTTTTTTTATTGGGCACTTGACCACTGAGCCACATCCTCAGCTCTATTTTGTATTTTATTTAGAGACAGGGTCTCACTGAGTTGCTTAGCGCTTCACAGTTGCTGAGTCTGGCTTTGAACTTGGAATCCTCCTGCCTCAGCCTCCCAAGCCGCTGGGATTACAGGCGTGTACCACTGCGCCTGGCTTGAGTTATGTTTTAAAAGTGAACTTCTTGAGAAATTTCCTTATTCTTTTCTTTTTCTTGAGTTATAAAAATTTGTCTTTGAAAATCAAAAATGGGTATCTGAAAGACCTAAATATAAATCTAATAGCATAAGCAATAGTGAGTCAGGATAAAAGGGTAATGGCATGAATTAAAATGGGGCCAGCAAGTGGGTGGGAAAACAGGAATGCGGGAGGGAAGTGATTAAAACAGTGGCTGGTGGCTCTCTGGTGGAGAGACACAGAAGTTGCCTGTCCAACTGCAGTTTCCCCTTTTTGTTGCAAAAAGAACCCTTATCTTGGGGGGAAACCAGTGCGCCTCCCTTGCGGATCATAAGCCAGTTCCTCCTCTCTGCCATCTACTCACACTCCAAGCCTCACTTGCAGTTAGGGCTGGCTGAGAGAGATCGTTCTTAGTGAGGAGAATGCAGGAAAAATCTGGAAAGCTTTTATGAAAGACTTTCCTCTTGTAAAAGGAAGCTCTTTACTCCTTTCTTAGTCCTGATTTGAATGCAGCTATGTGAGAAGGTGATGCTTGAAGTTGCACCAGTTATTTGGAAACTGTGATGTCAATAACAAAAAGATGAAATGCAAGCACACTGAAGATGGCAAGAGTGATAGTCAGACTAATGCCCCCACCAGGACATCCCCGTCCTAGCCCCTGGAACCTGTGAATACGTTGTTGTTGGCATGGAACTTTATTGGTTAACTTTAAGGGATTATTTTGAATTATCTAGGTGGGCGCAGTGAAAGCACAAAGGTCTTTAAAGTAGAAGAGGGAGATAGAAAAGGAATTCAGAGTGAGAAATTTGAATATGCCACATTACTGGACTTAAAGATAGAAGAAAGAGCCATGAGCCAGGCGGTGTAGGCAATGTCTTGAATCTGGAAAAAGCAAGGACACAGATTTTCTCATGGAGTCTCTAGAAGGAGCACGGCCCTGATGTCATGATGGCTTCAGCCTTGTTAGAGCCCTTTCAGACTTCTGACTTTCATAACTGTGAAACAATGAATCTGTTTTTTTTTAAGCCATTAAATTTGTTACAGCAGCTATAGGAAACTAATACAGTCACTCCTGAGCAAAGGACATGTCCCAGCTCCCCTTACAGCAAGGTGTGCTAGTGTATATATTATTGCTTCCCAGTTATATCCTGGAAAGGAAGTTCCTTGCCCTTAACTTGGGTGTTCTTTATTTCTGTAAAATAGAACATGTATGCTATAGTTTGAATCTGGACTATCCCTTCAAAGGCTTATCTGTTAAAGACTAGAGTGCCCAACCTGTGGTGCTATTAGAAGGCAGCAGAACCTCAGGAGGTGAGGCCTAATGGAAGGAGTTAGGTATTGGGGATGTGTTTTTTTAGAGGGACATTGAGACCCCAGCGTCTCCCTCTCTCTTTCTTTCGCTCTCTGGCTATCATGAGTTGAGAAACTTCTCCTCTAAGAACTCCTGCCACGATGCTCTTCTTCACCACAGGCCCAAGGCAACCCAGCCAGGTAATTGTGGACTGAACCCCTGAAACCATGAACCAGAATCTAGCTTCTTCCTCTTAAGTTCATTATTTTAGTTCTTTTTTGTTAGTGATAGAAAACTGACTTAACACTATGCACATGGGAGCAATTGACCAGTTTCTACTTTACGAATGTGGACAACCCTGTAGGGATTGGCTAACATCACAGACAGAATAGCCTGCATCTCTGAATAACAGTAAAAGACAGAGATACAGAGGCCTGGATCATCCAACCACTGAGACTTTTGTGTGAAAGTGAAATAAACCCATAGCCTTGTTTAGGTACCTGGGAAGCACAGAGCAAATTCTATGAAACAGAACACCCACAATTCAACAACAACCTCATTACAAGCTGGGCAAACGGGGAAGCTATGCAAATGATGTGAAAAGATGCTTAACCTCATTAATCATTAGGGAAGTGCAAATCAAATCCAAAGTGTGATGCCACCTCGCATTCATTAGAATGACTACTATCAACACAAAACAGAAAAAAGAAAGCGTTGGCAAGGAGGTGAAGAAATCAGACCTTTTGTGCACTATTGGTGGAAATGTAAAATGGTGTGGCCATGAAGAAAAAACAGAATGGCAATTTCTTTAAAAATTGGAAAAAGAATCAAAAGTAATTATTCTTCTTGGCATATACCCAAAAGAATAAAAAGCTACATCTTGAAGAGAGATTTTATGCCCATGTTCTTAGCAGCAATATTCATTTAACAAAAGATGAAAGTAACCCAAAAGTTCACTGATAGACAAGTAGATAAATAATATATGATACATACACAAAGGAATATTATTCAGCCTTAAAAAAGGAAGGAAATTCTGACACATTTTGCAATATGGATGAACCTTGAGTACTTTATGCCAAGTAAAAGGCAATCAGAGAGACAAATACCATATGATCCCACTTATGTGAGGTATCTAGAGTAGCCAGATTCATAAAGACAGCAAATAAAATGGTGATTTCCAGAGGCTGAGAGGAGGAGGCAATGAGGATCTGTTCTTTAATGGGTATAGAGTTTCCGTTTTGCAAGATGAAGTTTTGGAGATTGGTTACACAACAATGTGAATGTATTTAACGCTATTGAGTTGCACAATAATATATGGTTAAGATGGTAAATTTCATGTCATGTGTATGTCATCACAATTGTTAAAATCTAACAGGACTCATAAAATAAAAATTTATAGAGATGAATGTTCAGGAACCAGTAAAAATATTACTGCCAGAAATTAAAGAAGATCTAAATAAATGGAGTGACTTTCTGTTTTTGTGGATTAAGTGACCTGATATTGTAAAACAGACAATTCTTCCAAAATTAACCTCTAGATTTAATGCAACTCTCCCTAAATTGAAATTTTTTTGAGGAAACTGAAAAGCTGATATTAACTGTGAAATACAAAATGTTAAGAGTCAAGACATTCTTAAAAGCTAATGTAATGATAAGATTAGTTCTAAAGGCTATCAAGATTTTTAAAGTTAGAGTAATTTAAATAGTGTGGTACTAATGTTAGGATCAATAAACTGATCAATGGCTGGTTGTGGTGGAGCATGCCTGTAATCCCAGTAGCTCCAAGGGCTAAAATGAGAAAATAGAAAGTTCAAAGCCAGCCTCAGCAACTAAGGGAGATGTTGTCTCAAAATAAAAAATAAAAAGGGCTGGGGATGTGACTCAGAGGTTAAGTGCATCCGGATTCAATCACTGGTACCAGAAAACCAAAACAAACAAACTGATCAGTGGAAGAGATAAATTCCCAGGAGTAGATTGTCCCCCCACCCCCTCCCTTTCTTGAGTATGTGTGTGTGTGTGTATGCGCGCGCGCACACACACACACACACACACAGATGCTTGACATGTAACACAAATAACTAGAGAAGAATAGGAGAGGTGATCTTTTCAACAAATCACATGGGTACATTAAATATCTGCACAGAAAAAAATAAAATAAATCCTATCTCATACCATACACAAAAATTATTTCCAAGTGAATTGTAGACTTAATTGTGAAAAGAAAATAAGAAAGATTTTTGAATATAATGTAAGCAAACATCTTCAAGACATTGGGATAGGGAGAGATTTTTAAAATGGGACACTAACAGCTCTAGTCACACAGGAGAAAATTATAATATTGTTTATTAAAATTCACAATTTCTCTTCCTCAAATGAGTGTCAAGGTAAGCAAGTGTGGAATCCCAGAACAACAAGAGAGAAAATAGTCTCAATTTGAGCAATAGCACAGAGAACAGCTTCACTGACTTTTTTAAAAAATAAAATTGTTGGAGAGTCCAGATTTTTTTGACAATATGAAAAGAGGCTTACAACTTCTTCAGTTTAGGTATTAATTTTGATCAGCACCTAGAAATTAAAGAAAAAATGAAATCGTGTAATGATTTGCCAGTACAAAAACACAGCAGGGTGTTACCAGAAAAGAAATATAATATACTTAATCTGTGAAACATACAAAGTCGAAATATGGTAAAGACATCATTAATATTGTATTATAACTATATTCAGAGGAAGAGGAGGAGACAGGGGAACAACTAAACCTCCATCTTCCAAGGTAGTAAAATAGTGTTTTGTCCTCTTCTCCACAAGAGGGCGCAATGTGAACGAAATTTTCTATTCCATTGTTTCAGCCTGGGCCTTTGGCACACTATCTCCTACTTCCTTTTTGATAGAGTTGACAAATTCCCGTTAACATCTTAATGCTGGGGCTCAGAAAATGCTGCCCCAAAGTATGGCACTTTGACAGCTAAGTGCTTTAAAGTCAAGGAGATTGGAAGTCCACAGAAGCAGCCTCAAAAGGAAAGCCTGTCTGCCCTCCTGTCCTCCTGTCCTCCTGTCCTCCTGTCTGGACCCCTCATTCTCTTCCTAAGTGAGTTGCAGAAACCAGAATTCCTCTTTGTCAAGGCAAGTCATGGAAAATAAAACCCCTCTCCCCCAAAGCCATCTATAAACCTAGAAAGCTCATTTTCTTTTCTGCTCCCTTGAAGACCCTCATCCCTGCCCCATACCCAGGAGGGAGAATGTTGCACAGAGGCCAAGAAGAATTTGAATAGGTCTTGGTGGGTTTGCCCCCTCAGTCTATTACATCAGTCACACTCGTGTCCAATCATATTTCTACACATGTGAATCTAAGTATTCAGATTCTAAGGCAGTATTCCCTGGGTCTTCGTGACTTTCTTTCTGAAGGCTCTCTCTCATGTCATGTAAAATTTTGATAAATGAATTTGTTGTTTTTTTCTCTTTTTAACCTGTCTTTTGACCATGACCCTTACCATGGATGGGTGAGGAAAGGGTTCACCCCTTTCTACCCCTTCATAAACAACCTTTGAGATCCGGGGCGCTCTACCAGGGGTACCAGAAGAACAAGCCACAGTTCAAGGCCCTCACTATCTAGCAGGGTCACAGAGATCAAGAATTTTACATTTGGAGGACTTAGCCCAAAGGTAATGAGACGGGGTATTCCTGCAGAGAGTTTGGAACATGGAGGAGCAAATCGAGGTAAGATGTGTACCTTGCAGCAACCTCAGTGATGGATTGGGCTGAGACAGTGGGGGTGGGATGGGCCGTACAGGAGGAAGTCAAGTGTGGGAGCTGGGAGGGCCCAGGATGACTGTAGGAGACAGCTAATAGCACACTAGAGATGGGGGGCCATGACAGAAGTGGTGTCTCAGCCAAGACTCCACCTCCAGACCCTGGGCAGATTCTGAGGTCTCTTTTTTGTTTGAGTTCCTGGACAACCCTTTCTACTTCAGCTGGCTCTATTCTCCCTGCCTCGCCCCTTGAAGCTCCTCTCTTCCCTCCCAATCTTTTCCCTCCCTGGCCTTCTCCAGGCTGTCCTTACCCTCTCTTCACAGAGGCCATTTTTCTTGTCCAGGACAATTTCCTCTAAGAGGTTGGTGTTTTCTTTCAGATCTTTCCTATGATCTAAGGGCGGGTTCTCAAATATTAGCATAAGTCCAGGACCTCTAATCTCCTCTAAACAATGCCTCTCCTGTTCTTAGGTGTTTCCTGCTTGGAGCCTCCCTGATCTCTAGGTTTCTTTACCTCTCCTCAACCCATCTTTTTCCCAGCCCCAGAACTGCCTTCCTCATCCCCCTGCATCTTCACCTGGTCAGCTTGCCTCTCTCAGGGCCTAGAGGTGAACTGACCCTCAGGACCTGTAGAGCTCTCCTGGATGGAGTGGACACTGTCTCCACAATGTCCCTTGTTCCTTTTGTGGCCTGGTCTTCAGGCTTCACCCTTGCATTTCACTCTGATCTCACACTGTTTTCAAAACCAGGGCTTTGTTCAAGTTAAAAACTGGATGCTTCTTGGGCTGGGGATGTGGCTCAAGCAGTAGGGTGCTCGCCTGGCATGTGGGAGGCGCTGGGTTCGATCCTCAGCACCACATACAAATAAAACAAAGATGTCATGTCCACTGAAAACTAAAAATTAAATATTAAAAAATTCTCTTTCTCTTAAAAAAAAAAAAAAACTGGATCCTTCTAGGAAAGCATTGTCCCTGAGCTTGTCTGCTGGGTTGGGCCATGTTGTCATGGAAATCCCACCAGAGCGGGGTATTCTTCTGGCCAGGGCACCTGAGTCAAGTGAATTTGCTTCGTGCAGTCTCAGTTTCCTCTTCTGTGAAATGAAAATGAGGTAGAATTTCCCAAGTGTTTAGAAAATCCTTTATATATACTTAAAAATATAGCTATTGTTACAATTGCTGTTATTTCTTCATCTGAGAAACTCAAGTGGGATTGCCCAGGGAGAACTGAATGATTCCAGCAACTCTTGTAAGCTTTTCTGAGTTCGTAAATTATTTTACACCTCAATTTGTAGAGCTTCTGAAAAGAACAGAAGGCAGACTTCTGAAGGGAGGGGACATGCTCTTCCCAGGATCTGCTCCAGAGACTTTCCTGTTGGCTCAGGGACTCTGCACTCACCCTGATACCCACCTTGGACAGTGGGTTTGGAAGCATGCTGCTGACATGACCACATTTTTGGACTGCACTGGCTTTGGCCCTGCCAGTGGTTTGGTGCTATTGACACTGGCCGCTCTATAGCACCAGCACCAGCACCCTGGGCAGCACAGAGGCGGCTGCAGGCTCAGGAGCACCAGTCCAGCGTGGCAGTGGCTTCTTATCTAGGTAACCACAACCTGTTTTCCTTCTCTGCACTCCCCGGTCATTGCAAGACCCTGGTAAACAATCCTCTCTCCCTAATCCCTCTCTGCTTAAAAGAGAAAGTGCTTCCTGTTCTCAGACTATGCAGGGGTCTCTCCAGACAAGCGGGGCTCACTGGCCAAACCAGAGGCATCACTGTCACCTCTGCTCACATTCAGGTTTCTTAAATGTTACCAGGGGTCAGGGGGTGCCATATTGGTGGCTATAACAAGCTACCCACCTGCACTGTGGGCCCGTGGAGAAGGCTGACCCTTTACTGATACGTTACACTGATCAGGTTGTCCCTTTTCCTTTAGGTCATTTCTTCTCTTGACTTTTCACTGTCTTCCTGTTTTAAAACAACAGCAGCCACAAAAGAGTTAAATGCACAGGCCACCAGGGCTGGCAGCATTTTCAAATGGAGCTATAGTCAGCTTGGTTTGGGCTGCAAAATAGATAGTGCTGCATTCCTGGGCGATGTTCAAGATAACCTTACAAAGGAGCCTTCCAAAAACTAGTTTTATGGCTTTAATTGACTTTGTACCTGTACCTTTGGCCTGAAAAAGAGGCTTAAAAGGTGCGCTGGTCCCAGATGAGCTGTGGAGGAAGGAGCAGAGGGGGCCCTATAGGAGGGGCTTGGGTGGCAGTTTGCAGGAGCAAAGAGAATGTGGAAGCACTTCCCAAGATTGGGTCACTTGAGTGAGAAAGCTGGTAGGGGGCTTTTTATATTTTTCCTGAGAAGGCTCCATCAGGCATGTGGGCTGAGGAAGGTGACTACAGGGACCAGCTAGAAAGAGAGCCCCAGAGACTAGGGGCTGGGGTCTCTGAAAAATCCACAAAAGTACCCGTGGAAGGAAAAAGCTTGCTTCAAGGAGAGGACTGATGCCAGATCTCTCAAAATTCCCAGCTGTGAGACTCCCACCCCACCCTCATTCTCCACCTCCACCTGGGTGCGGTCAAAACCCACAGTAAAGGGTGGGGCTGAAATCCTAAAAGAAGTCAAAGGGAAAAGAAATGTTTCAGGACCTTATTCCCTGAAGGTGGCTGGCCTGCAGTGGACCTGCCCTGCCAGAGGAGGGGAACCCAGCCCAGCAGTGCATTTAGAGTTTATTATTATTATTATTGTACTAGTTGCAACATTTTAATTACTGGACTTACAGTGACTAGAGGACCTTCTGTTACTCAGAAGTAATGGGAAAAATCTTGGGAGCTGCCTGAGGTTTTTCTCAAGGGGTCAGGGAAGTCTAGCTCCATGAGGGGAAATAAATGGCGTTTTCTGATTCCATTCCATGTAGCCCACTTGCTCCATATAAAGGCCAGGCTGGCAAGCCATGGCAGAGTTAAGAGTTCAGTGCGGGGTGATTGCAGCTGTGCACCCAGTGGAGGTGCCAGCTTTGGAAAGTGGTGCACGTTCTTGAGAAAGTAAGATGTGGGGTTGGGTGTGGGTACAGCTGAAGTATTGAGGAAGGAGAGGATGATTTGAGATGATGAAGGACTGAGAGGCCAGGGTGTGGTGGCTCATTCATGGTGCGGCAGTGACAGAAGATGGGTGGAGAGGCTGATAGGCAGGTGTAAATGTCTCCATGGAATGAGGAGGAGGCAGAGCAGCAGGTGAGTAGAGTTGGCTGCAGGAAGAGTCATGGCAGCGGAAGTCTTCAGGAAGCTCAACTGGAAGGGAGGGGAATAGACTAGAAAGAAGGGATTGTTGGAATGACTGGAATACTTCAGGATAATGTCCAATTGTTAAGCCCTAGATATGTCTCTCTCTCCCCCTCTCTCTTTCTCATGCATGCATGCATACACTCACACACACACACACACACACACACACACACACACACTCACACACTCACACACTGTGATCTGACCTGGGCCTTTCTCAGCTGGGACACACTGATTCCCTTCCTTATCCCATGTCACAATGCCCTCCAAGGGGCTCTTGGATGTGCTGCTAAATAGGACAGAGAGGGCTTCAAGGGTTTTCACCATTCTTCCTCCTTCATTTAGAGTAGAGAATTGTTTATCTGGTGCAGGGGTGGCAAAGTACCACCCCAGGGCTCTTCAGTGGCACACCGTGGCTGATAAGCATTGCAGAGATTGGGGTGAGCTGCCACAAGCCTTGTCAATGCCACCCCCCTGTAGAAATCCTCACCTTTCTGAGGGAATTTCCAGACAAACCTAAGCTCACACATGCTCACTGAGTGCTCATGGTGTGTGAGGTGCATTGCCAAATGCTTTGAGGGACCAGCCCTGCCTTTCCAACTCCTACAGAATGGCCACAGATAGAATCTTACCCAGGCATCTCCTGAGACACTGCAGAATGAGTTGTGAATACCCAGGTGTTCATATCTAGGGCCAAGCAAGGATGGCAGAAGTCTTCCTGGGAAAGGTGGTTTTGAACTGGGCTGGGGAGCAGGGTCAGGTCTTGGCAAGAAGAGAGATTTCCAGATTGAGGTTGGCAATTGGACAAAATTGTGGTTAATAGGTTCTGAAGTTTAGACCTTAGAAGGGTGGTGTCTTCTGTTACTGCGCCATGTCATAGACATGTGTGAAGCCAACGGGAACAGACACATCTGGAAAATGGCTCTTTCCCCTCTGGGGGAATTTCGACATGCCAAAGTCACACTCCTTTTGGCAATCTGAAACAATGAAGTTTGGAATTCAGCATTCCAGTTTGAAGTATTGCATCTAATGTCAGATGCGATAATCAGTTGTGGGAACCTCTTGCCTTGCATATTTTGTGTTTCCATCTTCTTAATACCCAAGTGCTATTGACTCCTCAGTGCTTAGAGGCCACACCCGAGAAGTGCCAGGCTTGTCCTTGGAGTCCCATTCTCCTCCTGCTGACTTAATTCTCCTCGGCAGCCCTCTCAGGGTCTAACCCAAAGCCTGGAGCCTTCCCCTGGTTATCAAGTCTTCTCCTCCTTCATCCTCATCCCCCTGTTAGGCAAGGAGTCATCAAGCTGCAGGAGCCAAGGGTTCTTCTGGAAGAAACAAAGGGAGTGGAAACAAAGCCCCTAGGACTATCAACCAAACAGGGAGGAAACAGGAGGAAGAGACAGAGTGGAGCCACTGCAGGGGGTCTGGGGAAGAGAAGAGAGTGGGTTGCGGCATCTCTTTATAGTACAAGCAGGACTGGACCTTAAGAAAGATGGCAGGGCCCATAAAAGATGTGCTGGGAGGCTGGAGGAAGAGCGGGATGCCAGGTTGCCATCAGGCCAGGCGTGAGGACAATGGAGGGAGGCAGCGCAGACAGTTCTTTTTCAGGAAGTTTGGCTAAGAAGGGGCAGAGAGAAACAAGGCAATGGCAGTGAGGATGATATTTTTATAATGGGTGAGGTTTGAGCAAGAGGAAAAAGAGCCCACTTTTTGTTTAGATGCTCCTTGGCCATGACAGATTAAAGCCAATGTGACATCTATTGGCCTGCAGGGAGGGACTCAAACAGATCCCTGCCTTTGGCAAGATGATTGATGGCACCAATCCCATGTATATACCACAGTGACAGTGGTTCTCAAACAGGTTCCCAGCCCGAGAGAGTCTGGCTGGGCAGCAGGGAGCATCTGGAGCTGTGGCAACACCACGAGCCGGTGACAAAAATAGAGATGGAGGAGAAAGTAACTCAGAAATATCTTGGAGTGCATGGGGATTGTTTTTAGAAGTCTACAAACACCTATACATTATAACTAGGGTAGATTTTAAAAGAGAGAGCAAAACTCTCCCAGAGCTCTAACAGGTTTGCATGGAGCCCAAGGGTCCTGTGGACACCTGGTGGGGTGGGTGTGGGGGATGGGATGATCTCAGTTTTAGAAGACAGGACAGCAGTAGTCACAGCGCATCTGATGACTAAGGACACCGTCGGCAGCTGTTCTCATCAGCTCCTGGGGAAAAGGGGGTCTGGAGACTGGCACCTGGCTGATTACAGGCAAAGGAGGTTAACTTGGAAGAAGTGGGCATATTTTATAGAATCTGAGCAACCAGCAAAGGATTTCAGGATGGTCAAAATCTTGGTTAAAATGTTACCAAATGCCACCATGCCTCAGAGAAAGCTAAAATGAAAACTGAATTAATTAAAATTAAAATAGAATAGAATGCATTTAGCTGCACATAAATTATGCTTTAAAAGAGCAGCAGACTTCCTGCTCCTAACCAAGGTGAAATAACAGAGACTGTATTTATTTTCCCATTTGAAATAACCAAAAAGGAATAACAGACAAAATACAGAAAAAGGTAGTTTTCAAGACCCTGGCCATCAGGCAAAAAAAAAAAAAAAAAAAGGACAGTGATTCTGAGATAAGAGAAGCAAACTATTGCCCTTAGTTGATTGCTTTGGGCACTTTTATGTATCAGTATAGGGAAGGGGGCCCAAGCAAGGCAAGACCCCAACTATAAGCTGCCTACCAAGAGACCCATTTTAAACCCAAAGACATAAATAAAAAACAATGCAAGTCTGTAGTTGCCTGGGGCTGTGCTGGTGGTATAGGAAGTGGCTGCTCCATGGATACAGGGTTTTCTTCTGGGGTGGTAAAAATATTTTGAAACTAAATAGAAGTAGTGTTTGCACAACATTACAAATGGACTAAATGCCACTGAATCATGCACTTTAAAAATGGTTATTTTTATGTTATGTGGATTTCACCTGAAAAAAGAAAACTTACCAGACACACAGGGGATGAAACCACCAAAATAACCACCAGCAAAATTCACCCACGAGAGAGTTAGAGAATAAAGTTATAAGGCTCCAACTTTAATTATGCCTGCTGTGTTCATTGAGAGATGAAAGATGAGACTGAATATTTGAAAAACAAAGTTAAAGGGAAGTTCTAGAACTAAGAATACAACTATCAAAATTAGTAACTCAGCAGATGGATTTACCGGCAGACTAGACAGTTAAAGAAAGAATTAATGAACTTTTGATGGGTCGGAAGACAATATACAGAGTACAGAAGTGAAAGTAAGAGACACTTATGGAAAGCAGTCCCAGAAGTAGAGTGGGTAGGTGGGACAGAAGCAGTATTCCAAATGTGAATAACTGTGCCAGGTGTGGTGGCGACCATATAACCCCAGCTACTCAGGAGGCCGAGGCAGGAGGATCCCAAGTTCCAGGCCAGCCTGGGTAACTTAGTTAAGATAAACAGGGCTGAGGATATAGCTCAATGGTAGAGCACTCCTGGGTTCAATTCCCAGTATCTCCCCCCACCCCCACATCAAGCATTAATAATAATTTTAAAAAAATCTTTTAAAAATATTAAGCCATAAATTTCTAGCTGACTTCTAGACAAAAACAATAGAATCTAAAAGAAAATGGAATGGTACCTTCAAACTGCTAAAAGGAAATGTCAGGCAGTGAACAGTGTAGAAAACAACTGCTCTAGCCCTTCATAAGCAGGAACATTCACCTAGGACAGGAGAGAGATGAAAGGGTCACAGGAATGAATAAGGACTAAATTAAGCTCCTAAAGAGGCATTAGCAGGGCTGGGGTTGTGGCTCAGTGGTACAGCTGCTTGCCCAGCATGTGTGAGATACTAGGTTCTATTCTTAGCATCGCATATAAATAAAAGTAAAGTTCTATCAACATAAAAAAATTTTTAAAAAGAAGCATTAGCAAATGATGTTTCACACACAGGTGGTCAGGAAACCTCTAGGTATGCTGGTAGAATGCTGAGTTGGTCTATTTAGGTGAAGCTGAGCTCCCATTGCTAGGAACAGAATGGAGATTGAGGCAGAAAGGGTCAGTAGGAGCAAGGTGGTGAGTGATCTCAGTGCACAGGTGATGGGAAATATGGAAGGTGTTTCCGCAGCATTGCTGCCTCGTTTCTTGGTAAGATACCACTAGTTAAGGTCATTCTCACATTTTCCTGGTACAGGTATAAATCATACCATCTCATTTCTTTACTATGAGTGAAATGAGATTTAGGTAAATGCCAGGTTCCGCCTGCACTGTATGTACTTTTACTCCCTTGAGAGGAAATATTACTGAATTGCCATTTTAAAAGCATCCCATTGCAATGAACCTCATTTCCTCTTTCATGTACTCCTCTGGAGCTGGTGTGAGACAGTCAATTAGGGAGGAAAGAGAAAATAAAGAAGTTCCTCTTTAAAGTTTCTTCCGCATGACTGACCTTTTGATTTGTCTTCTCTCTTTCTAAGCGGCACACTTCCTGTAGTCATGACCTTCCTCTGTCTCCATAAGGGCACATACTCCTTGTGACCTACACTATCTTCATCAGCCCACGTGACCTCTGTCTTGCTTCAATCATGCTTTCCTCATCTCTGAGCACCAGTCCTAGCAGCTGACCTCTTCCAGAGTGTGTGTGGTGAACCTTCCTGCATAATTCATAAATCTTAAAAAAAAATCTATGAGGCTCTTTAGTTGTGTTTTAAACTATACCAATGGCATTGTGCTTTTAGGATCCTGTAATTTGACTTACTGGACTGAAACTCTAATTTTGCCAATCTTTTTTTTCTTATATTTGCATCCCTTGGGATTTTTGGTGAGGGTATTATCTACTTAAGATTCCTCAACTCTAACTTTTGCTGATTTAACATTTCTGCTATTCATGTGATCTAGTGCTCTGCTTCTTGTTGCCATATACAATGTATAAGTTTCCAGGCAGGGAATACACAGAAGGATTTCAGTGTCATAGATATAGGCACACATTTAATTACAGTCAGCAGTGTTAGGTTGTTGTCCATAATGGCTGCACCAGTCCCTCCTCCCACTCTCAGATATGAAGTTTCCATTTCTCACAAGCTCATTCATGTTCAATATTACCCAACCTTCAAATTTTAGTCAATAGGATGAGTACAAAGTTATGTCTTATGTCCTTATGACTAATAAGGTGGAGCTTTTCTTCATGTGCTTATTAACCATTTGGATTTGCCTTTGTTATATCCTTTGCCCACTTTTCTAATAAGTTCACTATTCTTTTTTTTCTGTTTTGAAAAATGTCCATGTGTATTTTAGAGCAGTGCTGTTTAATAAAACTCTGTGAGATATGGAAATGTTCTGTTTGTGCTGTCCAGGATGGGGATCACCAGCCATGTGCAGCTGTCAAGCACCGAAATGTGGCTAGTGCAACAGAGAAACTGAATTTTAAATATTATTCGATTTTATTAATTTAACTTCAAATGTAACTGGCAACAGGTGGCTAGTAGATGACATGGATGATTGACAGTGCAGGGTCTAAGTATTAATCCCCCATCAGTTTCTGTCATTATAAATATCATCTCACCTGTCAACTGTCTGGTAACAGTTTATTGAGTCCTTTGGAAAATAGAAATCCTGAAATCTGACATGCTCAAATCCACATATCTGTTTCTTTTGTGGTTGGTTTTGGGGGAGATCTTCTGTTAGAAGGAATCCCTATCAACTTCAATTTTAACAAATGTATTCTCCTAAATTTTCATCTATGACCTATAAGTTTTATCTTTAATATACACACATACATACCTACAGGGTAAGGTAAAGATCTTGTTTTAGTTTTATCCATAGGGAAACCAGTTTTCTCAACACAATTTATTTAACAATGCTTTCTTTCCTTGGTATAGTTGGAGAGCATTTTTAAAGATCATATACTATATACATACACATCCCATAACATTTAGATACATTTTTTTAGCTTTGTATTCTGTACTACTGATCGATTTGTCTGCTCCTTTGCTAGAATCTACTGTTTTAATACTGTATCTTTGCAATATGAATTCATAATTAACTGGTAGGACAAATTGCCTTTCTTTGCTTTTCATTAATTAACTTACCTATTTGGATATATATGCACACATATTTTTATACTTAAAATTGCTTTTATTTTCTCGGACTAGGTGTTAGGGATAGATCCCAGGGTCTCACACAAGCGAGACAAGCACTCTCTACTGAGTCATACCCCCATCCCTCTTAAATTGCATTTCTTATAGGGAGCACATGGTTGAGTATTGCTTTTTTTAAAATCCAATTTGACAGATGGAGATTTACATTTGATATGATGTATCATTTGATATGATATTATATTATTACCTTTTAATCTCTCATCTTGATATTTGTGTTTTATTTGTTCCATCTGTTCTTTGTTCCTTTTTCTTCCTTTTCTGCCTGCTTTGGTGTTGATTATTTTTTATGATTTTATCTTATTTGTGCCTTAGTAGCTATAACTTTTTGTCATATTCTTTTAGTGCTTGCTTCAGGGTTATGGAAGACATCTTCAATGTATCAAGCTATATTACAGTACCTCATAAAATACATATATTATAAAATCTTATAACAGTATACCTCCATGTTTCCCTTCCAGGCCTTAGTGATATTGTTGTCACATATTTTACTTGTAAGTCTCACAATATATGATTATTTCTTTTGCTTTAAGCAGCCCCTTATCTTGATATGAGACTTAAAGAATAAAAAAAAAATTCTTTCTATTTACCCATGCAATTCCTGTTTCTGATTCTCACTTTTGTGAGTAAATCCAGTCTTCTCTCTGGTATCAGTGTCCTACCTGGAGGACTTCCTTGAACATTTCCTGTAGCATGAGTGTGCACGAGATGGATTCTTTCAGCTTTTGCTTGTCTGAGAAAGACTTTATTTTGCCTTCCTTTTTGAAAAATCTTTTGGCTGAGTAAAGACTTTTGTGTTGAGGAGAGGTCCCACTCAATACTTAAAGATGTTGCCACATTGTCTCCTAGCTTGGACTTTTTCCAATGGGAAATTTGCTGTCTTTCTTGGTTTCCAAGAAATGTCTCCTCCCCCTGCCCCCCACCTCCCCCCACCCTACTGTTAAGGCTACACCCTGTGTCACTGGTTTCAAGAAATTTGGTCATAATGTGCTTTAGTGTACTTATTCCTCCTCCTCCTCCTCCTCCTCCTCCTCCATGGGTTTTACTGAGCTTCTTAGATCTGTGGGGCTATAATTTTATCAAATTATAAATTTGGGCCATTATTGCCACAGATATTTTTCTCTGACTACCAGCTTTATTCCCTCTTGCAGAGGCTTCAACTGGATACAGAAATAATCGCTTAAAGTTATTCCACAAGTTGCTGCTGCTCTGTTAATTGATTTCAGGTTTTTCTTCTCTGTGTTTTATTTTGAGTAGTTTCTATTACTTTATATTTAAGTTTATAAACCTTCTTGGATTCTAATAGTTACCTTAGGGTTTATATTGCATGTCTTTGACTTATTACAACTGATCTTCAAGTGATATAGCTTCACAAGTAGCATAAGATCCTTATAATTATTTACTTACATTTTTCTTTTTAGAATTTAAATTGTCCATTTTATACCTGTTATAAATCCCACAATGCAATGTTAGTGCTTTTGTTAAATAAGCAATTATTTTTTAAGGGATTGAAACAATAAGAAAAAGTGTCATGCATTTGCCCATGTAGTTACCATTTTCTGTTCTCTCTTCAGCTAGATCCAGATTTTCTTCTGACATTATTTTTTCCTCTGCCTGAATGATATTCGATATATTTTTGTACCAATCTGATTGTGATTATTTCTTTTAGCTCTTGAATGTCAGAAAACATCTTTATTCTGCCTTCTTTTATGAAAGACACCTTCCCTGGATGTAGAATTCAAGGCTGGCCAACTTTTCTTTCAGTATTTTAAAGATGTCTTCTTGGTTATATTGTTTCCAGTGAGAAGTCTTCATTTTTACTTTGTCTCTTTGTACATAATACTCTGCCCATCTTACACACAGAAGCTTTTAAGATGCTCTCACCCACGGCTTTCAGAATTTGATTATTGTGTGCATCAGTGTAGCTTCTTCACATTTCTAATGCTTAGGGTTCACTGAGTCCCTTGGATCTTTGGACTGATAGTTTGCAGAAAACTTGGAAAATTTTCAGCCATGATTTTGTCAAAGTGTTTTTTTTTTGTTGTTGTTGTTGTTTTTTGTTTATTTGTTTTGTATTGGGGATTAAGCCCAGGGGTACTCAACTACAGAGTTATATCCCAGCCCTTTTTATTTTTATTTTTTTTATTTTGAGACATGGTCATGCTAAGTTGCTTAAGTCCTTCATTAAACTGCTGAAGGCTGGCCTCAAACTTGTAATCCTCCTGCCTCAGCCTTCCGAGTTACTGGGATTACAGGTGGGCAACACTACACCCAGCTTCAAATTGTTTGTTAGTTTTGACCTCCAATTTTCTTCTCTCATTTTTCTTTGTTCTTTTCTTATGCTAAATCTAATCTACCATTAATACATTCAGGGCATTTAAAAATTTTTCAGACATTATAGTTTTAATTTGTAAAAGTCTGATTTAGTTCTTATTTAAAAAAAGACACTCACACATCTTTAACTTTTCAGAACTATAAAATACAAGTTTAATACTTGTCTTTGTCCGATTATTCTAATACCTCTCACTTCTGGGTCAGCTTCTATTGATTGCTTATTTTTCTAAGTGTGCATTATATTTTACTGTTTCTTGTCATTGCCTGGTGATTTTGGTTTTGATGCCAGCTGTTGTTGGGCACTGGATACTTCTTTTATTCTGAGAACATTCTTGAGGTTTATTCTGAGATGCAGTCAGTTTTCTTGGAAATAGTCTGATCTTTCAGGTCCTACTTTTTTTTTTAAGTATTGTTGTCAATGGACCTTTATTTTATTCATTTACATGCAGTGCTGATAATCAAACCCAGTGCCTGCCTAAGGTTCTACCTCATGCTCTCTGAACCCCGAGAGTCTCTCCCAGCCTGGCTAGTGGGAATAGGGCAGTTCCCAGCTAGTGTCAGTGCCAGACCCTGCTCTCTAATCCTCTCAGGCAGATTTTTCTCTTAGCCTGGAGTAGTTTCCTCTCACTACTCTGCTGGCTGCTTCTTCACTGAATAACTCAAGGGTGACCCTTAAGCTGGGTGCAGTGACGTAGGCCTGTAATCCCAGCATCTTGGGAGGCTGAGGCAGGAGGACCATGAGTTCAAAGCCAGCCTCAGCAACTTATGGAGGCCTTAAGTAATTTAGCAAGACCCTGTCTCTAAATAAAATACACAAAAGGGCTGGGCATGTGGCTCAATGGTTAAGCATTCCTGGGTTCAATACCTTGTACCAAAAAAAGAGTGACCATCAGCAGATAGGTGGGATTCTCACTTTGTCCAACTTGATCTCCCTGAGACACACAGTTCTGACCTTTCTGGGCTCTGTCCAGAACTCTCTCAATGTGTATAGCTGAGGCAATACAGGGCTCCCCTCATTTGTTTCCTGTCTCTCAGGATTAATCTTCAAGGTTGCCTGATGCCCAGTGTCTGAAAGCCATTGTTCTATATATTTTATCCTGATTGAAACAGGAGTGTAAATTTAATCCCTGTCATTCCATCTTGAGTAGAAGCAAATGTCCTTTTCTTTATTTTATTAATTTGAGATTTTAAATAATCACCATTAATATCTTGTACATTTTTTTAAGTAGTTCTTTTTCTTATGTCTGTCTATCCCTCCCTCCCTCCCTCCCTCCTGCCCCCACTTTGGTTCTCATTCTGAAGCCCCAGTTATTGGAATATTGGACCCCCTGTACTAACCCCTAATTTTATATTCTCTTTCTCCTGGTTTCTTTCTGTGTTTCTATTTCTTTTTCTACTTTCTTGAAGATGACCTCGATTTTGTCTTCAAAACCTCCTGTTGAATTTTGCATTTCCTGCTATTACATTTTTAATTTCTAAGAGATGTCTCTTGTTTATTAATGTTTCTATTTCATAGCCTCCTGTTTTTATTTAATGGATGTAATATCTTATCTACCTAGAAAATTAATTATATTTTAAAACATTTTCTTTTGCTGTCTATATCATCTTAGTCTCCAACCACCGTTTTCTTGTTGTTTATTTGATTTCTGTTCATACTTCAGATTTTCTTCTATCATAAGGTGACCTATGATTTCTCATGCATATTTAAAAAGAGAAATTTAATTTGGAAGCTCTGCATGGTAGCTCATACCTGTCATTGCAGCAACTTAGAAGGCTGACACAGAAAGATCACGAGTTCAAGGTCAGCCTCAGCAACTTAGGGAGACACTGTTTCAAAATAAAAAATAAAAAGGACTGGGGGTAAAACTCAGTAGTAGAGCACCCCTGGGTCATTCTTTAGTACCCCTTCCACACACAAAAAAGGAAATTCTTGCCTATTTAACAACAGCAAAATTTATATTTACAAACATTAAACTTTACCAAATTATGTACTGATCCAATATCCCTTATTTCAAAGTAACTTCCTGTATCTATTTCTCTTCTTGCTAATTTTTTTTTCTCTAAGAGTGTTATCAAAGAGGTTTTTCTTGATGGGTGTGGTGGTCCACACCTGTAATCTCAGTGGCTTGGGAGGCTGAGGCAGGAGGATCACGAGTTCAAAGCCAGCCTCAGCAATAGCAAGGCCCTAAGCAACTCACTGAGACCCTGTCACTAAATAAAATACGAAATAGGGCTGGGGATGTGGCTCAGTGGTCGAGTGCCCCTGAGTTCGATTCCTGGTACCCCCCCCCCCACAAAAAAAAGGTTTTTCTTTTTTGTGCAATAAAATTCTATTGAAGTCTCTGTGTCCGAGAATATCTTTATTTCACTCTCACATTAAATAGCAAAATATCTGGATAAAAAATTCTATTCTGGATAAAAATATTCAATTCTTTTGCAACTCTTTCAAATTCATCAATCCATGAGCCCTGCATACCAGAAGTTGCTGTGGACGAGTCTCTGTTTTCCTTTTTCTTGGCTGTCTGTAGTTTCTCTGGAATGCCATCTTTTCTCTTTTCTAAATATCCCTAATGAAGCCAAGATGCAGACCTGTCTCTAGAAAGGGACAAAGACTCCATGTAATTAAGGCCCGCCTGTACCCATAGTACAATTCCCACCACAAGATTTGTGAAGCCAGTCACTGACCCATCCTCCATAATAGATTCTGCAGCTGAGTATCCAACCACAGAATCATGGAAAACTCAAAATTCTTCATCTGTTTGTTGTTGGAGAACTCATTATGAAGTATTACATTCCCAAAGGCAAGGAAAGAGACGGACAGGAATGGATCCAGGCCCACTCTGGGTTCCATCTAGTTGGAAGGAAATGCTTGCCTTTGGGTCTCTCCCCAAGGCTTCCACATGAGCCTGTTCATAGGGATGTTTGCCTTGGTAAGAGAGGAACACAGGCACACCTGGGTCTCAAGAGCAACATAATATGCTGGCAGTGTCTCTGGAGCACAGTGATCTTGCAGGAAAGGGGCATCTTTGGGGAAGAAATTATGGAAGGACACTGTGCTTGGTGGTGTACAAGTGTGTGTGTCCACATGAGCTCCCCTTTCAGAGGTCAGTGGTAGAACTCTAGCCTAGCATGTGCAAGACCATGGGTTAAATCCTCATAAAAACTGAAAAAAAAATGCATATGTAAAAATAAAAACTCTGTAGAAGCTTTAGAACCAAACTAAGCCTGGAGGAAAGGAAGCAGAGTGGTATCAAACCCTGAGGATGACCCACCTCTGCCCCCCAGCACTGCCTTACTTCTATTGTCCCTCCTCCAACTATCCAAAGCCCCAGAACCTTTCCACCCAGCAAAGAAAGAAGGTAACACTGCACACATTATGTACATTAGGTTGAATGTCTTTTTCTCTACCAACATCTCAGGAAGATGGTCAAAATCAAGATTCTAGAGCCACAACCAGCACAGATAAAGTTAATAACAAATGAGGCCATAAGAACTAAACTGTAAGGGAAAACAATGGAAAATCCTCTTAAGCTTATATACATTAAAATAACTACCTTTGAAGTGGACATTAGAAATTTTGTTGAGCCTAAATGTCTTTCTTCTTTATATTATGGAAATATTCAGACATGCATAGAAAGTAGAGAGAATTACAAAATGAGCTCCCATGTACCCATCATCCTGCTTCAACAATTACTAACAATAATCTGATTCATATTCTCTCTCTCTCTCTCTCTCTCTCTCTCTCTCTCTCTCTCTCTCTCTCTCTCTCTCCACAACCTGATTTTTGCATTGGAGTATTTTAAAGCAAATCTAAGCCTCCATGAAATTGCACCTATAAATATTCAAGTTAGCAGTTCCATCAGATAAGGATATCATTTTAAAAATTATCCCCTTAACACTATCACACTTAACAAGTTTAAAGATCACTTGAGGTATTGGAAGAGAATGGGCAACAGTGAAGTGTTTCAATCCTACATTAGTTTTCTATTGCTGTTGTAACAAATTACCACTGATTCAGTAGTTTAAAACAATACGAATTAATTACCTTGTAGTTTTGGAAGTCCAAAGTCCAAAGTCAGCTTCAGTAGGTTAAAATCAAGGTGCCAGCAGCTCTACTTCCTTCTGAAGGTTCTAGAGAGTGTTTTCTTGTCTGGTTTCTAAAAGCTGCCTACATTCCCAGGATTGTGGCTCCCCCTTTCCCCATCTGCAGAGTCATTGGTGTTATATCTCCTTGACCATTTGCTTTTTGAGTTATATGATCCTCTCTGACCATTTTTTTGCTCTTATACTTTGAAGTCCACTTTACATTACATGGGCCCAACTTAGAAAATCCAGGGTAATTTCCTCTATTTTAAGGTCGGCTCATAAGCAACTCTAATTTCATCTTCAACTGTTATTCTGTTTTCCCATATAACCTAACATAGCCATAGTTTTCAGGGATTAAGATATAAACATCTTTGGGGGGCTGTCTCCAATGGCCCCATCATAAAATGCTTATACATAGGTTTTAGGGACAAGATAGTGAACAGAAGCCAGGAGAAGCAAAATTCGATCAGAATCTGGAAAACCACAAGAGAAGGGATTCAAACTTGCAATAAGAAGCTTCAGGGGAAAGTCATCCAGTACCCTTATCATGAAGACAAGAAATCTGAAATCCCCATGAAAAAGATGCAAGGGAAATGAAGAAATTTCCAGAATAAGCTTTCTTCAGTGTTTGGAGGAGGATGGTTATAAGGCCCTTACTTCTCTAAAGAGATTCAGTTATGATTCATGGGTCCCTGATGATAATAGGAAGAGTTACTGTGGAACTTTTTAAATTAAAGAAATGTAAAACCAGTGTTGACACAAGACTTTGGCCCATCTAATGAGATTGCTGGCTCTCACTGCTGTTAGGTGTTGCAGGAAAGACTAGAGGCTCAGAGAGAGAATAGCTTTCAAGTAAAGAACAGAGGCCTTAGTGTTTCTCTCTGGATAAGCTTACAAAAGGCACATTGTCTTGGATATCTCTCTTCTGAATGAGAGCACAAACCTAGAAAAAATATTGTTGAGTGAGGTATTTGATCACTTCAGCTTTCTTCCTCTTTTAAAACTTTAGGAAATATCAAACTTAATTTGTTCAGTTTTATTCAACTTTATTAAGTTTTATTAAGAAAGTTTTATTATTGATCACTTCAGTTTTATTATTTATTATTGATCATTTTAGTTTTCTTCCTCTTTTAAAACATTAGGAAATATCAAACTTAATTTGTTCAGTTTTTATTAAACTTTATTAAGTTTTATTAATGAAACTTTATTAATAAAACTTTCCTTCCTTTTCTGGAAAGAAAGAAAAACTAAAAAACAAAACAACAACAAACACACTTGTTGACTGGCGTATAATGATCTCTTGGGCTTTATTTCTACACATGAAATGGCTTTTATCAACCCAAGCCTAACTTGTTCAAGAGACTTGATTTCCAGAATTCTTGACATAAGCACACTCACACAGGCTCTGTGCTTTCTGCGTATCCTTCATGTGCTAAAAACCTCTTGATTATATGGTTAATTCAGTTAACCATTTTCAAATAACAACATTTTGAAGGTTCTCGTTCATGTATTTTCTGTATTCTAAAATTGTGTCTGCTACCTTTCCATCACTGTAACATACAACCTGATAAAATTAACTTAAGGAAAAAAGTTTATTTGGGCTCACAGTTTCAGAAGTTTGGGTTCATGGTTAGCTTTCTCTATTGCTTTTCGGCCTGTGGTGAAGCAGAATATCATGATGGGGAGAATGTGGTAGAACAAAGGAATCAGCTCATGGCACCTGGGAAGCAAATAGCTTGTTTTGATAGCAAAGCCCCTCCCCCGCAAACCCATTAAGCTATGAAGCCATAGATGGGTTGATTTCATGAGGTCAGCACCCTCATGATCCAATCACCACCAAAAGGACCCACCTACTGCAGGCCTAGAGACCAAGCCTTCAACACATGAGCTCTCGGGGGGACATTTCAGATTCAAATGATAAGATAATGTTATTAATGTGGCATAATTCTTGTGTTTAGTTTTATGAAACTGCAATATTTAGGTATTTGTATGTTTTGGTATATGTGGGAGTGTATCCATGAATGTTTTGCACTTTTATTTGCATATGTGTATAAAGAAATCAACCACCCAAACAACCTACCACTGTTCTTCTTCCACACTAAAGTGACTTTTTAAGAACTGTCAAATTATAGTGAATTTGAGTAAGCAGTTATGTGCAGGGCAAATTAAAAACAAGCAAAACATTGGAATACTCTCCTAGCATTTTTATCTGAATTTTAATTTAAAACAGAAAACTGTGGCTACTGCATGGATTGTGCTCCTTATATTTATTCACTTAGCTTCGAAAGAAAGATGAGTCTAGCTTCTGTTTTGTGCCAACTATGTTCAACAAGCTGCCAACCTCCTGTGGGGCTAATCAATGTCAGGATGGCATGGGGACCTCAGATGTCCATTAGGTTTCTCTTGTGGGATCTTGGGAGCAGAAATCTTCTTGGGGGCTCCATGGATACTACATCCCCTGCCTTGGGCACTGGATGGTATTGGTGGTGCTAAGATTCCAACTCTGCCAAGAACATCTTTGAGACAGGGGCTGATGGGAAGACAGTGTGTGGAAATGGCTCCATTGAGGTCCAACCCCACAACCTCACAGCTGTTTGACTGCTAGGAGCCTGTCCTCCACGTGGGACCCTAGGGAGGTTGGGGAATCACTCTGGGAACTGACAGGAGAACAAGAGGAAGTGTTGTGTGCCTGTCCTCGGCTGTCATTCATCATAAGAGACTTTCTTCTGCCTCCTAATTTTTTGTAGGAGAAGGATTGGCAAAATACAAAAAGTTTCCCATTTTGCTTCAAAAGAAAAAATAGAATAAGGAAGGCAGGGATGGTGAGAAAGGGGGCAAAAAACAGAGAGAGAGATAGATCAGTTCATTGTTTCAAGAAAACCTAAGTCTGTTACAACAACAAACACCAGTTGTGGCGGGTGGCCTCGGCCCGGCTGAAGGAAATCCAGGCCACACTAAAATCCAGGGAATTTGAAATGGTGTTGTTTGTAGTGGCTTTCAGATTTCCATTGGCGATTTCTTTAAAACCAAAGAGTTATAATTAAAATAGAAATGGATCCAATTATTTCTGCCTCCTGTCTGAAAGGATGTAGCTGGTAATGAGAATCACATGTCTTGACTGCAACTCCTTCTATTTCCAAGCAAATTGCCCCATGAGAGAAGTTCCTTCTTTTCAGCAAAGCTCAGAAAACCACATTTCTCCCTCCTTCTTAGCTACTGTGGTTTTGCACTGGTTTTTACATGTCATGGCTATGGACTCCCAGGAAATGTCGTGGTAAATGTTCTCATTTCTCTCTCTGTTCTTCTCTTTATAGCCATAACAGAGTGGTAGGACACATCTTTTGATTTCAAAGAGACAGAAATCAGAAGAACAAGAGTGTTCAGTCTTAACCAAGTAAAATATACCTTCCCAGGAATGACAGGCTAGTAGCTGGGCCAGTGCCATTTGGGATGCTGTTAGGCTGTGGCAGGGAGGTGAAAAGGTGACTAGGTGACCTGAAGGGGCAAAGAGGTAGCTAGGTGGTCAGGGGAGACAAGTCTTGACAAGAATTTTACTCAGTGCATGAGTGAGGTCCAGATAATGTGGTGGCCATCAATGCATCCTGAAAATGGCGGAGCGTGTGCTGGGGCAGAATGTGATGGTTACTTGGAATGAATAGATTACATGCTAGTGTTGTTCTTGTCATCATTACTGACTACTCATGATAGTCAGTAATTTGGTCTGTGCATCACAGCTTCATTCAAGCACAGCAGGACAACACAAACCCCAACTCTCTGCATCTACATAGCCAGCCCCTCAGGGCCCAGATGCTATGAATATTCATGTAAAAGTCTTTATATAAACATAATTTTGTGCGCTGGTTTAGTCATTAGAACATCATTTTTGGTGAAATACCTATTAAAATCTCTTGCTTATTTTTAAATTGAGTTTTTGACTTATTATTGAATTCTTTATGTGTTCTTGATGTAAATCCTTTATAGGACACAGATATGCAAATATTTTCTCATAATCTGTGATTTATATTCATATTTTCTTACTGTTATCTTTTGAAGAGCAAGTTTTAAATTTGAATTCAATTTATATGTTGCTTCCTTTGATGTTATATAACACACACACATATGCATACATGTATATATATATATATATATATATATATATATATATATATCGTGTCTAAGCTAAGAAGTCTATTGTCTGATTTGAAATTAATGAAGATTTTTCCACTAGATGATTTATAGTTTTTACTCCTGTGTGTGTGTGTGTGTGTGTGTGTGTGTGTGTGTGTGTATCACCTCGAGACTGGACTCAGGGGCACTCTATCACTGAGCTACATCCCCAGCTCTTTTAATTTAATTTTTAATTTTGAGACAGAATCTCCCTAAGTTGCAGAAGCTGACCTTGAACTTATGATCTTTCTGTCTCAGCATGCAGCATTGCATCTGGCATTTTAGTCTTACTTTTAAGCTCATGATTCATTTGGGGTTAATATTTGTATATGTTCTGAAGTAAGGGCTTAAGTTTATTTTGGTACGTGTGTATATCCAAGTGTTCTGCAACATTTTGTTGGAGGCCATTCTTTTTCAGTTGAACTATCTTGGCAACTTTGCAAAATCAATTGATCATAAATACAAGGATTTATTTTTGAACTCTCAATTGATCTATATGTCTATGTCTATTTATATGTATGATCTATATATTCTCTTGACCCATATCTCTGTGTTCATACCACATTGTCTTGATTATGGTGGCTTTGTAGTTTTGAGATCAGGCAGTATGAGTATTCTGTTTTTTATAAAGATGTTTTTGCTATTCTGGGTTCTTTGCATTTAATATTCATTTAGGATTCATTTGCCAATTTCTACAAGAAATTCTACTAGAATTTTTTCTTCCTGGTACTGGGGATTAAACTCCAGGGTGCTTTACCACTGAGCTACTTCTCCAGCCCTTTTTATTATTTATTTACTTTGGTATCAGGTATTGAACTCAGAGGCACTTAACCACTGACCCACATCCCCAGCCCCTTTTTATTTTTAATTTTGAGACAAGGTCTCGCTAAGTTGCCTGACTGGCCTCAAACTCTTTCCTTATCCTGCTGAGTTTCTGGAATTATAGGCTTGAGCCACTGTGCTTGGCTCATACTGGGGATTTTGATAAGGATTCTGTTGGATCTATAGGGAATTTGGGGGGAGATCTGCCATCCTAATAATAGTATTTCTTTCAATCCATGAAGATGGACTATGTCTACATTTATTTAGATCTTTAATTTCTCTTGCAATGGTTTGTACATTTTAGTGTACAAGTCTTGTACCTTTTTATATGTGTGTGCGGTCCTAGGGATTGAACCCAAGGCCTTGAGAACTCTGCCACCAAGCCATACTCCCAGCCCAAATCTTGTATGTCTGAAGTACTTGATTTTTTTGGATGCTATTATGAATAAGATTTTCTTAATTTCATTTTTGGACTGCTAAATGTAAAAATATTACATTTTGTATACTGATCTTTTATCTGAGACATGACCAAATTTTACACACACATACACACTTTTTTTTTTTTACATACTGGATCATGTTGTTTGGGGGAAAAAGTTTTATTTTTCTTTTCCATTTCATACACAATTCATTTGACTAATCTTTTATTGTAATGGTCAGAACCTCCAATAATATGTTAGATGAAAATGGTGAGAGCAGATGTTTTTTATCTTTCAACCTAATTGTATTTTTGAACTGAAAGTGTGTGTCTTGTACACAATATATAGTCAGATTTGCTGTCTTCTCTAGTCTCACAATTTCTGAGTTTTGACTGGAATGCTTACTTCATTCACATTTAATGCAATTATTAATGTGGTCAGACTTATATGTGTCATTTTGCTATTTGTTTTCTACATGCTTCATGCCTTTCCCCCCCTCCATTCTCTTTTACTCCCCGTTTGTGTTAAGCTAATAATTTTGTACAGTACTTTAATTCCTTGGCTGATTTTTAAATAATAATTTTGATTTAATGTCTTAGAATTTGCTCTGGGAATCACAATATACAGTTTAACATACCTCAATCTATTTCAAGCTCAAGCTAACTTAATCTGGTAAAATATCGCAATTTTACTCTAATATAGCTCCATTTCCTCCCTACCCTTCCCTAACTTTGTGCTCTTAACGTTATATATTACCGTATCCATATATGTTACAAACCATCCAATGTAGGGCAATTTACAGAAATAATAGAAAAAAATGTATATCATTAAGTCTTTTGTATTAACCTACATATTTGCCATTTCTAGTCTTTTTTGATTCTTCTTGTGGATTCAAGTTATGAATTGGAGTGATCTTCTTTCATTTTGAATCATTAGTTTGGATGTTGAATGTCCTCCAAGGGTCACCTTAAAAGCTTAGACCCAGAGTGATGTTACTGGAAAGAGGTAGGTCCCTAAGGGAAGTCCTTAAGTCTCTGTAAGCACATCCCCAAAAGGGATTGTGGGATCCTGGCCTCTCTCTCCTCTCTTTTGCTTTCTGGAAAGGAAGTGAATGGTTTTGCTCTGCTGTGTACCCCTGCCATGAAGTGCTGCCTGACCACAGGCCTAAGACAATAGGGATGACTGATCACAGACTGAACTTACAAAACTGTGAGCCAAGATAAAACTTTTCTCTATAAGTTTACTATCTATGGTATTTTACTATAGTGATATAAAGCTAATTAACACATTGAGAGACTTCCTTTATTATTTCTTGGTAAGGCAGGTCTGTTAGCAATACATTATTTCAGTCTTTGTTTATCTGAGAATATCTTCATTTCACTTTTACTTTTGAAAGATAGTTTTTCTGGAATCTGGGAATTAGACCAGAGAGCCTGCGCCTATGAGGAAAAAGTAAGCCCAAATCTTCATCATGACTTCCTTAACAAGGCTCCTAAAGTGTAAGAAATAAAATCAATAATCAATAAATGAGATGGATTCAAACTAAAAAATTTCTTCTCAGCAAAAGAAACAATCAATGAAGAGAAAAGAGACTCTACATTTTGGGAGCAAATTTTTGACACACACACACACACACATCAGATAGAGCACTAATCTCCAGGATATATAAAGAAGTCAAAAAACTTAACACCAAAAACAAAAACAAAAACAACCCAATCAATAAGTGAACTAAGGAGCTGAAAAAAACACTTCTCAGAAGAAAATATGCAATCAATCAACAAATATATGAAAAATGTTTAACAACTCTAGTAATTAGAGAAATGCAAATCAAAACTAAGATTTCAGTTATCAAGAACACAAACAATAATAAGTGTTGGCAAGGATGTGAGGAGAAAGGCACACTTATACATTACTAGTGGGACTGCAAATTGGTGCATCCAATATGGAAAGCAATATGGAGATTCCTTAGAAAACTGGGAATGGAATTACCATTTGGCCCAGCTATCCCTCTCCTTGGTCTATACCCAAAGGACTTAAAATCAGCATACTATAGTAACACAGCCACATCAATGTTTATAGCAGCTCAATTCATAATAGCTAAACCGTGGAATCAACCTAGATGCCCTTCAATAGATGAATGTATAAAGAAATTGTGGTATATATACACGATGGAATATTACTCAGCATTAGAAGAGAATAAAATTATGGGATTTGCAGGTAAATGGATGGAGTTGGAGAATATCATGCTAAGCAAAGTAAGTGAATCCCCCCAAAAACCAAAGTCCAAATGTTCTCTCTGATAAGTGGATGCTAATCCATAATGCAGAGAGAGTGGGGGACATGGAAAAAATGGAGGAACTTTGGGCAAAGGAGAGGGAGAGGAAGGGAGGAGGCATGGGGGCAGGAAAGATAGTAGAATGAGATGGATATCATTATTGTAGATACAGTATAATTGCATATATGGTGTGATACTATTTCGTGTACAACCAGAGAAATGAAAAGTTGTGCTGCAATCGTGTACAATGAATCAAAATGCATTCTGCTGTCATATGTATCTGATTAGAATAAATAAATAAATAAAAATTTTAAAAAGATAGTTTGGCTGGATATGGAATTTGGGCTAACAATTGTTTAACACTTTGAATTCCTTCGCCTTCTCTCCTTCATTTTTAAAAAATATTTTTATTAGTTATTGATGGACCTTTATTTGTTTATATGTGGTGCTGAGACTTGAACTCAGTGCCCCACACATGATAGGCAAGTGATCTACCCCTGAGCCATGACCCCAGCCCCTCTCCTTCATTTTTTTCTGATGAGAATTTAGTCATTATTTGTGTTGTTCTATTATAGATGATCAGTTTTTTCTTGATTTCTATATTTTCTCTTTGCTTTTTGCTTTCAACAATTTGATGTGACTGAGTGAAGATCTCTGTGTTTTTCCAACTTCAAGTTCATTGGGTTTCTTAGACCTCCAGATCAACGTTTTTCATAAAATTTCAGAGGCTTTTAGCCATTATCTCTTTACATTTTTTCCTTCTCTTTTCCCTCTCACCTCTTTCTCATTTCTCATTCTGGATCTTCCATTATGCAGTTGGTATACTTCCTGTTGTCCCACTAATATCTGAGACTTGTTAATTTTTCTTCATTTTTTTTCTCTTTATTCTTAATATTGGATAACATTTTATCTATCTTAAAATTCTGATATTTCAAATATACTGCTTATCCCATATAACCAATGTTTTACTTTGTTATTGTATTTTTCAACCCTAGAATTTCCACCTGGTTATTTTACATTTTTTTCTTTTTTAAAAAAATTATTTCTTTATTGACATTTCTACATATTGAGTCATTTTCATAATATTTTCTTTAAATTCTTTAAACCTGATTTTATTCAACTTTTTCAACACATTTAAAATAGCAGCTTTGAATTCTTTTTCTATTAAATCCAACATCTGGGACTCTAAAAGATTTTTTTTCATAACTCATAAATTTTTGTTGAAAACTGGATATCTTAGATAATATATCACATCAACTCTAGATTCAGTTTTCTTTTTATCCTTCGAGAGTCTTGGTTGTCATTGCTTTATATTTTTTTATAACTTGCCTGGAATTGAAATACAGAGCCTTTTGCCCTGAAGTGTGAATATGTGGATAGCTCTCTTAAGGCTTTTAAAAATAATTCTCATTTGTATTTTTTGTGGGGGGAGAAAGGTTGGCTTCTTAAGTTACCTCTGTGTCTGCATAGTTCAATGGTCACTTAATGGCTGGTCAGAGGCTGAGCTCAAATACTCCATTCTGTTAATGGTGGATCTGGAATTGGGTGAATGTAATAAAGTTTGAGGCAGTTTTCAACTCTGACCCAACAGTTATGTTAATTCCAGGCCCTGTTGTGTTTCCACTGTGCATGCACATGGGCTCCCAGCCAGCCACAGGTATATGGAATGCTATCTCATCTCCAGGATCTTCCTAGTCCAATATCATCCATCTCAACCAGGATTGCAACTTCAGGCCAGTTCTGCAAGTTTTTCCCGCTTACTTCCAGCTGTGGATTTCTTTTCTTCAGTCTAAATCAAGTGAAGGCCAGTCCTAACTTGGTAAAGAAACCATGGGTGTGGAAGCAGATACAACAGATTATAATTCTCCACCTATTTTTACCTGAATCTCCATAGTTTTTTTTGTTAATATGAGTTCCTCAATTTGTTATTTTGTCTGTGGTCAATTTACAGAAATTAGTAATTAATTGTTGCCAAAATAATCATTTTTGACAATTTAGTTCAATTTCATAACTGTTTTGAGAGGAGAGGATTTGTTGATCTCTTCTCTATCATAACTGGAAGACCTATCTACATATACTTTATATCTAAAGAAAAGCATTTATTGTTTTAAAGCATGACATATTATTAATTTAGATTAGGACTAATAAGTAAAGATAAATTTAGAAAGTCTGCAGTTAACAATAATATGACATTCATATTTTATGATCAGAAGCATTTTGAGAAAATTCCTAAGATTTCAAGTCTTTGATTTGAAAAATCCATTTATCTGAATAGCAAGAGTCTCATATTTTCAAAGTAGGAAATTATGTCAATTATTTAATTTAGCAACAAATGTATGAATGAACTGAAGCCTAAATTAAAGAATGCTAAATTTATCCCTGACCTTGATTGTTATTAAGGCATAATATAAATATTTCCCTGGTGTCCCATGAGAGGCTGAAGGACAGTTGAGATCATGATTTATATATTTATGTTCCTTATTTATATGGGTTCAGCTGTAATGTCCATGGCACCAGGAGACTGTGGAAACCTGCCTGAAGCCAGGACTGTGACTATTTTGAGCTCTCAATCAGGCTACTTCCCTTGTGTCTTTCCAGCCTACTCCTTTCCAGAGTGTTCTTTTTGCTGCTGATGTGCTGATAAGGAGAGAGAGGCTCCAGGGTCAGAAAGACATCCATCCTGGCCTCAGGGACCATATGGTACCTGGGGAGACAGAGACATCCCAGGATCCTAGAAAGATCCTGCAGAGGATGAAGAGGACATCTAGAGAGGGAGGACTTCCTATGAAAACCACCACACTTTCCTCTAGTATGCAAGAGGCCATTTAGCTTTCTCTTCTACTTGAAGCTCTCCTTTGTCTTGCGTGCACTGGTTTTCATCACAGACCAATCCATTTTTTTCCTAAAGAAGAGCTCCATGGCTCATCTTTGTCTCCCCTGAGAGCATCAAATAACCTGCTTGCTCCCTCATCTTGACAGTTCCTAGTTGCTGGACTCTCACCTCCGCTCCGCTTCCAGATATCTCCTGATTGGTCAGCTTCATTCTGCCTTGCCTAGCCTTGGGAGACCCTGTGTTTCCCATATCTCTCCTCCACTTGGGACCTGGATGACTATCCTTACTGCCTACCCAATCTAGTCCAGGTCCTACTGGCTCCCATGACCTAGTCTGGCCTTTAATACTCTCCTTACTTCCCATCTAGAAGACATGTCAGCCATGGGGTAAAGAAAGGGCTGAAAACCATCCCCTCAGGCCTGCATGACCATGAGAGTTTGCACTACTAACAAAAATGCCCTAGTCTGTAGGAGCATAAAAATATATTTTGTAACTTAAAATCAGTAACAAGAGCACCCAGAGTAAAGCATATTTTTAAAGGTATTTGTATGAGTGATTCAGAATCAGCAGACCCAGGGTGTGGACATGAACTCAGAACGGCTTCTCTGTGTAATATCTGTAACTTGTTCCTACAAAATAAAAGCTGCCCAGTCCTTTCTCGTTACAGTTTCCTTCCTAGCCTGGCCTGGTTAAGGACTGAACTGCGTCACTTAAAAGAAATCCTAATCCCCAGTACCTCAGAGTGTGATCTTATTCGGAAATAGGGTCATTGCAGATGTAATGAATCAAGATTAGGTCATTAGGGTGGGTCCTACTCCAATATAAACTGGTGTCCATATAAGAGGAGGAAAGATGATAAACACAGAGGGAGGCTAGCATGTAAATATGGTGGCAGAGGTCAGATAACACATAAGCCAAGGGACACCTGGGGCCACTAGAATCTAAGAGAAGTAGGAAAGATGAAATCTCCCTAGAGATTTTAGGGTGGGGGGACAGATTTCCCTACCAATACCTTAATTTTGGACTTCAGCTTCCAAAACTGTGGGAGAATGCATTTCTGTTATCTGAAGTCACTCTGTTTGTGACACTTTGTTACTGCAGCCCTAGAAAACAGATATACATGGCAAGCCTATGTTGATAATCTGCTTGCTCCATCTTCTATATATCCAAGATAGCAGACTTCATAATTCCCATTCCTGCTCCCTGGGACACCAGCCCACTTGCCATGTGCTGTTCTCCTGAGCCACAAGGTCCTACACCAAGTGCAGGAGAGGCCATGGGAAACAGTGCATTTAATAGATTTGCATTTCATATTCCCATGATTCCTCATACTTACAGAGGAAAGCATAATTTGCATTTATTGTTTCTTAGGCTCTAGTGAAGAATTACGCAAGCCCAATTATGACTCCATGTGAGAAATGACAGAAGTATGAAGCTGGGACCCTGGATGCCAAGTGCTGTCCTTGGGAGAGCCAAGTAGAGATGGTGGCAATGGCAGACGACTGCATCTCTGGATCCCGTCTTGCCTCATTCCTCCAGTCAGGGCCTTTGCACAGATGTTCCCTCTGTTTGGAACTTTCTGATCTTCTCCTTCACTTACTCTGTGCCTCAACCTAGGGCCACCTTCTGACTTAGGGAGTGCAATTGTCTCCCTCCCTGTACACATCCTTCCCAGCCCATTCTCTGCTTGTTTCGTAACATCCTTTATGACTCCTCACCATTTTACTTATTTGTCTACTCACTTATGATGGTGAGCTGTTTGAGAGTAACAGCTATGTACCTTTGACACTGAGTACCAGCTCTCAACACATATTGAGGGCTCAAAAACTTTCATGGGATGTATTTCTACTTGCAAAGACTCAATGACATCTATGCAAACATCTTGCCCACCATTGAGGGCATTTTTACTGTCCGGACCACTAGGCGTTCACAGTTGCATCTCATTGGCCCCAAGGTTTCATGAATAAGTTGCAGCCTGAGGTCCACATCCTTGGACAATTTTTCATCTTCACTTTCATAACCCTCATACTTGACTGTGTAGTCTACTCTTCATGGATCATCAGCATGGGGATCACCGCTTCTACAGGCAGCTCTTATATGAAGGATCAACCATCTAAATGTACACACATCCAGGAGAGTCATAGACAAGGCCATACAAGCTCCATCTTTCTGGGTGTGGGGAACTTAGAGGTCATCCAGGGTGACTGCTATGGACTTCTCATTGTCTCCCAACTTCTCTTTACAGTCTGGTCTTCACTCAGAAGCCAGAGGGTCTGTTGAAATGGTCACTCTGCTGCTTGATATATCTGTGGCTCCCCAGGTCACACAAAGTGAAAGTCTTTGCTGACTCAGACCCGTGGGGGTCTGACCTCAGCTACCTCTCTGATGTATCTTCTGTGTCCTCACAAGACCCCTTAGGTGACTCTGAGCCTTCTATATGCTCTCCTTCAGTGGAGCATCTGTCAGGGATGTTGTTGCCCAGATAGATGCTTGGCAGTCTGCTTCACCTCTTTTAAGTCTTCATTCAAAGGCCACCTTCTCAGTGTCTGACCTTGGCCACTTTAAACTCTTTATTGTGAGATAATTGTAGATTCACACATAGTTGCAAGAATAAAGAAAGGTTCCCTGGTACATGGTTGTAAGGCCAGGTACTTAGGAGGCTGACATGGGAGGATTGCCAAATTCTAGGCCAGATTGGGCAACATAGCAAGACTCCATCTAAAAGCAGAAGACGAAGGAGGAGGAGGAGGAAGAGGAGGGAAGGGTCCCTGTTCTCTTCACTCAGATTTTCCCAATAGCAACATCCTGCAAATCTACATATAATCAGGATATTGACATTTATGAAGTCAAAATACCGAGCATTTCTATCAACACAAGGATCCCACATGTAGCCCTTTTATAGTCCCATGTATTTCCTTCCTTCATCCATCCTCCATAATCCCTAACCCCTCATCTGTTCTGTAATTCTATATTTCTATAATTTTTCATTTCAATAATGTTATGTATAATCCCAGCAACTTGGCCATCTGAGGCAGGAGGATAGCAAGTTTGAGTCCAGCCTGGGCAACATAGCCAGAACCTGTCCCAAAACTAAAAAAATAAAAATAAAAAGGGCTGATGAGGTGTGGCTCAGTGGTAGAGAGAGCTTGCCTAGAATGGGTGAGGCCTTGGATTCAATCCCTAGTACTGAAAAGAGAAAAAAAAGTTATAAAATGGAAGCAAATAGTATCTAACCTTTGGGGTCTGACTTTCTTCACTCAGAATAATTCTCTGGTGCCTCATGAGATGACTGTATGCATTAACACTTTGTTCCTTGAGTAGGCCATGTCATGGGTGGACTGCAGTGTTGTGCCATTCTCTGGCTGAAGGACAACCAGATTGTTTCTAGTTAGGGGCAATTGCAATTAGAGCTGCCATGAAAATTCATGTGTAGTTTTCTTGTATAAGCACAGTTTTAATTTCTCTGGGATAAATGCCAGTTCATACAATCTCTGGGCCATATATTAAATTAGCTGCATATTTACTTGTAAAGAAACTCTGGCCATTCTCCTTTGAACAGTAACCCCTCAACATCAGATACCTTTTACCCCAGTTGCCTTTTAAAAGGAGCACTGATGCAGACACTAAATTTGAAGTCAGACCTCTGACAATCATCCTCCATCAGGGGAAAGCTTTCTGGGATCACCAGGACACACAGAGGCCAACGTGCCCACAAACTGCGTAATGTGGTTAGGATGACAGGACAGAGCCCAGGCACAAATTCCCCAGCTGAGGCACTCTGCTAAGTTTACAAGAAAATCATATCAAGTTCAAAAGCCAAATTAGTGCTATCCCTAAATAAAACTTACTACTGCAGGAGAGCCTTAACTCAGAAACTCTCCTGATTTACGAGCTGACTAAGCAAGCTGTGGTCCAAGCAGAACACCACCCCCCACCCCCCAAGGGAGCCTCCAGGCACCCGCCAGTCCCCCGGGAGGGAGTCTTTTTTTACAAGTGAGCAGAAAGGACTCTAGTTAAAAAACAGTCAGAGAGCCCCAGAGGCAGAGGAATCAAGACTATATTTCGAGCTGAAAAGTGAAAACCAAATAAACAAATCTCCTGGTCAGGGCAGCTGGCCAGCTCAGCTGTGTGATTGAATGGCAAAAGCATTCCTGGCTCTGTAGAAGCCTCTGGAAGAAATCCAGAACCTATGTACTTAGCCCGCAGCCTGCAGGCTGGTGGTAATTAGTAGTAGTAGTATAAATTCATTTGCTTCTCAATCTATTGATTTCTTTGGTTTTGAGCATTTGCTTGACATTTGAACGGATTGGGTGATTGCTGGAAGAAATGATTAGGCAGTATTGTAAAATAATGCTCTGGCCTGACTTAAAATGGAAACATTTATGGCATTCTCACTGACACCAGATGATGTCAGCCTGATTTTTGTGATGCTTTTGCAAAAACATGCTAGTCTACAATACAGAACAAAAAACAAACAACAACAAAAACCCACCAGCTTTACAAACCAGCTAAAATGAGCCACGCCTCTAAGAAGGTTTTTTTCTGTAATCATACACTTTCCATCGGCCATTTGTCATGGGCAAGGTAGCCTGTGAGCATTCATCTGTGTGTTAGATGTCTGAGCTTGGTGGCTGAGTGATGGGAACTTACATGTCTTATCATCCAAAGGAGAAATCGAAGATAGGTGAGAGGACTCGGGTATCACCACGTTTAAGTGTCTGCCCCTCTCAACCCAGTCATGGAACTTGAAGGCCTCTGTGCTTTGACTCCTGCGACTCTTTTTGTCATCTTTCTTTTCTACTCATTTCCTACTCATTTTATCCTATCATTTCTTCTCCCTTCTTCTTCCCAACCAAAGCTTAAACCAATTCAACTAATTTTTGTTAGTTTCTGGGCCTCAGCCCAGAAGCATCAGATTCCATAATGGAGATATGCAAGATACTGCAAGCTTAGTGTAATAAACCACCCTGCCTAGCAGAGAGCCGTGACCCCAGCCCAAAGGCCCTCATCCCTGGGCAACTGGAAAGAGTGACCTAGCCCAGGGGCATTCTTCAGTTTTGTCCTCTAACCTAAATCCAGCCTGCTCCTTCCCAGATCCATTCCATACCAAGTGTAACCTGGCCCCTGTCCTGGTGCCCTAAAGCTCTGTCCTTAGCAGTCCAAGACATCATGGGAACCGTGGGGACAATCGCAGTGTCCTAAGGGTGGAGGGTGGAGGTCTGAGGAAGGCATTTTCATTGCAGGCTTCAAGGCAATCTCTGAGGAAGATCATCAGTTTGTGGGAGAAAAGCAAAACCAATTCCAGACAGTGTTCAAAGACTAACTATTAATGCTAAGTGGGCACTGTGGGCCACAGGTGGGAAATACCAATGTACCCATTGCATTGTCTCACTGACTGCCCAATCCAGCTTCTGTATCTGCTTGCTTACTGCTACATCAACACAGATGTAGTTTTTGCCTTTAAATATCCTAAATGCTCAGGTTCAGGGCTGTTCCTTGCAGAGACAGTTATGGGTCCTGTGGGGAGCAGTTGCCGGCTAGCCGGCTAAATAAAGACTCTTCAATTTGAACAAAACTGGGACTTGTTTTCTGAGCGACCTGCCCCACAACAAAACCATCTATGAATGAAGTTTTCTTTGCAAGTAACTGCACATTCAACTTTTAAAATCAACATAGGATCTTCAGATTTTCTACTTCTTCCTCTGCCTCTTTTGGTAATTTGTGTTTTTCAAGGTGTGAAGCATGCATTTGTATAATAATTCACTGTATTATCCCCATTGCACAGGTGAGGGAGGGGGAGGAAGGATGCAGGCCAGTAGGCAGTTTTTTATGTACCAGTGGGCCACCTCTCCTCCCTGTCTAGGTCTCAAGACTGAGAGCCAATGTGCAGCTCCTGTGTTTGCATATCAGCTCAATTTGGAAGAGACTTGTGTAACATAACATCCCACATTGTCAACTGAGCGTTTGCCTTCACCCAGAGCAGTAGAATATCACTCAACATGCTTTTTGAGCAGAGGCTAACCTAATTTATGCCTGGGAAATCCCTGGCCTTTTTCCAACTAGGGAAGTGGAATACCTTTTTCTGGAGACTTGCTATAGACCTGTGTCCACCCAATATTATGTCCACAGAAAATTCATATATTGAAGCCTTAACTCCCTATGTGACTATATTTGGAAATAGGGCATATAAGAAGGTAATTAAGATTTAGCAAGAGTCTAAAGATTTGCTTTACCATTTTCTCCTGCCATAATATGCTGTCTTACTACGGGCCTAAAAACAATGAAGCCTATCAATCATGGACTGGAACCTTCAAAGCTGTAAGCCAAAATAAACCTTTTCTCTTTACATGTTGATTATCTCAGGTATTTGTTAATAGTAATGGAAAGCTGACTAACACAAACCCTAATACTAAAACCAGACAGACATTACAATAAAAGAAAACCACAGACCCGTATCCCTCACAACTGTAGACACAAAAATTCTTAACAAAATATTAGCAAACTGAACCCCAAAAAATTGTTTTAAAGGAAAATGCAACACAACCAAGTGGAATTTTCCTTAGGAATGCAAGATTGTTTTATTATTTCAATATCAATCAGTCAAAATAATTCATCACATTATTAGAACTAAAGAGAAAAATCATACAACCAACTCAATTGATGCAGAGACAGCATTTAACAAAATTCATAACATCTTCATGATACAAACTCTGAGCACACTAGGAACAAGAATGAACTTTCTCAACCTGATAAAGAGCATTTAAAAAAAAAACCCTATAGATAGCATCATACATAATAATGAAATATCGAAAGTTTCACCTTTTAAGGTGAAAAAGGAGAACATGGGACTGGGGTTGTGGCTCAATGGTAGAGCACTTGCCTAGCATGTGTGAAGCACTGAGTTCGATTCTCAGCACCACATATAAATAAATACATAATAAAGTTCCATCGACAACTAAAAAATATTTTTAAAAAAAGAACACTTCTATTCAACCTTGTGTTAGAGATTACTATTCATTACAGTGAGACAAAAAAAAATTGAAATAAAGGGTACAAAGACTGAGAATAAAGAATTAAAACTGGCTGGTGATGTAGCTCAAGTGGTAACGTGCTTGCCTGGCATGTGCAGGGCGCTGGGTTCTATCCCCAGCACCACATAAAAATAAAATAAAGATGTTGTGTCCACCGAAAACTGAAAAATAAATATTAAAAAAAAAAGAATTAAAACTGTCTGAAACTATGTGAATTTAACTTATGTGAATTTAACAAGGTTTTAGGATGCAAGATCCCTTTATCAATTGTATTTCTATGCACTAGCAACAAACAATTGGAAAATTAATTTTTTAAAAATATCATTTGACTAGAGAGGGTCAGATTGAGAAAAAACTTTGGGATGGACTCACATATGTGGTAGTGGTTATGCATGATCTGAAATTAAAATAAGAAAACAATTCTAGCTGGGCACAGTGGCATATGCCTATAATCCCAGCGATTTAGGATGCTGAGGCAGGAGGGTTCTGAGTTCAAAACCAGCCTCAGCAAAATCGAGGCACTAAGCAACTCAGTGAGACCCTGTCTTGAAATAAAATACAAAATAGGCTAGGGATGTTGTTCAGTGATTGATGCCCCTAGATTCAATCCCTAGTACCACCCCCCCTCAAAAAAATAAAACAAACAATTCCATTAACAATAGCATTGAAAAGAATACCATTGATAATTTAAGCAAGGAGGCGAAATACTTGTTCACTGGAAACTATAATACATTGTTTAGAAAAAAGTTTGATATTGAAAAAAGAAACATTGCTGAAAGAAATTAAAGAAGATCTTTAAAAATGGATTGGAAGACTTAACATTGTTTATATGGCAATATTATCCAAAACAATCTACAGACTCAATGCAGTTCCTTTCCAGATCCCAACAGAATTTTAAAAAAGAAATAAAAATCCATTTAAAATTCAAATAGAATCTCAAGGGACCCTGAACAGCCAAAACAATTTTTAAAAGAGACAAAACTGAAGGACTCAGACTTCCTGATTTCAAAACTTACTGAAAGTCTGCAGTAGTCAAAACAGTGTGGTACCTGGCATAAAAACAGATACTGACCAATGGAATGGAATAGAGGGCCCAGAAGTAAACCCTCATGTATATGGTCAACTGGCTTTTGAAAAGGATTCCAAGGTCAGATATTGGAGAAATTAGAGGCTTTATAAGAAACGATGCTGGGAAAAGTGGGTGTCAACATGCAAAGAAATGCAATTGGACCATTACCTTATACTATATAAAAAAATTAACTCAAGATGGATCAAAGATCTAAATGTAAGAACTAAAGCTATAAAACTCTTAGAAGAAAACTTAAGGAAAAAGCTTCATGATATTGTAGTTGGCAATGATTTATTGGCTAAGACAAGACAAGAAAAAATAAATTGGACTTCAAAAATGTTACAGTTTTGTGTATCAAAATACATGATCAAGAAAGTAAAAGGGGTGCTGGGGTTATGGCTCAGCGGTGGAGCACTCGTCCAGCAGGTGCGAGGCCCTGGGTTCCATCCTCAGCACCACATAAAAATAAAGTAAAGGTATTGTGTCCAACTACAACTAAAATAAAATATTTTTTTAAAAAAAGAAAGTAAAAGGATAACCCACAGAATGAGACAAAACATTTGCAAATAAATATCTGATAAGGATCTAGTATCCAGAATATCTAGAACTTTACAGCTGAACAATAAAAAGATAGCAATCTGATTTTAAGTGGCTCAAGGATTTTACATACACATATCAAACAATAAACACACGAAAAGATGCTCAACATCTCCAGCCATTAGAGAAATGTTTATCAAAACCACAATGAGATACTGCTTCATACCCACTAGAATGACTCTTAATGAAAAACAAAACCCAAATGAATAAGTGTGGAAAAGAATATGGAGAAATTGAAAGTTTTACACATGGCTGCTATAATGTAAGTTGGCGCTGCTATAATGTTGGTTGGCGCTGCCAAGGTGGAAAACACTTTGGTGGTTCCTGAAAAAGTTAAACTTAGAATTATATGATTCAGCAATTCCATTCCTAGATATTTACTCATAATAATGGAAAATAAGTATTTAAACAAAAACTTGTACACACATGCTCATAGCAGTGTTATTCACCGTAGCCCAAAAGCAAAAGTAACCCAAGTATCTATTGATGGATAGATGTGCCAACCAAACATGATATATCCATATAGAGAATAGTATTCAGCCATCAAAAGTAATGAGGTACCTTTCATCTCACCCCAGTCAGAATGGCAATTATCAAGACTACAAACAACAATAAATGTTGGTGAGGATGTGGGGGAAAAGGCATGCCCATACATTGCTGGTGGGAATGCAAATTGGTGCAGTCATTATTGAAAGCAGTATGTAGATTCCTCAGAAAACTTGGAATGAAACCACCATCTGACCCAGCCATCTCACTTCTTATTTTATACCCAAAGGACTTCAAAACAGCAAATTACAGTGATGTATCCTCAATCAATGTTTTTAGCAGCTCAACTCACAAAAGCTAAACTATGGAACCAAACTAGGTGCCTTTCAACAGATGAATGGATAATAAAATGTGGTATATATACACAATGGAATATTACTCAGCCTTAAAGAAGAATGAAATTATCGCATGGGCCAGTAAATGAATGGAGCTGGAGAATATCATGCTAAGCAAAATAAGCCAGTCCCTCCAAACCAAAGGCTGAATGTTTTCTCTGATATGCAGAAGAACAGAATTATTTAAATTAGATAAAGGGACTGAAAGGAGGGAAGGGGATATGGAGGTAGGAATAGTAGAATGAAACAGATATTATTATCTTATGTACATATATGACTGTATGACTGTATGACCAATGTGATTCTACAACATGTACAATCAGAAAAAAGCAAGAAATTATACTCCACTCATATATCAAAGTGCATACATGAATTCTACTGTCATGTATAACTAATTAGAAAATTTTTTAAAATTTTAAATGCAAAAAAAGTATTGAGGTGCTGATACATGTTATAACATGGTTAAAGCTTGAAAACATCATGTTAAGTGAAAGAAATCAGATACAAATGGCCATATATTATAGGATTTTGCTTATATAAAATATCTAGAACAAGTAAATCCATAGAGACAAAAAGAGATTGGCCATCAGTGGCTGGGAAGAGAGAGCAATGGAGACATACTGCAAGTAGATATGAGGTTTCTTGAGGGAGATGATGGACAAGTTTTAAAATCAGGTCGTAGTAATGGTTGCACAATTTTGTTAGTATACTAAAAATGATTGAAGTATATATTTTAAAATGGTTTTTATTGTGTGTAAATTACATATTAATTTTTCAAAAAAGAGTATTTGCAACATAGAAATGTAAACAACAACTCTGAATATTACTGTGCATAAATAAATATTTTAAATATCATTACTAATTGTAACAAAAAAAAACCATGAAATATTTAGGAATAGATATAATAAAATATATTCAAGACCTCTACACTGGAAACCATGGCACAGTACTGAGAGAAACTGAAGAAGACCTAAGTAAATGCAGGGACAGGTCAAGTTCATATTTTAGAGGACTCAATACCGTTCAGATATTAATTCTTCTCAAACTGATCTATAGACTCAGTGCAATCTCAATTAAAATCCTAGTAGGCTTTTCTGTTGGGGGCGGGGTTCTTTTGTTTAGAAAACAATAGTCTTTTACCATTTATGTGGAAAAAACAAGGACCTGGAATAGCTACCACAATTTTAAAAAAGACAGTTGAAGACCTCCACTGCCTGACTTCAGCACTTCTGTAAATCTATCGTCATTGTGGCAGCAAAGTATTTTAACTGACTGAAAGGTCCAGTTCTGCTGCTGCCCATGAGAGCCAGTAACCCCAGAGAAAGAGTGGTGGGAGAGGAAAGGTTTTTATTAGCAACCCGACAGCTAATGCCTGTGACCATCTTGGCTCGTGTTGCCAAGAGAAGGTTTATATAGCACCGTTTGTGGGAATATTATCTCAGTTTCAGGCAAGCAAGTGCCAGGTTAGTTAATTAGTCTTGAGAAATTTCCAGTTCTGGAACATGCCATGTGAACCACCTATCTTGGTCTGGAGATCACAAGCGTCCTGGACCTGTGCTTCTAAAAAAGTAAGGATTGTTCAGAGGCTTGTTATTTGAAGGTCTGTGCATCTGGTTTCCATCACAGCCAGTCTCTGCTTTATATTTTCCTGACAACTACGTTTTAATTGTGACCTTTCCTGTAACCTGGGGATGGGCAGTGCCCAAGGAAAGGGCCTGTGCATTTTAACTAATTGTACACTTAGTCATTAAATGTGGAGCACAGTGCAGGAAGAAAACAAAGTCGCAGAAATTGGAAAGAAGAAAAGGAGGAGTAAAAAAAAGTCTTTTAACTCAGGATGTGGCTTTCCCATTAGCATAAAAAGACCATCAATGGGATCAAACAGAAAAGACAGATAATAAGCTCACACAATGATGTCTCATTGATTTTTCAAGACAGGCACCAAAGTAATTCACTGGGGAGACAAAGTCTTTGCAACAGATACTACTTGAATAACTGAATGTCCTGGGGTGGGGGGACCTTGAACCCTACCTCACATTATATGCAAAATAATTAACTAAAGATGGATAACAAATTGAAGTATGGAAGGTAAAACTATAACACTTCTAAAGGAAAGAAGACTATCTTCATGATCTTGAAGTAGGCAAAGATGTCTTAGAACACAAAAAGCACCAACTGCAAGGGGGACAATAGATTCAAAAGGGCATCAAATTTAAAACTCAGCTTGCTGGGTGTGGTGGCTATGTTATGCTCAAATTTGGGACCCCCAAAGACCACCAGAGACCCAAGATCGATGCAAGCAGCAAAGAGGTGCTTATTGCAAGCTAGCTCGGTCCTCCGCGCCCACGCGCGCACACACAGCAACTGGTGACGCTGAGAGGCCCCAAGCCCAGGGTTTGCAGCAGTTTTATACATTCTTTGGAGAGGGCAGGGACCCCACATACATCACAGCAAATCATCACACACCGTGGGAAAATCAAATAACAACTCTTAAACATGATTAACACATTCACTGGAGGGAACAAGTTGGGTAGGGGTGATTGGTCAGTACAAAAGGGGTATCCATTTGAACTGATTGGTTTAAGCCAAGAGGGGTGTACATGCTGAACTACATGGTTTCCCAACTTGTTATCAACCACTATAAACTACTAGGAGGGTCATCTGGCATCCCAGGTATTCCCCTGTCTCATGCTGATTGGTGGTTGCTAGGGGGCTGCTATGGTTCCCCACCTAGCCTGACTGAGTCAGGGACACCTGGTGCAGCAGATCTCTCCTGTTATTTGTAGATAAACAACTCAGTAGGGTGGGTATGTGCTTAGGAGTGCTCTGTGGGTTTTTCCAAGGACTAAGGTCATGTCCCTTCCTTGGACAGGCTTTGCTCTGAGGTAGTGACTGGTTTTTCAGCTCACACCTGTGATCCCAGTGGCTTCGGAGGCTGGGACCGGGGTATCTCGAGTTCAAAGCCAGTGAGACCCTGTCTCTAAATCAAAAACAAAAATAGGGCTGGGGATGTGGTTGAGTGTCCCTGAGTTCAATCCCTTTTAGCCCCCAACCCCCTGCAAAAAAAAAAAAAGACTCGGCTCATCAAAAGATATCATTTAGAAATTACAAGAATGATGGACTCTCACATTCTGTTTAGTGGCATTAGTCCCAGCAACTTGCTGGCTTTTCACTTTCCTGCTCCAAAGGATTGGGTCATTTAAAAGACCTTGTCAAGCCAGGTGACACACTTAATTCAATCTATTTTTCATAGGCATTGCCACGCCCAGGAGTGAGCCTTGTGTATCTTATATGCTTCACATTTTTTAAAATTTTAGTTGTAGATGAACACAATACATTTATTTATTTATTTATTTAATGTGGTGCTGAGGATTGAACCCAGTACTTCGCATGTGCTAGGCAAGCGCTCTACCACTGAGCCTCAACCCCAGCCCGTGCTTCACAATTTTTTTTAAGTGAAAAGTATGGCAAGCCGGGTGTGATGGCACACTCTTGTTAATCCCAGCAGTTGGGGAGACTAAGGCAGGTGGATTGTGAGTTCAAAGCCAGCCTCAGCAATTTAGCAAGACCCTAAGCAACTGGGTCTTGCTAAATAAAATTTATCTCTAAATAAAATTTTTTAAAAATCGGGGGATGTGGCTCAGTGGATGAGTACCCCTGGGTTCAATTTCCAGTACCAAAAAAAAAAAAAAAAAAAAAAAAGGGCCTTGTCAATTGCTACCCATCTTTCTCTCAGTTAGACTGACAGATTAACAAGTAGTGAGAAATGAGTACAACCCTCCTGTTATGGTTTAGATGTGGTGTCCCCCAAAAGCTCACATATAGGACAATGCAAGGTTTAGAGGAGAATTATTGGGCTATAACCTTAACCCAATCAGCAAATTAATCCCTAATGGGTGGTACTGGAGGAAGATGGGGTGTGGCTGGTGGCAGTGGTTCCGTGGGGGGCGTGGCTATGGGGTATATATTTTGTATCTAAAAGAGCCTGGAGTCTCTCTCTCTGCTCTCTGGTCATCCTGTGAGCTGCTCCCCTCTGCCACACTCTTCTGCCATGATGTTCAGCCTCACCTCAAGCATGGGGGAATGATGCCAACCTTCTGTGGACTAAGACCTCTAAAACCGTGAGCCCCCAAATAAACTTTTTCTCCTCTGTTGTTCTGGTTAGGTTCTTTTAGTCACCACAGTGAAAAAGCTCCCAATTCAAGAGCTTTCTAACACCAAATACTATACTTCTAATGAAATCTCTGCAAATACCAATAGGCCATAGCTTTCTCCACACTCTTCTTAGCATTCAATTGGTAGTCAACCTCTAGGCACTAATGGCATTAAGAACCACATTTTGAATGTCATGATGAAATTGACAGTTCTGAAACTGCCTGCATAATACCTACGCTTGCTCAAGAAGCATCTTCTGTATGGTTTTATACTTCCAATGCTAAATAAAGCACTTCAGATCTCTAGCACCCCGCAAAAAGGGCAGGCATGTGAAATTTTACATGAGCCCCGCAACACACAGGGATTCTTATTTTCTTTTTAAGATGAACACATTAAGATTCCAGAACATTCTTGTAACTGACTAGACCCACCTAGTAAGTAAAGGCTAGGAACTGAAACCCAGATCCTCAGACTCCAGGTCAAGTATTTCCTACGGCATTGCCAGGAAATAGAAATAGAAATAGCCACGAATTCTGCCTCATCAGCACGGGGTTGCGGGGGTGGGGAGTGAATCCACATGCAAACAACATTTACTAAATGTATAGAATGGTGACAGAGCCAACCAGATATCTTTGCCTATCCCAGCATTACTTTGTGCTGTGTAAACTGCAAACATAAGGCCAGCGAAGGTGGTGGGAACTCCCAGCTGTTGTTTGGTGGCAGCAGGCAGCATTAGAACCTCCAAGTGTGAGCAGACCACTTGGATTTTGCTTAACATGGGGATCCTTTAATTCACTGGTTACCACTAATTTATATGAGGACACTGCCCAAAGAGACTCATTCCACTGGGCCTTCCCTGTGGCTGTGGACCAGCCTCAGACATGCATTTTAAGATGTTGAAGTCCCTTGGTTGCTTTAAAACTTTTTGACAGGCTGATTGATTTGTGTTTCTAACCCTCATTTTATCATGAAATGCCCCAAATATTGCTAACTAAATGAGATAAGCCATGAGGATGCTTGACAAAGAACTGGGCATACACGGGGACTCAATAGAAGTCGTGTTAACCCCTTATAGGAGAAGAAGAAACTTTCAATACAGAGAGAGAGAGAGAGAAAGAAAGAAGTGAGTCAGGCCGACTGCCTCCTCACCTCTGACCTCCTCAACTCTACCCTTCTGGACAGATCTTTCTGTGTTGACTCATTTACAGGTAAAGGTCATACCCTGGACATGAAGCCTGGAAGAAGCTGGCAAAGGGCAGAAAACAAGAGGCCAGGGCTGAGATACGAACATCCCAAGAGATAAGAGAGCTGGAGGCCGGCATGGTGCCACATGCCTGTAATGCCAGTGGCTCAGGAGGGTGAGGCAGGAGGATGGCAAGTTCCAAGCCAGCCTTAGAAATTTAATGAGGCCCTAATCAACTTAGGAGACCCTGTTTCAAAATTTAAAAAATTAAAAAATTTAAAAGGCTGGGGGTGTGGTTCAGTGAAATTTGAACATCTGGAATTTAATCCCTGGCTACCACCCACACACACACACACACCCCCAAAAAAAAGAAAGTTGGAGAAATGGTAGGTAAAATAAAACAGATGTTATTAGGATTTCAGAGGTACTCAGGTCTGTGTGTGTAAACTTCGTGATATATATCTCAGCTTTTTTGGTTTTTTGGTATACTGTAGATTGATTGAAAACAGGGCTGCTTAATCACTGAGCCACATCTCCAGACCTTTTTATTTTTAATTTTGAGACAGGTTCTTCCTAAATTGGTTAGGGCCTCGCTAAGTTGCAACTTGTGATCCTCCTGCCTCAGCCGCCTGAGTCGTTGGGATTACAGTCGAGTGCCACCAGGCCCAGTTTATAGCTCAGTTTTTCAAAGGCATTTGCCTACTTGGTTCTTTTCCATTTATTTCCTTCAATAGAACATCTTCCATAACTTGAATGGTATCATGATGTGTTATGTGACACAAATAGGCCAACTAAAGCCCTAATGTCATATTTGAGATATTTCTACTGAGAAAAGTTCCTTCCCAAATTTTCCCCTAATAACATTTCCTCCCTTTTTCTATAAAACAAGAGTAGCATGAGAAACACATGAGGGATGAAAATCAGAATAACATGTATTTATAACCTCATGAAGTACTGCAGGAAAGATGGGCTAGACTTTACATATTCACAAGGATATAAGGGATCTACTTGATTGGGGGCTAGCACACCTGGCTCTTGCTGCTGCTTTATCTACTGGGTAGAATGTGGTGGACTAAGTGGGCATTCTGAGCCATTTCCAGAAGTTCTCTTAAGGGAATTTCTTCAAATAATACTCCTTCTTAATGTAGAAACAATGTTGACAGCAATTTGTTTTTTTCAGGTTCTATCAAGTAACAAGTTGCCTTTTGAGTCAGAAATAAGTCCAAACAGAATTTTAAAGTACTTATTAGCCAGGCACTGTGGAGCATGCCTGGGACAGCTTGGGAGGCTGGGACAGGAGGATCACGAGTTCAAAGCCAGCCTCAGCAAAAGCGAGGTGCTAAGTAACTCAGTGAGACCTTGTCTTTAAATAAAATCCAAAATAGGGCTGGGCTCAGGGGTTGAGTGTCCCTGAGTTCAATCCCCAATACAAACAAAACAAAACAAAACAAAACAAAAAAAACCCACAAACAAAAACCAACAAAAAACAAACTGTTATTAAAAAAATAAAAATAGGGGCTGGGGATGTGGCTAAAGCGGTAGCGCACTCACCTGGCATGCGTGAGGCCCGGGTTCAATCCTCAGCACCACGTACAAAACAAAGATGTTGTGTCCGCCGATAACTATAAAATAAATATTAAAATTCTCTCTCTCTCCCTCTCTCCCTCTTTCTTTAAAAATAAATAAATAAATAAATAAATAAATAAATAAAAATAAAGTACATATTAACAATTCTTGTGGTTTGTACAAAAAATATTTAAAATACTAATAAGGAAGCTAAAGCAGATGAGTTCTTGCTTGGTAATTAGTTCATACTTTATCAGGCCTGTAGTTTTAAAGGCAGTCCATAGGATTCCTGAGTTCTTCCCACAATATCTAAAAAAGCAGCTATTGCTCCATTGAGAGTGATAGGATGTCTTTGGACCCTTTATTGTTTTTAATAAACTTTTAACTTAAAACTAATTTTCAATTTATAGAAAAGTTGCATAGATACTACATGGAGTCCCTATATTCCCAATACCTGGTGTCCCATATTGTTAATATCTTAACATAAGTATGCTACATTTGTTAAAATTAATGAACTAAAATGGATATATTATTAACTAAAGCTCATAGTTTGTTCAGATTTCCTTAGCTTTTGCCTGTTCTGTAATCCCCTCTAGGTCACCACATTACATGGAGTTGTCCTGGCCCCTTAGGCTTCTCTTGGCTGTGACAATTTCTCAGACTTTCCTTATTTTTGATCACCTCCCCAGTTTTAAGGAGTGCTCGTCAGGTATATTGTAGACTGTCCCTCCTGTGGGGTCCATCTGATGTCCTCATATTTAGACTGGGCATCCTGGGTTCTGGAGAAAGCACAGAGATAAAGCACCATTCTCATTGTGTCCTACCAAGGACTCCTGGGATCAAAGTGACTTTTCACTGTGAGTGGCAATAAGATGGTTTTGACCTCCTGGGGGCAGCACAGAGCTTCCTAAAGGATGGGCCAGACCCGGTTCCTAGGCATGTGTGCAAGAGGCTGTAGGGAGAGGGGTTTGGGCTCCAGATCCAGCAATGGAAATGGGGTAGAACCTCAACCAGGCAGGGACCTTGAGAGTGCCTCCCAAGAAGCCACTGTCACTTACACTGCTGAGGGAAGGAGATTGCTTCCAAGGAGGGAACCTGTGCCTGCCACCTGAACCCACCTGGTATCTGGGAGAAGATATCCAAATGGGTAGTTACTGTGCTTCAAGAAAGCCCAGGAATCTCTTGGGGGTGGGAATGGCACTGACTTGGGTAGGAGTTTTTGTTTGTGAATATGGGTATCGGCTTAGGACCAGATGTTGTGTTTAAAATGGGCCTGTTTAAGGAGCATCCTAAGTACATTAAGGCATAAGCTCCTCGCAGATATGGCACAAACCAGACCAGGCCAGCAGCACAAACATGCCTGAGATTCAGAAGTGTGGGCCAGGAGCTGCAGGGCATGGGCATACCCCAGAGTATCCAGGAAAAGGGTTTAGCACAACTAATGGGCTGCTAGGCCCCAAAAGGCAGGAGCCTGCAGGGTCTGTATAACCCAGGGGACGTTGGCCATCCCATGTCCCCAAACCCACTACCCCTGGGTGATGAAGAGAGAGCATTTCCAGCCCTCTTGTCCACACTCAAGGACTCTGCCTGGCACAGGCCTGAATTCTCTCAGACTGTGTGTTTCCACATGTGGTCCTGCATGGAAAGTCCCCAGGCTGCTCCAGGATGTCCTCTGCAGTGCCCCATCCTGTCCTCCTTATCACAGCTGCAGGCAGCCTGAGCCACATTCTTCCTGCCTGAGTCACTGCTTCAGGTCCCAGACTGCCTTGCTTCCAGCTTGGCCTAAGGACCAGGCCTCTGTCCATAGTTTGCTTGTCCTTTTCTTTTTTCCATAAACACCCCAGACTTATTTTTATTGCCTACATGAAACGACCATTTATTACCCCAGAAATGTTTCCCTTCCTAAGTTATCTCCTCACCTTTTCTGCGTCCTGCTCAAAAAATCAAGCCGATCCCATCCCTGCTGTCCTTCACCTCTGACTATAACATTACATTGGCTTTTCTTTCTACCTAGTTTTCCTTGACTGCTTGATCAAGGGTCAAGCCCATCCTTCTCAGTTTGGTCCAGGAGCACACATCTACGGTGACCCTTCTCCTTTCTGCTTATCACTCTTTTGTGTCCTTGACCATCTTTTTCCATATTGTTTTCTTTATGGTGCTGGGAATGGAACCCAGGGCATCACACGTGCCAGACAAGCACTCTACTATTGAGCTGCATCCCCAGCCTTGACCATCTTTTGACTTTATTTTTCCAGGAAATTCAGTAGTTACATTCCACATGAAAACTGACCATTTTTTTTAAACTTCTTTTGTCAGGAGGCTTCTCCCATTCCTCATGTGAATGGCTGGAAGAATGGATGGAAAATGAACTATTACAATGATGCCAAACACTTAAACCAAGTGAATTTGTTGAATTGGACAGAAATTTTGATTTGAAGGGTCAAAATTGTGTATCTTTTTTATTAACCAATTTATTTATTTTAATTAGGTATATATGACAGCAGAATGCATTTTGATTCATTGTACACAATTGCAGCACAACTTTTCATTTCTGTTTGTACACCATGTATTGTCACACCCTATGTCATATATATACCCAGGGTAATGATGTCCATCTCATTCCACCATCTTTCCTGCCCCCATGGCCTCACTCTTCCCTCCCTTTTGCCCAAAGTTCTTCCATTCTGCACATGCCTCTCCCCATTATGGATCAGCATCCATTTCTAAGAAAGAACATTCAGCCTTTGGTTTTTGAGGATTGGCTTACTCCACTTAGCATAATATTCTAACTCCATTCATTTACCTGCATATGCCATGATTTTATTCTCTTTTAATGCTGATTAATATTTCATTGTGTATATATACCACAGTTTCTTTATCCATCTGTTGAAGGGCATCTATGTGGGTTCCACAGTTTAGCTATTGTGAATTGAGCTGCTATAAACATTGATGTGGATATATCACTATAGTATATTGATTTTAAGTCCTTTGGATAAAGACGGAGGAGTGGGATAGCTGGATCAAATGGTGGTTCCAAACTCGGTTTTCTAAGGAATATCCATACTGCTTTCCAGAGTGGTTGCACCAATTTTCAGTCCCACCAGCAATGTATGAGTGTGCCTTTTCTCCCACATCCTCACCCACACTTATTTGTATTCTTGATAACTGCCATTCTGACTGACATGAGATGAAATCTTGGAGTAGTTTTGATTTTCATTCCTCTAATTACTAGAGATACTGAACATTTTTTTCATATGTTTGTTGATTAAATGTATATCTTCTTCTGAGAAGTGTCTCTTCAGCTCCTTAGCCCATTTATTTATTGCATTGTTTGTTTATTTGGTGTTAAGTTTTTTGAGTTCTTTATATATATCCTTATATATCCAATACTCTGTCATGCATGTGGCAAAAATTTGGGAAGCAAATTTTTGCCACATGCATGACAGAGTACTAATCTCCAGGATATATAAGGAGATTAGTACTCTATCTCTCTTCACCTCATTGGTTGTTTCTTTTGCTGAAAAGAAACTTCTTAGTTTTGAGTCTATCCCATTTATGAATGATTTCATTTCTTGCACTTTAGGAGTCTTATTAAGGAAGTCAGGGTCTAATCTGACATAATAGAGATTTGGGCCTACTTTTTCCTCTGTTAGGCGCAGGGTTTCTGGTCTAATTCGTAGGTCCTTGATTCATTTTGAGTTGAGTTTTGTGCATGGTGTGAGATAGGGGTTTAGTTTCATTTTGCTACATACAGATTTCCAGTTTTCCCAGCACCATTCGTTGAAGATGCTATCTTTTCTCCGGTGTATGCTTTTGGAGCCTTTGTCTAATATGAGATCACTGTATTTATTTGGGTTTGTCTCTGTGTCTTCTATTCTGTACCATTGGTCTACATGTTATTTTATGTATCTTAAATAAGTGGTAAGTCCCTAGAATCATGTCATATTGGATTTTCAAGTTTTAAATACCTATAATACATAGTTTGGGGCTAAATTTGGGACTAATTACTAGATTTTAGATAGGCAACAAGGAATGCCTATAGTTTTGGAAAATTATGAGAAGAAAACTTAATATTGAAAATGTTTTCTTCCTAGTCATTGGCATGTTTACTCAGAAATGACAGTGGTACTACCCAGTGTCCCCACAGCACATATTAGATTGGAGAAGGTATTTATTCTCAGAATATTCTCTCCAGTCTAGAGAACCATCCATTATTGTCAGTTTTTCTTTTCTTTAGTGTGTGTCATGGAGATACTGGGGATTAAACCTGGGAGTGCTTTACCATCAAGCTGCCTTTTAAAATTGTTTAATTTTTTTTTTTTTTTTTAAATTTTGAGACAGGGTCTCACTGTGTTGCTTCAGGCTGGTCTTAAACTTGTGATCCTTTTGCCTCAGCCTCCCGGCTAGCTGGGATTACAGACCTGTACTACCACACCCATCTAATGATTGTCACTTTGAAGAACTACACATTATACTGTAAACACTGAGTAAGAGATGATTAGTAATTTCTAGTTATTTTCTCCTATCAAAAAATTCACTGATTTACTACCTCATACCATCACGTTGCTGTGGACTGCTTTCTTAGCTTGGTCACCACTGTGTAAAGAGTTCTGCCACGGGAAGGCACAGCTGGGCGTCAGCCTCCCTGTCCTTCAGGACCTCAGCCTGATGAGCTGGCAACACCTGTGGAGTGAGGGACTGCCAGGGTGCCTGCCATAGGAGAAAGGCAGGGGCAGAGGAGGGGCAGAGAAGCTTTCTGGAGGAAGTGACTACTGAGCTGAGAGTTGAAGGATAAGGGAGCACTCCAGAGACAGGGGGCCGGGTAAGCTTGCCATGTTGTGGAAAATGAAATGCTTTGTTGGATACAACTTACTTTTAGGCCAAAAACGTTAATGGGAATTAAGAAGCACTCTTCCATACCCAGAATATAGGTGAAGCCACAATACAAAGTCTCCATACCTTTATCAGGATCTGCTCTTCAGGCAGCAGAAAAGATGGGTCATGGGCTCTCAGGGAAGCCAGGACACTTCCTCTTGACACCTCTCCGTGTCTCTTGAAAACACAATTAATAATGCCTGCCTAAGGAGTCCTAGGGGAACAGCACTGGGAACAGCTAAGGAAAACAGCCAGTGGTGTTCATGACAAGGACGGAATGGAATGGGGCTTCTCTGTGAGGAAGGGTCTGCACAGAGGCTCAGGGTACCTGGGGTCAGAAGAGGATGATGCTGCCTGCCTTAGAGCTCTCTTTCTGGCCCTCCTAGCCCCTGTTTACTCTAATTTAAAAGACAAATTAAAAAAAAAATACAATAAAAGACAAAACAAAAACTAAGAGTTTCTGGAATAATGATGGGTCAGAAGTTGAATGAACCTCACCTCCTCCTCCCCCCTCCCAATTTCATCAAAACAATTTCTGTTCCTTTCCATTAGATTGAATGACTCATAGGGGAACAAAGTGGTAGTTTAAATAAATACCGCATCTGGCAAAGCCATCCAATGGTTTGTCTTGCTATTGCTTTTCTTTTCTTTCTTTCTTTCTTTTTTCTTTTCTTTTTTTTTTTTTTTTAGGGCGGGACAGGGGTGGGTGGTACCAGGGATTAAACCCAGGGGAGCTCAACCAGTGAGCCACATCCCCAGCTCTTTTTAATTTTTATTTTGAGACAGGGTCTCTCTAAGTTGTTTAGAGCCTCACTAAGTTGCTGAGGCTGGCTTTTAATTTGCAGTCCTCCTGCCTCAGCCTCCCTAGGAGCTGGGATCAACAGGTAAGCACCATCACACCTGGTTTACCATTAATTTTCACTTAAAAATTTGTGAAGCATGTAAAAAGCTCACTGTTAGGTGTGGCAATGCCTATGAAAGTAGATTGAATTAAGTGTGTCAAGTCTTCCCTTTAAAGAATCCCTGGTCAGGATTCTCCAGAAACTGAAGAAGGTGGTATGTGTGCATACATATAGAGGGATTTATCTTCAGGAATTAACTCACACAATCATAGGGGCCGGAAAATCTAAGAACCACACAGAAGATGAGTGAGCTAGAGACCCAGGGAATATTTGAGTCCCAAATTTCCTCCTCTTTGGGAGACCTTGTTCTTTTAAGGGGTTCAACAGATTAGATAAGGCCTATCCATATCATAGAGGATAATCTGCTTTGCTTAAACTCTTTTGGTTTAAGTATTAATCTCATCTAAAAAGTACTCTGGCAGTAACAGCCAGACACCTTTGATCAAAGATCTGAATATTGTGTTCTAGCCAGGTTGACACATAAAATTAACCATTAAGAACATGACACAGGATGACGAACTACAGGATAATTTTGGTGTCCCCATGCACATGCAGGTGGAGTTCAGGTAGCTCTAGGTCAACCTTCTGCCAGCGAGTGTGGGGGGCTGGAGATCCTGTGCATGGACAGAGGGACCTGGCTCACAGCCCTCTCTAGGGGTAGCATTTTTACCCTTGAACTTCACGTTCCTTCATGTCCAGTGAGCACACTACTCTGTTTACCAATCTTGCTGGATTATTGTGTGAGATGGAAATAATGTATTGGGGAGGGGTGTTTGCTTTCTCCTAAGTTCAATCATTGCCCTATCAGGAAAGCTAGAGTGCTCTGACATACAGAGGGGCAGAAAGGGTTCCATGTTTTGGGTGGACTTTCCTTGGGGGAAAGGAAAAACTAACTTTAAGGATGAGAGTGGCTTTCATGGAAAGCATCAGCAATTCTCCCAACCCTGAGCTCCTAAATTGAGTGTCTCTCTCTTCTTAAATTACTATGTGCTCTTTTCCAAAAATTCAACTTAAAAAAGTCTAAGTTCCCCTGTTTCATCACAAACTACCCCAGTCTACTCCCTTTTTCAAAGGAAACAGCTATTAACTCCTTGGCACAAATCATTTCACATTTTTTCTTAATGGTTTTTTTTATTTTTGCTACAAAAATGAAATTTGTTTTAAAAAATTTTCTGCTACTACATCAGAATACCACATGCTGAGTAAATTATCAACAACAGAAATTTATTTGGCTCCTGGTTCTGGCGGCTGGGAAGTCCAAGAACATGGCACCTCCTGGTGCAGGGCTTTGTACTGTGGCATCCCATGGTGGAAGGGCAGTTGGACACTCACAAGACAGACAGGGGTAGGGGCTGAGCTCATCCTTTTTATCAGGAACCATCTCCTGAGATAATTAACCCACTCTTTTAATAACCATTAATCCATTTAAAAGGGCAGAGCCTTTGTGATCTGATCATCTCTTAAAGACACCACCTCCCAACACGGTTACACCGTGGAGTAAATTTCCAGCACGTGAACTTGGGGGATGTTTTCAGAGGATGGAAGGTTTTGTCTATGGTGTTCTGATTTTATTGCTGTTGTTCACTTCGCCACATACCATATGTGCCTTTTCATATCTAAAGCTTGACTTTTTGTGTGTGGGGGTTTTAAATTTTGCTGTTCTCTATTAAAATAGAGAAGAGAGAGAAAAAAAGATTTCTTACAAATAAAAGATGAGACTTAGGAAATCAGTTTTCTGAGAGGGAATGTCCACATTATGTAGCCCCCTTTCCCTTGAAAGGGCCTTGGCCTAGTCAATGCGACCAAGAGTTCTTGCCTTTGGTCTCTGAGACCCAACCTGCACCTAGAAGACCCAGTTACTAACTCCATCCCGAGAGTGTCTTGTCTTTCTTTTGGCCTCTGTAGTCATGTTTGCCTTTCAGGCTGAGCCAAAAGCATTGGCCCTCTGCCACTTCATAAGCAAAGAAATGGCAGCATTAAATTTCAGAGAAAATGGAAATCAGAGGGTACAGATCCTTAGTTTACTGTTTTTCTACAAAACCTTCCAAACAGCCACTCAAGGAGTTTGGGGGGAATTATACAAAGGTATCTACTTTTGGAGCATCATTTTTAAGGTCTGGTATTATCTCTGAAGGGACTTTTTCTTTGAAGAGACTAGGAACTCTCATCTTTATCACCAGTTAGCAATTTCCTTTCTGTTTATTATGAGGAAAGCTATCAGCCAGCAAGGCCTTGGCTAGATCTCTGCAAAAAAAGCCCTTGTTACATTCCACACTGCAGACCCCAGGCCATGCCCTCCTGCATTCATGCTGGAAAGATCCAAAGTTCCATGTCACCAGGGCTGGTGGATATGACTCATCTTCCTGACCCCAAGCAGAGGAAAGTGGTATGTTCGGTGCACACCGCACACCTGTCATCAGTCAGCATCCTGTAGGCCAGGAAAACACTGACTCTTCCCAGGAAAGCCTTTGTCTGCAATTGGAACAGAAAGACAGAGGCCACTCACTCATGGAAGAAACCCAGGTGGATCCAAGTATCCTGTGTTTGCGCTGGGAAGAAGGACCCTCATTTTCCCCACCCAACCCTGTCACCAAAAGAAGTGAGCAATGAGCCCTGTTTTTGTCTTTAGCGTTTTACAGCTTGTGTTCACATGGGAAACAAACAGTGGTATATATACACTGAATACCAAAGAAGGTATAAAGCAATGATTTTCAAGAAGTCCAGCAAGTGGTTTCTATTGGTTCCTCCTCTGTCATCTTTATTCTGTAGGAGCTCATCCATCAGTGTCCACCCTAAGACCCCCTCACCTTCTCTCCCCTCCAAGTCTCAACCACAGATCATTTACTTATATTTTTAGCTGGTTATTTATTCTTTCCCTTGTCCCATAAAATTTTTGAGCTGGCTTATTAAAATGCACAGAATAAAGGATGGAGTAAGTGCCCAAGATAATCCATGAAAAAGATAAGGAAAATAATTGATAGGTATTGTCACATGCTCCTCTTTATTTTCTATCAGAGGATGTAGTTCAGTTACCAGAGTGGGCCACAAATTTGGATCGAAGAGTTATAAGCCCAAGAAATGAAGAGACAAGTCAGAAGGTGCAAGTCAGGAAGACCTTTGTAATGCCCAGCCCAGGGGAGGTGGCTGATCACCATCTATCCGGCAAAGGACTGAATTTGATGCTCAGCTGACATTTTCCCATTTGATCCTGACACATCATGTGGGGTGGACACCATTATGCTCATCTTACACATAAGAAAACATAAGAATTCAAGAGTAAGCTGGTAACTTCCAAAACTACAGAGTTATTCCAATGTAAAAGTGACAGTCAAACCCAGGTGATCAGGCTCCTCCATATCTGGGTGCTGAACCAGAAAGCTTACCCTGCAGGGAAGCGGGAGATTCTAGGGGGTGAGTCTGCAAAGACATAATAGGCATTTTTATTTTTGAAGGCCTGTTTCACCTCTTTCAGTGAAGTTCCTTAATATAAGAGCTGAAAAGCATAAACCCAGTTGAAATTTAGTGATAGCAATTTCTTAAATCCCAACAGTTAATTATGCGCTTAGTACTTTGATGATCTAACTCCCTTCCCTGTGTTTCCAGGTGAAAGCAGGAGGGCGTGGCCTAGGGGTCTGCAGTGTGGAACTGCAAGGGCCTTTCATGGGGATCCAGCCAAGGCCTTGCTGACTGATAGTTCCCTTCAAAACAACTGTGGAGGAAATTGTTAACTAGAGATAAAGATGAGAATTTCTGGTCTTAAAAAAAAAAAAAGTCTCTTCAAAGCCATACCAGACCTTGAAAATAATGCTTCAAAAATATACATTTGTACAATTCCCCCAAACTCTTTGCTTGGCTGTCTGGAAGGTTTTGTAGAGAAACTATAGCCTAAGAATGTGTGCCTTCTCATTACCAATCTTCTCTATGTGTAGAATCTATTGGGAATTTGAGTAACAGGTATTTTCTCAAACTATTGTCATTACAGTGTGTCCCAAACCCTCTTTAGCATGATTTATTTATATCCCATGAGACACTCAACGCTGATATCTTTGGTCTCCTTATTCTCATGCTCACTTACTTCACAGAAGATGCTCCTAAGTACTCTGACCATCCTCCAGAACAACTGAACATCCAACAAAGATTTCTATTAAGAACATGTAAAGGACAGGGTCATCTATCTTATTCTTTTCTCCTAATCTCTTCTTTGTGAGTTGCTTTAGGCATTGAGTGTTTTCTCTATTCAACATCTCATCATTCAGGCAGCATTTCTCAAACTTTCAGCATCCACAAGCCAATTCAAGTAAATGCAGATAGATCATCAATTTCATCACGATATTTAGGAATGAGAACATCATATTCTTTAAAATTGTTTTTTTTATTTTTACTACAGAGAAATTCAAACACAAACAAAAGTAGAATAAACCTCCATGTACTTAGCACTTAGCTTTAACAATAACTGACCCATGGCCAATCTTGTTTCAACATTACTCCTATCCACTTCCTTCCTCCCTCGTCATCCTAAAACAGATTCCAGAAATCATATCATTCCACCCATAAATATTTCAACATGCGTCTCTAAGAATATGAACCTTTCCTTTTAACATTGTAAATAACACTTGTTTGTTCCACACATTTGTAAGAGGACATAATTTGCAATCTCTCCGCAAAGTGTCTGTCCTGTTCGGTGAGGGGCCAATATCTGCTTCTTTCGTTTACATTTACTTAGTTCAACAAACACTTCCAACTTACAGATAAAGCTCTGGAAACAGCATCAGGTGTCTGATATCTCCTCCAAAGAGCCATGAGTTCATAAAACAGAGATTTCTCATTGTAAACACTTTTAGCCCTCCATCAGGTGCTAAATCAATTTCAAAACACATACCAAATCTGGATGGATGCATGCTTTAATTTGGGAGGTAGGACAAATAGGTCTCCTTCACCCATGAGTGCTACCCACAGTTCTGGAAAGCACATCTCCAACATTACACATAGTCCTAAAATATGCCTAGATTGTTCTCATCTTACTGTGAAAACATGCATCAGATATTTTCAAACTCCAGTTAGATTAGACTGTATCTCAGTGTGGTTTCAAAAAGAAAATCTGATTTCTCAAATCCAGCTCATTGTTGTTTTTCCTTAAGGGCTGTGTTTATCCTTCGGGTCCTAGAGGCCAATGCCAGAATTGACCAGGTATCAGAGACAAGTCACTCGTGGACAAGTCTTGATGGGCAAAGCCATTCAAAACCCCTCTGACAGCAGAGTAGAGAGCAGAAGGGAGGAGTCAGCATCCAGGAAAGAGGAGTTAGGAGGACATTGAAAGTGTGCAAGCCCGAGGTAGGGTACTCCTGAAGTCAGGCTGGAGGATGGCCAAGTAGAAGAGGAGGGGGACAGTGTGAGAACTGAGGAGGAAGAAACTGAATGTAGGGGGAAAAGACAGGAAGAAAGAGTCTGCAGTGACATTCAGATTTCCAACTCCAGTGTGGGATGCTATAAATAGGAATCCTAAATACACACTGCCATGATTTCTATGTTTTTGTCCCCCAAAGGTTCATGTGTTGGGAACTTGGTCCTCAGTGTGGCAATGTTGGTGGGACCTTTAAGAGGTGAGGTCTCTAAGTGGGAGGTCCTTAGGTCTTCCGGTGTGCCCCCTGAAGGAAATGAACCACCCCAGTCTCTCTCTGACTTCCTGGTTTTCGATGTGATCCCTCCTCTCACACGTGTTCCGGCACCATGCCCTTCGATCTCCAGAGCTATGATCTAAATATATCTTTTCTTTATAAAGTTAGCCTGCCTCAGGTATTCCATTAATATAATGAAAAGTACATACACACACACACACACACACACACACACCCTGAACCCCCTTCCAGATTGTCCATGGTCCTGAGACAGAAGGTTGATCTGGGAATAAGAAAACATATCCCATGTGAGATATTTTCTTTGTATTTCTAACAAAAATTCTCAAAAGGGCCTGCATATTTAAATCATCTGAAGAGTTTTAAAAATACTATGCCTAGACCCTGCTCAGCCCAGTTGAATCAGAATATGAGCTTTTTAATTTCTTAAGGCCAGGAATTTAGTTAATTATAAATTAGATATGAGCATGAGGAAAACTTGAAAATATATAACTCCTCCATTTATATTTCATTAAAATATGAATGATTTAGAAAAAAGCTCCTACATTTTGAGGTGAATGAAAATTTCCATATGTTGATTTTGAGGGAGACTTGATGGTATTCATTTGTCAGAACTCACTGCATAGTAACTTAAAATTAGCAATTTATACTGTTTAAATTATACTTTAATAAATCTAGTTTTTAAAACAAACCTCAAAATCTCTCTGGGTATTTTAAGATGTCCCTCACCATTCCCCCTCCCCATCTGCATAGCTGGATTCTTTTTTTTTTTTTTAATATATTATGGTTTATATTCTTTTTAAATGCATGCATAAATGTACATGGGTAAAATGTTTGGAAAGATGTACACTAAAATGTTAAGAGTAGTTTCTTACAAGGTGAGGGATTGTGCATAGTTTCTGAATTTTTTCATTTTATTTATCTGTACTTCCTAAATTTTCTAGAACATACATGGATTACTTAGTTAAGAGTAAAACAAATAATTTTTTAAATTCACAAAAATGGAACATGAAAGCTACAAAAGCATTGTCAATGCAATAAAATCCATAGATATCACATTATTTATCTTGTGTTCTCTTCTACTCAAAGTGAAAACCCTTTTCCAACAAAAATGAAAATAACAAACTAAAATGGCTGTACTTAATGCTACATTGCTATAGCTACCCTGAAATGTCAAATATTAAAATTATCTGAGAGCAATATTAAACAATATCAGTTTAAATTTAGGAGTATTGTTCAGTGAGGTATAGCCTTGGTATTTAATCAGCTATTATGAGCTGATATGATCTTTCAGTTTAATTACTAATAAAAGGGGCGCAGTCTGTGAGTCATCCTCAGCTCTTTGAAGAATATTAAACCAATCAAACCAAAACAATGCTTTAATTTTATTTGGTTCTAGTTCCTGCTTTAGAACAAAATTTAAAATATAGAAAAAGAAATGGAGAAAGTGAGTCACACACAAACGATTCTTGCACATAGCCAGGGCTGGGCCACCACATGGATGGCAAGGGCTATTTCAGCACTGGATTGATTACCTGCCCATTCTAAACCTATAGGACTCATTGAAAATATTCAGAGTTTGATGCTTGGTTTGGCTGAGCTTGTACTTCTGGAGATTGGGGTGAGAAATGACCTGAACTTTGGAACTCACAGCTCTTCAGCAAAGAGGCCCATGGGGAAAACCTAGCAGAGCAACAGGAAAGATAGGACCAAATTGTCCAGTCCACAGTCTTGCGTTCTGCCTGTGGAAGGTAGTGATTCTCAAACTCCTGTGTGTATTATAACCACACTTTTTAAATGCAGATTTCTCAGCCTCACTCCCTGAGTCTGCCAGAAGGGTTTCAAATACACATCCAGAAACAGTGAGGCCCATGGAAGCAACAGTCTGCAGGTCCTCTCAGAGGACATGTGCAGGGCAGGGTTTCTCTCTTTAGTCCCTCACAACCCATAGAGCCTGAATAGGTAGGACTGAGGCAGCATCTAGCATCAGTATTGAATGGAAATGCCCATTTGGTGAGAGGGTCTTCGAGGAAGACATGGACTGACCCCAAGTTTACTCTACATAATAGAAAATGGAAGCAGAAGAAGGAAGTGTCCTTGACTAACTGTTCTCCATTGAAAAGGAAGCTGGGGTGTTTCCTGAAGGCAGGAAGTGTGAAGGCCATTGTAGGAGCCAGGCAGAAGCCTCTGACTTTTCAGACACCTCAATTTACCATCAGAGCATACCTCACATCTCTCATTATAAAGCCCTCAGAAGCCCTCAGGTGACTCTGATGTGGCTGTGGTTTGAGAACCCTGGCACCAGAAGCTCAAATGCTTGGTGACCATGGGCTGAGGAAAGCTCCCTCCTTTCCTAGTCACCATAGGTCCCTTGTTATGGGGAAGGGGATGCTACACAACACCCCTTCTCTGTTACCACTAGTGAGAAGGTACCGAAGGACATTGGGGCTACTGTACTTGGTAGGAGGAAAGTCAAGTTTTAGGTAGTTGCTACCAGCTAGCAGGTTGCACTCCCAGCTGATGAGGCTTTGTTTTTTCTTTTCTCTATGCCTGGGGTGGGTTGTAGGAGGGGCTGTCCCCAGAAAGGGCATCTGGGTGTCCAATCCTCTATAAAGTAGAGGCGGCCCTGGCCCAGAAGATCAAAGGCCTGGTACTACCACCTATCCTACAGAAACATGACAACTGGCAACAGGGCTCAGCAAAGCCAGGCATGTCTCCAGACTCCTTTTCCTGGTCCAAGGAAATGTTTCCTCTCCTTGTAGAACAGGGAAGCACATGCCAACTTCCTAGAGCAGGCTGCAGCCCAAGGGGCAGCATCCTCCACCAAGACAAGATTATTCTTAGACAGGGAGCATCAGTGTTGGTTCCCATGTGTCCAGGGACAAGGAAAGGCTGAGGCACAGGGCAAAGGACTGGTCCAGTGTGATAGGATGGGGCACACAGCTCTTTCTTCTTCATTCCAAATTTTAGACTTCTTCCAATCTTCTGATCATTCTAATCCAAGAGAAAGGGTAACATGCTCTAAAAAGAGAGTCACTAGGATCAAGAATAATTCAGATCTGTTGTGGATTCACTGCAGAGTCTTTAAATGTTAGACAAGAGTTCACAGCTTAGAAATAAAAATATGGAACTTACTTGGGTTAAATTAAAAGCACAATTTTATTGTATTTTCTTGTCAAACAATTTTACTTGAGGCAACAACTAAAATATAATTTAATTCAACAGGAAATATCACACTTGGAGGGAAAACAGAGAAATAAAAAAATTTTAAAAACCCTTAAATTAAAGCCAAACATTCTTTCCAAGGCACAGCATTGACATTTTGAGATTGACAGCAGAATGAGTTTGTTTCCATGAAACAAAATCACGAGCCCAAAGTCTGCCTTTGAAACAGTTCCCACTTCATCTCCACTGCTCAGGCTCAGGGAACAATGCTCGTGGCCTTCCTTAGAGCCAGGTAGCCAGTGATGACATCAGATGGCAGCCTCCTAATATAGGAAAATTCTTCAATAGTACTGAACCGAAGCTTGCTCTGGGGGTCTGTGTAGTTGGCCTGTGTGAGATATGGGCACAGGAAGGACAAAGTTTTTGGTTGTGGTGTTTCAAGTTCAAGTACAAGTTTTAACATTTTTTCTACTTTACAAAAAGCAAAATATATCTTCATTATGTTTTACTGTCACCAAGAACACTAAATTGCTCACTTTGGCAAAGACTCATTAATCTCCTCAGACTTGAGAAACACTTCAGGGAACAGACAGAAAGAACAACCACATCCTATTCTAGGACCCTTTTTTCTTGGTCCCTCAAGGGTTGCAAGCAACAGTTCCAAAACTGAATTCATGATGGTCATCAATCCCTGCCTTCCAACACCCACTCCCTTCCAGTAAGTGCCCCAGGTCTGTGCTCCTCAAGGCAGGCGCTGCTCCCATGCTTTCTGGACCCACACCCCTCCTGCCACTTGAAGGTGAGTCACAGCTTCAAGGAAGGTTTATCAGTGCCTCTGCAGAGGGTCATATTCATAGCACTGTGGAGCTCTCCTGAGCAATGCTTATCTCTGCTGCTTTGAAATCTACTATTTACATACTCTCTGATTAAGGTTTAGGCTGTGAGGCTCCACAAGGTAGAAGTAAGCTGGCTGGCTTATCATTGTAGACCAGTTCCTGTGCAATGCAGAGAGCACAGGGAGCCATCAGTGGTTATATACTGAATGACTGAATGACAAACAAAGAAACAGACAATCAGGACATCACAAAAGAAAAGAGTACTTGTTTCCTAGACACATCAAAATTCTCTTTCAGTCTATTTTTCCCATGTGCAAAGCAGACAAAATAATTTGTTTACTATATATCTCAAAGGGCATGGCTTCTATAGATTTTATTTTAAAAAATATGAGTAATTTTAAGTTCCATTTAAAAAATTATAAAAGATGGCATTAAAGTCTAGACAGATAATGTCCAATTATTCAAGGGTGGACTGTCTGCTCCACTGCTGTCATGTGTGTATGGACCTAGACTTTTAGTAATTTTGTGGCTTGATGAGGGGGAAGACTTCAGAGAAGAGGCAACAAGCCGAAAGGAACTGAGTCATAGGTTTGTCATGTTCTCACTCCTGCCACCTGGCATCTCCCTACAGTATTTAGCTGCTGTGTGTCAGGAAAGTGGGATGTATTCCCAAAAAGTAAAGATTAATTAAAGCTCTATATAAAATAAAACTTTGATCCTCTTGCTTGATCTAAATAGTGCCTTTCTGTACTACATTTCCTTTAATGATAGTACTATAAGGGAAAACTTAATTAGAAAAACAGTGACAAGTCTCTTTCGAGGGCTCATGGCCCTGAGGCAGTTAGATTAACTATCTGGCAGGGGAAGACTATCTGAAGCTCTGAGAAGGGTGCAGGCATGTCATCTGGTGAGGACCACCTGGCCTCCATATATGAGCTGGCTTCAGTTTGGCTCCACTGCATGGATGCCTCTCTCCTTACACCAATCTGTGTTAGTTAAGCTACCCAAGTTCAGACCTTACTGCCAAGAAGGCTGCTGAAGAAACAATGTGGGATACAGAGATCCTGTGGCACCAACAAAAACTGGAACAGTATGGGCCTGACCCAGGAGCCAGCATCCTGCATTTTGAACTCAAGGAAGGATGCCAAGTAATACCCCAGAGATGAACAAGTGAGGAAGCTCATCTCCACAGTCAACCTGCCTCTGCATCCTGTCCCTTGAGCCTGGATGCAACAAACAGAGGTCATGTTCCTAAATGGCAATCAGCTTTAGTCCCCTTTGCTGCAGGGTGACAAGCAAAGAGTTACAGGCAGTGCTCACAGCTTCCCCATCTCACCCAGAGTCTTAACATTTTCCATAGCTTTGTAATGAGGGTTAAACACAGATGTGACCTCCACATGTCTTCTTGCCATGCCCAAGTGCAGAGGAAACAGTCATGTGGCTGGCTGAGGACAGGTGTGTCACTGTAAATATGAGTTAGGCTTTAGTTTTTAATTAGGTAACTTTAAATTATACAAATAATAAGTGAACCATGTTCTCCTTTGGAAAAAAAAATAAAACAGTACAAGTAAGACTAAAGTCTCCCTTTACTATTGCCTTCCACCCACAAGTCCTTGCTTTCCCCTGAGGAAACCACCGCTAGGTGTGGGCACTCTTCCAGAAGTTTTTATTTATACCCTTAACACATAAACAATAGAGAAATTAGTCAACATGTATTTTTTTGTGAATGTGTTATTTTTGTGGATGAGTAAAGATTTATTTTTTCTTATTTTCAAATTCTTTAAAAATGTGTTGACCACTTGGAGCAAGATAATAACAAGTTTTTGTGGGGTTTATAACATGTAGGAGTAAAGTATACAACAAGCATGGTACTGGAAAGAAATAAACACAAGTATACCCCTACAAGGTTCTTATTTATAAAATGGTATAATGCTACTTAAAGACACAGTTTAAGTCACATGAATACTAAGAACCACACAACAACTATAAAGAAATCATAACCAATAACAACAAAGATACTCATGGGCCACAGTAAAATAGAAAATAAATAAATCTGCCATGTAGGCCATAATTTGCTTATTCCTGTTTTGTATGAAATCCTATGGAAGAAAAACTAAACTTGGCATAGTAAAAAATAAGAATTTAAAAAATGGAACACTTCGTGAATTTGCATGTCATCCTTGCACAGGGGCTGTGCTAATCATCTCTATTTCATTCTAATTTTGGCATATATGCTATAGAAGTGCACACTGTATGCTGATTTTATGCTGTTTTGCATCCTAGAACTTTAAGCATGTTGATATGCATCAAGCTCACAGAACAATGTGACAATATACCCTGTGATAGAGCTTTCTGTTGTTTCCAACATTTTGCTAACACAGTTTCCATAAGTATTTCTGCATAAAGCTCCTTGTGCACCTATTTCTCTAGACAACTGCCTAGAAGGCAAATTGCTGGATTATTCATTTGCTTTTGTGTTATAAGAGAAATGCCAAATTGTCATTTCAAAAGCTGTATTAATGCACATTCCCACCTGAAAACAGCAATGTATGAGAATATCCACTTCCTTATGTTGGGGCCAAAATATGTAATCAAACATCTTAATTTCTTGCCAGGCATAGTGGCACACAACTTGGGAAGGTAGAAGGAGGATTGCAAGTTCCAGACCAGCTTTAGTAACTTAGCAAGGTCCTAAGCAACTCAATGAGACCCTGACTCAAAATAAAAAAAAATAAATAAAAAGGGCTGAGGATGGGGATCAATGTTAAAGTATCCTTGGGTTCAATTTCCAGTACAGGGGAAAAAAAAAAGTCTTTAATTTCTTCCCTGTAGAATGAGTCCTTTTTATAATTACAAGACAAATGCTTACTTATTAGTCATCTACATTCTTCTACTATAATTTCTAATTCTTATTCTTTTGCCCATTTTCCTATGGAACTGTCTTTCAATGATTTGATGTTTTTTGTATATCCAGAATGTTTTAATTCTCACAAAGAAGTGGAGGAAGAGGTTTTAAGTACTGTGTAACACAGCAAGACCTTCACCAATGGCAAAAAGAGACCTGGAATAATGTTTCTCAAAATAGCACTCATGCCTCCTAACAGGTGAAATTATACTAGTAAATGAACTGCCCAAAATGGTGAGGATAAAGCTGACATTCTAAGGGGTCTGGCTTCCAAAAGCTTGAATTGACACAGCAAGAGATTTCCAGTTTGGGCCATAACAGAATAACTGGTGCCAGACTAGTTCTCCTGCCACAAACAACTATTAAGATGGTTAAAAAAATATGAAGCAGCTATTTTTGAGAAAGAAATAAGAGATAGCAAAAGATTATAGTGGCTGAAAAAAAAAAGAAGCATATTTTAAAAAAAGAAGCCTATAAGATGAGATCTAGGATCATACCAACTCCCTCTGCCATGACCATTTCCTGACTACTAGGCAGGAAGCAGGAGCTCAAGCCACACTGGAGACCAAGCTTTACAGTACATGAACTTTTGGGGGACAAATTATATCTAAACTATAGCATATACAGTACTAATGGCAAACAAATGAAAATGAGTTCAGAACAATGAAAATGATCAGGAATAAAGAAGGATATATATAAAAAGGCAATTCCCCCAAAAAAGGATATAGGAAGGAGGCAATTCTTCTTTATAATGTATATAACTAATTTGGTCAATTTGTTATAGAATTTGGGGATCACACATTTTCATTAAAATATAAGGTTTTAAAAGATAGCTGTTTAAAAAACAGCAAGTTTTATTTCTATAGTTATGAGAAAAAGCCCATCTTACAAATTCATAAGATATGAAAAACAGATTAAGAAGGTGAGGGGAAGATGTCTTTACAAGTACCCCACTTGCTCTACATTCTGCAAATAAAGAAATAGGGCTCTTTTCAGTTTCTGAGTTTCAGTAACTTGCTTTTCAATTCCCACTTCCCCAATTCCTACTTCCAGTTCCACTAGTAGTTTCCAAACTTTGTTCCCTAGAAGCACTTGAGGGGGTCATCAGGATGGGGGTAGGGAGGAGGAAAAGGACCAGGAGACCTCAATGGCTAGGAAGGACTCTAGCCCTTTTAGATATATGGATTCTCTTATGATTTTATTTGGAGAAAAAAAACGGGGAGGTCTGTTGCTTAAGTTTGGAAATCACAGTGCTTCCATGGAAACATTTACTTTTTTTTTTTTTTTTTTTCCAATGCTAGAGATCAAACCCAGGGTCTAAAGCATGTGAGGCCATAATTCTATGACTGACCTACACCTCCAGCCCTAAATATTTTGTTTTAAGTATAATCATCTAAAATGCAGGTTTTTGAAACTTTGGCAGTTAAAAAGGTAATTGTTTCTTTCATATTGTTCCAAATAGTTAACTATCCGAGAAAAAGGAAGTAAAACTCATGTCTCCTGATTTCTAGAACAATCCTCCCTCTGGGATGCCCACATAGCTGTCCCAGATTGCAGAATGGATGCCTTGCACAAACCTATTACCTATTCATAGTACCTGGGCTGTAGGCAGAATCATTGGTGGTGGATATTGAACATAGTCTGGACATTACTCTGAAATCTTCTTCATTTTAATGTTATAATAAATAGAGATATAATTATACTCACAAGAAGACCCGAAACATCAGAATACTTCTTGGCTGGTTTAAAGGATGGAGGAGCATCAATACTAAAGTCTGAGGGGGGGAAAAAAGAGATGACTAAACTTGCCTTAAAACATTCTAATTCCATTCCTCTCTTTCTCTCCTTCCCCCCACCACAGTAAATAACATTTGATAATATTCCTGAAATTTTCCTTTATGATTATGGATTATGTGGATTAACCAAGCAAGTAAGAGAGGAGTCTTAGAAAAATAGTATAGTATGTTACAGACCAAGTACAGGGTTGGATCCAGCCCTGCCTTGTCACCAGGAACCCTCTATTCCAGCAGAATTGCTGGAAAATTCATCTGCCCACAAGCTGTTTTCACAATCTCAGGCTCCATGGGTTGATGGTGATGAAATGTCAAATAACCCACTAACTGGATCTGAGCACCCAGACTCCTGCATGTCCACACCTAGATGACTGACTAGCTTATTTGTCATCCATCTGAGTCACCCCCATGAAAGACATACAGCAAGACAGGAGGTGTAGTGATCAATGAACCTGCATTTTACAATGAAGTTCAACAGAACATCTAACAGTGTTTTATATAAATTTAAACATAATGCAGCAGAAAGTATTCACACTCAAAGATGCTGGCTTAAGAGTGCAAAAGAGTTGGACTTTAAGCTGGTTGTTGGAATCTCCCAAATCTAGCATTATACTTGGGCTACCTTGTTCTTAAAAAATTAAAGAGTAGACTTTTAAATAAGAATTTTGTCTAATAGAAACATCAATATTATCATAGTAGGACCTATCTCTCAAACTGAAATGTTAATAATGACACTAACCCTAACCCATGACAACACAAACAGGTTCAACACAGGCACAGTTCACAGGTAATATACACATAATATTCCTAGATCAATGCCACTATAAAATTTTCAAGCTAAAAACAATTTCCTACAATAATACAAACACAATAAAATAACACAGGTCTGTCGTAAGGAAGTTCCTAGTCTGAGCATTATAATCACATGGAAGACTCTAGACAGCTCACAGTTAGGATCATTCAGTTGCCACGGCAATGCCCTTTCAGCAGCGAGAATTTGTTTCAGGTTCTTCCAGGTTCTGTTCTTCTTGCCAGCTACTGCACCACCATGGCCAGAGTGCTCAAGTTAAAAGCATAGGTTAGAAAAAACAAAAATCAACAGAGACTACTATGAGAATCTGACATTTATGCTATCATAACTGTTAAGTACCTTTCATTCTATCACCAATAATTTGTACCCTGAGACCTTTTTAAAAAGTACTTCATTGTTTACTCATTTTAATTTGAACAAATGAAAATTTGGACTGTCAAAATCTACGAGTTAACTGGTGATAGAATAGAAATAAAAGGTTATGTTTTTATATGCACACACAAAATCAAATCTTTTATTGGGTCTAACTTTGCAGAATTCACTCATGACTTGATCACCTTAAAATAAATTTACTACAAAGTTAGATTTAATCTCATGACTGAATCTCTAAACTCCCTTCTGAGGGCAAGTCTCTGCCTTCCAAATTACTAGTGATCCTGGAAAACTTGAGTAAGCCTCAATTGTGGCATGGCAAGCCTTCTGGAAATCTCTCTCTTTTTTTGGTCCTATGAAGATTACAAAATAAAATGGAAAAAAAACTACCAAAATATTTGTGACACTAGTAACACTGTATTTACAAAACTCATTCATAAAAAATAAACTTAATAGTATAATCCAAATCTTTGAGTCAATATTTTATTATATCCCTTAAGAATGAAAGAAAAAGTGCCCATTTCTACTTCATAACACAACACTTAGATTTGTTTAAGAAACCAATGAGGAACACTCTTCTTTCAGTTAAATATTTCAAGCCTTACCTGAAACTAATGTAAGACCAATGAAAAGGGAAGGGAAGCAATCATCATGGGAATGACCCACCCTCAAAATGTTATCCTTTAATGAATTCCACAAAGGTACCAAAGTCCTTGGGGTCTGGCAAAGTAGAAGATCCACAGGAAGGATCCTTCTTATCCGGCCCCTTCCCTCCCATAACAGCCCATGGGGAAAAGGTTGCAACTTAGAAGATGGGGACACCAGAGCCACCAAAGCTGCAGGCCCAGCATGATTAGTAGCCAACGTGTTTTTTTTTTTTTTTTTTTTAATGAATATAATGCCTTAGAAACTTACCACAAAGTTAGGATCCTTAAACGGCAAAGGTTTTCCAGCTTTTTCCACTGGTGTTGTGCTAAACTCAGAGGACACCATTTTATTTTCATTCATGGCTTCCATGCTGACACCCTTAAAACATATTAAGAATTATCTGAAGTCAGTTTCTTCTAGCAAGATTCACCACTTCTGCTCTCAACAAGGGGGAACATACAAGGAAAAACTGCAACTAGCACTCTAGCAGGTCGTCTGCCCCAGAGGAGACCCTGCCTAATGGGGAGCAGGAGAGAGGGTAGGACCTGCAGCTGCCATGTTTTCTAGTTCCTCTTAGTGCCAAGCTCAGGATGGTTATCCGACCCAAGGGGACTCATTTAACTCCGACAACAGCTACAAAGGAAGTGCTATCATTCCCACTTTGAAAAAAACTAAACTAGGCTCAGAAGGATGGAGTCAAGGCCACACAGTACTCTACCTCTGGATTCAAACCCAGATCAAGCCAATTCTAAAAACCCCACCATTTCTATGATACCACACAGTCCCAACTCCTGCTTATCTTATCAGCTATGTCTTAAAACATTAAGGCAAAAAGGCTTAGCACCTTAAGGGTTTAGTCATTGGAGAACCTACGCAGAAGCCAGCATGCATAAGGACACAACAGGACATGGGCATTCTGAGGAAGGAAAATGAAGAGGAAGCTGGAGTGCCACAGGTCAGCTGGCTACAGCCAGACAGTATTCTGACAAGCAGGCTGATATGCTTTAAAACAAGAAACCTTTAAGCTGATAACAAGAAATAGCTAAAATAAGGTTATATCTGATTTCAGAGGCAATTTCCAATCTTTCCAAACTACAATTCAACTTTTTAAAAAACAAGATAAAATTTGCACATAGTAAAATGCACAGATCTTAAGTGTATGTTTCATGGCTTGCTAAATGTTTATAGTAGTGTAATTCAAACTGCTATCAAAATACGGAACACTTCCATCATCCCACAAAGTTCTCTCATGTCCTTTCCTTGTCAATACCTTTCAGCCCCAGGGCAACCACTACTCTGATTTCTATAGTACTTACACCTGTTCTAGAACTTCATATAAATGGAGTCTGACAGCGTATACTTCTTTAGCTTAGCATAAAGTTTTTGAGACCTATACAAGTTGATATATGTATGGATCAGTAGTTTGTTTCAATGTATTTGCCTACTACTATTCAACAGAGGAGAATTCCACTATATAGATGTACTAAAAAGTGTTTATTCATTTTCCTGTTGATGAACATTTGGTTTATTTTCAGTGCCAAGTTACTCCAAATAAAGTTGCTGTAATATTTTCCTTTCTCTTGGGTAAATACTTTGGAATGAAGTGGTTGTGTTTTTTGGTAAGTGCATGTTTAACTTCATGAGAAGTTACGTCTCTGGACGTGTGCGTATGCATACTTCCCTGTCCTCTCAATGGGATCTGTAAGAGGAAAGACGAGTGGAGAAAACAAGGAGCATTCACTCTGTTACAACAGTTCTCTGACCAGTCTTTCCTCAAATACCTTCCCAGATTCCTCTTCGGGGTTTCTGGGTGGGCTAGGGCTCCAGCCAAGGAATCTGGAACCTGTATTCCATCCCCTCTGTCTGAATGGCCCCTCCCTTCATCCTCACTCAAACCAGTCTTACCTGTCATTATACAAAATCTTTTGTTTTAGGAAATTCACACTGAAATTACTCTTTTTAGAGGTTGTAATCCAGGGACAAAGGAGAAAGTCCAGGGCACTGACTGAAAAGGACATGATGGGAATAGGTCTAAGGAAACCTGCCAGTTTTAGAAGAAAAGAGATCATTCTCCCAAGGAATCCAACTCTTCACAAGGGTGCTCCATCAGACTACTCAGCAGGAAACAGGCCAATGCCCCTGCATTGTCAGGAGGCCAGGCCTACTGGGTGGTCTAAATTTAAGAAAAAGAGAAAAACAAAAATCCTAAGAACTTGAGACAGACAGACAGACAACCCTAAGAACTACCCCGTGGGTATCATATTAGAAGGGATACCCAAGACAGGTAGGGGTGACTTAGGGTCTAGTCTAGGGAAAATGGGCAGAATTGAAAAAGATTTCCAGATACACCTCAAATTTCAACTTTATTAATAGTTTGAGATTTCCATAAAGAATATGACTATTAATATAATACTGTTTCCATCTGAGAAAAACAAACAAACTGAACTGCTAAATAAGCAAAGAGGAAATTCAAAAGAGAAAAACAGGACCCCAAGACCTTGGACAGTGTTTACAGAACCATCCACAAGAGCATGCCCAGCTCCCAGAGCCCCAGCTTCAGGGAGTGCAACTGACCTTTATTCTACTCCCTAAATGCTCCAAGACTGCACCTCTCCCTTTCTGTTTATTTTTCTCCCCTGATTCCCAGCAAGGAAGCTCAAAGGTGTTGAGTGCTCAGTGAAGGGGAAGGAATGCAGATTCTTTTGACATTAGTTCTTTGTCTCAAGGCAGATCAGGGGGAACAGTGTGGGATTAAGGTAGGGGACTTCCCCAGAAGCCACTATGAAAAGCAGGTACTCAGCAAGTCAATGTAGGCTAGATAGTCTGGAAGTCCTGCCAGGGGAGAGGTCATACCATCAGAAAAGTGCATAGCTGACAGTAAAAGAAGGGTGGCTTCTAAAAGACAGGCCGGAAGTCTAAGTTCCAAGCCCCAAGCTAGAGAGTCAAGAAGGGAATGAAGATGATGTGCATGGATTTTTTTCAAACAGACTCTTCCTCCTGGAGGGCCTGCTCCATCCTCTGCTCTTCCATTCAGCAGGCCTGAATCCCCTGAGAAGTCAAGCTGAAGAAGCAGCTGAGAAAGGAAACCACCTGAACAGAACTGAGCCATACAATTCCAGAGTGGATCTTGCCTCTGAAATTAGTGTGGGGCTTTCTTGACTCTCTAACCAGATAAATCCCCACAGGAAGTTCAGACTGGTTTTCTGCTTGTCTTTCCTCCTCAACCTTACTCCCACCCCCATGTTACTCCACCTTCACCTTCCTTCCCCTTCACCTCAGCCAAGCAAATGAGAGGGAGACACCTTAGCCAAAGGGAAGTCCAAGTCTCTGGGGCTCAGATGCATTAAAACAACATTTAAAATGATGTATAGTTTCCATATTATGAAAAAATTATTAACACTTAGAGATTTTTATGAGATGGACTGTCCAGAGACACGAACGCCCTAAGCAGAGGAGAGGAAGTAACGCCTAACACTAAGGGCTGTCCTCTCTTTGCAGCACTAAAAGAGCTGATGTAAGCGCCAGAGAAGAGAAACCTGGACTGCTATTAAAGAAGCACATGTCTGTCGCTAAGACACTGAAGTCAGCAAGGCCTAGGGTCTCAGCCCATCACTGCCCAACTACAGAGCCCAAATAAATATCTTCTTCTCTCCAGACAGCAGCCTGCATGACTCAGACACAGACTTCAGGATAACTTGGGCTTTCTGTCTGTGGTTACAAAAAAAAGGAGACAAATGTCTTTTTGTCTTATCATTGAAAAAGCAAATACCAGATACATCTAGAATCCCAGATTTTTTAAAAAAGGATAAGTCTAAAACTACAGAGTTACTATAGCAAAAATTCAAGATAAAACCTCGATATTCAATAAAGTCAGTTGAAAGACCCCAGCCCAACAACGTCAGGCCTAGTTGCAAAACCACCGAGGCATGTCACAAACCTACGCAGGCACCAGAGGTGTTATTCAAATAATTAGTTAGGTGTAACCGGTTGAAAAAGGACAGAGAACCAGGTCCCAAGGCATGCCTGAATAAGCAGAAACAAGAGGACCAGAGTGCAAATATGTAGCTTTTATGTGGTTCTTTTTCAGTAGCATACAGTGAAAAACAACTTTGCCCTTTAGGTAATCTATATGCTGGGTTTAAAATTAATAAGAAACCTATTGTTTACCGCGCGTGAAAACTGCCCCTTTACCCTATAAAAATTTCTGTATCCCCAAGCCCGGGGTGCCAGCTCACCAAAGCTCCGGCTGAGGTTCTGCTGGGCACCCGCAGGCGCCTGTGTCCCAATAAACAAACCTCTTGCGCTTTTGCAGCCAGTGTTTCGTGTGATTCTCCTTGGACAGGGAAACGGGGGTCTTTCACAGTTAAATAAGAGAAATTAATTCCTAGGACACAGTGAAGCCAGATAATCTTAAAAGTCTATTAGACCGACTGAGATGACTGTCAATACAGAGAAATGTTCACAAATAATCCTAAGTGAAAAACAGGATACAGAATGTCATACACCAAATAAAATACAAATACTACACTTAGAAAGAGTAACATGATTTAAGATTACCATAACTTTTAAAAGTTGGGATAGAATGATTATTTTTTAAATGAATAAATCAAGTCAGTCTAGCATTCTCAGGCTGCCTCCAATTACAAAAGAGTCTATCACCATCTCTATGCCCCTAGTCATCTGCACTCTTCTGCATTATTCTTCTCGAGCAGCAATAGCGGCCTCAACTTAAGATGCTTTGTTAAATGCTTATTAACCATTATAAATCAAAAGTCAACTAAGTAACACTCAATCTGTAGGTCAATTAAATTTCTCAGAAAAATTTAACAACTAGAATAGGTGTTTGAGAAGATTTAAATGCCCTATAAGAAGGCAGAAATACCCTCTCCAAAATAATTTCTCTGCCTCAAGGAGTTTGTTAGACCAGAAATTTAATTCCATCTTCCAACCTAGAGTGATAAAGAAAGGCAATTAAAAAAAGAATGTGAACTCTGGACAGCCTACTTGAGTTTGAACCCTGACTCTTACCACTTATTAGTATGTGGAAGTGGGCAAATTATTTACTTTTTATTTATTTCCCCTTAATCTTTTGATCTGTAAAATGAGAATAACAACCCACATAAAGTTAGTTTGAGAATTAAATGACATTGCTTAGAAAGAGCTTAGAACAGTGTCTAGCACATAGTAAATGCTCAAACATTAATTACTATTATTTATCACTATTTCTTTTATTTTAACACAATATCTGTTCCCCATCCCACCAGTCCAGTAATCTTTTTCAAAGTATAATAACCAGAATAAATGGAAGACTGTACTCTCGTAACATTATTAATCAATAGCCACATTAGTTACATTGAGAATATAAATCCAAATACAGCATTGTAATTCTAAGACAATTTACAAAATTTAACAAGTATAAACACTTAATAATAATTTCTGCTGAACTCGATAAAGACCCACCTTGATGGCATAATAAAACAAAATTGTTTTTGTACTATTAAACTATTTCTTAAGTTTGATGTAGAGGAAAACATCTATAAATGTTTTGCTCAAAATACTACTAGACCAAAAATATTCTCTTCAAATCCTGAGAACTTCTAAGCATTTAAATTTACAAACATCTTTAAATTTCAACTATGCACTCAATTTTACTTTAGAAACCATATGCACATTTCTGGAAAGTAAAACTTGCCTTAAGAATCCATGATATTAAAAAAAAAATCCATGAATCCACAATATTGATTTTTTTCAACAATCTCTAAAAACACTGTAATAATCTCTTAAGTAAAAATCTTTTGTAAAATTTTAAGTATCATGGAAGTTTTATACATTTTGCTTTTAAGAAAACAAAAATAGTTAAAATTATTGATGTAGGAAAATTTAGGTGCTGAAAGATCTGTAAAATCCCTTTTAACTTAAGAAAGTCATTTATATAAAAACACTCACCTCTCTACTGATGAAACCTTGGGCCAGGAATGCCTTCCTCATTCAAACCCACCACCCCTCAGTCAATCTTAAGCCCCTTTGCCTCCCCACCTCTCCTTTACTACTGTCAAAAGTCCCATCTTCCTCTATCCTGCCACAGTAAAATACTAAGATAGAAGTTATATATAATCAACTTGGGCTCAAAGTTAGAAATTATTATATTCCCCCATGTACGTGATAGGTAGAATTGTAGCATGGTCCCAGGTGTATAAGCACCTTCTCCCAGTTGAATTCAAGTTACTGTGGTGAAGTAACCCTTATCTAGTTACTGTGGTAAAGGAGCTTTGCAGATGCAATTAAGGTCCCAAATTATCTGATCTTAAACAAAGGATATTATCCAAGTAGGCTTGTCCTAATCACATAAATCCTTTAAATCTAAATCCAGAGGTAAGAGAAGTTAGAGATATTTGAAGCTCGAGAAGGACTGGATAAAGGGAGATTCTCCATAGCCAGTTGGGAAATGGAAGAGGCCGTGTGCCCAGGAATATGGGCAGCAGCTGACTGCCAGCAAGGAGATAGGGACCCACAGCCCTATTACCTCCAAATAACTGAATTCTGCCAACAATCTGAATGAGGCTGACTGTTTTCTTCCCCAGGACCTTTAGAAAAGAAAGCCCAATCAACATTTGGATTTCAGCTTTGTAATACCCAGAGCAGAGAACCAACCAGTCATATTATGTTAGAACTTCTGATCTACAGAACCATGAGCTAATAAATGTGTTACCAAAGAAAGCCTAAATAAACCCTCTAGCTTCACTTGCTATTTATTGACTTGAAAATTACTAATTTTGGAGGTCACAGAGTTAGGTATAAATTATTAGTCTTCCCCTAGCTTTGTTGTAGATAATATCTCTGGCATGTGGGTTATGATGATAACATTGCCTACATTTCTCTTTAGGGAACTGAAGACCACTTTTGCTGAAAGCACTAACTCTTCACTTGGGCCTACAGATGTCCCATGGGTGACTGAATGTTGGCATCTCTATCTTCATATTATGTCTACCTCCTTTGTTTCATTAACTTTTGGGTCAGATTCTAATCAGCTCCACAAGTAAACCTGTTAAACATTCGAGAAATGTTTTGTTCCAAACTATAATATAGGATTAATATGACAAGACCTACCTGCCTAGTTTCTCCCTATATAAGCTAAAGACACCTGCCAGCTGCCACGCCCAGACACACCAGTTCATGGAATGAGTGAAAGAAGGTAGCACGCAAGTTCCTGGATGATCACTACCTAGTCCCAGAGAAGACATGAATATTCCTCCCCTTTATTAGTCTCTCCCTCACCATTCCTATCCTATATCTATAATCTTCAACCCGCTGCTAGAGTCCAGAAGCCGATTTGTGAGCAAAACTCCCTCTTCCTCATTTTTTGGCCACTGAATAAAGCTTTTCTTTTCTCCCCAACATTCCATTCTCAGACAGTGGTTTTTCTGTGGGTTGACCTTCTCACCCTATGAGTTATTTAAGATACTTAATTTGTGGTAATTCATAACAGCAACAACAGAAAGCTAATATATATCTGCCATTCTCTTTTTCTGAAAGATTTTTGGAAGGGAGGGAACAGGATATAATACTTTGAAATATCTTTAAGCATACTTCTGGGGCCATAACAGAAACAACAATACCATAAACACTTGCTGACTGAACTGAACTGAAATATAACAGAAAGGCTGAGCAAGGAACACAGATGAGGGTCACCTCTAGAAAAATTCCAGGCAGTTCTCAAGGAAGTACTGTGCTAATGGCTGTGGATCAGGGAATTAGAGCAAGACAAAAATTTAAGACTTGTTGCCAGAGACAGAAGCCAAGTTGTTTTCCTTCTTCGTGGAATGGATGCTGAGGGTGGAAGCAGTAATTGGTTACTACATTTCTTTAAACACCAGCTGGGAAGAGGAGAGTCAAGAAAAAAAAAAAAGAATTCACTATGCCAGGAAATGTCCTGCTCTTTCCAGCCTCTCCAGAGGGTGCTGCTAAGACAAAGAAAGTCCTCAGGGAGTACTTTGGAGGCCCTTCCTTTCAGTGAGTGTTCTAAGGCCACCAGAATTGTAATTTCCACTTCTTTGGGCTATTGGAATTTCCAGTATCCTGAAGTCATTTGGTCATTCTCTGAAGCTTGCTATGGTGAGAGTTGACCAATGCTACTTTGGGGTCAAAAGAATCATTCCTCCAAAATGTACTGACTACGTTTCTTGGTCCTGGCATAACTGAATATCAAAACAATAGGCATATTGGGAGAAAGTATTCACCATATATCTCAGAAAAGACTTCAATAAAGAATATGCACAAGTGGAGCACGCCTGGAATCCCAGTTATATTAACTCAAATGTCCACCAATAAATGTTTGTACAAGATGTCAGATTTACTTAAGTCACATAAAGACTTTTTCACACACCAAAAAAGTCTCAAAAAGACTTTTCTACAAAGGAACTTAGAGGGACACTAAAGAATATTCTGTGTGATTTCATTTATATTATGTTTGAAAAGACAAAGGATGTTTCAAGAGGCCACCCTGTCTCTGCTCTGGTATCATAACGCAGAAATTAAAAATTTCCTAAATGAGGGAAACCTTATACGTTATCAATGCATTTCTATGTTCCTCCATGTAGGCAACGCGCTCTGCACCTCAGACACTCAGCCAATGTAGTAGGATGAACCAAGGGGAGACCCGCTACTTTTCAAAGACACTCAGGTTCTAAGTCATGCGCCCCGCTCGAAATGTGACCTCGATGGGGATGGGCGGTCCTTGTCCTCAATCTGTAACAACCACTCATCTCCTCTTCTCGCCTCACAATACAAGGAGGATGGCGAATCTAATCAAAGCCCGAAGCGATAAAACATAGGGGGGTGGGGTGGGGTGGGGGGAAAATACTCATTTACACCACCAACCAGCATCTACTTCAACCAGCATTTACTTCAGCCGGCACCATCCCAGCCCGACACTGCGCAGGCGCCCGGGCACACGCTCCGCCCCGCCGGCCGTGCGCACGCGCAGAGTAGGAGAGTGCCAGCGTACCTGCGCAAAGCCAGAGGTGGATACCTTTTTCTTTTTACTGGCTCCATAGCCCCCTCCGCTGCTGCCGTTGTAGGAAGGGCTAGCTGGCCTTTTCTTGCTGTTCCGGGCTATCCCGGGGGTGGAAGTGGCTGCCACAATTGGAATTTGAGCCGCCATCCTACCCAGTCTTTCTCCTGCTCCCCCCTCCTCCTTTCCCGGGGCTGGCTCTGGAACTTCCGGCTTGTTATTACTTCCGTCTTGATGCTTGAAAACCTGGTCTGGACTCCACAGCTTTCGCTGACTTCTCTCGGTTGAGTCTAAAAGGCGGAGCTCGGAACAGTTTATTCGATCGGGCGGGAAGGTGTCAGCCAGGCGCGCCCTGGGCGTTGGCGCACGTGCCTGGAAATCCCCAGTGAACATCTGGTCTTTTTAAATAACCAGGCTTTTAGAATTAATGATCCTGTTGCCTTTTCTCACGCTAAGTCAGAAGATTGGTCACTTTTGATGTTTGTAAGAACGAAGGTAGTTTAGGGCTGAGGGTGTAGCCAGTGGTAGAGTGCTTGCCTAGAAGGCATGAGGCCCTTAGTTCAATCCTCAGTACCAGGAAAATAAAAATAAAAGACAATATAGTCCATTATTAGTGGACTAGGCAGATTGCCAAGCTATTAGCTTCCCCTTGGTCTCTGCCTTTCCATGCTGGAAAAGTATTTCAATAGTACCCAAATGAACTTGAAAGCTAGAGTGTTTCTTAACCTTTTAAGGATTAGAGACCTGTTTGAGCATACTACCCTTCCTTACTTTTCTTTATTCCTCCTTAATACAGATTTCAGGGAGGTCACAGATCTGCTAAAGCCTATTTACTAATCTCTGCTCCACCTCATGGATATATACTTGGTTCTACTCTATACTTCAGAACCTTTAGGGTATCAAACTACATGATTTATAATGGAGTGGTTATCGTCCTTTTGGATCCAACTAGAATGCCATTTCTGAGGAGAAGGCAAGTTATGTCTTACTTGTCTGTTCACAGTCAGTAACTTACAAGTTATTGGTGCATTGAAATTATGTTTGAATGAAGTAAATAATAAATGAGTGAACTTCATGCAGTGACTAGTTGGAAACTAAAGTGACATGTGAGTCTGGATATTTGAACGAAGAATGCTATAGAATGACTTACAGGTAAAAGAGCAGTTAAGGAAACAATTTTGTTACCGGTATTTTTTTCTCTTTTGGAGAATGGAATAACCTTCCAGTATCAAAATTTTTTTCTCTTTTGGAGAATGGAATAACCTTCCAGTATCAAAATGTTCTCTGCCATATGGAATCTCCACCCCTATTCTCCCCTAAATCTTTTTTCTTTATTCCTCATCTCAAGGACTGATACCTTCAGCCAACCAGTCACCTAAGCAAACTTCTGGTATCCTATTCACCTCCCATTTTAATCCTTCCCTCAGCTCAGCTCACCTCTCCCCTACTCTAACCCTGATGAACCCATCTCTCATGTCTGCATCCTTGCAATAGTCTCCCAGTGGGAATTTGGGTCTCTATCTTTTCTTAATCCATCCCCAACCCCAGACCATCCTCCTCCCTGACTGACAGAATGGGCTTTCTAAGTCACAAATCCAATGTACCATTTATTTTATTATATTCCTTGGGTTTCTTTTACTTCGAAAATAAAAACCAAATAAATTTAGGCTTGCTATATAAGGTCCTTAATAACTTGGGCACTACCCTCATTTCTAATACTTAATGCCTTTTGCTCCAGCCAAGGAACTAACTCTGTTTCCTAGACTGTACATTGTTCTCTTAACTCATACTTTTGTTTCTACTATTTTCTCTCCTAGGAATGCTTAGCTGCTTGCCTCATTACCATCTGTTTTGTCTCAGTTCAAATTCTGCTTCCAATGAGAAGCTTTCTGCCATCTAAAGCACCTTCCTTCTCCTCTCCTTCTTATCTCTATTTTGTCCACATGTCTGAGGACATTGAGCACAGGGTGCTTTGCTAGGCTCCTTCTTGTAATGTTTATTGAGTTCAAATGCTAATTTCTTTCTTTTAAGGAGTCAGACAAGTGGATTCAAAACCATTTGGCTTCATGTTACTAAAGTCAGTCCTGCTTTTAAAAGATTGGTTTCTTTTTGAAATTCTCCCCTTTATATCTGAAACACTACCATCTACTCCCCAAACACTGGTTACCTCTTTGATAGTCATCTTCTTTTAGCATATGGTTTCTAATGCTATTACAGGCTTCTCAAAATATATATTGCATAATCATGTCCTTACATATTTTAAAAGTTTCCCAGGTGTTCTCATGAGAAGCCCTCTTTGGAACCAGGCTCTTCCTGCTCAATCTTTACACATGAGAGTTTCCTGATGTCCAAGACACCCTGTCCTTCTTATTCTTTATTCTCCTCAGACATTTACTAACTCTTGGAGTTTTCCGTGTGCAGCTCTTTCCTGATTCATTCTCCAAAGATACATTTCCAGATATAAAATTTCCCACCCATATAATAGATGTATATGCTTACAGGCATTTTGTACTCAGCATGACAAAACAGAACTCATCATCCTTTCTTCTCTTCTTCAGTGTTTCCTATGTCAGTAAATTCCACAATTATCTACTAGTTGTTCAAACTAAAAACTGGGAGTCATACTTGATTCTTCATTTTCATATCCCTCCACACCATAACCTTGTTCTGGCCACCATAATCTGTCTCTCTTGGATTGCACATTGCCTTATGAGTTGTTTCCCTTCTTCCACTGTGATCCAGGTGATCTCTTTGAAGATACTCCAGTTTTCAGATCATGTCCCCCTGCTTGAAACACTTCAGTGGCTTAATACAGACCCTAGAATGAATCCCAATGTCCACAACATGGTTTTAAAGGCCTTCAGAGACTTGCCATCTCTCCAGCCTTGCCTTTGCCCTAAGTCTCTGCACTCCAGCTCAGTTTTCACTTTTGTCAGTTCCAACAGCTAGCTGTGCACCTTCATCACTCAGGGTCTAGAGACTCATTGCTCCAACATGGAAGCTCCTTTTCTCCCAACACCATCCTCCTGTAGTCTCATCAATTTCCACTTACCCTTTCTGTCTTGGTTGACATGCAATGTTTATATCCTTTTAAAATCCCTTTTGTTCAGTTCCATGTTCCCATTAGTCACAGTTATCCAGTATTCCTTGATTGCCTTTTATATACTAATTACTGAGGACGAAGATAATGGACTGTTCTTAGTTCCTGCTTTCTGCAGCCTCCAATCTAGTAGGGAAAGAAAGGCATTTATTTGTCTTCTTTGCTGGATATAAACTCCCTGTGGACAGTTGCCACAGTCATCAAGGATTGAGTGGCAGAGCACCAAGAGATGGTAGCAGGAAAGAGCATGAGAGAAATGCTGGAGGACATCCATGCAAGGGAGGAAAGGCTTTGAGCTGGCAAGAAACCTGATCCACATCTACCGTGGCAGCTCTAATCACTGCCCAGTGTTGACACAAAAGGGAACTCCATACATCTTGAGGCATTTGTAATTCACGTGTTTCCATATGCATTGCTATAGATTAATTAGTACTGGTGACCCATATTTTGCTAGCTAGTGTATTGAGACAGGACCAAAGCCTCCTCCAAATTCCTTCCCAAGTTATGCCTGAGAACTTGAAAGGTATGTCTCACCTCTGCAGCAGCATGAGCCCTTTTGTGTACTTTCTCTTCAGCAAGCACCTGAGTCCTTCACCAGTCCAGTGCTTCCTTTGCCAAAGTTTGCTAGAGCCCCCTTAGGATGCGGGTGACATGACTGAGGTGCATCAGTTACGCAGTCTCAGCCAAAGTCTTGATCTCAGTTAAGACTTAAGGATTATACATGAATAATGTGCTTGTTAAGCTACCCAGTATCATCTGAGACATAGAGTGCCTAGTTTATTGTTTCTCAAGAATCTCAGGAAATAGGGTGGATATTTGGGATCATGGGGCTGCTGGATAGAAAGCACACTGTGCATGTTCTCGGGAATAATATGCATAAAGTATACTAGTAACTGCTCACCATATAAAAAATGGCTGCTCCAGTTGATATGGGACTTCTTGATTATGGCAAAAAACTTTAAAGCTCAGTCAGGACCCTCTAAACCCCCAACTGCAAGAGGTAGCACATTGTGTATTGCATATTCTAAACTATGGGATAAGCAACCAAAGACAAACCCACTGCAACAAGAAGCTAATGGAGTCCCTCAGAAGTCGGTCATAGCCTTCTCAGGGGTGTGAGAGTGGTGCTTGTTGGGGGGATACCTCTCTGAAGAATCTTGAAATAGTCTGTGTTTTCTCCATCACAGACAAAAGTATATGTGAGGTAAATACCTGTGGATCACAGGCTTACTTAGGCAGAGGTAGTCTTCATTGTTTTCAGAGCACTGCAGGCCCTCTGTGACAGTCTGCTGAGTTCCTCTTTGGTTAAACAATCTGTATTTAGAAAGAGAGAGATGGGGAGAGTGAGGGCTATGGACAGGTCTTTGCTCATTTAGTTACTTGCTTTTTTCTCACCTGACAGATACATGGAAGTATTTAAAGGCAGGAAAGAAAGATGGATTGAAAATAGGCCTGACCTTAACATTTGCTTGGTCTAGGGCAAGATTATAAATAGGGGCCTTGATATTTTAAAGCCTTGATATTTAAATGTACAAATCAAGCTAATAAACTATAAACTGAAATGTGGTCTACTCTTCTAGCTTGGCAAACATACCTTCATAGGTCAGAAGGCCAGAGTTTGATTAAAAATGCTCAAATTCCTTGGAGTTATGTTCTGGATATTGTACTATAGTCAATAGCTATTCTGGCCCCAGTCTCTCTCTCTTCATCCCTTGTTCCTCAGGGAATCATGAGAGGTCTTGTGTTCACACACATGGAAATCCAACCCACATGTTCAAGCTTCATTCATTTTCTCCTCCAGCCCTACAAACAGCCTCCTGGTGACCACCTCTCATGTCTTTGGGCAAGCACCTCAAACCCAGAACAAGGAACTTAAAGTCCCTGAAGGGGATACAGAACCATTTGGGCACAAGATTCTGAGGTTCTCAGTACCTGGAGCACATTCTCAAAGCAGGACCCTGGGCCCATGTGGACACTCTATCCTGTCTCCAGACTCCTTGCAGAAGGGCACATCCAGTAGGGAGCCCTCTCGCCCAAGCCGGAGTGTATATGGCCTTTAGCCTGTGCTGGAGTCCTAAGAAGGCCCCGATAAGGAGCTTGAGTGAGGGTCAAGGAACTCCATCTTTCCTTTCAGCTGAGCTGGGAGAGGGAAATACAGATCCAGAAAGAGATGCATTTTTAATTGAGAGGCCAGGGAGTTGATATGGTCTCTAAGTTGAAGTCTTGACTTTTGCAGGGACAGGGAAGGGGAGGATGCAGCATCGCCTGCTAGGTGGAGGGAAGGTGGCAGAGACTTGGGAAGGGTCAGAGGCAAGATTTGGAAAAACCACCCTTTAACAGTATCATGAGAGAAGGCTGAGAAGGGACCTATGAAAAACTTCCTGGCAGTGCCTAGTGGATGTTCACATGGGCATATTGGGCACAGCTCAACTCCAGAGTGCCCTTTACAGCAACTGCAATGCAAATGGCAACCTCTGGAGTCAAGCCCTGTGTCTCTTGCACACCTAGGCTCATGCAATCTTCTCTCTGAATTTTGGCCTCAACAGGTAATATTGTTTTGCAAAGTCTGAATGAGGGAAAATAGTTTTATGGGCCCCTTTGCTTAATGGAATTACTTCCTAAATCCATGTGTGTAAAGTAAACACCAATTTAGCACTACACATATAGCCCAAAAATGCTGACAAAGGACTTCCCAAATAGTGAGGTGCTTACTTTTCATTGTGAGAGGCAGGATCATGCATCCAGGGTGGCATTTTCCCCACCCTTGGTACCCACCCCTGTGAATCCCACTCTGGGCACTGATCCTTTCCTCTTCTCTTACCCAAGGTCCCACCCATTACTTAAAATGAATTATTATTTTAACACTCTTTGTGCATACCATAGAGAAAGAAAACAATTCTAATTACTATAATTCTTCCATCTCTGAGATTTTCTCCCTTTTTTGCTCTCCTAAAACCTCAAATTTGCTAATCCCCAGGCTGTGACAATACTTGCCTTCTTAAATTGTCAGCCTGCTTCCTTCATTTCCCCCAGTTTCATTTCCCTAACTGTGCTACTGTTGTTTGTTTTTGTTTGCTGTTATTCACACATGACAGTTTGTTTCTGTCAACTACACATGTACATTGATACAGTTCTAGAGAAGGCCAGTTGGGGTCAGTTGGTTATGGAACTAAACAGACATGATATGGAGGCTCAGAGATGTTCCTTTTCTAAGCTCATAAAAAATCCTCCAAAGATTCTGAGAGACTGAGGCCTCTTCCAGGGTAACCCTTACTCAATACTCACAAGATGTTACTGCTCTTGCTCCAAAGTAGGTGAGCCAACCAGTCCAGCTCTCAGAATGTGTTCCAACCCTGGGGACAAGGGACAGAGCCAGCAGAGGGTGTGGCTGAGGGAGGGAGATCCATTCTGGGCAAAGAACGGTGGGAAGACTGGCTGTCAGCAGTTTTCTTCCCAGGCACAGCCCTGGAGAGAACCCAGAAGTTGGTGGGATAAAGAAGTTCCCATCCCCTGCCTTGTCCAAGGAAGCCAGACATTGTTTGGAAAGCAAGAAACGGAACACACTTACAGATTTTTAGAATTTCTTTTTAAATCTGTAAAGACTCAAACTACACAGGATACCCTATGTCCTATCCCTTTATCTTTCCTTTTTAACTCTCACATTGGGGCACTAGAATGTTGAATGGGTTCTGATCAAGTCCAGCTGTCCTCTCTCCATCCCAGTTCTTTCAGGGCTCTTGGAGAACTAAATTCCACTCCTAGCCTGGCTCAACTCCTGCCTTGGCTCTTTTGATCCCACTTCCTGGACTTGTGTGGCTAGTGCCTCTGGCCTTTTGCCTTACTCCACATCTACTTTCACAACTCCCTAGCTCTGCTGTAGAGCTCTTTCTGAAATGTTCTGCTTGGTTACCCTCCTGCTTGCGCTAAGGATCTGAACTTTTTGCAAAGATTGGAAATTGTCAGCATGAACTAAAAGTTTTTGGACTATGCTGTAATACAAAGAAGTTCCTGTGAGAAGCTGAATAAAGGGTTCCCCATAGGAAATGATCCAGCACCAATATAACTGTTTGTATTCTTGTATTGTAACTCTTGTAACTCTTTTTGGCTTCAGTTTCCTTGGAAATAATTAATTTTGTTTACCTGTGTTGTCAGGGATTTGTGGGGGATAGGAGGTGGTGCTGGGGATTAAATCCAAAGGTACTTTACCACTTAGCTATGTCTCCAGTCCTTCTTGTTTTTTATTTTGAGACAGGGTCTCACTAAATTGTGGAAACTGGCCTCAAACTTGGGATCCTCCTGCCTCAGCCTCCTGAGTTACGGAGATTACAAGCATGTACCACCATACCCAGTTAGAAACTTTCTTTTTTTAAAAAAAAACACTTTTATTAAAGCATAACTCACATACAGAAAAGCACACATATCATAAGTGGACAACCAGATGAATTTTTACAAAGTAAACATAGTTGATGAACCAGTAAGGGATAGAATGTTATTAGTACCTTAAAGTCCCTCCTTTATGCCCATTGCCATTCCCAAAAGACAACCACACCACAAGGTATCACTCTTGTGCTTATAACACCAGAGATTAATTATGAACACTATAGAAAGGCAATCATACACACATCGTACTAATGCATATTACCTTCTCTGATGAGATCCATCTGTGTGGCATGTGGCAGTACTTCATGTCATTGCTGTACAATTTTCCATTGCTAGAATATCCTACAATGTTCATGTTCTTCTGCTGGACATTGAGGTACTTTCAGCATCTTTGTTTCTTTTGAATCAATCTGCTTTGAACATTTTGCACACATATATTCTAGTGTGCATAGTGATACATGTCTGTTGGATTATACCAAGAATGGAATTTCTTGGTGTCAGACTTTAGTGGACAGTATGTCCAACAGTTTTAATAAGTGATTGTACCCACAGCAAATGAAAATTCCAATTATTCCACATGATCAGGACATTTTCACTGAAATTTATGATGAATAACTATTTTTGCCACATAAATGCACCTAGAAAGGAAAGAGGCAGTGGAGGATTGTAGAAATCACTCAAGTGAAACTTCAAGTGAAGCATGTTATTGTTCTGGACGATGAAATCTTCATCTCTAAATCAGTGATGATTTACAAGACTATGTTTGTCTGTAAAAGTCACTCATTTTGTGATTTTCCTGCTTCTTCATGCTTCTTTCATCTCATATTTCTGGCGTCTCCCTGTGCCAGCCCCAGGATCAGCTCTTGTAAGACATTAAACAACTGATGTGTTCATGTGTGCCAAGGTAGCAGTGCTTCAAGTGCAGTGATGGAATTGGTCCAAGGACACTGATCAGCTGAAGGGCTTAGGAAGAGAGGGTGGGAAGTGAACAAGAAGAATTTGCAATAAGTGTTCTTGGCCTTGGAGTGGTGTTATTTTGTTCCAAGCAGCAAAGCAGAACTGGAGCATGGTCAGAGTTTGAAAAGAGCCTCTGACAGAGGTATGCTTCAGTCACCAGGGTGAATAGACTCATACCTACTCCTCCATGCATGGGCCCGACAGGTGGGACCTGCCAGTCTGTGTCCTGCAGTGCTCTCCCAAAAGAAAGTTTGAGCTAGGCCATTGGGTGGGGGGAGCTTGTGGCCTGTGCTCAGACCCTTGCTGCAAGGGAGACTTAGAGAATGTGGACATTTTCAGCTTTTGTACAAGGAAGGGTCTCCGAGCCCCAAAAGGTGTTTAATAAGACCATTAGGATTGTGGCTAGTCATGATAATAAAAGTAAAGCAATTGCCAGTTGTTTAACCTTCCTGGGTTAAAAAAAAAAAAAAAGAGTATCTGAACATTTTCTTCACTGTAATTATTTTATTTTATTTTTACTTTTATTTGCATTTATTTTATGCTGAATTTATTCTCATGCCATACGTTCTTGTTTCTTTAGTTTCTTTTGGGATATCTTTTTCTTCTGTGCAACCTCCTCTTCTGGTTTAGGAACAATTTGTTCCTTCTCCATGAGAATCATCTCAGTTTGCAGGGGGAACTCGTGTGTATGATTTAATCCAACCATGTGCTCTGCAAGTTCGGTGGTGCATCTTGGGTGCTTTGTTCACCTGGATATGTCCAAGCATGTGCAGCAAAAATTCAGGACTCTTTTTGGACCACCATCCCTGTATTCAGCCCCACTGTTAGGCCCGGGTACACCTCCCAACTCCACCATTGTAACACCGAATGGCACACATTGCTTCTTTAAAGTGATATCTTTCAGGTACTTGGTGGCATGCATATCCTTGATGGCCTGTGCAGTTTCATGGGTATTCTTAAAGTGAACATGAAGATTTGAAATTTTTGTTTTGCATGATTTTATGGGGTTTTCAGGTCAAGAGAGTAGCAGATGATTTTCACAGATCACCTCAGGCCACTTATGGGAAGAGACCATTTTAATTATTTAAAAAAATTTGTTGTTGTTGTTGTCAATGAACATTTATTTTTATTTATTTGTATGCGGTGCTGAGAATTGAACTCAGTGCCTCATACATGCCAGGCAAGTGCTCTACCCTGAGCCACAACCCCAGCACCCCCCACACATTTTAATTATTTTATTTCTCGTTGTTTTCTATAATTACAACTCCCAAGAGCCACATCTTAGACCTATTCCACTCTCAAAATGTATAACTGTCAAAAGTCCAGAAGTGGCACAGCTTCCCAAAACTGTGCATCATATGCCAGAGGACTTGCCAAACCAAATGGTTGCCCAACAAGCCACTTTAATTTTTCAGTATTTGAAGCAACCACTCAACAGGGCATGTTTTGTTCCCAGACCTGGAACATAATGCCTCGTGATTCCTCAAAGATCTGAATGATTGCACTCTGCTTCAAGCAAATACCTGATCCCGTACTCAATTCTGAGAGCAGTAAAATTCTGCTTCCTCTCATCTTCCCAGAAGCACAGCTGCTCATTAACAGATGCGCAGTGATCACAAGCACACCCAGGTGATCCTCCTTAGTCTCTGGCCCTCCTGGCCTCCTGGAGCTGGCCAGACCAGCTGGCTTTTGTATGGCTGAGCCCTCCTCTTGGGGCCAATTGTGGGCAGACCATTTAACAGTCACATCTGCTCTGCCTTTCTCCATCTTCTCTCTTCCATGTGGTGCTTCCTCCTGAAAAATTGCCTCATTCTTTCATGAAAACTCTTTGCTTGCCTCCCTTATGCCCTGCTAGAGGGGCAGGCCATCCAGTCAGTCTGAGAGGACTCTGCAGAGAATGTGACTTCAATTACCTTCTGAGTAGAAGCCCCACTGCCCCTGCAAAGTCCTGGGGAGGCACTGTGGCATTGCACCCTGTGCCCTCTTAAAAAGCACATGTTCCCCAAGGAGGTCAAGTGTTGAGTTACCAAGCAATGGGGACCTGCTGTGGGTTATTTCCCCCTGAACCTGGAGGAGGCTTTGGGATTGGGTAGAGCATCTAAAGTTCAGCAAAGAGAGCAGAGCAATAAGGAGGGAACTCATGAGCACATCTCATCCAAGGTGTTTGTGTCCCCTGCTCCCTCCTCCAGCTAACCACCATGCCCCACCTTTGCCACACCTGAGAGGAGGAGGTGCAGCCCAAGCTGGAATCCCATCAGTGTGCTCAGAGGTTTGGTCCAGCTACCACCTAGTAAGTATTGGACCATATCTCCAGCCTAATTTCCAGCCTCTCCTTAAGCACCTAGGTGACCCAGGTCCTCAAATCCCAACCCTTACATCTCCCTGCTGCATCTACAAAGGATTATATTGCTCCTGCCACCATTCAACATGCATATAACAAAACTAAATGCTGGAATAGCCCTTTATAGTTTATAAGCATTTTCATGTGTATACTTACTCCACTTAATCTTCACAAAAGGTCTGCCAGTGAGTTGCTATTATTCTTATCCCAAACTTGGCAAACTGAGGTTACAAGAGGTTAAGGGATGTTTTAAAGTAACACAGCTACACAGTGGCCAAGGTCACTTGCATAAGCAATGTATCTGATGTCCAGTCATATGCAGGAGAACATCAGAGGCATTCCTAGAGAACCCAGCCCTGTTTCTTGGTGTCAGCCCTGAGCCAATCAAATCTTTGGTCTTTTCTTCTTGCTTATTGCACTGGTCAGAATCTTCAGTGCAATGCAGAATAGAATAGAAGCAATGAGAACAGACATCCTTATCACAATCCTCAGCCTCCTGAGCCACTGGAAATATAGGCGTGTGCCACTGTGCCTGGCTCGTACTCTTGATCTGACAGGAAAAGATTCATCTTTGACCATTAAGTATGATATTAGCTGGGGAGTTTTTAAATGTGCTTCTGTAGTTTGGATCCAGGGTGTCCCCCAAAGGTCCAAGTGTTAAAGGCTTGGGAGATGGTAGAAAGAAATTAGATCATTGAGTACAGGTCCTTATGGGGAATTTGGGGACCCTCATGCCTTTCCTCCTCTCATGCACTCTCTCTCTCCATATTTATATAAATATATATTCCTCTTTGTGTGGTTTCCTCCATCATATGCTCCCCTCCATGATGTGCTGCCTCTCTACAGGCCCCCAAAGCAACAAGACAATCAACCATGAACTGAAACCTGCAAAACTATGAATCAAATTAAAATTTTTCTTCTTACAATTTTATCCATGTATTTTGTCACAGTAATGGAAAGCTGACTAACACATGCCCTTTACCAAGTTGAGGAAGTTCCCTTTACTCCTAGTTTGTTGAGAGTTCATAATCAGGAATGGAGATTGGATTTCATCAGATGTCTTTTCTGCATCTATTAAGGACATCATATACCTTTTCTTGTCCATTAATAACAGAGTGCAGTGGCACACGCCTATAATCCCAGCAATTTAGGAGGCTGAGGCAGGAGGTTTGTGAGTTCAAAGCCAGCCTCAGCAAAAGCAAAGCACTAGGCGACTCAGTGAGACCCTATGTCTAAATAAAAAATGGGGATGTGGTTCAGTGGTCGAGTGCCCCTGAGTTCAATCAATCCCCAGTATCCCCCAAAAGAAGGCAAATTAAATTAATTTTTAAATGTTAAACCAACCCTGAATTCCTGGACCAAATCTCAAGTTGGGTATGATGTGTTATTCTTTTAATATTGAATTTGATTTTATACAACTTTATTAAGAACTTTTTGCAGCTATATCCATAAGAAATATTGGTCTTTAGTTTCTTTTCTTGTCATGTGTTTGCCAGGTTTTGGTATTAGGGTAACTAATTGAGTTTAGACATATTTCCTTTTCTTCAATTACCCAGAGACTTTGCATATTATTTCTTCTCTAAGGATTTGGTTTAATTCATCAATAAAGCTATTTGTGGCTATTTCAAGGATCCTTGGTTGTTATTTAGAATAAATAATACAAATAATCCAGAAAATGTCAACAACTGACAATCCTAAGTGCTATTGTTAATTTCAACTTTCTTACCAATAGGAAACAGTGTCATTATTTTTAATTGTCCCTGCCAGCCCCAGGAAGAATGAAGCTGGTGTCTGGATGATGTTCTAGTGGCAACTTGTGAGCTGAATTCACAAAGAGCTTCTTTCTCATCTGACCCAAATATTTCAGCAACCAGTGACTTCTGAGAATGAGTACTATTTCAGATGCTGTAGGGATGTTCTTTCTCAGCCCCCTCACCTAGGACCTTCAGCTCATTTTGTTCCCACCCCTCCCTCTACACTCATAGTCTCCAGTCCTCAAGCAGAATGTTCTCTCTTCTGCATGCTTCAGATCATCTCCCTCCTTCCAGACCCAGCTGGCATTCTTCTTGACTTCCTGAGAACCTGTCAACACCACACAGACATTTCTCAGAATTTATGTCACCGTGACAACCAGACCTACACAGCTAAGCCCTTTGTTAAACCTACCTTATACTATTTTCTCATTGGTTCCTATATTTTTTTTTCAACTACAATGTAAGCTGCTTGTCTTATATTGCTTCAGACTCTAATGGGAGGTCTACTTTTTTAGGCTAGTCGTTATAGCACATTGCATAAGAATTCCAATTTCATGAAGTTGTTTATCCCGAAATAGATCCACTAGAAAGCAAATACTAGAAGAATCCCACTTTGTATATCATTTTTTTTCTCATAAGTGATTGCACATATTGTATGTCAGGTCTGTGTAACTCTTAAACATTACTTGGCTTTCTTATTGGCAAAAGGATTTCTGATTCTAAAAGTATATATCACAAAAAGTTAGTATCTCCTAATATCTAAAACATTTTCCCCCCAAATTTCAGTATGTTCTACCATGAGGTAAGAGAGAAATTTTCATGTTTATACTGTATGAGGCCCCTCTTTCCACATATGGCACTGCCATGCTTCCTCTAGTCATGTGCTTAGTCTCACTGCTTCCTCCCTGAACCCCCACTACCCCATGCTACTCTCTGTCCCAGGCCTCATATTGTTTCCTTGGTCTGGAAACCAACCAGGGTCTGTTTCAAAAAGATAAATAAATAGACAGATAATCTCTCTAAGTGAATTCAATTCATTCTCCCCACTGGGCAGAATTAATCATGCTTGAAAATCAAGCTATCAATAGTTGTTAAAAATATATGTATTTAGCAGCCAAACCCATAAAGTTTCTAAATATTACCTCTTTATTTTCCCGTTCCCTAATTTTCTGATCCTTGTTTCTCTGGGTATATATCCTGGAAAGCCTCCTTGTATCTTCTCATGGCCTTGGTGTCCTGGCTGTTTGATTTCTCTTTTTCTCCTGCCTTTCCCTGTTGCCTTTCTAGTATTTTTATTGTTGTCATGACTTGGGCTGGCTTTGCATTGGGTCACACCAGGTCTTGGTAATGAGGAAGCAATTCTCATGGGCTGAGAAAGAGGGCATGATGGAAACTCTCAGTTACAGAGCCCAACCCTAATGAGGGTGTTGGGGAAAACATCACAGTTTCCTTTCTTGCCCAGAGAAAGCCAGCTCATCCATGTGCTCCCATGCATAGTTATTCTTTCCTTACATAATCTCTGGAGGCCAGCTGTTAGCTTAAATCTGAGTTACATATAGCAAGTGCCTTGAACCCCCTGATTCTGCATGTAAAAGGGACTCAGCGCTCTCTCTCATTCTCTCTCTCTCTCTCTCTCTCTCTCTCTCTCTCTCTCACACACACACACACACACACACACACACACACACACACAAACCAGCCCTAGTTGGGTTGACACTCCATTTCTGTGGATTGTATATGTTTATATGTTTTTTTAGATCCTATTAATAGAGTAAAACCTACTCTGAGGTAAAGTCCAATAGTGCATTTAAATTTTTTTTTTTTTTTTGCAGCTCTTTGGTTTTACTGCACACTCAGGTTAAGTTTTAGTTCTTTGGGTGTCACCCTCCTATGTTGTACATACCTGAGAAGGCTCATTCAATTCTCTATCTAGAAATGCATATCTAAGATTGGAAACTCATTCCCCTGAAAAATGCTCTTCCATATCTGTTCTCTGCTCTTCTTACTCCACCTTCTGTTTTCTGCCTAAAGGTTGACCAGATAGACAGGTCAAGGGCTCTCTGGTGACCAGGTGGGTTTAAGCCCTTGGGGAACACCTACATGGGATGGGCAAGGAGAATAGGATCTAGGTATTTATTCCCCCAGCTTCCTCTGGCAAGATCACTTTGAGTGGGCTATATTCCTAAACCTAAGGTCATGGAGGCCTCCACACCTCTATATAGTTTCCTCCTAGATTCCCATGGGAGCCCTGGGGAGTTGCACTATTCCTTGTAGTCTCCCCCTACCCAGCCCACACTGTTATTTCATTAAACCCTCTGTGAATTTTCCTAACTTGAGAGTGTCATTAATTTCCTCCCAAAAGACTTTAAAGTATTGAAATCTTCATTCGGAAGTGATGACAGGTTGAAATTCCACATCACACTGGGCTATAGATGCCTTGATATAACCTTATAACAAAGGAGACCAACTCAAATGAGAGCAGGGGCAAAAAAAATCCTTTGATTTCACTTGAGGAAATTGCATCTCAAATATATCACCTATTTTATGCAAAGTTTCCATAACAACCAAAATTCAGTGTCCTGAACCAAATTCAGTGTCCTTATTAGGACTTATTAAAGTATTACGACTATAGAATTACTAGAAAATGAGTAAATACTGTCAATGTTTCTTTGTTTCATTTTTGCAGTGCTGGGGAAAGGACCCAGGGCCTCACAAATGCTAGGCAAGTGTTCTTCCAATGAGCTACATTCCCAGCCCAAAATACCACCAATGTTATTTTGAAACAAAGTTTTAATCACACCTGAAATTTGGAATCATGGGCAACCTTAAACTCTTGCTCTTTTCCAAAAAGAGTAGGAGGAAATCATGTTTTTGAGTCACTGACATAAGCAACTTCACTACTAGATTCAGCCAGTTAGTAAGTTTAATGAGACCAAAGTTCAGCCTGAGGACTGAACATGCAGAAACGCCCAGATGTTCCATCCTAAGCATATCCTGCATTCTAGGCCCTGTGCCCAACATATCACATGCATTGTCACTTTTATCCTCAGATCAGTCCTATGATGAGGCCTATAATACTCATGTCACAGGTGAGGACTGTCTTTCCTTCACTGGCTCCCATACCTCAGTAGTGCTATGGGTCCCTGGATTCCATGATGTCTGTGTACACCACAAACACAAACAGCCCCTCACTTGGAAGGAGATGTTGCAAAGCTTCCTGTGTAACACCTCCTTCTAAGACGTTCATGGGCCTTGCTATGGTCACCTCATCTGACCAAGGTCACCAAGTTTTGAATACAGGACTGCCCTATGGTAGTGGGAGTGACACATTTCCTACCCACATCATGATATGTTTTTCAGAAACCAGAATTTCCCATCTGGACAGTCTCGCGAAGGAAAAACAGTCCCTGTCAAAATGTATGATGCTTTTTCTTACATCTCACAGGGTGACATTTCACAGTCCAGGGACAAAACAGGAAGTTGGATATTAATATCTGTCATACTTACACAGAGCCTTTGGGGTAGCTCATGTCATAGACAACCATAGTGCCCCATAGCAATTTTCTATGCCCAGATGAGCTTCTTATCCTGCCCAGCTACCCTTTCTACCACAGCTTGTCCACGCACTGCCAGACCAGGATATGAAAAATGTTAATCTTTCCCCACACCCAGGAATGTGCCTGTATAAACTACAGAAGTTTCAACATAAATGTTCATTGACTGAACAGGTCACTCCTGCCTATAGTTATTTTCTTATAACTTGACCCTAAATTTTACAACAATGAATTTTGGGACACCCCTCGCAGTTGTTTTTGTGTCATCATTATTATTAGGAGCCAGGCAGTTTCAGGTGGTATTCCAGTGAAGGAAGAGCAAAATTGAAGGATTCAGCAAATCCACCATTCCCTTGTCCCACCGGGTAAAAGCCTTTAGGGGACTGTAGTGCTTTCTGCCCTTTCTTTTCCTGTCCTGAGTTCATGGCCTGCCACATGGAGCAACTTGGTCAAGCCTCTTGAGCCGGAAAGCCCGAGGGTGCTCAATCGAGCATGCCTGGGATGCTCTGTCCAATGCAGAGCACTCAGGCTCAGCTAGGCCTGGCCCTCCAGAAGTCTGAGAGCAAGACCTCAGCCCAGGAGGGACATTCACTGGGCAAAGAGAAGGAATCCTGTTCTCAGATGCTGCAGGGAAAGAGAAAATGTTCCTCGTGTTGGCATGGCTTCAGTCTTCATCATGAGCCATGATACCCTTCAGCCCTAACCCAGGTGACATTTTTGTGCCATGAGCTTGAAAAGCATTTATCTCTTGATTACCCTCCTCTTCCCCAGATATGATGTCATAATACGCATGCATACACACACAAAGAATATACTCACACATCTATATACACAAGCACTTGCACTTTCACACACTCATATATACATACATCGATAGATAATTCCATACCCTGGTATACACAGAAACACACACCCAGTAGCCATTTGTGGTGGCTCTCATTTGTCCATGCAGAATGGCATCAGTTCTGACTCGATCCTTTTCATCTACCATTTCCCTTTGACGAGAAGTTGGGAGTGCAGGGACTAGCAGCCATTGGACTAGTTTACCCAATCACATTGAGGCGCTAGTTTAACTTCTAGTTTAAGAAGCAGAATGGCCATGAGTTAGGGCATGTATGCTTGTGGTCAGGTGAGCATGTTCCTGAGGATTATGCATTTTCCTTCCTTCCTTGTAGATTCACTCAGGACAGAGATTCTTTCAGGCTTTTTGTTTTTATTTTTTTGTTGTTATTGATTATTTTTTGTCTTAAGTCCCCATCACAGAAAAGTGGTGGGTTTTTTTTTTTAATGAATGGCTGAAGGAATTAATGCATAAACAAGCTCAAAGAGGAAAGGCAACAACTGGATAATAGTGGAGATGACTACAAAAATAGATGTTTGAGAAGATGGATGATAGGTGATATGAGAAATAAGATAACTTGACAAACTATTAATTTTACTTTTTAATTTTTTTCTCTTACTAATTCAAATATGCAAAATCCCTTGATTTTTTTTCCAGCACAAAATGACTTTCTTTTTTTTTAAGTGATTAATTGTTGACTCCCAGCCCCAAATCTTCCTGGCTTGTGAAGGACTTAAGCTCTACTGATGTCCTTTCTCTGCCTAGGTTACATAGTTCTAGGCTATGTGTGTGTGTGTGTGTGTGTGTGTGTGTGTGTGTGTGTGTGTGTGTGGTAGGGGAGAACAAACTTATCCTCTGTCCCCAAATGGCCTCTTTGGTACTCAGGTTCTCTGGCCACATGTATACCAAGGCTGCCTCAGGGAGCGGGAATGTGAGTTGAGGCAGCCTGAGGCCCCAGTTCCCAAGTATGTCATGGTCTCCTGACTATGAATAGAAATGAGAAGGGCCTGCCACAGGCCACACTCCAGGGAGCCCTCTGTCAACCATAACAACCTGCAATGACATTCAAATTTTTTACAGCACTATGATCCATGATAAAGAAGACATCCGTCTCTATGACCAAATCTAGCTATGGCCTCTGGGTGACAGTGTCTCCTCTCTGGGTTGCACCCATCTCCCTGAAAGCTGTTGAGCATCTCAGCTCAGATTTCTGTGGTTTTAGGACCTCACAGAGCGCTGTGTGTGTGTGTGTGTGTGTGTGTGTGTGTGTCCATCTCTCCTGCATTCTTCCTCATACTCACATCCTATAAATCACCCCCATTAAACCCACAGGAAAGAGTTACACTGAACCTTTACCTTCAGTTCCATGTTTAGGTAAAAGTAGAGGACTGAAATCCAAGAAGGAGAGCTCACTAAAGGAGAGAAGTTGTCAGTGACTGGAGAGGAATGTGGCCTCTCCTCACCAATGCGGTGTGAAAGGGGAGGGACAGCCAAGAGACTGTCCCCACCTCCTTGTACCACCACACAGCTCTGCTCAAAGAAGAGAGTGACATTTTAAATGAAATACCACTGGAGGCTTATAACCCTAAAAATAAAAGTTAGCCTGAGACAGCAAAGAATCAAGAATGGAAATTCAGCAAAACATGTTTGAAGTCAAAGAAAGGAGGTAAAATAAAGCCATTTTCCCCCATTTGCTCCTAACTGGTTCAGCTGACTCAGTAAAACAGCTCTCTCCAACCCCACATGCTCTGTCTAGTCAAAGATAAACCTTCTCCCTTTGTGTTTACTCCAGACTGCCTGATCTGACCCAAGAGCAAAGACTTTGGGAAGGTAATGCCTTAGGGACATAAAAACAAGGTTAACTACCAGCTCGATGAGAAAGAAAGAAAAAAAATATAAGGAAATTGATCTCACAGCATATTAGCCCAGACATACCAGTCAAAAACAAAAAAGCCAGAGATCAGAGTAATAAAGACTAGACTTCCCACCCCCGCTGCCCAGTACTGGGGAAGGAACCCAGGGCTTTGTGTATATCAGGGAAGTGTTCTGCCACTGAGCTATATATACCCAGTCTTTAAGTTGGTACTTTCATGTATGTGGAAGTGAGTACTGAGTTCAATCCAGTACTTCATGCATGCTAGTCAAGTGCTCTACCACTGAGCTACACCTTTAACCTTTTTATTTTGTTTTTGAGACAACATCTTGCTAAGTTGCCCAGGTTAGCCTTGTGATCCTTCTTACTCACTCTCCTGAGTAGCTGATATTGCAGGTAAGCATCACTATGCCAGGCTTCCTAGACTTCCTAAAACCCTCAGGATGTCCCCAATCATTGTCATTGTCTATGGAGGAGTCTATGTAGACTGGTTACCTCTATCATTTTAAGATCTATTTAGAGTATTATTGCTGCATAACTCTCTTTGGGACTTTGTGATTCAATATTCTACTAATTTTAAATATGTACTGCCCCAGCTCATAAACAAGTTGTGCTGTAAAAGTATCCAGAATTCAGTTTCACATACAAACAATACTAAAACTAATCCATAATATATAGGTTGTCACATGATTGAAAACAATGCTGATGCTGGCCTAATATGGTAATGAGGGAAAAAAACACATATATTATAAACTAAGTAAGAGGTAAGAATACACACATTTACTATAAATCCAGGTATTTTAACATTCTTTCTGAATGCTTGAACATTGTTGTTTCCTGCATTTGAATGCACAAAGAAAAGATAACGAAATGTGGAAAATTGTGACAGAATTCCTGGCAAGTCAGCCCACCCACATGCCTCTGCTCTAGAACCATCCTAAACCTCCTCCACCACCTCTGCCCACTGACCACTTCCTGGTTCCACCCTACCTTTAGCACATTCCCCATCTTCCTGCTCCACCCACAGCGGGAATGATAGGCACACATAAGGTGTTAAGATTTAGGAGAAGGAAGGGTTGACATTTCCACTTTTAAATTTGCTAAAAAAATTTTTTTAATTGCAAAGAAAGAAAATTACAGGTGCTCAGTTGTCAGGTTCCTACCCAGCCTGATCTATAATGAGCTAAGGTGGCACTACATTTGGACAGAGAAGACTCATAGGTCATTCTAGAACTAGTCTCTTTCTCTACATCTAGCATGGATTTCCCCATTTAGGGCACAGACCACATGACCAGGACTAGTTACATAATTTGTGGGTTCCAGTATAAGATGTGGTCCCTTTTCAAAAATATTAATAATTTCAATGCAGTAGACCCTCAGTACACATAAGCTTTTCTCTTGCTTCTTATGAATCCTTTTCTAAAATCCTTCTACTCTGTATTACAAAAATCAAATGCTATGCTGAGCCCTTTAAACATATTTGCCAATTCAATCCGACAACAACCCTTAGAAGTTAAGAATTGTATGTTTGTAACCAAGGTATATATAGAATTAAAAAGAGTAGCAAAACAAAACAACAATAACGAAGAACAACCCTTCACTAAAAAGTCCCTCTTGTGTTTGACTACTCATGTGGTAGCCTAGGTGTGACGTTGCATCTGTACAAAATCAGATCTTCCCTCTGGCAAAACAAGCCTTTCTCTCCAATCTGCACCTTATTGCAGAGTATTCTTTCTTGACCTTGGATCAAAAATGTGCATTGCTCCCTACTACCTAGAGCATCAAGCCCAAGTGCCTTACATCAAGATCCTGCCAATTTGGCTGTTAACTACTCCTGTGTTCTAAGTTCCCACTTACCAGCTAAGTGAGCTCTCTGCTATGATCAAAGCCGTGCATTCACTGCCCCCTAAACACATCAAATGCATTTCCACATCTGTAGTGCTCTCTCAAGCTGGAATGTTCTTCTACCTCCATCCAATATTTGTTCCATCTCTCCTACTCAATTAAAGTCTGGCTTCCTCTATGTTTCCTGGCATGTATCCTGTGTTGTTTCATATTGTTATTTATATTTTTTTAAATGTATCACTCTCGTTGTTCCAATAATAGTTTGCAATATGGCCACAGTCATTTCTTCCACACTTACTATGTGCCCCTTTGCCACTTTTGCCCCCCAAAGTTAGTCTCTTTGAATCTAAGCTTGAATCTGAATATGACTTGTTTTGGCCAATAGAAATTAGAAAACTCTGAGACTACCATATAAGGAACCTGGGTTAGCCAATGAGGGATGAGAGAAACTTCAAAGAGAAGTGATAGGTCATCTTAGTTGGCCAAATAAAGATGAGCTGTTCTGGTCTGAGCAGCTGGCCAACTGCCACGTGGTGAGAGTGAAATCGAATGTTCTAAATCAACCAGTGGACTGAACCATAAAAGTTGGTCTGGACCTTAAATCCATCCTAACCAACCCAGGGAATTGTGAACAAAATAATATTTGTTTTTACTTACAAAATTTTAATTTTATTTACAAATTTTTACTTACAAATACTTTTGAAGATGGTTCGTTTTGTACAGATACAGGTTTCTAAACTTCAGGTGTTCCTAGGACTTACTCTCACCTGAATCCTCAAAATCCAGCTTTGTACATGGGATGAGGTCCCCAATAAATGATTGCTTTTGATGACAACAATTGAAATACAGAAGGCTTAAAGAAGAATGAAATTGGGGCTGGGGTTGTAACTCAGTGGTAAAGTGCTCGCCTACCATGTACTGGGCTCAATTCTCAGCACCACATAAATGTAAAATAAAGATATTGTGTCTGCCTAAAACTAAAAAATAAATATTAAAAAAAAGAAGAATGAAATTATGGCATTTGCAGGTAAATGGGTGGAACTAGAGAAAAGCAAGCTAAGTGAAATAAGCCAATCCCCAATAACCAAAAGCTAAATGTTTTCTTTGGTCCATGGAGCGTGTAGGGGAACAAGAGAACTTTGATTTGTGTAGAGGGGAGTTAGGGGAAGGGTGGGGCTATAGGAATGGAAATGACAGTAAGATGAGAATGACATCATTATGCTATATACATATGTATAATTACACTACTGGAGTGACTCTGCACCATGCACAGCCAGAGGAATGAAAGTTGTGCTCCATTTGTATACATATGTCAAAATGCATTCTACAGACATGTATAACAAATTAAAAAAAAAAAAGAAATACAGAATGCTGAGAACTGGGGTTTGAAGGAGAGCAGGCTTAGCCTTCAGAGGGGAAGGAAATCTGGGAGTGCCTGGGAGATGTTGTCTCATGCTTAAAACCTGGACAGAGTCATCTGGGTGATATCTGAATACATACTAACTTACCTGAACTCTGGGAGTATCTATCATTAAATTCCCTTATCTTACACAACAACCTAGTTGTACACTAATGTGGCCAACACACACTAGATTCAGCTCTTGGAGTGGAAGTTCTTCCTTGGGAAGAAATATAAAGTCTGAGTCAGTGATCTTGCATATAGTTTATAATTTCTTTATCATTCTTCAAACCTTTATTGAACTTCTAGTATGTGCCTGGTGTTTTACTGGGTACAAGGAGTAAGGAAATGAGTAAGCCTTGATACTAGTCTTCCAGGGGTTCTAGACTTACAGAAAGGGACAAGTATCAGAACATATCTGAGCATTCTGACTCAAGTTCAGCAGGAGTAGAGGTTAGCTAGGGAGTTCCTTAGTGCTGAGACACACGTCCTAGGGCTCATTTTCTTGAAAAAGAAAATTGACTGTTACTCTTTATTCTTTTCCACTTGTGGAAATTTATAGATATTCCCCCAAGGCTATAAACTCATATTTGTTTAATCAGATTGAACTTTTTATTAAGAAAATTAAGTGGTATAATCATCTAACTCCTTCAGAGGAAACAAAACCATGCATCCAGTTTCTGGGTATCACACATTCTGACAATGTCAATATTTCCAACTACGTGGTTGAAGAACAAAGGGCAGTGACACATGGCATTCTCCAAAGCCTCAGTGACGTTCTGCCTATTGGCAAAGGGACTGATCATGGCTCCTCTGATGGATGATTATAATAATAGTCACTGAGCTGAGTGCAGTGGCACACAACTGTAATCTCAGTGGCTTGCAAGGCTGAGGCAAGGGATCACAAGTTCCAGGCCAGCCTCAGCAACTTATTGAGAACCTGGCTCCAAATAAAAAATAAAAAAGGCTGGAAATGTAGCACAGAGATAGAGTACCCCAAAGTTCCATTCCTAGGACAGCAAAAATAAATAAATAAATTAATTAATTAAAAAATAAATAAAGTTAAACAAATTGCCCATAGTCTCATAGCTAGCAAATAGAAGATCTGGGCATGAAGCCCAGAGCTTTGTTTTTATATTCCTATGGTGTGCAACACTTTGAAACTGTCTGTGGACAGCACTGTTAGGAGACTCTGCTGCTTCCTTCCTTTTCTCCCACTCAGTGCAGAACTTCAGTGTCCCTGAAGCCCAGGAGTTCTTTGGGTAGTAAGTGGTATTCTGCAACTTTAGCTCTTAGATGATTAGATGTGGTTTGCTATGATGGGGATGTGGTTTTGCCCTCTAGGGGTTTGTGTGTTGGAAACTTGTTCCCTAGTTGGCAATGTTAAGAGGTGGGACCCAGTGGATCGTCTTAGGGAGTGTTGCCCTCAGAAAGAATTAATTTAGTTCTCATGGGATCCTGGTTAGTTCTCATGAGAAGGTTGTTGTAAAACAGCAAACCAGGTCCCTCCCCGGTATCTTTCTCACTCTGGCTTCCTGTCTTGCCATGTGATCTCTCCCTCTTCCACACACTCTTACCATCATGGTGGACAGATTCACTCAAGGTAGAATTGATGGGGCTGCCACAATTTTAGATTTTCAACCTCCAATACTGTGAGCTAGATAACCCCACAGCTTTAGGTATTTTGTGATCGAAATGGAAAGCGGACTAATACATGCCTTGTACATATATCTATTTCTTGTTTGCCTTATCCTTTCTAAACCTCAAAATGAGTAAGAGAGACCTTCCTCCATGCAGCTTCTGAACAACAACAACAACAAAAACTCCATAGAATCAGCCAGCACTTTGCTGACACCAACCCAACCCAAGGTTGCAAGTGACTTGAGAATCTGAGAATTCACTGATGCCCATATCACACTACCTGGCAGCATGACTGGCATACCACAGCATCCCTGAGTAAGTAAATTAATCCATGAGATAGGGAAGAAACTCACCTGTCAGTCCTGTCCCTGCCTGTTCTACTTCTTGTTATAGAACTAAAAAAAAAAAAAAAAAAAAAAAATCCTGGAGCAAGCTCTGCCTACATAGATGGCATATACATACACTCTTTCTTCCTTTCTTGTTTTTTTTTCTTGAAACTCTTCCCTCTTTCTTGACTCCCTCTCATCCCTACATTTCTCTCACTCCTTTCTCCCCAACTCTCCTCCACACAGATTTTTCTTTCCAACCCTGTAGTGATCTAATTCATATCAGTTTTCCTGTGTTACTATGGCAGCCTGCTTCAACTAAAGCTTTCAGCAAATTTGCTTTTGTTCTTCTGTACTTTTCCTTACCAGTTTGAGCAAAACTCCAGCCTCAGATTCCCAAACATTTTCAAATGTTTTTTCTTGTTGGTAGTGGTGATGGTTGGTTGATGGGCTTTGTTGTTGTTTTGAGCAGGTTGTCTTTGAACTCCTGGTCTTAAAGGATCCTCCTCCTGCCTCAGCCTCTCAAGTAGCTGGGACTACAGGGATGTGCCACCGTGCCACAGTGTTTTTGTGTATCATTGTTTAAGTCAATTCCAAATATATCAGTGCAATTTTCCCCAAGGGGTGTATCTGGCTTCCTTAGTGAGAGGTAGGGTAGTTGAATTCATACTTAAGCAGAGGCACTGATATGAGCCCACAGAGAGGAAGGAGTAGTTTAGGCAGGACCACAGTGTCTCACAGGGAAGGCAGGGACATATTAGAAACCATCCCTGAGGAAAATGTCCAGGCCACATTGATCAGCCATGCTTGTGAAAACTCAAGCTATAGGAGCACCCAGTCTCCTACAAGGCTAGGTCCAGAGACCCTCTGAGGGGATACACAATCACTAATCAAAACAAAGCTGGAATTGTCATATTAATATCAAAGTACACTTCAGGGAAAGGAAAATTACCAGGAATAAAGAGAAACTTGCATGATAAGAAAATCAGTTCTTCTCCAAAAAGACATATCCATCATCAATGTGTATGCATCAAACAAGAGAGCTCTAAAATACATACAACAAAAATGGACAGAATTGAAATGGTTTTTTAAAGTCCAAAAATAGACTAGAGATTTTAATATTTCTTTCTCAGTTATTGATAAAACAAGTAGACAGAAAACCAGCAAAAATATAGCACTGAACACCATCATGAAACAGCTGTATCTAATTGACATTAAAAAGCAGAACACCCGAAAGCAGAACAATGCTCTTTCTCAGACATCCATTGTTATGGTTTGGATATGAGGTGTGCCTCAAAAGCTCACTTGTGAGACAGTGCAAGAAGGTTCAGAGGAGAAATGATTGGGTTGTATATGTCTTAACCCAATCAGGGATTTAATCCCATGATACCAATATATATCAGTACAGATTAACTAAGTGGTAACTGAAGTGGTAGGGTATGGCTGGAGGAGGTGGGAATTGGGGCATGGCTTTGGGTATATATTTTGTATCTGGAGAGTCAAATCTCTCTCTGTTTCCTGATCACCATATGAGCTGCTTTCCTCTGCCCTACTCTTCTGCCATGATGGTTAGCCTTACTTGGATCCCCAAGGAATAGAGCCTGCTGTCTGTGGATTGGGACCTCTGAAACTGTGAGCCCTCAAATAAACTTTTCCTCCTCTACAATTGTTCTGGTTAGGTCCTTAATACAGCAGTGAAAAAGCTGACTAAAACATACATAGATGGCTCATCAAAATACAGTATATCCAGAGTTATTCAACAGACATTTACAAATATAAAAGAATTTAAATCATATAAAGATTTATCTCTATCCTTTATGGAGTCAAACTGAAAACAAATAACAGAAATATAAGTGGAAAACCTCCAAATTCTAAGACATTAAATAAATTCTTCTAAATAATTATGTATTAAAGAGGCAATATCAAAGAAAATTTGAAAATATTTTGAATTAAAGAAAAATGGAAATACTGTATATTAAAAATTTGTGAGATACAGCTATATCAGTACTTAAAAATTTGTGCTTCTGTTAAACAATAAGAAAGTTTTAAAATAAAGAATCTAAGGTTTCACCTTAATCTAGAAAAAACAAGAGCAACATATACCCAAAGCCAGAAGGAGGGGAGTAATAAAACATAAGAAGGTACTTAGCTCATTTTAAAATCAGAGTTATTTGGGTGTTTTGTTTTGATTTTTGCCATTGAGTTGTTTGAGTTCCTTACATATTTTGGTTGCTTACCCTTATCAGATCTATCATTTGCAAACATTTTTTCCCATTCCATAGATTATCTTTTCATTCTACTGATCATTTCCTTTGCTATTTTTTAATATTTATCTTTATTAATTTTTCTGGGACACACATACAAGGTTTTTGGATCAAAGACAGATCTCTTTGGACACTCACAGAAAGATCAATAGCAAGCAAAGCATTGCAGCACTGCTCTCCAATATCCAGCAACCCCACAGAGTACCCTGTGAGAATCAGACAGAAAAGAAGGATGGGGGCGTGGGGGGGGCTTCACAAGCAGTGGGGCCACAGAGAAATATGGATTTCTTTTGTTTATAAAGGGATAAGACACCGTTTCCCCTTCTCTTCTTCTAAGTGACCTTGGAGATCAGGTAGAAGGATCCTTATCCTAGTCCTTTTATAGGAAAATAAATCTCTGAGGGAAAAGATAAGCCCAGTATATTTAGTTTTTCAACTCAGGGATGTCTCCAAGGTTCTGAGCCTCTTACTGCCAGAGTTCGGTCAATCTCTTTGGAATGCTCTCGCTAGTTGATCATGCATAAATTGCCCTCCAAGCTTGCTCTTGGGTCAGGAAACAAATTTCAGTAAAATTTATTTAGAAAGCTCCAAATCTGCAGAATCATACTTTCTCTACAATCTCTGAAGAATTCTATAATAATTAGACAAATAAATATATAATATCACTTAAACCCACTAGTCAATCTTACACACACACACACACACACACACACACACACACACACACAGAGAGAGAGAGAGAGAGAGAGAGAGAATCAGGCATTATATGAATTGCTGTGTGATGTAATAGGAAACTCACAAAGCCACATTTGAAATATTCCTGTAAAATAATTATCCTGAATCTAATCAAGCCTCTACTCCCAACCATCAGTTTATTTTTTAAATGATACCACAGGAATGTACTTTCTGAAATCTGGGAAATTCTACAAGATAAATGACTTGATTTCTACAATAAATAAATAAATAGCAAGAAAAAAGGAGGTAAAGGAAATTTAGAAATTAAAGGAGACTCAAAAGATGTCAATCAATGGGAGTATGTAGAGCTTGTTTGGATCCTGATCAAACATCTCAACTGGGAGGTGGGGGATAAGGCAGGATAGGGATGTGGCTAAATGATAGAGTGCTTGCCCAGCATGCCCCAGGCACTACCATCACCACCAAAAAAGATATTTATGGACAACAGGGAAATTGACACATTGACTGAATATTAGATGATCTAAATGAATTGTTAATTTTTTAAGTATGATAATGGTACTGTGACTTTTTAAAAAGTAGAGTTCCTGCTGGGTATGGTAGCATACACCTATAATCCCAGCAGCTCCTGGAGGCTGAGACAGGAGGATTGTGAGCTCAAAGCCAGCCTCAGCAACAGCAAGGACCTAAGCAATTCAGTGAGACCCTGTCTCTAAATCAAATACAAAATAGGGCTGGGGTGGGGGATGTGACTCAGTGGTCAAGTGCCCCTGAATTCAATCCCTGGTACCCCCACCAAAAAAAAGTAGAGTTCTTATCTTTTAGATACATCTCTAAGTATTTACAGAGGAAAAATGATATGGAAAAATGATAATTGGAAATTATTTTAACATAATAGGTGGCAATCCAGGGGGAATGAGGAAGTACAGAAGAAACAAGGTTGACCATGTGTTGATTATCATTGAAGTTGAAACATAGAGTTACTAGCACCCCAGGCCAGAGACCCTCCTGAGGTTCCCCCAGACTGGATTCTATTACCTGCCCTCATCAGAAATAAGAGAAAATAACATTAAAAGTAAAAATGAATTTAATCACAATTTGGCCCAAACTGGAAAGGTAGCTAATCTGTCTCCACCAGTCCTACAGGAATGTTACAACATATAGGAATAAAAGCCAGGAAATATACAGAGCTGTGTTAGCCAGAGAAACATGGCAATTCCACTTTCATTGGTACCCACCAGGACTAAGAGGGAGGGCCAGGGGCAGCTTTTCAGTTTCCATTCTTAGCATGAAGAGGGTGAAATGGAGAGATGCTGGTTATCAGGAAATTGGGGAGAAAATCAAAGGGACTGTTATATTATGAGACTTTGGGTTTCATTATACAATTTTCTCTACTTTTATATATGTTTGAAAATGTCCAAAATGACCATTTTTTTTTGTTTTGATTAAGCTCCAAGGAGTGAGGGCCTTATACCTTCCTTCAGTCTGTATTAGTTTCCTAGGGCTGCTGTAACAAAATATCACAGATTGGTTGTCTTAAACAACAGAATTTTATTTTCCCACAATTCTGGAAGTTAAGGTCTGGAAGATCACGGAATTGGTAGAGCTGGTTCCTTCTAAGACAATGGGGGAGAATTTATTCCCATTTTCTCCTTGGCTTGAAGATGACCATCTTCTTTCTGTGATTTCACATCATCTCTTCTCCATCCATATTCTTGTTTTCCTATACAGGATTAGAGTTCACCCTAACAACCTTGATTTAATTCAGTCACCTCTGCGAAGACTCTAAGTATATTCACATTCTGAGGAACTAGGATTAAGACTCCAACAAGTGAATTTGGCAGGGCACAATTCAGTCTATTATGACACTGCTCTGTCCCTAGTGCCCAGTACAGTGCCTGGAAAATAGAGGGACCTCAAAAAAGTGTATAGCGAATGAATATTGAATGATAGGAAGCAACATGTGGGCAGCCAGACTGTGTTGCCAGAGCCTCCCTCTCTCCTAGTGTTTTCTCCCTGATGTGGTTTGGAGAATGGGATTCTTTCCCTTGAGTCTGCAGGCCTGAGTTACTGGCAGTAGCAGGATGGCTATCAGGAAAGCAAGGTAGAGTCTACCAGCAGAGGTCTGGGTTTTCTGGCTATCCGTGTTGTGACCAGCTCTTTTGTGTGTTCTGATTTATAGGAACATGTTCTTATCTTAAGCAAGATAATCAGAGATGGCCAAGTACATTCATTGCCCCAGGCAGCGTTCAATGGGGCCTGTTAGGCACCTGCTTTTCCCAGATTTTGCTTTCCCCAACCACAAAAGCAACTTAAACTAATGAGTACTCAAACCTACTCCTGAAGATGAGGAGAGACAGAAGTTATCATTAATACGTGGAAGCTCTGCAAGAAATCCTCTAGGACAGCTTTATGCAGTATTCACCTAAAAGAAGAAAAATCTATAATAAAAAATGCAAAATAAAATTATTTTTCAGTTTCCAGTACATTTAACAAGTTAATGTAGAATTGTCATTCCTTTGACTATTGCCTGTGATGTAAATGAATAAGAGAAAATTAACCAGTTCATAGTTATTAAATATACAACCTATTTTAAAATTGTGTTTAGACCATCAAAATTAGGTGAATATAGCAATCTATATTTTGGACAATTGCTATTTTATGTCGAGCTATTTCTTTCTTTCCTTTTTCATTTCTGGCTCACAAATCTTGCAAAAGCACCTTACTTTTTTAAAAATAATTTTTTATAATTATAAAGATAATGCATATTCATTGAATAAATTTTTGAAGAGATAGAAAAAGCATAAAGAAAATATTTAATCTGAGAGAGAGAGAGAGAGAGAGAGAGAGAGAGAGAGAGAGAGAATTTATCTTACTGTATTTTCTTTCCATCATATTTTTTTTTTGAGTGCTAGGGATTGAACCTAGATATGCTCTGCCCCTGAGATTTATCCCCCCTATCTTCTCACTTTTTTTTATAACTTTATTTATTTTTCTATGTGATGCTGAGGATCAAACTCAGTGCCTCATACAGGCTGGGCAAGCACTCTGTCACAGAGCCACAGTCTCAGCCCAACTTTTTTTTTTTTTTTTTTAATAGGTTCTCACTAAGTTGCTGAGACTGGCCTCCAGTTCAGGTTCTACCTGCCTCAGCCTCCTGAGATGCCAGGATTATAGATGTTCACCATTGTGCTAAACCCTGTCATTCATTTAAATATTTAAGATAATGTGATTATTCCCCGTGTAGTACTTTGTAGTTACTTGTGATTTTATTCTTTTTTAAACAGAATTTTATTCTTAAATATATAACACACTCCAAGACAACACTTCATTCTGCTATAGGTGGCAAAATATTTTTGTTCTGGGAACTTGACTAAAAGAATCTCCTTAATGACAGCAAACCTCAGCTCTGTTTCACCCACCCTGACCTGGCCTTTTACCCTTTGTTGAGTTGGATATGTGGTTTCCCCAAAAGCTCATGTGTGACACAATGCTAGAATGTTCAGAAGCAAAATGATTGTGTTATGAGAACTTTAACCTAATTGATGGATTAATCCACTGATATGGATTAACTAACTGGGTGGTAAGTATAGGCAGGTAAGGTGTGGCTGGAGAAAGTAGGTCACTACGGGCATGCACTTGGGGCTTGTATTTTGTCCCTGGTGAACAGACAGCAGGCGTGCTTTATGCCTTAGTTTTCTTACATATACAACAAGGATATAACAGTAGGATCTAACTATTAGCATTGTTATATAATCAGCACCTGAGAACTCAGAGAGGTTTATTATTGCCCTGGAGAAGGGAAGGTAAACCTTTGATAGTTGTGGCAAATGTTACCTCTACTGAGAGCTTCCCCTTGAAAGAGGAACAGCCAATGGGCTTTGAAAACAAGGGAAGGGGTCTGCAGAAAGCTTGAAAACTGCTCTGATTTTGCTTTCTGTCTGTGATGATGACCTGGATTCCCTGGGCAACCCTGGCAGAACTGGGAGAATCAGGAACTACTTCTACCTCCCAACTGTCTGTTGATCTAGTCTTTTGTCTTCTCATTTCCACTGGAGCACCCAAGTCCAGGCTTGCAGATCTCACTCTGCCTTCTCCATGTTTAGTTCCTGACAAGGGTCCTCAGCAACTGGAGTCCCAGGGCAGGCACATGTGGTCCTCAGGGAGTTTTGGTTGCTAGTGACAGAAACATAAGTAATATAAGGTTGAGTAAGGACATTTAGGCTAAAGTAAATAATCCATGACAAGGCAGATAAGCAGTCCTCCAGGACAATAGTGAGAGGTTCTTTTTTTTTGGTGGGGAGTGGTACTAGGGATTGAACTCAGGGGCACTCGACCACTCAGCTACATCCTCAGCCCTATTTTGTATTTGATTTAGAGACAGGGTCTCACTGAGTTGCTTAGCATATCGCCGTTGCTAAGGCTGGCTTTGAACTCAAGATCATCCTGTCTCAGCCTTCTAAGCTATTTGGATTACAGGTATATGCCCATTCATATCTCTACATCTGCCTGTATGTGGCTCTCATTCTCTCACACACTGGTCCATATACTAGAAGCCATGACCACTAGAACATCAGAACCAGACTGAAGCCAGCAGTCACTCCACTGTCCTCTAGTTTCCTATATTTCTGGCTTTGTGAGGTTATCTAATGTTGTTCACAAACCTAGAGGTATATGCACGGATCTTAATGCTTCATTTGATAGATAAAGGCAGACTCTAATACAGCTAAGAGAGTTCTTATCTCCTTGGACTATAAACAAAAGGTGAATGAAGTCCAGGAGGCAAAACCAGAGAATAGCAGAGTGCTGTCTGCACAGACCTTTGATCTAAGTCCACCCAGGCCAGCTCTGAAATGAACTGTGTCACTCCCAAGCCCTGGAAATATTCTGGAGCAGAGGCAATTTACTGTACTGCACCTGAATAAACAAAGACTCATGGGGTTGTATCCTCATTTCCCCTTAACCAAAGCCAATTCTCTACTTAAAAGGGATACTCATGTTTCTGAATTCATATTTTCCCTTTCAAAAGAACAATTTTTATATTATCCCGATGCCATTTGAAAGGAGGTAAAAATCCCTAGATATATTGAAAGAAATAATATACTTCTCAGAAAGAAGAGAAATGTATGATTCTGAGGAAGTGAATAGGAATAAAACCTGAATCAAAATATTGACTAGAACCAAAAGGTAGCAGAGAAGAAAGAGAAAGTAAAGAACCAGAGTCCTAGAGAATCACAATTCAATTAGAATTTACAAAACCTCGGGAAAAGAAACCCAGGGTACATAGGTAGGTAGGTAGATAGGTAGACAGACAGACAGACTGAAAGCTAGGGACTGATAGATCCAGGCAGTGCCAAGGGCTGCCGCCTCCTCCTCCTCCTTCTTCTTCTTGGCACCCAGGATTGAATTCAGGGGTACTCGACCACTGAGCCACATCCCCAGCCCTATTTTGTATTTGATTTAGAGACAGGGTCTCACTGAGTTGATTAGCGCCTCGCTATTGCTGAGGCTGGCTTTGAACTTGTGATCCTCCTGCCTCAGCCTCCCCAGCCACTGGGATTACAGGCCTGCACCACCATGCCCAGCTCTGCCACCCTCTTAAATGGGATAATATTGGGTGAATCTTATCTCAAAACCACTCACGGATGTTTATATGTGCTTATTTACAGAAAGACAGTGGCATTGCTTAAAAAGGACCAGAAGGAAATTAAAAAAAAACAAAACTTTTTTCAGTTGTAGATAGACACAATACCTTTATTTATTTATTATGTGGTGCTGAGAATTTTTAACATTTGAAAATTACGAGAAGACTGAAGACCCAAGGAATGTATGTGGTGTTTTTGCAAGCTATTTGTTTTTCCACACCAATGATCACTTCTCCAACTCTCCAGATTCCCTCTGGGTATCCTGCAACTCATTTCAATTCCAATACTATCTACCTTAAGTTAACATCGGATCCAACAGGTAAAGGGCTCAATTTCACAAGAATGCCCCAACTTCATGTTCCATTCACCACTCCTGGGATGTCACCAGTACTCCTGAGACAGATAAAACACCCATAGACAGCCAGGAAAAGGGTCTGAAAGAAGGAAAGGAGGAAGAGAGGATTGGGAAATCAAGCTTCTGGCCCCAGCTGGTCCTAGTCACAAGGACAGTTCCTTAACGCTGTAGAGGAGACTAACCACAAAAGGTACTTCCTCTTGTAACAACAGACCCTCATCCCCACCCTTGTGCTAATAAAGGCTTAGAAATCACTTTTCTCTAGATTTGCTGAAGACAAAATGGAGAGAGTTCATTGAATTCTATATTTACATGTCATCCCACCAATCACTTACAGGGACAGATCAAGCCCACAAAACCCCCTAGATAATAGACACCCATTGGCAGCTCTTTCTTTCTTTTTTTTTTTTAACAGGGGGAGAGAGAGAGAGAGAGAGAGAGAGAGAGAGAGAGAGAGAGAGAGAGAGAGAGAGAGAGAGAGAATTTTAATATTTATTTTTTAGTTTTCAATGGACACAACATCTTTGTTTGTATGTGGTGCTGAGAATCGAACCCTGGCCACATGCATGCCAGGCGAGCGCGCTACTGCTTGAGCCACATCCCCAACCCGACAGCTCTTTCTTGGGACCCCTCCCTCTTTGGGACTTCTGCTTTCTTTCTCTTCTCTAATAAATTCTGTTACTTTGCTCTCAACCTGTGTCTGTGGATTTCATTCTTCAAATTTGAAAGACAAAGAACCCACCTGAATTCCATGTTCTGTGTTACACTTCTAGCCAACCAGCTACAAACTGGGGCTTCTGCAATCCCTTCTTCATGTCTGATAATTTGCTCGAATAGCTCACAAAGTTCTGGAAAACATTTACTTACATTTACAGGTTTCTTATGAAGGCTATTACAAAGGATACAAATGAACACCGGGCAAGATATGGAAGGGTCATTAGCATAGGAGCTTGTGCCCAGTGGAGTTAAGGGCACACTCCCTACTATTTATGGTTTTTATGGAAGTTCTATTGATTGATTAAAGTTGGCTGCTGGTGATTGAACTCAATCTCTAGACCACCTTCCCTCCAAGGAGGAAGGGAGGTGGGCTGAAATTGCCAATCCTCTAGTCACAAGGTTGATTCCTCTTGCAATCAGCCCTGTTCCTGAAGCTATCTAGGGGTTTTCAACTACTAGTCACCTCATTAACATACAAAAATCATTCAGCCATACCATGGGTCTTAGAAGCTCTTGGGTTACTTGGAACTAAGACCAAATATACCAGAGAAGCTTTTATCACTCAGGAATTTGTAATTTAACTTTAGAAGCTCTTAGAACTTCTGTCCCAGGAACTGTGAAGTACAGTTCAAATATATATTTCTTATTGGGGACAGAAATATAGGAGGGAAATAATGTTTTTTGTTTGTTTGTTTGTTTGTTTACCAGAAATCACAGGGACATTTAACATTCTGGACCTTAACATAAAAGGCTGGAATGAAAATTCTAGCTATCCATGAAGTAGACTTCACAAAGTTAAGGAAGAACTGGCTTGCTCATAAACTAAGTGAGCTACTCAAGAGGATTTTAGAAAGTATGTTAGTTTTCTTTTTTAAAAAATATAAATATACATGAAGACGAAAACAAAATGATTCAAACATCCATAATGCGAAACATATATATTTGTGGGGGGGGGGGGCGGGAGCAATGGGGATTAAATCCAGAAATGCTTTCTCCACTCAGCAACATCTCCAATCTTTTTTATTTTTTATTCTGAGACAGGATCTCACTAAGTTGCTGAAACTGGCCTCAAACTTGCTATCCTTCTGCCAGAACCCCACTGAGTCACTGGAATTACAGGTGTGTGTTACTATGCCCAGTGCAAAATAAGTCTTACTATTAAACAATAAATAAATTATCTATGTACATGTAGGAAGACTTGATACAGTACCTAAGAGGTTTGATACAAAATATGGAAGAAGATGGAGGAGTAAAAAGGAGAAGAAAACAACACACATGGTATGGAAAGATTAAGAGGGCAGTGATTCCTCTGAGGAAAATCTTATGGCCCACTTTAGTCAACTTTTTTGTCACTGTGACCAAAAGACCTCACAAGAACAACTTAGTGGAGGAAAAGTTTCCTTTGACTCACAGTTCCAGAGTTTCCGTACATGGGCTCAGGATAAGGCAACCAATAAGCAGGGGAGAGGAGGGAGGGAGATCTGCTCACTAGGAAAAAATATAGACCCCAAAGTCATGCACACCATAGTGACCTACTTTCCCCAGTCTATCCTATCTGCCTACAGTTACTGCCCAGTTGATCCATCAGTGGATTAATCCACTGATTAGTTACACCTCCCATAATCTAATCATCTCACCTCTGAAAATTCTTGCATTGTCTCTCAAATGAGCTTTTGAGGGACAATTCTTATCATAATATGGCCTCAATTTTCTCAATGTGCAGGGACAATAAGGTAAATTTAGACTTAATTAAGACTGATATGTTGAGAATCAAAAGCAGAATATGGGGTCTGGAAGTGTAGCTCTGTGGTATAACACTTGCCCAGCAGGTGTGAGGCCCTGAGTTCCAACCCCAGAACTGCAAACAACAACAAAAACATAGAATACAATGTAAGAGCTTCCTTTAGCCTGTAGAAGCACATATTAGGCAGCTTATCAAGAAAACAGGCAGCAACCTGGAGGAAATAAGTGTATATTTATCAAGCATATAAGGTGTACCAAGAACTGTTCTAGATGTTGGAATCTGACACCTGCTCTCAAAGAGCTTATAGTCTGCCATCTTAAATTGTCTTTAGTATTTCAGATGTTTTAATGGAAATATAACCATTAAATATAATATGTTGTTCTGGGAAGAAAATAAGGGCATACCTGCAAGAAAGCTGTTATTTTCTGAGAGCTCCAATGTGTGGTCAGTTTGGATGGAAAGAAGGGAGCAGAACCAAGGAAGACTTTACAGGGTTAGACAGATGGATAAGAATGATAGCAGGAAGAATAATGCACAAAAAAAAATGGGGCTTGATATTTTTCTCAAATAACCAGCTGTATTGAGCAATAGCTCAGGTACTAAAAGCACAGCAAACACAAACGTACTCTCAATTCATTTTCACAAACTGACCACACCTATGTAACCAGCATCCAAATCAAAACACAAGACATTTCCAGCATTCCCAGAAATACCCTCATGATTCCTTGCTATGATTAAGCATCCACACACTTCCCAACCCCACCAAGCCTAACTGCTAACCTGTCTTCTAACATTTATAGTTTCGTTTTGCCCAAAGCACTTTACCTTCTTGAAATTACTTCGTTAAGATATAAACTTTATATATTTGAAAGGTAAGATAAAGCTCCACAACTAGTCAAGGTAATGAACATTTCCATCACCCCTGAAAGTTTTGTTAAGTCCATTTGTAATCCAACCCTCCTTGTACCCCGGCCATAGTCTGATCTGTCATTTTGCATTAGTTTGCATTTTCTAGGATTTTATACAAATAAGATCATACATTACTATTTTTGTTTTGTTTTGGTTTGGTTTTTATCTGGCTTCCTTCGCCTACCATAACGATTTTAAGATTCATCCAGTTGTTGCCCGAGTTGGTGGTTTGTTACTTGGTGTTGCCAAATAGCATCCTATTGTATGAATACAGCACAATTTGTATAGGCATTAGCCTGTTGACAGACATTTGAGCTCTTTACAGGTTGATAGTTATAACAAATAAAGTTGCTATGAATAGACTGTATGGCCAAGTCTTTGTATAAACATAAGCTTTCTTTTTTTTTTCTTGGGCAAATTCCACTATGAGTCATGAGAGAATTATGTTTAACATTTTAAGATGCTGTCAAACTGTCTTCTAAACTGGTGTACCATTTTATAAACTTAACAGCAGTTTGTAAGAATACCAGTTGCACCACCTTCTCACCAATATTTGATATTATCAGTCTTTTAAAATTTTAATGGGTGTGTAATGAGATCTCCTTGCAGGTTTAGTTTGCAAATCATGTTAAGTATTTATTCTTTCTTGTATTAGCCAATTTATACATTCTTTTGTGAATTATCTGGGTATCTGTTTTTTAATGCCAAGATCATCAAAAGGGATTTAACTAAATGTTCAGAGCCAAAAAAATTAATAGTGGATGATAAATGCAATGTTGACCGATAACAAGGACCATGCAGATTCTCTAACACCTAATTCTACTTTGGTCCTCTGTTGAAGGAGAAATATCTTCAAGCTAAAATGAGAAAGAACAGCCCCACAAGCAGGAAGAAATAGCAGCTTCACAAGACAAATTGGAGAGTGAGAAAGAGAGCTAGTGGTCCACCAATATCCACTTCTGTCTTTAGAACCCAAGGTTTTTTAGCTACACATAGGGTCTGTTTGCTCAGGACTCAGAGAGTTCCCGAGATGCAGGACTTTCAATGCCAGATCCATGAAAGACTTGGAGAAAGTAGAATGAGTTGGTCATCCAAGGTAGGCCGTTGGCTGCCCGAAATGAAGATGATTATTTTCCAGCTTTATTTCTGGGTAGATGTAGCAATGCAATTAAGTTATAGCTAATGAAATACATGCAAAAATGATCAGTGAAATAACTGGGTTGTTCCCATGGAAGCATGCTCTCCTCTTCCTTCCTTTCTGTCTTCCCAGTAGTTCAGAGGTGAAAAGAAGAGCACACTTGGTGTCTAAACTGAGAGATGGAAACTGCTTGGTAAGAATGCCACAGCAGCAAGAGGGGAGGGTGCTGGATCCTACATGTTCTGGAGTTGACTGTACAGCTTTTATGTGTAGGAGAAGTAAACTTCTGTTTTGCTTAGGCCCCTGTAGTTAGGCTTCCTTTGTCTACCTGATATACTATGTAAGAGCACAATCAAATAGGCTAAATAATTTCAAAGCATTTAAATGGAAAATTGTTTTTCTGGCTAACGTGGGAAGGAGGAAGGATACTAGAATTTGTTGAACATTGCAAGTGCTGAGCACTCTATTGCAAGTTTCTTTATCCAAAGTATTTCATTTATTCTTCACACACACACACACACACACACAAACAAACAACTTACCAAGAGAGTTTTGGGGTTTTTTTGTTTGTTTGTTTGTTTGTTTGTTTTTAGTATATCAGGAAGCAGGAATAGTTTTTAAAAAAGTGGGATAAGTTTTTTATTTTAGGAGAGAGGAAGGCATAGTCCATAAATTTTGACTGGTGAATTTGAAGGTGATCTTGAGTCATTTTCTGGAGTGGATCAATAAAGGGAAGATGGTGAGTAATTAGGTGGTAGCTATCATTAGCCACTAAAGTAGATGCACTAAGAACAAGTCTTGTTAAACCTGTCTTGGTTTCACTCTTTTGTGATGGTTGCTATGCAGGTAGTTTGGCAAAATATGTACTTGCAACAAGGCTCTTGACAAGAACGTGCATGATAACCATACAGACTTGTTCTGGGTATGGGTACAGCTAGGTGAATTAATAATTAGTTGAACATTCATATGGAAAGTGTATCAAGCAATGCATGTACACCAGCTGGGAAAAAAATGTTCAAAAACTGTGCCTTGATCTGGCTTGATATTTTCATCAGTGATTTGGATGAATAGATAGCAAAGTACTCATGAAGTTGACAGGTGATATGAAACCAAGAAAGATAGTAAATACTAATGAAGACAGATCAGAATCAAAAGCTCTTGTGGGCTCCAATGGTGGGTTGAATCTGAATGTGTTTATGTGCTAAGATTTAAAAACAAACAAAAATATCCAATTAGATAGGAATGGGGGGATGAATTAGTATGAGGGAAAGAATTGGGGTATTTTAGGTGTCAACTCAGCATGAGTCAATGGGCAAAGCTAAAGCAGTCTGGCCACCTATTTAGAGTGACAGCGTCTGCTGTAAGGGGCCATTGGCTCTACTACAACAACTCAAGCAGCAGTTTTGTGCTCCAGTGTAAAAGATGAAGTGGCATATTTTGGAGAAAGACTAGAGGTAGAATGAAACTACTACTTTGAGTGGAGTAGACATTGGAGGGCCAACCTGTGGCACTCTGACTCTATATGGCCATGGCCATGGCCTCTGGCTCTGGCTTTCATACTTTGTTCCTTTCTTTAATCCAACTATCCATCTGCTCCTGACCTTCAGCTTGGCAGGGTTCCTAGCTGATTGTCCTGACACCTTGGTTCTTCCTGCTTCTTTCTGCTATAGGAACACTTTCTTCCTGGCCTGAGACCTTGGTATCCAGGATGCTGGGTGGACACAAAAAGGAGGTACTGACGGTGGGCAGTGGGAATGGTTATGCCTCAAGCACCTCCTTGTAAAGAAGCATTTTCTGAGATGCATTAAGAAGGTAGTCAAAAGTGGCATCTTTTTAATATGCTGTTTTCTCTAGAGTTTGCTGGGCTGTTGAGGACTAATTGATAGTATGGGGCAGTATGTGCTATGCATGTATCATATGTACTATAAGCTACTAGTATACAATACTTCGCCTATGGGGAAAAAAGAAAAAAAAAACAAGAGAGAGAAATGAATTACAGTAGATGGGGTAGAGAGAGAAGATGGGAGGGGAGGGAAGGGGAGGAGGGATAGTAGAGGATAGGAAGGGCAGCAGAATACAATATACACTAGTATGGCAGTATGTAAAAACGTGGATGTGTAACCGATGTGATTCTGCAATCTGTATACGGGGTAAAAATGGGAGTTCATAATCCACTTGAATCAAATGTATGAAATATGATGGCAAGAGCTTTGTAATGTTTTGAACAACTAATAATAAAAAAAGAGAGATAATTAAGCAACAAATCATAATTTTAAAAGCCAAGGCTGGGGATGTGGCTCAAGCGGTAGCGCGCTCGCCTAGCATGCGTGCAGCCCGGGTTCGATTCTCAGCACCACATACAAACAAAGATGTTGTGTCCGCCAATAATTAAAAAATAAATATTAAAATTCTCTCTCTTTCTCTCTCTCCCTCTCTCATTCTCTTTAAAAAAAATTTTAAAAGCCAAAAATAAGTTCTAGAAATTAAAAATGTAGTAATACATTTAAGATTGATTTTTTAATATATATATATTTTTAGTTATAGGTGGATACAGTGTCTTTTTGTTTTGCTTTATGTGGTGCTGAGAATCGAACCCAGTGCCTCGAGCATGCTAGGCATGTGCTCTACCTCTCAGCCACAATCTCATCCCCTAAGATCAATTTTTTAAAAGATGATTTAAACAATAGTGTATACTGACTAGACCTAATGAACATGTACAGAACATACCTTAAGTAACTCTGTACTAGAATACAATTAAAATGCTAAATATTATAAACACATTTAAGTGCTATGAACTCTCAAGGCAGTAAGAAAGCCTCTCAAGACAAAAATGAAATAAAATTTTAAATCTGGATAAGAAGAAAATCCCTGAGGTTAGCTTTCACTTTGAGGTCATCTATTGAACCCCGATGACCTTGAGCTTTCATTGGACGGTCCTTCAGCATATGACAAACAGGAGCTAAAATCCAAGGCCTGCTCAAAATGCAGAATCTAAAAGGAGATGCCTGCATAAAATTGGGAAACCCAAGGGGTACCATGTCAATGTAATGATAGACTACAAATACAATTACCATGGAGAAAAAGACAGCAAGGAAACTTGCCTGTCTTAACTTCGACATTGAGTGGAGGCCAAAAATCTTCCCTTATAATATGTAATCCTCAGTAGAATTACACATATGGGTTTTGGCCTGAATTCAAACTACTCATGAGGTTTTAAAAACTTCAGTCTGAAAATTTAAAGTAGCCTCTGGCACCCACAGGAGCAAGCCAAATCTTTTATGAAAGAATATGCCCTGAAGTCAGAGCTCAAAGAATTTCCACAAAGTTCCAAAGCATAGAAAGTCTATGTCAAGTATTACAGAATATACAAGAAAACAAGGTAGCATGGGTGAGAACAGACAGCAAATTCATTCTAACAGACTTTAGTTATTCAAGTTATCAGATACTAAATCTAAATTAAGTTTGTTTAATCTGTGTGTAGAAATTTAGAAATGAGAGGCAAAATATAACTAGAGAGAAAAAGCTAATTAAAAATAACCAAGCATAATTTTAAAGGACCAAAAAAATTATAGATTAAAAATATTAAAATATTTCAAGAACCAGGCAAAAGGTCATTTAAGAAATGGATGACTTAATCCTATAAACCAACAAGACCTAACAGACATATATAGAAAATTCTACACATTTTTTCCATTCTTATTAAGTAAATATGGGACATTCTCCAGGACAAACCATATGCTTAGGCATAAAACAAAACCAAATAAATTTTAAAATCAAGTTAAAAATCACTGAAGATATATTATTTGGCCAAAATTAAATGAAGTTAGAAATTGGTAACAGAAAGAATTCAGGATATTCACAAATATGTGGAAATTAAATAATTCACTTTTTTTTTGTACTGGTGATTGAACCCAGGGGTACTTAACTATATCCCCAGCCCTTTTTTGTATTTTATTTAGAGACAGGGTCTAACTGAGTTGCTTAGGGCCTCACTAATTTGCTGAGGCTGGCTGTGAACCTATAGTCCTTCTGCCTCAAATTCACTGGGATTACAGGTGTGTGCTACCACCCCAGGCTCAATTCACTCTTAAGTAACCAAAGGATCAAAGAGAAAAATCATAAGGGAAATTAGAAAATAGTGTGCTCTGAGATGAATAAAAATGAAAGCAAAATATACCAAAACTTATAAGATGCAGTAAAAGCAGGGGTAAGGAAACTTATATCAGTAAATTCCCATAATTAATAAAGAAGAAAAAGCTCACATGAAGAATCTAATAGACTACCCTTGCCAAAAGCTCAGGCCTTGTCCCCGATGCCAATTCAATAATGAGGACACAGTTTCGACACGGTTTCTAGAAAAAGGAAAAAGAAGGTTTATTGCTTTGCTAGCAAAGGAAAAACACAGGGGACTCCTATCCCAAGGGCTGTGATTCTGCCCATCAGTAGGAGCAAGAGGCTTTTAAAGAGGTGATTCAAAGGCTACATCCCATGTGTTCTCTGTTGGAGTTGTAATTCACTTGTTAATATGGAGGATAGTCATTTCTGAGATTTTTCTGGTACCATCCCAAGGTCTAGATTATTTTGTTCCTGTGGTGTACTCAAGGACAGATAACAGATAACTTTGCCTAACTTTGGGAAGAAGTGAAATCCTATTTTCCCTGAAATTAGGGAGGGGGAGAGATCAGGGAGAAGCAGAGAGAGAGGAAGAGAAAAAAAACATGTTCATTTAAAAAAAAACAAGCTGCCATGGCAGAACATAGAGCACTGTTAAATTTCCTCAATTTCCGCATTCCATTTCTATGGAAAAATGGATGGCGACATCTCCAAACTGCTTCCTGCTGAAAGGGGGTGGAGTTGGGGGAAGTAACTGGAAGTCCTTGTTCTCTATGAGGTGGGGCACATACAGTTAAAGGCATTCAGCATTAGAGCAGTTCAGAGGTCCATAGTGGCAGATGGCAAGTGACTGTTCAAGACATATATAGGGCAGGGATTATGCTAAGCCAACAATAAACAAGACAGCAAAGCATTACCTTTTGGTAAACAATTAGCACAAAAATAATCAGTATTTCAGTCACTCTCTGAAAACCATGAAGACAGTTAACTCATAATCTTATCAGTGAAAAACAGCTCAAGTTTATGTAGGCGGTTAGGAAGATTTGTAGGCCTAGGAGATCATACTCAAATTAACTCAGGACAAATTTGTGATTCTAGAGTCCTTGGTGATCATTATTATTAGGCACTCCCATACAAGGACCCTTCCTTTATAGCTTCCAGCTTTACTTACTTTTGATAGGGCTGACAAATTGTACACCTCAAGTTACATTTTAAAAAACTATTGCTTTTCCTTTTAAATGTGCACGAAGGACTGTGCTTAGGCTATACTCTCCTGCCAGATGTTTAGGACCAAGTTGTTTAAAACTGACCTTTTTCCTATCTACTCTTACGAGTAAGTTGATATTCCTCAGTCATCATTCTTGGGGACGTGTGTGAAGCCTCTTGGCTCTTTTAGCTTTCCTCTATCAGTGATGCCATGATAGGTCAGGGTCCTGCTGACTCTATGTGGCTTCTCTTGGAAGCATCAGGGACATTTCCGTCCTCAATGACCCTCCTCTGCAGAATTTGCACTGGCTGACTTCCTGTTCTCCAAGGTCTTCTCAGTCTCCCTGACTTACCAGAATTGCAGGGCTCAGAGAGGGGTCCTGTTGTTCTCTGGGTCCTGGTTGTCCTTAGAGGGCAAAGGCCAAAATGTTGGCTGTTGTTTTACTTGGCCCTTTTACTTTTTGACTTTTGTCTTCAAGTTTTTGGTTTTAAGCACCCAGCAAGCCAATTTCAACTGTCTTAAAAGAGGGAGTAACAGGATATAACTTCAATATCTATGATTTTATAGTTACCCCTTTTATTTAAATGGAGTAAGCATTAGTACTAGAAGTCAGCATTATATACTATCTGTCCTGTAGATGATGGCTTATATCTCAAATTAACCCAGATTGGGTTTTATTTGTTTGTTTGTTGCTTTTTTTTCCCCCTTTCCTTTTTTTTTATTTTTAAGAAACAACATTAATAGGAAACAATTATAAAATTTGCAAGGAAAATAAAAAATGAAATTAATAGAGCAAAAACATATTCAGTTTGTGTAATAGCTATGAACCAAGAAAAATGACTTTTATAATCTTGAACCTTTACTTGGTTATACATTATATCCCCTGTTTAAGATCACAGTAATCTTTACAACAAAAATCAATCAATTTTTTTTAAGTTGTAGGTAAACATAATACGTTTATTTTATTTCTATGTGGTGCTGAGGATTGAACCCAGTGCCTCACATGTGCTAGGCAAGCGCTCTACCACTGAGTCACAACCCCAGCCCCCCCAAATCAATCTTTTGAATACAACTTTAAATGAGCTGAAGTCTAGCTTATTTTGGAGCCATTCTAAGTTGGAGTAAGGTGGCAGGCAGAACCTTATCTTAGACAAGGTGGGGCTCTTCTCAAATAACACAATACAACATTACATCTGAAACATGAATCAAAGAAAGCCTAAGAGAACTTTTAACTTTTTGTGGAAAAAGTGGCAGAATTCTCCATGTTTTTCAATGTCACCCTTTAAACAGATCAGGATCTCCTTATTATCTTCCAAAAATGCATTTAAATTCCAATTCCAGTGTGAAGAGTAACACAAAATTGTATATACAACTTATTGACAACAGGTTACTTTATCCAGCTATAAAATATCAAATGAGACATTGTAACAATGGTCCACTTCATGCTTTAAATGTAGCCCTTGCTGCTGTGCCACCGCAATTTATCTTTTAAATGATATGTTTCTTTCTCTTCCTCTCTCCCTGCTCCTCCCTAATCTCTCCCCCTTCCTAATTTCAGGGGAAATAGGATTTCATTCCTTCCCAATGTTAGGCAGTTATCTGTCCTTGAATACACCACAGGAACAAAATAATCCAGACTTTGAGGATGCTACCAGAAAATCTCAAAAATGACTATCCTCTGTGTTAACAAGTGAATTACAACTCCAACAGAGAATATATGGAATGTAGCCTTTGAATCACCTCTTTAAAAGCGCCTTGCTCCTACTGATGGGCAGAATCACAGCCTTTGAGATAGGAGTCCCCTGTGTTTTTCCTTTGCTAGCAAAACAATAAGCCTTCTTTTTCCTTTTTCTCAAAACAATGTCCTATCTTTTAAAAAAATTTATTCATTTATTTTTAGTTGTAGGTGGACACAGCACCTTTATGTTATTTTTATGTGGTGCTGAGGATCGAACACAGTGCCTCACACATACTAGGTGGGCACTCTACTTCTGGGCCATAACTTCAGCCCCCAATGTCCTTGTTATTGGGTTGGCATTGAGGACAAGGACCAAGCTTTTGGCAGCAACATGAATAAATATCAACCAAATTTGTTATTTTTATACAAATCTGAGACTTTTGCTATACATAATTTTAGTTTGGAGAATGCCAACTTGGCAAAGTGCTCTCCTAAGCTTTACATTTAACTAAGTTTAACTTTTAAAGTAAAATTTGGAATCCAGAATGTACAGTAATAATAGTCACAAGTCTGCATGGGTTAACAGAAAATCAAAGGATAGCCGTAAATCTCTTATACATTTAGAAAACAGTGTTGATGATCAGAAATTGACTTAGTCAAAGCAAACGGATATAATTCAAGTCTTCAAATGATAGTGTGGCCCTTGTATCAGATACAATATATAAAAGAGAGCACTTATTGATTAACTTGCCAGTAAACTTACATAAACTTTCATTTTATAAACGTTTACATAACACTTAGGCAAGGCTTAGACAGATATAGACTTGAGATGCAAACACATAAAGTCATAAATAATTAGTTTGCAACCAGTTACAAAGAAATACAAGAAAATTATCTTGATATATAAAAGCATATCAATGCTTTAGGCTTTGTTTCATAGCATTACATTAAAGTTCAAATAATTTTGACTGATGCTGCTAATTATAGGCAATATAATCACAAACACAACTTTTGAGATTAACCTTCCACAAACCTTCTGCAACTTCTGAGACATTCACAACTTGTTTACATCCTTAATTTTGTCCTCTTTCATCTTGGACTTTAGCCCAGGAATATTGCTTTACCAGACAAAATACTTTGTAATCCAGAAACATTTTCTTTTCCTTCTCATTTTCCATACTAAAATGTATTTCCAAAACTATATCTTTCTTTTATCTCTTCTTGTTTTGGACCCTTTCTTAAATTTTACATTCTAAAATAATCCTTATGAATATTATCTGTGAATTTAAGTTACACAGTAAATTTTTCATCCCAGGAGAGGGATCAGGCAATCTGGCATATACAAAAACTGTGACTTCATCTTTTCTCTCCCAGGTAGCATTCAAGGGGTTGGAGCACAGGGTATTTTTGAGCCTGACCTGTCCCCATTATCATTATCAAAATGCCATCAACTTTAAGTGTGTTCCCCACTGTCAATTTTACCCAGTCTTCTTTTGGGTCTTTTCCTTATACTAGGCATATTGATAAGCAGTGGAGGAGGCCCTTTTCATCCTTTTCTTTAGGCTTCCTTGAAGATCCCTTTGCTGAGGCCACCTACAAAACACTGGTTGGCATTAGTTTCTGTCTTTTTCTTTTCTGGGTGCAGTTATTTATTCTGCCAGTCTCCACAGGCATTTAGTTTGATGGGATCCTGTTACATCAAGAATTGCTCTGCCCAGTGAATAATAATAATGGGATTTCCTTTAAGATATTTAAAAGAGAGACTATTTCTGTCCCCAGGTCATAAACCAATGATATTGGCACCTACTGCCACATCCTTTGTGGCCAGTGGCCTCCTCTGGATTGATTTGTACCTAAGGTGGGTCTGTATTCAGGACAGATGAATCTGCCTAAAATTGGGGAAGAAAGGAAATTCTGTTTTCCCTGAGATTAGGAAAGGGGAGAGATTAGGGAGGAGCAAGGAGAGAGGAAAAGAAAGAAATACGTCCATTTTAAAAATAAGTTGCTGTGGCAGAACAGGAAAGCATGAAGTGGACCAGGGGAATGTGGAAACAGACGCAAAGTAATCCAGACTTTGGGGATGGTACCAGAAGATTTCAGAAATGACTATCTCCCAGACTAACAAGTGAGTTACAACTCCAACAGAGAATACATGGAATGTAGCCTTTGAATCACCTCTTTAAAAGGTCCCTGTTCCTGCTACTGGTCAGAATCACAGCCTTTGGGACAGGAATCCCCTATGTTTCTTATTTGCTAGCAAAGCAATAAAACTTCTTTTTTCTTTTTCTCAAAACAATGCCCTTGTTATTAGATTGGCATCAGGGACAAGGACTGAGCTTTTGGTAACATTGTGTTTGTTTGTTTTTTTTTAAAGGAACTACGGTGGGCTGGGGTTGTGGCTCAAGCGGTAGCGCGCTCACCTGGCATTCGTGAGGCCCGGGTTGGATCCTCAGCACCACATACAAATAAAGACGTTGTGTCTGCCGAAAACTAAAAAAATAAATATTAAAAAAAATTCTCTCTCTCTCTCTCTCTCTCTCCATTAAAAAATAAATAAATAAATAAAGGAACCACAGTGTAGTTCAATTAATAGAGTGCTTGCCTAACACACCCAAAGCCCTGGGGTTGATTCCCAGCATTGAAAAAGGAAGGAAGGAAGAAAGGAGTGAGAAAAGAGGAAGGAAGGAAAGATACATAAAGAGAGTGTGATGTCAAAACCAGACCGACTTGAGAAATGAAATTATAAAAATGTTATGGTAAGAAACCTATGTCTAGTGTAGGGATCAGTTCCCCTGCCTTCTCATAGATTTTCTTCAGGAAGCCTGATTGACCATGGGATTGTAGATAACTTTGAAATGTAAACACACCTGTTGTTTCCTGGCCCAAGGTAGAGATGTACTGAAGGCCTTGTTCTCCCCCTTAGGACAATCTGCTTCTGTAAACACACTTCCCACTAGAAACCCCATACACAATCATATATCCGGTAGACTAGAAAATTTATAACACTAGATAGCCTGTAAATATTGAGAGAAACTGTAGATAGGTGCTCAGAATTTGGAGTTTTGTTTTTCCTCTGGGCTCGCCAGCATAAAATAAAGTTGCTGCTTTTCGACAAGTCGGTTTCCCCATAACAAGAGGAAAGGGGGGAGGGAGAAAGGAAGGAAGGAAAGAAAAAAGAAAAGATAGAACAAAGGAAGAGCAACCGAAACCTTAAAATGAGGCAGGCAGAAAATCATAAAGACTAGAGAGAAGCCAGGTGTGGTGGCACACACCTGTAATCCCAGCAGCTCTGGAGATTGAAGTAGAAGCACTGCAGTGAAGTTCAAAGCCAGCTTCAGCAATTAACAAGGCCCTGAACAACTTAGAGAGATTCTGTCTCAAAATGCTAAACATGCACTCTACCACTGACCTACACCCTTAGACTATTAGGGGGGAAAAACACACACAAATACAATTTAACGCAAGAAAGAATAATCTTTTCAACAAATGGTTCTGGGACAAGTGGATGTCCACATGCAAGAGAATGAAATTGGACTCTTATATCACATGAAAAGGTTAACTCTAAATTGGGCTGGGGTTACAGCTCTGTGGTAGAAGGCTTGCTTAGCACTGAGTTTGATCCTCAGCACCACATGAAAATAAAAGTATTGTTTCCATCTACAACCAAAAATATTTTTAAAAAATTAACTCTATAAGGAGGCTAATTCATAGTGGGGTAGGGAGGGGGAGCATGGGAGGAATAGATGAACTCTAGATAGGGCAGAGGGGTGGGAGGGGAAGGGAGGGGGAAGGGGGTTAGCAAGGATGGTGGAATGTGATGGACATCATTATCCAAAGTACATGTATGAAGACACAGTGTCAACATACTTTAAATACAACCAGAGATTTGAAAAATATGTGTAATAAGAATTGTAATACATTCTACTGTCATTTATTTATTTTTTAAATCAATTTAAAAATTTTAAAAAAAACTCTGAATGGACCTAAGATCTAAATGTAAGAGTTAAAACAAAAAAACTCTTAGAATAAAACATACAGTAGCTTCAGTGGCTCAATCAACGTGCAGTACTTATAAGAAGAAAACATAAACACATCTTTATGACTTTGGATTTAGCAAAGGTTTTTTGGACAAATATTATGAAAAGCAGAAGGAACAATAGAATAGGGACTAATAACTGGATTTCATCAAAACTAAAAACTTCTGTCTTTCAATGGACAAAACAGGAAAAAGTGAAAGATAATCCAAAGACTGGGGAGTAAACATTCATAAAACCTGTACTTGATAAGGGGCTTGTATCTAGACTGTATAAAAATCTCTTAAAATTCAGTAGTAGAGAATCCAATTTTTAAATGATCCAAGTATTTGACTAGAGAGTTCTCTAAAGAAGTGTACAAATGGCTAACCAGAACAGCAAAAGATCCTCACATCATTAGTCATTAGAAAATTGCTAATCAAAACTATGATGAAATACTACCACATCACACCCTCTAGGATTGCTATGATACAAATTAAGGAAATAATAAGTACTGGCAAGCACATAGGAAAGTTAGAACCATCACATACTGCTAGGGGGCATGTTAAATCATGCAGCCACTTTGGAAAACAATTTGGCAATTCCTCAAATGATTAAGCATAGAGGTACTGTATTACCCAACAAGGCTACTCCTGTAACCAAAAGAATTTAAAACATATGTTCACACAAAAACTTGTACATGAATGTTCATAACAGCATAGTTCGTAACAGCCAAAATTGTCTATCAACTGATGAGTGGTTAACAAATAAATGGTGATATGGGATATGGTCTGCTACAATGGTATAGTATTTTGCAATGACAGGAATGAAATACTGATATGATATGAATGAAATTTGAAGACATAATGCTGAATGAAAAAAAAAAGACACAAAAGGATACATATTGTAGGATTCCATGGATATGAATTCCATGGATATGTCCAGAATACATAAACTTCAGAAACAACGTATATTAGTAGTTTCCAGGTTTTGGAAAAGAGAGGGCAGGGGAGTGACTGCTAATAGATAGCAAGTTTCTTTCTGGGATGATGACAATATTCTGGATCAGAGTGGTATGGATGCACAACTCTGTGAATATACTAAAAACATGAAATTTTTGTACTTTTAAAGAGGTAATATAATGTGCATTATATTATCATGAAATTTTTATGATATAAAAACTCAATGGATGGATTAAACTACTAGAAAATGTAAGTTATCTGGAATATAAATCTAGTATTTTATATATAGAGAGAGAGAGAAAGAGAGAGAGAGATTGAGGATATACAAGAGTCATGGAGGATAAAGTGAGGATATCTAATCAGAGTTCTAGAAGGAAAGAAAAGAGAGAATGGGAGAGATGCCATACCGGAGGAAATAATGACTATTTTTCAGAATTGATTAATAATATCATTTCTCAAATTTGGGGAGGAGAGAAAGTCTCAAGAAGAAATTAAAAAGAAAAATAAAAGAATTTCAACTAGACACTTTGTAACTAATCTATAGAACACCAAAGACAAATTGAAGCTCTTGAAAGCAGCCAGCTAGAATATTAGTCAACAATAAAAAGTAACTAACCATTAACACATCCACCAACTTGAGTGAACTTTAAAAATATTATCCTGAGTGGAAAAAAAAACAGTCTCAAAAGTTTACATAACATACATAAGTCCACTTGGGCAGCCATAACTAGATACCATAGACTGGCTTAAATAAAAGAAATGTATTTTTTCAAAGTTGTGAAGAAAATTGATCTCTAAGTCTTAGATCAAGAGCTAACTGGTGGTTTCTGGTAACTGCAATCTTCTGGCTTGCTGACAGCAACTTTCTTGCTGTGTTTTCATGTCAGAGAGAAATAAAGAGAGAAGAAGGGATCAGGAGTCCCCTGGTGTGTCCTCATTTAACTGTAATTATCACATAAGGGCCTTAGTTCCAAATGCAGTCAAATTGGGGGTTAGGGCTTCAACATGTGAATTTGGGGGGATATAATACAGTTCATAGCATACAATATAATTCCATTTATATGATGTTTTTAAAAATATAAAATTATAGAGATGGAAAACAGATTAGTAGTTCTAGGGATTAGGGATGATAGGCGGTTTGGGTGTGACTATAAGGGCCATTGTGAAGATATTTGTGGTGGGTGATAGAATAGTCCTGCATCTTGAAACTAGATGAGCTTGCAGAATCTACACATGTAATAAAGTGGCATAGGACTATGTATACACATTGTCCCAACATCAAATTCCTCATGTTGCTATTTTATTATAGTTCTGTAAGATACAACCAATGGGGAAAACTGGGGAAGGGTCTGAAAGGCAGCTCCATACTATGTTGAGCTTCCTGTGAATTTCTAGTTATTTAAACAATGACAAAGAGCAGCCAGAAACAAAAATATAAATTACTGATTAATAAATAAAAATGTTTTTGAAAGCTGATTTCTCAACAGTGATAATGGAAGCCAAGAAAATTTTGGAGTGGTATCTTCAATATACTGACCATAAATCTAGGACTGTATTCTCATTGAAACTTTCAAGAATAAAATTATGTTATGAAATAAAGATATGTTCTGAGGAATAGAAATGGTTTAATACTATAGACCCTCTGTAATGCCAACAGTAAGGGTTGTGTTTCATGCAACAAACATTAGGAACAAACTTAGGAAACTATCTCAGAGGCAAGATCTGAAATATAAGAAGAAAATGGTTAGCAAATAAAATTATCAGTAAATTAAATATTGTTAAAGTTTCTAGAAAAATAGAAATAAAGTAGATAATCTCCAAACTAACACCTGGGCAAAAATAAAGTGATAGGGGGAAAGTAGAATAAAAAAAGAAAGGATAAAAGAAGCAACAACAGAAAAATAGGACAAATAGAATCCCTACAATGAGTACTAGAAATAATTTCAAATATAATACTCAATAAGCACAGTTTCAAAGAAAAATTTATTGCAGAGACTGTTTTTTAAATTCTAACTCTATGTTATTTGGAGGAGACATACCTGAATGAAAGCACAGAGAATTGAAAATGAAAGGATAAAGAAAAATTGCCAAAACAGAAAAATAAGTGGCATAACATATGATAAAATTAGGCAAAATCTAGACAGTAAGGTGAAGGTAAAGGTTCTAGATTCCTTGTTGATGTAAGGATGAAATCCCTAGGCAACAATACCAAAATTAGAATAGTGACCCGTAGAGTAACTAAATTTCCCACCCATTAAGTTCAAACCTGGGCTGATGACCACTTAGCGGGGATGTCAGGAAGGCTATTAAGACACCAGACAGGGGCTGGGGCTGTAGCTCAGTGGCAGAGCACTTGCCTAGCATGTGTGAGGGGTTGGGTTTGATCCTTAGCAGCACTAAAAATAAGCAAATGAAATAAAGGCATGCTATCCATGTACAACTACAAAAAAAAAAAAAGTTAAAAAAAAAAGAACTAGAGAAAGGAACAGGACTTAGTGTCCATACAGTTCTGAAAATCCTAGTATTTTATCTCATTTTTGTGTTGTCTTTCAAATTATTTCATTCTCTCATGGCTAGAAGCTTTTCTGATTAGCTATGTATCAGAAGGATTCTCTGAACTTGCCTTCTGATTATGGACTCTCATCTATATAGTAAAACGTCTTGTGTACATGGTTATATATGTAAGAGTGTTATCATGTGTGTGCTATAGTATGTGCATACACACACACACACACACACACACACACACACACACATGCCCATCAGTAGGGATTCAATTTTTCTCAGCTATAAAATTTCTCTTCCAGTCATTTGTCTGAGAAAATACATTGAGAAAAATCCCAAAGTGAAAATTTTTGTGTCCAATCTCTTCTAATAGTCAGCAAGTTAGTTATCTAAGTTACAAACAGACATCCAAAGAAATATAAACACTGAAAGGCCTTCTGAACATGGCAACACCTTTCAAGGGTGGGGTAGGTAGCACTAGTTTGGCAATTGCATCGAGCTGTTGTTTTGCAATAGAGTCTTAGGTTTTTTTTAACTTCTATATCAAAAAAAAAAAATCTCAAAGACTTTCCTGAAAGAGCTCTGAGACTGGGAGGGGATAAAGCCAGCTCTACCTGCTCCAGGATGCTACAAGGGTGAGGCCCTGAGAGTTGTATGTTTAACAAGCATCTCTTGAGAACTCTGAATCACATTAAGGATTGAGAACATAATTTTAAAGGATCTTTAGCCTAAAAGAAGTACACTCCTTTTCCTTGTTTAAAATGATCAGTTTCTTTAAAATACTCCTTGATTATTTTCTCTCACTGGCAACAAGGAGGTCATAAAAACATTCAGAGGTGGTATTCTCACTTTATTCTTTTTTGTGTGGGTTGGGGGAGGACTCTCTGGGGTCTATATTTCTCACCATATTTCATTTATTTCCATCTACTTTGAAAGATCATGTTCTCATTCACTGCTATAGGAGCAATGTGGTCTTAGACCACTTCTAGGCACGTAGCCACAAGGAAAAAATTAAAAATGGCCATGTTTTGGTATGGGATTTTTATGATCCTAAAGGAAAATATAGTAATACTTAAGAAGACAAACCAAGTTCACCAAGAAGCTTACTGACGATGTGATCAAGTTACAGAACAAATCAAAAAGAGAAAATGAAGCCAGGCGTGGTGGCGTACTTCTGTAATCCCAGTGGCTCAGGAGGCTGAGACAGGAGGATCATGAGTTCAAAGCCAGCCTCAGCAAAAGTGAGGCACTAAGCAACTCAGTGAGACCCTGTTTCTAAATAAAATACAAAATTTGGCTGGGGATGTGGCTCAGTGGTCAAGTGCCCCTGAGTTCAATCCCCAGTACCGAAGAAGAAGAAGAAGGAGGAGGAGGAGGAGGAGAAGAAAAACAAGAAGAAGAAAAGAGAGAGAGAGAGAGAGAGAGAGAGAGAGAGAGGGAATATATTATACATTATATCATCTCTGACTTGCGAAGGAAGGAGAGCATCCAAGAAGGAATGGATGCAGGGTTGGGAGTGTTGCGTAGCCCAAATGGAAGCAAATGTGATTGGGGCTTTCCCTGAGTGCCATTCATCTACCGATCACCCTAGATACCCTTGAGAGCTGTCGGGAGGGGGCTCAAGAGAAAGGAACTTTAGGAATATGTCTGAGTGTAGCCCAGACCGGAATTCCGCAGTTGTTCCAAACTCCTTCCTCCACCTCCACGCAATCCGAGGCAGACCGGGATTCGGGACACTGTGTACTCATGCCAATTGCTCTCGGGGCCCAGACAGAAAAGTTGGAAGCGACTTTGGCAGAACCCAACATGCCTGCTCTGTACCGAACAGGTGATTGAGAGCTGCCTAGGCCAGGAAACATCTCACCCGAGTCTTGAAGAGTGGTGGCTGCACTAATTGCGTTTAAGTAGCCGTCGGGTGCCCACCTTCCCCTCCAGAAAGAAAGAGAAAGATGCACCTCAGACAGACATGGGGTGCGTGGAGAGGCACTTACCTCGGTGTAGAAGAATCAGGTCTGAGACCTCCAATATGTTACCGCTGTTGGCCAGTGACGAGTCCTTGCTTCCCCAATGTTGAAGAATAACACCAGAAAAGCACGCCGAGGCAAGGTCAGAGTAGAAATTAGAAGTTTATTAAAGAACAGCAGAAAAGACTTTTCCCGGAGGAAGAAGGGGACCCAAGAGGTGGAATCCCTACATTATATCATCAGACACAAAATAAATGTCTGAACTCACTTTGGCTAATTAAGAATTCATTTCATAAGGACTACCTAATTGTTTATTCTTTAGCTAGATTATAAATGTCCTTGGATTGAAACTCTTTGAAATATTATTGTGTTCCTTTTGTACATTCCCCCCATGTCTTCAACACTATAGACCATGTAACATGATATTTAAAAATTCTAATTGGTTAAAACTGCTTTTTAAAAAGAACTCATTGTGAACTTTTATATTCTTATGAAATTTCAGTACAGTATGTCAAAGAGAAAACTTTTAAAAGCTTTATGAGAGAAAAACAACTTATTTGCACAGGGATGAGAATCATATTGGCTTTTGGATTTTCCAGCTTTAGGCAGGAATACGATGGAACGATGCCTTCAAAGTAGAAAGAGAAAGTGGCCTGGGACATAGAATTCTATGTCCCAGCCAATTTATCAGTCTGCAAGTCAGACTGAAAAGGTTCAACATTTAATTCCTTTTTTGAAAAAAAAAAAAAACAGTTGAGTGAAACTGAAAATAGAAATTTAAAAAAAAATGAAGATAAAAAAATCCAGGAAATAATGGTCACAACTCAGAACAGCGATAAAAAGAACCTCCAGGCTAATTGGCTGGGCAGTAAATATCAAGGCAATTGGTTCAAATTAAACAAGTAATCAGAAGGCTTGGAGATAAGAAACTGGAAACTGGATTCGCTTCAGCAAATAAGTACGATTTAAGAAGCTGTTATGAACTTAGAGGTAGTGTGATAATCCTGTCAACAAGGAGAAACTCCATGAAACAAAAAGCTTTATAGCAAAAAGCACAGTCCCATATAAAAGAAATTAAGTGTAGCATGATTCTGAACAACACGTAGAGTGTCATGAATGATAAACCATTTGATATCAGTTTTTAAAATATTCATTTATACATATTTAGCAGATAATTTCAATTTTCTTTTTCTACAAGTCCATTCCAACTACATTTCTTGGTTTTGTAAAAAATAATATGTGCACAAGGATAGTATCATAAATGATCTTCATTGGATTTTAGTTTCTTAAATTGACTTGTATCCAAGGCATTAAAGACTTGAATTTAGTGTTAAAACGCAGTGGGCATGATATGCTTTGAGGTGGAAAGAGATAAAAATCTAAGGGTTACATATGCATATCCTTATTTTAATAATAAAAACTCATAAGAGATTTTATCTAAAGCTGAGTATCGAGAAAACATTTTATCTATATTATCTAAAGCCATAAAGTAGAAGAACTATGTGTAATACAATTGAGAAACTTCAAGAAGAGGGAAACAGGATATTAAGGAAATCAATTCCTTATCTTTGAAAAGTGAGACTCAACAGACATTTGTATATGGCGAAGTGGATCATTGCTTCAATTGTCCCCAATTCTATGCTCCCCTTCTGTAATACATTATATACCCACACTGTTTATCGTGTGATTTTTGCCTTTCATCCTGGTAGAGCACATATAGTGCTCCTATTCATTGACTCAAGATTGGACCTTGTGTTAGTCTGAATAATAGAATACAGGTAGAAGTAACAGTTGGAAGTAACAGTGGCCAGTTCTGAACAGAGGCCTTCTAAAGTATCACATTTGCTCCTCTTGAGCTATGACCCTCTGCCATGGAAACAATGTGCCCCAAACAATGGCCACTCCTTCATCCCAGTCCCCAAATGAGAAGATACACAGACCCACACTGGACCAAGTCCAGCAGAGCTGCACCCAATGACTCATAAGCTTGAAGTAAATGTTGTAAACCTTGTTTGGGGGATTGTTTTGTATGGCAGCAAAAAATTGACACACTATCTAAGGTTTATAAATCAAAAACTGGAACTCTAAGTGAATTGTTTAGAGCTAGGGATGGTTTACAGGAGAGATACACAGTAACACAAATGTTTAAAAAGATGTTACTTTGGAGGATGGCATTGAGGGAGAGTTTAAATTTTCATTTTATATCTTCCTACCCTTTTGACTTTTCAATCAAATGCCCGTGTTATTTTTATAATTAAAATACACATAGTGCACACCATCTAGGAGGTTAGACCTTTAAAGTGTAAAATATTATAGCAGCAGTATGATGAGATGTTTAATTAATGTCAGAAAAAATAAAGTTGAACAGATGATGAAATTCTGAATTTTGTAGGAATTCTGAAAAAAAGAAAAGATCAATCTAACTGAAGTGCTCGTTGAAGGCAAAGTTGCCGTGGAATGGATCTTTGGGGGTTAAGAGAAATGGAGGAAAATAAGTAAAGAAGAAACAAATAGCATATGAAATGTGGAGAGGGGCTGAAAAGACTGCAGAGTAACAACAAAAATTGTAACTACAAATTCATAATTATTAGATGGAATTTAGGATAACTCCATGAAGAAGAAGTTAAAACAAAATAAAACAAACAAACAAACAAAAAAATATGTCAAGTAACACAAGATGGGAAAATTTTCTACAGGTCTTTCCAGTTAGAAAAACTTTTCATAGGATTATAAAATACAGCATCTTCTTTCACCAAGTCATATTTTTCCAGTCCCGCAGGGCAATCAAATTGCCTACCTGAATAAAGAACCACATATTTCTAGCAAAAGAGTTAGATACTGCTTTTTTGTATATTTAGGCCCAAAGGATGTAGTAACAAGAGTTATACAACTTAATAACAATACCTTGACATATGCCACACCACCTGCCAAAGGGGCCCTTGAGATAGTTTCCACCACCTCTGAGAACTCTCTTCTCAATATACAACCCATTCCACACAGCCCTGCTATCTTGGTCTTCCTAAAACACCAAGTTCATGAAACAACTCTCTGTGCACATTTGTTGGTCAAGCTTTCCAGGCTTCCCGACTCTCATAGTTCTGTCTGTCTGTCTCTCTCTCCCTCTTCCCCCATGTTGGGACTTAACTCAGGGCTTTGTGCATGCTAAGCACTTACTATACCACTGAGCTACAGCCTTAGCCCTGTTCTCTTCTTTTTCAACAGGGGCTCACTACTTTCCCCGGGCTGAATCCTGGCCCCAAGTCATCTTCCTCCTTCAGTCTAGAATAGCTGATACAGCTACGGTTGTATGTCACCATGCAGGCTACAGTACCTATTTTAAATCAAGTACCCATCACCTCTTCCATTTCTCCTAATTTGAAGTTCATGCTATTTGATTTGCTTCTTTCTTTTTTTTTTAACTTAAAAATTTTATTTCTACATTCAATATTCTTATTAATACAGCTTAATCTAAAAAATTCTGACCACAAACATGTTGATGATTTCCTTTTGGAATTGGTGAAGTCAAAGAAAAAATTTTAAATTTATTTTGAATGTAGACCATCAAAAATACTCATTTAATGTGGACTTACATGTTTATATAAGAGGTTTTCTTCTCCCAAAATAAAATTCTCGGATAAATTCAACATTCTTTTGAATGAGGAAAAAAACAAACCTTCTGAAAAAATATACCTTCTGAAACAAAATAATGCAGCAGCAGATTGCTAGGTATACTAAGTGCAATATTGTTAGGCATACTAAGTGCAATATGAAAGTATGTTATTGAAAAGAAAATGTGAAAAATAGAACCAAAAACCTTCATGAAAAATTATAATAAGCCCTTTACTCCATTTACTTGTAGCTATTTCATAAATACCACAGAGAAATTGGACATAGTTTATGATGAGACTTAGAAAATTTTCTTTTTCCATAAAGCAAATGTGTAAATCTTTCCCTTTGGCTCCATTTTCTGCTCCTCCTCCACTGTGTTGATGAGATACTAAGTTCTTCCAGATTTTTGATTAGGTGAGTGGTTTACAAACTGAACAGACTCTCCAGGTGAGTTGTTTCTGCACCCAGTTTTCCTGTCACTGGATCCCCGACTTTTCCAACTCTGAAAACAATCTCAGCCAGTTCGAGTTTCACTAGCTTTGTCTGTGGAGTAGGTAACGCTTTGAGGAGCCCAATGTACCTAGCTGTGGAAAGTTGAAGGACATTGTGAGCAAAGTAGGTTTTTCACTTATTAAAATAGTTGAATGAATTGGGATCCACAGCAAGTCTGGTCACTCTCACTTCAGGAATTTTTTTGTGTTGCTGTCCCAATCATCTTCCTCACAATGTCCATTTGGCAAGGATAGATTAATGAGCTAGTGACATTAGGTGGCTTTGGTCCCCTCTGGTTAAATTGTGCAACCCTATTTGAGTTGGTTAACCCTCAGCACAGAAACAAAACAAAACAAAAAATCCACCCCCACACAAAAAACCACAAACCAAATCTATGGCTTCTTAAGACTTGCTTCCCTTTTCCTTGATGCTTTTTATACCAGACAGGTTTTCCTTCTATCTTAACTCCTGTTTTCCTTAAAATTAAGAGAATTCATATTGATGACTTGTCTGACTTTCCAAAATATTAGTTTCTTGGATTGCTTTTTGTCCACTACCTTCTTTATTCTCATTGACCACGTTTCTAGAAGATTTACAGTGTTTTCTGCCTATACCAATGCAAGTACTGATCTATTGGCCTGCTGTGCTTCAGGTTTTTTTCTTCTCACTGGTTGTCTCCACTTTTCCATTCCTCCATACTTGCTGACTGCAGACTCCAACTGGGTCTGTGATCTAGCTAGCAGTTGCTAGCATTTTTCTCACTATAATAAACATTACAACCTATATGGATGTCCAAAGTGTACATTTGGAACTCCTAGTAGACCAGCAGTAAATCTTTCTTTTTCTTTCTAACTCAAGAAAGCCAAATGTAACACAAGAAACCAGGAGGGACATTTTTGTAGGAATAATTTGCTATCTGCTCTAATGTAGGTTTCAAAAATTTATTCTCTACTTTTATTGCAGACCAAGGTAAAATAGAGGGTGGAGTACATGTCCTCTGAGGACAGGTCAAAGCCCGTGCACTGTATATAAACAAACAGAAGGAGATTTAGGTTCATGGAGAGAGGAAGATAATTGATTAAGAATCTTGGGACCTGAGGAATGACAAGGCAAAGAGTTTTCCTAGGTTTTTTTCTAGCTTCATACACCCTGGACTAAATGCTAGAGAAGTAGGCAACCCCAGACTATCATAGGATAAGATTTAAAAAAAAAATCCAAATAAAAAAGTGCCTTGGTTTCTCTAGGCAAAAGACCAAGAGAAGGGTAATGTCACTAGACAAAACTTTTGGACAATAACTTGCTCTATTCCATCGAAACACTGCAGGAAACACACACACATACACACAAAACAAACAAACAAACAAACAAACAAACAACAACAACAACAACAAAAAAAAAAAACACTGCCTCACTCTTACCCCAGTCAGCAATGGCTAAATAGAAAACCTGGACTCCGACCTTCACCTCCACCTTCACCAAGTATCCTTCAGGGCCCTGACCCCATTGCTGGGTGGTGTCAGAGAAGACCAAGTTGGAGCCAGGACTTCCATCCTGTCAGTCAATAGAGCAGACAGTACAAACATGACCCCTGTGTTTGCAAGGATAATATGTTGAATAAAAAGTCGACCTTGAAAGGTAACATACTATATGATTCCATTTATATAACATTCTCAGAATGACAAAATTATAAAGATGGAGAACAGATTAGTGGTTGCCAGGGTTTAGAGAGATGGGGGCTAGGGAAGGAGTGGGTGTGACTATGTATAAAAGGACAGAATGAGGGAGATCTTTGTAGTGATGGAATAGTTCTGTATCTTGATTCTTGAGGTAGTTACAGAAACCTACACATGTGCTAAAAATGGCTGGGAGCTATATGCACATGTTGTATTAATATCAGTTTCCTGGTTTTGATACTATACTACTGGTTACATAAGAAGTAATCACTGGAGAAAACTGAGTGAAGGGTATAAAGGATCTCTCTGTTCAGTTTTTAAAACATCCTATGAATCTATAATTATTTCAAAATAAAGTTTTAAAAAATTACCCTGACTTTGATGTTTGATATGTTTGGTAGTCACTAATGTTGTGATCCACATATTTCCTTCCCTCTGCTTTTAGGGTACACACTGGGATTGAGTCTGTTTCCCTGGTCATGTGATTTGATGTGACCATGGAAATACAAGCATGAAAGAGATATTGGGGATGAAATGTAGAGACTCCATGTAAGCTGTCACTTGCACTGTCTTCTCCACTGAGGAGCTGTGTGTTGCTATTGATTGTCCTTTAACATAGGCTCACAGTGATGTGCAGAGCCCCTACTGATCCTCAAGGGACATGGAATGTGAGATAGAAAGCAACTTGCATAGTTTTTTTTTTGGGGGGGGGAGTGGGGCACTAGAGATTGAACTCAGGGACACTCAACCACTGAGCCACATCCCCAGCTCTATTTTGTATTTTATTGAGAGACAGGGTGTCAGTGAGTTGCCTGCTTGCTTTTGCCCTGGCTGGCTTTGAGCTCACAAATCCTCCTGCCTCAGCCTTCTGAGCTGCTGGGATTACAGGTATGCCCTGCCATGCCCAGCAGAATTTACACAGTTTTAAGGCACCAGGATTTGGGACTTTTATATATAGCCATCTAATACAACTGTTAGTGTTAGTCATAATTACCTGATCTGATCATCAGATCCAAGTCTTTGGTGGGGTCCTGACTGTAATTTCACCTTCTTCTGCCCAGGACTGCTGACTCACCACCTGACCTTATACATGATCACCACTCAAAGGATGAACAGCTTCCTGCCTCAATCCAATTCACACCCTTTGATTCCTGGACCTCAGAGCAGTGCAGCTGTTTTGACAGTGATGATGTGCAATAGGCAAGGGAGCTATGACAGAATGAAGGGCACCCACATTCATTTCTCAGGCTGTAGCCACAAGGTAGGGCTGCCAGCTCTTTGCTTGGAAAAGCAAAATATTGAGTCCTGTATGGGCTCGTCTTTGCCTGTTCCTCTTTCATTCATCACCCTCTTTGCTCTTCCCTACCCTTTGGGTGCTTGACACAACATTCTGTATAACCAACCTCTTCTGCCTTTTCCTCTCCTCTTACCACAGGTCAATCACTCACAGGCAGTTTATTTTGCTTCAGGCCATCTCCCACATCTTCCCACAAAAACCAATCTATCCTAGAAACCATTCATTTGCTTTCTAGCTACTGGGAACAAATTTGGCTTTATTCACAAGTCAAAAGAATATCAGCATCATTCAAATAACAACTATTTAAATGAAGGCATTCTAGAAATGATGCACTGAGTTACTGATTCCTTCAAAGGAGCAGCAGTCTCTGGTGTGCTTCCTGGGATGGGGAGCTATGATGAGGGAAGGCAGGGCAGATAGACTACTTCATATGGGATGTTCAATTTCAATGTGTCTGCATTAATCAATCTTGTAGGCACCAGACGGTAAAATCATAGAAGTCAAAAAAATCCTTTTAAAATACATACAATTATGTTAAAAATTCTGAATTATATTATTATCTAGCCTAAAGGCAGTTCTCCCCTTGAGGCACACATCTGCATGCTTGGAGGAAACCAGACTCCTGGGGATCTGAGACTAAGGGAAATGAGAATAACATTGGAAAGATTATGTCAGTGTACTTACTTTGGATTCTCTGATCTGTGCCCTTTTTTCCACTCTTCGTTGGAGAGCTTGACCCTGTTGGGAGATACCGCAATGATGGCCTTACACTAAGAAGGGCTTTAGCCAAAGTAACTCCATCTTAAAATAAAACTGCAATCCCCACCAGGCAAGCCTATGGAGCCCTCCAGTATTGTCATCAGGCATACCCTGATAAAATAAGTCATTTTCCACAACCCAGATAAAACTCAGAGTAAAGTAACTGTCATTTGCCTTTGCCCTGATAAAGTCAGAGGTGAGAGATCAGGGTGGAAACCACCAGACAAGATGTCCTGACCCTAGAATGAAAGACATCACTGAGAAATCTGGTAATGGCTGGTAGGGATTGAAAGGGTGAGCAGAAGCCCCAAAATTTAACATAAATGATGGAGCAAATGGATATCCAGCCAGCCAACACTGAAGCCCACATGCCAGAGAGCCTGATGAGGACCTGGACTGACACCCCAACTCTTATCATCTGTCTGATCCTCTGCATCATTCTCATCGCTCTCAAACTCTACAGCCACATCTTGACCCTGGTGAGAACTGCAACTTCCCCTTAGGACCCTCTCCTCAACCTTATTAAGCACTACCTGAGGAGAAGCCTCCATAGGTTCCTGATTTGATCACTGTGGTCTGAGTGAGTGTGCATCTGTTGGACTTAAGGCCTAAGACTTTAGACTCTAGATTTAGCACTTGAGCTTAGCGTGCAGAGGGAATGTATGTAATGAGTCTGTCATGATTAAGTGCATTAACAGTACTTAGAATTGTTTACTTTGAATTCATTATGTCTATCGCAGTGCCCAACATTAAGGTTTGTCATTTTCTCAATTAAGAACCTATAGAGTGGAATTGTATTGAGTGATTTGAGTGAATAAAGCATTGAAAAAGGCAGAAGCATGTGGACTTTCTTTATTTCTCCCCCTTGACTGCATAAGTCACAACTTTGCCCATCACCACAGATACCCAGTTCCTTCTTGCTTTCAAACATGTTTATCCTTTTCTACCTCATTTCCTATTCTTATAGTGGATTAAGTGAAGAAAGAGTTTTGAATGAATAGGAGTAGGTAGAATGTGGTCATTGAAGGTTAAATGTGTTTGGCTATACAACCAGTTGCAAAAAAGTACATTTCATTACATTGTACAATGCAAATTACAGCCAATTTTCTATTTGCATTTTACATTTTTAATTGCAAAGGATTTTTGAAATCAAACCAAAAAAGGTACTATTACTTAAGGGAACACAGAAATCTTCAAAAATTTTTTTTATTTAAAGTAATTTTACATATCACAACATTCACTTGTTTCCGTTTTTGGTAAATTTACAGAGTTGCACAACCATTACCACAACCCATTTATTTATTTAAGTACTGGGGATTGAATCCAGGAATAGTCTATTACTGAGCTTCATCCATAGCCCTTTATATTATTTTGAGATAGAGTCTTGCTAAGTTGCCCAGGCTGGCCTTAAATTTTCTACAATCCAATTTTAGAACATGTCTATCACTGCAAAACTGTCTCTTGTACTCTTTGCAGCCATTCCTTATTTCTGCCCTCAGCCCTAGGTGACCACCAATCAACTCTCAGTATGGATTTACTTTTTCTAGACAGTTCAAATAAATAGAATCATGTTATATGTGTTCTTGCAAAATGGCTTCTTCCACTTAGTTAATCTTGAGTTTCCTCTATGTTGTATCTTTTATAAGTACTCTGTTCCTTTTATCAAATAAGGATACAGCACATGTAGTTTATCTATTCAGGAGTTTTTGGACATTTGGATTGTTTTCACTTTTTGATTATTACAAACAATGTTGTTATAAATATTTAAGCATACATCATTTGAACATATTTTCAATTCTCTTGAGTATGTATCTAGGAGTGAAGTTGTTGGGTCATATGTTAGTTTTATATGTAACTTTTTAAGAACCTGAAAAACTTTATTCCAAAGTGGTGCATTGTTTTATATTTTCTTAAGTAATGGTTATGAAGGTCCTGATTTCTCTACTTCCTGGCAATTTTTTTTTGCTTATTAATTTTAGCTATTTTGATAGGGGTGAAGAGCTTTCCCACTGAGAAATTTCCCATTGAGAAATTCCGTTTTAATTTGCATTTCCCTAAGTGGCTAATAATGTTGAATATTAATAGTTGATCATTTAAATCTTTGGTAAAATGTCGGTTCTTTCGCCCACTTTTAATTGGATTATTAGCCTTATTAAGTTGTTGTAATATTTCTTTGTATATTTTTGCATACAAATCCTTTATCAGATGTGATCTGTGAATATTTGCTCACAAAATATGGACACAGTATTTTAAAAAGACTACATCTTTATTTCAAAGTGATGTTTCCTCTTGTGGAACATTAAAGGGCTAATCACTGACTTTCTTCCAAAATATTATATAAGTATTTTAAAAATAGTCTGTTTTAAATTTTTATTTTTGAATACAGTACTTGGAAGATGTAGATAATCGCAAATGCAGGATAGTAAACTTTTTTTGGTAATTTTTTTTGCTTGCAACCTTTTGGTTATGTCAAAACACACATACATACACACACACACACCCCTCCTTGAATATTTTTTTGTGGTACTGGGACTGAAACCCAAGGCCTTGCACGTGGTAGGCACGTGCTCTACTACTGGGCTACGCCCCCAGCCTATACAACAATGTGTATTTAAAAGTTTAAGATGGGGCTATTTCAATGGTACAGTCTCTTTATCATTGCGGCTCTTGGTTGGCAAGCAGTAAGACACAAACCTCTGGATGACTACTTGGTAAAAAGACGGTTGGTTATCCTAGTGTGATAGAGGATCAGGGTTGGGTCTACTGTCTTCAGGGTAGGGAGCGGCTGGGTATTGAGAAGGAGTACTAAGCAGTGCTTCCCAAGGGGGCGTAGTGGAAAGACACTTGTAGGATACTGCGCAGGAGACAGACCCTTAAACGGTCCCAATTGTGCACCCCTCACCCCCCAGGCATTCTTTTGGTCCCTCGGGGCCGGGCTGCCTCTTCCGGCCGTGCGGGTCGGTGGCCTCTCCTCTCACTGCCCGCCCCGTTCCTGGACCACGGCAGCCCAGTCGCCCGGTTCCGCCGGGTCTGACGAGGCACCACCGACAGTTCTCCAGCTTCAGACCTCCCCGGACACTACAGGTGGCTCCGCCCGAGTCAGGGGTGGCCTTCGGCACGGCCCGGGGTCGATCCGAGGGCCTCCTCAGCGCGGTGAGGGCTCCTCCATTTTCTCCCGCCCGTGACGGGCTCGACGTGAAGCGGCCTGGGTTTATTTTACTCGCTGCCGCAGCCTCTTTGTCCCTACACAGGATCGGGGGGCAAAATCCCTCGGCCCAGACAGCACCACTGAACCCATCGCAGGGGGAGCTTCCCTCGCGGTGACCCGGACGCCGGCGCCGCGGTCCCGCACCTCCCGGCGGGTCGGGCCAGAAAAGGCGGCCAAGTTGAGAGGCCGGAACCTCCCGGCCCCGGAGAGAAGCGCGACCGCCGCGAGGTGGGCTCGCTGCATAGGAGGGGGCCGGCGCATCCGGGTGAGCGCGCGGCGCCCCCGCCTCCCCCGCGCAGCCGCACGGGCCGCCGCCGCCGCCGCCGCCGCGGAGCACGCCGCGCTCTGTGGAGACCGTGCCCGAGCGGCCTGCGGGCGGCCCTGCGGCCCCGGCCGGCGGCGCTGAGGGGGCCCAGAGCGAGCGGCAGCGACCGCGGCATGCAGGGCGGCCCCGACTAGCCCGCCGAGCCCAGGAGGCCCGCCGCGGAGGCGGGGGCGGGCGCGGCGGAGGCGGGGCTCGCGCCAGGCCCGCCCGCCCGCCGGGGGAGCCGGCGGCAGTGGCCGAGGAGGCGGCGCGGTGGACGGCGGCCCCAGAGTAGCGCCCGCGCTGCGGCCCGCGGGACCGCGCCGCGACCGCCCGGGCCGGCCCGGAGGAGCGCCCGCCGCCGCCGCGCGCAGAGCGAGGTGAGTGTCGGCTCGCGCCGGGGCAGCCCTGGAGCCGCAGCCGCTAGCGCGGGGCCAGAGGAGGAGGAGAAGGAGGCCCGTCCGCGTCCCCCTGTCCCTTTGTGGCCGGTGCTACCGAGGGCCGGGGCGCGGGTGCGCTCGCTGCGGGGTCCTGGTCGGGGACTCCAGGGCCGCGGGACACGCGGCGTCTCTGGTTGGCAGCTGCGGCGAGCAGCGAGTTTCCGTCCTAGTTTGACATTGAGTTAGAACCGTTTTTCTTTAGAAGACGGAAGTTTGTTTTATTGACAAGAATATAGCTAAATATGGCTTCTGGGTTCGGTCGTGGGGTATTTGGAGCCGTGGTACCAGCCTGACCCTCGCCGGGGCCGGCGCGACGGGGGAGGGGAAGACGCGCCGGTAACTGGAGGCGGGGGCTTCCCGGCCGGCTGTGGGCCGAGAGGACCTGGCTCCGAATGAGCAAATGTTTGTGCTTGGGAAGTAGCGGGCTTTAGGTAATGTGGGAGCCCTTCCTGGAAGAATGAATGAATGAAATGTCATTTACTCACCCATAATCAATACAATGCCTGTTTAAAGATTTGCCAGGAATTGTGATGATTTGCATTGTCATTGCCAACCTTACATCAATCTTACTAAGCGACCCCTACCATCCATTTTATGACCTTGGCCTCTTTCTCAAAGCCACTGTTAGTCCATCAACCAAACTCGCTTGGCATTTTCTGGCAAGTGTGGGTAAAGTGGTCTTTTTGTGATGGTGAACTGTTTATGGAGGGCAGAAAATGTTCACCTTTATCATACCTTATGTTTAATACATTACTTAGTGATAATTCTTGTCAAGAACCTTGAGACTTAGGAGATCTTGACCTCATTTCACAGATGAAAAAGTTGAGGCCTCAAGAAGTTAAACTTTTCCAGGTCACAGGCTAATCGGCAGAGTTGGGATTGAAACTCAGACTTTATTAGTTCAGTGCTCTTTGTGTCACATTCGTCAGATAGACCTAGACTTTCCATTATGATAGTCTTAATTAAAATAACTACATGTGACTTGTGGTTATTTAAGTTAAAATTAAAGAAAAATTTAGCTCCTTAGTCATTAGCCATATTTCAAGTGTTTTAATAGCCAAATGGGTAAGTGGCTAAGTTGAACAGCAGTCTAGATCATACATCGATTTATGTATTGAGTAAATATTTGAGTGCCAGCTGCTTAGTTTTAAATCTTGAATATACTGGGCACAGTTTTAAGTTCTGGGAATACTGTGGCAAATGAGAGACAATGTTTTTGCGTTTTTGGAGTTTGTGTTTTGCATGATAGTTTGAGGATGTTAAAACCGTGGTACTTCAGAGCCTTTTTATTGCAAGTGTGGTTCATGGACCAGCAACATTACAGTCACATGAGAGTAGAAGAAATGCAGAATCTCAGGCCCCAGATTCCATCAACTGAATTAATTTCTGCTTTAATAAGATTCTAGGTTATTTGTGTGTACTTTGAATCTTAAGAGGCCTTATTTAGAATACTAGGGATTACTGGATTTAATGAATGGCTGTAAAAAATTTGGGGAGTACTCACCATTTATGCAAATACTTGTTAAATGCTTGATTTTTCTCAGTGTTGTTTAAATTTTTTCCCCTCCCTTATCTAGCCCTGTATCTTTACAGACTTTATAGTGTCTGATAAATAGTAGGCACTCAGTAAATGTTTGCTGAGTAAGTGTACAAGCTACTAGGATAGTTAAAACTGGTTGTTAGTCCCAAGTACTCACATTGCATCAGGTGAGCTCAGGGGACCTCAGTTGAAATGAGCTGGATTTTGCTCCTGGTATATAATCTAGCTCTCTCTTTAATAACATAATATTAATAAATTCAAATTTTAATCATATATTAATGTCTTATATAGGATTTAAAAAAAAAACTGAATTCTGGACTTTATTTGGATTTCACCAATTTTTCTACTAATATCTTCCTTTTGTTCCATGGTGCAGTCCAGGGTACTACATTGTATTTAAGTGTCATGCCTCTTTGGTCTGTAGCGTTTATTTTTTCTTTTTTTAAGGTTTCCTTGTTTTTCATAACTTTGGTGGCCTGGAGGAGTACTGTTCTGGTTTTCTATTTCATTTTATGAGACAGGATCTTGTTGTGTTATAAAAGCTAGTCTCAGTTCTTGTGCATAAGTGATCCTCCTGTGTATCCCTGTCCTCTGGGACTGCAGGCATTCTCCACCACATCAATGTCTTTTCTTTGGCTTCCTGAGACCAGGTAGAATCATCCAGTCTGAGAGGTTTTCATACTTCTGCAAGTATAGCCACAACAGGGACAATCCTTTTTCAGCTCTTAATTTGTTTGTGTAGTGCGTATTCTTATTTTCAAGTAACAACATAACAACATTTGTACTTTGTTTTCAGTAACAAATTTCTTGGATACAGTTCCTCATTGATTGAGACTGGGAAATGTTGCAACGTTGCAGTTGTGTACCACTGTTTTAATATATATTGAGTTTTATTTTTATGATGAGTTAAGATAAGGACAGGTGAAAGAGGGGGGAGAGGGGAAATATCAGGTGAAAGAGGCAATAGGTCAATGAAGGACAAATGCAAAAGAATGAAAGAAAATAGAGGAAGAAGTAAGGTAAGTAAGGTAGCTACATAGATAAAAGAATCAGAAGCAAATAATTACTGTTTGTTCATTTATTCAGTTACTATTTATTGAGTGATTAATGTATGCCTGACCTATGCTAGAGGCTCAAGATAACTGGGGGGCAACCCAGCAGCTTTAAACAAGTAAACATGCAGATGAATTCATTATCTAATAATTACAGCCTGTGATGAGTGCTATAAAGTAAAGGATTTTAAAGGGGCTGGATGGTGTGAAAGAGAGGGTAAGGGAGCTACTGCTTTGTTGACTGGGTTCATGAGGAAGGCTTCTCTGAGTGACTTTTGAACTCCTGTCTCTGGTTTTTAGGGGCCCTCCCTAATTAACTCCAAACTGCTAATCCTTCTGTTTATTTCACAACACACACATCACTTTCTTCTCCATAGGCACTGTATTTATTTCTAGCTCTGTGACTTCAATGATTTCTTCTCTTTCCAAGATGTTCCCCTTTCCACCTCCACTTGCAGAAGTGCTGCCTCTTGTGCAAATGTTTGATCACATCCTATCTCCTTTATGAAGACTGTCACTGTTGATTTATGCCTGTGTTTGTCACTCTGTTTGAGTGTGTGATGTTCAGTGGTAGGGATAATACTTTGCATTTATATCTGTGTGTCTTCACTTAGTCCAGCACAAAGTAGAACTAATAAGGGGTTGAAATGGAGATCTGAAGTGTTCACATTTGGGTGATGACCCTTAGAACAGTAAGTGAAAAGTCTAGTTTTGTTTTAATAAAACATTTTGTTATGAGATAATTATAGATCCACATGCAGTTATGAGGAATAATCAGAAAGATTCTATGTACCCTTTACCTAGTTATTTCCCATGGTATCATCTTGTAAAACTATAGCACCTATGATATCAGACCGATAATAGTGTCAGTAATATAGTCAAGATACAAAATATTTCCATCTTCACAAGATTTCCTTTTCTTGCTTTTTAAAATGGCTATGCCTCTCTCCCTCACCTCTACCCCACTCTTAAGTCCTAGAATCAGTAATCTGTCCTCCATTTTTGCAATTTTGTCATTTCAATAATATTTTATGAGTGGAATCATATAGTACAGAGATTAACCCAGGTTGTTACATATGCTGATATTTGCTTCTTTTTTATTGCTTAGTAGTATTTCATAGTGTGGACGTACTTTTATGGTTGTTTTAACCATCTACCTTTTGGACATCAGTTTGTTTCCAGTTTTTGGCTATCACAAGTAAAGCTGCTGTAAGATTTTTGTGTAAACATAAGTCTTCTGGGACAAAGTGATAGAGTGCAGTTATTGGGTTGTGTGATAACTGAATGTTCATCTTTTTGTAGAACCTGTCAAATTGTTTTCAAGTGACTGAAACATTTTATATTCCTGTTAGTCATGTATGAATGATCAGTTTCTCTGTATCCTTTCCACATTTGGTGTTGTCACTATTTTTTAATTTTAGCTGTTCTTTTTAGGTACAGAGTAATAATCTCTCTGTGATTTTAAGGTGCTTTTTCTAAATGCTAATGATGTTGAGTTAGTTTGTTTTTAGTAATATTGGATATTGAATCCAGGGCCCAGCACATGCTAGGCACACTCTTCCACTGAGTACACATCCAGCCCTTGATAGTCTTTTCATATGCTTATTTTGCCATTTTATTTTATTTTTTTCTATGTGCTTATTTGTCATACTTCAGGGAAATGACTTTTGCTCATTTTTTAATTGGAATACACACACACACACATACATATATATTATTGAGTTGTAAGAGTTCTTTATGTATTCTAGAAACTAGTCCTTTGTTAGAAATGTAATTTGTGTATAAATGTCTTTTTATTCCCTTAAGAAGGTATCTGCAGAGATCAAGTACAGTTTCTCAATTTATTCTTTTATGGATCATGCCTTTGGTGTCAAATCCAGGAATCCTTTCCCTAGACCTGAAGATTTTTCTCCTGTGTTTTTTTTTTCCTAAAAGTTATTCCTTATAGTTTTATATGATCTATTTTGAGTTAATTTTTGTGTAAGGTATGAGACTAAAGTCAAAGTTTATTTCTTAATTGCCTATAGATGTTGAATTGCCTCAGTACCATTTCTTAAAAATGCTGTCTTTCTTCCATTGCTTTTGTATGTTCGCCATAAAATAATTGAGCATATTTGTATAAGTCTACTTTTGGATTCTCTTTTCTGTTTCATTATTCTGTGTAAGTCTGCCAGTACCACACAGTTTTGGTTACTATAGTTATATGAAAAATTTTTAAATGGAGTAGACTGATTCCTCCCACTTTATTCCCTTTTCAAAGTTTATTTAGTTATTTATGTTCCTTTTTCATTAAATTGTAAAATAATCTGTATCTCCAAAGACATTTTGCTGTGATTTTGGTAGACCTGAATCCATTTGGGGAAAATTGACATTTTTACTATATTGCATTTTCCAATTTTTGAGTACTGTATTGTCTATTTATTTAGATCTTTGATTTCTTTCATTAACATTGTATAGTTTTATCATGAATCCTATACATATGATTTCTTAGGGCTAGGAGTATAACTCAGTAGCAAAGTACTTCCCTAGTATACACAAAGCTCTGGGTTTAATACCCAAAACCACAGAGGGAAAAACAGTTTTCTTAGATATGGTTGATTTTTTTTTTAGACTTTTTTTTTTTTTTTTTTGGTACTAGGGATTGAACCCAGAGGTGCTTAACCACTGAGCTACATTGCCAGCCTTTTTTCGTATTTTATTTAGAGACATGGTCTTACTAAGTGGCTTAGGCCTTGCTAAGTTGCTGAGGCTGGCTTTGAACTTGTGATCCTTCTGCCTCAGCTTCCAGAGCTGCTGGGATTACAAGTGTGCAACACTATGTCCAGCTAGACTTTTATATACATGAATATAGAAATAAATTTTTAACAATTGTAAGTGGTGTTGAATTTCTAATTTTAGTATCCTTGTATTCATTGCTAGAAAAGTAAAGAAAAAGAAAAGTAAAATTAATTTCATATACTGATCTTGTATTTTATGATCTTGTTCAACCTACTTATTAGTTGTAGGAGTCTTTTGTAGATTCCTTGGATTATTTTATGTAGATAATCCTTTCTTCTGCAGATAGAGGTAATTTTATTTCATTCTTTTTATTCTATATGCATTTTATTATCTTTTCTTACTGCATTGATTAAAGTTTCTTCTACTGTTTTGAGAAAGAAGGATGAGAAAAGACATCTTTGCCTTGTTCCTGACCTTGGGGGGGGGGAGTGTTTATTCTTTCACATTAAATATGTTAAGTGTAGAGTTTTTTAATAGATGCTCCTTATCAAGTTGAGGAAGTTTTCTATATTCCTATGTTTTTGAAGATTTTTTTTAAAAAAATATTTTTAAGTTGTTGATGGATCTTTATTTATTTATATATGATGTTGAGAATCGAACCCAGTGCCTCACACATGCCAGGCAAGTGTGCCACCACTGAGCCCCAGCCTCTGCCCTTGAAGATTTTTTAAAATTTTAAGTAGATGTTGAATTTTGTTTTTATGCATCGATTTGATATAATAATATGATCAATTATCATTCTTTCCTTCTTTCTTGCTTTTTTACAGTGTCCTCACATATGCTAATTACATCCCTAGCCCTGGTTTTTCTTTTTGATATGGTGAATTCTGTGGATTGAGTTTTGAATATTGAGCTAAGTTTATCCCTGGAATAAACAACACTGGATATACCCTATCATTATTTTTTATGCATTTCTGAATTTTTAAGATTTTTGCATTTATAATCATGAGGGCATTTAGTACTAAAAGTTTCTTTCTTGAAGAGCACTGTTTTAAACTTGTGTTCCACAAATTTTAATATGCTGTATTTTAATTTTCATTCAATTCCATGTATGTTTTTATTTTTCTTGAGACTTTCTCTTTGATTCATGTATTATTCTGAATCGTGCTGTGTTATAAGTGTTTGGAGATTTTCCTGTTATCTGTTTCCAGTTTGATTCTATTATGGTTGAAGAATATAACTCTGTATGATTTTAGTTCTTTTAAATTTGTTGAGGTGGTACATATATGCAGTGGAATATTACTCAGTCATAAAGAAGAATGAAATTATGGCGTTTGCTGGAAGATGGATGGAATTGGAGACTATCATGCTAAGTGAAATAAGCCAACCTCCAAAACAAAAGGCCCAATGTTCTGCTATGTGGATTCGAATTCAGAATAATTTGGGGGGTAGTGGGATAGAAGTTCACTGGATTAGACAAAAGGGAATGAAGGGATGGGAGGGAGATGGGAATAGGAAAGACAATAGAATGAATTGGATGTAATTTCCTGTGTTCCTATGTGAATACATGACCAGCATAAATCCACATCATGTACAACCAAAAAAAAAAAAAAAGGGAAGTTATATTCCACGTATATATGATATGTCAAAATACATTCAATTGTCATGTATAACTAAAAATGACAAATAAAAATGGCCCAGAATATAATCTGTCTTGGTATATGTTTTGTGGGCACTTGAATTTGTTTTCTGCTGCTGTTGGGTGGAGTGTATTCTAAGTGCCAATTAGATTCTGTTCATTGATGATTTTGTTGGGTTCTGTATCTTTGCTTTTCTTTTTCTTCTTCTGCAGGGTTGGGGATTGAACCCAGGGCCTGTGTATTCTAGGCAAGTGCTTTGCTACTAAGTTATACCCACAACCTTCTGCTCATTTTCTGTGTAGGTATTTTATTAACTACTGAGAAAGTGTTGTTCAAGTTTCTAATTATAATTGTGGATTTGTTTATTTAAGTTATTTCAGTTTTTGCTTTATGTATTTTTCAACTGTTTCGTACACATATAAGGTTGTTGTGTCTTCTTGGTAGATTGTCCTTTTTTCATTATACAGTGTCTTCCTCTGACTCGATAGTCTTCTCTTTGCACTGAGTTGTACTTTACCTGATGTTGACATAACCAGTACTGCTTTGTTTTGATTGTTGATCTAATATATCTATTTTGACCCTTTTTGACTTTTACCCTGCTTATTCTGGTATATTTGAGGTAAATTTCTTGTAAACAGCATTTAGTTGGGTCATATTTTTAATCCATTTGGCTAGTCTCTGTCTTTATTGCATTTATAATCACATTTATATTTAATGTAATTATTGCTGTATTGGGGCTTGAGTCTAGTATTTTAGTTTTTTCTTATTTCTTCTGTTTTTTTTTTCTTTCTGTGACTTCTTGTGCTTTGCTTGAATATTTTAGAATTTTCCTTTCTTTTTTTTTTTCTTTTGGTGGTGTTAGAGATTGAACCCCGGGGCTTTGTGCATGTGAGGCAAGCACTCTACCAGCTGAGATATATCCTCAGCCCCTAAAATTTTTCATTTTGATTTTTCTATACAGTTTTTGAGTGTAACTATTTTAAAAAATATTTTTGTAGTTGTAGATGGAAAAGAATGCCTTTATTTTCTTTCTTTTTTTTTTTTTTTTTTTTTTTAATGTGGTGCTAAGGATGAAACCCAGTGCCTCACACACTACGACTGAGCTAAAGCCCCAGCCCGAGCATAATTCTTTGTATAGATCTTGTTTTATTTTAATTGGTTGCTCTAGATATTACATTTATCTTTATAGAGCTTATTTTATCTGCTAGTGTTTTAATTTCACCTATTCAATTGATATAGAAACCTTCTTTTTACATTCCTTTACACTTCTGTTTATAATTATAAATGTTTCTTCTACATACACACATAACATGAGACAGTGTTTTAATTTTAGCTTTCTGAGTCAAAAATAAATTAGAAAATCCCAAACCTTTAGTATTTACCCATATTTTTGCTTACTGTGTTTTTTCTTGAGGTCTCAAGATTCCTTCTTTTATACATTACTTTCTTTTAAAAACTTCCTTTATTCATTCTTGTAGAGTAAATCTTCTGAAGAAAAATTCGTTTAGTTTTCCTTCATTTGAGAATATCTTAATTTCCCCTTCCATTTTCTGTGAGTATAGGATTCTGTGTGGATAGTTCTTTTTCTTTAAAAGACATTGTGCCACTTTCTTCTGGTTTCCTTAAGTTCAGATGAGAAATCCATTGCATTCAAATCATTTTTCCTCTGAAGTTAAGGTGTATTTTTCTCTTATTGTTCTTTGGAACTTTTTGTCTTTTTAAAATTTTCTGAAGTTATCTCTGGAATAAACCTCTGTCATGCCATATAATTTTTTTATATATTTCTCAATTCTACTTACTAATGTTTTGTTAAAAGATTTTTACATTTATAATCACAGGTCATTTAGCACTAAAAGTTTCTTGCTTGCATAGTACTGTTTTAGCTGTGTTCCACATTTTTTTTCTGAAATTTATGGTACTTCATATTATGCGTTTCTTTAGGTTTATCCTGTTTGGGGTTTACTCAGCTTCCCCGTGAGTTTGTTTAAAGATTCTAGTAACGAAGCACAGCTATTTGTATACCCTTGACTCAAGAATTGTCCTCTGTCAGAGAAGGTTGTTCTATTTCATGTAAATTGAACATAGTTTGAAGTAATGAAACTGCTTATCAGAAGAGCATGAGAGTTTCAACTTTTACCTAGTTTAGAGGTATAAAAGAACTAAAACAGCTTTGCTATTGGGCATGAAAATAGGTGGTAAGATGATTTCTGATCAACATCTTGGGAGAGTAGTGAGAAAGTAGAGGCGGAAAGAGGGTGACTAATTATAGACTGAGAATCTTTGATCAGGATTGGAAGTTCTTTGATGAGCAAACTGTCAGTGCATGAGATGTATAGAGAAAGGATCTTTTGTGGCAGAAGCTTTAGACTGCTTTTAAGTTAAAGGAGGGAATGCAACCCTGTCAGCTTATCTGCTGGTTCTTACCCTGTAGAAGACTCTGGCCTCAAGAAGGGAAAGTCTGAAGAGTATTAGGGCAATTGTGAGTTGGTTCAGACAGATGGGAATGTTGGCTTTTGATAATTGGAGATGGGGCTGCAAAATACAACATAGATATCATTGACCATATGCCACACACTATTCTAAGAGCTCTACTTACATTTATACATTTGTTCCTTATAGTAAAATTACATGGCTTGGCAAAGTTAAGTGGTGAAATGGGGATCTGCACTTGTTTTTCTGTTTGTTTGTTTGTTTGTGTAACATGGCATTAGGGCTCCAGAGTTTACTGTCTTAACCAGCAAACTAGACTGTCTTGCTAGGAGGCAGGACTGAGAGGGGCTTTGAATGCTAAATAGAAGAGTATGGATATTTGGAAGGCAAGAGGGATCTGTTGAAGGGTTTTGATGAGCGTATTGACTGACATGATCAAAACTAAGCTTGAATGTATAAGTAAGTTTCTTTAATAAAAGACTACAGGTAAGAAATGAGGCTAATGGACTTTTTGCCCATATGACTTGGGTGCAGGAACATACAGATACATTTTTAGAAGTGGAATCCAATGTTGTCACTGGGTGAAGAAAGAGAGAATTGAGTCTCTTGACCTAAGTGGATCCACCATTAAGTTTGAGGATAGTTAATGAATGTGTCCCACCCCTTCCCACCCCCCCTTTGGGTAGAGCTGAGGATGGATCCCAGGGCCTCATGCATGCTAGGCAGGTGCTCTGCAAGTATTGGAGAATGACATTTCAGCAGCAATACATAAGTCAAATGACTTTAATAATACAGAGAGTCAGGGCAAGAGGATTTCCAGTAAAAAGAATGGTATATACAGAGGCCATGTAGCATAAGAGAGCTCATTCTGTTTAAAGAACTGAAGGATCAATGTAACTTAAGGGCCTTTAGCAGAAGGGAAGAGGAGTGAGATGAAGGTGGAAAAATTACTGAGAATAGGTGGTGCAGGACCTTGTCCTCAGTGTTCTTGAAAGATTTTGAGGAGGAAATAGCACTGCTTGTGTATGTGTAGTGATGGCAGAGAATTTTGTTTTATCAGAGGAACCAGCCATCTTGATTTTTCAAGTGAAATGTCTTGATTTTTTAAATGTGGCAAGTCATTCAGTTTTAAAAAATCTTTCTTGGGGGGAGACAGAGAAGGGGCAAAACTCTCATTTTTGCATAGTTTTTAGTCTATAAATTACAGCCAGGGAAAGGGCTGGTAGAGTCAATTGGTGAGTGTGAAACAGTGAAGAGGAGTGATTTGTGGGACAGGGAAACCAAGGATATAGAAAGGAATGTAATTATGTGTATAAGTAGAGAATATTATCCTTGAAAAGGAGGAGAGCCTTTGAGAGAGAGGAACAAAGGAACTGTGAGGTAAAAGTGAGGTGGGAGGAACTTGAATCTGATGAGGTAGGATTTCTGTGCAGAGCAGGGATTATGTTAGAGGACTTGTGAGGGTTTGCATAAATGAAGGTGGAAGGAGAGGGGTTGTAAAGAATGGGGCACCATCTGGCTAGTTAGCATGAGTTTACAATGAACTAAGCAGTGTTTCCAGAAATTTCTGTGCTATATTAATATCCTGAAGTAGAAGTGCATAATGGTGTTTGTCTAGGGTTAGAGATTGTAAGACTAAAAAGTCCAACCTATTGAAGGATATTTATGTGTGCCAAAGTGCATAATTATAAAGGTTGTATAACTTGTAGGTTGGTAGCTGAGCCTAAACGGGAAACCTAGTCAGGAGGTGATTTGCAAGTAGATGGAGAAGAGCAGGTTTGGCAGGGGTGGAATCTAAGCACCAGCTGGTCAGGAGACCATGGTTGAGAAGTATTTTGTCTAGGTTTAGTTTTGGCTGGAGTGTAAGTTTAAGGTGTAGATGGGCAAGTTGGTGGTGGGCCCTGAGATAAGACATCACCAGGATTGAGTCTGCTAAAGGCAAGCTTGAGATAGGGTTGGAAATAGGGAGGAAGATGGTAGATCTAGTGCTAATATCAGCTCAATGGATAGTGCCAAAAAGATCAGTCTCTGTATATGGAACAGATATTTTAGGGGTAGGGCCTAAGTCAAGTGGCAGATTTTGACTAATTCACATTTATGATATGTTATAGCATTCACATGGAAAATATCTTATGTAAATTACTCTCATATATAACAAAAAAAAGCAATAAAATAATATGTCAAAAGATCTAGAGTGATCCATTCTGCTTAGGGAAAAAGGATGAGGTCCACCTAGGAGTCTTACCCACGCACCAGAGATGATTGTAAGTCTGGACCAGTTGTGTTCCCACTTTATTACAGCTCCCAGACTTGTAAGTGGCAGTGAATAATCTTGCTGTAACATTCCTTGGGAGCCTGAGTACTTGTAGTACCACTTTCTGAGGGATCAAGTACTTGAAAAAGTCTTTAGTTTTTTTTTTAAAGCAGTGCTAGAGCATTTTTTTTTTAATGACCAGAAAGTAATTCTATGGCAACAAGCTCTTGTCCACCTCTTACCCTCCATAGAAAACTAAAAAAAAAAAAAAAAAAAAAAAAAAAAAAATCAAAATGATTGTGAATTTAGGGAAGCTCTCTTCTCTCCATCTGATGTCAACATATTTCTTCATAAAACTATTATTGGGAGAGTAGGAAAATTTGATACTTTTTTGTATTATTAAATAGTGGGATTTTTTTAAAAATAGAAAAATAACATGTTTATATGATAAAATATCCTGACAGTACCAGAAGGTTATAGTGAAAAATGATTGTTTCACCTAAGTCATTTTTTCTTAACAATGTAAATGGAAGTCATAAATCTTTCTGGGCCACATGAGAGATATCTAAAATGTTTTTTTATGAAGTATAATATTATGAAAAGATGTGATAATTAAACTAGAGGGGGAAGAAAACATCAGTTGGGTGTGACTTGCTGATAGATATCATTAAAAATTAAATTTGAATTGCATTTTGAATAATGGAAGAAGGTAGGGATATATTTTGGAGAAAGAGGATGCTGTGAAAACTGGGGGTGGGGAGAATTTGGGGAGAATTTAGGATATTGGGTGTTACATACAGAGGTTAAGATAAGTTACGGCAAAGAGAGAAACATGAGGAGACTTTCACATTATCTGGGCCCTAAACTGGAATTTTTTTACTTTCTCTGAAGACCAATGGGAGCAGTAGCTGGATTCAGATTGGGCAGGAAGGTAGAAACTAGTAGACAAGTGACAGTAGACTGGATCTAGTAATATAGAATACAGTAGTAAAATAGAAGTTGTGGAAAAAATTATCAAGAACTTTAAATGTGAATCAAGCCAGCTGGATAACTTGTATTATTCTCTAACTTCTGAATATTCTCTTCCCTGAAATATTATTGAGCAGTCATAGACTTTCCTTGTAAGCTTGAACCATCTATATGCCAAAGTATGTTGATCTAAGGAAAAAGGATTTCAGCGAGAAAGGTTGGGGGGAAGGAAGAGGAGATCATCTGGACTTGATTCTTTGTGGAAGATCTCCTGTTGTGTATAGGCAACACCAGTAAACCTGAGGTTAGTGCTTTTTTATCATACAACTCTTTGAAAGTGACCTCATAAAAATATTTGCCCTTGAATTTCACTAAGCAGAAAGTTTTAGAGTAATTGGGTTCTCTTCCTTCAATTTAATTTCTTACACCACGATTCTCTATTTCTCTGGGGCATTTCCTCACATTAATGTACTGGAATAAACCTTGTCCCATTGCTCATCACATCTTAGTCTCACAGTTTGTCAGAGGGATGTTCAGATTAAATATCCCTTGTCGAAAATGCTTGGGACCTGAAGTGTTTTGGAATTTGAGGGATTTTATATTTTCAGATTAGAGATGTTCATTTTGTATGAGTAAATAATAATATAGTATGATAAATAAAATAAGAAAGATTCTCATTATAGTTTACTTATTAGAATGACAGGGAAAGGGGCTGGAGTTGTGTCTCAGCAGTAGAGTGCTTGCCTAGCATGTATGAGGTCCTGTGTTCGATCCTCAGCACCACATAAAAAATAAATAAATAAAATAAAGGTATGAAAAAAAATGACAGCGGGGATAAAAGAATCGCTGGCTGCATATTTTACCTCATTTATTTCTTTAAAACAGAAAATGAACATCCATTTCATGATGCTGACTTAAGACTAAGCCTTCATGGGGCATTATTATTAGTTCAATTGCAGATACTCCTTCTAATGAGAGCTACCCAGTGAACAGAGTAAAAGAAGCTTTCTAAACAGATCCCTAAACCCACCACAGAAGAGCAGTAAGTATATGTATAATGCTTATGTCATATAAAATTTTTCTCATCACCAAATCTCAGTTTTCTAGATGTCCAATTTTATTTTATTTACAAAATAAAATATCATTTTAAAACATTTCTTCTGGCATTTTTTTTTAACATAGCAGTGTTTATAAATTGACAGATCGCCACTGGCATTTTGTTTTACGTTAAATCTTACCCTCATTTCCTTTGTTATCTATATTTGTCTAGAAATTTGATCCTCAATATTAGTGGTACCCTAGAGGATATCTATATTAAAAGCTTAAGTTGAAATTGAATTTTTATGTAGAAATTTCAGGTCAATTAAAGTACAGTCAACTTATGCAGTGTATATAGGATAACCTGAGCTTAATAGAGCATTATTTCTGAGGCCTACCTTGTAGGATGTGCAAATAGCTTTGTTTTTCAGACTTCTTTGAGATTCTGGGGTTCCCTGTCACCCCTTGGATAGGGAAGTGTTCCTTTACCTAGAACCCATTGCTATTGCTTAACCTCTTCTCTCTTATAGGCCATTAAAAATGCTTTTGAAAGTTTTAATTTTTTGCCACCTTTAAATTGTCATATTGAGACAGTATAATTTATAATTGCCATTCTCACAGTGGTCATAAAAATAATGATATGAGTAGTTAAAATAAATAATTCCAGGGAATTCTATTCTGAATTATTTCCCAGTTCTTCCTCCAGCAAGTTTTGTTCTTTAAAAAAATTTGTGTCATAGGAGCTGGAAAGTAGCTAAGTGGTAGAAAATGAAACTGGGTTCAGTTCCCAGCACCAAATAAATAAATCATCTTTGTGATACTTGCTATCCTGCTGCAAAATTTATTGTATAGATTTAAAATTCTTTATTTTTCTGTAAATTCGGAGAGCTCTAACCACCTTTGAAAGACTCACAGGAAGGAGGATGAGGAAAAGCAAAGGGCCTTTATGATAGTGTAGATGAACTCTTTATAATTGTGTAAGTGTGGTATGTCCGTATTGCCTGTAGAAAACATGGTACAATGGCCAGCATGTTTGTTTTTGAAAACTTGCTTTATGCACCCCCCCACCACAGTTTTTCTTCTAAATTAAGCTAATTTGAGCAGTAATCAAGTAGTTTTTGTTTTTCAAAATCACTTTAAACTTAAATATATATGACTGCTGATAGAAATAAGTGGGAGCAGGTAGTTACTTAAACATGATTCATAGTTAAATCACTTTAAAATGTGAATGTTGACCTTCTAATAGTTGTTTTGGCATAACCAATTTTGTGTTCCCTCCAAACAGTTTTGTTTTTTAAAAAATGTTTGTCATAGGAGCTATGGTTGTAGCTCAGTGGTAGAAAACGAAACTGTGAGTTTAGTCCTCAGCACCAAAATAAATAAATCATCTTTGTCATATTCCAATCCTGCTGCATTATTTATTGGTGTAGGTTTAAATTTCTTTATTTTCCTGTAAATTCTGAAAGTTCTAACCAGTCTTGAAAGACTCAAAGGAAAGAGAATGAAGAAAAGAATGTATTCACCATAGGCTGGAGTGAATATACTGGATAAGCAGTTCAAGAGAACTACTAGAAAAGTATATGAATAAATAAACTATTCAGAGCTTGTGAAAATTAAGAACATTGTGGGGTTAAGGAAGTTGCAGTATAAACAGCTAGTATATAATCGAGCTTCTCACATAACAGAAATAAGCTCAGTTGATTAGATATAATCAGAACTAGTAATATGGGGATCATTTTTTACTGTTTAACTTGCTCTGTGCAGTTGCCAGCTGGAATGTTAAATCCAATTTTCAGGTTTTGACTGACCTTAGTAAAAATCCAGTGTTTAACATAGAGCCTTTTCTACCTTTAAATATTGGTCTGGGGAACTGAGACCCTTCCATTCCATGGATACCAGACACACCTTCTGTTCTTAGGTAAAATCGTAACTTGGATATTCCTTTTAATATTGTCTTTCACAGAATGGCTTTAAAAATTATAAAGTGCTTTACAGATTACCATATATGGACTATGTGTGGTTTTATATGTTCAGTGTTAGACTCAGTGATAGAAAGACAAATGAGACATAATTCATACATGTAAAAGATTAGACATAAAAATAGCTACAATAAGAATAAAAAATGTGATTCAGCCAGGTTTTTTTTTTTTGGTGGTGCATGTCTGCAATCCTAGTTGCTGAGGAGACTGAGGCAGGAAGATCGCAAGTTCAAAGCCAGCCTCAATAAAAGTGAGGCGTTGAGCAACTCAGTGAGACATCTCTAAATAAAAAAAAAAAAAAATAGGGCTGGAAATGTAGCTCAATTGTCAAGTTCAGTCTCTGCTACCAAACAAAACAACAACAACAACAACAAAAACCCATTTGTTTTAGTCATTTGCCTGATGATTATTAACTACTGTAAATCAGGCACTGTGTTCAGTACCGCAAATTCAGAAATACCTTCAAGAGACTCAGAGTCAAATGGGTAAACTTGGCATATAAAAGCACAACTATATGACATTAATAAAGGTGCCATAAGACAGGGAGATATTGGTGAGTTCTAGCAATATGTCAGCACACATAGCCCTGGATCCTGGGAATGCAAAACCTCTGCATTCATAAAACTTTGACCTGGATCTTTAAGTTTGGTAGATGGAGAAACAGGACATTTTAGATGGATGTGGAGTTAGCGAAGCAAGAGAAAACTTGACATATTTGGGAATCTAAGAGCTGGTGGATGTAACTGAAGAGCAGGGCACTTGAAGCAGGTGTGGAAGGTGGAGTATGGTTGATTCTGTGATGGGCAGAGTCCCAAAGATCTTAGCCTGGAAGGCTCTTCCTGTAGCTGGCTCCTTGCTTTCCCCCATCTCCTTCCTCCTAAATACAGTGCTTCAGAGAAGCCTTTCCTGAAGAGCCAGTATAATATAGTAACATAGTCACTTGAGAACACACCAGCTCTTTTATTCATGGAGTTTCTTATTAGTGTCACTTTTTTATTGTGTATTTCTGAACACTTGACTACAGTCTCATGAGAGTACAACATTGTCTGTCATATTTACTGCTATGCTAGATCGTACCGTAACGCAGGCATTTAATATATGTTGTGGAATGAATGAAAGTAAATGGATTTTTTTAAACTATGATTTTTGTTTTGTTCTATAGATTTGTGCTTCTTATTGTCTTCTAGACCATTTTACATTTTTAAAAGTGATTAATGACCCCAAAAGTTTATTTTGTGGGAAATATATGTTGATATTTATTATATTAAAGACAAAAACTAAAAATTTAAAGGTAGTTCATTTAAAGTACTAAGTTGAGAGCTGGGGATATAGCTCTGTGGTAGAGCTGCTTATGTATATATACCAGGCCCTGGTTCAATCCCTAGTACTGCAAAACAAACACTCCACAAAATAATAATCTGATTACATATTAGTGTATTTATTTTTACAAAAAAATAATTTAGCAAACAAAAAATTAGTGAGAAATTTGACATTGTTTTTATATTTGTGTAAAACACAGTATCTGCCTTTCTTGTAGCTGCATTCTCATAATCTTTTTAATCAGTCTTTTGATGCTGCATATCATGTAGTCCCTGGAACTCTGCTGTATACTTAGAGAATAAGAATAAAATGGCAAATAACTTGATACAGTATAAAAATGGTTTTGACTTTGCAGAAAGAGTTTTGATGATTCCTAGAATGCAGGGTAAATCCCTGTACTTCACTTGAAGAATTGATGCTAGAGGTAGTTTTCAAAATTCTTAGTAGCAGGAGTACATTTTCAAATAATATGTTGAACTCACCTTCAATCTATAGAGACAGAGTGGAACTCTTTGGGTTAAAGTGCATATGTGCTGGGACTAAGAGGGTGGGGGGGAGTCTCTGGAGTTTTTCCTTTCTCTTTCCTTCTCATTTCTTGGCTAAACCACTACATTGGCCAAGGGATTGATAGTTCCAGTGTAGGAATATTGTGTTAGAGCAAGAAAGGCATTTGAGCATACTGTGGGGATTTAATACGTGGTACCATACTTTATAGTGTTTTATTTAATGGCCTTTTAGTGTATGTCTTATATATACACTACTAACATTGTAATCATTGAAATACAAGTATTAATATGTTATTAAGGCCATTTTCCTGTAAGTATATAATCATTAGTTTGCTTTCACACACACACACAAAAACATTTTGTTTCTGGGGTTTATTTTCCAATTTTGTATAAGCCAGTAAGAAAATTTTAATGTAATTTACAAAAATTTTAAATATCTTAGGTTTTTAAAAGACAGTTTATTTTCTTTGCATACCTGGTAATATATAAAGGTAAGGAGTTATAGGAAGCTGAATTTTGGTAATTGGGGAGACTAAATATACTGACCTAGGAGGAATTGTCATGGTCTATAGAGATTAAGGGAGAATGACAGCGAGCAAGAGCAAGACTAGAGCTTGGAAGTGTTTTAAGTGCCATTATTATTAGCGGATTTTATATTGCTGTGTTAAAATACTGTATTTTGAGGCCTGGGGATATAACTCAGATAATAGAGTGCTTGCCTCACATGTGCAAGGCCCTGGGTTCAATCCTTAGCACCACACAAAACAAAACAAAACAAAAACCTGTGTTTGTCTGCCTTGGGAAACATTCTCAACTTGGTCTTTTTTTATTTGTCCATGAAACAGTTTGTCTTGAAAAGGGGATCACAGCAAAAGTTTCCTATAAAATTTTTATTTTTTATAAGTAAATCCTATGTTTAAGTTTTGTATGCCCTGTCCTTTGGGAGTTTTATCTGACAGACAACTTAAAGTGGCCTCATTACTATCACCATTTATCATTCATATCATTAAAAAGAGAGATGGAAAAAATGAAAAAAAGATGATTTGTTGTGTTATATAACACAATGTTTATTTAAAATGTTAGCTTTAGTTTTATTTGCTACCATTTAATAGCAAAAACTTGAAAGATAAAAACCATAAAAGTAATTATAAAGCTACAAAGTACTATCTTGGGTTTGGAGTTCAGTTTTTTAAGGTGTGATTTAATAGCTTTGTACCAGTTCTTTCAAAGAGAAGAAAAAAAATTTTAAAGAGTTAATAGGGCATATCTCCATGAAAGATAGATAATTGGACAAGTTGCCTTCTAGGTTAAGTATAACATTCAAAGAATTGACTAATAGAAATACAGTTAAATTGTAATTATCTTTAGAAGTGTTTGTGAAAGATAATTTTGCTTATTAAATCATTCTTTGAGTGAACATCAAGTACTGACTTTGATCATATCATATTTTTTTCGTGTTTATTTTTAGATTTCACTTATTTTAATTTTTTTGAATAGGGAGCCTTACAACTTTTTGAGCACCATCTCCAAGTATTAATATTAAAGTGTGCCCCAGTTTCTTTGAAGTAGATGGAGTCATGTAGTAATAACGTATCTGTAGGCTGCCCTCCTTGTTACCTCACACTAAGAGGAAAATGCTCATAGTTCCTTATAATTTTATACTTAATAAAATTTAATTGGTGGTATGTTGTAGGGAAATATGAAATGTTTTAGTAATAGGTACTTTGTAGGATTGTAACCACTATGCCACTACTAAGTGTGTGTGTGTGTGTGTGTGTGTGTGTGTGTGTGTGTGTGTGTGTGTGTGTGTTTTATTGTGTGTGTTTGCTGGAGATAGAACCCAATGCCTGGGGCATGCTAGGCAAGTTCTTTACCACTATTTTACTCCCCCAATCCCAACGCCAGACACTCTTGATCCTTTTATTACCCAGTCACTTGATTTTTTTCCCACTGTATTTACTTCTATCTATAATATAATCCAGTTTACTTATGTTTATTGTTTGCTGTCTTTTCTCCCACATAGACACTTTACATTAATTTTTGTTTAGTTTTATGGTTATGTGCCAAGTGCCTAGAACAGTGTTTGGCAGATACTTGTTAATTAGCTTTCCTTTGGCTTTAGATAGTAAAGGTACATTTCATTTGGGGAAAAATAGTCAGCTGGCCAACTGTTGCAGCTCATAGAAGAAAGGTTTCTTTTTCTGGCAGTGTGGCAGACTAGACATTCAAATAGGAAAAAAAATGGTCTACATTATAAAACATTAATATTATTACTGGACCAAATATTTAAAATATCTTAAATACATTGTTGAGTTTGAGTACAAGCAAGGCAACTCCTCAGAGACTGTTTTAGTTGGTCTTTGCTTTGCCTTCACCAAAAATAACTTAGAGGAAGAAAAGTTTATTTGGTGTTCATTCTATAGTCTCAAGACTATAGAATGCCAATTTCATTGCTCTGGGCCCAAGATGAGGCAGCATATCATGGTGTGAGGGCCTTTCTGAGGAAAGCTGCTTAGCTTATGGCCATGTCAGGAAGCAGAGATGGGGAGGAAGTGCCACAGGGAAGATACACCCTTCCAGGGCAGTGCCCACTCCCCTCCGACCGCACCCTCAGTTATGTCCTACCTACCTGTAGTTAATACCTAGTCTATTCAAAGCTAGGGTGGACTGATTAGGTTATAGCTCTCATAATTAATCATTTCATCTCTGAATATTCTTGTATTAACTGGAGCTTTCAGGAGACATCTCATATCTAAACCATAACAGAGTTGAAAAACAAGAAACCTTGAATCCACAGAGGTTATGTAGTAGTCACACTACCAGGGATACTGTAGATCTCTGGAAGCTTAGAGATTTGACTTCTGCAGGTAACCATGGGATATCAAGAAAGATCAGAAGTAACATATAGAGACCTGGAACTCCCTGAAAGTTATCAATGGGTAAAACTAGGAAAAAAATAGAAAAGTCATCCACAGTGCAGGGAGAAGTGTGGGATGGGAAAGGGAAAGTTGCCTAAGCTTGTTTTTCACTGAAAGGGTGAGTCGTCTTCCCTGAGAAGTTAAAACTATGAATCCGCTCTAACTGGATTTTGGGTCAAAGTTCCTACTACCTGAATGGTAAAACCAAAAACAACAAGCAAGCAACAACCATCCCTAGCCAAGAATTTAGTGAAAAGTGGTCTCAGGTTAGGACTGAGAACCAAATCAGCTCCTCTCTGGAGAAATACAGGAACACAGGCCTCAGAGAGATAACGCAGGTGAAGTTTCAAGGAACATGAGCTTACAATGAAAAAAAAAATACTTCAAATAAGTGACAGTGAGTTAATGAGCAGAGCAAGAAAACTGTACAACCGGGTATTTAAAAATACGGATATTCTAGTTGTCAGATTCAGAATATAAAATGTTTATTGTGTATAAAGGGTAAAAATATGTGGCTAAGGAACAAGAGACTATCAAAAATAGGCAGGCAAGCTCAATTCAGCAGTGTGTAAAGGAAATACTACATATTGAAAAGAGGATTTTTTCCAGGAAGGCAAACTTGGTTCAGCATTACAAAAATCTATTAATGTAATTATTCACATGAACACTTTTTAAAAGTTTTTTTTAAAAAGATGCAGAAAATGAATTTAAAATTTTTAATTTAAAATCAACAGCCTTATATGGTAAAAATCTCATTACAGACAGAACAGAAAGGAAATTCTGTGACTTGATAAAGGATATCTATGAGAAACCTACTGCAGATATCATACTTGATTAATAGCATTCCTTTAATACAAGAACTAGTACAGTATAGAAATGTCCATCATACTTTATCTCTCCAGCATTGTATTATATCTCCACTGGAAATACGAGATAGTGCAATAAGGCAAAAAAAAAAAAAAAGTTATAAGGCTTCATTTAGGAAGTCACCATTCTCTAGAGTCAATATGAATATCTTCATAAAAAAATCAAGAAGACCAGATAAATTTTTTGGATTTATGTAGTTCCGTAAGGTGTTTAACATAAGCTTCATATAGTAAAATAAATTCTGTTACTCTAAACTACATACAATAAAAAATATAATAAGAACATTTCACAATAATTAAAGAGCTATCTAGGAATAAATACTTAAAAGGGGAATTTGATAGCTTTCTATCATTATAAAAAATAACAGAGACAAATCTTTTTTTGTCTGTTTGTTTTTTGGTACCAGGGATTGAGCCTAGGGGCACTTGACCTGAGTCTAATACCCATCCCTTTTTATATTTTATTTTGAGACAGGGTCTTGCTAATGCTTAGGCCCTCACTAAATTGTTGAATCTGATTTTGAACTTGTAATCTTCCTTCCTCGGCTTCCCAAGCGCTAGGATCACAGGTGTGTGCTACCATTGCCTGGTAAGATAATCTTAAAAGGAAGAAAGGTTTTTTTGGCCCACAGTTTCAGAGGTTTCACTTCATGGTTGCTTGGCCTTGTTGCTTTGGGCCTGTGGTGTCATAGTACATCATGGTGGGAGCATGTGGCAGAAGAGACCTATTTATTTCAGAGCTCTGTAGGGAAACAAAAAAGAGAAAGACAGAAAGGGAACTGGGTTCTAATAACCTCTTGAAGAGTATCTCCCTCCTCCCAACTCCAAGATCTAACTTCCTCCAACTGGGTCCTATCCCTTAAAGATCCAACCATCTCCCAGTGCACAGGGTGCTGACAAGCCTTTGATGTATGGGCATTTTGGTGACAAAAAGTCAAGATCTATGCAGGGAGGGCAAGATCTTTAAATCAGAAAGTTGTAAATATATTGAAGGACATTAAAGACTTAAATATACGTGGGGACATGATCATGTTTATTGAAAATATGTTAACCTGTCAATAAAATGTAAATTCTTTGGTATTTTTTTAAAAAGCCCTGCAGAATATGATTTTAATTGTTTTTGTGGAACTTGACAAGTTAATTGTAAAATCCCTGAAGCAGGCACTTGTTCTACAAGATTTTAAGACTTAGTATAGAGTGTAAGGGTGTAGCTCATAGAGAGAGAACTTGCTTAGCATGTGCAAGGGCCCTGGGCTGTGTTCCCTTGCAAATCGAAAGCCAGTCTGGGCAACTTAATGAGACTAAGTTTTGAGATAAATTTAAAAAGGGCTAGGGATGCCACTTAGTGACAGAGTGCCCTTGGAGTCAATCCCCATTACCTAAAAAACAAAAACAAAAAACAAGTATGTAGTAGAAGAAATTTCTAACACATAAAGGATCTTACTCACAATATACAATATATTTGTTAGTACTCACATGTATGTAAATGTGAAAAAGCTAAATAAGGAAAAGGAAGAGCCGTTTCATAGGAGAAAAATTGAGAAAAATTGCCAATTTGTTATTAATGAAATGCAGATTTAAAAACTATACTGACAAAATTGTAAAAGTTTGACATTATTGGGTATAGCATTATTCATGTATGTCTCTATGACAGCTGTCAGTGAATTTTCCTTAAAGGACCAGATAATAAATATTTTTTGCTTTGCAAGCCAAAATTCTCTTTCACAATTATTCATCTTTGTCATTATAGTACAAAAGCAGTCATAAGCCATATATAAATGAATGGGTGTGGCTATATTCCCACAAAAATTTTTACAAAAATAGTTTGCCAACCCTTGCTTTGTGACACTGTAGTTAATGAATTATTAATGCATAATTATGGATGAGTCTTAAAAACATGTTGGATTAAAAAGGGAGGAGAAGAATAAATTGTAGTATGATTTCATTTATGTAAATTCCAGAGGGGAGCAATGTAAAGGGTACAGATTTATGAATTTTACCATGGTTACTGGGACTTGACTAATTTTGAATTCTGGCCTTTACATATATATTCTGTGACTTTGGTAAAATTACCTATTTTCTTGGGTGGGGTGCTACTGGGGATTGAACCCAGAGGTGCTTTACCACTGAGCCCTTTTATTTTTTCTTTTGAGACAGGATCTCATTAAGCTTCTAAAAGCCTCACTAAGTTGGTGAGGCTGATATTGAATTTATAATCCTCCATCCTCAGCCTCCTGAGCGAATCTCTGGGATTACAGGCGTGTACTACTGTGCCTAAAAAAGTTTTTATAGGCGTGTACCACTGTGCCTGAATTTTTTTTAAAGTTTCAGCTTTTATTTATTTATTTTTTCTGGAGTGTTTTTATTTTATTTTAGCACAAACACAAACCAACACTCTTAAATAGTTGCTTGTAAAGTATTTATGATAAGGATAATTGAACACAGTAATGGGGAAAAAAGTGTGGAGATTTGCTCATTGAACTGAGCTGAATTAGCGATTCTTACAGCTAATTGCTGTCTAAAGTGATGACGGAATTTTTATTTTACTTTTTCATAGACCTGCATACAGCTGTCAGTTACACACAAAGTGGGACACCAGCAATTTTCCAACCTTCCATTTTCTTGTTCTTGTGTGTTCCTTCCTATCCCACTCCTGGTGTTGAACCCATATACCATCTGTAAGTTGCAGGCACTCTGAGTCTATCAGCTGTAGTTTCTTCAGACTTCTTTCCCAGGGTACAAGAAAACTGTTGTTTTCAAAGAGCTTTCAGTCTTTATAGTGAGGTTTTTGCCATCACAAGTGATGACAGAATCTGGTTTAGGCATCACATCCATTTTTCACAGTGTTGGTTTCATTCCTGCTTCCTTCATATATATTCATCAAAGCCTTTGCCACCCACCAGGTGCCATTTTCCTTTCAGCTGCCAGATGTTGACCATGGTGGGCGTATAGATATACATGCACAACCAACAGAGTTGGGTGTGGCATGGCGAGCATTCTATGCCAAAATGTTATTTCTTATCTGTAAGTTGCTGAGCATAGAAGACCTACCTCATTAAGTTGTTGGGAAGACTATATAATGTAGTGCCAGTAAAAATGTTTGGTACATAATAAATACTCAGTGACTGTTATACTTTCATTCTCCTTTAACTTATATCCTGTTTTTAAAAAGAGCCTTTATTGATTTGGGAATTGCAAATACTTTTTTTTAATCCAGATTTGTGTAGCTATAGCTAATATGTGGCTATACTAAGCCCTCAAATATTTGCACCCTAAAGTCTTGAGTAATGTTTAATTTTCTTTACTTACCACAGTTTGTGGTTAGTAAAATAGCCCCTCTGATGTTTTTAGTGGTACACTTAAATCACCAAACTCACGGTTGCTTGCCGAATACTTGGCTAAAACAGTTTCTGCTGTCACTTAACCTTTCTCTTTAGCATTGTCTCTGACTCCTTTCTCAGAACTCTGTCTGCTTTTGTTTTAGTCACCACTCTCCCTGACCTCTCAGACCCTCTAGTTATGTAAATGTCAATGTTCTAATCACCCTTAAAACTTGCGACTGTACAGCTTTCTTGGCTGAAAAATGAAGATAAAACCTACTTTAAAGGGTTGTTGTTAGGGTGAAATTCTCTAATGAATAATTTTCGTGGAGGAACTCTGTACCCATATATTCTGATTTAATTATGCTGGGATGAGGTATGGTATAAAAACAAACACAATTTCATGAGTAGTTCCTCTTCCATTTGAACAGCAGTGATATGTAAATATAATACCTATGGCACATTGCAGCCATTCAGTCAGTTTCTCCTTCCATCTTCTGTCTTGCTGCTGTTCTCCATACCCTTCTATTGAAACATTACAAATTTGTTTTTACTCTCTCCTTTCTAACAACAGTAACATTGTCTCACTTACTTTTGTTCTCCATGGTCTGAGTGAGTGAATATGTGCATGCCCAAGTTTATGGAAAACTAGTGTTTGTAATACTTGGTCTGCCAAAGTAGAATATAAAATCCAGTGGCAATCTTAATTTATCTTTTAGCTATTTGAAACACATTTAAAATATCTTTATTTTAACTTTTGTGTTTTAGAAAATTCTAACATATATAAATGTAGAGGGACAAGTAAAATAAATTTTCTTAAACCTGTATCCATCTTCCAGATTCAACAAAGACCAAGATTTTGCCCCTTTTGCTTCACCTCTTAATCTCCTCTCCTCTCTCTCTCCTGTCCCAAGAGCAAGTATTTTAAAGTGGTAGCCATTTTACTTCCAATACTCTTCAGTATGAATTTTTTAAAATGAAACTCCCATGCCCAGTGCTGAGGATTGAATTCCAGGCCTCACATAATAGGCAAGCACTGTACTACTGGGCCATATCCCCAGCCCCCAAATGAGAACATTTTAAAAGAGGACCACAATGCCATTACTTATTATTATTATTACTGTTTTATTTTGTGTATTGCATGTTGAACCCAGGGAAGCTTTATCACTGAACTACATCCCCAGCCCATTTAAGTTCTAAATTTGAAGCTGGGTTCTTACTAAGTTCCTGAGGGTATTACTAAGTTGCTGGGGCTGGCCTTGAATTTGTGATTCTCCTGCCTCAGCTCCCTGAGTTGCTGGGAGTTATAGCATGTGCCCCTCACACCCAGCACAATGTCATTCTTTTTTTTTTTTTTTTAAATATTTTTTATATCTTTATTTTTATTTCTTTATTTTTATGTAGTGCTGAGGATCAAACCCAGTGCCTTACATGTGCTAGGCGAGTGCTTTATTGCTGAGCCCCAGCCCTAGCCCCACAATGTCGTTATTCTTAATAAAACTAACAATAATTCCTTAGTAGTACCTAATACCTAGTCCATTATCATATTTCTCTAGTGGTCCCTAAAGTGTCTTTTTAAGTTGGCTTACAGATTCAGAAGTCACACACGGTCCACACATTACATTTATTTTTTATAAAAAAGCTCTGCTTAGGAAGAGTAAAATACCTGGTTTTTAGTATTTTTCTTTTTCCCTCTTCTTTTTCATAATTCTCCCTCAAGATTTGCATTCTTTATAATGAAACCATAAACTTTGCTATATCAAGTGAAGGTTTCATCTTCTCTTTAAGACTTCTGTGCTTTTTTGTTTGTTTTAAGAATGAAACAGCACAGTAAAATGCAAAACTGAAAATTACAGCTAAGTGTAACTATTCTCTGAACTTTCTCATTAGTGACATAGCATTATGTTCAGTTTATCACAGGATTGTGAAAGCTGAAACATTATTTTATAGTTATTAAAAATATGCTTTTTGAAAACGCTTACATTTATCTGTAAAATTTTTGTAGTTATTTCTTTTGGCTTTATGGTTAAACAGGGAAGCTTGAGACTAGGCTATAATATAATATTTGTATTTGGAATAGATTGCTGTGGGTAAACTTAATTATATTCTCTGAAACTCAAGTGGAAAATGTCATCTGCAAAAGTTTATTTTTTAGTAGATATTTTTATTGATATAAAGACAAACATACTTACTATTTTTAATAAGGCAGGGAGAGATAACCCAAGGGTTTAAAGGTTTTTAGTAACATACAATTTTGAGAATGTAGATGAGATTTTTAAAAAGTAATGCAGAAAAAATGTTTTGAGCTATTGATGTGAATTAAATAGGATTATTTTGGAGACTTTTCCAACAATTTACTTAATTTCCTATTACATTGTTGAGTAAATAACAGCTTAATTGCACTATTTTTGTTTGTTTGAGAGCAGGAAGCAGATCCTATAATCTGTCCCTGTAAAAGCTGAAAAAAAAAATCTCATTAAAAGGGACTCAAATGTCATCCCCTAAAAAGGGTCTTAACTGGTATGAATTCAGAAGCTTGAGACTACGGAGAAAATTGAAATGAGGGAGTGAGACAGGTAGTAGCTATTGACAGAAAAATCCGCAGGAGATAATGCAAACCACCACTAAGATTATAAACTATGAAAAGAAAAATGACATTAGAGAGAACTAAATAAGAAAGAAACCAAATTAAGAAAACAACACAAAAACTGATATACCAAATTTGCTGACTAGAGAAGGAAAGAAAATGAGGGGTATGTGCTTTTTATAGTGTATGGTACCTGTGATAAAATTTGTGAAGTTGAATTTGTAACTAACTAGATCACTATCTGTAACAGACTAACAGATAAACAGTTTGTTTTGTTTTTTCAATGGTAACTGAATATTTCAGATGATTATCTTGGGCCAGAATCTAAAATCTACTCCATCCCCAATTTTTTCTTTTGAGTGAATTTGAAACTTTTTAGATCTCAAAAGGTCACTTAAATTAATATCCAAGAAACATTACACAGTGTTTAATGGAATTGGTTTAGAAGGAGCTTCATGATTATGATTGTAAAAGACAATCAAAATTTCATCTAAGGGAACAACTGTTTTTTTCTTCTCCTTGGTGATTCAGTTGAGGAAGAAGAAAATTATGGGACTGAGCTCTGGGAAATGCATGGAGAAGGAAAAATAGGGGAAAAGGAGTGACAGCAGGTTTCCATTTAGTCTGCACATTGTTTTTGGTCTTTTTCATCCCCAGTCCAGTGCCAAGAGAGTGTGGGATCTTACAGTCTTGTTTGTTATCCAAACTGGCAGTGGCAGCACTGCTCTCTAGAGTATAGTTGGCAAGTTCCCTAGTGAATTCTTTATCCACTCTGGTCGGCCACCTCAGAGTATATGTATACATGTTGTCTCTGCTCTTAACTTGATCTGCTAGCCAATGGATGTTTGTGGGTAACGTTTGAGAATCACTGTTCAAAATCTGAGAAGTAAAAGGTTTTTAAAATTAATGTAAAAAAACCTATAGAAAAGCACAGTGAGTTGAAGATAAGGAACGAGACATGAGTTCTCTTCTCCTCTGTCTTATCTTAATATTTTGCCCTATGTCTTTCAGTTACAGTTAGGATTAGGTTTGGCTGCATCTGAAAGATGCCTGCATTCCTTCCTTCCCTACTAAAAGGTACTTTAAAACAAGCTAAAGTGTTTCCCCCTCCCCACTCTGGATATGGTAACTGTGTGGTTGCCAAGGACCAGCTCCTTTTGTCTTTCCTTAGCTTGTTATTTTCCCTGTCAAGGTTATCTCATGATCGCACAGAAGGTCTTTGCAACTCCATCCATTATGTTCACATTCCAGGGAGTAGAATCAAGGAAGGCATAAGGGCAAAAGGGTCCATCTTCCAGTGAAGTCTGTCTCCCTTAAATATCTTTCCCAGAGCCAAATATTCTATGACTTCTGATTTTATGTTATTGGCTACTCTAATCTGCAAGGCAGGCAAGGAAATGTAGATTGCCACTTTTAGTAATAATAGTTTGTTTGCTAAGAAAGGACAAGAAAGTAGATACTAAGTGAACAAGTAGCAGTCTGCCATAATTTAGATCATTTCTATTAAAAAAAGTTTCAGTATATTTGAAGCCCTTCTCCTTCTTCCTTGGCAGTGACCACTAACATGTATTTGGCTTATTCTATCTTTACAAGTTATATTTGTACTTGTAAGCAGTATGTCTTTTTAAAACATGTTTTAAAACTATAATATAAGTGGAAGAGGCTGTACCTATCCTGCAAGTTACTTTTTTCTCATTCAGAGTTTTTTTACTTATATAGATGTAGTTCTAGCTTATTCATTTTAACCACTCTATAGTATTCTGTAACACAGTTCATTTATTATTTTCTTCAGGATGTACATTTATATATTTATTGTCATTATAAACATTGGTGCAGTCATGTCTACTTATATTCACATGTAAGAGTTTATTCAGGGTTATGAACCTAGAAGTGGAATTACTGAATGGTAGGGTGGTACTTTCTTCAGCTTTGCTAGGTATTGCCAGGTCACTCTTCAAAGTGGCAATGCCAAATTACACTTGGAACAACAATGTATGAATGTCCATTTCTTTATTCCCTAATTTGTGTTTTTATTAATACTGCTGAGGTTGAACTTTTTTTTTTTTGTCGTTACCTGGAATTGAACCGATGGGTGCTTAACCACTGAGATACACCCCCAGCCCTTTTATTTATTTATTTTTATTTTGAGACAGGGTCATGCTAAATTTCTGAGCCTGGCTTTGAACTTGTGATTGTCTTGCATCAGCCTCCTGAGTCACTGGGATACGAGCACCATCATTCCCGGCTGAACGTATTTTTATCTGTGTTCATTGGTTGTTTCTGGTTTCTTCTCTGTGGCTTGCCCTTTTATTCCTGTTGGCCATTTTCAGTTGTATGCATTCTTGTTTATTGTTTGTTTTAATTTAGAGAAGTTTTTAATACATTCTGATACTAATCTTTTGCTAATTGTTTTGTGGATATTTTTTCCTGATCTTTGTCCACCTTTAGCTGTCTGATGTCTTTGGTTGTATTAAAAGTATTATTTTTGTGTAGTAGATATTATTCATCTTTTTTATTGCTATTTAAGAAATTCTTTCCTACTCAATGACATGGAGATATAGGCCAATATTTTAAAGTTTGGGAGATATATATATATATATCTTTAAGTCTTTAATCCATATGTAACTGAATTTTTTTTGGTATGGTATGAAGTAAGAATTTTATTTTTATGCATAGGTGAATATTTTTCAAATAGCCCATCCTTTTTACACTGATCTGTAGTTCCATCTATGTCATATATCAAGTTTGCATATTCATATGGTTCAGATTCTGGGCTCTATTCTGTTTTGTTGGTCTTTTATTCTGTTTCATTATCACGCTGACTTATTACCATTGCTTGATATATGTTAGCATTGTCTCACCTAGTTCTTGGCCATTTTCCATGTGGTTTTAGGATCTACTTTTAAAGTTCTGTAAAGAGGTATGTTGAGGTTTTGATTGGAAACCTGTATAAAGCACATAGAGAATTTACTTTTTTTATTGAACTACACACACATTCCATACACACATATACACACACATATTTATTTAAGGCAATTTTTTTGTTATTTGTACCAAGTAATACAGTTAAATTTTATATGTTGATTTCATAAATTCCAGTAGTCTTTTTTTCCTTCAATTTTTTAATCCAAATTCTTTCTCTCTCTTTTGTTCTTATTGATTCTTAAATCTTTTGTTTCTTTTTCTTGTTTTATTGGGCTGGATAGGAGCTCTAGTATACTGTAGACAGAAGAAAGTGATAGGAGGCATCTTTGTCTTTTTCCTAACTTTTAAGATAATGTGTCCAGGGGTCTGGGGATTTAGCTTGGTTGGTAGAGAGCTTGGTTGGTAGAGTGCTTGCCTTGAATGCACAAGACCCTGAGTTCAATCCCAACACCACCACCCAAATAATAATAATAATAATAATAATAATAATAATAATAATAATAATTCCAACACTTAATCAGTAATAGTTTTTATTTATTTATTTATTTTTATGGTAAATTTGGGGCAGGTATCTTTTGTCAGGTTAACAAAGTCCTTTCCTATTCTAATTTCCCAGGAGTTATTTGGTTTTAGCTTTAAATAGATGCTGGGTTGTACTGTGTTACATAATATGTAAATCCCTTTCAACTGCATAAACTTTCTCCCACTTCCATCCTTTGCTTTAATTTTGTCACATATTGTATCTTCATGTTAATAAATTTAATAGTACAAAGCTATAATTTTTGTTTTCACTAGTCATATGTCTTTTAAGAAATTAAAAAGGCAAAGTAGGCTTTTATATTCATATATTTATATTTTTTATGTTATTCATTTTTTCTTACAGCTTCCTCTGGAGTCATTTCCTTTGTACTTGAAGAAACTTTAACATATCTTACAGTGCAAGGCTGTGAGAGATAAGTTGTCTTGACATTTGTTTACATGAAAATGTCTTTGTTTCATGTAGAAAAGTCAACTATTTCCCCTCATATATAAAATGTCATTTTTACCTCAGCTGATTTTAAGATTTTTATCATCTTTGATTTTTAGCAGTTTGAATATGATGTGCTCTAATTTTAGGATTTATTACTTTTTTATATTTATCTTCTTTAGAGGTCACTGAAAACTGCTTCTATATAATTTTCTTTGTACTTTCCTTTTTGGGACTCCCAATTTCACATGTTAATTTTATGTTGAATTATAGCTCACTGAGGTTCTGTTCATTAGGAAATTATTCATTTGGATCTTCAGATTGCATAGTTTCTTTTGATCTATATTTACATTGATTGACCTTATGTTTTGTTGTCTCTGATCTGCTGTTAAACCATTAAGCAGACTTCACATTTCAGACTTTGTATGTTTTGTTCTACTTGGTTCTTTTTTATAATTTTGTCTGATGAGAGATCTCTCTCTTCCTTTATTATTAACTTACTAAACTTATATATGATAACTACTTTATAGTCTTCTTTAACTAATTTCATCATCTGAGTCGCTTTATGTTCGATACCTGTTGATTGCTTTTTTCCTGATGACAAATAACATTTTCCCGTTTATTTTTATTTCTAGTAATTTTTTGTTGTTTACTGGATATTGTGGATAATACTTTTTCTGACCCTCAATTCATTTTTCTCCTAAAGAGTATTGATTCTTTGTTTTTCTAGCAGGCAGTTAACTGGCTAGACTTAAACTCTAAACTGATTCCCCTAAATTAGGCAACGGGATATCTTTGCTCAGTTATTTTAGCCATCTAACTATTGGTTTTGTAACAGGAGTCTATCTTGTGTTGTATGATTTATGGCTTGCTAAGGGTTGTTTTGGAATTTACATACATATTTTTGGGGTTCCACATTCCAGATTTTCCTCCTCACTTTACAGTTACTATGCTAGCTGGTACCTCATCCTTTAGTACTTCAAGGTAATGTGATTGCAATTTCTTGAGTTTTAACTGTCTTGCTGAGTTGGTATCTGTCTTTAGGAAGCAGCTATATATAAAAAAGCACATCTTATCTAGTATGTTTCTCTCTTTCAAGTGTTGGCTTCTCGCTAGTTTCTGCCTTTTAGTTGCTCTCTGGAGCCTGCACATAGTTAGTTTAATGTTTTGGCTAGAGATCATAATTTACTGTTTATGGGTGTGTTAGTCCAATGTAAGTATTCTACTTTTCTGAGTGAAATTCTCTGTGCTTTCACTTTCAACTTTTTGGAATCCTTATTTCTGGTGTATGTCTCATAAGTAACATATAGGTTTTATTAATTAATTAATTTTAAAAACTCCTATCCAACAGTGTATCTTATCCCCCCTTCCCTCAGTGGTAGGGATTGAATCTAGGTACTGATGTATGATAAGCACGTGCAGTACCACTGAGTCACATTCTCAGCCCTTGACATCTTCTTATTGGATTTTTTCCCTAATATTTCATTTTGTGCTTTCTATATTTGTGGTTTTAAATTCCTTTACTTGTTTTCAGTTAATTGTTTTTCTTATTCCTTTTTCAACTTTGATATTTACATTTAACATTATTTTACATAATTAGTTGTTACCTTTTAATTTTCAATGTGATATTTGAGTAAGTCTCAACATTAAGTAAATTATCTCTTATCCTATATGTAAACACAACTTTAAAATATTTTGATTTTATTTACCTTTATTCTGTCTCATTTATGTTGTTTTCTAGTATTTTAGTTATGTAATAAATATTAAACTCTTTGTCTTAAGCAAAGCACTATACCAGAAATTAGAGATATGTATTAGATTAAATAAAACCAAGTCCTTGCATTTGTGAAGCTCATAAGATAATTAATAAATTAATGTATAGATTAGTGGTTGGTTCTATAGTGAAAAGTAAAGTATTAGGAAAGGATAAACAGTAATATTGGAGAGGAATTGCTATTTTATAGATGAGTTTCTGTTGTCTTCAGATATTTCATAACATTTTTGCGGGTCAAGTATGAAAAACACAATTCCCTTGCTGGAGAAGCTTACAGACTAATAACCAGAAGTCTCAGGAAAAAGCTAAAAGAGATGAGAGCCCTTGGTACACAGTGGCTAAAACTGCAACTGATAGGTTTCTTCAGAAGTACGTTGTGTATATCAAGGGCCTAAAGCATAGATCCAGGAGAGAGGGGAAGGAACCAGTAAAGAAGACTGAAGCATGGTCAGAAAAGTAAGAGAAAAGCAATGGTCCTGGAAGCCATGAGAAGAAGAGGGTTATTTATAGTCTACCTATTCCCAAAATAATTTAAGATGACTGAGACATCAAGTAGAATGAGGCTAGAAAAGCATCTGTTGTGATGGGACATTAAAGTGACTTAATCAACAAGCAGTTTCATTGAAGTGAAGCCAGACCTTAGAGATGGAGAATGAAGACTACTTGCACAGAGAATGGTAAAGAAGAGAGAAGGATAATCAGGGAAATAGGGCAAAAATATGGCACTTGAAGCTAAGATTGATATTGTGGTAAAAATCACAAAATCTTGGAGATTTGGGGGACTCTGTGACCAGAAAATAGCATGAGCTCCTGTCTGAAGGAATTTCCCGCTGGAACTTTATTTCCCAGAAGTTGCTCCTCATAATCTCTAGGATCTTGCATTGTTGATGATCCTGACAATGTATTTCCTAGTGTTTAAGTTTGTGTTTGGGGGAATGATACATATTTTTTGAAACCACAACAGATTGTTCTGTTGTAATGATCTGGCGTTTGTGTTTAATTAATGACTTACTTTGGCTGTTCAAATACCTTAGCATAATAGCCAAGCATTCCTCTGGTGTGAATACATCCTTTCAGCTACATCTACTAATTTTTCTGCTTGCTATTCCTTAGATAGTCCCTGTTTTAGCTCTGTTTGTCCACCTGAAATACCTTGTTGGATTTTATGACTTAGACCAATTCCTTAGTCTTTGTTCCCCCCAGTTTGTCTCTTTTGTAGCCCCTATGGTTTTGGAATCTTTTGCAAAATACAGAAAACAAAACAATAATAATAATTGTGAAGTGCCATACAGGCTTGCCCTGTTATCTCCCATATCAAACTTGTTGAGGGAAAGGACTGTCTTAGTCCATTTTGTGTTGCTATAATAGAATACCTGAGACTGGATAATTCACAAATAAAAGAAATTTAGTTCTCAAAGTTATAGAGGCTAGCTAGTCCAATATCAAGATGTTGGCACCTGATAAGGACCTAATGCCCTGTCATAACACAGTAGAGGGGCATCCCATGTTGAGAGCAAAGGAGCATTTCAGCTTAGGTCTTGATTCTTTCTTCTTCTTCTCCTTCTCCTTCTCCTTCTCCTTCTCCTTCTCCTTCTCCTTCTCCTTCTCCTTCTCCTTCTCCTTCTCCTTCTCCTCCTTCTTCTTCTTCTCCTCCTTCTTCTCCTTCTTCTCCTTCTTCTCCTTCTCCTCCTCTTCCTCCTCCTCCTCCTTCTCCTCCTCCTCCTTCTCCTCCTCCTCCTTCTCCTCCTCCTCCCTCTCCTCCTCCTCCCTCTCCTCCTCCTCCCCCTCCTCCTCCCCCTCCTCCCCCTCCTCCCCCTCCTCCCCCTCCTCTTGCTCCCCCTCCCCCTCCTCCCCCTCCTCCTCCTCCCCCTCCTCCCCCTCCTCCCCCTCCTCCCCCTCCTCTTGCTCCCCCTCCCCCTCCTCCCCCTCCCCCTCCTCCCTCTCCCCCCCTCCCCCTCCTCCTCCCCCTCCTTCTTCTTCTTTCTCCTCCTCCTCCTCCTCCTCCTCCTCCTCCTCCTCCTCCTCCTCCTCCTCCTCCTCCTCCTCCTCCTCCTCCTTCTTCCACTAATCCCTCATGACCTCATCTAACCCTGATTACCTCCTGAAGATCCTATCTCCAAAATCATCAGCATCTGAATTTGGGGATTAAGTTTCTAACACATGAACTTTGGGGGAAACATAAGCAAACCATATGAGAGACTGAACATTTTCATGTTTATGTGCATCAGACTACTTATAGTAGTGTCTTGCAGATATTTGACAAAGTATGAGCAAATTAGGGATCTCTAATCCTGTGATTAATTATATGTAGCCATGTGTTGCATAACAGTATTTTGGGCAAGGATGGACCATATACAATGATATATTCCATATAACTGAGGTGTGTAGTAGCTGTATACTACTTGGTTTGTGTAAACACACTGATGTTCACATAACAGTGAAATCATCTGATGATGCATTTTTTCAGAACATATCCTGTTGTGATGTGGCTCCTGACTGTAATGTCATGTGTAAGCTGGATATGTCAGAAACCAAAAGTTCTGGTTTTTAGGTATAAAGTTTATGTTGAAATTCTACTTTTTTGAATTCTTCCATGAAAGTAGATTTCTTAATTAAGATTCTCTACATCTTCATTTTTTTCTTTATAGGAATGTATACCTATCTAAATCAATAATTATAAGTTTTAGAGTGGTATATCAGGAAGTATTTGACTGTAGGAGCCAGAATACCCAATTGATCACTGAGGGCTTTATCAAGTCATGTATCAAGAAGTTTACATGCAGGAATTTTCAGTGTTAGTTTGGTTCTGTGTGCTGTCCATGATTTTATTTTGTCATTCTTAGTGTGTTGATGATTGCTTCCCTCATGGCCTCAGAATGGCTACAGCTCTTCTAAATGTACTTATCCAAAGATGGAAAAGTATAGTTTCTCCTTCAGCATTTTTATATAGAAGAATAGTTTTTCCTAAATGCTTCCTAGCAGACTTTCCCTCAGGATTTGATCATTTACTCTGGTAAGAGAAATAGAATGATTATAGTTGATATGGACCAGTTAGGAATAGGAAGCTTAGCATAGAGTTATCACTTGAATTCAGTTGAGGTCCAATTCAGTAAAATATGTAGAAGTAGAATAATAAATAAGCTGAGCATCTTTGTCCTCTCCCCGAAAAGTTAATATCCTCATAATTTTCTTAGAACAAGAAAGAAAATTTTATAGTATTTCCATTGAATTTGGTGTTGGATTTTAGTAATATTTCATTTTTTGACCCACTTATTTATTTAACAGACACTAAGTGTGTGCCAGGTATTGTGCTGTCATGTCCTTGCACTTAGATGGCAGCTGGCCTGCAGTCTGGTGGAACAGGGTGGCTCAGGTAAGTGGGGAAAGAGAGAATTACTTTGAAATCTACTGATTTTAGGAAATTTATTTTTCAACAGGAAATGTGGGACATGTGGATTTGGAATATTAATTCATTTGAAAAACTGCTTTGGGGTAAGTTGATAGACTGGAGTGAATGACTTCAGTTTTGTTCTTTTTACATTTGGGCTTGATCTTTTAGCTTTCTAGGTTTGAAAACCTACTTACTGGTTATGCTATGAACTTACATTAGTTGGACTTTATGCTTCATATACATGTAAGAGAAGGGCTTATACTAAAATCCCAGTTTAGTAATTTGAGAATCATAACCATAAACTACAGCCCGAGTACTAGTTAATTAGTACTTTCATTTCTCATTAGAGATCAATTTGAATATTAAATGAAGATCAGCCTCAGAAATCAAAAGATAATTCTTATATAGAGTTTAACTTGTTCAAGTTTATCTAATAATCCTGTCATGTGATCTGGAAATAATTCAGAAAGCCAGCATTTGAAGATATAAGGTCAGTCGTGCTGATATTCTTTTTGTGGTGCCTCAAATGGCCAATAGAATTTTCATTGCATCGGTGTACATGTAAAAGATTTGATTGTTTCATCTCAGAAAGTACACCCGGAAATACCATTTAGTATTTACTAAGTGTGTAGTATGTGAATTGTGCATTCCCTCATTTAATTTACTGTGATGGTACTATGAAGTAGGTATGTTTTTTTTTCTCATTTAAGGAATAAAGAAGCGTAGGTTTTTGTTAATAAATTAACTTAGCTAGGGTATGTATAAGTGTTGAAACTGTAATTTGAGCTTACATTTGAACTTTAGTATTGGGCTTTGTAAACACACACTCATTTCTGTTTTAGTGTGATGATTGTATTGGGGATTCCTAAGACAACCCCTGTGTTCAGTGATTGGTAGAAGGACTCATAGGCTGTATCACATAGTCATACTAACAGCTAAGATTTATTACAGCAAAAGGATACCAAGCAAGGGGAAAAGTTGCAGGGATGAAATGGGGAGGAAAGCAGGTATAGTCTTCTAAGAACCCTCCCTGTGGAGTAACAGAGGATGTGCTTTAATTCTTCCAGCAGTGAATTGTGACAACACTTGTGAAATGTTGTCTACTAAGAAAACTCATTAAAGATTCAGTGTCCAAGGTTTTTATTGGGGTTGGTCATGTAGGCATCTACTGTTTAGCACATAGAAAAATTCTAGATTCTAGAAGGAAAACAAATACGTGGCATAAATCATACTGTTTGTACAGTTTAGGTACAGTGATCCACACTTAACATTTAGGGAAGGTTTTAAATGGGTATAGAGAACTGTTTTACCATTCAGATTCCTAGGTGCCAGCCAGGGGTAACCTTGCCAACCATGCTTTTATAAGGATAGCAATTTCAGGGCTACTATGTTAAAATTTCTCCTGACCATTGATTTATTCATTTGAAGGGATTATAATTATGATCACTTACCTTCTGACAAATAGAGAAGTAGGTATTATGGCAAACCACATTTTAAAATGATATCTGTTTTGACTGCTCTCAGTTGCCACTAGTTTGCTGGAAAGGCTCACACAGCTCAATATAAAGTTGTACTCATTGCTGATGTTTATTATAGCAAAGGCTACAGTACAAAACAGAAGGGAAAGTTGTTCAGATAAATATGAGAGAGGTCAGACTTAGGCTTCTAGGTCTTCTGAGAATTATATGAACATGCTTTTCTCTGGCTATAAATGAGAGAGACACATACAAAATATCTGTAGCCATGGCTGTAAGTGTTAGTCTTATAGGGAGCGGGTCCCTCAGTTACATTTATTTCTGCCATATAATTATCTCTGGCAACTGAAATTTGAAACCCTAGACAGATATCAGGTACACATCACAAATCTTGACGATTCTTTAAATCCTACTAATAGCTTATTACAACCTGACCATTCCTGGAACATACAGAATAAGATCATTAACCAGTAACTGAACATTCTAGGGTTCAGTTCTCAGAGTTTGACTAGGGTTACCACCAAGGCTCAGATATGCCCTAGAGATTAAAAGAATACAGACCTGCAGTGTTTAATTCTGTTTTTATGGTATCTTACATGAAATAATGAGTGAAGTATTTGATGGTAGATATAGTCTTTGGAGCATGATATTATAAACTGAAAATAAAAAAAAAAAAAAAAGCAGGGCACAGTGGTGCATGCCTGTAGGCAACTTAGGAGGCTGAGGCAAGAGAAATCACAATTTAAGCCCAGTCTCAGCAATTTAGAGGGGCCCTAAGCAATAATGAGGCCCTATTTCAAAATAAAATAAAGGTTTGGGGATGTAGCTCAGCATTAAAATGCCTCTGGGTTCAGTCTTTAGGACCAAAAAAAAAAAAAAAAAAATTGAGATAGTAGAAATAGCTGATAAATTTCATTTCTCTGAGGGGAAATTTGTAGATTCTTTTCATTTAGGGATTTATAGAATTTCCAGCATTTTTGTCCACAACTATCTGATTTATATGCAAATACATCTTACATTACAGAACAATAGAGAAATATGAATTTCAAATAGTTAATATATGTTGGCTTTTAAATATACTGGGATCCTTTTTTTAAAAATAGAATTTGCAGATTCACAGAAATACCAGTTTCACAAAAGCAAACAATGCATAATTTTAAAAATTGCCTAATTTCAGGTTTTTGAACAAGGTTTTACTATTCCATTGCTATTTGAACTCTATTTCATGTTATTCAATAAAGACAGTTTACATGGGGAAAGTTCCATGCTTGAAAGTGAGAAGTTATAAATTTAAAAACTTAAATAAGTTTCCTTTCTTTTTTTTTTTTTTTTTCTTCTTCTTCTTCTTCTTCTTCTTCTTCTTCTTCTTCTTCTTCTTCTTCTTCTTCTTCTTCTTCTTCTTCTTCTCCTTCTTCTTCTCCTTCTCCTTCTCCTTCTCCTTCTCCTTCTCCTTCTTCTTTTTTTTTTGGTGTGTGTGTGTGTGTGTTTTGGTACTGGGTTTGAACTCGGGCACCCGACCACTAAACCACATCCCCAGCCCTATTTTTGTATTTTATTTAGAGATTGTCTCACTGAGTTGCTTAGCACCTTCTAGGGTGAATATAGTATATAACATTTCCCCAACTTATTTTTTGGGGGTACCAAGGATTGAATTTAGGGGGACTCAAATACTGAGCCATATCCCCAGGCCTATTTTTTTGTATTTTATTTAGGGACAGGGTCTCACTGAGTTGCTCAGTGCCTTGCTTTTACTGAGGCTGGCTTGAACTCATGATCCTCTTGCTTCAGCCCCTTGAGCCATTGTGATTTCAGGTGTGCACTACCTCACCTGGGCAACATTTCCCCAACCTGTTTGACAATGGATGGAATTTGTTTAGTGAAGACCCACTCAAGTATGGGCCCTGCAGTATTAATGTTCTTTAGGAAAAACAGGACAGTGGGAAACATTAATTAAAGGACAGTGGGAAGCCATGAAAAGATTTTAGGTAAAGGAATGACAGAAACAAAACAGCTGTAGAAAAAAACTTACTTGAAATCTTACCTTATACTGCCTACTGATAAAACCTGTTTGAAAATTTCTTTATCTGAATGTATCTTTTCCTGTCAGGTTTCCTGGGTTGGTGTTTCTTTATAAACTGGGAAAAGATTCTTTCAGGATATGTAACTCATGCGGCATTGTATTAAGATTTTCACAAACTAAGACAAAACAACTCATCTAATAGAATAGTAAACCAGACTTCAGTAGGCACATCAGAGAAGAAATGGAATGACCAGTAATGTCAGAGATGAACTACATTACTATACCAACTATACACTCATGGAGGATTGTAAAAAATAAAAGTCTGACAACAGTAAGCCTGGCCAAGGATTGAACACATCTTCCAGAGTTCGTGGGTAGTTTGTTTCGACCACCTGGGAAAATAAATTGATGATATGTAATTATATTGAAAAACACATACCTTCTGACCTAACATCCCCAGGTATATATTCTAGGTCAGGGGTCATTATGATGACTCATGAATTAAGAATAGATTTTAACATTTTTAAATCCTTAAAAATAGAAATAATATTTTATATATAATTTGTCATTGAAAACTATGAAATTTGGATTTCAGTGCCTATAAATAAACTGTTGGCTATTGCCACATTCATTTATGGCAGCATAAATTTATGCCAGAGTTCAATGGTTGCAACAGAGAATGACCCATAAAGCCACAAAACACAAAACCTAAAAAAAAATTTGTTTTCGTACCAGGGGTTGAATCCAGGGGTACTTAACCATATCCCAGGCCCTTTTTATTTTTTATTTAGAGACATGGTCTCACTAAATTGCTTAGGGCCTTGCTACTGGCCTCAAACGTTTGATCCTCCTGTCTCAGCTTCCCAAATTGCTGGATTACAGGCATGCACCACCATGGCCCCCCAAACCTATAATTTTTATCATCTGGCTCTTTGCCATAAAAGTTGGGAAACCTCTGCCTTACATAAATACTTCTGTACATGTGTACCAGGGAACATGATCTGGTATAGTTACATAGCATACTTATAATAATGAATTTAGCTGGGCACAGTGGCACATGCCTGTAATCCCAGTGGCTCGGGAGACTGAGGCAGGAGGATTGCGAGTTCAAAGCCAGCCTCAGTAACAGTGAGGTGCTAAACAACTCAGTGAGATCCTGTCTCTAAATAAAAAATAGGGCTGGGTGTGACTCAGTGGCCAAATGCTCCAGAGTTCAATTCCTAGCACCCCTGTCTCCCCAATAATAATGAATCTAGAAAGAACTTAAATGTTCTTTAAGAGTAAAGAAACCGTGGTATGCTAAACTTTGAAAGAATACTGTTCATAGTGAAAATGAATTAACTACACCTATGTTCAGTATACGGATGAATCTCTGAATACAATGTTAGAAAAACAGCAAGTTTAAGAATTTTTCATTTGTAAACATTTTTCACTACCAAAGAGTGTGTATCAGTGCTTAGAGGAGGGAATGGGAAAGGGGATAAGTAAGGGCCAGAATCTTGAGCCAGGAAGCCTCTTTTATTTTTGTCTGTTATGTGTTTGCTCTTTAAGTTTAAAGCAGTACGTGTGCCATTTTTACATAGCTTTGTGGATATCATGGCTATTTTGAAGTGAGGATTAAGACATACGTTTCTTAAGACACAGTATTCAAGCCAAGTGTATGGCACACACCTGTAGTCCCAGCAACTCAAGAGGCTGAGGCAGAAGGATTGCAATTTCAAAGCCAGCCTCAGCAACTTAATGAGGCTTTAAGCAATTTAGCGAGACCCTATCTCAAAATTTCCAAAAAAGAAAAAAGGGCCGGGGATGTGACTTGGTGGTTAAGTGCCCCCTAGTTTCAATCTCTAGTATTCTCCCCCAAAACAAAACAAAACAACACAACAACAACAAAAAGACACATTTCTCAGTGGTTGTGGTGGGAAGAGGGGTATCTGTTAAACACATTGTTTATTAAAAAACCAAAAATGCAGTGTGACTATGATGAAGGTCTTTCATGCTACCACTTTGTAGTTATACCCATCTTCTCCCCCTCCCCATAATGAGGCCATTGAAGCTATTAAAGCATTTGAGTCAAAATAGATATTACAAAGTTGCTTTTAAATATGACATTGTATACTGTCTGTTCTGAATGACTGAAAGGACACTTAACTCATTGAGTTAATTGAAATGTAAATTTACAGGTAGTTTTGTATCTTTTAGTTTTCTATGTTTGCCAGGGTCTTTGTCTTGAACATATTTACTTTATAAATAGAAGAAACTATCAACTTTTAAGATATTGCTAGAATTTAAATCAGTTTATTACTTTAGAAAATTCAAGATATCAGATACTGCATGCTCTAAATGGAAATATTGAGCCAGTAAACTTTATTGGACTGTACACATAGTCTCTCAGATAAGCTTGTCCCTCTGACTTATTGCTGGATTGTTAAGTAGCGTTTCATTTTATAGATATTCAGCTTGCATATCTCTAATCTGAAATCCAAAATGTTCTAAAATCTGAAATGTTTTTAGTGGCAGTGTGACACTTTAAAAAATTTTTTAAAGTTTTGGGGCTGGGGTTGTGGCTCCGCGGTAGAGCGCTTGCCTAGCACGTGCGAGGTGCTGGATTTGATCCTCAGCACTACATAAAAACAAATAAATAAAATAAAGATATTGTGTTCACCTACAACTAAAAAAATATATATTTAAAATTTTTTTTTAAAGTTTAAAAGTTTGGGTTTTGGGAGCATTTTGGATTTTGAGTTAGAGATGTTCAGCTAGTAAAGTCTGTACAAATTGCAAAAATCTGAAAAACTCCAAAATCTGAAACAGTCTGATCCCAAGCACTTTGTATAAGGGATGCTCAATCTGGACTACAATTTGTTTATTTATTCATCATGTGATGGATATTTGGATTGTTTCCAGATTTTGATTATGATTAAAATGTTGTAAGGTTTTGGATACAGGGGATGGGATATTTTAAATAATGTGAAAACAGTTTTTTTGTGTAGACATGTTTTTCCTTTCTCTTGAGATCTTCTCTGTAAAGCTGAACTGACTATATATCGGTTTAAAAAATCATTATATTTTAGAGACCATGAAACCATATTTGAAATCCATTTCATGAGTAATCAAATGCTTTGCTAGTGACCACAAGAGGTGTAGCCTTTCATGTGAAATAGCTCAGAATATAAATTCATACATCTGCTTCTGTGGAGAGAACTGTTGTCTCATGACATTGTGCCCTATAATCCCTTTACCCATTATCATAGTCATTGGTGGCAGCTCACTGCATGTGACACAATATCAAGTGTTAAATTGATTTAGCATGATTTTAAGGCAGAAGTATGGCAGTAGCATCTTTGTTCTCACTTTGCAGCCAGAGAATGCTGATCTGATTAAAGGAAGAATATAAGCAAGAAATCAGAAACTCCAGAGAGATGAACAGAAAAAGGAATATTTTGTGCTTAAAATATTCCATATATATATATATATATATATATATATATATATTTTTTTTTTTTTTTTTTTAGGTGATTTTCAGGTTGTTGACTAGCAATCTTGTGAAGAGCTACTATATCTATTTTATAAATAAACTCACTTTATCTGAATTGTTTAGGTTTATCTATCTCTGCTGGCTACCATGGAACATGTTACATAAAGTTGCCCTTGTAAGAAGAGACTACATCCTGTCAGTGCAGTGCTTCAGAACATCTGCTTCTGTGGCTCTCTGTATGGGGCGTGCATGCATAGCATATAATTCCTCAGTTTACAGTATGGAATGCGCTTTGCTTATCTCTCTCCTGATCTGCAGTGATAGGTCTTTGAACTTTGTTGTCCATTACACAGTAACATTCCTTTCCTCTATGAAGTCTCAGACTTCATCGTAGCTCACCAAGATGAGTTTGGTTTTTTGGATTTCTTTTTTGGTACTGGGAATTGATCCCAGGGGTGCTCTACTACTGAACTATATCCCCAGTCCTTTTCATTTTTTTTATTTTGAGAGAGGATCTTGCTCATTTACTGCCAATGTAGACATGAACTTGTCATCCTCCTGTCTTAGCTACTTGAGTCGCTGGTTGTTACATCATGCTCTACCTCCCATGGCAAGATGAACTTTTTATGTGCCAGAAAAATTTTTAGTCAAACTATCCTAAGTTACTTTCCAAATTTGGTTACAGTTACTCCAAGTACTTTCTCATACTGTTACAACAGAAGAATGGGAAGTGGGATAGTGGGAAATAGAAACTAAAAATCAGGGAAGTCAAGAGTGAAGGCTCCATCTCAGATTGTATGATACCCTTTTCTTTTTTATGATGTTTTCTATTTCCTAAGTGATTGGTGATTGTAGAGTTTTTAGGATAGGATTCAGCAGGGAAGAAGGACAAGAATTATCCCAAGTACCTGCGGCAGTACAGGCTACAGGGAGATCTTTGGATCTAGGAACTGAATGTGGATATTTGAAATAGGCAGGGGTCACTTATTGCTTAACTTCCCAAGGCAAGGGGCTGGGGATATAGCTCAGTTGGTAGAGTGCTTTCCTTGCATACACATGGTCCTGGGTTCAATCTCCAGTACCAAGAAAAAACAAAACAAAAAAACCCCAAACAAACCAAAACCCAAGGCAATTAAGAGCTTGGTTTTTGCCTTAGCAATAAATGTAGCAGTTGTATAGAAAGGGAGTTGAGACCCATGTGTTTGATGGATGTGAAATAGCAAACTTTCTATTGTCTTAATTCATATGCCTAATTATAGGGAATTGAGCACATTTCTTCATGGTTGTATCTTTTTCTTCTGGAAAGTGCCTGTTTAAATCCTTTATCCATTTTTCTATTGAATACTGCTTCGTAAGAGTTATTTGTATAATCATGAAATTGCACATTATTAATGAAATTAATTCATATCTTAATATATTAGACAATTTATTTTCTAGGTTTCAAATTTTTTAAGTCACTGTTTTTCCTTTTTTTCTTTACAGGGTGTGAATGTGATTTCTGATGAAACTGGATTGGAATAATTTTCATGATCTTTGTATATTTATATATATATATATTTTAAAATTTTGCATTTGACTTAAAGTGCCATGAGAAAATTTGCATATTGCAAGGTGGTCCTAGCCACCTCCTTAATTTGGGTACTGTTGGATATGTTCTTGCTGCTTTACTTCAGTGAATGCAACAAATGTGATGAGAAAAAGGAAAGAGGACTTCCTGCTGGGGATGGTGAGTAACATTTTATAATACAACTATTTTGATAAACATATCACTAGTTTTTACTAACTTGAATAATATAAAAGTTAAGTATTTTAGGTATAATTCCTAGCTTCCTATATATGTGGTGATCATATTTCTAACAATTCTTTAATAGGTTCTTCTAATATTAAATTATCATTATTAAATCACTCAATTTTGTTTTTATATTCAATATTAAATGTAGTTAAATTTCTACAAATTATGTTAGCAAATAATGTAGGGAATCTAGTAGTTGGACTATCAAAATTTTATACAAGATTTGTCTAATGCCATATGCTTGCTGGAGCATTAAAATAATACCATTAGGTATCAAGAAATATGTCTCCTGCCCTGCCATCTTATTTCGGTGGGGAAGAAGTTTTATAGATACATGAGATCTGGAGAGTTCTTTTTGTTAATGCTACAGATAGTTCTCTTTAGAGCTTTTAGGGAGGGCTTAGGATCAGGATAGAATAGGGGCTACATTGAGTTCATTGCAATGATATAGGGGGAGAAAAGAAAACATGAAGGGCCAAGGTAGGTGGTACTGATATTTTGGCAGAGAATACTTGGAAAATTCGATTTTAAACTCCTTGCATTCATATCAACAAACATGTTGCCTTTTTTTTCTTTTCTTCTTTAGCCATAATGAAAATAACTGTACTGTAAAGAGTTATTAGTTTAACTGTTCAAGGCTCTGAACTGTCTATGATTAGTTATAGATGTATGGCTATATAATACTTCCACTATTTAAGGAATATTATGTAAATAATAGTTCTTTTGTCATAGGTTTTCTTAGAGTATATAGCCACATTTGAATTTTTTACACTTTTATAAGAGAAATGGCACTTGGTCGCTCAACATTTATAATCTAAAAATTATTCATTTGTATTGGTAACTACCTTTTTATTTCTTCTTGGGAAATTTGCCTTCAGTTAGATTCTGTTGCTAGTACAGGATGCTAGTAATACCTAGGCTAACCATTACCTTTTTTAATTTTTACTTTCTACATAAATTTGAATAAAATACAGTTTCATTCAAAGTCAGCTTATTTGTATAATATTTACTTTATGACTAAACCAAGAAAAGAAGCATGTGCAAGATAAGAAATAGAGAGTTGATGGGTTGGAGGATGCATGGGATGAATCTTGGGGAGGGAACAACTTCATGATTGTCAGAGAATCCTTATGGCATAATGAACATTTTGAACTTTGTGCTTTAGGCAATGACATGCTCTTGAAGAATTTTTAAACAAGGGTGTTAAGTCACCTTAACTCCAGATCAAATCTGTACTTTTAGAAGAACACTATGGTGGTCTATTGGCTATTGAACTAGAAGAGAATTTGACAGGTAGCAAATACCATTTGAAGACTAAGGTGAAAATTTGGAAATGTACCCTGGTTTACACTAAAATTATACTGAAGGTAGAGAGGAAATGCATATATATGAGAAGTGTTTAAATAGTGGAATTTATGTAACTTGGGAAGCATTGAATATTGGGAATAAGAGAAAGAAAAGTTTAAGGTGACTCTTAGGTCTCCTCCTTGGTTAGACAAGTTGGTAAGAAGTTGAACTCCCAGAGGACGAGCAGCTTTGATGTGACTCTGGCACGACATTTGTGCAATTACCTAAGATGAAGATGAAGTGTTTCTGATATGTTTAGTAATGGAGTTTCTAGTGATCCTGGCATTTCAGACTGTTAAGTGTGGAGACCAGTGGATTTGATGTACCAGTGAAGTAGTAGAGATGTGTAACTTGTTCTCTAGGAAGTCTTGGTATGAAAGGGAGGTGGTAAAACAAAAGTCAGAAGAAAGGAGTGGAGCCAAAGTTGGTTTTCTATGTATGTATGTATATATTATTTATATTAGTTGAGAAGAGAGGTTTTAAATATAGAGAAAAAAGGGAATACTTGAAAGATCAAATTATGAGATAGTGTGGTATCAGAACCATAAGAAAAGGATTATTATTCTTAAGGAGCATCCTAAGGTAAAGTAACAGTTTAAAACCACTAGTGGCATGAACCTTAAAGAAAAGGAGTAGGTTTTGTACAAAAGTACAAAATAAGGGCGAAATGGTTGGAAATAACAGTGTGGAGCTGGAAAGAAGGCAAATGAATGATTATCCCAGAAAAGATTTTGAAGTTAGTGGAACCTGGAGGAGAGCTGGATTTGAATTAGACTAGTAGATGGGGCAAAATGAAGAGGCTTGGTAATGATGTGGGGTGTTTGGTGTTCACTGGGATGGACTGAGAAGGAAGTCAGCAGTGGAAGAATAAGAAAAGAGGGCTGAGCTTTAAGGCAGAAGGCAAGGACTGACAGTAGGCCTTGTGTGGTGATGTTTCTTACAAGGCTTTGGAGCAGCTGATATCATACTATAAAAACAGTCTTAAGAGGTTGAAGCAAAAGGAAGAGAAATGATTAGGGGAAAGAGTACAGTTGAAAACTCTGCCCTGAAGTAAAGTTTTAGTACAGTGGTTGTACAGTCTGTAGTTCTGTCAGAGGCGAGTAATTTATTATTTGGGTTCCACTTCCTTTAAGAGGGCTATTCTTCAGTGATTCCATAGTTTGTTTTGTTTTCCTGAGTAGTTCTTTCACAGTTTTGTATGTGGGTTTTATGTTCTAGACTGTCTAAAAGTAGGAAAATTCTTCTGATGCTAGAGTGCTAGATGGGGCTTCTTTGAAATATCAAGGTTAGTGTGGGTTATAGCCTAGGAATTCTACTTTCCAGGATTTGCTCATTCTTTCAGTTTATGAATTTGGATGTTATATAGTGTTCATTATTTTTACAGGTTCAGTTTTAAGTAGGAATTGATCCTTCAGGCTTACCACTCTTCTTGATATCCAGATCATTGAAATATTGATGGTTTAATTTTCAGGCTCTTTTGTTAGAGTTATTCTAGTTGTCAAATATTAGGAAACATTGAGGGCACAGTTTACAGAAAGAATTTCCAATGATTAAAAGATTTTGTAAAAATATTATCATTAAAAGCTTTCAGAAACTCTATTAGAATTATTTAAAAATCATTTAGAGTTTTATAAATTGTACATGAGATTGGAACAAAGGTTGAAATTGGCAAGGATATTGAAGTAGCAGAGTGTTAGAAGTGAATTTATTTATAGATGATATTTTAAGTTTAAAAGAATCAGATAATATACTAAATTTCAGTACGTCGTATACCTTTGTTTATAGGATATCCATTTTATATGCCACTGTGAAAACAAATATCTTCCAATTATTGTAAGCCACATTCCAATTTCAGAGACGTTAAAATGTGGACAAAAGGTTTTGGGATAGATGAAATATATTACATAAAGACAATAAAGATGATAATTTTTAATAAGACAAAAAATAGTTTGGAAGACAGGTTTTTTTTTAACTTTTTATTAATAACCTCCTCCCACAAAAGGAGTTGTAACTTCGACATCTTTATTCCATTTCCATGAAAAAACCACAGATTAGAAATTTGAAGGATTGACTAAAGTACACTCAAAGTATGTCCTGTAGCTTGTGTATGTTTTATGTTCAGGCTTTCAGAGTGAATCAGTAGTTTTCTTGGTAATTAAGTTTATTAAAACATGACATGTCTCTAATTGTAATGTAATTGACGCTTATCAGAAGTATTTACTAAAAGTATTTTTGTCCTCACATAATACTTAGGAATCACACTATGTTAGGTTTTCTTCACTGTGACCAAAATACCTGAGATAAATTACCTGTTGCTTTTGGGCTACTGGCAAGATAGTATGTCATGATGGGAGCTCATGACAGAGTAAGCTACTTGCCTCATTGTGGCAGGGAAGCAAAAAGAGAAGAGTGGGACGCATAGGGTGCCAACATCCCCATAAAGAACATGTCTCCATATGACCAGAAAGAAGACTTTGAACCAGGCCCCAACTCTTAAAGGTTCTACCACAGTCCAATAGTGTCACAAATTAGGGACCAAGCATTTTAATGCACAGATCTTTGGGAGACACTTATCCAAACCTCCACAGACACCTTTGTCACTCCTTTTTCAAAGTTGATTTGATTCTTAGAATTTATCTACATATAAAATTTTATGCCAAGAAAGTTTTTCAGTCGTTGAAATGATAGCTAAGCCCCATTTGAATTAATTTCAAACAAAAATTGTCCTAAATTCTTTTGTGTATGTGTGTTTTGGTTCTGAGGCTTGAACCTAAACCCTGATGCTTGCTAAGCATGCACTCCAGCTCTGAAGTATACCCTCAGCCCCTAAATACCCTTTTAATTTACAAGAAAGGTAGGTGAGTACAAGAAAAGTTAAAACCATCTTTTTTGTTGGTTGCTTTCTAGCACTAATATTTAAATATATTCATAGCTGCATACATTTTATCCAGGGCGCTTTGCCAAGGAAAATTAATAGTTCATGTAATTCTTTAGGATATTACCATTACCATTTCTTCTTTAGAGTATTATAAATGATTCTGTAAGTCACACAGTAGTCATACAACTTTTTTGGATTGGGGGGTGTACTGAGGATTGAACTCAGGGGCACTCGACGGGGCACTTGACTACTGAGCCACATCCCTAGCCCTATTTTGTATTTTTTTTAGACACAGGGTCTCACTGAGTTGCTTGGCACCTTGCTTTTGCTGAGGCTGGCTTGGAACTTGAGATCCTCCTGCCTTAGGCTCCTGAGCTGCTGGAAGTTATACAACTTGTGATTAATGGTAATTTTGAATGTGGCTCTGATATCTCATGTGTACCAATAAATTAGATGTAGCCCTTATACTAGAACTTAAATATAATAAGTACCAGGTTATTAAACTTATAAAATATTGCAACAGAAGAATTCTATGTGTTATACATTCTTGGCTTGATTCTTTAAGATCTCAAAGTCAACAATGATGAGGCAAGATTTAAATTTCTAATCATATCTAGTTTCTTATGCTATAAACAATCACACTTATACTATATAGTGCTTAAGATAATTTCTTTAATTTATTGAGTTCTTCTTCATGCCCGTCACCATTGAAATTTGAAACAAACAAAAGAGAGAACAGAAAATTGAACTTATATCAACTTCAAGAGTTGTCAGTTTATGGCTAGTCTTATGGCACAGATACTTCTTTCTCATTGTCCCCCAACCTCCCTTTTTTGTTGATGAAAAAGAAAAAATTGTATTGTTCCTTTTTTTCCAGTTTCCCACAGCCAGGATTTGTATCCCTTTTAATGTTGTTTATTATGTTATTCTTCTCCCATATTTTTTTGAATTGGTAGACAGTCCAGAGGTTTGATCAGATTCAGGATCTTTATTAACTCTTAGCAAAAACACATTATAGAAGATGAATGTGTAACTTAATACTCATAATTTTTAAATTGAACAGCATGAAAATATTTCTCTTTTAACCATATACCAAAATCAAATGAAGGTAAGAGAAGAATATTTATAATCAGGGCCACTAGATGTCTCCCACCTTTTCTTTATGTGTGCCATCCATAAAAGATCATTGTCACCTCTACTTCTTCCTGTTGATCCCTGTACATTCCAATCCCATAATCTGTTGATTGCTCTTTATTTCCAGAGGTAAGTAAGTAGACATGATCTTTAAGCGTTTTATGATTAGGGCTGGGGATGTGGCTCAAGCAGTAGCGCGCTCGCCTGGCATGCGTGCGGCCCGGGTTCGATCCTCAGCACCACATACCAACAATGATGTTGTGTCCGCCAAGAACTAAAAAATAAATATTAAAAAATTCTCTCTCTCTCTCTCTCTCTCTCTCTCTCTCTCTCTCTCTCTCTCTCTCTCTCCTCTCTCACTCTCTCTTTAAAAAAAAAGAGTTTTATGATTAATGATTTTGAAAGTTAAAAAAAGAAAAAAGACATTACACATTTTGTTTTTATTATACTTGTTGAGAATTTTTAAAAAATTCTGCCAACCCTATATTTAAAGAGCTTATTTGCTTGGTAGATAGTTGACAGAATTTGTTTTCAAAACTGTATTACTTGTGTTTCCTATAATTTAAAAAATTATTTCTTAATATTTTAATGTTTTTCCTAAAACCAGTTTGTTCTAAGAACAGGAGAAATTATTGTACATCATTTTTTATTAAGAGTTCTATGAAATGGATTTTTATATTCTGAGAAACTTGTTGAAAACACACTGAATAAATTCGTACTCTGCATTTCTGATAGTTTGCTTTGTACCACCATCTGCAGCAGTCATCCTACAGAACAGCTTTACCAACTAGTGCTGTTATTGGGCAGATGAAGCCTGAATGGAAAAGATGGCTCTTCTATTCCCTTAATGCTACTTAAAAAAAAAAATCATATCTAATTGGTAGATATTTTGAGAATGCCTAAAAAATACAGTAGAAGGGCCCAACATTTTGGCGTACTCCTATAAACCCTGTGAGGAAAGGATCCCTGCAGGAGGATAACAAGTTCAAGGCCAGCCTCAGCAACTTTGTGAGACTTTGTCTCAAAAGATAAAAAGGGATGAGGATATTATTCAGTGCACCCCTAGGTTCAATCTCCAGTATCCACCCCCCCCACACACACACCACAAACATAAAAAAACACTAAAGGAAAATAAAAATTTCAGCTTTAAAAATAAACAAGTAACATGCAGGATATATATTTTTTTCTATTTATGGCCTTATCACATTGTCTGTCCCTTTTACGTGAGAAATATAACACAATATTTTCAAAGTTCAGTATCTCAGAACCTATTTTTCTTGGAACATTTATTAACATCTCAAAAGGATAAAACAAGGAGTAATGTTTTTTAAGTGCTAATCGGGCATATTGCTTACTTTGTATTACACACACATGTACATATAATGCTATAACACTGCTTTTGGTTAGAATTATTGTTCCTGATGCTCCACCTTGCATAAACTTCATTATAGTGCTTATCATTATCAAGTGTAGGATTTTCATCTTAACTTATTTTGAGTAGCATTTTTACTTAACATATTAATTCAGCATATAGTTAACAAAGCTGTTATAAGGCACCACACTAAACTCCATAGAAGATACAGGAAGACTCAAATCCCGGTCGAAAAAAGAAATGTGACATAGTGGGGGGTGTTGCAAAACAGGTTTAGTAATCATTATAGTTGGAGTTAGCAGTTGATTAGAGAAGTAAGAGTTCCAGATGAAATTGGTGTGATAATCAAGAGTCGTAAATGACTTTCATAGAAAGATTAAAAAAGCTGTTGGGCCTGGCATGATAAATGTGGATTTATATTGCAGAGATAGGAGTGGGAAGGGGATGTCAAGGGAGAGGACCTGTTTGAACAAAGGCATAGAAGCAAGAGAACATGAAGCACATTTGAAGGAAAGTAGTGAGTCAGTATTGAACTGAAGGAAGGAATACTGAGGGGTTGTGGAGGAGCACCAAATGGATAATAGGTTTGGAAAGTTGAATTTAATTCTTTATTAAAGAGGTTGGACTTTAGGAGACCATGAGAAAAAACATGAAGGCTGTGCTTTGGGAAACTTAATGTGGCAAAAATATTTGAGATTGGAATGCGAAACTATGCAGCAATTCAGATGAATAGGACAAAATGAGTACGTCTTGAGTCAGGTCATCCCAGCATGGAAGTAGAGGACAACCCAACCCCTTAGAGTATTAACAGAGTGGGAGATTTTGGGCTCAGAAATGGCTCTAGTTTTTGAGGGCACAATTTCAATTCAAATGTTATTAAACAGAAACATAAATTAATTGCTATGAAATTAATTTAAGTTTTTCCTCCTTATTAGTTCTAGAGCCAGCACAGAAACCTCATGAAGGTCCTGGAGAAATGGGGAAACCAGTTGTCATTCCTAAAGAGGATCAAGAAAAGATGAAAGAGATGTTTAAAATCAATCAGTTCAATTTAATGGCAAGCGAGATGATTGCACTCAACAGATCTTTACCAGATGTTAGATTAGAAGGGTAAGTACCTAGTGTGGGCCCATTAGTATTTGAATGAAAAATATGTTCTGAATTCCCAGTAAATTGCACTTTAGTGCTGGTTGTTCTTAAAGTGAATGTTACATTTATTAAGTTACTACTTAATGAAATTAAAGCATATTTAAATGATAATAAAAGAATACCTCATGATATTGCTGATCTAATGATTATTCCAGTTATTGGAAAATAATCATTTATCTTAATGGATTAATAGGAGATTTTAAACTTTGTTATTACCAAAATATTCATGTATTTTTTTTATAAAAAGATTCAAGTTGTGTATAACTTAAGGCTACAGCTTATCGGATTTTTTTATGTATGTATGTAACTGTGTAACCATCATCTAGACCAAGACAGAACATCTTCATCACTCCTTAAATTTCCCTTATTTTCTTTTTCAGTCCTTGCTTCCATCCCCAGAGGCAACCATTGTTGTGACCTCTCTACACATAGTTTTTGTTTTTAATTTTTTATAAATATATTTAATTTATATAAATATATTTATTTAATTTTTTATAAATACACATGTCTTTGTTTTTAATTTTTATAAATAGATTCACATAGTAGGTAGGTGTGTATGTATGTTCCTTCATGTCTTTGAGACTCATATTGTTGCATATGTCTGACTTTTTTCTCCCCACCACTGTAGTATAGTAGTTGTTATATGATACCATGTTTTTAAAATACATTGATAGATATTTGTGTTCTTTCCACATTTTGACTATTGTAAATAAAGTAATTGTGACATTTTTGTGCATTCCTTTTGGACGGTTTAAACTTTCATTTCTTTTGTGGAAGGGAGAATAGGCTAGAAATTTATAGAGCTTTAGCATGTACTGCCAAACATTTTTCCAAAATGTTTCATCAATTTCCATTCCTATCAGTAATATAAGAGGTCTACTTGTTTCTTGTGAAGAAGATAATACACGATATTTAGACTAGATGATAATAGACTCTGTTAAAAGCAAGGGAACTGTGCAAAAGACAAAGGGATTAAGTGATCACCTACATTCTGGCTATTGAGATCCCAAGCTCCCTTGCTCTGTATGGCTTTCATTAATGTAGCCAGGATTTCCAGTCCCCCAAAAATTGGAGAATCTTTTTTAGCAGATTTAGACTAGTCATGTTGGAGGGAAAAAAACACCCTACTAAGACATTGTGGATTTTCCAAAGCTCAAAGCTGATAAATTCTATTTGTAATCAGTTTTTTGGTCCTCCATTCTTAATAACAAACAGATAACCATGGAATACCAGACATCATAGGAAATCCTCAAACATGAAAAGTAAAGTTCAAAACAAACTGAAAAGCAACTTGGAGCAAGTAAAGACTATTCAGGAAGAAGAAAAAAAAATTTATTAGAGCATTATACTTATATGCAATAATTGGGTTCTTTTTGACAAAATCATGTAATTGTGGACTCTTTGTACTCCATTTCAGTCCTTGTTCACTTCCCTTCTCCTTCCCTCTCCCTGTTCTCCTTCTTCTACTCTACTGATCTTCCTTTCACACATTTACTTGTTTATTTTTGATTTGGTATTTTCTACTTATAAAGATGGAATGAATTCCCTATGGTATGTTTATATGTGCACATAATGTGATTTCGTTAAATTCATTAAGCATTTTCTCCCCTGCCTCATCACTCCCTTCTCCCTCTAACTGTCCTTCTACTGCACTGATCTTTCCTATATCTTTATGGTATTTGGCTCCCCTACCCTCACTTCCTGCCTTTTCCCCTTATTTTACTCTAGCTTCCATGTATGAGAGAAAATATTCCACCCTTGATTTTCTGAGTTTGGCTTATTTCAGTTAGCATAATGTTCTCCAGTTCTATCCATTTACCAGCAAATGCTGTAATATCATTCTTTTTTTTTCCTTTTTATTGGCACATTATAATTATACATAACACTGGGATTTGTTACTATATATTCATATGTACACACAATAAAACAGTATAATTTGATCAGTTTCATTACTGAGTACCCCCTTTTCTCTCCTCTCCCTTCCCTGATCCCCTTCTTCTTTTGTACTGGTCTCCCTTCTATTTTTTTAAAAATTTGTTCTAATTAGTTATACATGACAGTAGAATGCATTTTGACACATTGTATAGTAATAGAGCACAACTTCTCATTCCTCTGGCTGTGTACATGGTACAGAGTCAGTCATACCAGTAGTAATCATACATATATATATAGGGTAATAATGTCTGTCTCATTCTACCGTCCTTCCCATCCTCACAATCCCACCCTTCTCCTCATGCCCCTCTGCACAATCCGAAGTTCTTTCATTCTCCCCCCACCTATGGATCAGCATCCACTTATCAGAGAAAACATTTGGCCTTTGATTTTTTTGGAATTGGCTTATTTCACTTAGCATGATGTTCTCTGGTTCCATCCATTTACATGCAAATGCCATAATTTCATTTTTCTTTAAAGTTGAATTATATTCCATTGTGTATATATATCACATTTCCTCTATTCATTCATCTGTTAAAGGACATCTAGGTTGGTTCCATAATTTAGCTATTGTGAATTGAGCTGCTGTAAACATTGATGTGGTGGTGTCACTGTAGAATGCTGATTTTAAATCCTTTGGGAATTAACAGAGGAGTGGGATAGCTGAGTTAAATAGTGGTTCCATTCTAGGTTTTCTGAAGAATCTCCATACTGCTTTCCAAAGAAGTTGCATCAATTTGTAGTCCCACCAGCAATGTATGAGAGTACCTTTTCCCCCCACATCCTCGTCAATACTTATTATTTGTTGCTTGTATTCTTGATCATTTCCATTCTCACTGGAGTAAGATGAAATCTTAGTTTGATTTTCATTTTCCTAATTGCCAGAGATGATGAATATTTTTTCATATGTTTGTTGATCGATTGTATTTCTTCTTGTATGAAGTATCTGTTCAGTTCTTTAGACCATTTATTGACTGGGTTATTTGTTTTTTTTTTTTTTAGTGTTAAATTTTTTGAATTCTTTATATATCCTGAAGTGCTCTTAGTGATCTGTCTGAGGTGCATATGGTAAAGATTTTGTTCCATTCTGTAAGATCTCTCTTCACGTTATAGATTGTTTCCTTTACTGAGAAGAAACTTTTTAATTTGAATCCATCCCATTATTTGATTCTTAATTTTACTTCTTGTGCTTTAGGAGTCTTGTTAAGGAAGTCAGGTCCTAAGCCGACCCGATAAAGATTTGGGCCTACTTTTTCTTCTTTTAGGCATATCATCTCTGCTCTAGTGCCTAAGTCTTTGATCCACTTTGAGTTGATTTTTGTGCAGGGTGAGAGAGAGAAGTTTAATTTCATTTTCTACATGTAGATTTACATTTTTCCCAGCACCATTTGTTGAATTGACTATTTTTTTTCCAATGTATGTTTTTGGCACCTTTGTCTAGATTGAGCTAACTGTATTTATATGGATTTGTCTTTGTATCTTCTATTCTGTACCATTGGTCTACATGTTTGTTGTGGTGCCAATATGATGCCGTTTTTGTTACTGTTTCTCTGTAGTATAGTTTAAGGTCTGGTATTATGATGCCTCCTGCTTTACTTTTCTAGTTAAGGATTGCTTTGGGTATTCTGAGCCTCTTAGTTTTCCAAATGAATTTCATGACTACTTTTTCTATTTCTATGAAGAATGTCATTGGGATTTTTAATAGGAATTGCTTTAAATCTTTATAGCACTTTTGATAGTATGGCCATTTTGACAATATTAATTCTGCCTATCCAAGGACATGGGAGATCTTTCCATCTTCTAAGGTCTTCTTCAATTTCTTTCTTTAGTGTTCTATAGTTTTCATTGTGGAGTTCTTTTCACCTCTTTTGTTAGATTGATTCACAAAGATTTTATTTTCTTTGAGGATATTTTGAATAAGATTGTTTTTAAATTTCTCTTTCAGTTGATTCATCACTGATATATAGGAACACAGTTGATTTGTGGATGTTAATTTTATATCCTGCTGATTTGTTGAATTCATTCATGAGTTCTAGAAGTTTCCTGTGGAGTTTTTTTTGGGTCTTCTAAATATAGAATCATGTCATCAGCAAATAGGGATATTTTGAGTTCATCTTTTCCTATTTGTATTCCTTTAATTTCTTTCTTCTCTCTAATTGCTCTGGCCAGTTTCCAGGACTCTGTTGAATAGAAGTGGTGAATGAGTGCATCCCTGTCTTGTTCCAGTTTTTAGAAGGAATGCTTTCAATTTTTCTTCATTTAGAATGATATTGGCTTTGGGCTTAGCAAATAGAGCTTTTACAATATTGAGGTATGTTTTCCTACTGTCCTTCATGTTTCTAGTGTTTTTAACATGAAGAGGTGTTGTATTTTGTCAGATGCTTTTTATGTATCTATTGAGATAATCATGTGATTCTTGACTTTAAGTCTATTAATGTGATGCATTACATTTATTGATTTTTATTTGTTGAATCATCCTTGCCATCCCTAGGATGAACCCCACTTGATTATAGTACACTACCTTTTTATATATTTTTTTGTATGTGATTTGCCAGTATTTTATTAAGAAATTTTGTATCTGTGTTCATCAGAGATATTGGTCTGAGATTTTATTTCCTTTGTGTGTCTGTCTGGTTTTGGAATCACGGTGACGCTAGCTTCATAGATTGATTTTGGAATGGTTCCCTCTTTTCGCTTTCACAGAATAGATTGAGGAGGATTGATGTTGGTTCTTCTTTGAATGTCTGGTAGAATTCAGCTAAGAATCCATCTGGTCCTGGGGTCTTCTTCCTTGGTGGACTTTTGATGGTGTCTTCAATTTCATTTCTTGAAATGGATCTGTTTAAATTTTCTATGACCTCCTGATTCAATTTGAGTAGGTCATACATCTCTAGAAATTTGTTGATATCCTCAAGATTTTCTTTTATTACAGTATAAATTTTCAAAATAGGTTCTGATTATTGTCTGTATTTTAGTAGTGTCTTGTCTTTTTCAGTGTGAATTTTAGTAGTTAATTTTATTTTTTTAGTTCTATAGCTTCTTTATTTAGTTTTTGTTTGGAGGATCTATTCCATTGTAAAACAGGTGTGTTAAAGTCACTTGATATTATTGTTTTGTGGTCTGTTTGATTCTTGAAATTGAGAATAGTTTGTTTGATGTAAATAAATGCTCCATTATTTGGGGCATAAATATTTACAGTTGTTATGTCTTGTTGATGTATAATTCCCTTAAGCAGGATGAAATGTCCTTTTTCCCTTTTGATTAACTTTGGCTTGAAATCCACTTAATCTGATAAGAGGAGAAAAACCCTTGCTTGTTTATGAGATCCATGTGAATGATATGTTTTTTCTCATCCTTTTATCTCAGTCTGTGGATGTCTTTGCCTATGAGATGAGTGTCTTGGAGACAGCATATTGTTGGGTCTTGGTTTTTATTCCAGTCTGCCAGTCTTTTGTCTTTTTATTGATGAGTTTAGGCCATTTACATTCAGTGTTTTGTCATTAAGATATGATTTTTATTCCGTCATTTGGATTTATTTCTGGTTTTTAATTTGTTTTACCATTGATTCACTGTTCTTGTAGTGTAATTCCTCCCTTTGCTTGTTTTCGTTTTTATTTTTCATTTCTTCTTCATGAAATATCTTGAGTATGTTTTGTAATGCAGGCTTTCTAGTTGTGAATTCTTATAACTTTTTTTTTAATCATGAAAGTTTTTTGTTTCATCATCAATTCTGAAGCTTAATTTTGCTGGTTATAGTATTCTTGGCTGGCATCCATTTTCTTTCATAGCTTGGTATATATTTTTCCAGGACCTCTTAGCTTTGAAGGTCTGAATTGAGAGATCAGCTTAAATCTGGATTGGTTTCCCTCTAAACAATACCAGTTGTTTTTTTTTTAGCAGCCTTTAAAATTCTACCCTTATTCTGTATGTTAGGCATTTTCATAATAATATCCTTTGGTATGGGTCTATTGTAATTTTGTATAATTAGGATTCAGTAAGCCTCCTGTAATTGATTTTTCATTTCATTCTTTATGTTTTGGGAAATTCTGATTATTTTTTCATTGAAAAGATTGTATATTTCTTTCATTTGTATCTCTGAGCCTTCATCTATCTCAGTAAATCTTAAATTTGGTCTTTTCAGGTTATCCCATATTTCTTGGAAGTTCTCTTCATGGTGTTGTTACATCTTTTCTCCATGGTCAACTTTGTTTTTAAAACTGTATCTTTTGGGCCAGGTGTGATGGAACACGCCTATAATCTCTGTGACTCGGAGGTAGGAGAATTGAGAGTTCAAAGCCAGTCTCAGCGATATTGAGGCACTAAGCAACTCAGTGAGACCCTGTCTTTAAATAAAATACAAAATAGGGCTGGGGTTGTGGTTCAGTGGCCAAGTTGTCCTGAATTCAAATCCCAGTACCCACCCCACCCCCCATGAAAAAAAAGATTATGTATATTGTCTTTTTTGCATGAAACTATCTTCCAAGTGATCTAGTTTGTTGGTGATGCTTTCAATTGAATTTTTAATTTGGTTTATTGGTTCATTCATTTCAAGGATTTCTGCTTTCTTTTTTCCTCCTAGAATCTCTTTTTATTAAAGTGATCTTTCACTCCCTGTTTTTCTCTCTGATTTTACTCCCTAAACTGTCCTTTACCTTGCAAGTCAGTTTAGCTTTGTATATTCTAAACTCTTCCTCTGACATTTATTCCACTGTGGTGTCAATTCATTCTGTTATTGGAAATATCTTGGTTTGCTTGGGGCAATTTGTTTCCTTACTTTTTCATGTTGTTTGTATGTCTGCCTATTTAACAGTGTGGATCTGAGGCAGCAGAGTTTCTACCCTGTGGACTTACAGTGTCTCTGAAGTTTTCCAATACCTTACTTGCTGAGAAGCTGCCTGTCTGCTTTTTTGGTTTCATACCATGGAGCAGCCAGGAGAGTGATTTCTATTCTGCCATCTTGAAAGCCTCCTTTATGTGGTTCTTAATCTTATCAGTAAGTAGCATTATAAGTCACTAATTTTTTTTTTTTGAGAGAGAGAGAGAGAAAGAGAGAGTGAATTTTAATATTCATTTAATTTTTTAGTTTTCAGTGGACACAACATCTTTGTATGTGGTGCTGAGGATTGAACCCGGGCCACACTCATGCCAGGCGAGCGCGCTACCGCTTGAGCCACATCCCCAGCCCCTAAGTCACTAATTTTTGATAGTGAATAGTTTCATTATATTTAAAACATAAATGGTGTGAAACACATGCTTGCACAACAGATTTTAGGCTTGATGAGGCTTCCTCAGACTTGACAAAAGTGCAGCTGCTATATGCAATCCTTTTGACCAGCCATGAGATCTCAGAGGGACTCTTTACTACCATAAAATTACCTTTTTATACTGGCATCCCCCCACTTTTTAAACAAATTTTACATTTTTTATTATGAAACATTTCAAATGTGTATAAAAATAAAATAGAGATAGTAAATAATGAATCTTCATGTGTTCACAGCCTACCTTCAACAATTCCCAACAGTCTCAGTTTATATATTCATCTGTCCCCTCTTAAGATAGTCTTCAACAATCTCTGCCTCTAGATAATAACAATCTCACCTCTGTGAAGTCTCTTTTCACATTGTATTAGGTTTGGTCTGTTTGAGCAATAATACAGGATACAAGTAGCAAAATGTAATTTTCAAAATTAAATTATTAAATAAACTGTGGTATCCATTTTGGACTTTCACTCTTTGTTAGAGTCATTTACATTAGGGTAAGCAGCTGATATGACAAGAGCAGCCTTTATAGAGAAACCTGTGTAGAAACCTATCTGCACTATGTTAGATTAGAAACATCTGTGGACAATAAGATAGAAGCAGATTATCCAGGCAAAGCCATATCATTCATATATATTTCAATGTGTACCTCTGGAAGATAAGGACTCATAAGAAAAGAGAAAGAAAAGAAAAATCATGATTCTGTTTTTATACCTCAAATTATATTGACAGTGATTTCTTAATACCATGAAATATACAATTACTATTCAAACTTCCCTACTTAAGTCATATAGTTTCCTTTTCTATAGTATCAGGGTAGAAATAAGGTGGTTACATTGCATCTGGTGCATGTCTCTTAAACCTTAAGATCCTTGTCCATCTTTCTCCCCTACAGTTTACTATTTGATGAATGCAAGTAGAATTGTCTGTTCTTAACTTGCATTTTGCTGACTCCATCTCTGTGGTGTCATTGAACATGTGTCTCTATTTTCTTTCTTCCCTATAGATTAGTAATTGTATATAGAGGAATTGTGAACCCAGTGTCCTTGAAATCAAATAAATTGTGTGCTTGTGGTAATAAAGGTGTGAAATCTGGCCTGTAAGTGTTATATCATTATTGGACAGATCCATGTGTCCCATTTGTCTGTCTTCTCTTTGTAACTCCTTAATAGGTATTAAATTCACTGAGGAAGAAAATACTTTATCTTAATTAATAATGCCGCTATTACATTTCAAAACTTGTGAGATGCATTTCAGTTAGCTGAAATTATATAACTCTGAATACACTTAATATTTTAAAAGGAAGATAGAAAATTAATGACATGTCCATTTTAGGAAGTTAGACAAAGAACAGAAAATTGAATTCAGAGCAAATAGAAGCAAAAATAGGAACTTAAAAGATTTAATAAAACTTGGAATAGTAAGTAAGTATATGATAGAGAAACAGCAATGTCAAATGCTGGTTCATTGAAAAAAACTAATAAAACTAAACCAATCAAGAAAATAGAAGGAGTCACAGATAATTTAAGTAAGGAATGGAAAGGAGGGGGGTTATTATATGTCCAGATCTGAAAATAATTATTAAGGGCAGAAATTAATAAAATAGACTACAAACATAAAGTATTGAGACTCAACAGAGCTGTAAGTTAGTTCTTTGAAGAGTTAACAAAACAAGAAATGCTTTCCTAAATTGTAAGTACCAGGAATGAAAAAGAGAGTATCACTGCATATCTTTATTATAAGTGGATTGTGTAAAGTATTATAAGTGGATAGTTGAACTCACAAAAGCAGAGGATAGAATTGTGGTGGGCAGGGAAAATGAGAAGTTTATCAGTAAGTATAAAGCCTCAGTTTTGCAAGATAATTAGGTAGAGGTCTACTGTATAGCATTGTCTATAGGTAACAGTACTCATTATTCACTTAAACATCTATTAAGAAGGTAGACCTCATGGTTTTTTTACCAAAACAAAAGTAAGATTACAAGTCAATATTATGAATAAAATTATTTAAGACTTTAGATAAAATTGACAGTTCCTAGAAAAATGTGACATCAGAGAAAAGTGGAAAATATAAAGTACTATAACTATTAATAAGTCGAATTAATTATTTAAAAACTATCTAAAAACATACATACATAAATACTAACAGACTTTCAGGCATAGACAGCTTTGTTAACAAATTAGGTTTTTATATTCATTTAAGGAAGAAATACTTTCAAACTAACAGAAACTTTTTTAGATACTAAAACAGGAGGGAACATTACTAAATGTGTTTCCTGTGATCAGCACATAAGATCTTAAATTTGACAAGTTTATACTGACTTTAATTACATGAATTAGTTAAAGCCAGCAGTATGTTAAGTTGATACATTAACACCAAATTGTTTTATTCAGACATAGGAAGTTGGTTTAGTATTTGAAACTCAGTAAAATTTACTAATTAACAGGGGAAAGTTACAAATTATGTGACTGTTTCATTAGATGCAGAGAAATTATTTGTAAATTTGTCACTATCATGATAAACCTCCTTAGCAAATTAGGAGCAGAAGGGAACTTCCTTAGTCTGATATAGAGAGCCTAAACAAACAGAACACTACCTTGTCTATACTTAAAAATAATTTCAAAACCTTTCTCTCTGAGATTTGGAACACAACTTAGATACCCCTTGTCATTACTGGCATTCATTGTCACACGGCAGGGCTTAGCCAGTGTAAGGAGGCAAGAAAAGGATTCAAAAAGAAGGAATTGAGCCATATTATTTACAGTTGAAATGATTGTGTAGGATGAAAATCCAAACAAAGTATAGATAAAGATTCAAATCAGTAAGTATTCAGAAAGGTTGGTGGCTTTAAGGTCAGTATTAATAAGAAAGAACTATTGTATTTCTATGTCAGTTGTTTTCTAACAAAAGCTAGAAAATAAATTTTTTAAGTGTCACTTAAGATGTAGTCAGAAAATGTAAAATATCGAAAAATAAAACAACCTGCCCTTTAAGGAAAATTCTAAAACATTGAGAGAAATTAGAAGCCTAAATAAATGAAGAAATGCCTCATATTCATTGGACTGCTCAATATTATAAAGATGTTCCTTCTCTCCAAATTAACTTATAAATTTATTGTAGTCTTATTCATAACCTTGTGTATATGTGATTTGACAAATTGATTCTTGAATGTCACTGGAAATGCAAAGACCTGGGAGGGTCAAACATTCCTATAGAAGAATTATGAAAATTTTTTTAAAGAAAACTATAGTAATTAAGATAATATGGCATAATATTGCAAGAATAGACAAATAAATCAGTGGAGCAAAATAGTGAGTTTATAACCAGTCTCATGCATACTTTGAACACTTGGTTGAAGAAAATGGTAGCACTACATAGTAGTAGAAGGATGATCTTCTAAAAAAATAAACAAATGGGTCAACTTGATATAATTAAGGACTAAATAGAAACTACCTTTCCTCACATCATACAGAATAGTCTATATTTCGTATGTATAACAGATATAAATGTGAAGGCAAAGCAGTAAAACCTTAGATGATCACATAGGAGAATATCCTTTTGCACTTGGGAAAGAGTTCTTAACACACAAAAGCACACAAAAAATATGAAGGAAAAGCTTAATAAATTTGACTACACTGAAGACTTATTTTTAATTTTTTTTTTTTTTTTTTTTTTTTTGCCATGTTAGGGATTGAACCTGTGGGCTTGGACATGCTAGGCACCTGCTTTACTACTGAGCTGCACTCTGATCCCCTCATCAAAGACTTTCTGTTCATTTAAAAAAAGAGTGAAAGGAAATAACTAAGTCATTGAAGAGATATTATCTATGACATTCATAATCAGTAATGTTCTTAGATCCAGAAATTTTAACAAATTGCTACATATCAATAAGAAAAAGACAATCCAATAAAAAAGCGAGTGGGAAACAAATATCATAGAAGATGCATAATCATTTGCATAATCAATAATCATTCAACTGCCATAAACATGAGACAGGTACTGAGACTCACTAGAAATTAAAAAGGGGAAAAAAAACACAGTGACATACCAATTTATATTCTTATACACTTTTGGAGTTTAAATCAGTGCAGGCACATTGAAAAATATGTCAGTATCTACTAAAGTGAACCTTTACATTCTTCATGGCCCAGCAATTCCACTCCAAGTTATCTTAGAAATGTTTAGATGATAAGGACCAAAGTGTTTATAGCAGTGCTGTTTTATTCATTCTGAACTGAAAAACATCTGTTCGTCAATAATAGAATGTGGTATGTTCATACAATAGTTTATAAGCAGTAAAAATGAACAAAAGCTACTTGCCACACCATGGATGAATCTCACCAAAATTTTAACAATATTATATTGAGCAAAGCAATCAAATAAGAATATTCAGAGAGTGCTGCTATTTGTGGGGAGTCAAAATGGGCGAAATAACTAATGCAGTATAGTGATTGATCACTCTTGGGAAGGAAACAGATTAACAGGAGCAAGGGGGCTTGTGAGGTGCTGGCAGCATTTTCTGAATGGTGGTTACACAGTGTTAGCTCAGCAACTCATTCAGCTCCCTTTTGTGTGCACTCCATATCAGTATTTGTGCTGTACTTCATAATAAAATCAAATTGGAAACAAGTGGGCGGTAAAGCAATGGAGTGAGCAATGTAGCAGTGCATCTGAGGTTAAGCTGTTGTGAAGAAGAAAGAGAAAGGGTTGCTAAATGGGGAGAGCATACAATCAGGGAGGCTTTTTCCTTTATCTTTTATAAAGGTGGTATTAGTACAGTATGTTTGTGTGGTGATAGAAATGATCCAGTTGAGAGGGAAAGTTTGAGAGAAGAGTCATACCAAGAGCCTGAACATAGGTGAGAAGGGATATAGGTTGCTTTGTTGAGAACCAGGGTATTCAGGTATTGTGTAGTAGGAGAAAGTGCAACGTTTATAATCTCAGGTGCATACAGGATGGTACATGTGTTGATGGGACTATGGAACTTCTCATCTGAAGGTTTTTGTTTGTTTATTTTGTCCAGTGAAATTAGTAACAAGGTTGTCAGTGAGGAGGCAGGGAGAAGTTTTAGGAATCTGTGGAGAGGTAGTAGTTTGAAGGAGTTGATTAGGAAATGTGGCAGTGCTGTTGGAAGTGCTGAGTCTACTTGAGGTTTGTGGCTATAAGTTTGAAATGATACCACTCAGCATGGTCATATGTTTTCTTTAGACACACACAGAAGCTCAAGTGAAAAAAACAGTTGGATTGAGCTAGAATTTCATAAATTTTGATCTAATGAATCTAGTTTTCTGTTTACTGTCTTTTTAATTTCCTTCCTTCATTGCTATTTGATAAATTAGATTTAACTGGTGAAGTTTTAGCTTCCAAATATTTTTCCATCTGTTTTTATTGGTATATATTGTAGTTACTACACATAATGGTGAGATTTGTTATTATATATTTCTACATGTATACAATATAAAATATGATTTGGTCAACAAAATTCCCTAGTATTTCTCCTTTCTTCCTTCCTCCCTTCCACTGGGTCTCTTTCCTCTCCTCTACTGATCTCCTCCATCACCTTTCTTTTCCTTTTTCCTCTCTAGCTTCTATATAAATGTGAAAAAAAAAAAACATTCAACCCTCAGCTTCCTGAGTTTGGCTTATTTCAGTTAACATAATGTTCTCAAGTTTGGCTGTTGTGGATTATGCTACTGTAAACATGAGTATACATGTATTGTTATAGTATGCTAACTTTTAATTCATATAGGATAAACATCCAGGAATGGTATTAACTGGGTCATATGGTGGTTTTGTTTCTAGTTTTTTGAGGTACTTCCATAATTATTTCCATATTGGTTATACTAATTTATAATTTTACCAACAATGTCTACCAACAGTGTAGCAGTATTTCTTTTTCTCCACATCCTCTCCAGCATTTATTATTGTACATTTGTATTCTTTTTAAGAAATTGGTATTTATTTTCTGTAACCTTATTTCCATTTGCTTATTAATAAGTGTCCTCAGAACAGCTCAAGTCCGCTCGGTGGTTGTTCCTACCCACTCAGTGGCCTGAACAGTGGACCAGTTTTCAGTGGCTGGCTGGACACTCCAATCTTCAGTAGGGAACTGCTGGATAGGCACAGAGGGCACCTGCACACCTTCAGACCAGTCTGCAACCTCAGTTGAGCAGCAGTGAACTCAGGAGCTGGAGTAGTTCATTCATCCTGAAATTCCTCCTTGGTCACAGCTTTTTCGGCAGCAGCCTGCTCTTCCTTTTCAATCTCTTCAGGATCTCTGTAGAAGTATAGATCAGGCATAACCTCCCTTTAAAGTTACGATTGGAATCAAGAACAATGCTGAATGGACCCCTCCCTGAGTAGCGTGGAAAGGACGTTTGTATTCTTGATGACTGCCATGCTAACTAGAGTGAGATGAAATCTCAGTCTGGTTCTGAGTTGCATTTCCCTGATTGCTAAAGATATTGAACATTTTTTTTGTATATTTATTGGCCATTTGTATTTCTTTTGAGAAATGTCTATTTAGAAGTGTCTATTTAATTTTCCCCCACCTTTTGGTACCAAAGATTGAACTCAGGGGCACTTAACCAATGAGCTACATCCCCAGCCCTTTTTTAGAGATAGTCTCACTGAGTTGCTTAGAGCCTCACTAAGTTGCTGAGGCTGGCTTTGAACTTGCAATCCTCTTGCCACAGCCTCCTGAGCTCTGCGATTATAAACGTGTGTCTCTGCACCTGGCCAATTTGCCCATTTTTAATAGGTTTATTTGGGGTTTTTTGTTTGTTTTGTTTTGGTGGGTTTTTTTTAATGGCTTGGGGTTTTTAAATTTTGGGGGGGTATTTATTTTTTAGTTGTAGTCGGACACAGTATCTTTATTTTATTTATTTATTTTTAGGTGGTGCTGAGGATCGAACCCAGGGCCTCACACATGCTAGGCAAGCACTCTACCACTGAGCCCCAGCCCCAGCCCTGGTGTTAAGTTCTTTTGAGTTCTTTATATATTCTTTATATATTAATCCTCTATCAGAGAGTAGCTAGCAAAGATTTCTCCTATTCTGTGGGTTCTCTATTCATATTCTTAATTGTTGGCTTTGCTGTGCAGAAACTTTATACTGGTCATCCCATGTGTTAATTTTCCAGGCATTATTTCCTGAACTTTCAGGGTCCTATTGAGTAAGTTGTTGCCTGTGCCAGTATGTTGGAATGTTGAGGCAAAACTTTTCTTCAAGGAATTGCATAGTTTCTGGTTTAATTCCTAGATCTTTGATCCATTTTGAGTCGATTTTTACAGGGTGAGATAAGGTTCTAGCCTCATTTGTTATAAAGGCTGTCTTTTCTTCAGCATGCATTTTTGACACATTTGTAAAGGATCAGATGACTGTATCTGTATGGGTTTGTCTCTGTACCTTTTATTTGGTAACATTGATCTTTGTGTCTGTTTGTATGCCTGCACCATGCAGTTTTTGTTACTGTAGCTCTGTTAATATGATTTTATATTTAAGTTCAGCAGGGTATTGGTCTGTAGTTTTCTCTTCTTGATGTGTTCTTATATTTTGGTATGAGGGTGATACTTGCTTCCATTCTATTTCGTGGAGTAGGAGGAGTGTTGACAGTAGATCATCATTAAAGGTCTGGTAGAATTCAGCTGAGAATCCATCTACTCCTGGGCTTTTCCTTGTGGTAAGGTTTTTTTGTTGTTGTTTTTTAATATTTATTTTTTAGGTTTTCTTTTTTTTAAGGTGAACACAATATCTTTATTTTATTTTTATGTGGTGCTGAGGATCAAACCCAGTGCCTCACACATGCTAAGCAAGTGCTCTACCGTTGAGGCACAAGCCCAGCCCTGTGGTAAGATTTTTTATTACTACTACTACATCCTTGCTAGTTATTGATCTGTTTAGGTTTTCTGTGTCCTCTTGATTCAGTTTTGGCAGGTCAAAACTGTGTCTACAAATACAGCCATTTCTTCTAGGTTTTCTGATATATTGGAGTATTAAATTTCAAAATATTTTCTAATCTTCTGAATTTCTATGATATCTGTGGTGATTTCTCCCTTTTTCATCTCTAATTTTATTAATTTGGGTCTTTTTTTTCTTTTGGTTAGTTTAAATAAGGGTTTTTCAATCTTGTTTATTTTTTTAAAGAACCAACTTTTCTTCATTTATCCTTTGTAATTTTTTTATTCTCTATTTCATTGAGTTTCTTAATTCTCTCCTTCTATTGGTTTGGGGATTGGTGTGTTCTTGTGTTTCAAGCACCTTGTGATACATCATTAGGTTATTTATTTGGGATCTTTCAGATTTTCTTAAGTAGGCAGTCATAGCTATAAATTTTCATCTTAGAACTGCTTTATAGTGTCTCATAGGATTTGATATGTTTTATCAATATTCTCATTGATTCTAAGAGATTTTCAGTCTCTTTTCTCATTTCTTCTATCAACCATTCCTCATTCAAAACTGGATTGCTCTCCATGTCTCCATGTGTATGTGTTGATTTCTGATTTTATTCCATTATACTCAGATATATATATAAATTTGTCAAGAGTTGCTTTGTAAACCTCCTATTTTGGAGGAGGTTCTATGAGCAGCTGAGTAGAAAATGAATTTGGCTGTTGTTGGACTAAGTATTCTGTAGATATCTTTTAGATCCTCTGAATTTATAATATTTTTTAGGTATGAAGAGCCTTTACTGGGTTTATGTTTAGATGAACTACCTATTGGTGAGAGAGGTGTGCTGAAATCACTCAGTATTATTATACTTGGGTCTGTGTGAAGCTTTAATTTGAGTGATGTCTGTGTTACGTAATTAAGTGTACAAATATTTGAGGGCATAAACATTTACTATTGTTATGTCTTCTTGTTGGATTGTTCTCTTTACCAGTGTTAAGTAACCTTTTTGGTCTCTTCTGAGACCAAATTAATTTTGGTTTGAATATGGCTGTATCAGATATGAGAGTAGCTAATCCTGCTTCTTTAGGACCTCCATTTGCATGATGTATCAGTTTTTATCCTTTCACTTTAAGCCTGCCTGTAAAGTGAGTCTCTCAATTCAATTGGGTTTTGTTTTTTTAACCTACTCTGCCAGCCTGTGTGTTTTAATTGGAGAGTATTGTCCGTGTTGTTATAGAAAAAAATTTTTTTTAATTCCTGCCATTTTCATCTTTTTTTTTTTTTTCCTTTTTGGTACCCGGGATTGAACTCAGGAGCACTCAACCACTGAGCCACATCCTCAGCCCTATTGTATTTAGAGATAAGAGTCTTACTGAGTTGCTTAGTGCCTTGCTTTTGCTAATGCTGGCTTTGAACTTGAGATCCTCCTGCCTCAGCCTCTGAAGTCACTGGGATTACAGGAGTACGCCACTGCACTTGGCTTGATTTATTTCTAATGTTTAATTTGCTCCTATTTCTCATTTGCTTAGCTGCTCTTTAAATTAGATTTATTCATTTGTGAACTCTGGGTATTTTTATTTCTTTTGAGTGTAGTATTTCTTTAAGTATTTTCTGTAGTGCTGGCATAGTAGTCATGAATTCTTTTTGTTTCAGCTTTTCTTGGAAGGGTTTTATTTCTTCTTCGATACTAAAGGATAGCTTTGCTGGAAATAACTATCATGGTTGATGGTTATTTTCTTTCAGGACTTAGAACATATAGTTCTAAGCCCTCCTGGATTTTAGAATTTATGCTGAGAAACTGGAATTCTTGTTGACTTGCATCTAAATATGACTTTAGGTTTTTCTCTTGAGGATTTAAAAATTCTATCTTTGTTCTTTGTGTTAATGTGTTGTGGAGAGGTTCTTTTTGGATCTTGTGATTCTTAAATTTGATCCCTTAATGTTGTCCCAGAGCTCTTGTATGTTCTGATCCTGGTTGTTTTCTCTTCTTTAGTATCTGAATGTTCAAGGCAGTCACTTTGTCTTCCAACTCTGAGATTCTGTCTTCTGTACTTTCACCTGAACATCTTATCTGATTTATTGTGCCTCTCTTTTCTAAGATTTCTGTTTGATTCTTTGTCAAAGAATTGAAATTCTCATTCATATCCTATACTGGTTTCATTAATTTATTCAGTTGTTTTCCTGTGTTCTCTTGGAATTCATTGATTACATTTATAATCATTCTTTTGAATTCTTTTTCTGGTATCTTAACTTTAGTGTCTTTGGAGTTAGTTATTCTTGTATTATAAATTAAAGGAGGCATTATGTTACCTTATTTTTTCATATTTCTTGTATTCTTGTGTTGGGTTTTATGCAGCTGTTGGGAGAGATTTCTCCTCCACTCCCTTGTGTAGGCCTTTTTATGGCACAGCCTTCTTTTGCCAAAGTGTTCTAGGATATCAGGTTGTCAGGAATTTTTTAATATATTTCTAAGTGGGTATTGAATTATAGTTTCCCTGCTAATTCTTTGATGATGATTAGTGTATTTTGATACAGTATATATTATGTCAGAATTTGGGGATTCCATTTTTCCTATAGGTCTCAAAAGAAGGGGTCCTTCTTGTAGATCTGGCAATTGTATTCAGTTAGGCTATATGGGATACACCCTCTGTGATTGTTCTTTTTCACTAACATTTCTACTGTATATTCTAAAGAGGTATTGGAGTGATCTAGATTGAGACTTGTCAGATGTGGTGTCCACAGCCTTTGTGCTAATTCGGTGTGTGTTATGTCCATGAATGGGACCTGCCTAACTGGCTCCACTAGCTATTGCTACTTGGGGCCTGGTTGTTAGTTTGGGATTTTTGACTCTTCTGTTTTTTGTATTAAAGTATCACTTATTAAAGTGTAAGTCTGGTTAAGTTGTATGGGGAGCAAAGTATACTGTCTCTTGGCTGGGGTTAGCTCAGTAGCTGAATCTTTACCCTTTGAACTTTTATTGTCCCAGTAGATTCCCAGCACCTCACAGAAAAGGGAGAAACAAACAGTAGCAACAACAGAAGTAAACAGTGTACAACATTAAAATAAATGCCCAGTCCACAACAACAGGAATGGTGGGGGTTAGCAATTGCCAAAAAATAAATAAATAAATAAGCAGCTTGTCATCCATTGTACTGATCACTGCAACAACATGAATGGTGGGAACAGAACTTACATAAACTAAATAGTTCTGCAAGATGGCAGAAATACAGTTAAGAGAAAAGAAAATATAATAAGAAGGTAGAAAAGAGTTAAGAAAATTCAAAATATGAATAGAAAGCAGAAGAGATGTAGAAAGTGACAGCTACAAAGAAGTAAGAGAAAAAGTAAACTAAAAAACACTACGTAAGGGGCAAGGGCTGTGGCTCAGTGGTAGTGTGCTCACCTAGCACATGCAAGGCATTGGCTTCTATCCTCAGCACCACATAAAATAAATAAAGATATTGGGTCCAACTACAATTGAAAAAAATATTAAAAACAACAACAACAACAACAACAAAACACTACGTAAAGGGATAGAGAAAGAACAAGAGAATTGGCTTTTCGGGGGGAGAAGAAAGAAGAGAAAGAGGAAAAGAAACACAAAATCTGAAACAAACCACATAAACCCTAACCGTCAAAAGACACAACAAAGAGCAGTTGTAAAAAAAAAAAAAATGAGAAAAAGAAACGTGTGTGCATACACAAACCAATCAACACAATAAGAATACGAACAGGGAGAAAAAAAAAAGAAGAAGAAAAAATTCTCAGTGAGAAATAAAACTATTGTCTCCTAGGTGATTATAACTGTCAGTGAGGATATAACTGCCTATGCTGGTTGTTCTGTTTCTTTTTGGGCTATGTACAGAGAGCAAAAGAGAGAGTATGCATGCTCTCTAGTGCACGCAAGGGCTGAGAGTTGTTAAATCCTTTCTTTTTGTGTGTTGCTCACCAAGCTGCCAGCTGTAGTGGCCTAAAACTAAAGCTGGAGCTGGTTGAAATAGCTTTCAAATTCCCATCTCACCATTGTGATGTAGGATGGAATGGAAAGTACTCTCTTTTGAAATTTTGTCCAGACAGACAAGATGGATGTACTCCCATGATGAGACTGCTGCAGAGTTCTAAGTGGGAAGTTCAGAGGGGCGGGGGTTGAGGCTTAGCTCTAATCAGGTTTTAGGGACTTTATTGAGTGGTATCTGATTTGGAGAGATTAGATCAGTACACCCCTACCTAGGGTCAGGCAGATGCTGATTTCTGCTGGCAGTCTAAATCTCAGGAGCCTCCCAAGAAGGTTTGCTCCCTTCTACTTGTGAGGCGGGGAGCAAACCTTCCGCGAGTCTCACACATTTCACTCTCAACAAATATGGTTTTCTTAAGCTTAGTCTTTGAGTGTATTCACACCTACCTGTTCATTTTCCCAACCCTCTCTATTTTGTGACATGAAGTGCCAGATAAGCTACTTCATTTTTCTAAGCCTCAGTTTTCTCATATGTAAAATTGGGATAGTAATACTTCAGTCTTAGAGTTTTGTAAGCATAAGTGGAATAATGCATCTCAACCTTAAAAATATAATATTGAAAAATAATTTATGCAATCCTAATGTAATCATTAAATAATGAAGTCACCAAATTACATTGAGAGATTGAGAAACTGGAAAGTATATGTGTTGGGATGGGGATAAAAGTAAATTCTCATTCTATAATAGGAAGCAAATACATGATACCTAGAACTAGAAATTTAAAAACCAGAAAGTAAAAATACACATTACTTAACTTTGGAGGTACAAAAACAGCATGGTATTGACACCCAAATAGACTTGTTGACCAATGGTACAGAATAGAGGACATAGAGACAAACCCACATAATACAGTTATCTCATATTAGGCAATAAAAACATATATTGGAGAAAGGATAGCCTCTTCAACAAAAGGTGCTGCAAAAACTGAAAATCCATATGCAACAAAATGAAATTAAGCCCCTATCTCTCACCATTTAAACAGCTCAACTCAAAAGTGGATTAACGACATAGGAATTAAACCAGAGACCCTGCTCCTATAGAAGAAAAAGTAGGCCCAAATCTTCACCATGCTGGATTAGGCCCCAATTTCCTTAATAAGACTCCTATTGTGCAAGAAATAAACTCAAAAATCAATAAATGGGATGGATTCAAGCTAAAAAGCTGCTTCTCAGCAAAAGAAACAGTGAGGTGAATAGAGAGCTTACAGAATGGGAAAAAATTTTTACCAGACACACATCAGATAGAGCACTAATCTCTAGGATATATAAAGAACTCAAAAAAATTAACACCAAAAAAAAAACAAATAATCCAGTCTATAAATGGGCCAAGGAACTGAACAGACACTTCTGAGAAGATGATATACAATCAGTCAACAAATATATGAAAAAATGTTCAATATCTCTAGCAGATAGAGAAATGCAAATCAAAACTATTCTAAGATTTCATCTCATTCCAATCAGAATGGCAGCTATTAAGAATACAAACAACAATGAGTGTTGGAGAAGATGTGGAGAGAGAGGCACACTAGTACATTGCTGGTGGGACTGCAATTGGTGCTGCCAATCTGGAAAGCAATGTTGAGATTCCTTGGAAAACTTGGAATGGAATCACCGTTTGACCCAGCTTGACCCAGCTAGCCCACTCCTTGGTTTATACCCAAAGGACTTAAAAACAGCATACTGTTGTAATGCAGCCACATCAATGTTTATAGCAGCACAGTTAGCTAAATTATGGAACCAACCTAGATGCCCTTCAGTAGATGAATAGATTAAAAAAAAACTGTGATATTTATACACAGTGGAACATTGCTCAGCATTAAAAGAGAATAAAATCATGGAATTTGCAGGTAAGTAGATGGAGTTAGAGAATATTATGCTAAGTGAAGTAAGCCAATCCTAAAAAACCAAATGCCAAATGTTTTCCCTGACATGAGGATGCTGATTACAGAATGGGGATGGTAGGGGGAGGATAGTAGGAATGGAGGAACTTTTGATAGGACAAAAGGGAGGGAAGGAAAAGAGGAGGCAGGAGGTTAGGAAAGACGATTGAATGAGATGGACATCATTACCCCAAGTACATGTATGAAGACATGAATGGTGTGACTCTACTCTGTGTACTACCAGAGAAATGAAAAATTGTGCTTTATATGTGTACTGTGAATTGAAATGCATTCTGCTGTCATATATAACAAATTAGAATAAATACATAAATTTAAAAAACAACTTTGGAGATAAATAGCAAGAAAGAGAAACAAGTGAAAAAATTGGGAAGGGAGAATTGAAGGAACATGTATCTATCTATACATCTCACCCAGCACAGACTGACTCAGTGTAGTGCTTCTCAAACTTGCTAGGGTAGGAGAGAAAGGAAAAGGAATAAAAGGGGAGATTTTCCCCTACTTTTTGACTTTTAATATACCCTTTTCTTATTCCTCAGATTGGAGAGGGCTTCTCTTGGGGCTTTGGGAACTTTAAAAAAAAATACTCAATGCACAGTGCCAGCTTTGGACTACATTTGAGTGTGCCTTGGCTAATGCCAGAGGGAGAATGAATGAAAATCCCAGGGTTTTGTACATGCTAGGCCAGTCTCTGCCTCAGGAGAACTTTGAATGCTGGTCTTCTTCTCCAGTGGACCTGCTCCCATTTATATTTCATAATAAGTCTGCTCAGATAGCTACTCTATGAATTCCTTCCAGATTTATAGTTCACTCAGGGAAAGAGAATGGAGTGCATTTATTCCATCTTTCCTGGAAGCAAATAGTACACCTATTTGAAGTGTATGATTCAATTATTTATATAGTCAGTTTGCAGTGTTATGCAACTATCACAAGTTTTAGAAATTTTCCATCACCCCCAACATATTTCTCCTGCACATTTGTAGTTACTTTCCATTCCCACTCCCAGCCCCAGGGTTAGATTGTCACTAATGTACTATTTGTTTAGATTGGCTTTTTCTGCACATTTCGGTAAATGTAGTCATATACGATACAGTTTTTAGCATCTGGGCATTTTTCCTGAGGATAATGTTTGAATTCATTATGTTTTAACTTGCATCCTTTGTATTGTCCAATGTTGATTCATTTTTCTGGCTATTATGAATAATGTTGTGAGAATATTTGTGTGAATATAAATTTTCTTTTTGGGCCTTGTGCATGTGAGGCAGTCACTCTACCAACTAACCTATATCCCCAGCCCAAGTTTTCACTTTTATTGGGTAGATTCCTAGAAATTCAGTTGGTGGATCCCCTGGTGACTCTGTGTTTAACTGTTTATAAATTGGCAAACCGTTTTCCAAAGTGGCGGTATCTTTTACATTCCTACCAATAATGTTATGAGGATCTAGTTTTTCCACATCTTCATTTATACTTTTTTACTTTTCTACTACAGGTATTAAGTGAGTATGAAATGGTATCTCATGACTTTAATTTGCATTTTTCCAACTACTAAGAATATTGAAGATCTTTTCAGATACTTCTTTGCCATTCTTGTAGCTATGATGAAATGTCATCAAATCTTTGGCCTGATTTTCTTTAGATTATTTGTCTTTCTAAAGTTTTTTTGTGTACTCTCAGTACAAATCCTTCATTCAAATTACTTTCTCATATTTTCTCCCAGTTTGTGGCTTGTCTTTTCATTTCCTTAATATTGCCTTTGGAAGCATAAAAACTTTTAAACTTGAAGTCAGAGTTATCAACTGTTTCTTTTACAGATTGTGCTTTCAATGTCATATCACAAACAAGAAAGGGATGTCTGCGCTCACTGCTTTTATTCAGAATTGTATTAAAGGCATCCCAACACTCAGGAGTGCACCCGGGGTCCTGTTTTTCTGGTTCAAGAAACAACAAAATATTAGAAGAGGGGGATATTTTTCTTTCTTTTTTTTTTCCTACTTTTTCTGCTTATTTACTACAACAGCTTCTAGGCTATATGGTCAAGGTGACACATCAATGAGAGCAGTGTCCAAGAAAGCAACTAAAACTGTGAGGGAGGGAGATCCTCTTTCTGACCAGAAAAAAAAACCTCTTAATTCTAGAGAATGAGTAGAATCACCATTGCTTTCCTTTTTCTGTCTTCTACCACTGACTTAGAACACATGACACCATCCTCAGAAGTATGCATCAAAGCAAGGAAACCAACAGCTCATCTCTTCTAGATCTGGTGAGACACTCAATCATAAAAGGTCTCCCCAGTTGTTGTGTAGATTTAATGCACTCCCATTCAAGTTCCAATAGGAGATTTAAAAATTTATTTTGAAAGGCAAAGAAAGTATAATACCTCCCATGAAAAATGATTTCAACATTTTTTTTAAAAGAAAGAAGTTAGAGAAATGAACAGTACCTAAGTTGAAGATTCACTGTCAAGCTATAGTATACCAGACAGTGTGATGTTGGCAAAGAAATAGATACATAGATTAGTGAAACAGAACAGAGAGTTCAGAATTAGACTCACATAGATAGAACTGTTTGCTTTTTGACAAAAGTGCAAAAGGTATCCAATACAGAAAGAATTATCTTCTCAACAAATAGTGTTGGGAATATTAGACATCTCTATGCAGAATTGTGAATCTCAACCTAAATCTCATTTTCTATTAAAATTCAGTCAGATTGACTCATAGATCTAAATCTAGCACCTAAAAATTTATAACTTTTAGGAAATATTTAGTACCTGGAGTTAGGCAAAGAATGTTTACATATGATACCAAAAGCATGATTTCATAAAAGAAAAAATTTGATAAATGAACTTCATCAAGTTTTAAAACTTTCACCCTGCTAAAGCCACTGCACAGTGGATAACAAGACAAGCTAAAAATTGGAAGAAAATGTTTGCAAGGCAAATATGCCATAAAGGACATATTTTTATGTATTTAATATTTAAAGAACTTTTAAGTATACAATCTAATTTTTAAAATTAATACAATAAAAATTAGACAGAGACTTGATATGTCACCCAAAATGCTGTTAGGTTGGCAAATGAGAACATGAAAAGATACTAGCCATGTTTGCCAGTTAAAACCATAATGAGATACCACTCTACACCTATTTAGACGGCTAAAATAAAAAATGAAATGCTGACAAAGATACAGACTAGTTGGAATGTTTATACATTTCTATTAGGATTGCAGAGTGCTGCAGTCTCTTTGACAGAGTTAGGCAATTTTTAAAATGAGGTTTTATTTACATGAAACCCAGTGAGCCCATACTGGGTGTTATACTGAGAGAAATGAAACATTAAAATTAATTTAATGAAAAAAATGACACAAAACCAAATATTGATAAGTTTATAGAGCAGCTGGAACTCTAACACAGAACTTTTACAGCTTCTTTAGGAAATAGTTTCATAGTATCTACTATAACTGAACTTATTCATACCCTATTTCCCAACAATACAGAAATGTATACAAATAGTCACTAAAAAATGTGTACATGAGTGATGATCACAGCACTGTGCATAATAATCCAGACTGAGAAGTACTGTTGTCCATCAGTATTATGATGGAAAAGTAAATTATGGTTTAATATAGTTTATTGCCATGCATTAATAGAAGTCAACAAACTCTTTATTGTACATGCAGCATGGATGATGTACAAACATAATTTTGAGTGAAAAAATTCAGACAAAAGATTATGCTTTGTTTCGCTTGTTCTCAAATTGTCATGCTGGAACTTCAAACAATTTCTGAGACCCTTTTTAGGGAGTCTGCAAAGTCAAAACAGTTCTCATAATAATACTAAGACATTATTTGCCTCTTTTGCTCTTATTCTTCAACTACTATGTAATAGAGTTGGAGGGGCTATGTGAATTAGGAACCAAGGAATAGACAGATTATACAATAATTTAAATATAAAAAGTTTAATGTTAATAAGTATTAACTATAATGGGACAGATTATAAGAAGATAAAGACATTATAGATACCCTAGAGTTGAAGAAAAGTACAAGGAAGGGGGGGGGGACACAGAAGGGAGCTCCTTCCCTACGGCTGGATTCAGATCTCATTGAAGAAGATCTGATTGCAGTTCACTGGATAGCAGAAAAGCTTGCTAAATGCCTCTGGGTGTTCACCCACGCTTCTGAGTGCCATACCATAGGAAGGAAAAGAAAACAAATGGAGCCCGTGGGAATTAGAAGTAAAGTTTCTTCTTCCTGCAGCATTCCTCCAACACCCTCCATTAACAGAGTTTCTGTATACATGATGCCCCTTGCAAAGGAGAACCACTTGGAGGGGCTAGTGTCATAGAACTGAAAATGAAAAATCTGTTTAGAGCTTGAAGGCAATAAATGTATAATGGGTACCATATGACACGAAGGATTATCTCTGGTAGTTGATGGTGATGAGTTTATGGGTTCTCCTGCTTTTAAAAGTTCTGTCTTAATTTGTAACATTGTAAATAGCAATAGATATAACCCACTTAAACAAAAGCTTTTTCAGGTCCTCAATTTCTAAGCATAAAGGGATCATTAAATTTAAAAAAAAATTAAGAGTACTACTGCTTTATAAACGGGTAAAACTCAACTGTAATATTAGAAATCCTGGGAGAAGGAGCACAATGGAAGCCATTGCACTTTGAGGAAGTTCATTCATCTAAACACTTAATGATTTGTCAGGGTTTTATATGTATTTCTATTATATTTGTATTATATTTCAGTAAAAAAGGGAAGACATTTCCCTTTCTTCCTAACTCTGTTCTCTTGTTAATCTTGTATGTAACTTTAAAAAATTATCCCTAACTTACTCTGGCTAGTTTCATGATTGAAGATTAATGACTGAGTTGTGACATGGTGAGTGGAATCTGCTTTATAACACTGCCTGGGGCCTTTCTGCTTATCCTCAGCTCTGCATTCTGTGAATTCCCCCCAACCAAAAAAATGTTATTTAGTTCATTTTCCATTATAGTAATGAAATACCTGAGGTTGGAACTTTATAAAAAAATACTGGGAAATGATATTGACCAAATTCTATTGTTATATTGTGTATATGTTCGAATATGTAACAACAAATTCTGTTATGTACAACTATGACACATCAATAAAAATAAATGGAGAAAAAAAGAGAAGAGGTTTATTTAGCTCACAATTTTGGAGTCTATAACTCTAAATAGTATAATGAAGTACCCCCTAGATGTCATATGGTGGGAGTACATGTGAGAGTGATAAATCTCACAGGAGGTGAAGGTCTTATTACTTACTCCATACCTGAAGCATAATATTATAAAAATATAAATAATCTAGCTACTGTTTATAACAAAGCCAACAAGGGGTCAGGCTCGATATAACAGCCTTCTTGAGAGAACTAACTAGGATCCTACAAGAACTACATCACTTCTCCCAAGTGCAGCAGTTCCAGTGACCTCTCACTATATATAGCCCACCTTGTAAAGGTTCTAATAGCTCTCAGCATCACCACACTAAAAGACCAGACTTTTAGCTCATGAGTCTTGTGTAGATCATTGCACACAGACAGGTGATCTCTCCGTTATAAAAGCTGATCTACAATTCCAAAAGGTTCTTTGGTTCTTCTCAAGTGTTTTATGGCTCTCCAGGTGGGTTTGTGTATCTTCATGAGCATACATGATTTTCCCACTCTTTGTGGTACTTTCTGATTTACTTTGGGAGAATATTACCCTGTGCAAATTTGTTGTGATCTCTGAATTATTATGTTTAACTATTAGACTTAGGATATTATTTAACTTTTGTCATCTATTCTTCTGTATATAATTTTCCTGGATCCCAATTTTCTCTTTTTTTAAACTTTTTTTATTAGTTGCTCAAAACACTACAATGATCTTGACATATCATACATTTGCTTCAAATGGGGTTCGTAACCTTATTTTTCCACATGTACAGATTGCAGGATCACATTGGTTATACAGCTGCGTTTATACATAGGGCCATACTAGTGTCTGTTGTATTCTGCTACCCTTCCTATCCCCCCTCCCCTCCCTCTCCCCTCCCATCACCTCTTTCTACCCAATCTACTGTGACATGTTTCTCTCTCTTTTTTCTTCCCCATGACACCATCTTATATGTAATTTTGCATAACAGTGAAGGTCTCCTATCATCTTCCATGCAATTCCCCTTCTCTCTCCCATTCCCACGCACCTCTTGTCCCTATTTCATGATAATCTTCTTCTCATGCTCTTCCTCCCTGCTCTGTTTTGAGTCACCCCCCTTATATCAAAAAAGACATTCTGCATTTGTTTTTTAGGGATTGGCTGGCTTCACTTAACGTAATCTGCTCTAATGCCATCCATTTCCCTGCAAATGCCATGATTTTGTTGTTTTTTAGTGCTGAGTAATATTCCATTGTGTATAAATGCCACATTTTTTTTATCCATTCATCTATTGAAGGGCATCTGGGTTGGTTCCACAGTCTAGCTATTATGAATTGTGCTGCTATGAACATTGATGTAGCCGTGCCCCTGTCATATGCTCTTTTTAGGTCTTTTGGGTATAGTCCTAGAAGGGGGGAATAGCTGGGTCAAATGGTGATTCCATTCCCAGCTTTCCAAGGAATCTCCATACTGCTTTCCAAATTGGCTGAACCAATTTGCAGTCCCACCAGCAATGTACAAGTGTACCCTTTTCCCCACATCCTCGCCAGCACTTGTTATTGTTTGACTTCATAATGGCTGCTATTCTTACTGGAGTGAGATGGTATCTTAGAGTAGTTTTAATTTGCATTTCTCTGATTGCTAGAGATGGTGAGCATTTTTTCGTGTATTTGTTGATTGATTATATATCCTCCCCTGAGAAGTGTTTGTTCAGAACCTTGGCCCATTTGTTGATTGGGTTATTTGTTTTCATCTAATTTTCTCTTTTTGAATACTATATTCTTATAATCTTATTTTTTCATACAGTTTTAAAATTTAATTCTTTAACTTATCATTCACTAAATAAATCTGAATCACTACTTCTTTTCTGCAAAACCTACTGTCTAATAAGGATTAACTTAGGAAAAGCGACCATATATGACACAATACAATCCAGCTAAATAATAAAAGAAACTTTCTCAGAACTTCTTGGCTCATACCCAGGCCATTCCTGATTTCACAGTCTTGTGCTAGTAATTTTCAAGTCAGACATTCAGGATGCATCCTCATAAAACATTGAATATTGGCTTGATTACTTATTCCATACCTGAAGTATAATATTATATAATTATAAATTATCTAGCTACTGTTTATAACAAAGTTGTGATAGGAAACTTTTCAGAGGTGTTATTAGGAATTCTAGGGACACACTTTCTTATGGCCTACGTAGTTAGTCTTTTGGGTCCTGTCTTTATTTCAGACTTGGAGGAAAGGCGCTACAGAGTGTAGCAGACTGTATAGGCCTTCTATTGCTTTCTGCTTTTCTTGCCATGTACATGGCTAACAATGCTCTTGGTACGTTTTACCTAATAACCTTCTGTTTCTCTTGATTTTTTTTTCTTTTTGTTATTTTGGTAAACCAGCAGCTATGCAATAACCTTGACTGTGTTCTCCTTCCCAATTCTGTTAAAATAATAAGGATTAAGTTGGGGAAAAGAGATCATATACAATGGCTTTGAGTAAACAGGGTAAATGGGGCATGGACAGAGAAGTGGAAATGAGGCTGTGGGCATTGTGGATCAGTTGCAGCTAGATAGGTTCCTGGTAATAGGATGGAGACCATGCTGGAAAGCCCAGGTAATGGGAATTTGGTAAAAAAGGATGAGAGGAGCTGAAATGGTATATAGTGAATGACAGTGAAAACTATTCATTTGGTCCTTTTTCTCTAGGAGAGCAGAGGAACAAGGACTGATAGGGCTCTACAGTGATTTCCTTTCTTTTTCCTTTTATCCCCTTTACCTTGTCATCATTTTTCCTACCTTTTCCCTTTTCTTCCTACTGCCTGTGAGAAGCCCCAGGGTAGAGGGTACAGTAAGTAGGGTTGTACAGAAGCTTCAGAAGAGGAGTTTGGTTGATGTTTTCCTCGTTCCCTTTCCCTTCTTCCCATTTTCCACTCTCCAAATTTATAACAGTGGAAGAAGCACTAGGTTTTTGAGAGAGAGCAGGGAAAAAAGGAAGAAAGACTGGAGAAACTATTACAAGTGTGGATATCTAACAGGGAGTTACAGACGCTCTTTTTAGGAGGCTTAGATTTTTTATTTTATTTTATTTTTTTTAGAGAGAGAGAATTTTTTAATATTTATTTTTTAGTTTAGATGGACACAACATTTTTATTTTATTTTTATGTGGTGCTGAGGATCCAACCCAGCACCCCGCGCATGCCAGGCGAGCACGTTACCGCTTGAGCCACATCCCCAGCTCCTAGAAGCTTAGATTTTAAAAACACATCCCTTAATAGGTGATTGCTTACTACTATTCTCTTGGTATCTGTTCTCTAGTAATATCTAGCTAACAAGGTTGAAGGAAGACACCATGTACTTAACACAGTGCTAGAAACATACAATGTAATGTATTGATTTTGTGTGAATATATTTTGGGTTTGTTTGATCTTTCTGATGTTTGCATGTGTAAGCACAATCTTTACTAAATGAGATGCATTTAGTTGATAATTAGTTATGGAAGCAGCAGCACAAGGAGTTTGGTCAGCAGAACATGGGCTGTGAGGTCTTCAGTCAGGCCCTGCTGTTTTTTAGCTATCTCTGTCCTGGCTTGTCAAGTGAGTGTGACATGTGACTTTAGTTTTCCTAACAGAATGAATAGGAAGAATAAGAACTTGGTACACAATAGGTACTCAGTAAATGCTATTTCTCTTTGTTTGTAGAAGTTATAGTTTTGTTTAGGTTATTAAACTAAACTAGTGTTTCTGATTTTTTTGTTTAATTGGATTCTTGAAATACATTCAGTGTGGGATTGATAATAATACAGCCTTAGTTTATTTTACATTGAAATGAATCAACTATAAACATTTATCAGGAAGGGGTATTTGATTTTAAAATTATGAGCAACATCTTTAAAATAACTTATTGCTTTAAATAGGTATTTATTAAATATATGACATTAATCACAACCTAAATAAAGGGTACTAACAGACTTGCCACTAAATCATACCATTTTTATTGTTCTTTCATCCCTTCTAGTCCAGACTGATTTGTTATATTATCTTTAACAGTCACTTTTTATAAAGGTATTTTCTTTGTTTTTAGGTGTAAAACAAAGGTGTATCCAGATAATCTTCCTACAACAAGTGTCGTGATTGTTTTCCATAATGAGGCTTGGAGCACACTTCTTCGAACTGTCCATAGTGTCATTAATCGCTCACCAAGACACATGATAGAAGAAATTGTTCTAGTAGATGATGCCAGTGAAAGAGGTAAATTTTGATGGCAGTGATATCCTACACATTTTATCACTAATAGTTTACAAATTAGTTGCTATAATTTTTATAGTGATTTTATACAAACTTGTAATTTTTTGAAAAAATGCAGAGTATTCATTTAGCATTTAATTTGTATCACAATCTTATTTTGTTTTTAAAATTATTTATTCTAATTTGTTATACATGATAGCAGAATGCAATTTATTTCATATTACACATATAGAGCACAATTTTTCAAGCCATTTTGTATCTTCATACATGTACTTAGGGTAATGATGTCTAACTCATTCCACCATCATTCCTACCTCCTTGCTCCCTCCCTTTCCCATCTCCCCCTTTAACCTATCTAAAGTTCCTCCACGCCACACCCCCCACATAGCCATTATGAGTTAGCATCCTCATATCAAAGAAAACATTTGGCTTTTGGTTTTTTGGGATTGGCTTGCTTCACTTAGCATTATATTCTCAAACACCATCCATTTACCTGCAAATTCCATAATTTTATTCGCTTTTAATGCTGAGTAATGTTCCATTGTGTATATATACCACAGTTTCTTTATCCATTCATCTACTGAAGGGCATTTGGATTGGTTCCACAAAGTAGCTATTGTGAATTGTGCTGCTATAAACATTGATATGGCTGTGTCCCTGTAGTATGCTGTTTTTAAGTTCTTTGGGTATAAACCGAGGAGCTACATCAAATGGTGGTTCCATTTCAAGTTTTCCAAGGAATCTCCACACTGCTTTCCAGATTGGCAGCACCAATTTGCAGTTCCACCAGCGATGTATGAGTATGCCTTTCTCCCCACATCCTCGCCAACACTCATTGTTGTTTGTATTCTTAATAGCTTCCATTCTGACTGGAGTGAGATGAAATCTTAGAGACTTTTAATTTGCATTTCTCTAATTGCTAGAGATGTTGAACATTTTTTTTCATGTTTGTTGACTGTTTGTATATCATCTTCTGAGAAGTGTCTGTTCAGTTCTTTGGTCCATTTATTGATTGGGTTATTTGGGGGTTTTTTTTGGTGTTAAGGTTTTTGAGTGCTTTATATATCCTAGAATAGTGCTCTGTCTGATGTGCTTGTGGTAAATGCTTTATAATGTAAATGTTTATGAGAACAGTTAAAAAAAAAACCACATAATTTTGTTAGAATTTCTTCTGTGGAAAGCTGCAGCCCTGAGTCAGTGAAAAGAAGACTAGATCCTACTTATAGCCATAATTGGAGAATTTTAGTTCTATGAATAGGAAGTACCTTTGACAGCAAAATGGAGTCTTAAGCTGGAGAGCCCTTAGTTCTTCAGATTCTTCCTATTTCTGTGGAGTTTCCCTATTTCTTTATTTCCAAGTTTCAGGAATCTTAAGTTCATTAAAAGATTAAGAAGGATGAGCGAAGTACTGTTGTACACATCTGTAATCCCAGCAACTTGGGAGTCTTAAGGCAAGAGGATCACAATATTTGAGGCCAATCTCAGCAACTTAGTGAGACCCTATCTCAGGATAAAAAATAAAAAAGGCTGGTGATGTTACTCAGTGGTAAAGTGCTCCCAAGTTCAATCCCTAGTATGTAATGTAATAAAAGACTCTAATCTCTTAATAAATCTCTGCAATAACTCTTACCTATATATTCTTCTAAAAATCTCAGAATTTTTCATAAGCTTACAGTCTCCTAAACAGTTTCATAAAGCACTCTTTTGGGAAAAGTTAAATTAATGTAATGGACTGGCATTATTTATTCTGAATCCTTGTAGATTTCACAATGCAGTGTACTATAGGAAAAAAACTTAGTCCATCAGTAGAGAAACTTGTCAAACTCAGCCAATATTTCCTAATTTTCTTATCCCCCCCACAGTACAGTACATCTATTTAGGGATCATTGGTGTTGTGTGTTCCCCCAATATTCCTGTGTTTAGATAAGAAAAATTTGGAAAGCGTTACAGAAAACAGCTTCCTATTGCTTTTCTTTTTTTCCTTCAGCTTTAAACTTCATGACCCATTGTTTTAACTTCTTTTGTTATTGTCTTCAACTTATCTTACCTACTCTATCATTGTGTCTCCTAAGATGGTTTAGTCAGGTATTCTACCCTTCATTTCTGTGCCTACACTGAATATTAATTATGGGGAGTAAATTATGTGTTAATAACAATTTAGGGCTGAGGTTATGGTTTAGCAGTAGAGCTCTTACCTACCACGTTCGAGGTCCTGAGTTCGATTCTCAGCACCACATTAAAAATAAATAAATAAAATAAAGGTATTGTGTCCAACTACAATTAAAAAATAAATATTTTAAAAAATAACAATTTAAATGTTATTTTGCCAGATTTTACAGGTACAAATGAAGAATAAGATATGGTTCTAGGGCTAGGGATATAGCTCATTGGTAGAGTGCTAACCTAGCATGTACAAGGCCTTGAATTGGATCCCCAACACCTCAAAAAAAAATAATAATAAATAATAATAATACAGTTAACTTCTCAAGTGCCTTGTATCTTCTTCCTTACCCTAATTAAAGGAATAATTTGTAATCACACAAAACATAAATACTCTAATGTGTAACAACTCAGTGTGAAATGAGAGTTGTTATAAATCACCAGCCATAACAAAGAAATAATTACTATTGACAATAAAAATATAAGTTTCATATGGATAACTTTTTCCTAGAAGTTTATTCCTCTTCAATAAAATTAACCTAATTTAATTTAAGGAGCAATATATAAAAGTCAGGTATTGCTTAATAATGGGAACAGTTCTGAAAAATTTATTGCTAGGTGACTGTTATTGTGCAAACACAAAGTGTACTTACACAAACTAAGACAGCTGTGCCAACGCTAAGTGATGTAATTTTGTGGACCACTATCATATATACCGTCTATCCTTGACCAAAATAGCATTATGCAGTACATCGTGGTACAAACATCCTGCAAGTGATTTATGCTTGATTTACTTATGTGTTAATATTTTCTAAATTAAATATTTCTCAAGGAGAGATATTTTTCCACAAACAGAATGAATTCTTTTTCCATTTCCTCCTTTGATTTTCTCTTACTCTGTGAATGCCTGAAAAGCTATATAGAAGTAAGTTTGGGTAGAATATGGCTTCCTTAGAAATGTGTATGTACCGAAACTAAAGTGTTCACTCTAAAATGAACTCAAGTATGCCAGCTCTCTTTCCTTTGCCTCATGCAGGCCTTTACTTAATGTCCCAAGTTTTGTAAATCTGAGTGAAAACTGATGTGGTAAGATGTCTGCTTTGCTGGTTCACCCAAGGCTCCTAATTTCCAGACAGGGCTCCTGAATGCTACCTCAGAGTCTCTGTTCTGGGATCTGATTATCTTTTTATCTTTTTTCTTAGAAAGTGTCAAGTATCCAGGTCCTCATGTTTAATATAGGGGAACCTTAGGTATTATTTTCCTTGTATAGCTACAGACTTTGCTGTACAGATTGAGAATTATTTAGATAGCCCTTCCCATCTGTTTACCCCAGTACGAACAGAATGGGCCTTTAATTATAAAAACATGACCGTGTGACTTCTCTGATTAAGGTTTGTGTCACCTAACCCTATCTGGCATTTCCAGGCACTTCTTGAACCATTCCCTGCCACTCTGGTCCTATACTTCTGTCCTTTATTCATAATTTTCTTCTTTGAATTTGTTAAAAGAACCATTCTTTCTGACTCAGAACCTTTCACCTCTACTGTTGCTATTCTTTATTCTAGAACATGTTCTCCTTGACCTCTCCAGACCCTGTCACATCTCTCTGAACACATCTTGGAACACTTCCTATTCTTCTACAGTGCTTAACAGAGTTTCCATTATTGACTTGTATGTTTAATGTCTATGTTCTTCTATAACACTAATCCCTCCATCAGGGTTGTTTGCTCACGATTATCTCCTCAGTACCCACAGACTGTTTACATAGTGCAAATTTATTGAATGCATCTTCTACCATCCTTTAATGCTCTGTGCAGACTTTCTTTTTTTTAAATTTGTCTTATACTGTCTAATTGGAGTATGTGGTATGCATTGTCTGCGCATGGCCTCAAGAGTACTTGATTTCATAGTTAACCTCCTGAGAAGCTCTATTTATTAAAAAAGTATGAAGTAGGTGCTCCAATTATCCCTATTTGATATCTAGACTCTGTAAACTCAGGGCCTGACCTCTTAACTTCTGCATATATCACTTCTGATTGCCTCTGACAGAACTTTACTATTGTATGATCTGTAATGAAGTCCCAGAAAGAATAAATCCCTAGTTTGTGTCAGTAGTTACGGGATCATAACTTTAAAAGTTTATCTTAACTCTTAGAATTTGTATAAGATTCTTAATTGGAAATGGTTGTTGTTTTCTCATTTTACACATAAGGAAGTCAATTAGTCAGATTTATTAGCTTCTACATTTCTTGCTCTTCCTACTGCTCTTTAGAGTTCCAATTAATATTTCTCTGATGTTGCTATGAATGGTGAGATTTTCCCTTTCTCACTAATAGCTTCATACTTCCTGATGGAGAGTTGTTTATGGGTCCATTTATAGGACAATAACTATAGATATTCTAATAAACAAGATTCACTCTTATTTTTATGTGAAGTAATGGGTTTTAAAAAATCTTTATTTTAATACTTTGTAAAAGGGAAGATTAAAAACATGCATTTTAATCTCTTTACTAAAGGAATAGGAATACTGCTCAAATCTTTGAGGCAGAAAACCTATAATGCTGAAAGATGAAATCTTGAAACTTTATATCTCAGAAAGAGTGAAAACAAAAATGTGGAGGTATGGACCCCATGAATTATTAGTATAAATAGTTGAAGAAAAGATAGTAGTTTCTAACCACAGTTACTTCACTTCTCATGGCTTCATTTTTGTAAAGTGTGACTTGATATTCCTACTTTCCCGCCCGGTCTTGAGTCTATAATTCTGTATGAACTGAAAAAAAGACAACAGTGTTTTAGTCTTATTGCATGAAAACCACAAAGATGCCAAGAAAATTTGTAAAATAATGAGTTTGTTACATTATCATACACAGTCTCATGTATTTTTTATTTTGTGCGTCAACTAGAAATAGTTATGTATTTCAAAGGTGTGGGATCTGGGGATTAGATTACTTTAGTTTTTAGGAAGTATTTTACACTAAATTTTTATATATTTTTTTGGAAAAAATTGTTGGGAGACATTTTTTATGATACAATCAACTTTTCTAACCTTAGGTACAAGAATATATCTCATACCTACCACATGAGATTCTGTCAAATTCTCGAGATGGAGTATTTTAAATTGATGCTGGATCAGGTGTTTCCACAACCCTAAATTGTTCTCTTTAGCGTTTCCTTCTAGGGTTTTCTTGCTCTGGACAAAAAGGTGGGCTTTGAAGACAGGTAGAACTGGGTTTGACTCTTGCATCCAACCCCATAACAAGCTATGTCACCTTGATTGAATTTATATAACTTTCTGAGTCTTAGATTTTCATTTCTAAATATGCATAATAACATTTAACCTCACAGGGTGGTTGTGAAGATTAAGTGAGGTAAAACATATAACAAGTTAGCATTGTGCTAAATAGGCACAAAATGTTAGCTGCTAACTGCAAAATGTTGCTTTTTTCCTGAGATTTGCAGTTCCCACCTTTTTACTCATAATCTAATTAGGTATTCCTGATCTGAAGGCTTAGTTCATAAAACCATACTGATATTTGTTAGATACTATTTTTAGCTCAAATATTATGAAGTATATTAGCAGAAATGGAAATTACTTGTAATCTGAATGGTTTCTATATCCCTGATTACTTCATTATTGACTCATTTTGCTTTTACCAAACAGGAATCACATCACTCCCATTTGTCCTCCCTACCCCACCATATAGGAAGTACTTTGGATTCCTATGCTCAATATTTAAAGAACCCCTTAATTTACATCCTGATTTCTGTGAATTGCTAGAGTCCTATTAGATAGAGCTAGTCCGAGAAATCCCAGTAGTTCCATCTCAATATTTCCATTCCTACAGAAATTATCCTTTTGTCACATGGGGACTAGTTGAAGACATCTGGTCATGTTACCATCGATCGATAATTTTTCTGCCATAAAATCCTAAAAAGTGATCTGATTCAAAAGATCTTTTCTCTTTGCTTTGATAAAGCTGTGTCTTTTCTACTTTTTAGTCAGTTGTGAACTTTGCAGGCAGGACATGCTGGCCTTACAGATAATAACCTCTTATATGACCTCTCCAAGATAGTTCTCCCTTTCCTTTTTACTTCCTTTTCATCTTTAATTGCTCCTCCCTCTTAAAAGCTTTTTTTTTAGACCTACTTTTCTGTTAAGGATCTCTCTGTGGTTTTGCAGTTACAGTCTAGTATTTCTCATTTGTTTCCACCTCACTTCTTTCCTCCTAATAAAAAAAAAACTGTATAATCAGAGACTGTGGCAATCAATAAGACAGAGTGCTTCTGCCTCTGAGGAAATTTCACAATTTTCAGAACTGTAATAGCTGTGGCATATTCTCTTCTCTCTGTTGAGGTCAGGATTTAATACTCTTAAACTACTTTCTTTGAATTGATGATCCTTAAGTATGGTTAGAAAATGAAGCATTAAGCCTGACAGAGTTACTTAGAGAAGTGTTGTGACATGCCTATCCTTGGTGAAGCCAGAGCCAAGATGCTGTCAGAGCTCCACATGTAATGAGAGGCAGCTCTAGTCCATGCTGTCATGAAATGGAAAGGCTTCCTTCAGGGAAATACATTTTGAGGCATGGATCCCCACTGGGAGTGCTTAGTAAATACACATCAAAGGAATACTGCAAATCAAAATTGCTTTACATCTAGATAGTGCTAGTTCAGAAGTTTTCATGATATTGTTTTGTTAATTTTTTCAGACTTTTTGAAAAGACCTCTAGAGAGTTATGTGAAGAAACTCAAAGTGCCAGTTCATGTAATTCGAATGGAACAGCGTTCTGGATTGATCAGAGCTAGATTGAAAGGAGCTGCAGTGTCCAAAGGCCAGGTGATCACCTTCTTAGATGCTCATTGTGAGTGCACAGTGGGATGGCTGGAGCCTCTCTTAGCAAGGATCAAACATGACAGGTAATTTTTTTGGAGTCTTAAATTTGTTCTCAGTACATTTGTCCTAGAGTACATGATGAGTTGGAAGATTCTTTATTTTTAAATAAATACAAAAATAATTTCTTCTTGAATTGTTTTTAAAATGTCCTTAAAAAGCCGTGCTTGGTGCCAAATGCCTTAATCCCAGCAACTCAGGAAGCTAAGGTAGAAAGATCACAAGTTTGAAGCCAGCCCCAGCAACTTAGCAAGGCCCTAAACAACTTAGTGAGACCCTGTCTCAAAATAAAAATAAAAAGTGCTGGTGATGTGGCTCAGTGGTTAAGGGTTCCGGGTATTCAATCCTTGGTATCAAAAAAAAAAAAAAAAAAAGCCCTGAAGATTCTAAACAAAGTAAGAAGAGCATGACCTAAACTCTGGCAATAATGTGTACAAACTATTTTATTAGTGGGAATGAATAATGTGTACAAACTATTTTATTAGTGGGAATTGTTAAATATTCACCACCAAACAGGAGCAAACATCTGGACAGTGAACTCGAGGATGGTAGGATAAAAACCTTTACTGTCCCTGCTCTTTAGGGTAACACTGGGACAGGTCATCTCAGCTCTGTCTGAGATTTAGGAATGATTTGGTTGCATAAAGATAACATAACCTTTAGAAACAAGAGTTTGAACCCATAGAGAGAGAGCAGTGTGCAGTGAGACAGTATAAAAGAGAACTGGCCAAAATAACAAACACAGTTTCTTCCGTTTGGGGCTGTGTGGTGGATTAGATGTTCTGAGTAACTTTTTCAAGTGAAAAAGATAAAATATCAGATAAAATACAAAACAAAATTTTAAATGCATCATTGAGTTGACACAGAGGTTTTAAGAATTTTGCCAATCTTATAACAAAGTGAGAGCAAATGAGTTGTCCAACCATTAAAGCCAGCTTTCAATTACATGGTTTATGCTGAACTCTGGAGACACTGAGCTTTTGCCTTGATAGGTAAATAACATGAGAGGACAGGAGGCAAAGCCTAGGCCTTACTTAAGGTGAGAAGATTAATAGCAAATACCCATATAAAGCTGTGATCTGAAATCTATACCTCAGTATGAGAATGAGATATAGACTCCACCATATCAAAATAAACTTGCCTGTCTCAACCTTAGTATGGGATGGAAGAGGGGAAACAACTTTCCCATAGGGATTTGTAAAACAGAGTATAGGAAAAATGGAAACAACCAAAATCTAAGGCTAGAGTAACTTGCTTACAAAAAAACAGAAAGAACTATGAGGAAAATTATAGCCCAAACCCATTGTAAATGCTAACATAAAAATTTCACAATACCTGCAAATTGAACCCATCAAAACATACACACACACACACACACACACACACACACAGATACACACATATAACTAATTGGTTTAGTTTAAAATCCATTTCTGTAATAGTAAAACTATAATTACAAACTTATTAGAAGCCTCTGAGATCACTTCTATAAATAGAGAAAAAGAGCGTTCACTAAAACTTAACATCCATTTGTTATAAGAAAATACTTAGTAAACTATTATGGAATTAAAATTTACTAATCCAAAAAAGAAGGCTTTAAAAAAAAATAAAAACCCTTCATAAACAAACGCTATATAAAAGAAAAACTGTTGAAAGCAGCAGTATGGTGGTGCACACCTGAAACCCAGCTGTTTTGGAGATTGAGATGGGAGCATCTCAAATGCAAGCCCAGCTGGGCAACATAGTGAGTTTGTTTTTGAAAAGATAGAGAGAAAAATAAGAATGCCCTGAATTGGGCTGAGGGTGTAGCTCACTGGTAGAGCACATGTGAGTACATGGGTTTGGTCCAGAGCACCAAAAGGAAAAAAAATCCTAAATCACCTCTGTTGGTATCATTAGAAATCTTAAATTTTGCAGAACAAGGGGAAAAAAATACTCTGAATTGCAAATGATATTCTTGTCTGTGAAGGATAATCTGTATACAAAATAATAGAAATTATAAGAATTTAACAATATGGCCAAATATGAGAAAAGTAAATTGCTCTCTCTAAACCAGCAAGGAATAGTTAGAAAATATATAGTAAAAACAAAAGATACCATTTAAAAATAGTGATAGAAATCATAATCTGTATTTAGGATTATACTATCAAAAGATGCACGAAATATGAAACTACTAAAATTCACTGAAAAATAAATCAAAGTGAAACAAGGGAAGATAAGGCTTATATTCATGAATAGAAAAGTCATTATTGGGGGCTAGGGATATAGCTCAGTTGGTAGGGTGCTTGCTTCACATGCCCAAAGCCCTGGGTTCAATCTTTAGCACCCCCCCCCACGCAAAGTCATTATCATAAAAATACCAACTTTTCTCAATTGGTCTGTAAATTCAATGAGTTTTCAATTGAAACCTCAGAATATTTTTATTTTTTGAGAAATTTGACAAGCTGGTTCTAACATTTTCATGGAAATGCAAAAAAGAACAAAAATGGTTAAGATGGTCCTAGAGGGAGTAAGCATAAGGGAACTTGTTCTGCCAACTGTGAAGATTTATTTTAAAGCTATATTAATTATGACAATGACATATTGTTGTAGGAATTCATAAAAAGACTAGTGAAAGGGCAGCCTCCAGAAATCAGCCCATTTCCACATGCATACTTGATTTAGATAGAGTTTATGACAGAGCAGGTGCTGATAATTATAGCAGAGGAAAAAGGGACTATAAATAAATAGTGCTGGAACAATTGGTAATCCCTAAGGAAAATAAGGTTGGATACCTCTGCTTATCATACCCAAAATCAATTTCTTAAAGATTAAAGACTTAAATGTGAAAAGCAAAAATATACTTCTTTGAGGGTTTTTTTTTTTTCTCCTTTTTTTGGATGATGCTGGGGATTGAACCCAGGGCCTCATGCATGCAATCAATTTTATGATCTTGGGGGAGGGAAAGATTTCTTAAATAAGATCAAAGGCTGGGTAGGATATTACATACTATAAAATTTGGCTAGCAAAGACTCTTGGGCACATTCCCTTAGAAAGAGCTGTTGTCATTCAAGTGTGTTTTCAGACTTATTTTTAAAACCCCAAAATACCAGTTGAAAATCCCTTCAATTTATGATCAACTAGTTTGTATGAAGAAATACAAACCTGAAGGAAAAGTATATTAATAATTCGAAAATGCAAATTTTTAAAATACAGAGATATTATTTAATGTTATTATATAAGAAAAAGCATCCAAAATTGATAGCATTATGGGAAAGCTGCAGGAAGAAGTCTGTACATATGTATATAACATTTCTGGAAAACAAGAAGGAATAGAGCCTTTAATTTACTAACCTCACTGCTGGAAGTTTACTCTTCAGGCAACAGTTAAGTCACTTAGTATCTCATTAGCAAAAAAAAAAAAAACTGTAAAGAACACAAATGTCCAAGAGTTGTTTATTAAGAAAATACTTTGAAATGAATGACTATAGTCACTAAAAGTGTAATCTTAAAAACCTGAGGAAATAATTTGCATTTTTTACATGTGGCATATATGCAAAAGTGTAAATGAAAAAGGAACAGAAGATTATCAACCAACACATAATCATGATGTTAGCTACTGCAGGAAGTTTTTTCATCTTTATCTTTAACATTATAGAATATGTTTTTATTTTAAAAACAATTGGTGTATAATTGTTACATAACTATGGTAAGCAGCAACATTCTGAAAGATTTTTAAATTGCTTTTTATGATATTAGGAGAACAGTGGTATGTCCTATCATTGATGTGATCAGTGATGACACTTTTGAGTACATGGCAGGCTCTGATATGACTTATGGTGGATTCAACTGGAAGCTTAATTTTCGCTGGTATCCTGTTCCCCAGAGAGAAATGGACAGAAGGAAAGGTGATAGGACTCTTCCTGTCAGGTAACTAATCTGTTTTCCCTAAAGTATTATTGACAGAGGATTGTAAAGCTTTGGGAGTTGTATCAAAAAGATTATAAGTGTAATTGGAGAAACATGAAGTAATTGTGTATCTTATATGTAGTTTAAGAGCCAATTTCACATATATCAATATTTTTAAAAGGAATTTTTCCTCCAATCAGTTAATAAAATTAGAACTTTTCCATGTATTCTAAAAATCTAACATACATGAAATATGATGACATATTATTTCATTTCTCTATGACCATTTTGAAAATGTCCAATCTGCTTTAATTCATTTGTTAAAGATAATAATATTTAGCATAAATCAAAGTGACCCTTAATGAATTGTGTCAGTATATAAAAACATCACTTAAAACTGGATCCTTGCACTACAAGAGAAAACCTTTAATTCAGTCTCATACCATCTGGATGATAGTTCCTATCTGGTAAGGCTAGCAAAGCTTTTCAAACATAAAAATAACTAGAATTAACAAAGTACAAAAAAGATATCCATTAATTCATTTTTTAATTTTTATTTTGTTTCACATTTGACTATATATAGATTTTTTTTCCCAGAAAAATCTTTATGTAGTTCAGGATATGAGATCTTTGCCCTTTTTGCATCACCTAGGATTTATCCCAGTTGCATCCGCATGTTGCTTCTGTAGTATTTAAGAGTTCTTTCAGTTTCTTTAGGCTTCTACTTTCTCCTGTTCTGGAGTTCTGAGGTCTGCTTTCCCATGAATTCAAGTCCAGTTCTAGCTAAGTTGAGATTTTTCACTGTTTTTTTTTTTTTTTTTTTTTTGTCCTAAGCCAGCCTGAGTTCTTACCAGAACAAGGTATGGAATTCCCTCTCTGTAGATGTTAGTTCAATTCAACATCTAAATTAGGGGTTCTTCAACAATTTGAAGATCATGGACTTATTTGAAAGTCTGATGAAAGACATGGGTCTTCTCCAATAGGAAAAGATGCACATGGACTTAGAGAAAATTTTAGCAGGTCAGGTATCCCTATACTAAACAGTATTTCTTCATGTTGGCCTGTGTCCTTTGACTCCTAATATTTTTAGCCTTTTCTAATTCTTTTTCTCTTCTAAGATCAAAATAAGTCCAAATTTTTTTGGAAACAATTTTCCACACTAATAGGCAAGTGCTGTTATCTTAAGTAGACCATGGAATTAAATATATTTTAGGGCTATAGAAGTGACCAGTGCATCTTAAAATATAATCTTTATAATATCCTCAGACCCTAGTACTTACTTTCTCCTTGCTGAAGTCTGTGTTATCTCCATACTCATTCTTTGTGGAAATAAAATGATTAACTGATACTCATTTTAAATAAATGAAATCATTTAAATAAATGAAATCTCCCTGAAATTATTCTTTATTATGATTTCTCTGCTTAATCCACTTATGCCCGCCAACCCCAATCCCTTGCATACCTGGCGCAATGATTTGGGCTCCACTTTGGAGAAAACATACCATACTTGGTCAAGGTGATGATTTTATTAAGAATGTTTAATGGGCTGGGTACGGTGGCACACACCTATGATCGTAGTGGCTTAGGAGGCTGAGGCAGGAGGACTCGAGTTCGAAGCCATCTTCAGCAAAAGCAAGGCACTAAGCAACTCAATGAGACCCTGTCTCTAAAAAATACAAAATAGGACTGGGATGTGGTCTAGTGCCCCCGAGTTCAATCCCTGGTATCCCCCCCCAAAAAAAGAATATTTAATAGAATCATTAAGATTTAATAGAATTATTAAATTATTCTGTTAAGCATAGGAAAAGGGCCTTATCATTTTCATCCTATTTAATATTATGACTTTGGAGTATTTGCCACCTTTTTGAATCTGGCATATAACTCTAACATGAGTTCATATAGTCAACTAACTGCCTTTATAATTGCTAGGAACTGTGTAGTGTGTACACAGTCACATGGAGAGGATTATGAGGAATAGCTTCAGTTTAAGGAGTTTGAAGTGGAATCTAAGTCAGAATTGAGAACAGAGAAAGGTGCTCAAGACAGGAAACCATCCTTAAGACTTGCACAGTAAGGGATATCCAGGCAGAAACTGACAGTGGGTCCAGCAGATTGCCTAGCAGTATACAAGTCTTGTCTGACACCAAAAGCCCTTAGAAGCCTTTGAAAGTTTTTGAAGAGTGAGCATAAGCATTATTCTGTAGTTAGAAACAGTTACAAAACTATAGTATCTTTTAAAAATAAAAACTCATTGTAGTAGGAAAGATGGTGGAATGAGATGGACATCGTTACCCTCAGTACATGTACAAAGATACAAATAGTGTGACTCTACTTTGTGTACAATCAGAGAAATGAAATAACAAATTTATTCTATTATTCTATTATTTGTTATTCTAATAACAAATTATTTTTAAAAAATTCATTGTAAATTTTTAATCATTAATATTAATGATATAGTATTATGATTGAATTTCAGAACACCTACAATGGCAGGAGGCCTTTTTTCAATAGACAGAGATTACTTTCAGGAAATTGGAACATATGATGCTGGAATGGATATTTGGGGAGGAGAAAACTTAGAAATTTCCTTTAGGGTAAGTTCCTTTTGAAAAAATTAAGTCTTGTATTTAACCTCAAATATTATGCTTTGATTATTCATGTTATCTCTAAATAAAAAATAAAATTGAAGTTAATGTGAGTTTAATCTGACTCCAAAGCCTTTGGCCCATTAAAACTTTGGGAATACTATTAAGGGTTCATTATAAACTATTTAAGCAAATAATACAATTAATTATCTTAATAGTCCAATTATAAAATTTACATAAGATTCCCTAATTGTTTTTAATTTCTATCATTTTCAAGGAAACAATTCAAGCTCTAAAAAATAATATGTAGTTTATATATGTTACTTTGGTACTTAACTGCTAAAACTTAATTTCATATTCTGTGATATACTTTTTGTCTTACATGAAAATTTTTCATTTATATATAATACCTGGTCATTTTATCAGCTTTAAATTTTTCAATAAAAAATAGAGTGCAAGGGAAAAAAATAAAAAAAAACAAGGGAGAGAAATGAATTACAGTAGATGGGGTAGAGAGAGAAGATGAGAGGGGAGGGGAGGGGGAATAATAGAGAATAGGAAAGGTAGCAGAATACAACAGTCACTAGTATGGCAATATGTAAAAACGTGGATGTGTAACCAATGTGATTCTGCAATCTGTATACAAGGTAAAAATGGGAGTTCATAACCCACTTGAATCAAATGTATGAAAAATGATATGTCAAGAGCTTTGTAATACTTTGAACAACCAATAATAAAAAAAAATTCTAAAAAAAAAAATAGAGTGCAAAACTTCTAAAACTGGCTCTAAATTAATTTAACACAGTTGACCTTATATCAAAACCATTTCATGTTCACTAAAATCAACCTATTTAGATGACGTTATATATTCTTCAGTAATTAACTCACAACACATATCTCACTATAATAGAAACCATACCGAAGGGTACTGTAATCTGAACCCTTGAGCTCACTTATTTCTAGTGAATCCCTTTGCCCTCTTGTAAAAGGAGAGGGTTGGGCCCTAGATCCTCTAGGAGATCTATCTAGCTTTAACACTTTTTAGATCCTGGGTAAACTTGAAGATAGGCTGTAAATAGTTAATGAAATCAAAACCTTTCAAAATGTGATTTTAATTGCAAATAGCTATATGAGATTTTTTAATTTAGGGAGAAAATATATTTGAAAGGACACGTATTTTGCATTAAATAGTTGTCCTCATACTTGATCTTTTCCCCCTTTTTTGTTTTTATTGCTTTTACCACAAAACATTATCACTATCTCCCTGAAGAACTTATGATGGATCTGATTTCAATTCCTATGTTCTGTCTAATGTACAAATAGTGACACAGATTAGAGAAGGAAGGAAAGAAAATCTGGCTGGTTGCTACATGGTCAGTTTCATGGGTTTTTTTTTGTTGTTGTTTTTAACCAAGAATCACATTAATAAACACATTATACACAAACAAAGCAATAGTATGTCCTTGTTAACGAGGACTGGTCGTAATTCTGATATTTGAATTTATGATCCTCTTATGAATCCTGGCCTGTGTTCAGAAAAATAAGTGTTCAACATCTTCTGTCTCTTCTGTATTTAGCCTTTAATATATCTTTTCTGTGTTTTAATCTGCTATTTTCATTTGTTCAAAATTGATGATTGGAGAAACGTTTGCTCCTGAGAAGCAGTGGCTTTGTAGTCAAATAACCACTGTTTGCCTGGGATTCAATGAATTCCAGCTATAAAACTCAATAGATGTCAGCGGATTGGGGTTTTTTTTTTTTTTGTTGTTGTTGTTGTTTTTAAGAAAATTAATGTTTGATATGGCCTTCTTTACTGTTTTCAGATTTGGTAGTGTGAAGGTAGTTTGGAAGGTTTTTAACAGTAAATGAAGATTTTCCATTTAAGTTTAAATAAAAGCCAAACCTCTACTCATTTGAAAGGAAAATTGCAATGAGAAGACTAAGATTATCTTTTCCTGGATACTGAGCAATGTATTACATGGTCTTCTTTGCATTGTGTTCAGATTTGGCAGTGTGGAGGAACTTTGGAAATTGTCACTTGCTCACATGTTGGACATGTGTTTCGGAAGGCTACCCCATACACATTTCCAGGAGGCACAGGGCAAATTATCAATAAAAATAACAGACGACTTGCAGAAGTATGGATGGATGAATTCAAGAATTTCTTCTATATAATTTCGCCAGGTTAGTTTATTTTGCATTAGAAATAAAAGGCTATATACTTTTTTCCCCCATCTATGCATTCTGAAGAGAGGCAAGAGGGTAGAAATGAAGCTTTGAGCATGAACACTTGCCCTATAATGAGGTCATGGTAAGAAGTAATGAAACCACAGTATAGAATGTGCTTGGCAAAGTGCCCAGTGTATCATTGGCAATAATACTAAATTATCATGGTCACTTTTGCCAGCCCAGGTGGTGGTGGTGGTGGTGGTGGTGGTGGTGGTTGGTAGTGGTTGTCATAGTCTTCATCTTCTTCTTCCTCTTCTCCTGCCCCACCTCCTCTTTCTCCTTTTCTTCCTCTTCTCCTCCTCTCCTCTTCCTTCCTCCCTTCTTCTTTCTTCTCTTCCTCCTCCTCTTTCTTCTTCTTTTTTAACCTAACTGCAGTGTTTGACATTTATTCTGTGATGTTTCAACTATTTTCCAGGTTTGTATGACTTTCTGGATTCTTAACTTTTTTTGATCAAAAAAACAAAACAAAACAGTGTTTTAGCAGTAGGTCATGATTATTCTCTGAAAGCAGGCTCTTGAAGCCATCATACAAGATTTTGTTAAATTGTCAAATATCACAAGTCCTATGCAAAGCTCTTGAACATGGTCTCTAGGAACATTTCTCTGCTATTCAGAGTTTTGTAGGAACTATTGTTTCATTAGCTATAAATCTGCCTGACATTGTTACAATTCTGTCCTCTTTTTTCAGTTACCACAAGTCTAACAAATAGTAGTGTGTACAATTCAGTGAGTTGTATAAGAGAAACCTGACTGGAAACAAGTGTACTATTTATTATTTAGCAAAATAGATTTTGATTTTTTTTTTGTTTTTCCAGAAGATATATTAAAGTTTGATTCCCATATAGCTGGTATTTGCATATATTGTTAGTATGTATTTTATTCTCACATAAATGTAGTTTTCTTTTGAAAGATTAAAATACATTTAATGTCTTTTCCTTGTTTTATATGTTAGAGATGGATTCATGGTATGTAACTATGTAATCATGTCATCTAAATAATACTATTTTTCTATTCAACTGTCTTATTAGAATCAACATATAAATGGATTTGTATTACTTGATAGGACACTAATAATTCAGCATTAATTATTTCTTTCAACAGGTGTTACAAAGGTAGATTATGGGGATATATCATCAAGACTTGGTCTAAGACACAAACTACAATGCAAACCTTTTTCTTGGTACCTAGAGAATATTTACCCTGATTCTCAAATTCCACGTCACTATTTTTCATTGGGAGAGGTAAAAACATGTATTCTTTGTGTTTATTATATTCTTAGTTTCTCATTTAAAAAACATAGAGATTAAATTTTTAATTTCTAAAATACTTCATAGTACCTTCAGATTAAAATTAAGTAATCTCAAGTGTGGAAAAGTTCTTATTTACACAGTGTCTGCCTCATGAGTTGAAATATTATTTTATCATGTTATATTTTATTAAAATAAGGATGGTCTATCTTGTTACAATATAAATATCTTCAATAAACTTATTTTTTAACAAACTAACCCATTTACTTGATCACATACTCATAAAGCTTATATACTAGTTTTAGTCCCAAATCAAAGCTTAAGAAATTTTAAAGTCAAGATAAATTGTAAAGACTGACAGAGAAGTTTGAAAGATCATTCATAACATTGTATTGGCAAATTTTATCCTTTGGGAGTTGTAAGTCTTGGTTTGGGCAGGGAAGTTGGAAAGAATGTCGATAAACATGTTTGTTTCTGGTGATGCTTTTAGTTATTCTCTTAGAATTCAGCAGCAAATGTTCTTGAAATCTGAAGTAGTCTCTGCTTATTAATGCTTCTAATTAGTTAAAACAAATTAGTTAAGCCTTGGAGGTTAGCTTTTTATCCCAGAGAATTCCTATACTGTAAGGCTCTCTTATAAGAGAGACTTACTTACATTCTTACTACTGCCGTCTTCCTCGAATGTCAGTGGCCATCCATTCTGTGTTCCATCTAGACCTTGGCTTTGTCTAGGGATCCAAATAGGTTCTTCCTCTAGCCCAGAATTCTGATTGTTATTGTTATTAATCCAAAATGTTGACTCTGGAGGTCAGTCTTCCAGAAGCCTAAGTTCAAACTTTTTTCTTAGAAGTGGACACAACTGTCTTCATCTGTAGCCCTTTTAAATCCCTGTTCCTTCCTCCATTCCCAAGAAACAAGAACCATTTTCTTTTTTGTTAATTTTCTTTTTATTCTCTGTTGTTGACTTCTTAGTTGTAATGCTTGTGTTTTTGTTTTCATAGTTGCTGTAGAGATTTCAGTATTCATCTCTGAAGTATCACAGTCTACCTTAAGTTAGTGCTTTCAACAGCTTGCAGTTTAACTGATGTTTTGCTTCTAGTTTTTAATGCAGAGGTGTTGGATTACTATGTCCTACCAAGAAGCAGTGCCTTTCCTTCTCTTCTTTATTATAGTAGAACACTCCAAGTTTTGGGACTATAAAGATTTGAGATAACCTTTATTAATAATCTTGCAGTTTCTTCTTTATCATTGTTAAAGAAGTTGAAGATTCATGTTATCACTGCTCAAGTCAGTGATTTTTAACACAGCCCAATACTGGATTGTAAATCAATTCAGCTACTTTTGACCACCATTTTTTTTAATAGCCTGGGGAAAAAAAGTACAAATTCATATTGCTTACAGTAGAGTTTTTACTGAATCATAATGAGAAAATATATTTCTCAATATCAGTTGCAATCAAAAAAGTTTGAAAGCCTCTGTCTTTTAAAGGATACATCACAATTCTTTTTTGACTAGTCTTATATTATAGAATATACTCACTATCAGATGTTTTCTATCTGTTAGCCTCTTCTTTTATTGTCCACTGTTACAGTAGATACACTTTCTTTTCTGCATTCTGTCCCTTTTACCCAGAGAACACAGGCCTCCTACTTTGCATAAAACAGCCATTATTTCTTTTTCTACCCCTGCACAGACTCCTTTGCTTGGAATTGGCTCATTTTTTCTGGGATAGTCTTAGCTCTTAAAAGACTTACTTGTACATAGGCCCTTTGTGAAAAGATGTAGCCATCCTTGTTTTGACTCCATAGTTATTTGACTTACAGAAAAATTGTAGAGAGGGAAAAAGAAGAGTTATTCCAGTACCATAGGCATGTATTTGGTAGTCTCTGACAGGGATCAGCACACCATGGCCTGCAGGCTAAGTCCACCCTGTTGCCTGTTTTTGTAAATGAATATGTATAGGAACATGGCCATGTCCCTGAATTTACTTACTGCATTTAGTTAACTTTTGCACTACAGCAGTAGAGTTGAATAATTGCTATAGAGACCATATGACCCAGAAGACTAAAATATTTACTTTCTTAAATATTTAAGAAAATATTTACTGGGCCCCTGAATATGCAGTCAGGAGCAATCACTGACAACCTTCCTTATCCTCATCTATTGTTACAGCTTGTGTTTGACCACTTGGAGCTTTTATTGAGGTATTTTCTTCAAATGATAAAATTAAACTTCTTTGCTTCCTTCCCCCTTTTTAATCCCATAAGTGTTAATAATACTGTTTTGCTCCCACCTCTCCCCAAAAGTCAAATCCATTGGGTTAATGTGCCTGAAGATATGTGTATAGTGTATAAATAATCTTGCCTTTTCTGCTATTCTTTTCCTATAGCAATGTGTTTTGTTAACAGGCTGAACCATCTGCAATTCATTGCAGGTCTTTATGAGCTTTTGATTATAAAAATGGCTTTTATAGAAAGAACAAGAAGCAAAATTAGGTGAAAATCCAACCTTTTATGATAGAAATTGATAGGACAAAATTTCCTTTTGAAAAGCATAGTAGCAAAAGATGACATGTGTGACCAGGGCCACAGCCAGGCCCTATTCTAACAGTTAATCTTTCTAACACTCAGGAAGTAATCCCCTCCCTACTCTATAGGAAGTTGTCTCTTCTTCAGTTCATTCATTCAGAAATATTTATTTCAGTACCTATTATGTAATAGATACTATTTAAGTACTAAGGACATAGTAATGAATAAAGATCCTGCCCTTGTTGATATTACAGTCATGGGGGAAACAAGTTATGAAAAAATATACAGTATATCAGATGATAGCAGAGCCGAAAGAATAGAGAACAACTGGTAACCGTGGACAATGGTGCTGTTTTTTGTAGGGTAGTTGAGACAACCTTCTTATAAGGTAATTTACTGAGCAGAGATCTTAAAGAAGTGAGTGAGCAAGTCATATAAATTTGTGGGGAGGGGATATTCTGAGCACCAATAACACCAAGAACAAACATTCCTAAGATGTGCATGCACTTGGCATATTCAGCAGGGAGGGAGTTGTCTAGAACAGAGTGAACAAGTAGAGGAATAGTAGAAGATAAGGTCAACAACATAATGAGGGTTAGGTCATACAGAGCATATAGTAGTGAGGACTTTGGATTTTATTTTGGTGGGAAGACAAGCAATATGAGCAAACTCCTTTGAAAAAAAGATCAGATTGCTCTATATGGAGCATAAATATGTGGGAGCAAGAGTCGAACAATGTATTAGTGGAAGGAAAAGAATAGTCGAGGATTATATTAAGGTTTTGACATGAAATACCGGTACTGGTAGAGTTGGCATTACTGAGATGAAAATGTCTGTAGAAAGAGGAGCCTCTGAATGGATTCAGCAGAGCAGTTTGGAGCACATTAAATTTGAGATCCAAGGGAAGATGTTGATTAGGTAGTAACATTTAAAAATCTGTAATTTGGGGAAGAGGTTGGCACTGGAGATCTAAATGTAAGGGTTGTCAGCATATATATGATTTTTATTCACAAAACTACATGAGGTTACCTTGGGAAGGAGCAAATACATGTGGAGAGAGAAGACTGAGGACAAAGCCAAGGGAATGTCACAGTTGAGAAACCATGAAGATAAGAAAGAATCACAAAAAAAATTTCGAGAACTAGACAGTGCAATAGAGGGAGAACTGAGAAAATGGTGTCTCAGGGACTATGTAAAGTATTTGCCTCAAGAAAGAAGAAATAATCAATTGTTTTGAATACTACAAAGAAAACAAGCAAAATGAGTACTGAGATCTGATTTGGCCAAGGATATGCTGTAAGTAGTGTCAAGAGTTTCCATGGAGATTGTCAGGAGAGAATGGGAGAACTGTAGATCATGAATGTTTAACAGTCTTGCAAGGAATTTTATTGTAAAGAAGAGCAGAAAAATGGGTGTTAGCTAGAAGAGGATATGTAGTTAAGGAAAAAGTTTTTTTAATTTTTATTTATTTATTTATTTATTTTAGATAAAACTGGGCCATATGAGTTAGGTACAAAAGAGAAAATTGAAACATACAAAAGAAGGACCATTAGTCTGACTTGTGTCAAAAAAAATGACAGTAGCACGTGTGGGAAAGGTGTGGAAAAATCTGAACCTTGTGCACTTTTGGTGGTAGTGTAAAATGCTACAGCTGATCTGGAAAATGCTATGGAGGTTTCTCAAAAAATAAAAAATAGAGGGCTAGGAATGTGGCTCAGTGGTAGAGCTCTTAACTTTAATATGTGTGAGACCCTGGGTTTGGTTCCTAGCACTTCAGAAAAAAAATAAAAATAAATTTAAAAATACAGTTAACTCTGGCTGTAGTGGTGCACATCGTAATCCCAATGGCTGGAGAGGCTGAGACAGGAAGATAATGAGTTCAAGGTCAACTTCAACTTAGCAAGGCCCTAATCAACTTAGTGAGACCTTGTCTAAGAAAACAAAAAGAATTGGTGGTATAGCTCAGTGAAAAAGCACTCCTGAATTTGATCCCCAGTGCCAAAATATTTCAAAAATATATACAGCTACCATATGATACAGCAGTCCCATCTCTGACTATACTATATATCCAAAGTAGGGTCTCAGAGAGGTATTTGTGTATCCATGTTCATAGGAGCACCATTCATAGCTAAGAGGTGGGAGCAGCCCAGATGTTCATCAATAGATGAATGAATAAACAAAATGTGGTAGCTGCATATAACAGAATATTATTCAGCCTTTAAAAAGGAAGGAAATTCTGACATGTACTACAACATAGATGAACCTTAAAGATATTATGCTTAAGTGAAATAAACCAGTGACAAAAAACAATAAATAACATAATTCTGCTTACGTGGGTGAGGTACCTAGAGTAGCCAAATTCATAGAAACAGAAAGTATGACGCTGGCTACTATGGGCTGAAGGGATGTGGAAAAGAAGATGTGTAATGGGTATAAAGTTTTAGATTTGCAAGAAGGAGACGTGAACAGAGATCTGTTTCACAACAATGTAAATATACTTAACACTGCTGAACAGTGTACTTGAAACTGGCTAAGATGGTAACTTTTGTGTGTGTGTGTGTGTGTGTGTGTGTGTGTGTGTGTGTGTGTGTTTTAAACCAGGAAGAGCCAATAGTCAAAGGTGTTAGGTATTTAAGTAGTTGGAAGATTATTGTACAAGAGGAGGTTATTAATTAAGGATGTGGGAAGAAGGCATTTCATCCCTTGGACTAGAAAGGAAAGTAGACAGGACAGGGACAAGTGCAGATCAGATATAGGTTTAGAGGTGGAAGTGTGAAGTTCTCTTCTAATGACTTGCTTCTTTGGTTAGATAAAAGCTTACTGGCTGAGAGTGACAGTAGGTGATGGTGATGTAGATACTTGAGTAAAGAAGGAAAAATGTGGACCAGAAATGTAGGATATGGGAAAAGAAGTAGAAAACAGAAGTGGAGCCAAATGATTAGTGAAACCATTTGGCTTAGTAGTGTTTTCTCTAGAGCTAGAGCAGGCACTGCCTCCCATGTTTATCCTTAGTAGTTATTGAGTCTACTACAGGGTTGACTTGAGCTGCCTCTGAACTTTGTTGTGACTTAAGGAATTCATCCTCAAACAAGGGAGCAGTTTTGTTGAGTTTCTTGAGCTTCTGATGATTCTCACTGAGGTCTCATTAAAAAGTCTTGTTTTCTCTGCCACAGCCCCCTCCAGTCAATAAAGACCCAAGGTGGCTGATGTGCCATGAAGGATTTACAGCAGTCACTCCTGCAACTTGCCTTTAGAATGGGAAATGAGGAGTTAGGTTTTTTCCTTTGAACTGATCTAGTTTTGGAGAGTGCTGAAGCACTATTGGCTGGTCTGAAGTATAGGCGTATTTCAGAAACACTAGTCTAACTTTAATAATAAGAGACCAGCCAAGGCAAGCTGGTCTCTTAGCTACCACTTGCCAGCTGTCTTCCTTGGTAAAGTCACAGATATTACCATATATGGCCTTATTGTTATTGGGTCATTAACTTGGCCTAATAGGCCTTTAATACCAGTTATATACTCTAGTTTAAAGATCTGATTTCTGGGACAGTGTTGTTATCAAGCACCCATCAAAGTGCAGATAAGGATATTAAGATTATGATCAAACCTTTGCCCTTGTGAGCCTTCCTTTGCCAGTGACTGGAATTTGTTTTTCTTTTGTCATGCTTCAAGGGCTCAGGAAAATCTGAAATCAGAATTTTAGAGCAGAGGGAGAAATCGGGAAATATAAAATATGACTATGGTAATCGAATTTAAAATGTCTGCAACCAGGTCTGACTTCCTTAGCTTCTGTAGGACTTGGAGTCAAATAAACATGCTTCTTCATGGTATCTAATAGTTGTTAATCTAGGAAATGAATATTCTTTTTTTAAGCTTACTTTTATTGGTGCATTATAATTATACATAATAATAGGATTCATTATACCATTTTCACACATACATATATTTATACATGTATTTGATCAGTCTCATTCTCTAGTACCTTTCTTTTCCCCCTCCTTCTCACACTCCCCTCCCCAATATACTCTACTGCTCTCTTATGCTGATCTCCCTTCCATCATCATCATCATCATTATTTGTACATTATAATCATACGTATAACCAAGACTCATTGTAATATGTTCATACATAGCATGATTTACTAGGTTTCACCATACTCTCCCTAAATCCGGGTGTTGAACATTCTAACCGGCCACAAAAAGCAAATAATCCAGACCTTTACAGGTTTAGTCAGTCTTAGGACTGAGTAGTTGCCTTTTCAGGCAAACATGTAATTCTAACATTTACTAAGCATATACTTTATGTTAAGCACCAGGATAAATGCTTTGTTAATATTCATTTATTCTCACCTAAACACTATGTGATAGATGCTATTATCCCCAGTTCACAGATAAGCAAATTGAGACACAAATAAAAGATTTAAACGCATAGCTAAGGTCACAATCACAAAATGGAAAACAGGAGTTGAATGTAGATTGTCTGACTTGAAAGCCTATACTCTTTTTTTTTTAATATTCATTTAGTTGTAGTTGAACACAATACCTTTATTTTATTTATTTATTTTTATGTGGTGCTCAGTGTCTTGCACGTGCTAGGCGAATGCTTTACCACTGAACCACAACCCTAGCCCCAAGAGAGCCTATACTCTTAACCATTAACACCATATTCTTTCTCTGATCCAACTAGAATTTTACTTGTGGATAAGAGTGAATGAGTGAATCCAGATTCCACAATACTAGGTTCCAAACATGCTTTGACAACATTTTTATGTTTTCCACCCTAATGGAGGTACCAAGAGTCTGAAGGAGACTGTAGCGGAGACTAAGAGACAAAAGGTCTGACTTCTTGCCTGGCTTCCTAGGAATGAGTACATTCACAATTATTTCAACTCTTAAAGTAAAAAATAATGTATTAGTGTAACCATGTTTGTATACACTTGTTGGTGCTTTAGAAGTACAGTTAAAGAGTTACTGGATCTGTGGATGAAGAAAGAAAAACAAGTTATTGTGTATGAGTCTCTGCTAGGCCTTCTCTAGTATTTTACTTAGAGCTCTCAACAAATCTAAAAGATTTTTGTCCTTGTTTAAATGATGAGAAAATCAAATACTGATGCCTGATGACCCTCACAATTCTTGACTGGAAAACAAGATACTGGGGGAACAGAGATGCAGATTTTGTGACCATAAATGTTTGGGAAGTGTTAGAGGTTTTATATCTTTCTTCTGTCTTTCTGTACCACTATTTCCCATCTCCATCAGGAGTCCCCGTATATTAAAGAGCTGTGAGAAGTCCTTCAATAAAGAATCCTATTTAAATCTATTTAGCCTACTATTTCCGAAGCATATTTGATCACAGAAACCATCTTTTACTAGCACATGTCTCAACACCTTGCAAGATAGTGTCCTCAGATCAAGATTTTGGGCACTCCTGTATTAGAGTCAATAACTACCTGCAAGGAATCATAGCTAGTAATGGTAATGTCTTGATGAGGCCCGGGTCTGCATGTGTCCACATCCTGAGCTCTCACCTTACAGATACCTTGAAAGTGTAGATATTGCCTCTGGCCAGTATAAGTCTTATATTGCCAATTCAAGTAGAAGAGTTCCTGTTTCTAACATTTTATGACGTTTTTACAATCTGAATGTGGTGCCTAAAATGGTTTTGGCTTGGCTCAGTGGCATGTCTGACTACATAAGTAAAGATATATTATTCAGCCATAAGTAAATTGTTTAGGATGAACCATAGGCTGGGGCATAGCTCAATAGTACAGCATCTGCCTATCATGGGCAAGATCATGGGTTTGATCTCAAGCACTGGGGGAGGAAAAAAAAAATTAGCCTTGTAAAATCATTTAGGTTCCCCTAGGACTGTTCAGAAAGTACAAACCAAACTTGAGCACTTTCCACATGATTTTCAGAGTAGTCAATGATGTGATGAATTGGATTTATTAGCATGTTGTCCACCATTTGAGTGAAGGTTTCCTTCTGTGTCATTATTTAAACCTGCACATCCAGTGCATAGCCATTAAATTTAAATTAGCTAAGATAAAATTTAAAACTTAGCTAAGCAGTCACACTAGCCACATTTAAAGTACTCAATGAACATATGCCATTCATGGCTACAGTATTGAAGAGCACAAATGTAGACATTGACATCATTACAGAAAGTTTTGTTGGATAATGTGGAGTCATTAACACAGCCAGCCAGCACAGGAGGTCATCCATCTGTCTGTATCTACACTGCTACCTTGTTATTTCACATATTTCTCCCTGCCTGGGTCCTAAGTTGTGATGCTCATATCTGGCTTGTCAAACTCCCTGGTTTTAAAAAAATCAGAGTTAACATATACTCTCCATGACACTCCTTACTCCTAAATAACTTTGAGTTATCCTGAAACACCTCTGTGTGATGTACCATGTCAAATTCCGAAGCCATCCTGTCAGTAGTTATCTTCATACTAGGTTAAGGAGAGCATCAGGACCATACAGATGCTCAGGAATTTCCACTTCAACCAGAAAGAGCTCCCTTCTTTTCCCATATCAAATCAGCTTTTTAGTTCAAGGGTTCCTAATGATATAGAATCTTAGTTGCTATGAGTATGTTACCAAACAAGGAAACATACTCTATGATAGTCATCAAGGTGTGATTTGGAAGGTAAACAAACTAAAAAGAATTAATAGCATTGTAAGACCCCTGAAAAGTTAGCCTTGCACTGTATGTACACCAGAAGGTGGGGTAAAACCTTGAATGACTGGGGAAAACCAAAAAGAAGTTAGCCTCTTCTTTCTTTGTATTGAAATTCAGTATACTGCCTAACTTTTCAGAAGATTTGTACTTTTTTTTTTAATTCCAACAAAGGAGGCATTTGCCTAGAATATCCTTACATTAGCTAGTCTTACGTTCTTGCACATATTTTTCTTCTCCCTAATAACATGCCTATATGTTTGATAGCATTCTATATTTTTCTAACATTCTTGTTTCAGATATTCTTTTCTTTTTTTTTTTTTTAGTTGTAGATGGACACAATATCTTTATTTGTTTATTTATTTTTGTAGTGTTGAGGATCGAACCCAGGGCCTCACGTATGCAAGGCAAGCCTTCTACCACTGAGCTACAACCCCAGCCAAATATTCTTTAAAGTGTCAGGTGTTGAATAGCCAACCCTAGTACCTATGTCCATTGCAAAGTAAACATTGAGGTGTTGCCGTCATTTTTACCCTCCATGTCTCTCTAGAAAGCTAACAATTATTTGCATATTCTTAAAGCCATATGGAATTACAACTTTTGAGCATCTAATTCAACATCCTTAGAAAATGTCCTAATTTTTCTCTTCTCCAGAAGCTCTTCATATTTAACTCCCACCAGATAATTAATTCTACTAGGTGATCCTTTGCCTCCTAGGATCCTAATAAAATTGTTTCCTAAACTGACCCTCAAAGTCTGGGGATATAGCTCAGTTGGCAGAGTGCTTGCCTCTTATGCATAAGACTCTGGATTCAATCCTAAGCACCACACACACAAAACAAAAACCTGACCTATGAGTCATCCTGATTTTTAGTATATTCTTGAGAAAACACCCAATAGGTGAGGTAATCCACATACAGTTTTACAAGAAGAGGGATATTCCCCCAAAATTGCATCATCTAGCCAACCAGTGTATAAAGCAACCCACCTGGGGCAAGCAGACATACCCTTCCAGCAACAAAGATGCTACAAATTTGTTGAGGCAAACACACCTCTCTTCCTGCTAATATTAAAGCCACTCAAGATTAAAACTTCATTAACTGCCCTCTTCCAGAAACCTAATCTGCAGGACATCTCTTCACTTTCAGGTCATCTCTTCACTTTCCCTGCCTTTTGGAGATTTGTCACCAGGCCCTACCAGAGGCCCTAACACTGGGTCTCTGACTTCCCATCTCACCTGGGACTCACTGCCACATTTTACTGATATAGGCTATTTTTCCCTTACTTTTAACAGCTGATGGGAAGCATCTAGTTCTTGTAGAAACTTCACTTTCTGCATCTAGAAGTCAGTAGTAACCCCAAGGGATAGAAATCAGCTCTCATTTCAGACAACAACCCAAAATTAGTCGTGAATACTATATCTATGATATAAGCTCTTATACAGATCTCATAGAACAGTGCCTAGCAGAGTTAAGCACAATTTATTTGATATCATTTATTAGCAGCATATCACTTATAAAAAGCAAAATGGCCAAAGTTAATTTATTATAAAATACTTAAAAAGTGATAAGAAGCCTTGTTATGTTTGGGGAGTATTGCATTTTTAAAAAAATATATTTTAAGTTTGATTAAAGAATTGTAAATAAATATTGGATAACAAATATTGAATTGATAAATATTGGACAAGTTAGTTGTAAGATTAGTCAGTTATTTAACAAAATAGCTATTTTGTTCATTGAGAAGCCAGGGATAACATTGGTTCTACTCTAATAATCATTCTTGTCGTATGTATCCCCATTCTTCAGCAACTTTTACATCTGTGTTTGGAAGAAAAAAAAAAGAAAAAGAATTGGAGAGTTTGATATTTTAATCAAAACTATAAGGAATAATTGATTTGTATGAATACATCATCTTGTCATAACTTGAATTCTTTTTCAAGTAAGATAGCCATCATCATCAAGTATTAATTGATTTCCAACTGTGGTATAGGAAGATTTGCTCTATGCAAATCTGTGTTTAATTATAAAACATTATTTCTTATTAAGTAATGGGTTCCTGAATTTAAATAATAGATTTAAAAGATGATATGAATTAGCCAGGCACAATGGCACATCCCTGTATTCTCAGCAACTTAGCAAGACCCAGTCTCAAAATGAAAAATAAAAAGGGCCAGGGATGTGGCTAAGCAACAGAGTATTCAATCCCCAGTAACAAAATGTGTGTGTGTGTGTGTATCCACATCCATATACGCTTGTATGTATATGAATCTTGTAGTAAAAGAATTACCACACACTAATGTGATATATTGCACTCAGAAGCAAAAAAAGACCTTGGGATTTCCAACTTGAATATTGGACAAGTTGTAAGATTAATGATAATCAGGAGAATAGGGAAAGTTTTTTGAGGAATGATAATGAGATATGTTTCAGGTAGCAATTCTCAAGGTGGGATGGGAGCACATTAAAATATTGGATGAGGAACTATTAATATTAAAAAGTTGAAAAATCTGTTTTGAATAGAGTGAATAGCCACATGTTGGTGACTAGTGATAATGTAACACTGCAGATTCTTGCTGTTTCTGAATCAAGCTGTACTGGACTCTTAAGTAGATACTTTGATGCAGTGTCTTACATAACCTCACTATAGAGTTGTTAGACATCACTCCCCCCATCCCTCTGCTAACCCTGATTGCCATTACTGATTTTAAAAGGTTTGGGCCACTTGGATTTAAATCTGGGTCTCCTGTGCCAGAGCCTCAATTCTTATTCCTGGCTACCTGGGAATAATAGTTGTACTTTTATGTATCTGGCCTTCTTAGTGCCTTATTAAAATATTGGAATAATATGTAAACCATATAATTGTTTATAAAAGTAAATGACATTTGTGCTTTTAACTTTAACCCTACTTCATCACACAAAATTAGATTTTTCTGTCTACATAACATGACAAATGTAGTCTATCACACCTTTCCCCCTGGCATACCTGCTAACAATACCATGCAGGGTAATAGATTTAGGACTTTCAGGTGTCTGTTAATTTATCAAGTGCTTTGAAGCTGCAGTGATTTAAAGAAAGCAAAGTGTCAAGGGGCATTGCTCAAAATATTTCTCACAAGTCTAATGACTGATTTAAATTCCTTTTGTGTAATTGATAAATGTCTAATGAAAGAGTAAAGTTTGTATTATACTATACCATGCCTAGGCTTCCAAAATAAGCCAATTTCCAAGGTCTTTGACTAGAAAATGCCCATCTTAAGTATCCAGAAAAGTCATCAGAGTAGTTACCAAAAGTAATATAATATGCTTGTCTTGATTATTATTTGTGTCCTTAGGGAGTTGTTACATTGTTTAGCTAGAGAAGACTTTATTAGACTAAATACAAATTCTAGAGAACATTAGAAGAATGAAGGAAAAAGAATTTAAAGGATTTTCCCTCTTAAACACAGAAATTATTTATATATATTTCTTTTTAGACCAAAGAATTTTAGGTAGCCAGTTACTGATCCTCTCCACAAACCACCCCAGCCTACCACCTTTATATGGGGAATCCAGTGTCATTTCATGGTAGTATGGGGAAAACTTAAATTGATTTTTTAGTGTATATGTGTTTATCTGTCTAGTTAACCCTTCTAACTTCTGATATTTTCATTGTTGTCCCATAGATACGAAATGTGGAAACAAATCAGTGTCTAGATAACATGGCTAGAAAAGAGAATGAAAAAGTTGGAATTTTTAATTGTCATGGTATGGGAGGCAATCAGGTAAGTATCTTAATATTAACTTATAAAAAGGAGAATATTTTTAAGTCTGTTTTTACTTTGCCCTTTTTATCTGTGACATCATTCAGGAAATATTTTCCTGTAACAGGCCCTTTGTGAGAACTATATTAACATTGCTGAACACAAAATTTATTTTGTGCTTTCTAGTGAAATTATACTCCCTGACAGCACACTTAGTGTATGCAGAGAACTAATGCCATTTTTACTTTTTTCTGTATAAACCTGGTGGTAGCTTTTATGAGTCATTTAAGTCTCTATTAATTCAATAAAATGCAGAATTGTGTTTCTTAGAATTGTGTTTTTCCCTCTTAGGTTATTGAGTATATGAAATACTGGCTAATTGTTTGTTTGTTTGTTATTAAAGCTTACATGTTTCCATTTTGTTTTCCAGGTTTTCTCTTATACTGCCAATAAAGAAATTAGAACAGATGATCTTTGCTTAGATGTTTCCAAACTTAATGGCCCAGTTACCATGCTCAAGTGCCATCACCTAAAAGGCAACCAGCTCTGGGAGTATGACCCAGTGGTAAGTTACCTATCCAGTAGCCTATAGGAATAAAATAATTAGACTGTCACTGTCATTAAGTATGTTTATATTCTTCATAGCTACAATGACTAATATCAACTAATATGGTTAATACAGCCATTGGAAATGGCCTGAATAGTCTCTTCTGGAATGATGTGGTGCATGCTACTGCTCTTTTGGCTGTGCCTGCCCCATGCATTGAAGGATATAGAGTATCTCTGGCATGAGGCAGAAGTGCCAGTGGCACAGTCATTGTGACAACCAAAACTTTTTTTTTTTTTTAATCATTGGAGAACTTAATTAAATTTTTTTCTTTTAATTAGTTATACATGACAATAGAGTATACTTTGATACATCATATATAATGGAGTATAATTTCTCATTCTCTGATTATATATGATGTAGAATCCCACTAGTCTGAAAAACCTCCCACTTTTAAGTTTACTGGAAATTTACAGTGTGTTAATTAGGCAATATTAAAACTCCTTATAGTAGCTTAAATAAATAAGCATTTATTTTTCTTATGTAAATCTGGAGGTCAGTGGTTTCGGGTATAGATTCAATGGGACATTGGTGTCAGGGATAGCATAACTATAGTATTATCAACTTTCTATATGGCCAGAAGATGGTTTCTGAAGCTCTCATTGTCACATCTAAACTCAAAGTAGAAAGAGAAGGGAAGAGGGAGTGTTTCGCTACCACATATGTCGCTCTTACTCAGGAAAGCAAAAGCTTTTTTTGCAACCCTCTTAGCAAACTCTGCTTATTTCTTATGGGCCAGAACTTTATCCCATAGTGACCCCCAGTTCAGTGACAAGGAAGAACAGAAAACTAAGCATTTGGTTTTCTAGTCTTTATAGTATGAGATTGCCAAGTGACAAAGATTGGGAATGACTGTTGTCTAGCTATCCTACACAGTCTACCACAACAGGTATTTGAAAAGTAAATATTTGCTTAGAAATATAAGAGGCTGGAGATGGGGTATTTATAAAGAACTGGTTGTTGAGTGTAAAGTTTTAAAACTTACGAATCACTTTGCAGAGTTTTTTCCTGAGATTAAAAATTCAATGTCATAGGCTAGTTTCTCCCAGAAGCAGTCTGTAAAATAAAATTTAGTGTTCAGATGTTTATTAGAGGTCACTTTTTTAATCAATACCTGTGAAAAGGAAAGGGAGAAGGCAAAATTTATTTTACAGAAGCAGTCTGTAAAATAAAATTTAGTGTTCAGATGTTTATTAGAGGTCACTTTTTTAATCAATACCTGTGAAAAGGAAAGGGAGAAGGCAAAATTGGACAGAAGGAGAAGTCAAGCTGCAGTACTGGTCCACCTCCAGCAGCCTGAGCTGACTGTAGTAGGGAACTCTAGAGGGGAACAATCCATCAGAATTATCCTGCTTCTAGCTGTTGAAAACATAACAAACTAGAGAGAGAACAAAATATTTATATCAGTAATTTATAAATGTAAACTCAGAATAATGAAATCTTGGATTTCAAAGGAACCCTAGAAATAAAATCCAGGACACTGTTTTGTGTGAGTATAAAATGAAGCCCAGAATGGAACTCAGTTGCCCAAGGTCACAGAACAGGTAATGGTACAAACTAGATCTCAAAACTGGGATTCTTGATTTTTGGTCTAGGATTTTTTATATAATACCATGGTGTCTTTAATTAAATTTCTTTATTTATATATCTTTAAATCTTGTTTATATTATATGTTACATAAATTTTATAATGTAACACCATCCTCTTTTGCTATGACTACTTACAGTTGTCCCTTCTAGACTACAGTGTGGCTTGAAACCCCATTATATCTAGGGATCAGGGCAGGAGGTGGGCAAATTATTTTTTCTAGCTTATATGTAGACTTTTTGTAAAAATTAATTATAACTTTTATCCTCTTCAAAGATTAAAGGTAGATATTTGTCACTTGCCTGTCTAGTTGCCTTAATTGAGCTTTCTGTATGTGGAGTCTAGTCAGTATTAGCTGGGTTTTCTGTTGAGTCCTGAGATGACAAAGCTCACAGTGTCACTAGCCACAGAGCTCTTCACCCCATGTCAGTTACCAGAACCTTATCTGGAACAAGATTCTTCACCAGAGTCCAGGTCTCTGGGGGGCTGTTCAATTGAATTATGAGAATTTTATACTGTTGTTAAACAGTTAAATAATCAGTACCAAACAGTAACCCAATTTGTTTCAAGTTTATTTGAATTAATCTAGATAAATGAAATGCACATTTTTAGAAATTGGGATTTGAAAAAGAGAATTATCCAACCAAATTTTTATTGTACTTAAATTTCTTTCAGTTTTTAATAATATTGGCCATGGGCCTGAGGAAGAATGTCAATAGAACAAGCTTTGCAGGGAGTTTTGCAATGTTTGAGGGTTTTTTTTTAATTGTAGTACATTATATTATACATAATAGTGGAGTTCATTATGACATATTCATACATGTACATAGTTTGTTCCATTTTATTCCCCAATACTTCCCCTTTCCCTCACCTTACCTCTTTCCTCCCCCCAACCTCCCTTCTCTGTTCTACTGGTCTCTCTCCTATTTTTGTGAGATCCCTCCCTTTTTTTTTTTTTCAATTTCTTTTTTCTGTCTAGCTTCTCGCATATGAGAAAATATTCGATCCTTGACTTTGTGAGTCTGGCTTATTTCATTTAGCATAATGTTCTTTAATTCCATCTATTTACCAGCAAATGGCATAATTTCAGTCTTCTTTATGGCTGAATAAAATTTCATTGTGTATATACCACATATTCTTTATCCATTCATGTGTAGGTGACACCTAGGCTGGTTCTATAACTTGGCTATTGTGAATTGCACTGCTATAAACATTAATGATAGGACTAGGAATATGGCTCAGTGGTATAGCATGCTATGCCTCATATGTGTGAGGTCCTGAGTTCAATCCCCAACACCACACACACACAAAAAAAAGACAAGACTCAAACATTGATGTGCCTGTATCAATATAATATGCTAGTTTTAGTTATTTTGGATAAACACCAAAGAGCAGAATAGCTAGTTCATCCCTTGTTTTCATTCCTAGTCTTTTGAGGAATCTCCATTGTGGTTATGCTAATTTACAATCTTACCAACATTATACAAGTGTTTCTTTATCCCCACATTTTCACCATCATCTTTTATTTATATTCTTTTTAAGAATTTTTTTGTTTTAATTAATTACACATGACAGTAGAATGCATTTATGCACTTTGATATACATAGATGATGATTGCCACTCTAACTAAATGAAATGAGATTTCAGTGTAGTTTTAATTTGCATTTTCTTGATTACTCAGGATATTGAACATTTTTTTTTATATATATTTGTTGGCCGTTTGCATTTCTTCTTTTGAGAAATGAGTATTTAGTTCATGCCCTATCAGAAGCGTAACTGGTGAAAATTTTCTCTCATTCATAGGCTTCTTTTCATGCTCTTAATTTTTTCTTTTGCTGTGCAGAAGCATTTTAATTTGATGCCATTCCACTTATAGATTCTTATTGTTATTTACTGAGCCTTATTTATTCATCATTTACTGAGTCTTATTAAGGAAGTTGATGCCTGCATTTATATATTGAAATGTTTCCCGCTAAGGATCGAACCCAGGGCCTCACACATGCTAGGCAAGCACTCTACCACTCAGCCCCAGCCCCAGCCCTGGTGTTAAGTTTTTTGAGTTCTTTATATATTCTTTATATATTAATCCTCTATCAGAGAGTAGCTAGCAAAGATTTCTCCTATTCTGTAGGTTCTCTATTCATAATCTTAATTGTTTTTTAGTTGTTGATGGATATTTATTTTATTCATTTATTTATATGCAGTGCTGAGAATTGAACCCAGTGCCTCACCCCTGCAAGGCACAAGCGCTCTACCACTGAGCTATGATCCCAGCCTGTCATTGGTATTTTGGTGGGAGTTTTATTAAATCTATAAATCACTTTTTTTAATAATACAGTCATTTAAAAATAGTATTAATTTTGCCTAAGAACATAGAGGTCTTCCTACCTTTAATGTCTTCTTTAATTTTTTTCTTCAGTGTTCTATAATTTTCATTGTAGAGATCTTTCACCTCCTTGTTAGATTTATTCCCTTGTTTTGGTTTAAGGCTATCATGTATGGAATTATTTTCCTGACTTCTTTTCATTGGGTTCATTATTGGTGTATAGAAAAGCTATTGATTTTTGTATGTTGAATTTGTATCCTGCTGCTTTGCTGAATTTGTTCTTGTTCTGCATTGTTTATATGACTGCTTTGGCAACAGTGTGCATGCAGAGCTTCAGCAGTCTAGTAGTATGTCGGGCTGCTAGATTGTGTTCATGGCTGCCCAGGGTGTAGCTAGGATATTGATTTCTAATAAGTACCATTTGTCAAGTTCTTAGTCCAGACTAGATAACACTTCGTGTACATTTTCTCATTGTTTCCTCACAAAAACCCAATGAAGTGAGTATTTTTGCTTCCTTTTTATAGTGAGAATACTGAGTGTCAGAGAGGTTGTTTTGAAGACGAGTTACATTAAGTTATGCTTCAGTTGACAAATCCAAAATTCTCCAGGAATATCTGACTGCTAAGCCCACCTTATCAGCCAATAAATTACACAGCATCTGTGTGAAAAATTAAAGCATCCACTCTTTTTTGGTTCCGTTTTTATGCATTTATAGGAATTCAAAAGTCACTGAACCTAAATCAGTGTGGATAGAGACATCTGCAAATGTATACCATCTTTTGCCAGTTCTCACTTTGTTTTAACACAAGAATAGTGAATGACTAGAAGCCAAAATAGTTGTTATATAATCATTACATTTTGTTTTAACATAGGTATAAAAGAAAAACTTCATGAAAATGAGATGTTCCAGATAAAATAATTATTTTAAAATTGTCAGCAAACCAAATAAATATGTTTGTTGATGTTCTACCTTTCCTTAAAATCATTTGAACTTATAAAATAACTTGAAGTTTATGCCTGCCACAACTATTCTGAAGACTTTAATGTGACCAGAGTACATTATCAGAGTCTGGATCATTTTAACTGTGTATCTGTTAACTCTCCTTCCTGCCTTTTTGAAATTATCCTAAAAATCAACAAGATAATATCAATTATAAAATGTAAATGAGTAGATACGAAGATGCATAGCTTTATCTGTCAGCCATTTGTTAAGTACCTTCTTTGTAAGATATTATATAAATTTTGTTGTCTCAACCTCACAGAATCTGCTCAAAATATGTAATCTACATTTTAAAAAGGAGGAAGGCCAAGTTACCCAAGCTATGAACCAGACTAACTCAAGTTCCTGTGTTGTTCTTGTGTACCACACCACCTGCCTTAACCACAAGGCTAGTCTTTTCTTGGATTGAATATAACACAGACTTAAGATTGCTTGTACCAAATCATAGCCATCCCAGTGTTCATACAACTTTAATTCTGCAAAAGGACCTAAATTTCTAAAGCTTGAGATTTGGAATCACAGAATTTACAGGAAAAGCCCTATCACAGGGAAATGAAAAAACTTTGAAATTGCTGTTTGGAAATAGGTTGGAGGATCCTAAATTAGGAACCAATCTGGTCTTCCTTTCTTTCATTTCTTTCTTTTTTTAGGGAAACCAGAGTGCACACTCACAAAAAGAGAAGTTTCTCACAGTGTTACGGAGTGTATGCCAGAATTAGGGCTTAGAATTAGGTCATCTTCCTGCAGGTCAATTGTGCCCCACTGAACCAAATGGATTTTCTCTCCCACTTAGCTCTTAATGCATCTTTAAATATGCACATTTCCTCTGTTGTCTTTTAAATAATTTATACTGCTCACCAAAAATCTTTTGTACGGACAAATTTAGTAATCACCAAAATGATAGTTGAAGCTGGATGTGATGGTACAACACCTGTAATCCTAGCAACCAGGGATGCTGAAGCAGGATAGCGAATTTGAAGCCAGCTTTATCAACTTAGGCCCTAAGCAACTTAACAAGACTGTCTCAAAATAAAATAGGACGAGGGAAGTAGCCTAGTGATTGAGCACCCCTGGGTTCAATCCCCAGTACCAAGAAAAGCGGGGGGGGGGGTGGGGTGGGGGTGGTGATGTTTTTCTTCTCCACTTTCATGTTAAGATTTCTTTTTTTTTTTCCCCCTGTCATTTTCAGAAATTAACCCTGCAGCATGTGAACAGTAATCAGTGCCTGGATAAAGCCACGGAAGAGGACAGCCAGGTGCCCAGCATTAGAGACTGCAGTGGAAGCCGGTCCCAGCAGTGGCTTCTTCGAAATGTCACCCTTCCAGAAATATTCTGAGACCAAATTTTTAAAAAAAGAAAAAATAAGGATTGACTGGGCTACCTCAGCATACGTTTCTGCCACATTCTTAAGTAGCAAAAAAGGAAAAGTGCTTTCCTCCTCTGCGGGATGTAAGATTTATCAGCCATTAAAACTCAGACTCCTCTAGCTTTTCACTAGCTGTGAACCAGCCTTCCTGTCCAAGGACGTGAAACTGCATAGTAGTGAGACTGTGCACACTGATGTTTACAAGATTGAAAGAGTCTTTCATCAAGAATCATGGAAAAGAATATTCAGACAGTGAAACAGTCAACAAAATGTGCTTTCTGGAGAGCTGCACCTTTTATGGTTTGCTTGCACATCAGTAATTTCTGCTGAGTGTGCTGTCAATGAAGAGATTACCAAGATTTTTTTCCTGATTAGAACTGGTAGCCAGTATATTAAACATTGACATAAAAGCAAATGAAAAAGAACTGAAACCAGATACAGAATCATGAAAACAACATTTTTACATTAAAAAAAACTATATTAAACAGGGTTTAAACAAAATTAAAACAGAACTATGAGAAGTACAATTTGTTATAGTATAGTATCAAATTTCTATATAGATTTTATACCTCAGTGGGGAAAAATAACTGATTCCAATGACGTTCATTTTATTTTCATCTGTGATAGTCATGGATGCTTTTATTTTCCTTGGGGTGCTGAAAATGAGCTGGGAGAAAAAGCTCTTTGAACATAGTTTTAATTTCTTTCTACAGTATCTTTATTTGATTTGTGGGCTGTTGGAATTGTGACTTTTAATTGCCTTCTAAAAAATGGAGAATTAACATGATGCCTGGTCTCAACTGAACAAGTTAGATATCAGTTGTTCTTGGGTCAACTGGCTTACAGTCTCGGTCTTCTGTCTGTTTCTCTCCCTCCCTCCCTTTTCTCTCTCATTCTCATTCTCTCTCTCCCTCTCCCTTTCTCTCTCTCTCCCCCCCCTCTGTCACATACACACACACACACACACACACACACACACACACACACACACATTCTTCTTACCACATTTTCACCTTCCTAACTTGATTCAGCTGATTATGCTTAATACCCAAGATTCATACTACTGTACTACAGATTTGTTTTCACAGCAATAAATCTTCAGTTCTTTATGATTTCATTTAACAAAAGGCTTTCAAGGAGTGGTTTATAATTTTGGTATTTGGAGATAATATATTTGATGGTTTTTTTTTGGAAAACCTTTTTCACTCCATACTCAGATGTGCTTCATTGTCAAGTACATATTTAGATTAGATTCTTGAATTGTAATGTTGATCTGCTGCTTTTTTTTTAATAAAATTTGACTGAAAATGTTTAATTAGCAGTTTTTAATAAGTTAGCCAAAGAAGTGCATATTACTAGTCCTGCATTTCTTTTTAAATTCCATTTAGATTAAATTGGTTTTATTTTTCTCTGATTTTTCATACCACAAAAATCACCTGTCAATTAAAAGTTACTTTTTAATTCTCCTAGAAAGAAAACCTCATTGCAACATTTTTTCCTGATATGTAAAACAATTCATTCACGAAAATGCATATATTTTCCTTCCTGTTTTTAAGATTATATTTGATGGTATTCTTTTCTTTGGTTTTCAAAGACTCACTGCAGGCAGTGCTATTTCTAGTGCCTAAGAATTGTTTCTGAAAGTAACATCATTGATGATACTTGCCAAACATGAAGTTTCTTATATCCAATTCAAGTTCATCAACATCAAGCACATGTGGATGCTTTAGGGTGAGGCTGTGATACAGAATGCATAATCTGTCCCCAGGAAATATGAAATGATGCAGGTGCTGGATGGAATCTTTTTTTCTATTCCATGAGCTGTGTTAATTCTGTCTTCATTAGGCCTACTGCTTGAACAAATCAGATGTCTAATCAATAAATTATTTTCATGCTCAGAATTTCAGGTTTTTGTACTTTAGCATAGCTTGGTCTTATTCCTTACTATAAGAAAGCTTAATAGCAATGTAATTTAAGGTTTGATTTGGTTTGTTTTTTTTTAAGTGGGGGATATGAGTGATTTAATTCATGGGTACTTTTAGAATCTGATAGAAATCCCATTGCCTTTATTTTTCTAATTAAAATATTCCTAAATATTTTGAAAATATAAAAGATTCCTGAATAGTTGTGCCTTACATTAGTTTTATTTGAAATTCAAATGGATCCCTTTTTATCATAGCTGTTTGTAGATTAGAGATGCTAATCTCTCTATTACAAATGAAATTGAGAATGAAAAGAAAAAGCAAGGGATGAATACATACAACTAGTATTTGACCAGTGAAGAATTAAAAAAAAATTTTTTTGTAGTTGTAGATGGACAGAATGCCTTTATTGTATTTTTATGTGCTACTGAGGATCCAACCCAGTGCCTCATACATGCTAGGCAAGCGCTCTGCTGCTGAGCCACAGCCCCAGCCCAGTGAAGAATTTTATAAGTGACAACTAAAGATAATTTGAATCTCAGTAAACCTATTCACCCAATCTTAATCTCAGTCCATTGTAATAGTCTGCCTTTCCTAATTGGTATTCCTGAGAAATACCACTTTGTTTACCATTCTGCAAATGTAACACACCATGCAGGCCTTTGTGTTTTTTTCCCTGTTCTCCATTTAGCTAAAAAAAAAAAAAAAAAAAAACAGGTTTCTTTCTGTAGGCTTTAGTGCTCTTACCTTCCACAAATAAATACCAAGAACAAATTAAACTCCAAGGTTTACATGTTTTTCAGAGGAGAAATTCAGAAGGTAGTATTTCTGAAAGTGATAACTGTGAAAGGTGTATACAAAGAGTTACTTTATTTTTCTGCCATTTTCAGGATAAAGCAAAATACAAAACTCGATTGCATATGTATACATTTTAAATAAACAGTTGAAATTAAATTTTAAAATATGCCATTTATAATGAAATATAATTAACAAAGTCAAATATCTAAGAAGAAAGTTGTGGAAGACAAAAGATGTATAAGTCCTCTAACCTGAAAACTAGATAACAGTGCTAAGAAAAACCACACACAATAGATACACTATTGTTATTGATTGGAAGATTGCATAATATTAAGATGTCAGTTTCCCACAAATTGATTTATAGATTCAATGAAATCAAGATCCCTCTCTAGGCTTTGTAGAAATTGACAAGTGGAAATGCAGTAGATACAGATTGACTAAGATGTAATGTGGAAGAAGGAAAATAAGACTGGAGGACTTGACACTTCCCAAATTTCAAGATTTTTTCCTCTAAAGTTGCAATAAGTAAGAGTGTGTGATACTAGAGTTAGAATATATCAATAGATAAGAGTCCAGAAATAGACCTATTATACATGGTCATTTACTTTTCAATAAAAATACTAAGCAAATCAATAGGAAAGGAAAGTTTTTCCTATTGAAACTGAGTAGTGGCTATTTGTACAATAAAACACTGATGCATTCTGTGTACCGTACACAATTTTTTGAAAAGGCATTATAGATCTAAGTGTGAAAGACAAAACAATACATTTTGCAGAAGAAAAAAGTATTTTTAAAGACCTTGGGGTTGAACTATTAAATCTAAAGGTAAATTTCATCAAAATTAGATGTTTCTCATCAAAAAGATGCTGCTAAAGTGCCATGGCTTAAGAAAATATTAGAACACATATAACTCATCCAGAAAAAAAAAACTTTAATAAAAAACATTGTTAACAACCTAATATAAAAATGAGTAGGTGATTTGAATACACACTTTCATAGAAGCCATTCAAATGCTACACAAATAGTATAGGAAAGTGTGGTAAACATTAGTCATCAGAGAATGCAAAATGAAATCACAGGACATACCAATGCATACCTGTCAAATGGTGATAACGGAGTAACTATTAGAATGTAGGATGGCATATAATCACCTTGGGAAAGACTTTGCTAGTTCCTAGGTAAACATGCTTACCTTGTGACTCAGTAATTACACTTCAACAGTAATAAGTTACTGGATAAATAAAGATAAACTTATACATTAGATACTATTCTAAATTGAAAGAATGAATTAACTGACAAAATAGGGATATAAAACTTGTTGAACAAGAAAAACTAATTTATTGGGAAAAATAAGAATTTATTGACCTTTATACTTAACATACATACATTTTACTTTATGTATATTATACCTCAATAAAGTACTGGGTAAGAACACAGCTTTTTCCCAGAAAGCATTCCCCATGCATGCAGCACACTGGAGGTAGAGTTTACACAGATTGTAACTATAGGATTAAAGCTGGGGAGACCACAGTCCTGGGAGCAAACAGAATGGCTGGAAGTTGAGGGAGAAAAATCCCAGGTAGTTAGAGGGACCCCCCAGTCTGCATATAAACTTCTCAAATCTATGGCTGATTAAGTGTACCCAGCATGGAATTCCAAAAAGTCAAGAAGAAAACAACTAAAAGGCAAAAAAAAAAAAAAAATGAGCAGAGATCTCAGCAATTGCTTCCTCTCTGCATTTCTCCTTCCCTTGGTGTTTTCACTGGGCCTACCAGTGACCTTCATCTTGTCCTTGGTTGTACTTCCCCTCCAGAGTTGGGCAAAGTGGAGCTGGCCTTGAGGCCAACTCCCAGAGGGCTCCTTTACCACCTTACTTGGTGCTTAGAAACTAGGATCCTCTCGGCCATGCAGCTTGTATGTATTCATTCTCCTGGGTGGCATTGGCGGGGTGGGGGGTTCTCAGCAAGCCTACCCCAAGCAGATGAAGGACATACTGTGGACCAGAGAAAACTGTCTCTTTCTCCTCCCATTCACAGCTGGGGTCCTTCGAAGTGCAGATTGCCTATGCAGACTGCCTCTTGGACCTGAGGTCTCATCTCATAGGCCCGAACAGCTTGTCATTTTCTGTCCTCAGCCTTGGGCCTTTGCCATATTTCAGTACAGCCAGCAACATCCTGCTGCACTTCTGAAGGAGGGGCTGGTGCAGGGAGGGAGGGTGACACCATCCTTGTTCATAATACTGACTATTGAGTGGTCAAATTAGAGGGCCAGCTGTGAGGAGGTAGTTTGGCATCTTGGAAAGAGCAGGATTTGAAGCCAACCATATCACAATGCATGTATGATAAGACATTACCAATTGTTGCAAAAGCATGTGCTAACACGTTTTTTCAAAAGCATTCTACTTCACTTTGACTTCAAACCAACAGTTTAAATTATATTTAACAATAAAACCCCAGAGACCTTGCTATTTAAATCCAGAACAAAACAAGGATATCTGCTATCACCATTACTGCCTACCAGCCCAGGAAGTTGCAGGCAATGCACTAGGACACAAAACAGAAAGGAGAGGGGAAAATTTCCAGAACAACAATTTGTTCTATTTGCTGATGGTTGTCATTTGTTTATTTATTATTCACCAAAGACTCAGAAGGTCAAACTCCCTCTCATCATGGAGCTGACATTGTGCGGGGGAAGGAAACAAAAATAAAAGCAAGTCAACAATAAAGATTGTGCTATGAAGCCAATGGGAGCAGATGGACAAGGGGAGAGGCCATTCTAGAGCAGTTGGACAGTCTACTTGAAGAGGAGACCTTTGATCAGAGCCCCAAAGGCACAAAAGAATAAGCCATAGGTCAACAGGGGAGTGTTCCTCATGGGGGAACAGTGAGGGCACAGCACAGGCCCTGGGACATGGACAAGGTCAGCAAGCTAGAAGACTGATCAGGCTGTGTGACCAGGCATAATGAGGAGACAGGGAAGAGTCCAAGACAGTGTTGGGAAGCAGGCAGGAGCCAGAGTAAGTGAGCCCTACAAACCATAATGAGGACTCGGACTATAATCAGAGTGTGATAGGAAGGATGGTTTTGAGCCAGGGAGTGGCACGAGCTGACATAAGTTTCAAAAAAGTCACTCTGGCTGCTGTGAGGAGAATCTTCTGCTAGAACTAACAGTGTCAGCAACGCTCCAGAAAGAGTGCTTTAAGGACCCCATGAATGAGAGAGCTTGGGATGCAGTGGGGGCTGCGACTGGGCAGAATGGAGCTGTGGATTTTAAAGATAAACCTAACAGGACTGAGGATGCAGCTCAGCAGTAGAGCACCTGCCTAGCATGCCCAAGGCCCTGGGTTTCTCAGCATCACAAAAAGCAAAAGTGAGCCATCACTGATGGATTGACAGGATGTGGATGTGAGAGAAACAAAGGAGTCAAGGATGCTGCTGCAGGTGTTTGCCTAAGAAATGAGGACCAGTGACTGCAATCCCAGAGAGAGGTTAGGATGTCTGCCCTGCTATGGCACCACATGGGCTTGTGCATGTTCTAGCCTGGAGCTCAGGGAAAAAAACAAAATATTTCTACTAATTAGCACCTAGGGAGATAATTCTTCTCCAGAAGAGATTATAAACAGATCACCATCCATATCTGATTTAAGTGATGAAATTTTGTGATTTGGAGTTGATAACACTTAGATGAAATTGTTGGGCTTGATCCTGTTGAGACACTGGGGCATCTTGGTTTGGGGAAATTGCATGTGAGATACAAGTGAATCTTAAAGAATAATGCCTCCCAAAGAAGGTCATGTCCTAGTCCCTAGAATTTGTGAATGTTCACAAAGGGGAATTGAGGTTGTAGCTATCTGAGATGGGGAAGTTATCCTGGATTGTCTCAGTGGTAGTGTAATCACATATCCTTCAATGTGGAAGATGGAGACAATAGAGTCAGGCCAGAGAGATGTGATACAACAAAGACTTCACCAGCCATTGCTGACTTTGAAGAAGGGAATACAACTCTACTAACACTTGATTGTTGCCCAGTGAAACCTATTTAGAACTTCTGACCTCCAGAACTGTAAGACAATAAACTTGTGTTTTAAAGTCACTAGTTTGTGGTAATTTGTTACAGCAGCAATATGAAGTTAATACAATGATAGGTTAATTTAATTTATTTTTACATATTGAAATAGCCACTAGCCTTGCACCTCTGGAATAATTCCCCCACCATTAAGACTTGTTATATAATTCATTTACAGATTCATGAGTTGAGTTTGCCAATATTTTGTTAAGGATTTTTACAGCCATATTCACATGAGATATTGGTCTATAGTTTATTTTCTTTCTTGGTACCAGGGATTGAACCCACAGTCATTCAACCACTGAACCACATCCCCAACTCTTTTTTTTTTTTTTTTTTTGTATTTTATTTAGAGACAAGGTCTTGGTGAGTTACTTAGCTAAGTTGCTAGGCCTGGCTCTGAACTTGAGATACTCCTGCCTCAGCCTCCCAAGCTGCTGGGATTACAGGCATGTGCCACCATGCCCGGCTTCATAGTTTACTTTCTTGTACTATCTTTGTGCAGTTTGGTAACAAGTTAATACTACTTCATAAAATGGGTTAGGAAGTAATCCCTTGTTTTCTACTTTGAGGAAGAGATTTATATAATTAGTGTAGAATTCTTCAAATGTTTGGCAGACTTCTCCAGTTAAACCATCTGGACTTGGAAATTTCTTTTATTATTTTTCCATTTCTCATTTCTATTGATTCTGCTACCCTCGTTTTTATTCTCTCTTTACTTCTGTTTGCTTTGAGCTTATTTCGGACTAGTTGCTAATGGGGAGTGCTTCTGTTTATTTTTTTCCTGTTATTGATTTCTAATTTGAACTCATTATGGTGGGACAATGCAATCTGTATGGTTTTAATTCTTTTAAATTTGTTGAGATTTGTTTTAAGGCCAGGTTATGATTTTTACTGGAAAAATGTTCCATGGGCACCTGAAAAAGAATGCATATTCTCTTGTTGTTGAGTAAAGCATTCTGCAAATGTCAATTAGATTCTGCTGGTTGATGATGTTAAATTCTTGTATAGTCTTGCTAATCTTCTGTCTAGTTGTTCTATGAATTGTTAAGAGAAGGATGTCAAATTCTCCAAATATATCTGTGGATGTATCTATTTCTACTTTCAGTTCTTTGAGTTTTTTGCTTCACAGATTTTGCAGTTCTGTTGTTTGGTACATCCAAAGTAAGATTGCTATATATTCTTGGTGCATCAACTCTTTTCTCATCAGTGTGTCTATCACTGGCAATCTTCTTTGCTCTGAAGTCTGTTTTATCTGATACCATGGCCACACTTTTATTTCAAATAAGTTTTGCATGGTATATCTTTTTCCATTCTTTTACTTTTAATATTACACCTAATATTGTCATATTGGAAATGACTTTCTTAAACACAGACTATAGTTGAGATAATTTAAAAATATAACCTGCCACTCTTTGTCTTTTAATCGATATATCTAGGTAATTTTCATTTAACGTAATGATTATTACGTTAGGATTAAGTCTTCCATTTTAATTTTTTTTCCTGATGTTTCCTATGCTTTTAATGTCTTGGTTGTCATTTTCTTGTAGGTTTTAGACTCCCATTTTTATTTACCTTCTAGAGTTTTAATTTTCTTGTAGTGTTTTTTTTTTTAATGTATCTCTGTGTGGTATTTTTAAAGCATTTGTCCAGAGTATTACAACGAATGTATTTAAGATCCTGGTCTACTGATGTTAATATTTTTTCAGCTCAAGGTGTGCGTTAGGTTTTTAACATTCATACTTTTTCATTGTATTATGAATGTGTTTATGAGATGTTGAGATCAGAAACAGAGTTCTGATTATTTACCTTACAAAAAAAATAACAAATGTGTGCTTTTCCTGTGTTCTTAGGACAGTGTGATGAGAGCCAGGTCAAGTGTGCTTACACACACAAAGTCTGGATGGTAAGTGGGAACACAGAAAAGACCATCTTGGCCATTTACGCACAGGAGAAAGAGGCAGCGCCTCCCCACAGCTTCTGAAAGTGTTTCCTTTGATTTGCTTCCTTACAGGGCTTTGGATTGAATAAATATCTCCAAGGGTCACATAAGCCCAGCGTCTTGGCTTCTACAAAGAACAAATGTCTCTGTGTTCTAGGTTGGATCCCTTTAGAAATCTCACCATCTTGGAAAGTACTGCAGTTGCCTAGGCGCCTATCCTGCATAGTAGCTCTTTTGGCTTTTGGAGAGGTAAGAGAAAGCTCACAGGATGGAGGCAATAGCTCTGCCATTAGGAAAACACATGACTACAAAATAATCTTAATAATATGTGGAAAGGATATGTTCCTGGGGGAAGCAGAAATAGACATTCTCTAACTTTACTGAATATTAATTTCTGAATTTCTGATGCCTGAGGTTTTTTTACAGGAACACTGAAAATCCAGGGAAGATTTATTTTCCCACAAAACTCTTAATTCTCCCCCATTTTTGCATGTCTTCACCATTTCCTAAACATATCTGGAGAACCATGTCAGAAAATAGTAATGTTTGCCTCAATCATCAAACTCAAGAAAAAGAAAAAACTATTATAGTTACTCACATTTCAATTTTTTCTTTATTTTCCCCCATCTGATGTTTCAAGGATCCTTAGTATTTTTTCCTTTGTATTATTTTTAAAAAGCTTTGTTATGATTCACATCTTGTACAACTTACTCATCTAATGTCTTCAGTTGAGTGGGTTTGGTGTATTTACTGTCATGCAACCATCCATGCACTCAATTTTGGAACATTTTCATCACTGCAAATGGAAGCCCCATCTCTTTAGCTGTCACCCCCTAATCTGTTTCTTTCTCTTTCCCGTCAGTCCTAGGAAAGCCCTAATTTAGTTTCTCTCTATACACAGTTTCCTATTATGGACATTTCATATAAATGGAATGTTGCGATGTGTGATGTCCTGTGATTGACTTCTTTCATATAGAAAAATGTTTTTTAAGGTCCGTCCTTATTCCACTGTGGGAATGTGCTGTACAATGATTGCCATACTCTCATGGGTTGATGGACATTAAGTTGTTTTCACATTTGGATATTATTGTTAGGGGACAAACAGATGAGGATAGTGAGAACATGAAGTTAAGAGAATAATTCTATAAAATGGGCCCACTGTGCTGACCCCCACAAGAAGCAATTCACCTGCAGCCCTGCCTGGCTTAAGTGGACAGAATATGTCACATTCCTCAGCAAACTACCTGTTAACTGCAGGAGAAATGAAAGCCCAAGATAATGTCCATGGGAGGAAACCAGGAGATTTTGTGATCAGATCCTGAAACTAAGAAATAAGAATAGTTCCTCCAAACCATAAAATCTAGAATGTATGGTGAAGAATCCAATTAGAACCAGTCAGCATGGGCCAGGGTGACCTAGAGTTGCCATGACAGTAGGTACTTAAAAGTCTGATATCATCCTCCTGTCAATCAAAAGTCAAAAGGTGGACCTGGGCAGGACTCTCTGGAGACTTTTCTGGGATCCCCAATAAAACTGGAATGCAGGACAATGTCCCTCTCCTCTCTGAAAAGGCACACTCTCTCCCTTGATAAATAGACACACTCTATCCCTTCAATAAATTCATTCCTGTTCCTCAGTGACATGTCTGAAATCTTTCTGACTTGATTGCAAGAATCGAAGTTTGGTGGGTAGGGGGGTCCTTATTATTGTCTGTTTCTCCGCAACTGAATAATACTTCTATAAACATTCATGCACAGATTTTGTGTGAACATATGCTTGCATTTTTCTTGGGTATATACATCGGGGTGCAATTGCTGGGTCATATGGTAGCTGTAAATATAACATTTTGAGCAACTGCCAAATTGTTTTTTGAAACAGCTACATCCTTTTATATCCCCACTATCACTATTGAGAGTTCTAATTTCCCTACATCCTCTTCAACGTTTGTTATTGTCTGTCTTTTTCTATCTTAGCCATCCTTATATAAGCATGGCATGGTATCTCACTGTGGTTTTGATTTGAATTTTCCTCATGGCTAATAAGGTTGAGCTTCTTTTCCTCTGTTTATTGGCCATTTGTATTCACATCCTTTGACCATTGGGGGTAAAATATGATTATAGTGTAAGAGTTTTTTATATATGATAAATACAAGTCCTTCATCTGATACATGATTTGAAAAAAAAAATTTCCCACTATGTGAGCTAATGTTTTCACTTTCTCGGTGATACTCTTTTTAAGTACAAACATTTGAAGTTTTGATGAAATGCAATCTATCTATTTTTTCTTTGGTTGCTATGCTATTAGTGTCATATTTAAGAAACTATTGCCAAATCCAAAGTCACAAAGATTTACTCCTATGTTTTCTTCTAGGAGTTTAATAGTTTTAGTTCTGAAATTAAGATATTTGCTCCTTTTTGATTTTATGTATGAAATAAGGTATGGGATCAAGAGGCATTCGTTTTTCATTATTTTCTTTGTTTAAAGAACTTCTTTTCATCATTCTTATAGGGTAGTTCTGTGGGCAAGGAAATCTCTTAGTTTTTCCTCCATCTGTGAATGTCTTGATTTATCCTGCATTCCTAAAGCATATTTTCACCGGGTACAGAATTCTGGGTTGACAGTTCTTTTCTTTTTGAACTTGAAAAATGTTGTGCCACTTCCTCTGGCCTCTGTGGTTTCTGATGAGAAAATTGCTGTCATTTGAATTGTTTTTCCTTTATAGGCCAGGTGTCATTTTTCTCTCACTGATAAGAATTCTTTGTCTTTGGTTTTCAGAATTTTGATTTTGATCTGCCTTGACATAGCTTTCTTTGGGTTTATCTGGTTTGATATTTGCTCAGCTTCTTGAATCTATAGGGTCGTATCTTTTCCCAAATTTAGAATTTTTTAAACACTTTTTCAGTCCCACAAATTCTCATCACTTTTTGCAACTCCAGAGACAAAAGTGTTGGCTTTTTTTGTTATAATTTCCACAGGTCTCTGAGGCTCTGTTTTATTTTTTTTCCTGTTATTTTTCTTTGATCTGGTTCTTAATTTCTTTCCCCCTGAGTCCTCTCTATTCTGCTGTTGAACCCATCCAGTGAACTTTTTTCTTTTTTGGTACCAGGGATTGAACCCAGGATATTTAACCACTGAGCCACATCCCCAGCCCTTTTTTTGTATTGTATTTAGAAACAGGGTCTCGCTGAGTTGCTTTGGGTCTTGTTAAATTGCTGAGGTTGACTTTGAACTTTCAATCCTTTTGCCTTAGTCTTCTAAACTGTATATGCCACCATGTCCAAACATTCAGTGAACATTTTATTTCAGCTATTACAAATTTTTAGTTAAAATATTCCTGTTTGATTTTTTTTAATATCTCCTATTTCATTCCTCAGGCTTTTTATTTATTTGCTAAAGTGCATAAATGTGGGGCTGGGGATGTGGCTCAAGCGGTAGCCCGCCTGGCATGCGTGCGGCCCCGGGTTCGATCCTCAGCACCACATACAAACAAAGATGTTGTGTCTGCCAATAACTAAAAGAAAAATAAATATTAAAAATTCTCTCTCTTTCTCTCTCTCTCTCTCTCTCTCTCTCTCTCTCTCTCTCTCTCTCTCCCTCTCTCTTAAAAAAAATAAATAAAGTGCATAAATGTATGTATTAAATAGATGCATATATGTATACATATGCATATATTATATATATACATATGTGTGTATATATGTATATATATATTCTTTTACTTATTTCAAGCATGTTCTTAATGGCTCACTGAAGTATTTTTATATGGCTGTTCTAAAATCCTTCTCAGATAATTCTGAAATGTGGGTTGTGTCAGAGTTGGTCTGTTAATTTTTCTCATTCAAGTTAGAATTTTCCTTGGTGTGACAAGTGATTTTCGTCTTGGACATTTTGTGTATTATGAGACTCTAGATCTTGATTAAATTTTCTTTTTAGCATGCATTGTCTGACCCTGTGCTAGTAGGGATGGAATTTTCCTCACTCAGCCTCCATTGACACAATGGAGAGGAGACAGCCACCTCATTCCTGCTGGGTCTGGTAGCAATTCAGACACCTCAAGTGGCTGCCTCCTATATTTCCCTGCTACACTGGGCCACTGGCAGAAGTCTAGCCTTCCCACTTGGATTTTGTTGACAGAGATGGCGTGGGTCAGCGTTTTCTATTTAGCTGGAGTAAAACAGTTTTCATGGGTTTTTTGTTTGTTTTTTAAACATTTTCTGTCTTGCCAGGCTGCCTCTTTCCTGGTCCCTTAGCTGGAGGGATGGAGCTTTTCTTAGAACTTTTTTTTTTGTCTGTGCTCATCAGTATCTCCAGACTGCAGGCTTCTCTAGAATCCAGTCCAAGTACACAAGGCAAAAACAAACAAAAAACCAGGGGGTGCCAGGAACCCTGACACAGGCCTGAAATACAAGCCCCTCTGCAGGCTGAGGCAGGAGAATCACAAGTTTAAGGCCAGCCTGGGCAACTTAGCAAGACCTTGTCTCAAAATAAAAACTAAAAAGGGCTGGGATGCAGCTCAGTGGTAGAGTAGCTCTGAGTTCAATCCCAAGGACTGTTAAAAAACAAACACCCCCCCCAAAAAAAAACAACTCCATCATGTAGCTCCTTAGGTCCTGATTCCCTCATGGGTCTCCCTTCATCTTACTGCCTTTGGGCATTTTCTTATTTATTTTGTGTATAATGCCCAGGGCTTTTAGCTATACTTAGCAGGAAAAATAGGGGTACATGTATTTATTCTATCTTGTCTAGAACCATGGATCCATTTTTAATTAACATTTTTAAATATTTTAATGTTCCTGAGGTTGGGACACAGCTCATAATTGCTATTACACTTGAAGCAGTGACTCCTTTATCAACTCTATGGTGCCCCTTACCATTGGATTTTCTTATAATGAGCCTTCACCTTTGCTATCTCTCTTGGTTTCCTGTGGCCACTATAATAGGTTATCAAAAAAGCTGGTGGCTTAAAACAACACAACTATATTATTCTGCAGTTCAAGTTTGGTATAAAGAGAGGGCTGTAGCCTCCCTTGTATTTGCAGTGGGAACCAGTGCTTCACCCTGGGCCTGGCTTTGTCTTCAACTTACCAAGCCACCTTTTGTCAGTCATCTGCAAGCCCCCTCTGGCAGTCCCCTCTTTGGTAAAACGAAGGGGGTGGGCATAAAATATCCTGAACATAGTCCCCTGCCCTGACCAGCTAAGTGCTCTGGACTGACTTCATCAGACACAGCAGGTTGGTGGCTTTCTCACTCATTCAGCAAACTTTTATCAAATACCTGATATGTCCCAGCAGCAAGCTGTGGGCTGGACTTGCTACATCTACTTGTACAGAGGAGATTTAGGGGCAAGGAAGTGTAAAGTGGGTATGACTATAACTTCCGTAGAGCCTGGCATGCACAGAGGTGAAGCAAGCCACTGCTCACACTGACCACATGTTTAGAAAGCCAGCCGAGCCTGGGGTCAACACTTCCCACAGGGGACCATGCCAACCTGGGCAAGGCTCAGGTGACCGAGGAGTGGCCTGACCTTATCCATCCAGCCCTGTGGTGAGCTAGAAGTAAAGAGCTGGGAAGACTTGCAGGACAATGGAGTCTGCATATCTTAGATTGCCAAGGTCAAGATGGCCATAGATATCAGAACTGAAGGACCAGCAAGACATACTTGACCTCAATGAAAAAAGGCAAGAGGCAGTGCGAAGCATACAGGTAAGCTCCAGCTGGTCACTAGAGTGTGCGGTCCCTAAGCTAAAGCACAGCCTAGAAGTTGATCTCAGAGGGCACCCATGAAAACTCAAAAAGAAGAACCCAGTCTTTGGGGAACCTGTAAGGACCCTTCCTAGGATGGGTGGTAGAGACCTCAGAACACCCTGTCCTCTGGGTCCTGGGTTGGGGATGGTGGTGGTAGTGAGAGGTAGTGGTAGGATTACTAATCTACAGTGACATGTCTCTGTCCCTCCTCAGAACCCAGGTTCTGGACCGTGGCTGGTCTGTAATATGATGTGCCAACTTGGACAAGGGCATCCAGAGGAAGTGGCAAGGGTGCAGCCCCAACTCACCCACTCCTCCTGGGTTTCATGTCCACCTTAAAAAGTCTCATCTGTAAGGGCACCAGTGATAGCTGCATGGGTCATAAGCATACACACCTTGACAGCTTGGGCACTAGGGGTTAGAGAAGCAGCATTGTTTGGGTGGAGGAGGAAAAAATGGCTTCTCTCCACCCTCTGAGGTTCTTGGGCTGGGCTACAAAGTAAATCAACATAAAATATTGACAAGAAAAAAAAACTATGTTGAATTATATACCTCAGCATGGGAGCCCCACAAAAATATGACTCAAGAAAAGGTCAGATGACTGAGACGTATATAGTATCCTGAGTTACAGAAAGAACAGGGACTGAGGGCTTCTGGAGGATGGGGAGTGGGAATAAATTATGAGAAGGAGAGGGGAAATTCTTATTGGCAGTAAAGTTGGCCTTGTGCAGGTGAAATCGAGTGAAAAAAATCTCAGCCCTTTACTGATGCAGATATTTCACTAATGTAGCTGTCCTTCTTAGATGTCAATGGCTTTACAAAGGAGCAGCTTCTCAGAGCTACTTCTGTGTCTGCAATTTCCCAGAATAACTTGCTCAAAATATGCTAAAGAAGTATATTTTGGGGTAGCACATTCTGATCTCCTGCAGGCAAATTTTGGGGAAGTTTGTCTTGAGCCCCAACAGCTAAGTGATTCTGCTCTCCATAGCTGCGGCCTCCTCCATGGACTGGCTGCTTGTCTCTGGAAGGATCTGGGAGGTACCCTGTGGGTCTCCAGGAATTCAGCCTCCTACTAACCCAAGAGAATTTCCCTCACAACACAGCCCTGACAGTCAAGGATGCCCTCAGACCACAGAGAGTTCTCAAAGTGTGATCTATGAACTTGTTAGCCATCCCATATTCTGGGTCCTACCCTAGACCTCCTGTATCAGGAACTCTGGGATTGCTGAAATGTATTTTAAAGGCTTTTTTTTCAACAACAACAGCAAAAAAAATATATATATATATATATATGATTCTAATGTACATATAAAATGAACATTGTTAAGGATTTTAATTATTTCATTACTAATGGAAACTATAGGATGTTTCAATCAGAATCCAAAGAATAGACAGACATATCAGGAATATTGAAATAATATTGAAATGGATCCAGAACTTTCCACATGGGGACAGGGTTGCCTTTCCACAAGAGAGAATTCAGTTGCACGTCCAAAGACAAGACTTCTTCTGCATTGCTATCATCACAATTTATACAGTTGTAAAATACACACAGATAACCCCACAGGGTGTAATCTAAATAATTCAGTTTTATCAGCTGCTAAGCAGGTACTTAGGAACTGCTGTCCCTCTAAATGACTGTTAAGTCTCTTTTAAAGTTTTTGTTTGTTTGTTTAGGATAAACCTGCCAGAGAAACTTACAAGAAACCAGCCAAATTTGTGGAGTCATTCTTAACTTGCTCTTTTTAGGGGACCCAGAGTAAACTTTGTTCATTATAATACTAAATTCTCCACCTGGAGGCATTTCCATCCACCATTTTTTTTTTTTTTTTTTTTTGAACATGAGAGGTATGACCTCAAACTGAGCAAGCTCAGGAATGAGCTCACCTGCCCATGTGCTGGAGTTTCTTCTATGTGGATGTAATTCCCAATTAAAGCCCCTGACTCTTTGTTTTGAGAAACACTGCTCACTTGCTGTTAAGTGATGAACCCTTCCTCCCCATTTATTTCCTGGTTGTACTTCTTACCATGCGACAAAATAATTGCATTTGGCTATCTATAGTTTTCCATTAAAGAACACATTTCCCCTACATTCTCCTCAGAACCCAGGTTCTGGATTGTGAGGGCTGGTCTGTGATATGACGTGCCCACTTGGGCAAGGGCATCTAGGAGAAATGGCAAGGGTGAAGCCCCAACTGGCCTGGCCACTTGGGGGCCATACCCTCAGAAAGTTCCACAGCTCTGTGTTAGCCCTGGAGATCCCATCCCCTCACCCTTCCATTGGGAGTGGGAGAGGTTTGGGAGCCCTGATGAGGACCTCAGAATCCCATGGTGAGGACCATCTTGGCTTTATAGTAACATACCTCGGAGTGCTCCAGAAACCACTAGAAATAAGCAATTTACTTTTATTGGAGTCTGAGATAATTTGTTCTTGAAAAGAACAGCAGACTGATTTTTGCTCTAAAGACTAGAAATGTTTTTCCAGTAGTTAGTCACCAAAATGACTAGAATTGCCTCTAAAACCTCAACAGAGTGGGGTATTTATATTAGGCCCTGCCTACTTTTAGCAGAAGGAAACAAAGAGTCAGAGCTGCTGTAGGAATTCAGGTTTTATGCAAAGTGCTATCAACTCAGCAGGGCTTGAGTGATTAGGGACTTGAGCATGGTATGGTCCACGGGGATAGTAAGACTGGGGAGACTATGAGGGACCATCTCAGCCCCATGCTCCCTCCTGACTGTGTGTTACTATGTGTCGCCTCAGCCTATGCCCTCTTTCAAGCCTGGACCAGATCCCTGCTCCACACTGACTGGGGTGGGTGGAGGCTGGGGAGTGAGGTCCCAGGTGTAGCTGATCTACAGGAATGGTACTGTGAGCCAGAGCAGAGCAGGGGAACTTGGGCCAGCGCCTTCCTCCATCACATAACACACCCCCTTCCCCTGCAAAGGACTGAAGAACTTGGAGCAGAAAATCTGCCTGAGCACAATTGCACAGTGCCTGGCACACAGTAGCTCTGCAATCAATGTACTTAGACAGTCAGGAAATTCGCCATGCTTTGAGGCTCTCATGAAGATGGGACTCCCCCCACTTGCCTTTAGTCCTGCAGAAGGAGGTATAGCCTTGGCTCTGCAGCTGATCTTGGCATCAGCAAAAATTTATTGCACTGTAGAGGTAAAGGGATCCCTCACCTCAGCCAGCAGATTTGATAATTGAGCCTCTGAAAAGTTGGCAATCAACAAAAGGCAATGACACAAATTTATTATCTATTATTGTTCAGAAGAGCATTACCTGAAGGGAAAACGAACAGCAGAAACCCTCATATAACCTAAAGTTTATGTGTCCTCCCTACAGGAGAAATGGGAGGTGGATATGTGGGCACCTTGGGGAGAGTGAGCAATTATGGGAAGAGGAGGCCCTCAGATGAAGAGGTGATAGCTTGTCCAGACCGGTCCCTTCCTATGGCATGTTGGTGGTTCCTGATAGGAATTCCAGGGAGGGTTTTCCTGATAATCAGACCGGGGAAGAATCAGGGAAAGCCCCGATAAGAGAAGCTACTGTTCCCCTTGGTTTGAAATAATTCACACAGCAATTTGGAACGTTTTGGAATACTTCCTGTGCTTCTTTACCTCCAGCATCTGAGGAGGTTAGCTAGGGCCCAGAAGGCCAAGATGAATCAGGTTCAGCTCCCTAATGCACAGGATCCCAGAGGGATCAAAGAGGAGGGGCTCTGAGATGGCATGGATTCAGCTGAGTAAAGGTGGTACTCTATGAAGGGACATAGCCCCTCCAAGCTTCATTGCTTAGTTAGCATATTTTAGGCATCTACACAAAACAAACAAACAAAAACATTCAGGTGGTCTCCCAATCTACGTTCTATGAACTCCTTTTTCTCTTTCTTCTCCCTCCCACCACCAAGGGCACTTTAAAACTGAGCTACATCCCCAGTCTTTTTTATTTTGAGACAGTGTCTCCCTAAGTTGCTTAGGGCCTAGCTGAATTACTGAGGCTGACCTTGAACTTGCAATCCTCCTGCCTCAGTCTTCTGAGTTGCTGGGATTACAAGTAAGAGCTTCCACACCCAGCTGACTGCAGTGGATTCTTGAAAGGTGTTTTGTGGAAGATGGATTTCCCCAGGAAGATAGGTCCAGAATCTCTGGGTGAGACACAAGCAAGTCTGTTCACTGTTTTTCTCAGTCTTTCCCACCAGACCCTGCTGCGGCCCAGGATGCAAGATGCAAGACGAGGCCAGACTTCTATGAGCAGAGCGCCCTCTGGGGGCAAAGCTTATGGATGCCATACAGCTGGCTTTTCTAAGCAAATACCCTCCTTTCAAGATAAGGATTCTGAGGGTGGAGGTTAAAAGGTATAAAAGTTCCTGATCCTGAGAGAGATTGAGAGAAGCCTTCTTCTTACCTTCCCTGCCTGCAGATGTCCCTGAATAATCAGGGGCTTCATTGGGACCCTGGGTACAGAGAGTCTCCTTCCAAGAAGACTGCACTGAGGAGACAAGTGCAGCAGGAGGGGGCTGCTCCAGGGGGACAGCAGGAGGCTTGCAGAACAGATTTCTTCATGGGTCTTTTTTTCCCCAAGGCCATGGCCTGGAAAAGTTCAGGGTTTAGGAGACTGAGGATGGAGAGGGAGCTGCCTGAGAGGGCCTCCCCATGCAGACCCTGCCTTTTGCAGTACTGGAGATTGAACCCAGGGGTGCTCTTCCACTGACCTACATTCCCCAGCCTTTATGTTTGTACTTAGAGACAAGGTATGATAAGTTGCTGAGGTGGTCTTGAACTTGCAATCTTCCCATCTTAGACTCTGGAATAGCTGGCATTACAGGCATGCACCACTGTACCCAGCCAGATCCCATTTGAGAAGAGCAAAGGTGATCACTGGAGATCAGTACAGCTTCACAGCAAACAGGGCTTGCATCCCTGTCCTGGCCCTGCCATTTCTCCAAGTCAGTTGATCCAATGTAAGTCTCAAGCCCTATAGGCCTGGCCTCCTGTGCTACTGGGAATAGTAATGAAAATCCCTGGTTCTAGGCCAGGCCCATGGGGTGATCAGCACCCTTCCTCCCACCAGCCCTGTTGGTGTTGCTTGAGGAGTACTAGGCAGAGAGTGTCAGAAGTTCCTGTGTTGGGAATCTGCCACTCCTTGTATTTCTGAGGGGTTCAGGCAGAGTCGGCTTCTGGACTCCAACCCACCCCAAGGCCCTGCTGCTGGCAGGTGGAAACCCTCTTTAGGGGCATGTTAGAGGATCCTGGCCCAGGAAGATTGCAAATTCAATACAAAGCTCAGCAACTTAGCAGACTCTGTCTCCAAGCACAAACACTGGCCCCTTCTTCTTCCCCTCCATGCATATTGTCCCTAAAAGTTGGCTGATCAACCAGCTGAGACCAAATACCCTTAGCAGTGAACAAGATGTATGTGGCTGCTGCTCTCATATGCTCACAGTGTGACAGGGATGTGAAATGAACAGACGTGAAATGAACTGTTGCAAATGATTAACAACTGACAGCATGATAAGGACCAGGAAGGAAACATACAGAATTCAGTGGGAGCCACCGTTTGAGCTGAGCAGGTGGGGTGCCAAGTAGGCTTCCCTGAGGAATTGACATCTAAGCTGAAACTTGAAGGTTGATAAAGAGCTGGCTGGGTGAAGAACGCAAAAAGAACATTCCAGGTGGCGACTCAGGGTCCTGAAGCACTCAGGGTCCTGAAGCATAGCTCCTTCCTAGCACCTGCTCTTGGATCCCCTCATTTGCTTCCTGTGAGTGCTGCCCCGCAAAGCCCCACCTGGGCTCCTGGGCTCAGGCCAAACCCTTCTGTCAGATCTTTCTCCTGCTGCTCTCCTTCAGCACTTAGGACCCAGCCAAAGAGCTATTCTTGTCCCCAGAATCTATCCTCTGTTCCTTGCTCTGTGCCTTAGCCCTGGTGCTTTGTCTGCACAAATGCCCTAATCTCCTCTCCACCTGCTAAAAGTCTTCTTCATGTTCTAGTCCTGGGTGAGATGGAGTGAGCACACCCCTCCCTGTCTGTTCCGCTGATAGCCACGCTGTATGGAGCAGCTCCATGAAGACTCTGAGAAGCAAACAGTAGCAGGTGCATGGGAAGAAGCTTGGAATTTGAAGTACCCCAGCACCTGCAGTGAACTGACCACTTTTCTTCCTCCGGAATCCTCTGCCTGGGCTCATGGCATCCCCAAACCTGAAAGTAGATCCAGGCAGGAATGGCTGTGATCTGGGCAGTGAAGTCAGGATCTGAAGTTTGGTTCCTGTAGGTCTCATTGGAAATTCTTACTGAGCACATTATATCGGTGATACCAACTGCCCCATCAATCGCCCCAAAGAGGGGTGTCTGTAATCCACAGCCTAGAGTCTTCCCAGTAGCAGGCCAGGTGGCCAGGCCATTAGTGACAGTGAAGAGGTAATGAACGCTGGCCCTATGGGGTGTGAGGACTAGAGAGAGTTCTGTCCACTGAGTCTCAGTTTGTGCAGAGGTGATACCCAGGCTGAGGGCTACTGAGACTGAACCATGCAGTAGACACGTCAGGTTTCAACACAGCAAACCTTGGGAGCCAGGCACAGGCCATTAGGAAAATCTTTGTGACTTGAGGATGCTGCTAAGTCAACGGTTTTGCTTTAGGGAACATGGAGGGGAACATGCTTACTTTAAGGTGCTGCTGCCCATTTTCAACTGTAAAAGGCAAATGTTTCTAGAGCTTGGTCAACTGGCCCTTGAATATTGCCATTTCCTGTTAGAGACTCTGTTGTGTGCTTGTCACCCTGTTAGTCATTGCGGGAGTTGTTCCAGCCCCAAATGGGGTGTCTAGCCAAAGAACCACAAAGCATCCTTGAGTCAGGCATTCAATTCCAGCAAGAACTTGGTGATAGGTTCTTTTAAAAAATAAAAACAGCCAGGTGTGGTGGTGCACACTTGTAATCCCTGTGCCTCAAAGCCAGCCTGAGCAACTTATCGAGGCCCTAAGCAATTTATTGAGATCTTGTCTCAAAATAAGTATAAAAAATAAAAAGGCTGAGGATGTGGCTTAGTGGTTAACACCTCCCGGTTCAATCCTTAGTACCAAATAAATATAAAAACAAAAAAGTGTATTCTCCAGCAGGTGGCGCAGTTATACTAGAAAATAGTCTGAGCAGTCAGGCAGCCATTAAATCCTTTAAAATTGATTTCTCTTTCTTTGGTTGTGATTCTTCATTGTCTTTGTTGGACCACTAGGGGTTATTTAGGGAAGTAAGAGTGGAGAGGAAACGTGAAAAATTAGGAATAAAGAAGAACAGAACAGTAAAGATCTGTTATAATAGGTGTAATGGATTATTCTTGAGGATTTGTTTGTTTTTGTTTGTTTTTAGTACTGGGGATTGAGCCCAGCGGTGCTCTACCACTAAGCTACATCTCCAGCCCTTTTTATTTTTATTTGGAGGCAGGATTTCCCTAAGCTTCCAGGCCTGGCCTTGAACTTGTGATCCTCCTGCCTCAACCTCCACAGTGGTTGGGACCACTGTGCCATCATGCCCATCCAGCAAATTCAAATTTTGATTCAGCGGTTTAGGGTGTGGCCTGGGACTCTGATTTTCTTTCTTTTTGTGGAGGTTGTGAACCGTTGAGTTCTTAAACGTGTATGTGTGACTATCAAAAGCAAAAATTATAATAGCACTTAAAAGGGCTTCAAAATATGTAGATGTAACGCATAAAACAATGATAACAAAAAGGGGAGGTGACTTCATTATGGTGATACAATTTCTATATTCCACTTGAAATAGTAAAATACTAATTCTAAACAGACTGTAAAAAGTTAAATATGTATATTGTAATCTCTAGAAGAGTGAAAAAGTATGCAAAGAGATAATGTCAAAAATACATTACAGAGGATAAGTATCCAGAATATACAAAAACTCAAAAAAATTTAACACCCCAAATCCCCCAAATAACTCAATCAATAAATGGAAAAGTTAATTAAATAAACATTTTTCAAAAGAATAAGTGCAAATAGCATATACACACATATATATACACACATATATGAAAAATATTTAACATCTTTAGCAATTAGGGAGATGCAAATTGAAACTACAGAGATTTTCATCTCACTAGCTAGAATAGCATTCATCAAGAATACAAATAATAATACTGGTGAGGTTGGAGGGAAAGAAACACTTGTATGCTATTGGTGGGATTGTCAATTAGTACAACCAATATAGAAAGCAGTATGGAGTTTCCTCAAAAGTCAAGCATTGGAACCATCATATTACCCAGGCAGACCACTCCTCAGTATTTATCCTAAAGAATTAAAGTCAGTATTATGGAATAGTCACGTTATGGAATCAGCATATATGTCAATCAACAGATAAATGGAAAAAATGTGGTATATATACGCAATGAAGATTTTTTCAGCTATAAAGAAGATTGAAATTATGCCATTTGCAGAAAAATGGATGGAACTGGAGAGCACTGTGGTAAGTGAAATAAACCAGACTCAGAAAGTCAAGGGTCAGATGTTTTCTTTCATATGTGGAAGCTAGAGAGGAAAAAGTGGGGAAAGGGACCTCATGAAAGTAGAAGGGAGACCAGTGGAATAGAGGAAGGGGAGCAGAGGGAGGGAGGGAGGAAGGGAGGAGGAGGCACTGGGAAATGAAATTGATCAAATAATGTTAGACACATCTATGAATATATTACAGTGAATCCCAAAATTATGTGCAATCCTAATCATCAATAAATAAAGAACATATTCAGTCCAGCCTCGTTTGAGTGGAATGACTGGGTGGTACCGGTAGGTAAAGTAGGCTGTGGCTGGAGGAGGTGGTCACTGGGACTGGGCCCTAGAAGAATGCATCTTCCCTGTGACCTCCTCCTTCCTTCTCTCTCTTTCTGCTTCCTGACTCCACAGTGAGCCGAGTAGTTTTCCCCAACCAGGCCCTTTTCCCATGATGTGCTGCCTCACCTTGGGCCCAGAGCAATGAAGTCTATCATCTGTGGACTGAGACCTCTGAAACTACTAGCCCTAAATAAACTTTCCTTCCTCTGAGTTGTTTTTGTCAGATACTTTGGTCACAGTAGTACAAAAGCTAACTAAAACAAAATAGAAAACAAATAATAAAATGGGACACCTAAATTCAAACATATTATGAATCACATTAAAAGTAAATGATGTTAGCATGTTAATTAAAAGACAGCTTGGCAAAATGGAATTTGTGAAAAGCATTCAATTACTTGCTAGCTACAGGAAACTCTCTAGCTGGGCATGAGGTGTAACCTGTAATCCCAGTAACTTAAAAGGCTGAGGCAGGAAGATTGCAAGTTTGAGCCCAGCCTCAGCAACTTAGTGAGACTTTGTCTCAAAACAAAAAAAAGGGCTGGGGTACATGTAGCTCAGAGGTAAAGTGCCCCTGGGTTCAATCCCCAGCAACTCCTCACCCCTGCCAAAAAAAGTCTCAAAATGATCATCCATTTCCACCATATGAAATAAGAAGCAAAACAAATTTAAAGTGAACAGGAGGAAGGGCATAATAAAACACAGTAATGAAGTTGAAAATAGAAAAGTGATACAGAAAATCAATGAAAGCAAAAGCTTGTTCCTTGAAAGATCAATAAACTTGACTTACCTCTAGTCAGACTGGCAAATTTTAATAAGATAGAAATTGCCAAATCAGAAAGGAAAAAAGAAATTTAACTAAAGACCCCACAGATATGACTTATACAAATGAATTTGATAAATTACATAAAATGGGGCCTGGGGCTATAGCTCAGTAGCGGAGCACTTGCCTAGCACTCAGGAGGCACTGGGTTTGATCCTCAGCACTACATAAAAATAAACAAATAAATGTATGCTGTCTATCTACAATGACAAAATTTTTTTAATTACATAAAATGAACCAAAATCTCAAACTATCAACAACAAAATATCAAAGTTTACTTAAGATAAAATATCCTACAACAATTTTAAACATTGACTTTGGAGCTTAAAACTATATTTAAAATCACCAAACCCTGATGCTTTTACTGATAAATCCTATTTCTAAATAGAATAGCTTTATTGAAATGTCATTCACATACTATACAATTCATCTAGTTAAGGTGTATAATTCATGGTTTGGGGTATATTCAGAATTGTACAAACCATCACCACAATTAATTAGAGTTTGTTTGTTTTGGTACTAGGGATTGAACCCACGGGTGCTTTACTACTGAGCCACATCCTTAGCCCTTATTTATATTTTATTTAGAGACAAGGTCTCACTGAGTTGCACAGGACCTTCTAAGTTGCTGAGGCCAGCTTTGAACCATGATCCTACTGCCTCAGCCTCCCAAACTTCTAGGATTATAGGCATGTGCTACCACACCCAGCACCACAATTGATTTTAGAAAATTTTCATCACTTCAGAAATAAATCCTGTACTCCCTCTCAGTCACTCCCCATTTCCTTCCTCCCTTCAGCCCCTGGGTGGCCACTAATCTTTCTTTCTCTATGAATGTGCCTACCCTAGGCATTTCATGTAAATGGAATCATACTATATTTGGTCTTTGTGACTGGTTTCTTTCACTTACCACAATATTTTTAAGGTTCATCTCTGTCATCACATGTATCAGCATGTACTTCATTCCTTTCCACAGTCAAATAATATTCCATGGCATAGGTATGTCACATTTGAAATTTTTAATTAATATTTATTTTAAATATTATTAATATTATAAATAAAATATGAATAAGAGATTATTTTGTAATATTCTATGATTCTGGAAAAGGGAGAACTATATGGATAGAAAGCAAACGGGGATTGGAGGTGGATGAAAGGAGGCTACAGGGAAGTGTGAGAGAACCGAGGACTGTTCTAGGTCATGACTGGCAGGTGCGTGACTTCACACGCCTGCTTATACCACATTTGATGGATCCGTTATTATTTGGGTCATTTCCACTTTGGGGCTATTAATAAACATTTTTTGTGCAAGTTTTTATGTGGTCCTTTTTTCCCCCTTGTTTCTATTAGATATAGACCTGGGGGTGAAATTGCTGGGTCATATTGTAATGGTTTTTGAGGAACAGCCAGATTTTCCTAATGTGGTTGCACCATTTGTGTTTCCATGACAGTGTGTGAGGACTCCAATTCCTTCGCATCCTTACAGTGCTTGTTACAGTCTTTTCTGTTGTTTAATCCAGCCATCCTAGTGAGGGGTGAAGTAGCACCTCACTGTGGTTTGGATTTCAAAGTATCCTGTGGCCTAATGATGTTGAACCTCTGTTCATCAGCTCATCAGCCATTTGTATATCCTCTCTGGATAAATAACTATTCAGATCCTCTTACTATTAGGTTATTTGTCCTCTTACTATTGAATTATATGTATCATTTATGTATTCTAGATAGAAGTCTCTTATCAGATACATAATTTGCAATTATTTTCTCCTGTTCTGTAAATGGCCTTTTCACTTTCTCGGTGATATCTATAGAAGCACAAAAGGTTTAATTTTGGCAAAGTCCAATTTTTATTTTCTCTTTTGTTACTTACATTTTTAGAGTCACAGCTAAGACCTTTTTTTTAACATCAGGTCTTGAAGATTTAATTCTATTTTTTTCCCTAAGAGTTTTATAGTTTCAGTTCTTATATTTCATTTGAGTTCATTTCTATGTCAGTGTAAGGAAAGGGTCTTTGGCATGTGACTTTTCACTTGTCCCAGGGCTGTTTTTGGAAAGACTTCTTTCCCCTATTGAATTATCTTGTCACCCTGGTCGGAAATCAATTGACCATGAAGATGAGGGTTTATTTCTGGAATCTTGAGGAGTTCAGAATTCTATTTCTGGACTCTCAATTCCATTTCATGGGTCTATATGTCTTTCCTTGATGGAGAGGAAGAGATCCGTGGAGCCAGGGCGACCACAGGAATCTGCAAACCTCCAGATCCCACAGGAAGGATTTCCGGTGAGTTGCACATAGCAGCAGCAGGCGCTCATTAGAATGGAAAGGGAGAGAAGAAGAGGACACTCTCAAGGGAGAAAGGGAAAGAGTGGGTCCTCTCAGAGGGGAAGGGGCCACACTCCACACACACCCTCTATTTCTGTTAGGGGCCCAGGGAAGTTTCCAGAGAGTCCCACCCAGGTCCAACTCTGGATATTTGACTGACAGCAGGATTGCATCAGAGTCCCAAGTCCCCACTGTACCTAGTGTTACCCACAGGTGCCCAAGAAAAACCCATGGGGGAGGGGACTTTACTACTATAATGACATGCTAAAGATCCAAAGGGGACTCTTTGTTATTACAGATTCTATGGTCAATGGGCTTTATTTCTAATTATCCTGTCTTCCTGAGTCCTGGAATCTTTGGTTTGTCTGTTGCTCCCCTGCTCCCTGTCATCCATAGAGGTGGGCGGGTAACCAGGGACTGAACACAGGTGCGCTTAACCACTGAGTCACATCTCCAGTCCTTTTTTATTTTTTATTTTGAGACAGGGTCTCTCTAAGTTGTTTAGAGTCTCACTAAGTTGCTGAAGCTGGCTTTGAACCTGTGACCCTCCTGCCTCAGCCTCCAGAGCCCTCTGGGATTAACAGGCATGCAGCTCCACACCCGGCTGGTACTGCACTTCCTTGATACTGACTGTGTAGTACCTCAGAAATGGGCACATATGAGTCCTCCAACTTCATTTTCCTTTTTCAAGATCACTTTGACTATTCTGGGCCCCTTAAATTTCCATGTGAATTTTGAGATTAATTTGTCAGTTTTACTCAAAAAGTCATCTGGAACTTTATAGGGATTGTGTTCAATTAACAATGTTGTCTTCTAATCCATGAACATGGACTATGTCCATTTATTTAGGTCTTCTTTAATTTATTTCAAATAATTTATTTCAACATTCTGTAATTTTCAATGTTCAAGTCTCACACTTCTTTCGTTAAATCTATTTGTGTTTTTTTTTAAATTTTTGATGCTGAAAGCAAATGGAGAACAAAATGAGGAACAGACTTCAATGGATCAGCAAGGCTTTCTTTATTTAACAGAGGAATAGCACATTTTCAGGGGAGAAAATGGCAACTGGTTACAAGAGAGGTCTAATGTTTATAGTACCTCAGATGCAATTTTAGGGGCTTAGAAAACAATACCCTGCAGTGTGGCCCTTTGGCAAGCTTAGTACTTTGAGCCAAAGATCCTGGGGCCTCAGGAGCAATCTCACAACTCAGGTGTCTCTGACCTTCTCCTGCCCTCCCATCTCTTTATCCTTTTTCTCCCCTAACACATTGTGAGGGACTTTCTTCTGATGCTCCCTTATCTGCCTAAAGATAGATCCTCCAGAAAGGAACACAACTGTTAGGATTCTCCTCCCAGAATTATTATCAACATAATTAACTGTGTCACAAAGAAGAGACTCAAGGTCAACATCACACGCAGACAGACTTTATCACAGGGTATCCTGCTCCTTCGGAGGGTCCATTCATCTTTTCTCCAAACAATTTACTCCCGGCTAAGTTGCCTGCAGTCTCCTCCATTCTCCCAAAAGAAGAGGGTATATATGCTTCTCAATCTCACTGGGGTTGGGAATACTCACTTTGCTTTCATGTGAGTCCCTGTGCATATAACAAATTTGTGCCTTTTGTTCCTCTTAATCTGTCTGCTGTCAGCTTATTTCTTAGAAGCAATTATCGAACTTTTTTAAAAGGTAGAGAGAACATTTTTCCTCCCTTACACTATTATAAATGAAATTGTTTTCTTAATTTTATTTTTGGAAGGTTGGTTGCAAGCATATAGAAGTACAATTGATTTTTTGTATATCGATCTTGTATTCTGTGACTAAATGGGTTTTTTTTTAGAACATTCCTGATGATTTTCTATATTCCAGTTCATGTCATCTGCAAACATAGGAATACATTAAGGAGAGGTCACTTGGATAGTGCATATGTTTTGCACATTGTGAGCTCTCAGTAGAGGACAGATAGTCTAGTTGGACACTACCTCCTCTTGTCTCCCAGAAGAGGAGGCCTCTCTCCTCTAAGAACCAGGCCTCTGTCTGCCTTCCACACTTAACTGGGCTCCCCACAGATGAACTGCATGGTTGCTGCCTCTGCCTGAGCTAGTTTACTCTGAGCCCCGCACACCTCCCTCAGCCTCATTGCTAGACCCTGTCTCCAGCTCCAGCAGGAATCAATCCTAGACCTGAAATGTGCTCACCCTACATGGTGTTTCTTAAAACAGAGAAAGAAGAATGCAAATGGGGTTTTCAAAATCTTGTATTCCTTATGGCCAAGACAGAGCCTCTATTTGTGACTCCCAAGGGCAGCACGTATTTTCTTGAAGGACAGGTTAAGCCACCTACTGGAGCAACCTACCCTAGCATAACAGCTGTCAAACCAAATTCTGGATAACTCCAAATGAAAAGAAGTAAAAAGAGCTACATAAGTTCTGATTTAAAAATTTTTAATATCTACCAATTCTTTTTTAAAAATATTTTTTAGTTGTCAATGGACCTTTATTTTACTTCTTTATATGTGGTGCTGAGAATTGAAGAAAGTACCTCATACATGTTAGGCAAGCGCTTTACCTCTGAGCCACAACCCCAGCCCAATATCTAGCAATTCAATACCTCTACTTAGTACATATGTGCTGTACTAGTTAGGGCTCTGTTACTGAAACAAAGAACTGACATAACCAACTTATAAAGGGAAAGGGATTATCTTGGCTTGCAGGTCTGGGGGCTTCAGTCTCCCATCAGCCCACCCTTTGGTCCCAAGGTGAGGCAGTATGTCATGGGACAGAGTGCCTGGTGGAGCAAACGGCTCACCTCATGGCCATTTGCAAAAGAAAAAAAAAGAGGAAGAGGAACAGACTGGGGTTCCACTGTCTCCTTCAAGAGCATGTCATTCAAGACCTAAAACCTCTCACTCAGCCCCATCTCTTAACGGTCCCACTAACGCTGGAGTTTGAGATGGAACTCTATTCTCCACTTCTGTTGGTGGTAGAGTCTGTGTAAGCTGCTTCCTCTGCAGCTGAGAAAGCCCCTTTTAATCACAGGAAGGGATGTCTGCCAGCATCAGCTCGGAGGGTCACAGCCAGCAAAGCCAGATTCCTCTCCACTACAACTGCATGGTGCGTTGCAGCTCTTCGTGGCCGGCTATGACCTCCAGTATTGCAGCAGACTCCACCAGCTCACCACCAATTTCTTTCCAGCTTCTTGACTCACAAATTCCAAGAATGAAATCCTTGGACGATAATGGAAGGCAAGAGTGAAAGGAGTAGGATTTATTCAAGTGGGAAGGAAAGAACTCTCGCAGGGTGAGAGAGGATGTGATGACAGGTTGCTGCTTGAGTGTACTGGTTAAAGGGTCTATATAGCTCTTGATCCAATACTATTGGTCCAAATTTATCCTAATAAGGTCTTGGAAATTACCAATGCTATTGGTTAGCACTTGAGTCTAAATCTCCATTCAAAAGGAAGGGCTGCCCCACTTCCATTTTCCTGCCGCTCAAGAACACAGTCTTGGATTCACCACCACCTACCAATAATGCTACCCTGGTGACTAAGCCTCTAACACATAGGCCTGTGGGGAACATTCTACAACCAAACTGTAGCCCCTGTATAGCAGTTTCTGGAAACACAACCCATTATTATTGCTTGTCCACATGGGCTGGGTCTACTCCCTGTTCAGTGATGGGCATGGGGTGGCTTTTATTCATTCCACCCCAGATAATCTTGAATCCATGAGGGCACTTTGGGCAGAGGTACCAAATTGCCCAAGCTGCCATGTTCTGGGAGAATAATGGGAAGTACAAGCCCTTGAGACAGTCTCTTGAATCCATGATTCTTACAATGTTGTGTGTGTTCTGGGGACTTCAAAGTGCATACTCTGCTCTCAGTCCCGGGCACAAGCCCAAGAGAATTTCCTAAGTACTCCCAGTGTGTCCCCAGGCCCTGTGGTTTAGCCTGTGACCAGCACTGGCTTCATGAATGAAGGTTCAAAATGTGAGAAATTTCTAGGGAGTTTTGAATTAAAGAGACAAGACTCTAATTACCTTTAAACCAGCTCCAGGATGGCTCCTCCTAGCTCCAGCCTCCAGCCACCTAATGAGGTAGTGAGGTTTACTGAAGAGGCTAGCAAGAGAGAGAACACGCCAGGGAGTGGACTTTTATTGGGGAACAAAAAATTCTGGGGAAAATCCCATCCAATGAAGATTAAGGTGGGCAGCATCCCAAGGTCAGGGGCAACGATTGGGTCTTCAGGGTAGTGGCCAGACACGCCTCTGCACGGACAAGCCCTCAGACCTGAGAAGGGTGGGGAAAGCTCTGGACACAAGATGTGCCTAAGCCCCTCTCTTGCCCAGCCAGGGAGGTAACTCAAATCACGTGCAAGGATGGCCTCCCACACTGTGGCATTAGAGAAGCAGGAGCCTCAGGTGTTAACACTGACAGGTCCTGTCATCTGAATCAGGTGCTGTGTGGCTCTTTCTGAGGAGTGTCTCATTCAGGCATAGAGTCAGGGAGCCATGTCCTCTTGCTCACTGTAGCTCATAGGAAACTTTGGACTCCTTTGGAGCATTGTAACCCAAGGGACATGAGTGTCGAGAAGCCTCCAAGCAGAAGAACCCCCAAAGTTTGTCTGGTGGATATCAAGCCCAAGCCAGTTCCAGAGGGCACAAGGCACATGTGACAACTGTGTCCCAAAGAAGCCCTGCATCTTTCCACAGATCTGCCCCCACCCCAGATAATCACAGGAACTACACTCTAGTAGCCCAAGACTTCTTGGAGATTGAAAAAATAACAACCCTATTAAAAGCGGAGCCTACTGTAACATTTTGAAGATGCATTATTCTTAGGCGGTTTTATGGCACATTTGCATTTCAATAGCCTCTTGATCTCTTTTTTTCTGAACTTACAACAATATAGCCTTAAAAGTGCTGACTAATAGGGTGGCATTGCTTAATTTTTACTTTAATCTTAACATTGATACATTCTTATTGTAGCTATTCTAGTTCAAGTGACACTTGCAAATGCAAGATTTAAATTGGACTTTTTGTTGTTTTTGTCATTCTTTTTGGCTAAAAATCAGATTGCTCTCAGGCACGCAGGCAACAAAAGTGTTCCTGTCAAAGGCTGGTCCCGCTGTCTGGGCTCTGGGCTGTTCTTAGAAGTCAGCTTCTGTCAGTGGGAACATCACCCTGCAGGATTGCTCCGTGGGTCAGAGTTCTCTGGACCAAGTAGTAATCTGTCCTGGGGCCAGCCAGTGGTGGGCTGGGACTGGCTGTGCCTCCTCTGAAGGACTGATTCTTAAATGTTCAAGTATTTTTCAAGCCAGTCATTATTAGAGATTAAATGATGTGAGCCTACAAGTAAACAAATTATATTTAAAATGAAGATTAAAAAAATATTCAAAACTCACTGCTTTGTCATTATCTCATTACTGTGTGTGCCCTGGAGGTCATTCACATGGACTGGGCCTCTGTGTCAGAAGGACTGTGTGATGGTTCAGGGGGGTGTGCAGCCGGTGGCTTGAAACCAGTTATAGTGGAATATTTGCAAACCATCGCCCTCTCTTTTTTTGCTCAAAGAGCTGATTGTTAACTGTTTATTATAAAGGGTGGTGGAACTTTTAGAAGGTGGGCCTAGTGTAAGGTCTCCAGACCATTGGAGGTGTGCCCTTGAAGGGGATTGGGAGAAGAGGTCTCTTCTTTCTCTCTTGGTTTCCTGGCTGATGAGATGAGCAGTCTGCTTCTCCATGTGTGCCCGCCATGATGAACCATCCTCACCAGAGGTCCAAAGTGTGAGTCCACTTGATCTTGGAATGGATCCTTCAAACTGTGAACCAAAAATAAATCTTTCCTCTTTGAGTTGATTTCATTAATAGTGAAAGAAAGACAACTAACACAGATGTCCACCCATCCTCTCCATAAATCTTGCACCCTCTTCTGCTGGGAGAGAGAGTTCCAGGGCCTTGGGCTCAGCAAGTCCTCATATCCCAAGTATGTCCCATGGCTCCTGTCTTGCACCTGGATGAGGGAGCAGACTCTCACTGGCCTCCCAGTCTACAGGGCACTCCCAACCTGCTAGAACTTCATTCATGGGACTCGAAGATTGCCTTTCCCTTCCTCCAGGGCCTATACTGGCTCCCTAATGCCTGTCACAACCATCACCAACTCCACCTGTCTCTCACCTGTACCCAGATTTTAGTCATTCTTTAGAATGAGGTTCTCAGATAAAGAACATCTTTGTTCATGTTTTCTGATTTAAAATTTTTGTGTGTGTGCTCACTCTGACATGCAAAGATAAAGAGAACCATCAAGCTGGGTGCAGTGGTGCATGCTTATAATTCTAGCCACTCTGAAGACTGGGGCAGGAGGATTGCAAGTTCAAAGCCAACCTCAGCAATTTAGTGAAGCCCTGTCTTAAATAAATACATACATACATACATAGGACTGAGGATATGGCTCAGTGATTAAGCGCCCCTGGGTTCAATCCCTGGAAAGAAAGGAAAAGAAAACCATCAAAATGGCCAAAGTGCCAAGTACTAGAGCTCTCTGTCCCATGGCCTCTGGTCCTCACTGTGTTCCTGCTTACCCCTGTTCAGTTCTGCTATTGCTCGGGCCTGCTCCTCACTCCCTTTCCAAAGCCTGTTCTTGTTTCAGGATCCTCATGAATACCATCATTGCCTTCATTTCTTTCACCCTCTAGGAACAGGGTCCTAAGTATGTAATGGCATACCCGAGGGCACATTGGGCAGAGGCACCAAGTTGCCCAAGCTGCCATGTTCTGGGGGAATAGGGGGAGGTACAAGCCCTTGAGACAGGACTTGTCTTGGGATTTTTCCACCCCTCACCATCATGCAGGGCACAAAAGGACTAGGAGAAGAATGGGGGTTTTCCCCTTCACCTCAAATAGAAAGAAGGGCTGCAGCCGGGTACTTGAAGAGCTGGATTAGTATTCTATGTGGTTTTGGGGTCACCACAGTCAATATTTGATGCCTGCTGGAAGATGAGCAAGATGAGGGACTGACTGGTCCACAGCCAGGGAAGGGCAGGGTGGGTGGGTAGATGATAGGGCATTTGCCTCCAGGGTCTTTCAGGGAAAAGGGAGGGGTAGAGGGATTTAAAAGAGTTTAGAAAAACCAGGGAGGACAGTTTAGGCAGAGGAGCAGCGCCTACTGCAAAGGCTGTAGTACAGATGGTGCAGCCTGGCCTAATAGGCCCCAGCAGCCAGACTGAGGCACAGAGAAGTCCAGTGAGCCACGGAGAGAGGCACTGGGGAAGGCATATTGGGCCTGGCCAGAGCCCTATCTCCCTGACCACTCTCCTTTCTGCTGGGGCTCCTGCTCTAGCCTCCTCTAATTCTAATGCCTGGTGAGATCCCCAGGGCCATCTCCATCTCTCCATTATTGCTCTAGGTTTGAATGACAGCTCTGGGCTCAGTCTCCTGCCCTGGACTCCCCCTGTAGCACAGTCCCTTCATCTTCACTGGAATATCCAATCAGTCTCTCAAACTCAACACACCCAACTCTGAGCTGATGATTCTCCCTGGGAACTTGCTCTCCTGTTTTCCTCGCCATCCTCCAGGTAGGAGCCAGGGAGCATCCTTGAGTCGACTGTGGCTGGCTGACTTTCTTTCAGTGGTCACGTGTATTCAGTTCCACGAGCAGCACTATCCTCCCTTGTCCAGATGACTGGCTTCCAGATGCCATCTTTGACTTGGACTCCCAATGGCTTATTTTCTACACAGCATTCTGGTCAATTGTTCTGAAAATGGAGATCAAAGAATATCACTCCATGGCTTAAACCCTCCAATTGCTTCATGTGGCATCAAGAATTAGAGAGCATCTTCTGGTTCCTTTCTCTGCTTCAGGCTTATCTTAGTGTCCCTCCCCAGCTCCAGGGCTCATTGACTCTACTGTCCTCATCTGGGGACACCTCTCTGGATGATGTTTATGCACACACTAGTCTTCCCATCTGAAATGCTGTTTCCCTAGGTCTCATCCTTCAATGGACATCTTCTCTGAGCCCCTCCTGCCTACCTTGGAGATTTTCCCTCTGCCCCACCCTAAATATACCACGATCACCTTTGGTTTTCTGCACAGCACTTTGTACTTTGCTTCCTTCTTGTTCAATCATAGGTCCCATAGAGGGTACTAGGAACTGTCCTGGGTGCTGGAGATACAGCAAGAGGCCACACAGACCCACAAACAGTCCCACAGAATCTCATCGGTTCTGCAAACTTCAAGTCTGACACAGAGAAGGGGTACTAAAAGATTTTGCTATTTCATTGATAGATGTGTATAAGGAATAGATTTGAACTGATTAAAACTGTTTTAGCTATAAAGTCTCATAGAAATGGCATATTTGCAAATAAAATACACCAACTGGAATATATTGGAAGACATTTTGCACCCCACAGCAAATCCTATTTAGAGCAAAAATTCCTTTTGTAATGGAAATTATCCGAGGCTTCCTTCAGCTCTTTGGTGTTCTTGCTCAGAAGCTCTTTCCCTGAGTTCATGAACCCTCTAAAATTATATGCAAAATGTGTGTGCACACATTTGATACATATTTTTTTGAGATATTCCTATATTCCATTACATTCTTGAAGGGGTCCATTACTCAAAAAGATCAGGAGACATGACTTTGGCCTCTGTTTCTCTTTTTTTTTTTTTCAGTACTGTTTCGATGTGGCCCTTTGCTGGCGAGTCAAGTATACTGATAATTGTCTATTTTTAGAAAAATGCTCTTTATTAGCCACAAACTTGCATCTAACCATCATTAAATGAATCAGGCCCATGCACTCAGTGAAATCCTCTCATATAAAGCCTAAAAGTACTTTCTAAGATGAAGATGGAAAAGAATATTTTCTGACTGTACTTCAAAGAGGCTGAGAGCAACAAGTCTTATAAAAATATGAAAAGCTAGATGTGTTGCTCAAAAGCAGGAGAACCCTTGGAAAATTCCTATTTAAGAAAAAAGAACTCTCAGCTTCAAGCTCCTTACTGGGTCTCACAGTGAAGCTGACTCAGTCTAAGATGAAAATTTCTTTTCCCCAAGATTAACATTGCAAAGGAATTTTTCCAAGTCACAGACCCTTCAAGGCATTCCGCTGATAAAACAAAACAAATCAAAACAAACAAACAAACAAAAAACAAATCAGAGCTCTAGCTTCTTACATTTGGGAGTGAAAGCCCATTCACTTCCCATCCTCCGTTCTGCCAACAATTCTAGTGCCCCAGTTGATGTCATCCTTCATTTCTGTCCACTCCCATAAGACTGACCTGGTCATCCCCCTGCATGCCCCGCCCCTTGTAGCCAGTGGCGTTAGTTTGCTTAGCCCAGGACTTTACCCCTGGTCTAAAAGTACTTTCTAAGACTAAGATGGAGAAGCATCTTCTGACTATACTTCCAATAGGCTGAAAGCAGCAAGTCTTAACAAAAATAGGAAAAGCTAGATGTGTTGTTCAAAAGCAGAACCCGTTGGAAAATTCCTGTTTAAGAAAAAAGAACTCTCGGCTTCACACTGCCATTGAGTCTCACAGTGAACTTGACCCAGTCTAAGTGGCTGTCCCCTTCTCAGTGTGTGCCCTTCCTCTGTGGACCCATCCACTCCTTCTGTTCACCTTCCAGAAGACACAGGAAGGAGAGAGGGAAGGTGCCAGCCTGGAACCTATGCTGGGTCAAGTTAGCCTCCCTCCTGCCCCACTCAGGGCCATATCTAACCCCACAGACCCCCAGAACTCCCCCAACAACCTGTCCAGTGAGATGATTCCTGGGGACAGAAGCCTCATCTGCAGAAATCCTAGGCTTCCCGAGGGATGGGGAAAAAGAAGTGGGAAGAAGGCTGGACAGCAATCTCTAGGGGTGCTGGAGGATGTCCTTTTACATCCTGCTTTAGGATCCTGATAAGATTCACAATACTTCCAAAGAGTTTTTCAAGCTTTCTTTTCTGTCTGCAAACTTTAGGATGGATTGCTTTGGCATTTTCCCCTCTTGGGGTTCAATTCCCAGCACCTGGAATTTTGGGAGACATTCTCAAATCACAGCAGTCTCCTCCCACCCTTGGCTGCCTGGACTGGGCAGCAGGGGATGGGTGTGTCCTAGGGCCTTATGATTGGTCATTAGTCAAAGACCACCAAGAGCTTTCTGTAGCCATAAGCTCCAAGAAAGGACTTGGGGCCTGGCTATTATGTCATCGCTCTGGATAAGCCTGAGAATTTTTGCTTTCTGTCATCCTTAAAGCTAAAGTTTATACTTCAGGAGTGTTTGGGTTTGGTTTTTGTTCATATTCTATTATGGGAAATTTTAAACATATGCAAAAGAAAAGCTAACAAAGATAAACCTCTATCCAGCCAGCTTTGACAATTCTACTTGTGCCAATCCTTTCATTTTTACCACCACCACCTCCAAAGATTATTTTGAAGCAAATCCCATAATTCATAACATTTATCTATAAATATGCCCATATGTATCTCTGAACGATATGGATTTTTTTTTTTTTTTTGTACCGGGTATTGAACCCAAGGGTGCCTAACCACTAAGCAACATCCCAACATCCCAGCCTCTCTTTAAACTTTTTTTTTTTTTTTTTTTTTTTTTTTTTTTAAGAAATAGGGTCTCACTAGGTTGCTTACAGCCTCACTAAGATACTGGGGCTGGCTTTGAACTTGTGATCCTCCTGCCTCAGCCTGCTGAGCCACTGGGATTATAGACATGCACCATGATGTCCAGCCAAGATAAGGGATTTTTAATGTATATAACCACATCCAAAATTTTAACAGTGATTCTCTCATTCTCAAACATGAAGTCAATATTCAACTTTCCCAAATTGTTTCCTAAGTAGATTGATTTTTACACTTTAAATCCAGATCCAAGGAAGGTCTATACTCTGCTATTGGTTAAAGCTCATAAATCCCTTTCAACACACAGCAATCCTTCCAACTCTTGTGTTGTCCTTGTAATTTGTTTGTTGGAGAATATGCTTTACCTTTAGACATTTTCTTCATTTCTTGGGGTTACCTCAGCCTCCTCTGAGAGCCTTGTTTTTTCTTGCCTTATTATCTTTTTTTCAAGTGTCTGCTGGGGCTTGGCTGCCCTCCCACTGAGAGACAGAGAGGGAAAAGTATTTTGGAGGCTTTGTGTTTGCTGAGAGGGGTGCCTCCAGGGCTAGCGGGTGGACAGGAAGGAGTAGGGAGGCAGGGCAGGAGAATAGCAAGGGTGGATTATGGGAGAAGTCCTGGAGGAAGGACAGCAGGGAGGGTGGAAGATCTTCTGGCTGGTTGTCTCCCCTGTGGGGCCTCTTCATTTTCTGCCAAGGGAATGTTGTCTGGTTACCAGGCTTTTCCCCAAGCCAAATGGAGAAAGGACTTGGGGTCTGGCTATCATGTCTCACTCAATTCATCCTATGGTTTTGGAGAAACAAGGCCTGAGTCCCCTGTGTCAGGTCTAATCTCTCCATCAGCCTCGTCTTAGTCTATTCTGTGCTGTTACAACAGAGTACACGAACCTGGGTAAATGTATAAAGAAAGGACATTTATTTCTCACATTTATTTCTGGAGGTTAAGAAGGCCAACATTAAGGTGCTGGCATCTGGTGAGGGCCTCTTGCTGTGTCGTGAGGTGGCAGGGAGCATCATGTGGTAAGTAAATAGGAGCCTGCAAACTCAGGTGTGTCTTCCTCTTACAAAGTCACATATTGCAACACAGGTCCCACCCTCCTACTGCCCAGAGGCCCCACCTGCAAATGCTATGAACAGATGAATTGGGGGGTTCAATTCCCAGCACCTGGACTTTTGGGAGACATTCTCAAATCACAGCAGTCTCCTCCCACCCTTGGCTGCCTGGACTGGGCAGCAGAGGATGGGGGTGTCCTAGGGCCTATTGATTGGTCATTAGTCAAAGACCACCAAGAGCTTCCTGTAGCCATAAACAGTTGGACTTCCGGACTTGTTGCAGTGCGGGAGACCCGCATCACAGAGATCCACGGGTGTCTCAGCCAGAATGTTAGGAAGGATCTAGAACTGCACTTGAGTCCTCACAATGGGGAGCTGGGAAATGAGGAAGGCTTTGCAAGGATTTCACAAATTCAGGAGTTGGGATGGAGCAAATAGGGTGACAGCTGCCCTTAGTGAAGAAGCCACGGTCACTTGTAACAGCCAGAAAAGAGGGTTGTTTTTAGGCTGGGACAGTGCCCTTGTTGGTGTCATGCTCAGGCACAGTTGTGGCATGGTCCTGTTTTTATCTTCATCTATTGAGGTGGCAGAGGGACCTTGTCTGATGTAGGTGTTCGGTGAAACTGTTTTTGTTCAACAGGAGCTGGCCAGGCCTGGCTGTGAGTGCCTGGAACTCTTGCTCGTGGGGCTAAACTTTTCTCTCTCAAGTCCTAACTGCCCCTTGTTTCCAGCCCCAAAGCCTCTGGCCTCTGGTGCCAGGCACTCTGGGCTGTTGGCTCCTGGGAGCTGCCAATCAGCTTTCCTCGCCAGCTCTGGCCTACCCCTTCCTCTGCCTTGCTGGGTCAGTGCCACGCAGAGGTCTGGTTTCCAAATTTTTGTTACCTTTCCTCTCTGCTGTGCTCTGTTTGTCTCATCTCTTAACCTTTTAGGACTTATGACTCTCTCTCTTGCTGTTTTTGTTTGTTTGTTTGTTTTGGTCCCTTACTGCCATTTCAGAGGACTTTGTGGAGGGAACAGAGGTACCTGGCTGCATCTTTGTGCCTATTTTACTGGAAATCCCATCTAGCTTTCAGCTCTGCCAACTTCTCAGAAAATGGCTCCTCAGTGAGGTCCTTCTGCTTTTGTGAGGTGACACCTGATACTTGTGTTCCACAAATTCTTTCCTTGATAAAATGGGGAGGGGGGGGGACTGTGTGAACCAGAGGCTGATAGGGCACGAAGAAAGTTCCAGTTCCCTTATATAATGAGAATTGTATTTTTCTGAAGCCATTCTACTCTGTAGTCTCTGCTCCCAGGCTACAGCATCCTGGTGGAGTCTCACCGATTCATTTGTTTTCCAAAGTGGATCTTCCGTGGCCCAGTGATTTTGTCCCTTTATGTCTGCAACAGTAGACGTATTTGCTTCCTACAAACTGTCCGGGTAGCAAAATCTGGACGCTTAAATAAGACCACACTTCTCATCTGTGAGGTTTGGTATTTTTAATTGGGCTGGCTGGGTAGCTACTTGTCTCCCCCTTTAGGTATAAATTATTGATGGCCACAGAGAGGAGACGGCCATTTAATGCAATGACATGCCTCTACCGTCTGTCTCAGCCACTCGGCCTCCCTCAGTAGTCTGTGGAGAAATAATGGCAATGTTACAAAAGGATCATCATTAGGAGGCCATCCCAGGCAGCCAGGGCTGCTCCGGCACCATTAGGATCACATGTCCCTGGTCATGCGAAAAGGTGGAGCAGGCATCATTTCTGGGAGAAACTCGAGGAGGAAGGTGGCACCGGGGGGTGGAAAGTCTGGTTCAGCCTGTGCTTTTAATGAGCATCGGAGGAGACTGGTCAGGAGGAGAGAGAGGCAGCAAGCGCAGAAGTGGCATGAAATGGCATAAATGATGAGATCCATTTATGACACCTTTTAAAAATCCTGTCCCTGTGTAGACGAGCATATTTTTGAAGAGGTGCGTTTGCATGTAAGGCTGGGATTTGTTCCTGGAAGTGAGCATCACCCCTGAAGAAGGAGAGCATGTTCTGAGAAGCCCCCCTTGCTCTTCACAGCAGGCTGGGCGGTCGCCGTGTGATCCGCTGTCCCCAAGGCCTCTGGGCACCGGTTTCATTTCACGGCAGCCCATTTAGCCAGTGAGGAAAGGACAGAGAGGCTGAGGATGTGCTCCCTGTTCAGAGGGTCTGACTTAGCTCAAGGTCTCCTCCTCCAGGGAGCCTTCCCTGACCTCCATGGGTCCTCCCTTGTGGCTCTTGTGTCCTACCCCAGTGCTGTGTCTGCCTCCATTTGTAGATCACAAAGACAAGCTGGAAACTTCTCTCTTGTTTATCCCCAGTCCTGGCCCAAAGCAGCCACTGAATAAATTCCTCCAAAAGTCACCCATTGCCTGTCCCTGTCCTTGTCTCCTTTGTGGTCAGGTGCTGCCACCTCTCTGTGTCTCGTTCATGCTCATGAGGACCCGATGCGAACTCGTGAAAGGAACCATCTCTTACTGATATGGACAAAGCGTTTAGTCAGCAACACTGAGGTTGAGTTTCTTTTCCTTCTCCTTCTCCTTCTCCTCCTTCCGGATGGAACCCGTGGATATTTTTACCACTGAACTACATCCCCAACCCTTTTAATATTTTATTTTTTTTAAGAGACGGTCTCACTCAATTGGTGAGGGTTTTGCTAAACTGCTGAGGCTGGCCTCAAACTTGCAATCCTCCTGCCTCAGCCTCCCAAGTGTGTGGGATTTCTGGTGTGTGCCACCAAACCAGATCAGATTTTTTCTTCTGATGGAATAAATAAGGAGAAGGGGTAGAGGTTGAGAGGTGCCCAGCCTGACCATAAGGACAGCCTCTACTTCGAGAGGCATTCTGTAACTGAACTCTTGCTGGCAGTTCCCTGCAAGTGAAGCTCAGGCACAAAAGCCTAGGGGAGTTTGTTCTAAGGGCCAAAGGCCTGTGCAGTTGGAGGGTTGGTGCCCGGGAGGACCAAGAAGGCAGGAAGGCCTCATTTTAAACTTAAACCATATCCTATTTGAGTCTAAGATATGAGAAGAGAACGCATTCAAAAGAAAAGTCTGCAGGGGTCCATCACCGAACGCCAGGTGGATGAGGCAGTGATAACCTATCAGCTGTTGCAGTGGGGTCAACTGTCCAGCGGGGCTGTTATGGTTTAGATGTGAGGTGTCCCTCCAAAGCTCAGGTGTGAGACCAGGCAAGAATGTTCAAAGGTTAAAAACAAACAAAAATAAAAATATGTTCAGAGTGAGATGGTTAGATTATGAGAGGTCTAACCCAGTTAGTGGATGAATCCACTGATAAGGATTAGCTGGGCAGTCATTGTAGGTATGTAGGGTGTGGCTGGAGGAAGCAGGTCAGTGGGGGCACACCTTTGGCGTTTATATTTTATTCCTGATGAGCAAAGCTCTCTGTCTCTCTCTACTTCCTGGTTGCCACGCCCTAAACTGCTTTACCTCCACCATGCCCTTCTGCCATGATGTTCCGCTTTACCTTAGGCTCAGAGCTCTGGAGTTGGACGACCATGGACTAAATCTCTGAAACCAAAATAAACTCTGAACCAAAATTAACTTTTCCTCCTCTAGGTTTTTCTTATTGGGTCTTTTGGTCAAAGTTGACTAAAACAGCCACTTTTCAGTGTATGGCTTTGGACTAGTTATTAAGCTCTCTGTGCCTCAATTAAAGGCCTCTTTAAAGGCCAGGGATATAGCTGAATGCTAGGGTGCTTGCCTAGCATGCCCAAGACCCTGGGTTCTATCCCCAACACTGTATGAAAAAGCAAAAGCTGCAAAAAAAAAACCAAAATCTTTTTAAAATGAGGATGGAACACTTTACCACTGAGCTACATCTTCAGCCCTATTTATTTAAAGTTTAGGTTCTCGTGAAATTGCCAAGGCTGGTCTCGAACTTGTGATCCTCCTGCCACAGCCTCCCGAGTTGCTTGCTTTACAAGCATATGCCATTGTGCCTGGTTGAAGATTATGAATCTTAACACCCAGAAGAGTACCTGGCCAATCAACATGGTCACTGTGGACTGAGCACCTGCTGTGTCTAGAGGAACAAGTTTTCTATATGTGATAACTCGCATGAGCCCCTTCTGACCCCCGATGAGGCTTCCTCATTTTACAGATGTGTCAACTCAGACACAGACCACCTAGAGGTATTTCCCCAAGATCACACAGTTAAGAGGTCGCAAAGCCAGAGGTTGAATCTGGTACCAGAGTCCCTCTCCTAACCACTGTGTAGTGCTCCTTCTCAAAAACACGTTTTATTAATATTAAGGTACCCATCATGAGTTGAGTGGTGTCCCCTACCCCTATTACATAGAGTATTGAAATCCTGTAAATGTGACCTTATTTGGAAAAAAACAGTCATTGCTGATGTAATCAAGATTAAACAAAGACATGCTGGATTAGGAGAGGGCCTAATCCAATGCCTGGTATCTTTTTAAGAAAGGAAAAATTTGGCTAGAGACACACAGGAAGATCTCCCTGTGAGGATGGAGGCAGGGATCAGAGTGAGCTTCTATAAGCCACACAACACAAAGATTGCCATCAACCTCCAGAGCTGGGAGGACGCAAGATTCCCCTTGTCTTCAGAGGGAGGATGTGGTCCTGTAGACAACGTGATTTCTGACTACAGCCTACAGAAGTGTGACAGAGTAGATTTCTCTCGTTTTAAGCCACCAAATTTGTGGTGGTTTGTGATAGCAAACCTGGGAATCTACCCCAGTACCTAAGTGTATCTAGTTGTGTATTTCTGTAGAAATCAGCTCTCGGGAAGAGTATAAACTTCTGTATAATGGGGTGTGTGGTTTCGTTAGGTAGGCTTATCTATGCACAGTTCTCAGCCAAAGCTGAGTTGTTGGGTAACATGTTTCCTTAATGACTCTAGATAAGGCCTGTTTGCATGAAAACCTTTGAGGAATAAGGTTCTTTGTGGGTTGGTGGAATTCAGGTTGGATCTCAAACGGTTCATCAGTCAGGTGGACAACAGTGAGGAAGAATGAGTGCTTTCTATTGATATTCAGGGCCCTGGTTAATTGTTTGAAGGTCCCTAGTCCTAGGTCTCTGTCAATCACTCATGAAATCTTCACAGCACACACTGCACATGGTATTGGGGTGGAGGGGGTAGAAGTGTTTACGAGAGCAGACACTTGAGAAATGCAGTTGTCCCTGGAGGAGGGTGCCAGATCTTGTGTAGGAAACTTAATTCCAGGTAAGTTAAAGGACGTCCACGGAGCCCCAACTGGATGGTGGGGTGTGGGGTGTCAATGCTTGACAGTTCAGTTCACACTTGCTGCAGACTTGGCTGTGCTGAGTGGATGATGGAGATGCAGACCATTGTGGTTTCATCTGCGTCTCTTCTAGAGTACAGATTCCATCATAAATGCAGAGCAGCAATTCGCCTATCAGGGATGGCCCTGCAAACTTGCAGAAAATGCTACTGGAGACAGAGCAGGGGAGACCCTCAGCTCACAGGTTCCCAGAGAATGGAGACTCCCACGACCAAGTGGCAGGAGGCAACTTCTATCTACCGGATCCTTTTTGAACCAGAAGCAAAACTGGTGTCTGAAGTCTCAGCTCTGCTTCAGGTCCCTGAACCCGACCCCCAGAGTGACCCTCAAAAGAGGCACCAGCTGCTTCTCTCTAGTGCACAGCCATAGTCAAGCATTTACTTACCCAGAGCCTTAATGAAGACATTTGTATTTCTTATTCTCTCAACAACTGATGAGACCAGTGTGATATTTTTTTTTATTTTTCTGATAAGGAAACTGTCTGCCCAAAGTCACCTGTGAACTTACCTTGGACCTCTTAACCCTCAGAGCTCAGTTCTGAAGGACAGGCCCTCTCTATCACTGCATTCAAATAATCGACATGATGCTTTGAGAAACACATAAGAGGCTGAATATACAAATGGACCATGGCCAGGACCACAGATGATAATGAAATTTCTGACCCAGTCCAGAAAGCCAAACCCAGCCCTCTGCAACAGCCATTCAGATGGGTTGATGCTTGGCAGTGGCTGCAGCTTCCTGATTTTTTTTTTTAATCCCTGCCCCCTTAACTCAGAGCAAACCAGAGAAAGCTAATTGTGCACCCCAAACCAGTCACACAAAATGCTCTCCCCTTCTAGTCAGCCCACCCCAGCTTCCCCACACCCACAGCCTCCAGGCAGGGCGCACCTTCTCTTTTCCACCATGGTCATCTCCACTTCCCAGCCTGCCCGTGAGTCTCTGCCAGCGCAAGGGATGGGGACTCTGGAAGACTCCCTGCCTAGAGCTCTGAACACGTGACCTTTGCCTCTTCTCATTCGGGAAGTCTTTATTTCCGTGTGTGTCTAAATTTGTGAAGAATATTTCACGTATACAAGCGTTCAGATAACTGGAGTTGAAAGTTTTGAAATGAACAGGTTCTCTGCGGTGATTCCATGCATGGCCTCAGGTGATGAAAGCAAACTCAGTAAATGAAAATTCCATTTTACACTAAAATAAATTCTTTCCTTTTAAGTATTCATTAAATCCTGTCTCCACTGTTACCTTTGAAATATTGCTTGCCTCACTACCCCATCCACCCTATAGGATCTCCTCAGCAGGGAAAAGGAAATGGTCACTTCTGACCCACTGAGAAGCAAGAACTGATTGGGGATGTGGAAACAGCAAGACCCCAGAGAGAGGGAAGGAAGGGGAAGGGGAGTGGCCCCTAGGTCTGAAGGGACAACTCAAGTGAAGGTATAAATCAAAGTTCAGCAACTCCAGCTCTGACAAGAAACTCTTGAGCAGATATCATCTAGAAATCTCTACAGAAAAACAGAAAACAAGTCTAAAAGTTGGGAAAGGAGGGCCCACAATGCACAGTTCTTAGCATTGTTATAAAAAGAATGGAGAGACACAAACCACCATGTTAGCAGAGGTTGATTCTGAGTTTTGTCTTATTGTGTTCTGTGTTCTTTTTTGTATCTTCCACGTGTGCCTCAAGAAACACCTATATGTCTGGAATTAGAAAAGTTATTTTTATAAATATGAATGTCGGGGGATGTTGGGGAAGATGGTATATCAGATGGTATCATGAAGTCACAGCATTAAAGTTACTAGAGAAGAGATTGCTATTGGGGCTGAGGCTGTAGCTCAGTGGCAGAGCACTTGCTTAGCATGGGTATCCTTAGCATCACATAAAAGAAAATGAAACCATTAAAATAAAGGCATGCTGTCCATCCACAACTACAAAAAGAAGAAGAAGAGATTACTATTGAAAGCCAAGCTGTAAACTTGTTAAATTTTGCTGTGAGAAAGTATTTTTCAATTCATAAGACATGTTGAAAACGTGGAGAATAAGAATTTGTCAACATCTCCAGTGTCAGAAAAAACAGTGAGCATAAGGTGGCTCGGGGCCTTGCATGGGTGTCTCCTCTGTCCCAGTTTTCCCTGAAGACTTCTGCCTGTCACCCTTCCTCACTTGCTTCAGGCCTCTGCTGTGATTCTTATCAGATCGCCTGGTGAAGAAAAGTAGCCCCTCAGCAGCACATCTCCAGGACAGCAGGGAGCAGGTCTCTTTTGTTTGTTGCTATACTCTGGGGCCTGAAATGATACCTGAAAAGGGGTCTCATTAAGTATTTGTTGAATGAACAGAAGAAATTATTGAAAGAATAACCTCCTTGAGGGATTTAGCAGCAGTACAAGGAGACCTAGATCTGTCCTCCTGAGATCCCTGGGGAGGGGACGTGTATACTGGACTCTCTAAGCAAAGCAACAGCCTCAGCCTGCATGTTCAGTTCCTGGTGAACTCTTCCAAGGAGAAAAGAGTTTAAAGAAGTTAGGCCTGTAGAACAACAATTGTGGCTCATAAACATCAAATCCCCCTAAATCTCCTGTTCTGTGGAGAAATGACTGATTTCATGTTGGGGACTGAAAAGTGTACAAGAGGAACATGGGACACATTGTCATGCCTGAAAACAAGGAGCTCCCAGACCACCGGGAATGACAACTAGAAGCAGCTCCCAATGCCAAAGAAAGGACCATTTGAATAATTATGGCAATATTTTGAAACACTTCAAATATATTAAAATCTATGAGTTCATATTGATACTAAAAAAAAAAAAATCCAAAACAAAATTAATTGGTCACCTTGGGAGATGGCCAAGGCACAAATTTATCATTCTGAAAGTTGATAAAAGAAAGGGAAAGAATCAAGCATTTACCCTGCTTTCCTTTACAGACTGAATTTCAAGATAACCGACTGAAGAGGGACTGTTTCTCTCTACAGAAAGCCATTCCCATTAATAAATGAAGAAGCAATGAGATAATTTTAAAAAATAACTGTTTTGCAAATCCAGTGCAGAAAAAAATTGGATCTAGGTAGCAATAATGAATGACTGTTATTCTGTTAAGTAAATGTCAACAGAAGATATTATAATGGATGGGTAAGAGTAAGAAGCTAAACCCACTGATCAGTGTCAGTTACTGTCATTGAAATTGGACAACCAGGTTCAGGCTCATGTGTTTCTCAGGCTGGAGCAAACAAAAAACAGAGCATCACCTAGGAAATAATCCTGTGTGCACTTGTACACACATATACACGCACACAAGCCTGACTCTAATGAAGCTTTTCTGTTTGTTTGGTTTTTTTGTACAAGAGATTGAACCCAGGGACTCTTAACCCCTGAGCCACATCCCTGGCCCTTTATATATTTTATTTAGAGAAGGGTCTCACTAAGTTGCTTAAGGCCTTGCTAAATTTCTGAGGCTGGCTTTGAACTTGCAATCTTCCTGCCTCAGCCTCCTGAACCCGCTGGATAATAAAGCTTGTGAATCACTCCCAGGCAATAGGAATTACCTGGGATCTATACTTGTAATCTATCCAGATTAACAGTTTCAGGAAACAGTTGCCCAAATCTGGAAGTGTGGAAATTTCTACAGGACAAGTGAGTTCTTTTTATCACCAACCATGTGGCTTTTAAAAAGAGAAAAAATAAATAGATAGATAAATAATAAATAAAAGAGAAGTGGGAACTGTAGATCAAAGGAGACTTGAGAGGGATCCACCAAATCTGGGATATCCTGACTTAAAAAAGTCAGCTACATCAGTTAGTGTTTAAGATAACCAGAGAAAAGTGAATGCAAACCAAGCATCAGATACTATTAAGAATTATTATTATTAATTTTTAACAACAAATCTCATCTCTACAGCTAGAAGTGCCAGTAAAAAATGTGGGAAGAGGAAAAAAATCCTTATTTTTTAAAAATGAGATGAAATTGGGGTTACAGTTTTTTATTCATTGCTTTTAGAGTCTTCATATTGACGACTTTTAGTGTAAAGTAATCTGTCTAGGCTTTGCCTTAAAATACTTATACAGGGCTGGGGTTGTGGCTCTGTGGTAGAGCGCTCACCTAGCACATGTGAGGCACTGAATTCCATCCTCAGCATCACATAAAAATAAATAAATAAAATAAAGGTATTGTGTCCACCTATAATTTTAAAATATATATTTTAAATAAATAAATAAAGTACTGATACAAACCAGGCATGGTGGCGTATGCCTGTAATCCCTGCAGCTCAAGAGACCAAGGCAGGAGGATCCGGAGTTCAAAGCCAGCCTCAGCAAAAGCAAGGCGCTGAACAACTTGTCTCTAAATAAAACACAAAAGGGGGCTGGGAATTCGGCTCAGTGGTCAAGTGCCCTTGAGTTCAATCCCAGTACCCTCCTAAATATATATATCAGACAAGAATGCTGAAAACTGGGGCTTTGTGGGGGGCTGATGTGGGTCCTGTGGTTTTATACCCAGGTAACTTTTCACTCCCTAACAGAAAAGTTTGCTTTTTGTTTTGTTTTTTCTTTCTTTTTGCTGCTGCTGTTTAAATTTCCAGCTTGTCATAGTCCAGTACTTCTATAAAATGCAATAAAAATGAATTACCAAAGAATGAAATGATTAAAAACTGAACATGTAAGATATAAATCCAAATTTTTCATTGATTTCAACAGATCTAAAATTATATTTCAATAAGAAAATCAGAACAAACATAGCATAGGGAAAGGCAAAAGAATTTTTTAAGCCACGTGTTTTTCACTCAATGTGTATATATAGTGATGAACTTGAGAACTGCTTTTCCATTCATAACTTTTGTCATTCCACAAACACAACCTATCAGGAAGTTATAAGTAAGACAGTCATTTCCCATATTAAATGCCTCTGCACACAGTTTGAACAAAAACCCATGTCTCTCTGTCAGTATTTAAAGTTTTTAATGTGACAAATGAGCTTGCTCCTGCTTGTCAATTTAATCTAGTTGGGATTGATGACAACACCCGTCAAAGGATAATGTGCATCTAAATTTTCTGTTGCTTTGTCACAACACTCCTAGGAGAGGAGTCAGCCTCACAGAGACGTGCTGATAGGAGTGGCAGAAGAAATTATAAAGTAATTACAGCAAACTCAGAGTATGCATCTTTAACCTTTATCCAAAATGAAGTAAATAATCCCTTTATTGTAAAATTTATCTTTAGTCCTCAATTGGTAGCCAGTTCCACAATTTATCCTATAAAATTGAGGTTCAACTTCAATTACCCACATCCTTTGGTTGAAGAAATACATTCTAGAATCATACATTTCTTACGCTGTGCATGACCTTTTTTTCTTTTTTCTTTTTTCTTTTTTGCAGTACCAGGGATTGAACTCAGAGGTGCTTGACGCTGAACCACATCCCCAACCCTATTTTGTGTTTTATTTAGAGACAGGGTCTCACTGAGTTGCTTAGTGCCTCCATTTTGCTGAGGTTGGCTTTGAACTCACTATCCTCCAGTCTTAGCCTCCAGAGTCACTGGAATTATAGGTGTGCACTACCATGCCCAGCTTGTGCATAAACTTTTGATGGAAAATAAAATCCAAATTCACAGGATTCACAGGTGTATGGTAACAAGCCCTCACCTACATTGTTTTCTTTCTTTCCTTTTTTAAATTTACAGTACTGGGGATTGAACCCAGGGCCTTACACATGTTGGGTAAGCTCTCTACCACCAAGCTACATCCCCAACCCTTTTATTTTATTTTAAGACAGGGTTTTGCTAAATTGCCCTGGCTCTCCTTGAGCTTGAGATCCTCCTGCCTCAGCCTCCTGAGCCGCTTTGTGTCACTGTGTCAGCTTCATCCCATTCTTGATTGTTGTTGCGACATATCATAAAAATGTGTAGAAATTCAAACTTTCAGATTTGCTTTTCAGTCTTTTGTTATATTCCTTTCTTTTACAGAAGTTTTAAGATCATTAAAATTTCCTAAGATATCAGACAAACCAGCAAGTCTGGATGTCCAATTCACATTCTTAAACATCCGATCAAACTGATTCCTATTTTACTGCTGACAGAACTCTCTTCCCAACAGTCTTTGTACCTCAGTATGCGGTGAGATCACTGTGCTCCATCTCCACATTATCACATAAAAGAAAAATAATCTTTTATGCATTTGCCTTCGTGTAATTCACAAGTTCTTAATTCATTCCTGAAAGCACAATTTGTTCACCTGAGTCTTTTCTTTTGGTAGAAGGATGGTCTTAGTGGAGAAGAGGGCATTGATTTATATTTTGTCTCAAACTCCCTAATCTGGGTGACTGCTCCAGAACATTCACCCTTCAGTGAGTCTGTGTTATCATAACACACTCTCTATGAACAGCAGGCTGTGCCCTGCCCTGAGTTATTGGATGGTGAATAGAATGGCGATTTTCAGGCTGTGCCTAAAGCTGAGTTACTCCACTTTGTAAAGCAGTTGTTTGCCACAGCCTACTCCATTTTGAGCACCAGTGCCAAAGTAGAATGACCGTTTGCCTTGTTTGCACAAGCGAACAGCCACCATCTGCACAGCACGACCATAAAGCACAAAGTGATAAATAGGTTTTGCTGACAGAAATGGCCACCTGTTACCTCAGTGACTTAAATCAGAAGCCATGGATACAGGCGCATGTCAAACTTATGTCAGGAAAAACCAGACCCATGAGTTTGTCAATCTCACTAGATGTAACCCCTTCACCTGAAGCCCATAGAAGAGGAAGTAAGACAGGTTTCTAGGGCACACACCGACCTGACATTAGACTATCTGGTGAATACATCATGAGGTCAACAGGCAATGAACCTCCTACTCTCTGCCCAGAGCCTTCAGCTCAACTCCATCTCCCTGCTTGATGTGGCCTCTGGAAACTGGATGTTGTCCATATGGAACCCTGTCCTAGAGTAAGTTCTGCCCTCTGCAGCTCTGCATCCTGAACAAGTTCCTCAGCAGGTTAGGAATCTTATCTAATCACCTGCAGGGACTCTTCTGCATTAGTATCTCTCCCTGCCTTTGCCCTCAGCGCAGCCCACTGAGCCCCTCTGGCCACCTTAACTCTTTCTCAGCCTTTCCATAACCTATGTATACCATTGTGTCAAATGGGATGTGTGATTCCAGTGTTTTAGATATTAATGATTAAGATTGGAATAAAAGAACTTGTGATTGCCCAGCTGGGACTACCAAGTGACCCAAGAATACTCAGTGAACTACAACAGATGAAGGTGATGTAGCTTGTGAGTTTGTTGTTATTCAACAAACTGTGGAAAGACACGATGTTAATCACACAGCTCTATGGTCCACGTTAATAACAGAGCTCACTCACAACACTCTCCTACACAAAACTTAAGCTCCAATCCACATTCATTGCTAATGTATTCTTGAATAATTAGTTTTATATAGTTCGAAGCTAGTTGTGTTAGTTGGTGATAACAGTAAGAAGAATTCTTCATATTGCCATCATGTTCAAACTGCACACATACTAATTCTTTGAGTTACACTGAAAAAAATTTATTGACTGTGCATAGTGCTGCACACCTGGAATTCCAGCAGCTCAGGAGCCTGAGGCAGGAGGACCACAAGTTCAAAGCCAGCCTTAGCAACTGAGTGAGACCCTGTCTCAAAGTAAAAAATGGGCTGGTGGTAAAGCACCCTGGGCTCAATCCCCAGTACAAATTATATATATATGTGTGCGTGTGTGTGTGTGTGTGTGTGTGTGTGTGTGTGTGTGTGTGTATATATATATATATATATATATATTCACCATATAGTCTAGTGACATGTCAGGATGTGCCACAGAAACCTGACTTACTTCCTCTGTATCCATGGGCTTCTGATATATATATAAAACCTTTATTTGTTCTTTTGACCGATTTTCTGTATCTCTAGGTAATTCCTAAATCCATCAAGATATGCCATTGAAATATGGAGTTAATCTCCAACAGATGATTCTATTAAAACTGGAAATCCATATGTTCATATGTAGCAAAATGCAATTTAATCCCTATCTCCTACCCTGCACAAAACTTAACACAAAGTGGATCAAGGCATTAGACTAAAGACCTTGAGCCTACTAGAAGAAAATGAAGGACCAACTTTCCATCATGTCGGCTGAAGAACTAACTTCCTCAACAAGATCCCTAAAGCACAAGAAGTAAAATCAAGAATCAATCATTGGGATGGCATCAAACTAAAAAGCTTCTCCAAAACAAAGGAAATATTAAAAACATGAAGAGAGAGCCTACAGAACGGGAGAAAATCTTTGCCACCTGCACCTCAGAGCATTAATCTCCAAGATACAAAGAACTCAAAAAACTTAACACCAAAAAAAATCAAATAACCTAATCAATAAATGGGCAAAGGAACTTAACAGTCACTTCACAGAAGAAGAAATAAAATTGATCAACAAATATATGAAAAAATGTTCAATGTCTCTAGCAGTTAGAAAAAATGCAAATTAAAACTACACTCAGATTTCATCTCACTCCAGTCAGAATGGCAATTATTGAGAATACAAGCAATAAGTGTTGGCAAGGATATGGGGGGAAAGGTACACTCTCATACATTGCTGGTGGGACTGCAAATTGGTGCAACCACTCTGGAAAGCAGTATGGAGATGCTTCAGGAAATTTGGAATGGAACCACCATTTGACCTAGCTATCCCACTCCTTGGTCTATTACCCAAAGGACTTAAAATCAGTGTACTGTAGTGATGCAGTCAGGTCAATGTTTATAGTAGCTCAATTCACAATAGCTGAGCTATGGAACCAACCTAGGTACCCTTCAACAGATGAATGGATAAAGAAAAGGTGATTTCACACACACACACACACACACACACACAGAGAGAGAGAGAGAGAGAGAGAGAGAGAGAGGAGTATTACTCAGCCACAAAAAAATGAAATTTGCTAGTAAATAGATGGAACTGGAGACTATCATGCTAAGTGAAATAAGCCAATGTCAAAAAACCAAAGGCCAAATGTTTTCTCTGATATGAGCATACTGACTCACAATAAGGGTGGAAGAGGGGAGAAGTTCATTGGATTAGACAAAGGTGAATAAAGGGAAGGGAAGGAGGAAAAGAATAGGAAAGACAGTAGAATCAATTGGATATAACTTTCCTATATTTATATATGAATACACAATCAGTGTAACGCCATATCACATATAACCATAAGAATGGGAAGTTATATTCCATGTATGTATAATATGTCAAAATGCATTCTACTGTCATGTATATCTAAAAAGAAGAAAAAATAAAAGACAAAAAAATAAAGAAATGGGATTAAAATAGTATAGGAGAAAAAAATATAAATAAATTGGACTATTACCTCCCTAATTTAACTAATAATTTGCTAAATTTAAAAACAAACAAGAGTTAATAACATTAAAATGTTATAAAAATAAGTAAAGATTTACATTTTTCAGATTTTTATACCTTTTTGGATTTTAGTCATCACACTAATCTTATAACCATTCATATTTTCATACATATCCCATATGCAGCTTGCACCAAACACAATCCATTCTGTGAGTTTAACAAATCAAAACTGGTCTATATTCTGCTCCTTGAGATGAATCCACTGACATTGCTAGAGACATTGAACATGACCTTGGATGTCGTGGCAATGTCAAATTGCTATGAAAGTTTCTCAGTGTTTACTCTCAGTTTCTGTATTTTCCCATGTATCAGAAACGGGTTGTAGATAACATGGGCCCGTGGATTGTAGTTGTAGTAGCAATGCATTATTGCCATTTTCTCTACTTTACTGTGTATGTCTATTTCCTATTACAGCATCACAAGTTACCCCAAAATTAGCAGCTTAAAATACTTATTATTCCACAGTTCTCATGGGTTAGGAATCCAGGCAAACTTTGCTGGGTCCTCTGCTTAGGTGCTCCCAAGGCCACAGTAAAGGCGTCAAATGAGCTGCATTCTCATTCAATGGGCCAGCTTGAGAAGAACATGTTCTGAGCTCACACACCTTGCTGGAAAATTTAGGTCCTTGCAGTTTTGAGACTGAGGTCCAGCTCCTATTGGCAGCCACTCTCCCTGGATGGTGTACAACATGGCTGCTTCATCGGGGTCAGTAAAAGAGCTAGAATCTCTGCCACTGGATTAGGTCATGCCCACCCAGGTAAGTCACTGTTTTGACTAACTTATAGTCCATTGATTAGAGGCCTTAACTACACCTGAAAAGTCCCTTCACCTTTGCCATGTAATGGATTTTAACATGAATATAGCATCGAGTGGTAGAGATTGTGGGACTGTCTTAGAAAGTTGCCTATCACAGGTTGGATTTGTAAATTTTTTTTCTTTTCTTTTTGGTACCAGGGATTGAACTCAGCGGCCCTTAACCACTGAGCCATATCCCCAGCCCGTTTTATTCTTTTATTTTGAGACAGGCTCTCACAACGTTCCTGAGGGCCGTGAGAGCAGTTGCTGAGTCTGGCTTTGAACTTGGCAAGCCTTCTACCTCAGCCTCCCAAGGTGCTGGGATGACAGGCGTGTGCCACGGCACCTGGTGGGACTTGAAACTCTTAATAATGCTAATAAAAGTAAGTTATGCTTGAGAAGAGGGGAGCCAAAGTGGCCTCAACCTTCTTTGGTCACTGTTTTAGACCCAGGTCCCAGAGTCAACCTCTTCACCACCCAGCACCAGAGGGACAGGAGAGAGTTCTGTCCAGCAACCAGGACAGAAAGGTCTTTTCATCCCACCTCCTCAGCACTGGCAGACCCCGTGAAGACAGAGCAAACATTCCAAAGGGAAGAAAGAGTGAGTGCCAGCCCTTCCTGCCCTGAGGGAGCAGCCTACCCTCTATGCACATTGCTTCCTGAGTCTGTTGACCGAATAGAGAAGAAAGACCATGTCACAAATGCAGTATCCTCATTCCCTTGGGTAAGACCTGTGCCCTGCACACCCTCTGCAGTGTCTGACTTTGAGTGATGCACCTCCACTCAGGCAGGGGAGGGAAGAGGCTAGGAGTATGTGGGATTTCTTGCCCAATATCCTGATTAATCCTGAGAAAGTAATATCACAGCAGGGAAAGGAATGGAAGTGGAACTTGAGCTCATCTGGACCCCAATAGTGACCTCTGGGGAAGATGCTTCTATTCTAGTGGACCAGCCATGGGTGTTTACATGAAATATCCTCAGAGAGGAGAAAGGCTCCTCATCAAACTTCCAAAATTTGCTAGATGCAGTCCCCCTTGTATACATTTGGTACCTCACTGACTAAATATCTGATTTTTTTGCTTGGTCTGTTCAGATTTGTGCAGACTACTGGAAATGAATCTGGAAGCAAATTTGGCCCTTAGTAAATGTACCATTCTACCCTCGTTGTTTCCCAAACCTAGGTCGGTCCTGAGAGAAGGTATGATAGGGAATTCTTAGAGGAGAGTTTCAAAGTCCTAGAATCTGAGGACCAAATTCTGCTATGAAAATACAAAAGGCCACAGCAAAGTATAGACTTCCAGGCCTAAGTTTGCAGCACAAGTATTTTTATATTCCTCCAGTTTCACACTTAGAGCCAGGAATGGTGGTGCATACCTGTAATCCCAGTGGCGCAGGAAGCTGAGTCAGGAGGATCCTGAGTTTAAAGCCGGCCTCTGCAACTTAGTGAGGCCCTAAGCAACTCAGCAAGACTCTGTCTCAAAATGAAAAATAAAAATGGCTGAGGGTGTGGCTTAGTGGTTAAATGGCCCTGAGTTCAGTCCCTGGATCCCCTCCCCAGCAATTTGAAACTTAGAAAAAGGAGGCCAAACCCTGAAAAACAGGTATGAATGAAGCCCAGAGACTTCCAGAGTTAACAGAATCCCCTAGAATTAGCAACTGAAGCCTTTAGTTGAAGAAAAAGAATATTCACATTCTGAAACATCTAGGAATTGAGGGAAAAGTTATACATGTGGGGTGGAAGCAGGAGAAAAAGGGAAAAGTTTGAAATAGCAAAAATGCTAGCAGCTCTTTGAAAGATATGATTGATTTTTGTGTATACCTCAGGAAGGTGAGACTCTTGAGTTCAGCTGGTTTTCAAGTAGAAAAGACAGCAAAGCAGATGATGAAGGACAACCTGATCATGTTAAACTTGGTCAAACACGGAGGCCCAGAAATTCTCATCACTCTACCTGATTTCTACCATGCACAGGGTCTGATCATCCTTATTGGACAATCAGTGCTCAGATCTCAGCTCTGTTGCTTGTATGAATATGGCCTCGTCATAGAAATTCCACAGATTAAGTGTGACTTAAAGAGCAAATGGCTAAGATAATGTTTATAATGTGTCCAGCACCATGTCAGTATGACATGGGGTTCAATAAATAGTAGCTATCTCAAACGGTTATGCCTGTGATGGGGACACAATCCTGTCTCTCACTGGGCATGTCATTTCTGGGGCCCTTTGGCTAGGGAAGCCTCTTGCAAAACAGAAATCAGAGGGAGCGAGCAGATGGGTGACAGGATGGCCACTCTGGCAGTATCCAGGTCCATGGCTTAGAGACACTGGGGTAGTAGTTACCAAAATCAGCATGTTTAATGGTCCATACTGAAACTAGCCACAGTGTAAGTCCCCAGGGCCTGCTGGAGAAGGGTCTAGCCAGTAAACCTGGTAGGCATCCCAAGAATCTGCACAAACTCTCACCTTAGTGGATTCTGATGCTGGTGCAGAGCATCAGAAATGAGAACCTAGAGCCCAGAAGGGTGGTACTGAGGAGGATGGAAAGGCCTGAAGCCACTGCTACTCATCTTGGAGAGCTCACAGAGAAAATAGAGGAGCCTTAGTCACTGCCATAGACCTGTTGTTCACATAAGGTAAATTTAAATTTTATAGAGCTGCATTGATTTTTTATATGTCTTGTATTCTGCAACTTTTCTAGATTGATTCATTAGTTCTAACAATTTTTAGCAGATTCCTCAGAATTTTCTATAAACAAGATGATGTAATCTGAATATTCTTTTTTCATTTTCTTTTTAAAAAAACTTTTTAAGAGTATTATTTCTTCCTTTCTAATCCAGATGCTTTTATTTCATGTTGTTGTTTAATTGCCCTGGCTAGAAGTTCCAGTCTGATGCTGAGCAGGAGAGATGAAAGTGTACACCCTTGTCTTATTGCTCATCTCAGGAGGAAAACTTCAGTCTCACCATTAAGAATGAAGTGAGCTGTGGTTTTCATAGATTCTCTTTATAACATTGAGGAATTTCCCTTCTATTACTAGTTTATTGAGTATTGTTCTCATGAAAGATTGTTGAATTTTGTCAAATGCATTTTTCTGCCTATAGATATTATGTGGTTTTTGTCTTTTCTTCTACTGATATGTGTGTTATATGAATTAAGTTTTGGATGTTGTATTAGCTCAGGTTCCATATTAAAGTACCATAGATGGAGAGTCTTAAACAATAGAAATTTATTCGCTCACATTTCTGAAGGCTGAAAGCCTGAGATCAGTGTACCAAGATGGCTGGGTTCTGGTGTGAGTTTTCTTCCTGACTTACAGACGGCCATCTTCTATGTCCTCATGCCCTTCCCTATTCCTCTTCTTATAAGGCTACAATCCTCTCAGATTAGGACCTGACCTATACATCCCATTTAAACTTCATTACCTCCTAAAAGTTGTATCTCCAAATACCATCACATTAGGGGTTAAAGCTTCAACATATGAATTTTGGAAGGATACCTACAATTCAGTCCATGGAAGATGTTCAACCAACCTTGCATTCCGAGGATAAATTCCTCTTAGTCATAGTATTTAACTAAGAGTGGATTATAGATCATAACAAATGCCTGCACATATAATTTTTTTAAGGTGAGGGAGAAGAGAAGATCCTTTTCCCTCCCCTCCACAGCCATGACCAAGAGTGATATTGTATGAGTAGGGTGGTCACTTGGTCTATTCTGGTTTAGTCCTGATGAAGTTCCAGGGTCTCAGCAGCTAAAGTCCAGCATCACTAGGCTTCTTCCCTAGAGGGGTAGCATTGGCTGAGAAACAGTATTCCAAAGCTGTCTTTGCCCAGGGCAGCCCATCCATGGCTAAAAACAAATCACTCATCATACTCACTGTACAACCCTGACATAATGAGAGGTTGAACACACAACAGGCCCATACAATGGCCACTATGACCTCTTTTCATAACCCCAGAGGTATTTGGTTTGTAAGCAGGACCTTTGAAAATGAAAAATTTTCTGCAAATTTCACTATTAGACTAATGAAGACCCAATTGTGTTTGATGTTGCTGGAATAAAGAGTGTTTGGTGTTCTGCTCTGGATGGATTTTTACTGCTACCTTTGCCATTTTAATTTTTTTATGTTTAAGTCATGATTCAATTCTATACCTTTATGAGTCTTCAAACCTTCAACGGATCTCAGGACTGAGCAAATGCTTGAGCCAGAGACTATCTGAAACCAGTCACCTCCAAATTCAAGAGCCACAGACACACCTATCTTTACCCAGGAAGGCTTCTCACAGTTGGCTGTAATATCCAACTTGCTATGTTCTTGGTCTCTCTTAGAGCCAGAGACTTTTCATCTTGTTTTCAGTTAGTTTAAGGGGGTCCTCAAATACTAAAATATGCTTTGTTAGTCACTATCTTGATTCTTCTCTGATTACTGGTCTTGCTTACCCTGTAGGGCTCATCTACTGACCCTTGCCATTGAGCCAAGCTGCCCCATCAGGAGCAGGCACCAATTTGGCCCAGGAAGAGCCTGGATCAGGGCTCAAAGGTTGGCCTGAGTCTTCTGAGGGACACCAGGTTGGAGGAGTTTGAATCATGCATGGTCATGCTTTTATCATATTTTCAAAGGAGATTGTGATGACTTCAAACAGGTTGACTATTTTATAAGTCAGATAATCCAAAGGCTCTGTCTGTGCACCTTGTCACGTAAGAACAGTTCAACACCTTACTTGTGGAAAGGCATTAGCAGAATGTGTTCCTTGGGATGGAGCTCCCTGTTCTCCCTTGATGTCCAGTTATAATCAATTTAAACCAGCTAGGTTGTTGAATATTGAAGTGAATAAGAATGTCACCAGAATGTCCGAAGGGTAATTAAATCAATGTCTATTTCTATGGTGCTGGTTTTCCTTAACAATTTTTAAGATAGAATTATGGTAGCTGATTATTTGCATAAGAAAAAGTGAAAACACTAAAAAGAAGAAAGAGAAATCTCTGCAGAAGTAACAGAACAACAGTGTTACCTGAACCTCCTGATCATCATGCTGGGGCTGAAGAGCCTGGATCAAAGAATGCAGAGCCTCAGATGTCACTGCGAGGTCCTTAGGGGAATGAAATGATTAATGCTGAGGGGCAAGATGAGGCTGATGGGTGGATTTGCCTCCAGGGAAGCAATGTTCCTGCTATCTGTTAGTTGATGGCTTAATATTATTAATAGCGCTCTCAATTAGAACTCCTGGGCCCTGACTTTGACCTTATTTTGTCAACATTTTTAGCAATACCTTTGACCGATTTTCTGTTTTCTGACAATACACAACTAGGAAGAAGGGATAAAGAGATAGATCGCAGAGTTAAGACTTAGAATTATTTGGGGAGTCAAGAATGTCTAGTTAGACTAAAAGAGATTAATTTGCACAGGATGAAGGTTGGAGTTTATACAGATATCCTCTAAGTCACTTTTAAATTGTGGATGTGAGTAAGACCTGAAATAATTTTTTGTGAAAAATAAAAGACTCCATGATCTCAGACAGTGTCAGGCCCAATGCTAACCAAGGGTGTGATGTGTCAGCTAAACAATGAGTCCAAACTGTGTCTGCATTAGATCTTCCAGAGACAGGAAGCGGGTTGTACCACCCTCCGGTGGTTGACTATTTTATAAGTCAAATAAGAGCATGACAGTGTCATGCTCACCAGCCTTCTCCCATGATGGTCAGCTCTGTCGTCTCATGTGCTAGGGCTGCACTAAATGTTTTGAATATAACCCTTGCTGCTCTGCCACTGTGGCTCATTTTAAAACTGACATTTTTTTCTCCTTTCTTTCTCTTCTCCCTCTCCCCCTCCCTAACCCTGGGGAAAGGAAGATTATCCTTCTTCTCATCCTAGGCTAAGTTATCTGTCACCACAGAAATGAAGTAATTCACACCACAGAGATGAAGTAATTCAGACTTCAGGACTGACGCCAGAAGACCTAAGAAAAGGCTCTCTCTCAAGGCTACAGGTGAATTATAACCCCTGACAGGGCACAGCTGGAATGGAGCTTTTGAATCACCTCTTTAAAAGACCTCTGTGGCTGGGAGCGGTGGCACATACCTGTAATCCCAGCATCTCAGAAAGCCAAAGCAGGATGTTCAAAGTTGGTAGCGGGTAGCAGGTGTTCCTAAGTTCAAAGCCAGCCTCAGCAACTTAGTAAGGCCCTAAGCAACTTAATGAGACCCTCAAAATACAAAATTTTAAAAAGGAGGGGTGGCTGGAGACGTGGCTCAGTAGTAAAGCACCCCTGGGTTCAATCCCTGGTACCCCCCCCCCCCACGGGGGGTATCCTCCATTCCTATCTGATAGTTGGAATCATAGCCTCTGAGACAGGAGTCCCCTGTGTTTCTCCTTTGCTAGCAAAGCAATACAACTTCTTTTTTTCTTTTTCTCAAAACTCTTTCCTCATTATTGGACTGGCATTGGGGACAAGGACTGAGCTTTTGGTAACAGGATCACTTTCACATCCTTAGGCCTCAACCCTCAGAGAAGACCCTTTTCTTACCAAATCAAGTGCAAAACCTTGGTGTGATTGTCAAATCCCTCCAAGTCTTGAATAGTTCCCATTTTCAGCATTCTTCTGTCCTTCCCCTCTTACATACTGCAGCTAAATTTGACAACTCACCATTCCCCAAATATATTCTTTTTTATTATTAGTTATTGATGGACCTTTATTCATTTATTTGTTTATATGTGGTGCTGAGAATCGAACCCAAGCTATCTACCACTGAGCCACAACCCTAGCCCCATTCCTGAATATATTCTAATGTGCTTCAATCCCTGGAAGGAAGCCATCTATCCCCAGGGTCTTCTAGCTGCTCCTGAAGTCTCTCATCCTTTCAGCAACTTACAAACCTGCACTTCCTACCCCTGAAACTCCAGGACTGCTTTGGTTCTTCTCTTCTGCATTCTTATATCCTGTTCTAATTTGTGAGTGTTGGAATTTCTAGGTGGAGTCCTCATGCTGAGATGAAATTAGGCACAGAGTCCCAGGAATGCTCCTCTCATCCATCGGCTCCTCCCCTGCCTTCTCACTGGGGATGCCCACAGAGGAATCTATCTGTAAAGAATGATAGCAGAACACAAAATAAAGTACCATTGTGAAATTTGAACCAATGCTCTTGATCCACAAAGAAGAACCCACCAGGGAAATTAAATTGGAAAAGACAGCTTTGGCTCTAAGTCAAAGTAAGGCTCTTACTCTCCCCGAACCCCACCTCCAGTGAAGAGAGACAGACAGACACAAATGGGGGTTCCACCTACCAGAGTAGACACTTGAAGCAGAAATGGCAATTGGCTGACCTGTTACCAGCTGCCAAGTCTGGTCTTGATGTTTGACAGGAGGAGTAAAGAAATGACCACAAATGAGTGGTGATCTTTTAAATCATAACTACCTGGTCTGCTCATAAAACATGGCTCAATTACTGTCCTGGGGTCAGCTCAACAAAACTTTTCCCTTAAGGAGACTGTGGCAGGGCAGAAAAAGAAGCATGGAGAGAGAGAGCATATTCTATCCCCATCTAGAAATTCCTGGAGGACAGAGATATTGTTTTATACATTTATAAATTATCTGATTATAATGCCCAATTCTAGCATGTACCTAGTGTATGGTACTTATGATCATAGAACTAAATTTTTGATTTATACTTTAAGACTGATACTGACAAATTTGAGCCAGCCCAGGATATGGTATCTAGAAGGTAGAGAAGCCTGAAAGACATATAATATTGTTACCAAGGAAAAACTAAAGAAGTCCTTTACTTCACTTGCTCTTAAATGACTTAAAAATCACTAATTTTTGGAGGTAACTTGCTGGACAATGCATCATTAGTCCCCCACTGGCTTTGCTTTAGATGACACCTGGATGTGTGGGGCTTATACTGACAGTTACCTACGTCACTCTTTAGGGACCCGAAGGCTGCTTTTGCTGAAAATACTTACTCTTGACCTGAACCTGCAGAAGACTGATGGGTGGCTAGAATGGGATGCAAAGCCTTGGTCCCTCTGCCTTCAGATTGTGTCTGTCTCCCTTGTTGCCTTCACCTTTGGGTCAGATTCTACTCAGCATGGTATGTACACGCGTTGGTCACTTGAGGTCTGTTTTGTGCACCATCATTGAAAGCTAAAGACACCTACCAGCCACCATGACTGGAAACACCAGACCATGAAAGTAGTGAAGAGGTGGCACCCGAGTTCCTATTTCCAGAAAAGACAAGACTATCCCTCCCCTTTATTAGCCTCTCCAACTCCCTCATTATTCGTATCCTATATCCAGAACCTCCCAACCCCCTGGAGCGAAGAAGCTGATTTGGGAGCAAAGCTGCCTCTTCTCCATTCTTTCGCCACCGAATAAAGCCTTTCTCCCTAACACTTCTCTCCTAGACACCAATTTTTTTGGTGGGTCGAGCCTCTGAACCTGGGTTCTATAACAATAAGAGCAATAGTTGCAGAATTTGGGTCATTAGGGATGAGAAGCACAGAACAAGGACTAATGATTCGGGGACACTGCACAGGGACAGGGGTTAAGGCTCTAACAGCATAAGGAAGCTGCTTCTAACAATCAGCCCTTCAAACAGAGGAAAAAGCTGCGTGAGCTTAGAGTAATGAAAGGGGGATTCTAATGTTGAGTTGGGAATTAGACTCAGAGCTTCCAAATCTGAGTCTGAAAACTAACTTCATGTGGGATTTGAGAGAGAGATAAGGGAATGATGTAGTCAAACATTTTAAATCTAGATTTACATTTAAAAAATCCCATTAAAAAACAAAAGAAATCCTATTTCTTTTCTCTTTATCCACCCTACAGATAATGTATGTCAAAGACACAGCACGCACCCCATGTTTAATGATGTTGCATTGTCTTTAGGTCTTCAGCGTCAAATATAATCAGACTCTAGGATTATTGGGTTTTCAGGCCATTATGTTCTGAAATCATTTATACCCAGACTTAAATGGATTAAAATAAAGCATACCTTTTTTTTTTTCCTCTGAAAGCTCAAGGTTATCTATTATTTTGAAGTTGGTAACTAGTTTTATTTATAAGGGCTATAACTGTCATTTGACTGAAAAAAAAAATACTGCACTGGGTATAAGTGTAGTGTTCAGTTAAAGGTCAGATTTTACTTAAGTTTTCATTTTTTTCTAACAAATGATTTGTTGCAAAATTAGCGAATCCAGAATAGTTCAGAGCAAGCCATAGCCTGTGTAAGTTTAAATGTATGAACTAATAAAAAGCCACCTTCCAAAGCCAAAGAATGACATGCATTTGTAATTTTACAACTGGGTGAGTGCTATTTTAATTAATGTGGTGAACTTGTGGATTTAGTCAATTTAATTATGGAGGAAATAACTTCATTTGGTTTATCACCTATTTGGAGTGATTAAAATTTACTGGAGAAAAAAAAAATCATCCCTGAGTGGTATTTTAGCATTTTTCTAAATGCCTGGATGACATTTGGTGCACAAAAATGAACTGTATTTTATTTCTCATGTTGATTTATATTTCTTTGTCACAAGCTGAGCTAGATTTGGTCAGAAGCTGCCTGTTGTAAATCAGTAGCTGCTGTTGCAATTCACCAGGAAAAAACAAATTATAGGAAGATTGTTTATTAACTTGAGCCTCATCTTTTTTAGTCATTTGCCACAATTTTATTTTATAGTCTCATTACATTCTAGAGCTATCTTTATCATAAAAGTGTCAATAATTTCTCTTAGTGTTTTATATTAATTTCTCAAAACAAACTTATACAACACTATAAACTTGTTTTGCCAGAGGTCTGGTTGGCTGGCGGGTGGGGACGGCAGCTCAACATACCACTATCGTGGGTCAAATATCAAATCGATTTTTTTTGAAAAAAAATGTTTATTGAGCACATCTACACAGGGGGCACCGTCCTGAGCTGGAAGCCCTGGGTAAAGGATATACACCATGTTCCTAGCTTCAGAAACCCCTACTCTGATGGTACATGTATAGCAGCCACAACGTTACAATTCAGGGTAGTTGGTGGGAGAGAGCCAACATAGAGAAAGGGCTGTACTGATGTATCTTTATAGAGATCTCTTGACATAGGGGTCTGTGATATTATGAAATATATATTTAGGTCTTCTTCCCCACTTCTGGACACACAACTGCTAAAAATCCTTAGAATCTCTGAAGTAACATCTTTTTATATGCTAATGAGTTGTCTGAGGGTTGGAAGTTCCTAGGAAGTTTCAGGATGCAGGCTGGACACAGAACTAAGACAGGATCAGAGGGGCTAAAGGTTGATTTTGTGTCTACACAATGAAGCGTCCATTAAAACTCCCAAAAGATTGGGTCCAGAGATGTTCCAGATAACTGGATGTGCAGAGGTTCCCCAGAGAGTGGTGCCCCAGAGAAGACATGGAAAGACTGCGCCCCCTCCCACATGCTTTGCCCTATGCATCTCTTTATCTGTATCCTTTGTAATATCCTTATCATAAATCAGTAAAAGTAAGTGAGTTCTGTGGGCTGGTTTAGCAAGTTAATCAAGCCAAAGGAGGGGGCTGTGGTTCAGAAGCACAGGTAATTGGGGCTTGCAATTGGCATCAGAAATGTGGGCAGGGGCAGTCTTGGTAGCTGAGACTTCAACCTGTGGGATCTCTCTCTATCTTCAGGTAGATGGTGCCAGAATTGAATTGATTTAGAGGACACCATCTCATCCTAGTTGAGCTGCCAGAAGACCAGAGACACATAAATGACTCCAGGTGCAGAAGAACCAGCCAGCTAAGCTCAGCCCAAATTGCTACCCACATGTCACAGGAACATGCATAGAGTCAAGTTAGCCTTATTCAACTTGCTGCAGCAAGGGAGAGTCACACCACAGAACCAGGAAGGAATTGAGAGGGGCTTATTACAGGACTTCGTATGTTCTGGGTGGTTCTGAAAAGAGCAGAGCAGGTGCCAATTTTTTATTGAATATTGCCAGTAAGTAGGGGAAATTTGGTGACAGAATCTTTTGGAAATTTTATCCATGGGGCAAGAGGAGTAAGAGGGACTATGAGCTGGGAGAGGGCTGTGGTTAAATGCTTTATCCTTTCCATATCCTTTCAGCCATTGTTCAGATTTGGATCTTGGGTGTTAATGTTATGGGGACAGATGAGGCAAGGCACCAAAGATAGCGGGAAACCATTTTATTTGACTGCAGCCAGGTTCGGAGCATACAGCTTTCACGATAAACAGTTAATCCCCGAATTAACTGTTCAAGTAGTTTCAGAACTTTATACCCAGCATGTAAGGGGAGGGGCTCAGAAATTCAGTCTGCAGAAGTTCACATAAAAGCACCTTTTTCTTTCACTGTTCTGGTCAAGTAAACCCTTCAAGGACAACACCTGAGAAGGGGAGAGCTTCTTCTCCCTTTTCTTTCCTCTCCCTGCCAGCTGTTACCATGGAGCCCAATTGGTAACTTCTCTTAGAAATGTAGACATCTCTGTGAAGCCCAGCTCAAGGCCAAAGGGCTGGTTAAAGGATCTGTCCCCTTTTTTTAAAAAAAGTCATATTTTGCATTTGTAAGCACTTCTACAAACTACTGTACTGGATCAATGTTTGTGAAAAACAAGTAAAGGGGTGTTCAGCACCTGGAGTGTTGATTTCTTCCAGGTCAGTGGCCAAGTAAAATAGAGCAACAGGAAAATAGAAGTTCACCTACATTGAACTCTTTTGTAGAGGCTCTTTTGTTGATAACCTAAAATTAATTATGGTGAGGATTTCTGGAGAAGCTTAGTTAAGATTTTCTGTGGAGGAGTGGGTGCCACTACATTAAGAGGTGACGTCTAATGGAGGTTGTCTCTGGGATATAGCTCTGAAGGGTCATGAGGGGAACAGGCTTCCTCTGCCATGCACTCCCACCATGTTGTATTGCCTCACCATAGGCCTAAAGCAACAGGGCCACTCAATCATGGACTGAAAATTACAAAATTGTGAACCAAAATAAACCTTTCCTCTTCTTAATTTCACCACCTCAGGTATTTTGCTACAGTAATGGAGAACCGACTAACACAGGCATGATCACAAAATAGTCTTATGTCTGTCTTTTTCCACCATGGTCAATGTATGGCCTTGTCTGAGTATTGTTTATATGCTGTGAAAACTGTTTATAACACTTAGGAACTCTAGAGATGCTGGCTGTTGAAGACACTTTTTACTTCCTTACAGAAATCATGAACAAATAAAATGGCTGTCAGAACCTCTTAGCTTTGGAGTAGTTTTTAATTCAGCAATAGATAGCTGATAGGAGTGCCTTGCAATGTCTATAGTGCTGTGCAGACTTTCTAATTCCTTCAGTGGTTCTATGTAGAGAAAGTTCCAACTCCATGAAAGACAAAGGACAGGAATGGGCCTCGGAAACATGAAGTGGCTGCGCAGTGGGCAGCAGGTGGGCCTGGTCAACCACCCCTCTCTGAGCCTGGCCCTGCCTCTCTCAGACGCTGCTCCTTCAGTTTGCTGTCTCCTTTCCCAGCCCCTCCCTATTAAAACTCCCCTCCCAGCTTGAGGGGCAACAGGACACAGGGCAGACCCCCTGAGGCATCTTCTTGGTTAATATCTCTGACAGGCCCAGAAAATCCTATGATCGCGGGTGCATGGACAATCTATCTACTCAGTACAGAAACCCTTCTGTGTGTTCAGCTATCTAAACCACGCTGAAGTCTATTCATTTTGATCTGGATGCAGAGGGCACTGATCCATTTCAAGGAGGCAGAATTAGGGAGTTATAACTCTTGATGATTGTTTCACCCCTTGAATGGTCAATAACCCCGGAGTGGGTGCTTCGACTTTCTAGCAGGTGATTCTAGTTTAAATCACTGTCGTCCAGCCCCAGGTCTTAATCTCCTGACAGGTCATGCTCTTTCAGTTACTTCTTCTCAAGCCAAAAATTTCAGTGAAATTCAGGGAAGAAAAAAGGGCAGTAAGTCTCATTCTCCTCCTAGGAACGTGCTGTTCCCTATTGACAGCTTAAAAAACAGACTCAAACTTAACCAACTTTGGGGAGGTACTGTCTCACTCAACCACAGGAATTTCTCTCCACTCACTCTCCAGGCCAAAGGCAGTCTTTATCAGAATCTGCCAAAGTCAGGTACAGAAAGATCCAGATGACGGCAACGCAAACACTTATATTAACTTCATGAAAAGGTAGAAAGTAAATCCCAGTGGGAACATGGGGACGTTTGTCTTGGCTCAATAATTTCTTCAAAGAGACTGAGAAGCACCTGCTTTCTTTGAGGGTGTTGGATTATATTTTATATGAAAAACGGTATTATTGCTAATCACAGGGAACTCTTGAATTTCAATGGACCCTTTCTTCTTGTTCTATTAAGCCATCAGAGTCAAACATTGGCTGTTTGCAGAACCAGATGTATCAACACAGCCACAATAACCTGGATCACTCACTCCTGCCTATAAAGTTCATCGAGCAGTATCAGTCTTAAGATCGAAATGAAGTCTGTACTTCAAAGCTGCACAGTCACTCAGCAAAGTGTTTCCGTCCCTCATAAAAAGTCCATCAGCCAGATTCCTGGCTCTGTCCCCCTCGATCTATCATTAAAAATGTTTTATATCTCAGTTCTCTTGTTTGTAGAATGTGTTCGTGCCCATCTCACAGTCTTGCTATGCGGAACAAGTGAGAAAATGCAAAACTGCCTTTAAAGGATAAAATAATACAAATTTTTCTCTGTGAAAATTTATAAATTCATCTTGGCTTTTTACTTGTTGAGATCCCACCATAATTCTAGCATAGTAGGGTAAATGGTAGCAAGTTAAAACACATCTTTCCCATGAATAACAAGAACAACTAAGGTGGTTCTTGAGGATTCAAGTCATTTCTAGTTAATTTGTATATCTCCTCTGATACATACCCACCAAGGGTAGGAATCCAGAATATGTTTGCTGAGCAGATAACAAGATGGAACATTGAGTGGATAAGTGAAGGGATGGAAAATTGGTTGTGTGTGTGAATGGAGGGATGAATAGATGAAAGAGTGGATGGATAGATGGACAAATGGATGGATGGTTACAGGGCCTAGGTGAAATGCATCAGTATGAACTTTCGGGGTGTCAAGATATTAAAATCCTTTCCCTGAGTTCCTCAAGTGCCCCCTGCTGGTCTGTCCACTTTGGATCCTCATCCTCCCACAAAGCCTTCAGTCCTTTCCACAGTCCAACAATTAAAGGGTTATTGCCTGGCACAGCATTCTGCAATGGCTGTCAACCTAAGTGGTTGGTGCCTAGGCCCCGCCCACCTGAGAATTACTTTGAATATCCTTCTTGCCTGAGTGGCGGGGTCGGGGGTGGTGACTAGGCTAGTTTTAGGCTACTGGTTACTGGTATGTTTCTTAATAAATCCCAGGAATTAAAATTAAACTTCTTGTATTTCCTACCTCATGGACTATAACTTCTTCACTAGATAATATTGTAACCTGAGGTCCATTAAGATTTTAATTTTTGTTGTTGAATTTCCTTTCTTCATACCATTTCAAATTTTCCAAACATTGATTTGCCTTATGCAGGGTAACTTTCTTTCTTTCTTTTCTTTTCTTTCTTTTTTTTTTGTTGTTGTTATTATTTTGTTTTGTTTTTGTAGTACTAGGGACTGAGTCCAAGGTGATTCATCACTGAACTACACCCCTACCCCTTTTAATGAAAAAAATTTATTTGAGACAGAGTCTTGCTAAGTTGCTGAGGCTGGCTTTGAACTTGCAATTTTCCTGCCTTAGCCTCCCAAGTTACTGGGATTACAGGTATGTGCAACTGTACCCAGAAACTTCCTTCTTTTTTTTTTTTTTTGAGAGAGAGAGAGAGAGAAAATTTTTTGATATTTATGTTTTAGTTTTTGGCAGACACAACATCTTTGTTTGTATGTGGTGCTGAGGATTGAACCTGGGCCTCACGCATGCCAGGTGAGCACGCTACCACTGGAGCCACACTCCCAGCCCCAGAAACTTCCCTCTTAATAGTTATTATTAGATGAACTCACTTTCTTAAATATTTCAGGGATATTTTATAGCAGGAAATGCCTGCTCTGGGTGTCATAACCAATGGGTACATCTAGAACAATCCTTCATTAAACCCTAGAAGAACTTGTGGCTTGTGCATAGTCACGTTAGGCAGAGTTCATTTTCTGCCATGTCTGGGGAGCAGGGGTACTGAGCCATATAGACTCTGCTCTGACCACATTGCCGGTGCCTTGACATGTGACTCTCGGAAACCATGGCCTTTTTGGAATTCTACACAGCTTTGACAGAGGTAGATCCCCCTGTTTCACTTCCCCTAAGTTTCCTACAACAATCTTGGGCATGCACATCTCTCAGTAATAGAAGGAAAAGAGTTTGACAATAGTAAGAGAGAAAGTAGGTCCCATGGCTCTTTTCATTACTGTACTGGGAGCTAGTTGAGCGCTTTGTTCATCCTCCTCTGTCCACACCAAGCCAGGGTACACCCCTTATCAAACAGCTGAGAGCTTTGGTTAACAAGCTCTGGGTCAGGCCCTTGAAATCTAAGTTCTTTCCCGTGGACCAGATTGGAGTTATTAGAAAGGTGACCTCCTCTCACCCCTGCATGCCTTAAGAACTCATAAACAGAAAGGTTACCCCTGAGGATTTATTTTCAAGGATGGAGAGCAGGAAGGGGACTCTTTCAGCCCCAGTTATATATTTTTCTGCTGCATGTCACTGTTTCCTAAAAACAAAGATGAATAGTTGACTATTTGGAAAAGTTTTATCAAGGGGAAGTTGCTGTAAGAAATGATCGTTATCATACAGAATGTGCCCAATAAGAAAGACCATTATCCAAGCAGAGTCAGGCAATGAAATGTATCAGTTGCATTTTGAGAAGAGAAAAACACAGTGCCTGTCATCCTTCAACATCGAGGATATAGAAGATATTTTATAATTAGCTCCCACTCCTCTGACATGTGGAATGAAACAATTGGAATATCTCAATTCCCTCCATCACAGCATCAGAAAAGAAGCATCCCAGTAATATCAAGGCAGCCTTCCTCCAACAGCACCTGCCAGGTTTCAAGTGGAGATTTTCTACTGCCAACATTATTCTCCATTCCCCGGCCACCGGAGAACTGGATGAATTTCTTCCTTCAATTGTAATATTCCTTTTATTTATTTTTACAAGGTACAATAGCTATGGTGTCAAATAATAACATGTAGAAGAAATAAACATTACACAGATGAAAGGTTTCGGTATTTGCTGAATGTCCCATACACAAGGGTCTCCTAGTGAAAGAACTTGGATTTCATTTGCATCTTTGGCAGCTGCTCTTTTCTGCACCACTCCATCTCCGGTGCTCCCTGGAGACCCCAGACAGAGTGAATCACATTTACAAGTTCTCATGCAGGACTCCCCACACTCACAGCCTCTGCCTGCAAAGCCAGGTCTGTGCAGCCCTGTTTTTCCAGGGCCTGCCTGGCACCTGGAGAACTGAAGCACTGAGCTGTGAGCCTCCCCAGGAAGGACTTGCAGCCTAGCTCCCAGCAGGAAGTGACAGCCATCTGGGAGTCAGACCTGTCCTAACTGCTGATGTTGCTCTGATTCCCTTGAGCTAAGGATGAAAATTCAGGGTAAAGAAGGAGATGGTCCTTGCATTCTGAGTGGTTGGTCTTTTCATTGCTACTTCTCTGGACTTTCCTTACAGACAGATAACTTCTGTAATCATAACAAATACAGATTTTTAAAAAGAAAGAAATGAACGCCAGACTCCCCATTTCTGAGATGAGCAGGGAGAAGCCAAGAAATAAAATTTTCTTCCTCTTATCTAGACTGCGTGGTTTGCAAAGTATGAGATAGAATCATTCATTGATTGAATGGAGGAATTTAATAGAGGGAATTGGTTGATCAGGTGACTGAAGAGCAGAGAATTTAAACAGGGAACAGGGGAAATGGAAGATTCACCACAACAAGACCTGGGACCCTAAGGGAATGGCTAGAGGTGTGAAGGAAACTAGTCACTGCTGAGATGATGAATAAAGCTCCAGGCATTCCCCCTGCCCCCCACCCCTGCTCCAGTTTTCCACCAGGTTTTGCATTAGCCATGCCTAGTGAAGGACCCTGAGAAATGCAGTTCCCTGTGATCAAAAGAGGCAAAGAATAAGGGTTGAAATGGACCCAAAGCACACTGGACACTGAGTTGAGGTTTCTTTCTTTCTTTTTTTTTTTTTTTTTTTTGAGGGGGGTTAGAGTGGGGTAGGTAACCAGGGATTGAACTCAGGGTACCACTGAGCCACATCCCCAGCCCTATTTTGTATTTTATTTAGAGACAGGGTCTCACTGAGTTGCTTAGTACCTTGCTTTTGCTGAGGCTGGCTTTGAACTTGTGATCCTCCTGCCTCAGCCTCCAGAGCTGCTGGGATTACAGGGATGTGCCACCATATCCTGCTAGGTTGGGGTTTCTTGGTCAGTAGCAGAAACTGAAATCTTCACATTCCATTAGTGGGCCTGGGCTACTGGTGATCCATGACAAAGCTGAGGGAGAGAAATCAGACTGGGGCTTCTGCTATATAAAGTTGACTTTTTTTAAAAAACTATACCACGTGCTCTCATTGGACAATCTATGTTTGTAAACTGCTAACACTTAGTACTATAATCAAATCATCCTTGCATTTTACAAGATGCTTCATCCTTATGAGCCCAGAAGGCCCAGGCTGAAAGTCCAATGCTGCAGATACTGTCACGTCCGTGGGCACATTACCCAACCTTCAGTTTCCTCTTTTAGAAGATGGAATTACTAACACCTGCCTCCCAGAGCTATTAGGAGGATTGCATGAGACAATGAACTTAGCAATGAAACACTTGGCACTCAGCCTGGCTTCCAGAAAGTGCTACAATAACACAGGTCTGGCTTGCAGGGGAGAGAATCCTCTCACAGCCTGGAGCAGGACCACTCACCCCCAAGGACCTGGGGTGCATCCAGCCCAGGAGGGGCCCAGTAAGGAATGGCTTCCTTGCCACCTGTTTTTATAACTGGATGACAAAGGAGACCAGAGAGCAGATTAAAGTTAGTAAATTACCTTCTCTTTGGGTCGCTCCTTATCAAAAAAAAAAAAAAAAAGAAGAAGAAGAAGAAAGAAAGAAAGAAAAAGAAAAACTCCACAAATCACCGCTTGTCAGACAGTCCCAGAAGCAAAAAGAGATCAGAAGAAAATACTTTTGCTGGCAAAATTTAGAGCCTTCAGATGCCTATGAATGTCCTGCAGAATGATGTGTATTGTGCTCACTTTGGCAGCACATATACTAAAACTGGAAGGATGTGTATTGTTATGTAGGAGAAAAAAGAAAAAGATCCTCATGAGGGTGGAAAATTTGCACCATTCTTAAGGAGGCTGGCCAGGACCAAGGGACGGGGCACATTAGGTGATGAGGAGCCACAGGATGGGGTGAAGGAGCAGTCAGTGAATCCAGGGAAATGAACACGTGTCTGACTGTTGTGGGACCCCAGCAGCAGAAAAGTCAGGAGGGCTTCCCTGGGCCCACGTGACAGTGGGGAGGAAGAGGCAGCTGAGGGAGTCTGTTAACAACACTATTGAAGGACATGGACACAGAAGAGAGGAAGGGGGCAGAAGGGAGCACCGTGAGAGGAGGCCAGAGATCTCCAGGAAGAGCCAGAGCATGAATCAAACAAATGAAATCAACAATGAAAGTAACAGGTCGGCGTCAGCTCTTAACTCAGTGGAGTAGCGCCAAAGGCAGCGGCTGAATGCACAATGTCACCCAAGAGTCCTGAAAAAAATGAATCGCTCGTCCAGGAACTTGGTGGCTTTGTCTGCGCTTTTCAGCCCTGACTAAAGATACACGTTCTTATTCCCTTAGAGCGGATTAACACAACCCCGCTCCACTTCCTCCTGCCAGCGTGCAGTCGCAGTGGCTCTGCAGTCATGTCTCAGGTCAAGATAATGACATTAAAAAAACAAACAAACAAACAAAAAAAAAACACTACAGTTCTTGAGGTGTGGAGCGAGAACCAGGGAGAGAAGGCATTGGAAACTCAGGAGGGCCTTGGTCTCTGGAGAGGACCTTATGCATTTCCTAACTTTCCTTGGGTACCACCAGGTACAGGGCACAGGGATAAGTCACCAAACTCCGCCCCTCACTGACCAGAGTGGGAGAGACAACGGGAACTGAGGCTCAAACTGGTACTGGTCTTGGAGATCAGGAATGGGTCCTCGTTCCCCTGGTGTTGAAGATTAAACACCCAAGAAACACGGAGGTAAGAGTAGAAATCAAGTTTTATTTAAGAGAGGGACAGAGGTAGAGGAAGACTTCCCCAGAGAGGAGTGGGGTGCAGAGCTGGATGCCCACAGGAGTGGGTGTGTCTCGTTCTTTTATAGACCCCAGAATCCCCCCTTTATTATTATTATTATTATTAGTAGTAGTAGTAGTAGGGATTGAACCCAGGGGTATTCAACCACTGAGCCACCTCCATAGCCCTTTATTATTTGGACACAGGACCTGGCTAAGTTTGAACTTGACAATTTTCATGCTGGGATTATAGGCATGTACCACCAGCCTGGCCAGCATGTCCCTTTCATCCCTGCCTCCCTTTCTTCTCTGTGTACACGCCTAAGGGCAGGAAGGAGCAGCGCAGAGGATAATCCCTAGCAACTCCTTGTGCTGGGGAGTGTGAACCTGAGCCCTGAGGTTAGCTGTTAACAACTCTTTGTCTTTTCTTTGATAACCAGACCTCATGTTCTCAACCCCCATCATTCATTACCTACCCTGACTGCCAGGCCTTCTGTCCCCTGCCTCAGTTTATTAAGGAATGTGACATTTCCTGTCCCTGCAAGCCATGCAGGGCTGCAAGCAGATTGCTTTTTGGCAAAGAAAGCATGTGAGGAGTCAGTACAGTGTGCTCATTTTATAGAATTATTTTCTCAACTTCATGCTCCTACCATCTTCATCTGTTTGTCCCCTTACAGAACCCAGATAGTGACCGTGTTCAAGGTAGAAGGCAGAATGCATCTTCCTGTCCAGGCCAAAGGTGGACGTGATGGAGCGGAGGGGGATTCTAATGAGAGATGGGTAAGCATCTCAGTCAGTGAGGGATGCAGTGGAGGCTTGAGGTGGCCGTGACAGGCAGAATCAGGAACTATGGATGTTTCAGAGAGGGACAGAGTTTAGCAAAGGGTAGAAGTAGGACCATAAAGCAAGTTCTGGGGACAGATGACGGCTCTAAAGTGTCTGGGGTGGCGCATCTGGGAGGGATGTTCCATCAGGTGGATGTACTATGCTAACATGTAGCTCAGGTGGCTCCTGCTTTCTCAATGCCCATTTTATTATGTTGGGGGCTGGGAGAAAAATCTGAGCCTCATTTGGTCAAATCAATAGTCAAATAATGAATCCCAGGGATCTTTGTGAAGCAGAACAGTAGAAAGCATCTGTTGTGGCTCAGCAGTGGGACCTGCAGGGTAGTCCATTGTGACAGGCTCAATGGAGAGGACAGATCTCATGGGCCAGCCTGACTCTATAAGGCTTCTGCACCCCTGCCCCGCAGCCCCTCCATCCACAGACACACCACCTCCTGCCCCTCCTCCTACCCCTCCTACCTGTGCTGTCCAGGGCCACACTTGTGGGTCTGACCAAAGACCCCAGCTTGGCACAGCCTTTGCAGATGCAGGTGTTTCTGTGCTTCAGCCCCAGCCCCTGAGAGACGTCACAGCTGTGCCACTGCAGGTGAACCCCTGTCTCTACAGGTACCAGGCCACAAATTGGGCTCTGCCCCTGAAATACATTGAGTATCATACAAATTCAAAAACTGTTCACAAAATGCATTAAAGTAAAATATGAACTTAAGCTTTAACAAACATCAGAGTAAAATGTGTATGTTTATAAGCATTTAAAGCCAAGCAAGGTGAGGAGTTCATCCAGATGGGGTGCAGCCCAGCTTAGGCAGGGGAGGAGGTATCTGCTTGGAGAGGGGTGGGGGCTGAGGCAGCAGATTGGCTACATACAGGGGGATTAGTCAAATAAGTATGTATGTTAATGAAAGCCAGGTTTTCCACTGATAGAAAAGAAAGTTACAGATAAGGAAGGAGAAAATCAGCTTGAGCCCTGGGGTGCTGAATTGGAATTGGAAGTATAAAATTCCCCTTGTGTGTGTGTGTGTGTGTGTGTGTGTGTGTGTGAGCAACAGAGAAAAATAGAAATGTGGGCGTTTGTATGTTTGTGTATAAAAATGCATAGCTTGAGCCCTGCCTGGGAACTATGGCACCCCCCAAATAAGCACCCAGATGTTGGTGCTTTCTCTTTAGGAAGGTGATAGTAGGACTCCAACCCAAGGCCTTATGCATGCTAAGCATGTGGTCTCTGAATTAAACCACTAGCCCCACAGATGATAGCTTTTAAATATCACCCCCCACCAAAAGAACCAAGGGCTCCTTAGGGAAATGACTCATTCTAGGACTGGGGCAGGGAATGTACAAGATGAATCTGGAGCATCTTCTTATGTCAGAAAGTAAAAAGGGCTCAACAATGAGGATATGTCAAAAGGACTTGGGTTTACAAATCTGGGAGAAATTGAGTTTAAAAATAAACAATAGTGGTGATTCCTGTGGTTGAGCCAGTTGGGTTCATTACTTGATATTATGAGGACAATGCACATCACGGTGGCAGGGGTGTCTCAGAAGGGGGCTGTCGGAAAAGCAAACAAACCTATTATGGGATTAGACTTTGTTTGAGAGGATGTGGGCAGAGTCCAAGAATGAACTGCATATTGTCAGAAAGTAGGGACAATTCAATGATGGGGTCTCTCAATATTTCTTATCCATGGAGAGGACAGACTGGAGCAGGATTAAGCTACAATGGGAAAGCAGAGCTGGAATAGAGGGACGTTTTTGGTGTTTTGTAGATTTCGTCTTGTTTTTGTGCCTAGACAATATTATGAAGTGACCTTGTATTGTCTCAGTTTCCCATGGTTTCAGAGGGACCTTGTCTGATGCTGGCATTCTTTGAGAGTATGTATGTCCAACAGAAGAATGTACCTGACCTAGCTGTGCGTGGCAGGTCAGCTTCTAACAACACTGAGACTCGCCGGCAAGCTTCAGGCCAGACCGACTTTTTCTACCTCCATTAAGAACAGATCATAACCTATGGACAAAATAAGAATCTATATCTGTAAAATCATTATTTAATTAACTAAATTAGAAGAATAATATGATGTGGGATTTTTAAAAAAATCAATAGACTTCCTGTTTTAGAGCAGTTTTAGGTTTATAGGATAATTGAAAGCTCATGTTCTTATATGGTCCCCCTTACCCCCTAAAGCTTCCCCAATTATTAACATCTTGCTTTAGTGTGGTATGTTTGTTAGGATTTATGAGGCAATATTGATAAGTTATTATTAACTAAAGTCCACTGTTCACCTTAGAGTTCACTCTTTGTAAGGTACAGTACAGTCTATGAATTTTGACAAATCATAATGACATCTATCCACATTATAATATAACACAGAATAATTTCAGCACCTTAAAAAGGCTGTATATTCTACCTGTTTATCCTTCCCACTCCCAACCCCAGGCAAACACTGACTTTTTAACTTTCTCCTTAGATTTGCCTTTTCAACAATGTCCTATAGCTGGAATCGTACCGTGTGTAGCCCTTTCAGATTGGCTTCTTGCTCTTAGCAATGTGCATTTAAGGTCCCTCCATGCTCCCACTCCCCACCACCACCACAATTCACCACCGACAGGTACTGAGGATCCAACCCAGGGCCTCACACATACTCTACCTCAGGCAATTTCTCTGCCACTTAGTTACAACCCCATCCTTTTTCATTTTTATTTTGAGATAAGACCTTGCTAAGGTGCTGAGCCTGGTCTCAAACTTGGGATTCTCCTGTCTCAGCCTCCTGAGTAGCTATGATGACAGGCACGTACCACGACTCCTGGCTCTGTCCTCTTAACATTTGATAATGCATTTCTTTTTATTGCTGAATAATAATCCTCTGTCTGGATATACCACAGTTTGCTTAGCCATTCACCTACTGAAAACCATTGTATTTACTTTTAGTGTTTGGCAATTATGAATAAAGCTGCTATAAACATTTATGTCAGGTTTTTGTGTGGGTGTAAGCTTTCAACCCATTTGGGCAAATATTTAGGAATGTGATTGCTATATTGTTTCAGTCAGGTTTTTTCCACTGCTGCAATTAAAAGACCTGGCCAGCTCAATTGTAGAGGAGGACAAGTGTATATGAGGGCTCACGGTTTCATATTCTCAATCCATGGACAGCTGCCCCCCCCATTCCTCAGGGCTTGAGGAGAGGCAGTACATCATGACAGAAGAGCATGGCAGAGGGAAGCAGCTCACATCATCAGGAAGGAAAGAGAGACTCCACTTGCCAGATTCAAATATATACCCAAAGCCATGCCCCAATTCCCACCTCCTCCAGACACATCCTACCACTTCAGTTACCACTGTTAATCCCTATCAGGATTAAATCATTGATTAGGTTAAGACTCTTACCACCCAATAATTTCTCCTTTGAACCTTCTTGCACTGTCTCATGCATGAGCTTTTAGGGGACACCTCATATCCAAGCCATAACATACATCCTATAGCAGACCTACATTTATAAGAAACTGACAATCTTCCAAAGCAGCTGTATATGCATAGCTTGAGCCATGCCTGGGAACTATGGCACCTATCAGCAAAGAATGAAACATGGCAATTAAATGTGATATGGTGTCCTGGATGGGACTGTGAAACAGAAGGACATTAGATAAAAAATGAAGGAATCTGAATAAAGTACGGCATCTAGACAATAACAAAGTATCACTATAGGTTAAATAGTGTGACAAATAGATCGTAGAAATATAAAATATTAATAGGAGAAACTAGGTATGGAATATATTGAATTATTTGTATATTTTTACAAATTGTAAATATAAAATTAATCCAAAGTTAAAAAAAACTTGTTTATTTATTTTTTTAATAAATGGCAGGGACTGGAGGTGGTAGCTTAGTGGTAGAGCACTTGTATAGTACGTGTGAGGCAATGGGCTCAATCCTCAGCACCGTATAAAAATAAATAAACAAAAATAAATGTCAGAATATCACTATTCTGCAGTTCTTCAATAGGTAAATATAGACATTTAGCATCAACAACTCCTTTGACCACAAAGAGAGAGACAATCAGATATTATGTGCCTCCCAGGGATCTTGCCAAAGGAATTAAACTCGAGTTTGGCCCAGAGTTTAAAGGAATTAAACTCTCTGGCTCCAGCTGTCAGTTTGCAGCAAATCCAGACAACAGCAGAACATGTTCATCTGCACTGTCCATGTATAATCAACAGAATCCAGGATAACCTATCAGTAGTCAGAGAAAATGCCAATATGAAAACCTTAGAATGAACATAGCAATAGACCAAAAATTAGTATCTCAGCATTTATTTTTAAAATAAAAAGAAAAGCTAAAAAAAAAAAAAAAAAGCAAAAGCAATCCTATTTGGAGATGGCATATACAAGGAAAAAGAGAGCTAATAAAAAAAACTATCAAAAATAAGAGAATTTAGAAAAAGTGGCTTAAAAATTAATAAAACCAATAGCTCTCCCACATGCAACAATAACTAGCTAGCAAACATAGCAGAATAAAAGATCCCACTTCAAAATGACAAAAGGCTAGAAATAAGATTATTAAAAATGTGCAGAATGAAGACAAACTTTAAACCCAATTGACAAAACTGAAAAGGCAACTGAATAAATGAAGACATATCCTATTCAAGACAAGAAAATTACTATAAAAACGTACTTATTCTCCTTAATTTTGCCTACAAATTTAATGTTATTCCAATAAAAATAGCATCAAATCAACATCTAAATAATAGGAATTTCAAAAAGAAAAGAAAATGGGAGGAAAAAGTTATCAAATTGAAAAAAAAACATCATTTCTCAAGTAAAACATTGAAAACTGAAAGGGCCCTTTGGATTCTCAGAATAATAAATGAAGAAGGGGAAAAGCACCTGTGCCAAAGGACTAAGAAATACAGAACAAAAAGATTATCAAGGAATCTCGTAAATACTTACACAGAGGGAAACAGGTTACATACAACCAAAGATCAGCACTCAGGAAAGCACTGGGCCTCTCAGAAATGAGCCCTCTGTGTTAGAAGCCATCGATGGAAAAACTCCTTCAAAATTCTGAGAAATTAAGATGAGACATTGATTAAATAGGGAATGGAAGATTGCCCTTTTTCCCCTCATTTTAAATTAAAAAAACCCACTAATATATTGGGGGCAATTCAAACATGTCGAAGTAGACAAGACATTGTAATCAACTCCCACGTCCCTTACACTCAGGTTTAACCACCATGGTGATCATGGATGACCTTGCTGAATCACACCCTAAACACCCCTCCTGTCCTGTCAGTGTTTTTCTCCAAAAGATAAGGACCAAAAAATATAAAAATAATGCCCTTACTATACCTGAAATAAAACTTAACAATATCATTGATATCCAGGGTTCAAATCCCCAATTATTTCATAGCTATCACAGATTTTTTTAAAAATTTGTTTGAATCAGGATCTCAGTGAGACCCACACATTGCAAACAGTTGTGACTTTCCAAATCTTTTAACTTATAGTTTCCTTTTCTATCAATTTTCCTTGAAAATCAGTTTCTTGCAAAAGCTTTTTTTTTAACCTTGAAATGTACTTGATAAAGAAATGGGTTGTGTGACCTATCATATTCCCAGTGTGCTGGTTGTTGGGCTGACTGGCTTTCCAGTGTCAGTGTTCTCCTCTGTCCTCTCCAATTTCCTATAAATTGGAACAGTGTTTCAATCTAGCAGAGAACAAGGACTTCCCTTGGCATCTCTCTCAGGAAGCTAACCGGGATGTATTTCACTAAAATGATGGAGAACAACAAAGACAGCTCAGGATAGAGGCAAAGGACGCTTCCCAGGGTGATGTGGATGTGAGAACCCAGATTTCAGTGTGCAGCAGATGCAGGGGACAAGGATGTCCTGATTGAAGCAAAATAGGAGGGGGTCCATGGAGAATGTCTCCCAGAGTAAAAAAAATAAAACTGATATTACCCTGATGGCTTGTCTTCAATTCTATCAGAGTTTGGGAATGACTTGCAATAATCGTGTAGGAAACTTTAAAATACTTTTAAAAATCATTGTATAAGAAAGGAAATACGAGCATAGTTTGCTATATTAACTCTATTGAGTTAAATATAACTCTCTTGAGAGGATGAAAGAAGTGTGTTGCAGAGATATGTGTGGGTACCTACGTAGGCTGTGAGGGGCAGGGTTAGAGAACCAAATACTCATCCATCAGTAATATCTGCAGCTCAAAAAATCAAGGAAAGTCAGAAGAGGCATGCATGGTAGACTGCTTCATGACCCCCCGCCCCCAGATATCCAGCTGCTCACCCCCTGAGGAAAGGAATTCCTATCTTAGAGTTCATATCCACCTGAGGCATCGCTTAAATAGAGGAATGGAAGAGTGTCTTTTTTTCCCTCATTTTTAATTAAAAAAAAAAAAAAAAACACTGATCTATTAGAATGTGACACAGCAAAAGGGACTTGGCACATGTGGTAAAATTTAAAATTTTTAAATGTGGAGATTTGCTTGGATTATCCAACTGAACCCAAAATATAAGCATGGGTCCTTATAAGAGAGGCAGAAGGAAATTGGACTACAGCAGAGGAGAAGGCCACTTGACCACAAAAACACAGATTGGAGGAGCACAGCCAGAAGCCAAGACATGCTGGGGGCGTCTCCAGGTGGAAGAGGCACCAATGGTCTCTTTGAGCCTCTGGAAAGAGCCAGTGCTGCTGACACCTCAACTTCAGTCCCTTGAGACTCATTTAGGACTTTTGATGTCTGGGAGAATAACTTGTGCTCAAAACTCGTGTTGTTTCCAGCCACTAAGTTGGTGGTAATTGGTTAAGAAAGCAACAGGAAACCAATATCTCACGGGTATTTAAAATTTGAAGGTAAATATGTGAAGCAGAAGCTAAAATAGTGAACAAAGATGATTCTAGGGTTGGATGGGATTTGCTATTGGGTTTTATTACAAACTTGAGAGTACCATCTGATTTCCTAATATACACATTTATATTTTTCTGATAAAAATGAAAATTCAATTTAAAAAATATATATATATACCAGAATTAAATAGTTTACAAGTGAATTATAGCACATACTCAAGGATTATTCAAACAGTTCTGGAGAGTATGAAAAGGGAAGCCCTTCAATTCATTGTGAGCTTGGCCTAACTGTGATTGATATAACTAGACAAGAATGATAGAAGAAGGAATTAGAGGTCACACTCAGTTCATCAGTATGAACAAATATGCCCCCCCAAAAAACCTAAATTAAGTATTAGCTAACTGAATACTGAAATGCAAGTGTGTGTATTTGTTTGATATTAATGTCACCATGTGTCCCCACAAACCTAGTGATTGAAGACAGCACATGCTTATTACCTAACAATCTGTAGGTCAGAGGTCCAGTGTGTCTCAGCAAGTGAAAATCAAGGTACTCACAGTGGTGCCTTCCTTTCTGGACACTCTAAAGGAAAATCTTTTTCTTGTTCATTCAGATTGCTGGCAGAGTTCAGCTTCCTACAGCTGTAGGCCCAGGATTCCCATTTCTGACTGTCAGCTGAGGGCTGTTTTGAACTTGAGGCCAACACATTCCATGGCTCATCTCTCCCTCCATCCTCAAAGCCAGCAGCCTCAAATTGAGGGCTCCTTGCCTTGCATGTCTCGGACCCAGTCTCCTGCCTTCCTCTTCCATGGTCAAGGACTATTATACCGAACCCACCTTATATTGAAGTCTGTAACTTTAATTTCATTGGGAAGTTCCTTCTGACGGGAAAGGTAACATTTTCACAGGTTTCAGGGACTGGAGTGTGATCCTCTTCACAGGGGCCATTTTTCGTCCTATCCTGTTGTGTGTGCACGTTTACATCACGATCAAACAGAGCTTATTTCAGCAGTGTTGCCAAGGGAGCTTTATGACGGCTTAATATTAGAAAATCTATTAATGTAATTCATCACATCAACAGATAAATGAAAAAAATAAATGTAAGATAATTTCAATAAACTTAAAAAAGCATTTAATAATATTCAACACCCACACATGATAAATAACCCTATTAAATCAAAATTAGAAGAACTTCCTTAATCTGATGTATGATACCAAGCTAAAACCCAAACCAGATATCATTCTTCATGTACAAGGTTTAAGCCATCCCTTTAAATCAAAATAAGGCAAATATATCTACTATTGATAATCCCAACCAACATTGTCCTAGCCATTCTAGTCTATACAAGAGACCAGGAAAAAGTAAAAGTTTTAGATAAAAAAAAAAAAAAGATTATCACTTTTCTCATGAAATACAATCTTCAAAAAGAATTCCAAGAGAATCAAAAGAAAAACTATTAGGAATAATAAAATAATTCATCAATTTTGTTAAATACCAGACCATATTACTACATAGGGTCTGGGGTTGTGGCTCAGGGGTGGAGCGTTTGCCTTGCATGCATGAGGCCCTGGGTTCGATCCTAAGCACCACATAAAAATAAATAAATAAAAATAAAGATATATTTTTTTAAAATTCCTACATAGCAACCATAATTTATATATTTGTATCTATAGCTATATCATTAAACATATTATATATGAATTTTATATATCATATGTACATATATTTCTATGTATAATTTACAATAACAAGAAAAACTATAAAGTACTTCGAACAAATCTAACAAAATACATCCAACATCTCCACAGAGACTTTCCCAAAGGATATAACAGAAAACCTGAAGAAACAGAGATGCATCATGTTCAGAAGGCAGACTCAATAATGACAAAGAGATGAGGATGGTGGGAACAGGAGGTTAAGAGAATAATTCTACAAAGTGAGCCCACTGTACTAACTCCCCACGTGTTTTCTTTACCAAAAAGCCATCTGCCCATTTAACACACTGAGGCAGGGACCAGAAGACCTGGCAGTGTTAGTGAACGATGGGGGTGGAGACTGCCTGAGGGCTGGTGATCACCGGGTTGCTAACAGCTAGGAATAATCAACAGATTATTGCTAACACCTCCAGGGATTAAACTTCCCAACCCAAGAGATCACCCGGGTGCTGCTCCTTCCTGCCCTTAGGCACTACAGAGAGAAGAAAGAGAAGGTGCAGGGACTCCATTCTGAGGATCCCCCCTTCTGTCCCTGGGCAAGTCTTCCTCTACCTCTGTCCCTCTGTTAAATAAAACTTGCTTTCTATAGGGGTGGGAAGGACCCCATGCTGATGTCAAGACTTTTGTCAACATCAACACCCCATTGTTCCCAGCACATGAAGAGGGTTGATAAGATCTCTCCTGATGCACAAATCAAACTTATTCTTTTCTTTGAAGGTGCAAATACAGCTTTCCATGTTGGAAAGAGATGTAGGCTCACATGTCCTGGTCTAGCCAGTTCTCCACCATGATCCAGGGACTGTTCAGGGGCTTTGTGTCTTCTGGTTGCTGTGTCTGGGAAATGTGCCCTTCCCAGGTTCCGGGCTCCAGCGAGAATCTGACCTTACCTGCCAGGAGCACCCACTTGTATCAGCCCCAACTAATTTTCAATCCTTGCTGGGTTTTAGAAAATGAGTCCATATATTCGTGTGTGGACAATACTTATTACCAGAATAAAACAAGAGTTCAGCAAAGAATCTCTTCCTATCTTCCATGTCATTGGATGTCAGTATCAAGTAACTTTTTCTTAGGTGCCGGCATTAAACCCAGGGCCTTGTGTATATACCAGGCAAGTGCTCTGCCACTGAGCTGATCTTTAGTTGTGCTTTCTGTTTGTTTTTGAGACAGGGTCTTTCTGGGCTTCCCAGGCTGGTCTGGAATTGATGGACTCAAGCAATCCTTCCCACCTCAGCCTTAGCTGGGAGTACATGTGCACACTGCTAAGCCCATCTACTACTGAGTATTCAGTTAAACAGGTACATGGGAATAAGAGGAAATTTGTTACAACAATTCATTCAGTTCTTCAAAGTCCTTCTAAAAATTTTATGCCAAAAATCATAGAGGAGTGTATCATCAAAGAACTGAAGTTTAAAACACAGAAAAAATCTCCTGGGACTCTACTACTTGGCATAATAAAATATTTTTTCAGAATTGAATTGAGACTACAATTGCTAGTAGTATATATTTATCAAAATAATATAAGAGTTCATGTATTACATATTTTGATAAGCAATTATCAAACTTTTCTAAGTTTATAGAGAAATTAAGATATGCATTTTAAAAAATTTTTAAATTGTTGATGGACCTTTATTTTATTCATTTATTTATATGTGGTGCTGAGAATCTAAACCAGTGCCTCACACATGTCAGGTAAGCACTCTACCACTGAGTCACAATCCCAGCCCAAGAAATGCATTTTTAAAATGTTACTTTCAACAATTAGCCTTCAAAAGAAGAAGAAGAATTAGAAGAAGAAGAAGAAGAAGAAGAAGAAGGAGGAGGAGGAGGAGGAGGAGGAGGAGGAGGAGGAGGAGAGGAAGGAAGGAAGGAAGGAAGGAAGGAAGGAAGGAAGAAAGAAAGAAAGAAAGAAAGAAAGAAAGAAAGAAAGAAAGAAAGAAAGAAAGAAAGAAAGAAAGAAAGAAAGAAAGAAAGAAAGAAGAAAATTTGAAGCAGGCACTGTGATCATAGGAAGATCTTTAGTTTTTAATTTCAATTACTATTATTTATTTATTTTGGTACTAGATATTGAACCCAGGGGTGTTTTACAACTAAGCCACATCCACAGTCCATTTTTATTTTTTTATTTAGAGAAAGGGTCTTGATAAGTTGTTTAGGACCTCACTAAGTTGCTGAGGTTGGCTTTGAACTTGCAATCCTCCTGCCTCAGCCTCCTGAGCCCCTGGGATTACAGACATGTGACCAGGCCCAACTCATTTTAATTTTCATACATATTCTTTATTTAAATTGCATGATGATGAGTACAATTTAAATATCTTATGATAGTAATAGGAGAAAATAGAATGGAATAGGGGTTCTAGAGACTGACACTTATAGCTGGAGACCAGGATCTGGGAGATGAGAACATAGGAGCCAGAGCCAGGCACTTGGGGTCCCAGAGTCTCCCCTCTCCTTACCAAGGACCCAGCTTCCTTCTCAAGGACCTCAGGCCTCAGTGTTTCCTCCATATGCTTTTTAAAAAAATGTTCCCTGTACACAGACTTTGTTGTCTTTTGTTATTTTTCCACATTATTTTGTCACTGTGTTCATATTCTTCCATTATCCCTTCCAAATGCTGAGGACATTAATCTATCAGAAGAATCACTTTGCTCCCTAAATGTGACTTGGGGCAGCTTCCCCTCTGGGAGAGACATTAAACCCTACCTGCCTAGGACCAATGTGCTGAGATGCAGATGTTCTTAGAATCCAGGGTCCTGTGCCTCCTCAGGGTCAGCCTGAGGACTGAACAGGGACACAAAGCACCCAAAACTCCTCACAGTCCAGAGTTTCCAAACTGGATTCTCAGAACGTAAAGGGGAAAACTCCCAAGGTCAGCCTCCTTAGTCCATCCTCTGGTGTTATAATGAAATGCCCGAGACTTGCTCAATTATAGAGAAAACAGGCCTATTGGTTCTGCAAACTAAATGGGCACTGGCACCTACTCAGTTTCTTTGAGGACCATGTGCTGCTCCATGCATGATGGAAAAGTGAAGGGGAAGTGGACAGGTGTGGAGCAGAAGCCAGTGTGTGGAGGAACCAGGCTTGCTTTATTTATAACAACCTACTATTGGGAGAACTAATCCAGTCTATGAGAAAGATATTAATCCCTCTAAAAGCCCCATGTCCCAACATTGCTATACTGGCCACCAAATTTTAGTGTAAGCTTTAGTAGGGACAAACTGCCTCCAAACCAAAATCTCCCCTCTGAGAACCAGAAGAACCTGCCTCTGTTTAGACGGTCACAAAGAAATAGAAAAATTGGAACAGTGGGAAACAGAAACCAGCTGAGTGTCTCCCATATCTATTCCCTATCAAGACTCTGGAGCCAATTAAATAAGGAAGATTTTCTAATAATAAACTCAGTGTTATCAGTGTGGCTTTAGCAAAACATAATCTGTCACTAAATTATTGCCTTTAATTTGAGTTTTGTTGATTTTATCATTGAATATTTATTTTGGTTTTATATAGTCGCAAGCATATGCTGTCTGTTTGCACTTAGTATAAAAATAATTTACATTCACACAAGGGGGTCTGTAATATATATTTTTTTTCTTTGAAGGGAGTCTGTTCTTTGCCCTGAGGAACCCTGCCTCTATGTATTGAAATTTTCCAGACCCTGGAGAGCAGCAGAAATGAGAAAGGGAACACAGACCCTGACTCAGACATGCTATGCAACTGCCACTCAGAGAGAGAGGAACTGGGGACCATTACTGGAGGCAGTTGGGGGGCTTTTGGGTTGAGTATGATAAGCTTGCTCCAGGAATATTCATAAGAAAGCAATTGCAACATCACCACCAGAGAAAGTACTCAGGACTCTCAGCTGCTAGTAGCAAATGTCCCAAATCAGACAGGTTCAGGCCCCTGGGACCTGTCCTGGCTTTGGGAGGACCCGGGTCAGCTGCAATTTCCAGGATATCTTCCAGACCCTCACTGTTAGGCTCTGCTGCCTTCTGCATCTTGACTTCATTATGGGCAATTGCAAGAGAGATTTCCTTACTGGGGAGTGGGGGTAGCCCCCATTTAACATCTTCCCAGCTTGGGAACCTCAAAGGTTTATCTCTGCTACAGTATCAGAGGATGTAGGGCAGGCTGTGTCCAGGGAATGGCCCGGACCTGAATCCTGTGATACCCTAAAGCCAGTGAGAAGGGACTGGTACTGCAAAAAAAGTGGGTGAAGGAACCATGCTGGCTGAGGGACTCACTCCATCATTCTGGAACCGGGCAGTGATTTGATAAGCTCTAGTCCTCTAGCAATACCAAGTCCTGGCCGACAGAGTGGTACCTGTGGAAGTGTTGAAGAACCAAGTGTTCCTGCACTTGTTAAAATGATGTGTATTGTAGAGGAGGCCCGTGGAGCCCAAGTGACCACAGGCCTCCCTATTAGATCGGTTTGAAGTGGCTAAGGGAACAAAGCACCAGGCGACCCACCAAGTGTGAAAGAACCACCAATCAGGCACAGACAGAACCGCCTGTCTCCTGACCAATCCTGGATCTCAGCAAGCTCCCCTGGCCAACCCCAGTAGGACAAGGGACTCTAAAAACCTCCCTTTCCTGTCCCAAACCCAATAAAAATTCCAATCCAGCTGAGCCCCACACAGGACTCCCCTGGATCTGCTCTTTTGCACTGGAGGGTCTCACCACGGAGCAAATCTCAATAAAGCCTTGTTCATCAGCCTTTTAATCTGCCTCCTTTTGGAGCCTGACCTTACACTCCCCAGCAGTGGGGTTCTTGCAATCCTACAGGAAAGATTCCAAGAGAATCGCACAGAGTAACAAGCAGCAGTTTATTAGAGAATGTGAGATAGGGAGAGAAGCCCATGGTACAGGGACTGAGTGGGCCACCTCCAAAGAGAATGACATAGCGCTGACACAGTCTGGGTTTTTAAAGGAATTTGGGTCTTTTTGTTCTTGCCTTAGTTTCTCATACCCCCTTAAGTGGATCATTATCCTTCGTATAACTCTCAATTTTCTTTGTGAGGATCATAATGATCTGGTCACAAGGGGTAGCTGTGACATGGTTTTAGTGATGACCTGATCACAAAGGTAGGATTGTGACAACCTGGTCACAAGATAGTTGTGACACGGTCTTAAAGCAATAAGTCCCTGAGGGGTTTTGATTAACAATGGCTGGGAGAGGTTTGACATACCAGCTCTCTTTTTCCTGATGCTTGTCTGCTTCAATAAAGTTTTCTGTTATCCTAAGTCCTGTGACTTATGGACTCTCTTTGATGTATATGTCAGATGTCCTCACTGTAAGTTATTGCCCTACCCCCTGCTCATGGCTGACTATCTACCTAACAATAAGGAAGATTTAATTCAAGACTAATGCAATAAGAGTATAGCAATTGGGGAAAGAGATGGGGCTTAACTCCCAATACAGCAAACTGGGGATTTATAGCCACAGGAGACCAGAATGCACCATCCCAAAGTATCCTTTTTTGGCATAAGGGTAATTTTGAGCTTATTATTTTGAGAAAGTGCAGACACAAGAGAAGCTCTGAAAACAGAGTAGGAGTTGCTCTTTTGTAAGGGAAATTTACATCTGTAAAGGAAATCTCCATTTGTAAGGATATCTTCCTCTCTGTACCAGGGGAAAAAGTATGACTAAGTCACTGCAGACTCTTCTAGATGGAGCACAGTTTATGAAAATACTTAATACTGCAAGAGGAACCTTACTATTGTCCAGGTGGCTGACCCTGGTCACTTCCTCATAACTCTTCTTCCTTTGTTTCAGAATGTGATGGGATTTAAGCCTGCATTCAAAGCCACTTCTTGGAGATTTATTCATTTCTCTGGATATCTTCTGTGTATACATGAGGTATACATGTTATTAACTTTCCTATGTTTTCGCTTGTTAATCTGTCATCATTACAGGGGTCTCAGCTAATCATTCAGAAAGTATACAGAGAAAATTCATTTTCCTCCCCTACATAGCCAAGGAGTGGAGTGAGAGGCTCAGTGGATGGAAAAGAAATGGCATCAAGAACAGGGGAATTTTGCTAAAGACAGGCTAAGGACTGCCATCCCTGAAGGTAGGGGATAAGGAACTTGATCAGATATCAAAGTGTCATCCTGGTAAGAAACAGAGAGATTAGGATGATAGGAACATGAGGTTAAGAGAATAATTCTACGGGCCCAAATGCTTTCTTTTCCAAGAAGTGATTTACCTTCAGTTCTGCTTGGCCTCTGTTGGACAGCATATGTCCTGTTCCTCAGCAAACTACCTGTTCACTACCAGAGAAATTCAGGCCCCAAATAATGCTGATGAGAGGAACCCAAGTTACCCCAAAGAAGGAGACTTTGGGGACCAGATCACAAAACTGTGGGAAATAAGAATAGTTCCTCCTAACCATAAAATCTGTAAGAAGGTCTGGTTAAGAATCCATTTAAAATGAGTTAACATGGGCCAAGGTGAACTAGAGTTACCATGACAGTGGGTACTTGAAAGTCTGATGTCACTCTGCTGTCAGTCAAAAGGCAAGAGGTGGACCTGGGCGGGACTCTGGGGAAACTTCTCTGGGATCCTCAATAAAACTGGGGTGCAGGAGAGGGACATTGCCTCTCTCCTCTCTGAGAGGACCCACTCTCTCCTTCCAGAGTGACCCCTTCCCCTCTCCTATCCTTTCAATAAACTTATCCCTGTTACTCTGAGTGACATGTCTGAAATCTTTCTGACTTGATTGCAAGAACTGGGGTTTTTCATGCTGCCTCAGTTTCTCGGAAGTCCCTAGCTCCTTAACAATCCAATAATACTTGCCTGTCACATAGTATGCCAATCACTGAAACCACGAGTTTTGCAGAAGGAAAGAATTTATTCACAAGGCAGCCAACCATGAGGAAATGGGAGTCCTAACTCTCAAGTCTGCTTCCCTGAGGAAAGGGTTGAGGGGTATCTATGGGATAAGGAAGCAGGGTGGTCTGAGGCAAGAGGTGGTAGATACGTGATCCAATGTCATGGCTTTTCATAGGATGCATGTTCAGAAAATGGTGATCTGAGGGTGGGGTTTTCATCCCTCTGATGTCAAAAGGTTACTCAAATTCAGGTATGAATAAAGATAGGTGGAAAAGAAACAAAAGGTAAGAGAAAAGAGCCTGTAGCTGTAAATCTGAAACTCCCACAATTACACTAACTCCCAGACCCATGTTTTCCTGCAGGCCTGTCACTCTCAAATTTCTGAGAAACCTATAAATCTTAGAGTTACTGTAAATTCACTCATCCATGAAAATGGCCTCATTTTTATTCAGGCTTAAGTTTGTTGTTAGCCTACACAATGTATTTTCAGATCACATAAAGCAAAGGGGGATGTATTTTCAGAAATTTAAGATGTAGGCACATTCCAAATGTTATTGAACAGAAAAGACAATGTCAATCTTGTGAGAAATAGAAAGTTTGGTGGTCCATTTTCAAAATATATAGTGTTTAGCCTTTATTGGGATGAAATATCCAAGTGTAGCCATTTTAACTATAGTGTTCCCTTTGCCTGCCCCAATTTTAAAATTAGCCAATTGCATAGATTGTAACCCTGAGTTCCTCCTATCAGGGTAAAGGGCAACACAGCATTAGGGATAAAAGCAGGCGAACCATCTGCCCAGGTGTGTTTGCTTGATGGATTTTCTTTGATAGCACATCCTTCTGCAGAAGCAAAGTTCTCCTTGCCAACTAGTTCTGAGCATGTGTTGATTCCTTGCAGCACCCTAATATTTCTAACAACCCAAAGATCCTAGAAGACCAGACCACCATAAACACTCTGTGATCCATGATCAAAGAACTGACTTTTCCAGGTTAACATTGTTCCTAGGTACCTTCCCATGCCCGCCCCTCACCAAGTTCCCTGTAAAAGAAAAGCCTGAGGTCCCAGGAGAACTTTCTCATTCAAAACAGCCACATTCTACTCTGGGAACACTGGTCTTCACCTGTCCCTTTCTTTGCTCCACTTTGCTGAAACCTGATATGTCCTTAAATTCTCTTCTGTAACATGTCAAGAGCCTGGTGGGTCTAAGTGTTAGGTCAATAGTTTAATCATGGCAGATGGGTAGGGAAAGGACAATGAAGGGCAGTAACTTATAGGAGGGACATCAGGCAATTACATCAAAGAGAGTCCATAAGTCACAGCACTGGGGATATAGGAAACCTTATCAATGTAAGCAAGTATGGGAGAAATGGGGACTGATATGTCAAACCTCCCCCAGCCATGATTGATTGTGACCTTCTGGGGAAACTCTCAAGGTCTTATCTCTTGCTTCCTGGTCATCATGACCCTCCCCTTGACCCTCTACCTTGCATCATAACCCTCACAAAGGAAGTTTGCTGAGGGCAACCCACAGGGCAATAAACCACTCTATGCCTAGCAAAAACTAGGGCAAGAACAAAGAACCCCAAGCCTCTTAAAATCTCAGACTCTGTAAGAACCATGCAGGTGGACCACTCTGGGTCCTTGTCATATTTGCTCTCAAGTAAAATCTTGCATATAAATATGAACAACTCCTTTGAAATTCTTCCTGAAGGGCAGCAAGAACCAGTCTCTGTGGATTCCTATGATCACTGCAGATGTGCACAGTCCCAGGTGAAGAGTCATGGCTTCAACTGGTTTTAGACAGACAAAAGCCATTTCTAAGTTTCTGAAAAACACAGGCAGCCATATGTCAGAGGTGTTATCCACAGCAAAGCTAACAGGAGGGTAGTGCTTAGCTCAGGACTCTGAAGTTGGTGATAAAAGCAAGTAATAAAAGCCAAGCGTGGTGGCACACACCTGTAATCCCAGCAGCTCAGGAGGCTGAGGCAGAAGGATCTTGAGTTCAAAGCCAGCCTCAGCAACTTAGCAAGGCTGTAAGAAACCTAGTGAGACCCTATCTGTTAATAAAAAAATACAAAAGGCTGAGGATGTGGCTTAGTGGTTAAGAGCTCTTGGGTTCAATTCCCAGTACCAAAAAAAAAAAAAAAAAAAAAAAAAAAGCAAGAGAAACTAGAGGGTTTATTTAGATTTTCCTTTGTTTCAAAAGGTAGGGAGGGGATTCTCTCTGACTTGGGATTCTTGCTAAGGCAGGCTATGCAGAACAGGCAGAGACAGGATGAGCACAGAAGCCCCAGATTGAGGCCAAGTCCAAAAGGCAGCTCAGAAGGGTCTGGCCAAAGTTTGGTCAAGGAGAGAATCTTTGCCAGAAAAAACTTCCTAAGTGGGGAATGGGGGGACAAGGACCAGGGGAGAGGGACTTTGGTCTCCACTTTCAGAGTGCTAGCATATGATTACTACACCCTGTAAGAGTCACAGGGCTGCCCAAGGCTGTGGGTGCAACCTCCAAATTTGTGATGAATCCAAAATTAAAGCAAAAGATAACTGCTTTAAACCCACCTAGGAGCACTGGCTAACCCAGTGAAGGGGTCGTTTGCTGCTCAAGAGAAACATAATCTGGTGTTGACATACAATTTGGTGCTGTTGACACGCTGTTGACTACTGATCAGACTAACACGAGATATTGACTTATGGACAATTCATAAGTTAAAAATGATTTCTATAAGTGTTTTTAGATTCTTTGCCCTATGGACTTTAACCAGTGCTGGACCTAATTTAGCAATCTCATCACTGCTGTCTTTCGCTGGCAGTACATACGGGTTTCATTTCAAACGATGTTATTGCTTAGGCAACGGACTTGAGCAATGTTTTTCAACCAGTTTATGCAAATACTCAAACAAGTGCCAATAATTGTCACTCCCAGGATGATCTGAGCATCCACCTGCAGAAGAGTTAAAATACTGTCAACCTGAGGGGATGGGGTTGGGGTTTTTCCAAGGCCCCCACAGGTACCAATCTCAGGAAAGGTGGTGGGAGCAGCCTATTTGCATAGCTCTCACTTCCTTGGTTTAGGAACTTATTGATTCAAATATGCAAAAAAGCCCGAGGCAGGGACTGAGTAGGTGTGAACGACAGCCTGATGGCTCTGCTTCGCATCAATTAGCATTTCAAAAAGTGTCAAGTTGCTGGAAGACCTTTTTTTAATTGCTGCTAATCAGAGGTTCTAGAGGGAGCAAAGAGCTATCTGTGGGTGCAAATCCAATGCAAGAGAAAGGTATCCAAAAAGGGAATGAGGAGGGGGTGTGAGAAATAGAGGGTAGGGCGGAGTTTCAGCCATTAGTAGAAAAAGGAGCACTTACATCAGGGGATTTCAGAATCCTGGAAGCTTGGCTCTCTGCAAACCGTATTGAACTTTCCATTCACAGTGGAATGGTGGCCCCAGGGTTGGCCACTTGCTTTTAACATCTGTGTGGGTAATGCAGAGACAATTCCAAACACTAAGAAAAAGGGTGCCTTCCTGTTCCTCTACTGTCACTTGATTGAATTCTTTTAAAGGAAATAGAGCCCATCCGTGTAAAATTGCTCCCTTTTCATTATTGAGGTTATGTTCCCTCTGAGTAGCTGGGGGCAGGAAACTGGCAGGAGGCTGGAGAGCTGGGATGACTTAGCCAGCGTGGAAATAAACAGAACACTCCAGTGCGAACAGGCAGAGGCCATGCATTTGGAGCTCTGGCCAGGGAGCCCTCCAGATCCACAATTACTTGTATTGGCAGACACTCATGGGCAGGCGGTGGGGAGAGGAGATGCTCTGGGGTGGACAGGGAGGGCTTCAGGTATTTTCCGATTGGTGTGGGGAAGCTGACTAGAAGGGGAAAACATTTTGAATGACTGGTCTGGAGTGTAAATTTGTCTTTCTCTGGTGGGTTCTGAGTTGAGAGGACAGGAAGAAAAATCAGCAGAGGACAGCCACTGCCAAGTGCGGCCCCTCTTGGCAGGCTCTTGCAGAGGGTGTGGTTTGGCTTTCTGGGCTGGTTGCTATGGAAATTGTGGGTCAGAATTTCATTGTCATCTGTGGTTCTGGCCCTTGTCCATTTGTATATTCAGCTTCTCACCGGGGTTGTTTTTATCACAAAGACTAAAATCAAACAGAGGAAACAACTTGTCATGGGGTGCAGTAAGAGGGCCTGCAAACCTAGGTCACAAATGGCAACCAGCTTAGAAACACTGGTCATGACACCTAAATGGCACTTAGGGGTGTGCTTGTCTTCTCATCCCATGCCACCAGGAAAGGGGCTCCTTGGGTCGACGGAGAGTGGTAACTAGACAGGACAGGTTGTTGTGCTGTGGTCCAAGGTGCTGGGGACATTTGGCGACCACAACACCTCTTCAGGGCTTCCTGATCCATAGGCCTCTGGATGCTTCATTTGTGGACATGCGGAGTAGATACACAAGCTGTAATCAGAGCCAGGGAAGGGCAAGATGCTTGTGTGGTGGATCAGGAACAAAAGGATGGTCCAATGACCTGGCCAAGAGGCCCCTGGGCCCTAGGAGATGGGAGAGGCAGAGCCAAAGTAAAATCCAGTGGTGAAAGACAGATCAATCAACCGAAGAAATGATCCAAAGAAAGCTAGAAAACCAGAATAACTCACTGTCACCACAGTTCACTGAACTGGAATGGAAGCTGTTTTGGACTTCTGCTCAAGAAGCTCAGAGCAGCACAACAGTACAGGACAGAAAGGGGAAGAGGGGGGATCCCTTTCCTCACCCATCATGAAGGGTCGTGGCTCACACTCCTTTAACAGAGGCAGGCTAACCAGAGAAAGGCATAACAAATTTATTGAATCAAGGTTTCATAGGACATAGAAGACTAATGAATGAAGACCCAAACATCCTGGGGGAACTACCCATTTTAGTGCTTAGGTTGGAGCAATGTGGACAACCGTATAGAAATGTGAAGGGAAAAAAAAAAAACAAACCTGTGAACTCATGGTATCAGACTAAGGGGGGTCAGCAAGGCCTACCTGCTCAGATTCTTCTTGTGTCTCAGTGGCAGCTTTTCTTTTTCCTGGGTACGGGGCAAGACCTCTTTGAGATGAGCATCTTAGAAACCTTTATTCAGAAAAACAGGTCAGAGAGTTTCTTTATGACCAGAAAGAAAGAAAAGGAAGATGTTAGAGTAATAGTTTTAGGATTTATGTCTGGCTTTGGGGAAAAGAAGTTCCAGTTTGACCTTCCTTGAGGAAGAGAAGTTCTGGTTTCTATGATTCACTTTCAGGGGTGAAGGAGGGGCAAGGGGAGGAGGGGAAGGGGAGGGAGGTTAGGGAGATTTTGGTTCTGTGGCTGCTTCCAAGACTTGACAATGACAGTCTCCTCAAAGTTCTCCCATGTGCCAAAATGCCACACTTCGGTGTCATTTTCTAAGACTCAACAATAGTGACTGGAAGATGGGCTTTCAGCAGCAGCTGACCCTGAGGTACAGACCACCCAAAAGGAACTCCAGTCCTTTGGCAGAAATGTTTTTCTCATCTGCCTCTCTTCTTCCTTCTCCAAGGCCTTTGGAGCTGGGCTCCCAAGCTAGGGAAGAACAGCGAGGTCAGCGGAAGCTCTTGCTAAAAACCCGGCTTTGGAGGGCATCTGTCTGCCCTTCAGCTGAAGGAAACCTGGCCCTTGAGGCAAAGTGGAAAAAGGTTGGGGCTGAGTCAGGAGACCTAGGTGTCAGATGACCCAGGCTAAAGTGCTTAAACTCTCACTGTTTATTTTAGGACCTGCCAAAATTAGGAATGCTGCCCACATCTGCGCCCGGTCACACTCTCTTTCTTTTTATTGCAGTGAGATATAAAGCACAGGATTCCAAGAAGCCAACAGAGGGAAGAGGTTTCATTCTCCTATCCTCCTGAATGCAAGTCCTCTAAAATCCACATGATCTGGCTGCTCCTTCCTCCACCTGAAAATGGGATTCCACATCTGACTAAACACCCCAGAGTTGCCTCAGTTTACTTGTCTTTGAGGACAAAAAGCAGAGAGGGCTATGACTAAGGCTAGAGTTTTGCCACCTTTCCTTGGGGCAAGGGTTCATCCTGACTTACTCTCTCTCTTTCTTCAGGGCAAAAGTTCAGGGTTAAAGGTAACAACGTAACAATGTTCAGGTAACCTGTAACAATGTAACAATATAACAAGGTAACATGTAACAATGTTCTTACCTTATAGAGGAAGAGTGAGACTTTTCAATCATCTTGACTAGAAACATTTTTTCTAAACACAGAGGGGAAGTTAACTGGAAATTCATAAAGTTGCATATGCTTTTCCTGTTGCAGTTACACAGTTTATATTCTGGAATGGAGAATATCAATCCATGTACATGTCACATAAGGTAAAGCAGAAGTTCAAGGCCAGCCTGGGCAACTTGGCAAGACGCAGTCTCCAAAGGCAGGGAAAATACTGGGGATGTAGCTGAGGTAGAGTTTCTGCCTAGCCTGCACACCCTTACCACCCTCTGGTTCAGTCCCAGTACCACCAAAAAGAAAAGGAGACAATGTTCTATCCATCCCATCTGCTGCCAATGAGAAGGCAAAATAGTGCCATATGAAGAATTTTCTCTAAGGCATCTTCAAGTAGCACCAGGGTCTCTCTGCCGATAAAATACTGCCCCAGCTTGATCTGTGTTTGCCTTCCAGAGACTGGGTTACCACCAAGGGCAGCGGGAGTCATTATGGAAAAAAAAAAAAAAAGTTTTTCTTGCAAACAGAATAGTGTGTTGATCAAGAAAAGACAAGTTGCTGTTTAGATTTGGGGGTGAGAGGGAAAAGGCAGGGAATAGAACACTCGGACTTTTGTCTTACCAAAAATGATGTTTTGATCTTACCAAAACGAGAAGCTCAGCAAAGACGGGGAAGCGGCCCACAGAACTGCTATGGGATGGAGTCGGCTGGGGACAAAAAGTGGCATTCCCCCAATTTCTCCCTCCCTGGCTGGGAGTTGACAGCATTCCCTCATAGCTGACCCTATGGGCCACAACCAGCCAGAGAGGTTAAAGGACTTGCTCCGGGTCACATGCTGACCCAGGGACTGTGCCGGCAGTTCATCTCGGTTTGCAAACAAATGATTATTTCAGGAAACCCCTCTTTTTAAAGAGTTCTGGAGATAGCAGGGTGCAAAGTTGTCCCCATTTCCCAGAAGCATTACGGTGGCAGTGTGAGAACCGCTGCAGGACAATGTCGCCTGCTATGTAACTATGACTTGAATGAGGGCCCTGAGGGTCTGAGCACTAGATGCTGCTATTGAGTGGAGAGCAGCAGAAGTCACCACATATGGGATGCCAATACCAGGATCCTTTGGATTTTTGTTTTTTTAGATTTCTATACTGGGGGTTGGTCCCAGTCCTTTTTATTTTTTACCCTTGAGACAGGCTCTTGCTAAATTGCCAAGGTTGGCCTTGAACTTGAGATCCTCCTGCTTCAGTCTCCTGAGTCGAGGGGTGTGTGCCATTACACTCAGCCAATTCTAGGAGCTTTGTTAGGCCAGAGCTCATCCCTCAACAAGTTCATCATGATGAATTCCAATAGGGATGAATATGGGGTTCTGCAGGTAAGCTGAAGTACGGCAGAATCCCTAAGGAGGTAAATCAGAATTTTAACTTCTCCCCTACAGGTCAATGAAAGGCTCCATAGGTTTATGCAAAATCTTAAAGTTGAGAAAAAAAAAATAAGAAGTGGTCTAGCCCAAACATTCCCAGGGAAAGGGTGTCTTAATGAACACCTGCAGTTCATTGCTTGTCAACCTTTAGTGTCTCTATGTGCTGGCAGTGAAAATTTGTATACGCTATTGAATCTGTTTCTTCATTTGAATGTAGGGTAAAAAGTCAGTGTCTGTGTTTAGTATTTTGGGACTGTCAATATAAATGAACTGCTATAATCTGGATCTTGAATATCTCCTGAATGCCTGTGTATTGAAGACTTGGTGCCTAGCCCATGGTACTTTTGGGAGGTGGTGAAATCTTTAGGAGGTAAGACCTCGTGGAAGTACATTGGTTATTGAGGGCATGCCCTTGAAGGGGATACTGGGACCCAAGCCCCTCCTCCCCGACTCTGTTTGTCTCCTGACCACTATGAGGTGAGCAGATGCTCTCTTATGTGCTCCCACCATGATGTGCTGCCTCACCACCAGTCCAAAGGCAATGGGGCCAAGTGACCATGGGCTAAAACCTCTGAAACTGAGCCAAAATAAACCTTTTCCTCCTTATAAGTTGAGTATCTCAGATATTTTGTCACAGTGATAAAAATCTAACACATAGATATAAATAAATGAGTTTAGAAATATATTTACAGTCATTATATTTATAAATATATATTTATTTATATAAATAAATATAAACACACACACATATGCACAGTTTTACAAGATGAAATAACCAAAGCCCATCTCTGAAAACAAGTCTTCAAAAGAGTTCCGGGGACAGCAGCGTGCAAAGTTGTCCCCATTCTGCAGAAGCATTTGAGAAATTCTGGAGGTTTTAGTTGAATGCAAATCCAACAGGAATCAGGATGTAACTAGGCTGCTAAAAAAAGTAATGACTCTCCAGGCTCCACTAGAAGTATCTAGAGAGGAAATGACCTTGATGTTTTCTGGGTTAATCAGATCACATTTAGACCATTGCTACCAGCTGCAAATTACAGTGGCCATCACCAAGCTGACATCTAAGAAGGTGCAGAATCTGGGAACTTTGTCTATTAGGAAAGTTTGAGGGATTGGGAGTATTTATCATTTGGAAATGATAACTACTATTATTATTGTGGGAAGCCACCCGTGAGTTATTTGAGTGGTCTTTTACTTGGTATGGAGCCATGGAGACTTAGATTTTTTTCCTTGGGAATGATCCTGGCTTTCCCATGTGTATCAGACTGCCCCAGGTGTGAGATCTCTGTCTTCCCTCTATTCATGAGACAGTTCTTGTAGCTCTGGAGTTGGGCATAACCCATTGGGAACTGGACACCCACGCTCTACCTTATTTGATAAAGAACATTCCATGGAAAATCTTTGATACCCCCGCCCCATATAAATATAGCAAGCACAAGCTCCATCTCTCTCTTTCCAGTGTGGAAGCTCAATCCCTAAGATCAGAGAGCCATCCTACCCCCACTTCTTGATTACTTCCTGTGTACCCTGGGTTTTTTTGCCATTTTCTCTTTTTTTAGCTTTTATTCTACAGATAGCCACTTCACACAGAGGAACCCCAATTCTGTTGCCTGAGGTGGACGTGGGCGAGATACTATCTCAAATATTACAACTCTATAAGATAAGGTATTCATTTTATTGGTAAGAAAACTAAGGCTCAGAGAGGTGATTTAATAGGACCACAGCCATGCATCTACTAATTAATGAGCCAAGATTCGAATCTAGGTCTCACCCTAACTTGCATATTCATTTATCATATCATGATGTCAACCTGACAGTCGACTTTACCCCATCATTTCCATCACTTCTACCTGGTTGGTCAGAACTAAATCCAAAGTAGCAAGTTCCCTCATTGCTTTATCTACTTCTGGCCAAAGTTGTTTAGATTTTTTTTGAAAGAACTCAGAGGGCTGCTAGAAAAAAAAATGCAAATAAAGAAAATCTTTTTTGGGAGGGAGTATCAGAGATTGAACTCAGGGTCACTCAACCACTGAGCCACATCCCCAGCCCTATTTTGTATTTTATTTAGAGACAGGGTCTCTCTGAGTTGCTTAGCACCTCACTTTTGCTGAAGCTGGCTTTGAATTCACTATCCTCCTGTCTCAGCCTCCCAAGCCACTGGGATTACCAGTGTGAGTCACCATGCCCGGCAAGAAAATCCTATGAATTAAAAAATAAATAAATAAATCATATACACCTGCAAAGAAAATACCTTATACAGAAGGCGACATATAATCCTTACAAACTGAAATGAAAGGAGAACCAGATTGCCAATGGTCTGTACAGAATAAAATGAATACAAACTCCATCCTCTCTCTCTGCATGGTTACCTTTCAGGTGCTGTGGCTGATCACTGGGGGCTTACGCTCCTGACAGGAGGAGATGCCAGGACCTAAGCCAAGATTATGGAGTCCCTGGCGACACCTGTTCAAGGGAAACTTTCAGGTCCTCATGGGATGTAAGTGCAAAAAGTTCTTTGTGATCACACAGTCTGCTTCCTTCTTATCTTACAGGTGAAGAAACTGAGACCTGGAAGACGTGGCGTGAGCCTCCAGGGCCCAGTAAGTTGGTATCAGAATCAGGGCCTGGAAACACAGCTGCCATGCCAGAGCAGTGGGAGCTGAACTAAAACTATGGAGCCCAGGTCCCATCCCACATTAGTGAATACAGTGGACACATTTAAGGCTCCATAGAATAATTTGCTATGCCTACACGATCAAACAATTGCACTATAATTGCTTTTTAAAAAATCTGCATGTTTATTTGCCAGTGTTTTGTGTTTCTATCTGCCTTCGTGTTTGCACTTATATGAGCTTTTCTAATATATAATTGACATATCATACAGTTCACTCGAAGTATACCTTTTAGTAATTATTAAAGTATTCACAGAGTTGTGCAGCCATGACCACAATCAATTTTGAACATTTTCATCGTCCCAAATTCCATACCCATTAGCAGTCACTCTCCATTTCCCCCCAACCTCTTTAGCCCTAGACAACCACTAATCTATTTTTTGTCTCTATGGATTTTCCTATTATGGTTCTTTCTTTCTTTCTTTCTTTCCTTCCTTCCTTCCTTCCTTCCTTCCTTCCTTCCTTCCTTCCTTTCTTTCTTTCTTTCTTTCTTCCTGGTATTGGGGATTTATCCCAGAGGTACTTTACCACTGAGTCCCATTCCCAGCCCTTTTTACTTTTTATTTGGAGACAAGGGCTGGTTAAGTTGCTCAGGACTTTGCTAATTTGCTAAGACTGACCTCAAACTTTTGATTCTCCTGTCTCAGCCTCCCAAGTCACTGTGATATTACAGGTGTGTGCCATTTTGCCTGGATTATTTCATATTAACAGAAACATATAATATGTGATTTTTGTGATTGGCTTCTTTCACTTAGCATAATGTTTTCATGGTTCACCTATGTTGTAACATGAATCAGTATTTTATTCTTCTTTATTGTTCTTTAAAGAACATTTCATTGTATAAATAGGCCTCCTTTAAAAAATATCATTTCAGGGCTGGGATTGTGGCTCATCGGTAGTGCACTTGCCTGGCATGTGTGAGGCACTGGGTTCGATTCTCAGCACCGCAAATAAATAAATAAATAAATAAATATCAACAACTAAAAACAAAAAAAAATTTTAAATATATCATTTCATCAGTTGATGGACCTTTGGGTTATTTCCATTTTTTTAGCTTTTATGTATATGCTGCTCTGAACATTCATGTGCAAATTTTTGTATAGACATATGTTTTCCCTTGTTTTGGATATATACATAGGAGTAGAACAGCCAGGTCACGTGGCATCTTTACGTTATCTCTTTAAGGGATTGCCATACTGTTTTCCAAGGTGACTGAAACATTTTACATTTCTATCTATCAGTACTGGTTCCAATTTCTCCGTCTTCACCAACACTTGTGATTGTCTTTGATTATAGCCATTCACTACATGTGAAGTGGCATGTCATTGTGGTTTTGATTTGCATTGTCCTGATGTATCTTTTAAAAAATTTTTATATACTGAACTATGCTTTTAGATTTATAGTAGTATATGACTATTACATCTTCTTCTTGGAATATAACTTTCATTAATATGAAATAACCTCTTATCCTAGATTATGGTTTTGGACTTAAATTCTATTTCATCTGATAATATTGCTCTCTAGATTTTTGTTTTTATTAATATCTCCCTAGAATATTTTTCTGTCACTTTGTTTTAGAGAGATTCATATATAGCACAAAGATGTTTTATTTATTTTTAGCTAGTCTAAATTATATTAGAATATACTTTATACTTATTTTGTTACATATAGGTTTTACCATATCCTTCAAATTTACTGTGTTTTTTTTTAGCTTTCATTTTTTTTTCCTGGTCTTTTGTAAGATTGAATTTTCCTTTCCCATTTTGTTCCTTTAGTGGTCTTTCTTAAATATTTAAAACATACTTTTCTGTTGCCTAGTACCTTTTAATTCTTTTCCCCTGACAGGAAATTTAACAAGCTTTTCTTATACATTCTTGATACCTCTGAGGTCACAATTATCTGGGATTTCAGATTCAATAAGAACACTATTAATAATAACTGTAGCAACTAACATTTATAGAACAACTTACTCTATTTCACAACTTGTCTTAAATAATTTATAAGCATGAATTTATCTAGTCCTATCAACCTATGAGGCATTCGTTAATGTTATCCAGGCAGCAAGTGGGAGTTGAAGGGTAATATTAAACATGAACCAGGTGGCAAAAATTAAACATTAATGTAGGAAACCACAAACATTTTTAAAGACATAAATATAAATAAAACCAATAGAATAAAAATTCAAACTTTCCTCAAATCAAAAGAAAATTTGAATGTGAAAAGACAAATATTGACAAACACAATAAAATATGATCCAATACACATAATAATTATAACAAATAATATAACAGGGTTGAAATAAAATGCAGCCGTCATAGTAATATACATAAATAGACTTAATTTCAACAATTAGGAAATGATTTTCCATTTAGCTTACAGAGCAAGACCCAGCTGTGTTTTATGCAAAAGACACACTTAAAGTGATTCAGAAAGGCTTTCGAAAGGGCAAAATGACTGTCATGGTCTGGATTTTGACTGTCATGGTCTGGATTTAGACTGTCTCCCAAAGGCTGGTGGGGTGAAGGCCGGGCACCCAAGGTAGCAAGGTTCAGAGATGGGGCTTTTAGGCAATGATTGGGTCACAAGGGCACTGCCTCATCAGTGGATTAATCCATCAAATGTCTTAACCCATTGATAGCTGAAAGGACTCCTGAAAGGTGGACACTTGTTGAAGGAAGTAGGTTGCTGGGAGCGTGGCCTGGAATGGGGTATCTTCTCGCAGACTCCTCTCCCTCTCTCCCTCTCTCTCCCTATCTCTGCTGTCTTGCTTTGTTGCTCTTGCTCTCTCTATCCAAGAAGCTAAGGGCTGGGGTTGTGGCTCAGTGGTAGAGTGTTCACCTCACACACATGAGGCACTGGGTTTGATCCTCAGCACCACATAAAAATAAATAACTAAGATAAAGGTATTATGTTCAACTAAAAAAAATTAAAAAAAAAAAAACTAGAAGAAGCTGACACAATTAACTAAGGAATATAAGGCAAATTGAAACAACAAGAAAGCAAGGATTGTGGGTCATGGTGATGCAGGCCTGAAATCCTAGGGACTTGGAAGGCTGAGGCAGGAGGATCATAAATTTGAGGCCAGCTTCAACAATTTAACAAGGCCCTGAGTAACTTAGGGAGACTCCATCTCAAAATAAAAAGGGCTGGGGATGTGGCTTAGTGGTTAAGCACCCCTGGGTTCAATCCCTGGTTACCCCCTCCCTCCAAAAAAAAAAAAAAAAAACCAACAACAACAACACTTGGACAGCCATGAGAAGTCATATTAGTAGGTCTCAAAGAATGGGCCACGTTTTAAAGTAAAAATATTAGAAACACTGATCATAAATGTCAGGAAACTAGAAATTAATGTCAAATCAAAAAAAAACAAAAATTATTTCTGATTTGAATTTTATACCAAATAGAAATTTAAAAACATGCTATTAAAACATTTACAGAATTTCTAATAAGAAATGACAATGACAGCTCTACATTTCAGAAGGCATAGGATACTTTTTTTAAAGTGACCAGAGGAAAATTTATTGCTTTAAATATTAATGTTCCTAAAAACAAAAGTATAAAAATAAATGAATTAAGATCTAATTTCAAAAAAATCTAGGAAAAGCACAGTAAAAGAAACCAAAAGAAAAGCATAAGGAAAGAAGCAATAAAGAAAAATGCAGAAGTAAAAAAATATATACAATAATATAATTAATTATTAAAAGTCTGGTTCTTTGAAAAATTGCCAAAATAGATTAACACTAGTTAATCAAGAAAAAAGGCAAAAACCACAAATATACAAAAATAAGAAATAGGAAGGGGAAAATAATCACTGATACAGGCAATTTTTAAAAATCATAAGAAACTTCCATGCAAATAAATTTGAAAATCTACATAAAATGTAGCCACTTTTAGTTTGTGGTCACATCACTCCAAGCTCTGCCTCCTTCTTCACGTGACCTTCTTTCCTGTGCTTCTGTGTGACTTTTCAAATCTCTCTCTCTGTTCTTACAGATGGATTTAGGGGCTCTCCTACAGGTTTATGGATGTAATATCACCTTAGCCACTTCTGCAGAAAGGATCTGACTGGTTGCAGGGATCAGTCAAGAGTCCTTTAGCTACTCAACCATGGCTCCAAAAGGCAGGTAAAGACAGTTTGAAGCGGGGACTCTTTACAGAGGGACAGGTGAAGGATCAAGGGAACAGGAAGCCTGGAGAAGCACCTGGATCTTTGGAAGGCTATCAGGTAACCCCTAAGTCCACAGGGCAAGGGAGCAGATCTGTGGCCTTGGGAGCACCCAAGGCTATGGGCTAGGCTGCTGGATACTGGAGTGGAGAATAAATATCTCCTCTTCCTTCGCTGACCATACTCTGATCTGCAACTAGTGCCCCCCATGCCAGAGGCCAAGAAACCCCAGATGCCATATCCACAGAAGTCAGCCCTGGGAGACACAGAGCAGACAAGAAGGGTGGATCAAACAGAAAATATCCAGCCCTGCCCACTTGTGGGTTGCTTCTGTTTCTAGTCGTTTTTTTTGAAATAACTGGATTTGATGAAGCTCTTTGCAAGGATGGCAGCCACAGAAAGTTTCAGTTGTCATAACTACATCCAGGGTTCTGACAGCAGTGAAGGGAAGTGCCAAGAGGAACGGGAAAGAAAAGGAACAGGAAGGGAGAAAGAGATGTTCCAGGCAGGGTCGGGAGTAATGGAGTGGAGGAAGCTCTCTGCTGTCACGCACTCGCAGGTTGAGCTCTGAGCCTTTGTTTAAAAATTGGTGCATTGAGCTGTTTACCTACCTTGAGCCCTTTCTGCAGACCCACATCTGTCGTTATATTGGATGTGCTCATGGAGCCATCACGCTGCTCCTGAGCCCATTCTCACTTATATTAAAGCACTTTTTAATTGCCACATCTTCCAAGGCAGAGAAAGCCTGTTCTGAATACAGCTTTAAAACCAACAGCAATCAGCAAGAATCCATCAATTAGCATTCTGCATTAAGCAAAGCAGACTATTTTCCAAGGCTCCAAGGGCCTCTCCACACCTGAACATTTAACAAGGTTCATTCTCTCTTGTTTGAATAATTCTGGGGGCTCTTGACTCACAATCTTGACTGACAGATAGTTTTCCTCAGCTGCCAAAAGAATAACGAATTTAATACAGCAGCTCTTTTCTAACTCAAATGGTACAGTTCCAACAAAGCTCTTTGCTACCCATTTTTTTTAAAAGGGAAAAAAAAGCATCTCTGCTTCAAACCACTAATTATAATTTATTATCACAATACTTCCTAGGAAGCTGGGTTCTTGCTATAATTAACTGCTGTGAGTAGGATGTAGCAACTGTTTATTTAGTTTCAATCTACTTGTTCGGAATTTATCACTCCCTGAAACTTAACTCACAATCATGGTTAAGTTCAAAATGTTATAGAAGCATGTCAACCCTGAGCTGAATATTTCCTAGCAATTTTCTCTCTTTTTCTCACAAATTTTATTTAGGCGATGTTGACCATTTTCTCTAGTTGAGGGGAAAAGATTTTATCCTAAAATGTTAACACATTTATTTCTTTTGCATAATAAGGTTGAAATGTTTATCACATACACTTTTCAAATGCTGGACTGTGAGAATTTTGAAAGTTCAGTTTCACTATCTTTACTTCATCAAGTGTAATGAAGAGGCCTCACAGTCATTGTACTGAGGCATGTACCGGCCTCACTTTCCTTATCTGTAAAATGTGGATGATATGACACAGCTTTCCAAATTGTTGTGGTGATGGAGTATTATTTAAGCATTGAGCAACGGACTTGGCACAGAGGAAACATTTCCTACTTTTATTCTTTGCCGGCCAAGGAGAGACAACATGGCAATGATGAATGTGGGTAAGAGAGTATATGTGCATATGCTGATGTCTTGAGTCCTTGGTGGGAACTGCCTACAATGAACAGTAGGGCATGACAGTCTCTAAACAGGTCAGACTTCTGGAATGTTCCATGCTTAATTCATAACGTAGTCACCAGAGCTAAATGGTTTTAGGTTATTTGAATCACAAGTGCCTGGGGCGACAAATACTTCAGGCAGTCAGTTTCTTATCTCTCTCTTTCTGACTTTCAGATCATTTGGCACCATGAAGTGAGATTCCCTTCTTAGGAATGAAGTAAGGGAGTTGGCTCCTCGCCTTCTTTGGTGTGAATTCATGAGCCTATTTGTAAAGTACTGGGGATTCCTGGCAAGAAAGTTGCTTCATAATGATATATTTCACTTATACTTAGTTATTGAGATGTCACTTCTGGCAGCACAGAAACTTGTCATGCAGAGATTTAATTTGGTCACACCTAACAATATTAAAAGGACATTTTCAAAATCATTACTGATACATTTCATCTTTTGCAGAACAGAAGTAGTTTGCTGTTTGTGGTGATAAAAGTAATATCTGGTATTTGCAAAACACTAGAAACAAGAAAAGCATTGTACAGTAAAGAGTTAACTTGGCGGGCCTGGGCTGTTCAAACCCTGCCATTGCTCCATCTCCAGGACTGGCCCTAGGCCCAGCTCCCAGAAGATGGCCTCTAAGCTTTCAGGAGATAGTGCCTAATGAAAGTGGCTTTGTATGCCTGAGACTTTGGGCCACACTATGTCAGTTTCACCTGGAGTCTGAGTAGCTGTGGTTAGTCCTGCAGACACTGAATGTGTAGGTGACTGAGCCCTGAATACCAAGGCCCCAGTGACCTCCCTGTTTGGCAACAGTTCCCATGTGCTATCACATGCTGCTGTCCATGTGATTCCACTATGTAAGGACAACCAGAGGCTTTCCTGCACTCCATCCTAGGGGACTTTTCCCTCTGCTGATTTTAACCTGTAGCCTTTTGCTATAATAAATTGTAAGAAAATGGGGCTGGGGTTGTGGGTCAGCGGCAGAGCGCTTGCCTTGCACATGTGAGGCACTGGGTTTGATTCTTACCACCACACAAAAATAAACAAAATAAGATATATATATATATATATAAAAACTGAGGGTGGTGTTGAGAACCCCAATGCAAACAAAAAATAAAATAAAAATTATCCATTTCCTACTTCTAATAACATTTAAAAAAAAAAATATATATATATATATATATATATATATATATATATATATGCACAAACACTTCTATTTGTGAAAAATGGATCAAACTGTTTGGTAAATTTTTCTCAGTTAATATATAATGAATACATATTCCTATGCTGTTCAATAAATTATTTGCATAGCATTCTATTGTGTAGAACCTCTGGTACATTTATTTAATCAATCATCTACAAAAGACATTTGGGTATTTTTCTCTCTGGCTATCTCTTTGTATTATAAACAGTACTGCTAAAAAGAAAAAAATCCTTGCAGATAATCTCTTTGTAAGCTTATCTAATTATTTGTGATACAGAGATTGTGATGCAAAAATTTAACAATAGTAACTAACTTGGAGTGATTAATGAGATATGTCAAACAGGTAAAGTTTTTAGACTTCTATCCAGAAAAATTATGACAATTAAAATTATAGGAATTGGGCTAGAATTTGAATAGATCCTCATCCATTAAATTCATGGAAACCTGTGTCTCCACTATTTTTCAACTTCTCACATAATAGGTACTACAGGTTCTAGAAAAGGATTCCAGGTTGATTCTAAGGACATACTCCATAACTTTCCACCAAGATTTATTATAATCCAGTTTTCCAAAATTGTCAGATATTAAAAAAACCTTGCCTAAAACCAAGCAGTTACAAGACCAAGAATACCCACCAATAATTTAACTGCCTGCCAGCCCAAAGTTTAATAATCTTAAAGCCAACATAGTCCAGAGTTACACATTATATTATTTATAATGTCTAACATTCAGAAAAAATTACTAGAAAATGTGGTCCCTAATCAATAAGAAAAACAGCAAATTAAACCCACCCACAAAAGACTCAGATATCAAAATTACTGAAGAGTAATTTTGTAAAATAACTATTACAAATATATTCAAAGATTTAGAGGAAAATACATAAAATGAATGAATAGATGCGGAATTCCAGAAGAGAAAGAGAAAGTCTTAAAGAATCCATCCTTCATGGAATTGAAAACATAATATCTTAAATAAAGAATTTATACCTAATATTCCATTCTTAGGTATTAACTAAGAACTGAACACAGAAGAAGAAAAGATCAGTAAATTTTTCTCCTCTAAGTTGTTCTTTTTTTTTTTTAAGAGAGAGTGAGAGAGGGAGAGAGAGAAAGAGAGAGAGAGAATTGTAATATTTATTTTTTAGTTATTGGCGGACACAACATCTTTGTTGGTATGTGGTCCTGAGAATCGAACCCGGGCCGCACGCATGCCAGGCGAGCGCGCTACCGCTTGAGCCACATTCCCAGCCCCTCTAAGTTGTTCTTATCAGATATTTTGGTCACAGCTATGAAGAACTGCCTAACATACAAAGTAAACCACATAAAGTAAATAATAATAATAATGATTATATGATAATTAAAGAGTAAGACTATCTGAAACTTGTGGAACATTATCAGACAGTCTACTATAGACAGAGAGAGTCCCAAAAGGAGAATATAGAATAGGTAAGAAATGTTTTTAGAAATAGGGAATGAAATTGTTCCAAAATTGATGAAATGTATCTACAGATCTAAGAACCTAAGTGTATCCCAAGAAGGATGAATATAATACCTACTCTTATGGTTTAGATATTAGGTGGCCCCCCAAAGTCTACATATGATACAATGGAAAAAAAAGTTAAGAGGTAAAATAATTGGGTTATGTGAGTCTTAACCTAATCAGTGCATTAATCTCCGGATAAGGATTAACTTGGTAACTGTGGGCAGGATGTGGCTGGAGGAGATGGGTCCTTAAAAGCATGCTTTTGGGGTTTATATTTTGTTGCTGAAAAGTGGAGCTCTCTGTTTGTCTCTCCGTCTCTCTGCTTCTTGGTGGCTATGTCCTGACCTGCTTTCCTCTGCAATGTTATTCCACCATGATGTTCTGCCTCACCTCGAGCCTCCAGAAATGGAGTTGACCTTCATGGACTGAAACTTCTGAAACTGTGAGCCCCAAAGTAAACTTTTACTGTTAAAAGTAAAAGTAAAAAAAAAAAAAAAAAATTATCAGGTCTTTTGGTCACAGCAGCAAAAAAAGCTGACCAAATACGTACATTCATTATAGCCAAACTTCCAAAAACCAAAGAATAAAGAGAAAAATCCTTAAAGCAGTTTTTAAAGGAAAGAGAACATATTACACTAGGATACAAATTTATTGCTCTGTTTGTTTAGCACTGTGTGCACTACCACTAAGTTGAATGCAGGTGTGCACTACCACTAAGTTGTATCCTCGGCCCTTTTTGTTTTTCACTTTGAGATAAGGTTTTGCTAAGTTGCCCAGGCTGGACTAGAACTTGCCATTCTCCTGCCTCAGCCTCTTGAGCAGCTGGGATTATTGGTGTGTGCCACCATGCCTGACTATCAAAAAAACTACGGAAGTCAAAAGTAGAATGGTGTTTTCCAAAGCACTAAAAGAAAATATTGGTCAACTTAGAATTCTACACCCAGTAAAAAATACACTCCAAAAATGAAGACAAAGTGTAGGCATGTTTAGACAAATAAAAATAGAATGTATTAACAACAGATTGGCACTACAAAAGAATGCTAAAGAGAAACAATCTTACAGGCTCAGATCTGTAGGATGAAGTAGAGTCTTAGAAAGTGTAAAATATGGGGACAAAAATAAGAGACTGGTTAAAAGTCTTTCTTTTAAAAAAAAAGTCGAAGATAAGTTTATTCTCTATGGAAAGGCAAAGGTCCGACAATAGCCATAAGGCTTTGAAAAAGAAGAAGAAAGGGGAACTAATTGCTTTACCCATTTTTTATACTTACTCTTTAGTTACAGTAATCAAGACCATGTTTGTGATGCAAAGACTTCAGCATATATTGGTGGAGAAATAGACACACAGAAACAAAACAAAGAACCCCAAAAAAAGAGCCTCACAAATAGGCCCAACCATCTTTTCACAAAAGTACAAAAGCAATTCAGTGGAGAATGGAGAATCTAATCAACAAATGGTGCAGGAGCAACTGGCAAAAACAAAGCAAAACCACACACAAAAAAATCCCAATGTCAGCCTCTTGCTTTATATAAAAAGTTATTCAGAATGAACTAGAGACTTAAATGTAAAACGTAAAACTATAGGACTTTTAGAAGAAAATACAGGGGGAAAAAAATCTTTGGAATTTAGAGCTGAATCAACATCATTAGCCATTAAAATTGGCACCAAAAGCACGGTTCATGAAAAAATAAATTGATATATTAAAACTTGTTTTCAGGCTGGAGCTGTGGCTCAGCGGTAAGCACACTTGACTGGCATGTGTGAGGAGGTACTGAGTTTGATTCTCAGCACCACATATAAATAAATAAAATAAAGGTCCATCAACGACTAAAGAATATTTTTTTAAAAAAACTTATTTTTACTGTGAAAGACTATAAGAGGATGAAAAAGACAAGATACAGACTGGGAGAAAATATTTGCAAATTATATATCTGATAATATTCTATTATATCTAGAATATACAAAGACCTCACAAACTCAGAAAGAAATAAAGCAAGCCAATTAGAACACTCACAAAAGACATTAACAGACATTTCACTAAAGAGGACAGACAAATGACAAATAAACATAACAAAAGTTGTTTAGCATTAGGTTAATGCAAATTAGCCATTAGATAAGTGAAAATTAACAACAATGAGCTATTATTATAAAGCTCATAGAACAACTAACACAACATAATAACTGTAAATGCTGGTAAGAATGTGGGAAAACTGAGTATTTCATACATTGCTGGGGGGAGTGTAAAATGGGACAACCGCTCTGGAAAATAGTTTGGCAACTATTTATAAAATTAACACACATGAATATGACCTAGCACCTGTACTCCTGGGTATTTGTCCTAGAGAAATGAAAATGTATGTCCACGCAAAAACTTTTACATGAATGTTCATAGCAGCTTTATTTGTAATTACCAAAACACAGAAATGTCCTAAATAAGCAAATGGATAAGCAACTGTGGTACATCTCCACAGTGGAATGCTATTTGGCAATAAAAAGGAGCAAACTACTGATAAATGATGCCTATGGCATGGAACTCAGGGGCATAATTCTGAGTGAAAAAAGTCTACTTAAAAAGAAGACATAGTATATTATTCCATTTGTGTAATATTCTCAAATTGAAAGAAATACAGAGATGGCGAACAAACAAATGGTTGCCAGGAGAATAGGGATAGGAGGTTCAGAGGGCGGTTTGACTCTTAACAGGTAGTTCAAGGAAGTTCCTTCGAAGTGATGGGACACTTTTGAGTCTTGCTTATGTTGGTAATCACATAAATCGACACATGTGGCAAAGTTGTATGAAATACGTATACTCACTCATCTGGGAATACTGGTACAATCTGAAAATGACAGTTAAGACTATTACACCAATGTACATTTCCTGCTTTTGATGTGGGGTTCTAGTTAAGTAGGATGGTACACGTGGGGCTGGGGTGGGAAGGATGCACAGGACTCTCTGTACTCATTTCTTCCTGAGAGTCTGCAACTATTTCGAAGTCAAAAAGGTTTTAAAACACTATTGATCACTTAAAGCAAAAGCCCTAACAATGTATGACTGGGTCCAGACCACAGAGAAAGAGTAAAACAGGCAAAACAACAGCACATACAAAGAAACAGAGTTAAATACTATGATAGGTGTCTTATTAGATTGTTCTTGACGAGCCCAGTCCCACTCGACAGCATGGACGCCCTCCTCACCCTGCGGGGGCCTGACTCCTCCCTCACCACTGAGCAGCTCCCTGAAGCCCCAGAGCACCAACCTCACCCATAGGTGTTCAGAAGTCCTGCTCTGAACCACTGAGACTGCTGGCCTCAGGCCCCTCTTGCTCAGCTCCACTTAATGGTTTTGCAAGAGAACTGTTCCGACAGGGAAAGAAAAAGAAGAGCCAACTGTAACTTTTCAATGAAAACACAGTAATTAAAACTTTACCAAATGACCTGTCGGGTCGTGATGGAATCCAGAGCCTGCTCCATCACTTTTCCTCTAGTTTTGTCTGTGCGCTGCAGCTGCCCCTCTGGGCCCAGTCTGGGGTTGGCTTCATTGACAGTCATTCTCAAGCAGGACCTCACCAAGACAGTGTCCAGGCTTCCAGACACCATTCAGCAGAGGCTGCCTTTACCTGACTGTTACCTGTGCTGTCGCAGAACCATATGGTCCAGGGCCTTCCCGTCATCTCAAACCTACCAACTTCCTGGCTTTGCTCTTAGTTCAGATTTAAATGCTGGCTCCTATTTTATTCTACTCCCTTCCAAATCATTCAGGAGAAGGTAAAACACTGAAGCAATTACATTTTAAAACTAGTGCATTCTTTAGCCATGTGCTGTGCCACACACCTGTAATCCCAGCGGCTCAGGAGGCTGAGGCAGGAGGATCATGAGTTCAAAGCCAGCATCAGCAAAAGCAAAGTGCTTAGCAATTCAGTAAGACCCTGTCTCTAAATAAAATACAAAATAGGGCTGGGAATGTGGCTCAGGGGCCGAGTGCCCCTGAGTTCAATCCCCAATACCCTCGTACCTCCCCCCAACCCCCCCAAAAGAAAACTAGCACATTTCTTGTAAAAGAGGAGGCACTGTGATAGCAAGAGACTCTTGAAAAACGAAGAAATAAGTGGATGCAGGGCAGGTGCCTTCAAGGTCACACCTGGACGGTACTGGGGACTGAGACTGATCTGGATCTGACTGAAGGATGCATCCCCTGAGCAGGCAACTTGATGAAATATGACCCTCCAGACTCCAGTTATAAAGGTAATGGTCACTCACTGGAGCCTGAGGCCCCAGCTCTCCTTGCCCCAGTGCTGTGACCACCTGAGTGGATAAAGGAAGCTTGTCTTTGACCCTTCCCAACTTTGCTTTCAAGGTCTTCCTTGGGGGCTTCTTCCCTGTTGAAAGTCATGTGATTTCATTTCTTTCTGGAATTTCTGTATCATTGGAAAGTAATGCCATCAATGAAACCGCCCCGATGCCACCAATGGTTTAATCCACCCCTTTGCAGAAAACATACCACCCACACCTAGCATCAGCTACTGGAGTGGGGTCTGGGAATGGGGGCCAGCCATGCACAAGAAGGAGCCGGGACAAGGGCATGGCCTGGCCAGGTGGGTGCTGCCCAGGGTGACGGGGCTGGCCAGTCTGCTGGACACTCTACCCCTCTTCCACCTCAGCTTCCCCAAAGTCTTTGTCTCGGTTCCCTGAACCAAGTCCCTTGGGGGGCCACGGGGCAGGCTCTGCTGCAGACCTGTGTCCCTCCGGCTGCAACACAAGACACGAGGGGTCTGAACAGCGCCCGGGTCCTGTGTTGTAGCCCGAGGACTCACACCATGTCACAGTGGGCCCAGCCTGCCCCTGCCTGGCCAGTTTCCTCTTTCAGGTGGGCCACCAGGCTTCCGCTTGGAGAATCCAACTTGCTGTGCATCCAGATGAAGAAGCTGTAAAAGAACAGAGGCTGGCATGGGTAGTGGGCCCTGGCACTGTCCTCCCATCAATAGGGGAAAACCCACTGGCCTGGATCAAGGAGGCTGGCTGTGCCTAGTGTCGCACCCTGCCCTGGCCGCCTGGGTGACATGCACTCCAGGTGATGGAAATGCTCAGAGGAGACAGGCCAGGCACACATTTCACTGTCCACACTTTCCCCCCTCTAAACAATGAATTATGGCTGTTTATAAGCCACTAATTACAGTTATTATAACAATACTTCCTAGTAAATGTTCTTACTCTAATTCCATGATGAGAATTTTATAAATGCTAGACTAGCACAATGAATTGCCCTGAATTATAATAAATATCTGCACTTAGGGAGCAAAGCAGTAAACCCAATATTATTATAATCCATTTCCAGTGGGCTTGTAGAGGATTTATGTCTTATTTATGGTTTATTTTTATTAAAAAAACTCCTATATATCATTTTGATGTGGATTTTTTTTGATGAGTTATTTCATTTTTTTTTCTCCTATAAACTCAAATGAACTTTCTTCCAAGAAGTTCCAACTTGCCTGACCTTGCCCTTCCTAAGCTCCTGGAGGGGGGCAGGTAAATAGCCCTCTGGCTTATGCTTATGATTCCTTGGGTCTCTGGGTCATTCTGCCCTGTCTCCCAGCTATTATATATATTTTAAGGCTTTGTTGTATTCTAGGGACCCAGAAAAGGGCTTCTGATAAAGAAGAGCCTGGTGTCACAGAACCACCAGCCAGAAGCCCACTTCTGGGGACCCAGTGGAGTCCCCCCAGCTCTGGGTCTGGCCCTCTTCTTCCAGATGCAGACATCATCCATAACCATGAGCAGTTGAGCTCTGGGGTGCTGGCTCATTCTGACAAAACTCAGAAGAAACTGAAGTTCTGCACACTTCACCTTGGAAGACAACAGAAATGGGCTGCATTATTGAGTTCGGTGAGAGAGAAAGGAAGATATCCCTGGGCTCCCCATCAGCTTCCAACCGCGAACACGTGCAGCACCCCGGCTCTGTATTTTTGACACTAAGGAGTACGGAAGCAGCCACGATGCTGGGGAGAAAGCCCATGGAGACACAAGGGCAAACCCAGCTCCGACCATGACGGTGAGTGAGGCCACAATGAGCAAACCCCAGAAGGAGTCCCTGCACATGCCCTCTACTTTGGAGAACTGGTTGATCTCCACCGTCCCTGGGAACCGGCAACCAAAGTGTGGGAAGGCAGGGGCGAAGCCTTACTCTGTGACAGCCCCTAGAGTTGCCTCTGGAGCATCCTCCCAGAGCCTGCAGTCTGGACCTCCCCTGACCCCTCGGGTCAGAATCCTGGCCCACATGGTGGGCTCAGCTGGAACGGCAGTGGGATAAGTCTCAGGCAGCTGAGAACCACACAGGGCCTGAACAGTAGAAAATGGGTAGTGTTCCAAGAAGATGAAGACAAACCAAGCCTCTTGTGGCCCCTTGCCGCCAAGGACCTTAACCTCCAACCCCTCCCTACCTAGTCCTGGAGGCACCAGTCTCCTCCTCCACGGCCCTGCTGAGATGGGGCTGCATGATGTATTTGGACCCAGGAGAGGTTAAAGTAAAGAAAGAAGGAGAATCAGAAAAAGAAGCCCAAAGCAAACCCTGAAACACATCACCCACCTGCAGGAGATGGGAACAGGAAATGAGCATACAAACAGGACAGCAGGCAGAGACAAAGGGGACAGAGTGCCTTGGTTACTAAGTCACATAGCATCTGCGGCAGGCAGAGGGTTGGGGGCCTCCAGAAGAGTCATGATGCCTGGAATGGGGAAGGATTTTGGCAACCGAGAGAAGTCACCTACTGAATAGTGGTCTTGGTGGAGCACAGGTGGGTTTCGGGGCAGAAATGGGTCACATTGCAGGTCCTGGAAGCTTCCCCACCAGGAACTCCTGAGAGGGTGCAGGTCAGACCCAGGGTGGACTGAGGCCTGCAGGACAGGACAGTCAGCAGAACTCCCACCTAGGCTATGCATTCAAGGCACAGGTCCCTGGGTATGCTTTGTATCGGGGGAGACCTCCAGATGCCCTGTCCAGTAGTTTGGGAGGAAGAAGGCCTGAGCCAGAAGCCTGGACATCTGAAGGACCCTGAAGCATGTGCATCAATAAGGGCCTGATGGAAGACAGGCTCCTGGTCCCTCACGCCCCTCAGAGGGGCTGCCTGTGGTATGCCCCACACCTATGCAGACACTCCTTACATGATGGATTGCACCAAGGGCAACGAGGGAGGCAGACACAGCTCTTGCCCCATCCCTGCCCACCCAGCCCATGGCTTCAACCAGCAATGGGTCTTATGTTGGTGGGGAGGACATGACTGCAGAAGCAGGGGAAGGAGAGACCAGCATAAAGGTATTTCTCATCCACTGGGAGCTCTAGAAACCTCCTGAAGTCTGGCAAATAACTGAGACACTGTAGCACCACTTGAAAGATGACAATGTAGGAAATGTTATAAATGGCTGTCGTCATGCGGGGTGGTGGGTGGCAGCGGGAGCACCAACAAAACGGGCCCATTTGCCTTCCATTTGCCTCCGGTGCTATTTGCACTCCATTTTCCTCTATTTATTTTTACACCCTAAAAAAAATTGGCCTGCACATTAAGCAGTCACCTTTCATCCATTTGTAATTCTCTCCCTCTGGGGCACCATAAATTTCCGTTATATGATTATCATACTAGAGAACTAATATGCTTTTCCCCCTTGCCTTCAGAACAGGGCCTCACAGCTGCTTCCAAAGCAGGACCCAGGACTACAGAGGAAGGGGAGGAAAGGAGGGAGGGAGGGAGGGAGGGGGAGGGAAGGGGGAGGGAGGGAGGAGGAGGAGGAAGGGAGGGAAGAGCTCCCTCCAGTCATGCCCACACCTCCCATGCAGCACCCGGCCCTAGATGCACCCAGCTTATTGCATCTAATAAAAAGAGTCCAATGGTAAAATCTCTATACTCATTTTAAAACACTACTGTTGAAAAAAAAATATATATATATGCATGCATCTTAGATTTTTGAATTCCACCAAGTTCTTAAGAGGGAGAGGGATACCCATGGAGCATATTGACCCCAGAAAAATGATTTTTTAATTCTACACTGCAATGCCCTTATTCTATGACATCAGACATATCATTTAAACTTTCTAAGCCTCAGTTTTTTTATCCTCTGCAAAATGGAGATATTAAAACCTGTCCTGACCCCTGCAGAGTTGCTTGCACAGGTAGAATAACATAGGGGCTTCTCTGTGACCCCTGAAATGAGAATGCTAGTACTTCCAGAAACTACCAGGAAAGAGTGCTAACAATAAAATATTATGTTAATGCAAGACAGAATTATTATTTAAGGATAGCATTCATTCTTACATTTACTTAATAAACATTTATTGTGCATTTAATATGTACAAGGCTCTGTGTTAGCACTGGAAATAGGGTGGTGAATCCCTCATCTGTTTAGGTCATCATCAGATTCTGTTACCTACAGCCAAATGTAATCCTATTTCTTATGGGAAGGGAGAGGAGAGAGGTTAAAGAACTAAGCTTTAGAGTCTGATTGTTCTTAGTTCATATCCAGCTTATATCATAGAGTGCTTAGACCACAGTGCCTGGCACAGAGGACTAGAAGCCACTGTTACTGTCATATATATCAGTGAATGAATGCTTATACTCCCCCCACCCCCACATCCATCTGCTGAAATCTAATGCCCAATGTGATGGTACAAGAGGTAAGGCCTTTGAAAGCTGATTAGGTCACAAGGGTGGAGCCCCATTGAAGGGATTAGTGCCCTCCTAAAAAGAGACACAAGAGAGTTGATCTTTCCCTTAGGCATGTGAAGACACAGCAAAAAGACCACAAGCCAGGCACCTTGACTTTGAATTGTCCAGCCTCCAGAACTGTTAAGAAATACATTTCTGTGTTCTAAGCCACTCAGTTTATGTTATTTTTTTAGAGCAGCCTGAATAGAGTAAGACAGCCAAAATACTGTTTCCTTCAGATGACATATTTGGACATGATGACATGGCCGACCCCCAGGCTCCCCACAGAGATGACTTTCAGCCCACTTTTCTCTAGTGTTCAGATCTATGTCCCACCTGGCAGGCAAACCTGCAATACCCTCTACCCCCAGAAGGATGAACTGGAAGCCAGAGAGGTAGTATAGCTCCTAGCATGTCATAAGGGCCCATGTAGTTGGCTAAATGACCAAACCAATTCATGACATAAACAAGGCCTTTCATAAAAGCCAAGGTTATAAATTTTTGCATTGGTTATGCACCTACTATATACCAGGCACTCTCTTGGCAAATGGGAAGGGGCCTGACCAACTCTAGTGATAGGCTTGGGACTCCACTGTGAGTGTGGGTTACCTTCTTGGGAGACTGGAGGCACATCTCGTGAAATCCTATGTAGGCAGATTCAGTTCAAAATTACAAATTGTTGCCAGACCCAGTGGCACATGCCTGTAATTCCACCTTCTAGGGAGGCTGAGGCAGGAAGATCTCAAATTCAAGGCTAGCTTCAGTAACTTCATGAGAGTGTGTCAACATAAAAAGAGTTGGGGATGTAGCTCAGTGGTAGAGTGCTCCTGGGTTGAATCCCCAGTATCAAAAAAATTACAAAATGTCAAGCTGCAGAAAAATTTAGTAAATAATTTTTATAATCTTAAGGTTGGGGAAGGCCTTCTCCAAGAATACAGATGTCTTGAAGGCCAGGCCCTGGCTGCAGTGATCCATACAGCCTTACCACATGCTTTGTGCCAGCCCCAGAATTGTGATAGTGTGACTTGTGGGTTCCAACCAGTTGCCTTTGGGCCAAAAGTGAGGTTTGCCCTCCTCTAGACTTTTGCTAGCACAACCCAGCCAGGCTCCTTCCCCTCTCAAGCCTTCTACCTAGACCCTGCAATGACCTTCTCATCCGCCTTCCTTTCTAATTGTCTGCCCTCTTGCCACCTGTGTGTCACCCCATTGCTCCAAGAGTAGAGCTCAACTCCTTAGCCTGGTATTGAAGATGCTTTACTTAAAAGCACTTTGTTTCTAATGATGAATCAGCTGAAAGAGAAATTAAGAAAATTATCCCATTCACATAGCCTAAAAAAAAAAAAAAGTACTTAGGAATCCATCTAACAAAAGAGGTGAAAGACCTCTACAATAAAAACTACAGAACATAAAGAAAGAAATTGAAGAAGACCTTAGAAGATGGAAAGACCTCTCATGTTCTTGGATAGGCAGACTTAATATTGTCAAAATGGCCATACTACCCAAAGTGCTATACAGATTTAATGCAGTTCCTATTAAAATTCCAATGACATTCTTCATAGACATAGGAAAAGCAATCACGAAATTCATTTGGAAAAATACAGAATAGCCAAAGCAATCCATAGCAAGAAAAGCAAAGCAAGATGCATCACAATACCAGACCTTAAACTATACTCCAGGGCTATCATAACAACAACAACAAAAAAGCACAGTATTGGCACCAAACAGGCATAGAAACCAATGAAACAGAAAAAAACACATAAATATAGTTATCTCATACTAGATAAAAGTATCATAAACATACAATGGAGAAAAGATAGGCTCTTCAACAAGTGGTGCTTTGGAGAACTGGAAACCCATAGGTAGCAGTGGAATTGAACCCCTCTCTCTCACCCCACACAAAACTCAACTCAAGCTGGATCAAGGACCTAGACCCTGAACCTACTAGAAAATTTAGGCCCAGTTGTCCATCATTTCTGCTTAGGAACCGACTTCCTCAACAAGACTCCTAAAGCATAAGAAGTAAAATCAAGAATCAATAAATGGGATGGTATCAAACTAAAAAGCTTCTTCACAGCAAAGGAAACAATCAGAAAGATGAAAAGAGTACATACAGAACAGGAGAAAATCTTTGCCACCTGTGCTTCAGAGCATTAATCTTGAGGATATATATAGAACTCAAAGAACAAAAACAAAACAGAATAAAAAATAACCCAAACAATAAATGTGCAAAGGAACTGAACAGGCACTTCACAGAGGAAGAAATACAAATGGTCAACAAATACTTGGAAAAATGTTCACTGACTCTAGCAATTAGAGAAATGCAAACTAAAACCACACAGATTTCATCTCACTCCTGTCAGAATAGCAATTATCAAGTATAAAAGTAACGGTAAATGTTGGCAAGGATGTGGGGGGACATTGTTGAAACAATTTGCTGGTGGGCCTGCAAATTGTTTCAACCATTCTGGAAAGCAGTTTGGAGATTCCTCAGAAAACTCAGAATAGAACCACCATTTGACTCAGTTATCCCACTCCTAGGTATATACCCGAAGGACTTAAGATATGCATACTGTAGTGATGTAGCCTATGTCAATGTTTATAGCAGCTCAATTCACAAAAAATACTAAGTTATGGAACCAACATAGGTGATTCAACAGATTAATGGATGAAGAAAAGGTAATATATATACACACAATGGAATATTACACACAGCCATAAAAAGAATGACTTTATGATTTTTGCTGGTAAATAGAAAGATCTGGAGACTATCATGTTAAGTGAAATGAGCCAATCCTCAAAAATCAAAGGCTGAATGTTCTGACATGTGGATTCTAACACACAATTAGGCAAATGGAGAGAACAGAAGTTCATTGAGTTAGATAAAGGGGAATGTAGGGAAGGAACAGGGAATGGGAATAGGAAAGACAGTAGAATGAATTGGACATAACTTTCCTATGTTCATATGTGAATACACCACCAGTTAAACTCCACATCATGTACAACCTCAAGAATGAAATCCTAGGGCTGGGTTGTGACTCAGTGGTAGAGCTCTTGCCTAGCACTAGTGAGGCTCTGGGTTCGATTCTCAGCACTGTATATAAATAAATAAAATAAAGGTCTATTGACAACTAAAAAAAAATTAACAATTGAATGAAATCCTAATTGAATAAGTTATATTCCATGTATGTATAGTATGTCAAAATACATTCTACTTACGTGTATATCTAAAAAGAACAATTTTTTTAACCCTCAAAAAATCCAAAATATATGAGAATTTTACTGGTTTATGTAGCTATCAGACCTTCAGTGTATACACATATATGGTATTTGTGAAACAATGTATTAGGATTGTTATTATGATTGTAGTCAATAGATTTTTGTAATTGGAGATAACTGACATTAATAAGGAAGCTTCTTACCTATGATCGCAGGTTAACTTATCATTTATTTATATTCTATTCTTTTATTTATTTTTCCAGAAATCTGTAAGCATTGCGATATGAATCTTTATCAGAGTCATCCTTTTCTGTCTACTATTTCTTGGTTCTATGTAAGTCACATTGTGCTTGACATTACAAATCCAGGTATTCATTGATGATATACAGAAATAGAACTGACCTGAATATTTTTTAAAAAAGAAAAAAAAGGCACCTGGTCTCTGCCTCTCTCTCCAGCTACCCAACAATGGGTATTTAAAGGGCCCAGCTGCGCCTTACCTCCCTTCCCTATCACCTTTCCCACAACATTTCCACCACAGGACTGGTCCCTTCCCCTCTTCTGTCCAGCGCTGGGCCACCTGTCCCTCCAGAGGCAGCTCAGGGCTCCCTTCTCACCAGACATTCTGCTCCACACCTCCAGTTCTCAGACCATGCTTTATTTTTGTTTTACATTGTTGGTCTTTTTAAATAATAAATGCTTTTGAAACTCCTGGCTTGTGTAAAACTCTGTTAGATCAGGAACTGAATCATATATCCTGTGGTCCCTGATAAGATATCTTGGATATTAAGGGTTTATAATAAATATTTGTTGGATGGATTAAATTACTTCATAAAAATTCCCCTATTTATCATTGGAATGGCTTTTTTTCTCCCACAGTCAGAATACAATGATTCAATATCTCAAAGGCTCTTGCTGATATTTTCTCAAGCACAGCTATTAATAATTTGCCTTAAAATGCTCATTTAAGTGCCCGACATGAAGATAAGAGTTCTGCTTTCCTGTTGATGCTCACACTTAGCCATAATTATCTGTCATAAGAGGCATGAAGAGGTGTGAAGATGAAAGCTCAGAAGGTCGGGTGTGTCACCTCAAAAATCCTGCAACGGGAAACAATTAGTAGCAGCCTTGAGTGCTGGAGAAGGGGAGGGGGCACCATTAATCACATGAGGCCATTTGTTCTGGATGTCACAGAATTCAATTTCCCATCTCACAAGCACAACACACGCACCACACACACCACACACACCACACACATACATACAACACACACACACACACACACACACACACAGCCGTCCTTCTCCACATACACACAGGCACAGAGATAGAGGAAGTGTGCTCTTTCAAAGACCAGAACCCAAAAATACAAAAGGGTCCAGCTGGGATTGTCCAACCTTCCTAAACACGAGATTCTCAACATACTTCAACCTTTCATTTATTGCTCAGGGTCATTACCACGAACATTATTTATTACCTGGTGAAGTCATACTGCCGTTTTCTCAGAAGCTCTGTGCTTTTTCCTTTCCATCACTAAAATATTTAGGTTCTGTGTCTGCTTTTCATATTCTTTTAATCTTGCCATAACTGTCAGATTCTCTGTTGTCATTTCATGAGGGGACAGCCTGCAGAAGCAGTCCTCTGTCCCCAACAGACATATTTACAAAGGCAAGGAAACTAGATGTCCAGGTTGGCCAATTGGGCCTGAGCAAGATGCGTTACTCAGGTAGGGAACAAGAATCCCTGATGCATTTATCCTGGAAGGTCTGAGCCTTCTTCTTCCTTTTCCTTGGTTCCCTGGAAAGTTCAAATTGTAAGTATTCTTGGTTCAGAATGAATAAAAATGGTAGGAAAGCTCTGTCCACCTCGTGAGCAGCAACTTAGTTTCAGCACAAAGGCATCTTTCATCCAATTAAATGAATGCTACTAATTTGAATGTCACTGGGTTTATAGTTTTTTATCATATTCCAGTTGGGAATTTGTTTTGGCTTTATGGCTGTATATGAGCTTGCATGTATTTAAGTAGCACTATAATAATAAAGTCAATACGGGGGATCCACAAGAAATTTTCTCAGTTCTATGTTGCAGAACCTTCCGTGGATGGTACTAGTGTCTGACACTTGGTCTACCCTTCGGGGAGGGGAGAACTTGTCCTTGACTCAAGTCCTCCACAGTCAATTGTCACTGTTGGGAGTAAAGTGACTGGCAACAAATATTCTTTACAAACAAGGTAGCCCACCGGGGAACTGGGTTCTGAGGCTAGATGATTACACAGATCATCCAGCAAATACTGAAAGTCATCTTTCTGTTTACATCAAGATATTCAGTGGGTGGAGTTGTGGATCAGTGGTAGAGTGCTTGCCTGGGTTTGATCCTGATCTCCACAAACAAATAAATAAAATAAAAGATCCATTGACAACTAAAAAAATTTTTTTAAAGATATCCATATAACTTTTAATTAAGTTTATTATGTAGATTTATACACAGTTATAGAAATAATAACAATGGTCACATCTCCAATGGTAACATCTTATACAAACAGTAATGTCACACTGAATTTGCTACTGATACCATCCACCCATCATTTTTTTTTTATTTTTTAGCTATAGGTGAACACAATATCTTTATTTTTTTATTTTTATGTGATGCTGAGGTTCGAACCCAGTGCCTCACGAATGGTAGGCAAGTGATCTACCTCTGAGCCACAACCTCAGCCCCCCAATCCACCCATCTTAATCCAACCAGATTTTGCAAATTTGACATAGACTTACTTGTGTTTATTTTTGTGTGCATTTAGTTCTATGCAATTATATCTCATGTGTAGGCTTGTTTATCCATCACCACGGTCAAGAGGAAGAACAATCCCATCACCACAATGGTCCCCAGAGCTACCCTTTTATAACTACCACACACCTGAACTCCTGGCAACCACTAATCTGTTATTCATCTCTTTACTTTTGTCATTTCAACAGTGATATATAAAGAGAATCATATTGCACACAACATTTTAGGATTGTCTTTGGTACCCAGCATAATTCCTCAAGATCCACTGAGGATGTTGTATGTGCTTTGCACCTCTTCCTGCTGGGTAGTATTCCATGGTGGATGGACCACAATTTTTAAGCATTCATCCACTGAAAGACATCTGGGCTGTTTCCAGTTTGGGGCTATCACAAATAACACTGCTATGAACATTCCAGTTTGGGGCTATCACAAATAACACTGCTATGTAGGTTTTTGTGTGAATATAATTTTTCATTTCTCTGGGGGGAAAAATTCAAGAGTAAGAATGTTGGGTTGTATGGTCATTGGATGCTTAGTTTTATAAGCAACTGCCAATCTTTTTCAGGATGACTACAGCATCTTATCCAACAGAGCATTTTTAAATTGTCTTCAAGAACATGTAGACTCTAGTTTACCAAAATAAGAATTTAGTGAGTAACACCAGGTAACTCAAATACTAGCAAGGGGACCTCAAAGATCCAAAAAGGGAAATGTCTGGTTCACAGAGGGGGAAAAAATTTTCATTTTTGCCTCTTAATGAGTAGATACTGGATAAACTTTAAAAAAATTTCAAGACGTTTTCTGCCTCCCAAATGGTGGAGACTAGAGTTTTTGAGATGGTGTCCCTTTCTATAGGTAAAGCTCAAGTGATATTTTGGCAACAAATGGAGAAAAAGTCCCCACTTCCTCAGATCTCAAGGTCAACCCACTTCTAGAAGCAGATCTGCAGGCCAAAAGCTAGAGGTTAGTTTGGAGCTGTGCACGGAAAGTGACTTTCTGCTCACGGCCACATGCCTGCTGCCCTAGCTTCAGGGTCCCTCTCTTCCACAGGTCACTTCCAAGACCCTGGAAACATGGTCATAAGTTAACGTGAAATTTCTAGAAGTAAGATATTTCAGCCACAATTGAATAAGACTACTATTTACTTCTACTCTGACCTTCCTTGTGTCACAAGTGACAGTGGAATAAGTAGTCACAGGCCTTTGGGAATTCAGGCTGGGGATGCATTTAGTTTGAGGTTAGTGGGATCTATTTATGTGGACTGAAGTCACTTCCTTGTATAGTTGTTACTGCCAGCTGCTCTGGTACAAGAACATCTCCCAAAGAAGTCTTTACCACTTCCTGGCTAATTCCCTTGGCCTGGCCATGGAGATTAAGGGCCGACGGACGTACTACTGTATCAACCTGTTGGAGATGCCCAGCACCAGAAGTACATGGTAGGAGACAAAAGGTTTGAAATATTCACAGACAGAAGATAACCCATGGACAGTTCCTCGAATCATCAGGCATGTAAAACACTGAGCAGAGGACTCAGTTCTCATCCAACCTCATCACAATGGAAGGTCTCTCTAGACCCTCCTGCCACCTTCTATAGTGACCCTTGTGATTATCATACTTGGATGCTCCAGGAAAACCTCCCATCTCAAGATCATGTCCACACATTCTGGAGATTAGGATGCGGACTTTGCTAAGGGTTGTTCTTCTGTCCATTACAACCTCCAATTTGCTGTGATCCTAAAAAAAAGTTGTCAACCTCTCTGAGCCTAGTTTATCTTAGATAGCAAGAAAACTTGGATTAACTCATGTTTTTAATCTCCAAAATTCAGAAAGAGTCTCAGTAATGAAACTTGCAACTACAAATATACCATACTCTTCCTTTTTAAGACAAAAAAAAAGTTATCATAAATCTCTGTGTATGGGTCATAACCTGTAAGATAACACCACCACGAGTACATCCATGTGACAGTCACATGTTTTATGTATCCCAACAAACCAGATCACATTTTAATATATCTGATATATCTTGTCCTAAGGAAGTCTGGTGGTTCCAGGAGAAATAGAATTTGGTCAATCTCCTAAAGGAAATTGTAGGAATTAGAAATTATACTAAGTAGAACATAGGATCTTTCTATACCCTCTAGAGAATCTGACGGGTAAGTTTGCAGCAAAAAGAAAAAGAAAAAAATAATTAAAAATAAGAAAAAAATAATTAAAATTGCAGGTCATTTTCATGTGTGTGTCTCTGTGTGTGTGTGTGTGGTTAGTTATGAGTTTTTCTAATTTGGTATTCTTAATTCTGTGATCTGCCCACTCCAAAAATCACTGCTTTGAGAGAAGCATGGCTGTTGTATGGCTGGAATCACACTGACCACTCTGCCTGGGCACTGTCACTCATCTCCATGCTGCTGGGCGGTTGTTTCCTGGGGGCCCACCAGGGGAGGCACACAGTTATGATTTGTCCCTCCACCCTCACGGAGAAGACTGCTCTAGGGGCTGCAGGTGGCTCTGACTGCTGAGGTCTGAGTGTGCCCAAGCGTTTCAGTTTCTGGACACCACCTGCTCTCCTTGACTCCTGACGGCATTGCTCCCGCCGTCACACCTCCTTCTTTGTCTCTGACCCTCCTGCCACCTTCTATAGCGATCTTTGTGATTATCATACTTGGATGTTCCAGGAAAACCTCCCATCTCAAGATCATGTGCACACATTCTGGAGATTAGGATGCGGACCTTGCTGAGGGTCATTCTTCTGTTCACCACAATCTCCAATTTGCCGTGATCCTAAAAAAAGCCATCAACCTCTCTGAGCCTACCTTATCTTCTATACAAAGAAAATTGGACTAACTCATGTTTGTTATCTCCCAAATTCTATAATCCCATAATCCAGTCCAGCAACATATGGTGGTGAGATAGGAACTCAAGTCAAAGTGCCAACTCTGCTTATTGGTCCCCGTGGAAACCAAATAGAGAGGAGGTGACACCAGGGTTTGTGGCCTAGTATATAAAATTTGGTTTTGAAGATACTTGGAACAAAATCGGGAATATTTTCAGGAAATTGTTTTCTACTTTTTATCTCTATCTTGAGTAAAGCTACTCCCAAAGCAAAGGTAACTCTTGGCTGTTCTTCGTAGATTTAGACTTGCAAATTCAGTCATCAAAACATTGTTTATTTCTCTCAGAAGCTTTACTGAGCTAACAAAACATACTGCTGTTTCCCATAACTACCATCTTTAGCCCTACTCGGTGGAATTTCTCTCTCTCCCTCAGTGATCTTCTGGTAAAGCTCAGACCTCAGCCCAGCCTAGTCCAGCTCACAGAAGCAAGGCTTCCTTTGTCTGGCCAGACTCACCCACAGGCCCAGAGTAAGGAGGCTTCTGCTAGGAGCACCCAATACTCTCCCCTCCTCTCAGCAAGAGAGTAGAGAGGCAATGCAGAAGGATGGGCAGGAAGGATCAGGACTATGATTGCCCTCGTCTGGTGCTTCAAGGTCAATGCTATTAGCTGCACCATATGCTGGGAAGGGGGCGTCCAAGCATCTTGGAGGAGTGACACAGCCTCCCTCACAGGCTGCAGGCCTCCTCACCCCACCCTTCCTTCACCCAGGAACAGGGCAGGGCTGTCCCACTCAGCCTCTTCCAACGGCATTCTGGCTCCAGCCTCCAGCATCTCCCTCCCCACACAGGCTTAGCCCAGCCAGCGACTCAGTGCCCACCCAACAGGGGAGCACCGTCCTTTCAACCTCATCGAAGGGCAGGCCTTAAGCCTCTCAGTCCACCATGGGAGCTCTCATAGGCCCTTATCCCTCTGCCCAATACGTGTGCTGCATGTGCAGACACCTAACCAGAGACCAACCCTCCTGCTGCTCATTCCTCCCCAGCAAAAACCAGGGGGTGGGAAAAACTCAGGTGAAGAAAATGTAGCAAAGACTGAAAGGCTGGCCCTCAGGGCACTGTCAAGTGGGTAAAGTTATATGACAGAAGGGGAGAAAAGGGGGACTGAGGGAAGGTAAGGGGCTAAGAGTGCCAACAGCAAGGGGGATTTAAATGGGTTGGTCAGAAAAGGCAACAAGTGAGGAAAGACTTGAAGGAGGTGAGGATATAGGCCCTGTAGCTATATCAGGGAAGAATATGCCAAGCAGAGGGAAGTGGTGTAAAGACCCTGAGGCAAGAGCTTCTGCAAGATCTAAAGAGCAGAAAGGAGGCCAGGGTGGCTGGGGCAGAGTGAACAAAGGGGAGCAGTAGGAGGTGAGGCTAGAGAGGTGAGCAGAGAAGGCAAATGGTAAACAATTTTATAAACTACTGTTTTATGGTTTTCTTTTTGCTATTGTTGCTATAATGAGACACCAGTGACAGGCTATTTTATTTTTTAAAAAAAAGGTTTATGTTGGCTCATGATTTCAGAGGTACAAATTTTACAGACTTCATCTGGTGATAGTCTTCTTGGTGGTAGAGACCTGAGGTGGCATAGAGCATCACATGGCCAGAGAAAGGAGCATGAGCATATCTCTCTTCTTGTCTTTCTCCCTCTTCTTACAAAGCCACCAGTATACAATGGTTGGGGTCCACCCTGAGGACCTTATCTAATACTCAGCACCTCCCAAAGGCCTTTGCCTCAAAACACCATCATGGGATGGTCTTCACCTTCTTAATACTTCACCATAGGGGTCAAATTCCAACATGTGCATTCTTGGGAGACATGCAAACCATATCCAAATCGTAACAGTTACAGTTACGAAGGTCTTTTCAATGTGCTCTGGATTCAAGAGGAAGACACTGGAAGGAACTGGACAGAGGAGAGACATACTCTGACTTGTCTCAGGGTCTCTCCACCTTCCCCACAGACAACAGACTATGGGAAAGCAAGGACAGAAACAGCAAGACCAGCAGGCGGCAACTGAGTAACCCAGTCAAGGCACAAGGGCTCTGGGCAGTTTGGCAAGTGTGGATGGTGGGAAATGAGCTGAAGACTTGAGCTATTTTGAAGCCAGTAGAATTTCCTGACCTATTGGATGAGAAGTATGAGAGAGTGGTAGGAGTCGAGACTCTGGGCCTGAGTCCCAGGAGCAATGGAGCTGCCATTAACTGAGGTGGGAGGAGGAGTGGATCGTGTGGGATGAGGGACACCATGCTCATTTAGGCACGTTCAGTTGAGCCCTAGGTTAGACATTCATGTGGAGACCTTGCGGGAGCCGTGGTTATATTCATCTGGACTTTATGGGAGAAGTTCAGACTAGATGTATAAATATGTTGGCATCTAAGTGGTATTTAAAGTCACATGGCATGAAACAGAAGAATAAAGATCCCAGAAACACAGCCACACAAGCACAGCCAACTGATCTTTGACAAAAGGGAGAAGGCAACAAAGTGGAGGAAGAATGTTCTTTTCAAAACATGGCACTGGAATAACTGGATGTTGATAAACAAAAACATGAAATAGACACGGTCCTCCTTCCACTTTTTCCAAAAAAGGAATTCAAAGTGGATTGTGGACTGAAGTATAAAATACAAAACCATAAGATTCGTAGAAGAAAATATAAGATAAAATCTTTGTAACTTGGAGTTTGTTCAGGGGTTTTTATATGCAACACTCAAAGCATGATCCATGAAAGAAAATATTGATGGGCTGGACTTTATTAAAATAAAGCAGGAGACCATCCAGGGAGGGAGGGGGTGCAGAGAAAGAAGAGCTATCCAAGGAAGATGCTCTGACTTTTCAAACTCCATGAATATACCCTCTTGAACTCCCACAATTGGGGGAAGCAATCGGGTTGGAGATACAAATTTAGAAGTCAGCATAATTGTAGTTAAAGTATTCACCAGTCGCATGGAATGACCTGGAGGGCATCCCAGGCAGGCAGGGTAGAGAACCTAGCCTTGTCTCCAGCAAGGAGTTTTGATATGTGGAGCAGGAGCCAGCATGTGACTGATCAGGGGCTGTAGAGAGGCAGAAAAGAACCAAGAGAGAGCCGTTCCCAAGACCAGGCCAAAAAAAAGGTGTCAAGAAGGAAAGCGTGGCTGAGTCTCTGGTGCACACCTGTGATCCCAGCCACTTAGAAGGCTGAGTAGGAGGATCGCAAGTTCAAGGCCAGCCAGGGTAACTTGGTGAGATCTGTCTCAAATTTTTAAAAATGAACAAGTGCTGGGGATGTAACTCAGTAGTAGGGCGCCCCTTGGTTCAATCCCCAGTACCACAAAATAGAGTGGGGCTGAGAAGCATGATCAATGCATCAGAAGCAATCAAACAGCTGAGAGAGGCTGAGGGTTAACTATTGTATTGGCCTCATGAGGCCGCTCATTGTACTGACAGCAATGCTCTGGGCTACTGATGCAGAGCTCTGCCTAGAGTGGATTCAAGAAGGAATCACAGGGCCAGGCTTGTGGCTCAGTGGTAGAGCACTTGCCTAGCATGCATGAGGCACTGGGTTCCATCCCTGGTACCACATTTCAAAAACTAAATAAAATAAAATAAAGGTATTTAAAAAAAAAAAAAAAAGGAAGGAATCAGAGAAGAGAAGGGCACAGCTAATTTAGGGAGTTCCATCATAGAATTTTCTGGAAAGAGAATCAGAGATAATGGGCAAATCTGAAGGGGACCTCACAGAGAGGATTTTTGTAAATGGAAGAAATTGTGGCAAGCTTGTCTCTGTTGCAAATACTTCAGCAGAAATAAGAAATGATGCAGAAGGGGAAGGGGAGGACTGCAGGAGCACAGGGCCCCTGGGAGAGAGGAGAGGGAGTGCTCCACACTGAACCATCTGGCTCTACAGGAAATTAGCACAACCCGCAAGTTCAAATGCCAGGTCAACTTCCTCATGAGGTCCAGAAGATGATCAAAGCAACAGGTAACTGTATCGTTTAATGCATTAAATTTAAGTTACCCAAGCAGAAGAATGAGAAGTTAGTTATACTCCATCTATGTATGATGTGTCAAAATGCATCTACTGTTATATATAACTAATTAAAAAAATTTTTTAAATGACCAAAAAAATGAAGTTACCAAATTCTTTGAGGCTAAGCATCAATTTATGTAAAAACAGTTAACGTGTCTGTGTTTTGCTTCACCCCAGGTGCAGGGCAGAAGCTGTGTTGGCAAAAACATCTTCTGTGTCATCAACATTTAAAACCATTAAAGATTTAAAAACAAAAAGTAGATTAATGCTTGACTGGGCCTGGGGGTAAAAATGGGATGTGAATGCAAATTAGTTAGAAGCTCTTTATGAAACGATGGACATGTTGTAAAATTAGACTATGTAGTCCATTAACAACTCTTTAAATACACTAAAAAACATTGATTTGGACATTTAAGGCAGGCCAATATTGTAGTATATAAATTACATCTCAATGAAACTTAAAAGAAAAAAGAAAAATTATTCAGAGAAGACACTGGTCCTCTGGTAGGATGCTCCTCCTCTCCGGTTCCAGGATGTCTTACTCCCCTCTCAGAAGCCAGAGTTTGATCTCACTACTGCTGGATCTGGAAATTCCAAAGCCATCTGCAGAAGTCAGGATTCTATGATGTGCCATCTAAGAGCTTCTCAGATAGAACAAGGTCTAGACTCCAGGTATGTTTGGGTGATAATTTAATCCACAATTCTTTGATCAACAATCTATAAAAACTTTTATCAGCCAGTGAAGAATACTACGTCTGGCACTCTTTGATAATAGAAGTAGTCTTCAGAGATGAACAAATGGAGTTCACAGAAAGAAACCAATACTTGCTTGATATTATAGTCCATTCTTTGGTTGCTATAAAAAAAACTATCAGAGGCCAGGAAATATATAAAGAAAAGAGGATTATTTAACAGCCAGTTTGAGAGGTTCAAGGGCATGGTGCCAGCATTAGCTCAGCTCAGCAAATGACTAATGACCAACAGCATTATGGTGGGAATGTGTGTAAGAGGGAAAGATCACACAGGGAGATAGAAAGTCAAAGAGAGAGAAGGGAGTGGCCAGACTTGCTCTTTTATAACAGCACTCTTGAGAGAGCTAACCAGGGTCCCACTAAAAATATATCAATTTCTTCCTGAGGGAGGGCCCCCAATGACCTAACTGACTCCCATTAGGCCCCACCTCTTTTTTAAAAACTTTTTTTAGTTGTCAACGGACCTTTATTTTTCTTATTTATGTGTGGTGCTGAGGATCAAACCTAGTGCCTCACACATGCTAGGCAAGTGCTCTACCACAGAGCCCCAGCCCCAGCCCCTAGGCCCCACCTCTTAAAGGTCCCATCACCCCTGAATATCACCACACTGGGAACCAGGCTCCCAACCCATGAACCCTTGGAGACTCACTCAAGCCATATCCAAACCACAGTGCTCATCCAGCAATACTTTCTATGCTCGCCTATTTCATTTACACAGAGATTCCCATTTTCTCCATTAAATCTAGCTCAATATTTACATGGGTTTGTTCCTGACTGTCTTGAGGACTCTGAATCTCTGACCCAATCCCCACCCAGGTGGATTATGTGATGATAATCTACCTCTTGGATTATGGGGCCAGGCACATGCAGCTCAGCAAGGTATTCTTTAGAGAACTGTCCTGACCTGGTGCCAGCTCCATCTCAATGCAGGATATCTCTGAATTACTAAGGGAAGAGCTGAATAAACCTTGGCTGGGCCTTTTGCTAATCACCCCAACCCCTCAAATTCCACCACTGTGGCTGCCTCTATCAGTACCAAGCCTCAGCAATGTCCTGATGAATAGGATTATATGGCCAAATAGATGGTAGGTTTGCAAGGTTTCTAGGTGGGCTGTGTCTCCCTCTGGTTCAAGGCTGTAGGTCTCCTGTCTGGTCCTTACCCCTCAATGTGTCCTGATCCTCAGGCCATCATTCTTCACTCACTTGTTGCCCCTCTCCTGATCACAGGCACCTTAGACCCTCGCCATTAATACAAATGCTTTCTCTCAGGGCTGAGTGGTTAGGAGCAGAGGCTCAAATCTTGGTTCCTTTTCTTTTTCTCTGGTCACCTTGGGAAATCACACTGGGCACTTCTCTACGATTCAGTGTCTTCTCTGTTGTGAAATTAAATGGCTAATACAAAATAGAGAGTTTATTAGCACTGTCAAGCACCTGACAGGTCATCCTTAATTTTTCTCCTGGTCAGTGAGTTGCATCATCTCCCTGCAATACCTTTGGGGATCTTCTAGTTTGGGGTACTTTCCAGCTTCTTGCAGCATTGTTTGTGACTCAGGGATTGCCATTTTACTATCAGGGACCTTACTCCCTTCTTTTTAAAGCTGTTGCTTAAGTTCAAGATTGCTGGGCTATCAACTCTGGATAAGAAATTTGCTTTCTGTAAGCTGTTTGCACTTAATTCCAACACAAGCTGATTTCTCTGATACTGGAGCAACCTGATCTCCTGCCACCATTTCTTCACTCCCGTTTGTCCCCAGTCCTCCTTGCTTCTGTGTCTCCAGCCCACCCCTACCCCCGGAAGCAAAAAGAGAAGCCATAGAGCAGGCTTTCCCATTTGTCAGTGCAAAACTCTTGTCATCTACAGGGACTCATTTCCCTTCCTGGCCCTAATTCTTTGCCCTTTTAAGCCAGAGCTATTGTTACTTCTAATTTGCATTGAATGGTCCCTTAGCAGCCATCACATACTGAATGTGATGCCAGCTTCCTTCTAATACTGCTAAATGTACCAGAATCTGAGCTCTTCCTGAATACAAACTTAATATGTGATAAACAAATGTAAACAGCGTTCACCACATCCACAAACACAAAGATCCTCCTTTGCCAAAAAAATTACATCATCGCCACATTGACGAGAATGCACATTTTAATGAAGTCTGTATTTTCCTTGCCATCAATAAAAGCAATCCCAAAGATGTATTCCCCTTAAAACATTTTTGGGCCCAAAACAGTTTCACTGCTCTTAAGAATAAGGTTGGGGGAGGCAGTATACAAATGGCCAACAGGTATATGGAAAAAGTGCTCAATTTGTCAATGAAATGCAAATCAAAACCACAATGAGATATCACCCCACTCCGGGAAGAAAGGTTATAATTAAAGAGATAAAAGATAGCAAGTAATGGCAAGAATGATGAGAAAAGGGAACTTTTGTATACCATTGGTGGGAATGCAAATGAATGTAACCATTATAGAAAACATTATGGAGGTTCCTCAAAAAATTAAAAATAGAAATACCATATGATCCAGCAATCCCATTACTGGGTATATATACCCAAAAGAAATGAAATCAAGATGTCAAAGAAACGTATGCACTCACATGTGTCCTATACCACTACTCACAATAGCCAAGAAATAGAAACAACTTAAGTATCTATCAACTAATAGATGAATAAAGAAAATGTAGTATACATACACAATGGAATACCATTCAGCCATTAAAAAAGAATGAAATCCTATCATGTGAGACAAGATGGATGAAATTAGAGATCATTTTGTTAAGTGAGTAAGCCAAGAAAGACAAGTACTGTACTCATATGTGAAATTTTAAAAAAAAGTCAATCTCATATTAGTTGGGAGTAGAATGGTGGGTACCAAAGGCTAAGAGAGTTGAGGGGTGGGAGTGGGAGAGGTTGACCAAAGGATACTAATTAGTCACGGCTGATTCCAAAAAGCTAGAAGAAGGATTTTTAAAGTTTTTACTACAAAGAAAGAAGTGTTTGAGGAGATCTGATTTAAATATTACACAATGTATACATCTATCGAAGTATCACATGGTATCCCATTAATATGTACAATTTTATGTCTTTATGTATCAACTAAAAATAAATTTCGAATGGTAAGGTCCTCCCCACCTGCTGGGGGCGCTCGGACAGCTGCAGAAGCGCTTGCACCATGCTGCTCAATGAGATGATCCCGTTGAGTACGGTTCATCTTACTTTTTAACTTTCTTGTCAGTTTTCTGCTTTCTTGCCATTTTCGAAGGTATCCCAGACCCATTAACCATTCTGTCGCTTTTCAGCTGCAGCACCTTTCTCCACTCGCCAAAAACAGAACTCCATTCCTCTCTTCTGAGTATCATTTCCTCCCATGTATTTGGCTATTAATAACTTCCTCATCACCCAGACTCTGCATCTACAGTAACTTTTGGCAGTATTTGAAGAGCCTCCTATGTCTCTGACACTACTTGAAGTCAGAATTAAAAAACTCTTTTAATCATTAAAAAATTAAAAATGTTTCATTAAAACTTTTAAAAGAATAAGAGAAAGATCTTAAATAATAGACAATATTTTTTAAAGTAGATTATTCATAATAATAATATATATGTATATATATATATTTTATTCATTTATTTTTAATATATATTTTATTCATTTATTTTTATATGGTGCTGAGGATCAAACCCAGGGTCTCGCATGTGGGAGGTGAGCGCTCTACCACTGAGCCACAACCCCAGCCCCATAATAATAATTTTTAAAAACACATTTATTTTGACTTTACCTTTCCCATAGGATGTAAACAGTGGTGTGCTAGTATATTAGCTCCCTGGGAGAAAAAAAGTAAAGATGTATTTTGCGGTGATTGTCTATATAGATGGTGGAAATACTCCCATGGTGGCTAATTTCAAGCTATCAACTGTTCAAGAAGGGCCTCACACCGTTCCATGATATTCAGCAGGTGCAAGCAAGCATTCTAGCACATCACGGAAAGTCAGTCTAAAAACAGGTAATGGAATATGCACCAAGTTAACATAAATGAAGAGTAGGGAGAAAGAAGGAAAGAAATAAGTCTAGAGGTATGAAATGAAGCCCGGGATTTGTACATACAAACATGCATATGGTAAAGCCCTAGGTACATACTGAACACATTTGGCTTTAAGCAGTCTGGGGTTGTGGCTCGCCTAGCATGCATGAGTCACTGGGTTCGACCCTCAGCACCACATAAATGTAAAATAAAGATATTATGTCCACCTAAAACTAAAAAAAAAAAAAAGAAAGAAACTGCTAGCACTGAAAGGAGAAGCTTACCTGGTTTACATGTTCTTAAGATAAAAATAAGTTGCATGCTGAAAAGGACCAGTTTCCTGTTTTTCAAGTAGGTTGTATTTCTCCTCTAAAGGGTTCTGTAAAGCAGAGTGTGTCACAAAGTGCATGTCTTCAGCAACATCAGTCTGGTGGTCTGACCTAGGAACTACAATGAGGTAAAAGCAACGCTACAGGCCAGGGGGCCCAGTTTGTGTCTAGGGACCAGCATTCCCAGCCAACTCCTGTGAACATGTGCCACAGCCTTGGGGCAATCTTCCAGGCTTTTGCTAAACATCAGACTGTGGTGAATTTGAAAGTGACCTCTCACCCAAAACAGTTACTGGCCATAAACTCTGACCCATATTGTTTGGACAATCAGGGCACAGGAAGAGGATATTCCCTTTGGAAAACAGAGGCATCTACTAGGAGTCCCATGTGAAACTAGGGCTCCTCGACTTCAAAGAGAGCAATTCCCGATGCAATATTCAAAGTGTGTAAGGAAATGCAATTGTTAAATATGCAGGCTCCAATCTACCCTGGCAAGATAGTTTTATAGGTCCAGAAGGAGAGGTTGGGAGTGAGAGCTGTGCAGTGAAGTGAGAATTTTATCAACTTTCTCAACTTCCTTCCTAAAGGTCCATAAAAAGGAAAAGGTCACCTTTTCCTTTTGGAATTTGGTGGAAAGTTTTAATTTAAAACATATGCTTCTAATGGAAGTATAATATACATGCAGAAAAGTTCAGAAATCATGATGAAACGAGAACCAGGACTTCAGCACTAGATCAAGAGGCAGAACACCACTTGCCCCCACCACCCTCTTACACTTCCTTCCCCTCTCGGTTTCCTGACCCCGGGCATCACTGGTTCCTCTTACCTGTTTTGGACCTTGTATTAATGGACACATATGATAAGCGGTGTTTTCCTTTCTGGTTACTCTCACTCATCATGATGTTTGTGAGGTTCATCCACCTGGTTACAAAGAGGCATAGACAGTTCATTCTTTGTATTCCATTGTTTGAATATATCCCTATATGTCCATTTTTCTTTTGATGAGAATTTGGGTTGCCTGTAGTTTCTTTTAGCTATGAATAGAACTTTTATAAACATCCTAGCACATGTTTTTTGGTGGACACAGTGATCATTCCTGAGTTTATACACCGAGGAAATTACTGGATCATATTATATTGCTTTAATAAATACTGCCATAAACTATACCAAAGTACTTGTGCCAAAAAGGTAACATTTTACTCACTTGAATAAGCAAAAAGCAGCCAGGCATGCTTGTGCACGCCTGTAATCCCAGCAACCCAAGAGTCTGAGGCAGGAGGATTGCAAGTTTGAGGCCAGCCTGGGCAACTTAGCCAGATCCTGTCTCAAAATAAAAAGAACAGGATGTGTAGTTCAGTGATTAACACCCCTGGGTTCAATCCCTAGTACTGCACTAAATAAAAGAGTAAGCAAAAATCTTTAAAGTGTAGATAACCCAAGTTGAAGAAGTTGTGAGAGATTTGGAAACTAACATAGTTTGTAACACAACTCTATGCAATCTGTTACCACTGGCATTATGAAATAAACAGATTTGATAACTCAAAGCACAGATTTGAAGCTAATCATTAGTCCAAGATGCAGAGGAATAAACATTCATTCACTAAAGAAACAAGAATAAGCCATTCAGGATGTATATAGTAATGAAAGGATTTGTTTCTTATTAGAAGCATTTCTAATAAGATAATAAACAAGGTGGGGATAATTTCTATTTTGCCAACATTGTCTTGCAGATAGTCGCCAAGGCTTATAGATAGGGAAAGGCATTTAGAGACCTGCAAGAGTTAGAGAAGTGCATAAGAGGAAGTAATGGATTTCTTCTTGCAGACAGCATGAGAGTATACCTGCAAAAACCTAGAGAATCAACAGAACTAACTCAATAATATAACTCGGCAAGGTAAAAGAAGGCAAAATTAACCTTTAGAAACCATATTCTTCATATATGCCATCCACAACCAATTACAAACATAATGCTAGAGCAAGTCCCATTTACAAACAGCAATAAGAAATGAAGACAATATGTAGGAATAAGCAATAAGAAACGCACAAAATCTAAATGAGAAAAACTTCAAACTCTGGATGACAGAAAAGTAGATTTGAACCAAGGCAAAAGCAACTCTTGTTTTTGGGTAGGAATGCTGCTTCATAAAGCCGTCAGTTCTCCTCAAATTAATTTATAAAGGTAATGAAATGTCAACAGAATTGCCAAAAAGCATTTTTTATCAAGCTAGGTAAGTTGAAACTGAAATTTATACAAGCAGTCACAAAAGATTACATACTGCATGAATATATTTATGTGAAATCTCCAAAATGGGCAAATTTATAGAGACAGATTGATTAGTGATTGCTTATAATGGGGAGGAGGATAGAGCAGGGAATAGGGACTGACTGATAATAGGTGCAAGGTTTCTTTTAGGAGAGAGAAAAATGTTCTAAAATTTGATGGTAGTGATGGCTTCAACACCCGGTGAATATGCTAAAAAAAATGACTTGCATATTTTAAAAGGGTTCAATACAAGATATGTAAATTATAATCCAAATAAAATTTACATGATAAATAAATGTGCAGAAATTGAAAAGTAATAAAAAATACAAGGCAGGACTAACCCTACCATATATTAAAACATATATTGCAGTCTTATAATTAAAATAATGAGGTAGTGGTGAGTGACTATGAAGACTGGTGGAATAGAATAAAAAGCTCAAAATAGTCGCCAACCCTGGGGAATTTTCAAATACGATAAAGGTCTCATCTCATATCGTTGGGACAAAGATGGATTTTTTAATGAATAGTGCTGAGATAACTGATCAACTATTTGTAAAAAGATAAAATTAGGTACATACCTCATGCCTTATAAAATTCCAGATGTGTTAGGAAAAATGTTCAAAAATTTTACAAAACCTTTATAAGCACTAGAAGGAAACATGGGTGATTTTTTCTTTAATTTGGGTGGGAAGATAGACTTTCTGTGACATAAAATCCAGAAACAATACAAGAAAATAGTGACATATTTACCTTTATAAAAATAGCTGGGCATGGTGGCTCACACCTATATGCCCGCAATTCTGGAGGCTGAGGCAGGAGGACAACAAGTTCGAGGCCAGCCTGGGCAAATTAATGAGGTCTTGTCTCAAAAAAATAAATAAATAAAAAGAACAGGGTATGTAGCTCAGTGGTCGAGTGTCCCTTGGTTCTGTCACCAGTACCACAAAACAAACAAACAAACAAAAAAACAATGTTTGCATGTCAAAGAAATGTCATAAACAAAGTCAAAAGACAACTAACGTGGTAATGGGTAGAATAATATGTATAAGACCAAATATTCTGCAGCTAACAGCTGTAAAGTCTGGACAAAATATTTTTTAAGACTATCTAAAACTAACCGTCTAAAGCACAGAAAAGGGGTCTACAGCAGGCAGACACTTCTACACTTGAAAGAAGTGATCCACACTAATGAATTTTCTGTCTTCACAGATTCTCACCTGAGAGCTTCTTGATCCCACTTGGCACCGCCCAGATTCTAGAAATCAGAGAGAAACCTGCCGTCTTACTGGCTTGGGGAATCAAAGGCTGAAGCTCAGAGCTGTTGCCACAGCCTCGCAGTGAGGAAAGAAATCATGAAAAGAGAGCCAAGGAGAAGGAACCCCAAATTCAGAATCTAAACCGTAAATTTCTCAATGGCTTTGAAGTATGAATGTATGAGACAACCCACCCAGGGTTGTGGGAAGAGTTCAAAGAGACATCAGCTGTTGTTCACCACGGCTGAGACAGGCTATGGAATTTGAATTCAACCAAGGTAATTGTCTGCTTAGACAGAAATTTAGACTGAAATCTCTTCGGAGGAATTCTAACAGAAACCATAGTTTACACAACGTGTTGTTCACAAGTCCAGAATACAGTAAAAATCACTGGACACACACAAGTGTATGTGTACATACATACAATCACACACACACACACACATGCATGCATGCTACATACACACACACACACACACACACACACACACACATTCACACATGGAAGTGTTAACCCATATGCAAAAGAAAAAGGTAGTCAATGGAGCCGGGTCATAATAGAACCCACATAGTGGACTTAGTACTCAAAGATATTTAAAGCATCAAAAACTGTTCAAAGGTGTAGAGGAAAAGAAGCCCCTAACAAATGGATAGATAGATCTCTGCAGAGAAATAGAAAGAATAAAAAGAAATCAAGCTCCCCAGGCACAGTAATGCACACCAGTAATCCCAGTATCAAGGAGGCGGATGCAGGAATATTGCAAGTTCAAAGACAGCAATACCCTGTCTCGAAATAAAAATAAAAAGGGCTGGGGGTTGGGCCTGGGCTATGATTCAGTGATAGCACACTTGCCTGGCAGGTGTGAGGCACTGGGTTCGATTCTCAGCACTGCTTTATGAATAAATAAAATAAAGGTCTACCAACAACTACAAAAATATATTTTTAAAAAGGGACTGGGGTGTAACTTAGTGGGAAAGCACCTCTGGGCTCAAGCCCCCCCACACAAAAAAGATGTTTTTTAAATATTTATTTTTTAGTTGTAGTCAGACACAATTTATTTATTTATTTATTTGTTTGTTTGTTCGTTTATTTATTTATTTATTTTTATGTAGTGCTGAGGATCAAACCCAGGGCATCACATGTGCTAGGCAAGCACTCTACCACTGAGCAACAACCCCAGGTCCCCCAAAAAAGATATTTTCAGACAAATAGAAATTAAGTGAATTCAGTGTCAACTATAAGAAATACTAAGAAATTAAATAACAAAGACCCAAAATCAATGAAATGGAAAATTAGAACAATATACAACAGAGGCAAAAGTTGGTTCTTTAAAAATATCAGTAAAATGATAAACTTCCACTGGGATGTAGCAAGAATAGAGGGAATAGAATAGAGCCTTGCAGACATCTAAAGAGTAATAAGGCAATATTATGAATATCTTTATGTCAATAAATTTGACAATTTAGATGAAACAGAATAATTCCTGAAAAATAAAAATGACATAAGATGAAAAAAAAAAGTAACTAGCCCTATCCTTACTAAAAAACAAATGTATTATCAAAAACTCTTTCACAAAGAAAATTCCACACTCAGATGGTTTCTTTGATAAATTCTATTAAACATTTAAGGAAGAAATAACATCAACTTTGAATAAACTCTTGTTTAAAACAGAAGAGAAGGGAAGGTTCTCTCAAGGGCTTTATGAGGTCTATACAACTTTAATACCCCCCAAAAAACAAGGACATTACAATGAGAGAAAATTACAGAATGTCCCTCATAAAGCTAAGTACAAAATTCTCAACAAACTACTAGCAAGTTGAATGCAAAAATATGCACAAATGATACCATGAACAAAATGAATCTTATCACAAGAATACAACATTGATTTAAAATATTAAGATCATCATTGTAATCTACTGTATCAATAAAATAAAGAGGAAAGCAAAAATGTAACTGTTTTGTAAACAGAAACAATTGCAGAGTTCAACTTCCATTCATGATAATAGTGGAATACCAAACACTTTTCCCCTTTTATCACCACAAACAAGTCAAAACTGATTACTTGCATTACTTCTGTTCAGTATCCAGTCAGTAAAACAAAACAAGAAAAACAAAAGGCATGAAAATTTTTAAAATGAAGAGTTAAAACTCTGTGTAAAAATGGCATCATTGTTTAGATAGAGAATCCGGAAGAACTTCCATGAAAACCACTAGAATTAATAAATGAACTTGGCAAGGTCACAGGATGTAAGGTCAACATGCAAAAATCAATTACATTTCTATTTATTACCAGAAAAAAATAGCATATGAAGTTTTAAAAATATTTCTAATTTATACTGATGTCTAAAACATTAAATAATTAGGAATAAAGTTAACAAAAGATGTTTATGAGAAAACCACAAATTTAGAAACCTAAATAAATGAAAACTCAATGTTTTAAAAATTTACATTCTCCCTAAATTGATCTCCCTAAATTGAGTCAATGCCATCCTCATCACAGTTCCAGCACGTTTTTAGAGAATTTGACAAACTGATTTCTGAAATTTACATGGAAATACAATGGACCTAGAATCTCCAAAACAATATTGACAAAAATCGAACTAAATAGGAGAACTTATGAAACCTGAACTTCAAGACTCCATTAGTTAAACTAGTACAGTGCTTGCAAAAGATTACACAAATGCATTAATGAAGCAGAATAGAGAGCCTAGAAATAGCAAACACTTAACAAGCTCACTTAACAACTGACAAAGCTACCAAAGCAATCTAATGGGAAAAGCAAACTCTTCTCAGCAAATGACACTAGCACAAGTAGCTAGCCATACGGGAAAAAAAAAAAAAATCTCAATTTCTATCTCAAACCATGCACAAAAAAAATAATTCCAGATAAATGATAGGCTTTCAAACACAATGCAGCTAAAACTATAACTCTTTCAGGGAAAAAACAATCCTTGCAACCTAAGAATGGGCAAACTTCTTAGGCTACAAAGAGCAATAACAGAAGGATCAGGTGGAAGAGGAGTAGAGAGGAGGGGAAGGAGGAGGCGTGGGAGGAGGGGGAAGGCAGGGAGAAAGAGGAAGAAAAAAATAAAAGGTTGCTAAATTAACATGATAAAAGGTGAAAAATTCTCATCAAAAGATATCATTAAGGGGCTAGTGCTGTGGCCCAGTGGTAGAGTTCTTTGCCTAGCACATATGAGGCACTGGGCTCCATCCTCAGAACCACATAAAAATAAAAAATAAAGATATGAGTATACTTACAATTTAAAAAATATATATATTTTTTTAAATATACCATTAAGGAAATGAATAAGAAATCCATAAGAGTAAAAACATTCACAAAACATAGTTCACAACAGATTAATATCCAGAATATGTAAAGAATATATATATGGGGCTGGGGATGTGGCTCAAGCGGTAGCGCTCTCGCCTGGCGTGCATGTGGCCCGGGTTCGATCCTCAGCACCACATACAAACAAAGATGTTGTGTCCACCAAAAACTAAAATAAATAAATAAATATTAAAATTCTCTCTCTCTTACTCTTTAAAAAAAATATATATATATATGCACAGTTCAATAAGAAAAACACAAGGAAACTAATTTTTTTTAATGGACTGAAGACTTAATAGATACTTCAGAGAGGAACACGAAGAAGTGACTGGTAAGTACGTGAAAGTGTTCAACATCACTCGTCAGCAGAGAAAATGAAAATTAAAACCACGAGTTACTAATACATACCCACTAGAATGGCAGGAGAGAGCACAATAAGTGTACCTAAGGGACATGGGCCCATTTTCTATTCACTAAGCTTGTTGAAGTGCTGTGAGCCCAACTCTTTCAGACTCCAGGGATAGAACAAGAGATGACACACTCCTTGCCCTAGAGGAGTTCATGACTAAGTGTCTGTCCTCAGGGCCAGCACAAATCCATACCATGCCTTTGTACAAATTATAAAGAGGAATCCCTCTGCATAGACCTACACCAGTACCCAGGGGTATGACTTGGGTACAGAACATACTAGCTGGAGTTCAGCCCCCACCCATCCTTGAGCTTCATGCAGAGCAGAAAGTACAGTTGTACACAGTAGTCCTCATGGTGTTTGCCTTACCACATTATTTAAACAGGAGTTCTGGAGGCTCTGAAACTATGGACCAAACCCCAGATTCTTCCAAACCAATATACACTTGGACAGGCCCCATATTTGCAACACTGCCCTCTATTCATCATTAAGGGAAGCCTGAAACCAGACTAACTATTCACAGAACAGCAGCATGTAAGCCCAGGGTAAGACCTTCTAAAAATCCCAGTATTCACAATATCCACATGATAGGGCTTCCGGTCCCCAGGGCCTTGACCATCAGGCTGGACCCAAGAACCAAAGTCTCAGCCCAACATCATTCTGTATTCCAAATGGATGATTCCAGGACTGCCCACAGACCTCCGAGCCTCGCAGTCTGAAGGGCTGGCTACTCCCTTCAAGATGAACCTTCTAGCTGAGCTGGTTCCCAGCCCTGACCTGCCCTTCCCAGTCCCTTTCCTGTCCTCCCTAGTGCATCCTACTACCAAGCACACATGACCCCTGCACACATATTCCAAATGGATCCATACGGATGGTATTCTCACTTATTAACATAGACATGCAGCAAGGTTTCTCAGGGCAAAAACTGTCTGGTTCACTCATCTTGTGCCATCACCAAAAACAGTGGGTTCAGCAAATGGCCCTTTCAATATTCTCATTCCTTCTTTTAGGTAGAAGTGAGTGCAAATGGGGAGCGGTGGTAAGCAGCTGACGATAATTACTGAAAAGGTGACAACACCATCAAAAGTACATAGCACTTACCCTGTTATAAAAAGAACCTGGGCCACCTTGTCCTGGTTTTTCCTGTGAGGGAGGACAAAGCCACAAAAATTCCACTTCTCAGCTCCAAGACCTGGCAAGATGCAGGCACTGGGCCTCACAGGCACTGGGCAGGTCCTCAGGCCATTGAGCCTGGGCAGAGAAATGGCAAAGTTGGTCTCCTGGGGCGGGTTTCATCCTTACCGGCTGAGCTGCCCATTCTCCCACCCTAGACAGTTTCATTCATATACTGGGAACTATGTTTGTTCTGTGTGGCATATCACCAAGCCACAGCTCTGCAAGGGGAACTCAAAAAACCACATACAATAGACCAGTGCCCCTCAATGAATGACAAGGCATTTTACAGAGGTCATGTCCCCACTTAGCTCAGCAGACAAACCCAGTAAGTTCCTTCTAATGTTCAAGCTTGTGCCTTGGATGGGATTTTCCATAATCGACAATCAGAGACATCCCACCTAAAAATCACATATCCTCTGATGTATTAGACAATAATCCATTGGAAACTAAAAACATCTCACATAGCAAGTTTTAGAAATCCAGAGTTTGAAATGATCAATAATCTACACACACTGTATATTTTCATGGAGCAATTAAAATAAGAATTAATTATCCAGAGGAAAAGGTGGATTATAACAGAAAACATCAGTGAAATGTAGCTGGGATGGACATGGTCACAAGGGATGAGCCGCTGGCTTTGGAGCCAGACCACCTTGGATCAGGTCCCTAGCTCCATCACTGATTAGCAGTGGGATCTTGAGCTAATAACCATGGTTGTAATAACAGAACTGTCCTGACCACATTGAGTGTTGGGATCTCTAAGGATTAGCTAGGGTTACCCAATGACATTCTCTTATTCTCAATGGTGTGTCAATCTCCCTGTCATCTTTTAAGACCTCCACAATTTCTCCATGTTTCCTTAGTTCTCTAGGGAAATGTGGGGGCCCATGCCAGCACCCACGAAGCATGTCCCCTCTCTCTCCTGCTGCATCAAGTCAAGCAGCTCAACTTCCTGTTTAAGAACACCCCACAAGACTCAGGCCTCTTCTCCACCTTTCTGCCCTGTCTATCCTCAGGGTGCAGAGGAGCTGCAGGGCTCCCCTCTCAGTGTGCCCTCCTGCAGCTGCTGGCCTCAGTCCCATGGGGGTTGGTATCACGTTATACTTCCTTGAAAAATTCCCTACAACCGGCTGTACTTTCTTGCAAGTGCTGATGTTTATGTTTCTCAGACAGAATCTGATCACATTCTAACAGCACCAGTCCTGGATGAATGTCGGCACTTTGGGTGACACTTTAGATACGAATAAGCTGAAGTATCTCAGCTAATGTCAGCATGCAGCAGCCTAGAATTTCCAAATCGATTTTAACCACTCTAGAGCTTACATACTGTTAGGAAAGAGGATCATATCTCTTGGCAAACATGAATATTTTTCTTTTTCTTATAATAAGATAATAATTTTTACCTTGACTGATAGAATGCTCTGGAGAAGTTGTGGTCACCTTAAAAGATAAAAGGGAGATCAATACACATTGAGAATGGAGAATGTTGTTGGGTAACCATAGCTAATCCTTATTCATCACAACACTTGATGTAGTCAGGACAGTTCTGTTATTACAACCATTACACCGATGAGGAAAGTGATGATTGGTTATTAGCTCAAGATCCCACTGCTAATCAATGATGGAGCTAGGGACCTGATCCAAGGTGGTCTGGCTCCAAAGCCAGCTGCCTATCCCTTGTGACCATGTTTATCCCAGCTACCTCTGACTGGAGCCACAGCTGTAGGGACAATTCCAGGAGAGCCATGCTGGCATTCCCACCCCCATCTTGTCATGCTGTGCCTTTCCATGTGTTCACATGATCCCTATACTGCACTTCAGAAGGGCAAGACTGTGAGCAGGCCCAGGAAGCCTTCAACTCACGGGCAATTTGAGCCCACGAGAAACACTGCAGCCCCAGACCACGTTCTACAAGCAGTTCTAACCGGCATTCATCACCCAGAAACCCCAGGTCCTGACAGAATGGAACCCCTACCCACAGAGGCAACCCCCACTCCTCTATCTGACTCTTCTCTTTCCTGGAATCACCTCTCAAACAAGCTGCCTACGGCAAAACCCTTGCCTTAGGCTTCAAGAAAAAGAAACTTAAACCAAGGGCAAGTATAAGCAAGTATCAGAGAGCAGAAAGGACAGTCCGTCAAATTCCCAACAGAGGTACACTTTTGTTGTTAAAGTCATTGACCACTGCCCTACTCAGGAGAGAGAAACCACAGAGGAGGAAGAGGTTTTCAGGGGGAAATTGGCTCAGTGCTCAGCCAAAGGCAAAAGGTTTCAGTGAACAAATATGTTTGCTTGAGCTATACATTTTCTGAAGAATGACTTGTCCACTTCAAAGTGATTCATGACAGGAATCACCAGACCGTGGAGTTGTTGGACAATGTGTGGAATTCTCAGATAAATGTATTTCAAAGCATTCCTTCTCTTGGGCAGTTGTCTAAGGCTGATGAAATGGATTTGTTTAGTGCTGCTTCCAGTTTCCTTATAAATGAAGCCTGTGCCTCTGATACTCAGCAGTGGGGGGAAAGGACACATTGACTTTTATTACATATTCCAATGCCCTAAGCATCTATTTTCTAAATAATAGAAACTTTGGTGCCTGGAAGGAAAATCTAATCTTCCAGGCTCTCCAAGGTGTCACATTTTCACCAGCTGTTTGCAAAGTACACCCCATGCGTGGCTGAGAAAGAGCTCCCAGAGTTGCACTGGATTTGTGCAACTGTACCCAATGGTCATTACAGAACCAAGGGTTTGCCTGAGGACAGCACATGACACTGCTACAGATGCGGGGCTCCCCCTTATCGAGGAAAGAGTCTGAGGATTTTGTTGTTCTTTTCCTGTCCCTTACTCTTCCCTCAATGATTCAGCTCATGATCCAAGACGTTAATCAGAAAATAAAATGTCATTCAGGAATTCCATTTCATGAGAAAATTCTCTAGCAAGGGGAAGGCAAGGGTCCTCAGACACAGAAGGGCAAGCTGCTTCCAGCCATGCTGCTACTTGTGAGTTGCTTAGAGATATGGGATTCAGATCAGCAGCCTAGGACCTGAAGAGAGGGCACTAACCACGCTGTGCTGGTGTCCTGAGCTTGGACATAATCATGAGCTCAGTGGACTTGGGACTCAGCCCTTGAGAGAGGCACTGGGTGCCTGTGCTGGTGTCTCTCACAGAGGCATGATGAGACTGGTTTTCCAAATATGGGACAAATTACAAATAGCAACCAAGAGGCCCCAGCTGCCTCCATGGGTGAAAAATCATCATTGAGCTGATGCTCACAGCTTGGAAGCCAAGGCTGGAGCAAGTCCCTTCTTCCTCCTGCCTCGCGGCCTCTCCCTCTAGCGCCCCCTACTGACGGAGCCTAACTAGACAAGCAGAAATGAGGTGTGCAACAGGACTGCCCCCAGCATCACAGAGCAAGGCTGGGCAGGGCAGAGTGAGTTTGCAGCAAAGCGACAACAGCTTAATAAATGGAGCAGCACTCTGCAAGACTCTCGGCCTCAGAATAGTAACAATGTAATTTTCAAATAGTGCCTTTGCTTGGGATTCAGTAAAACAGCAAAATATCAAGGAAATCACGGTGAAGCTATGGTCTAGAATTGCCTTGGCGAAAATGCACTTCACGAACAAGGTGTGTTTTGTTAAAATCTGAAAACGATAAGAGATGCATCTCCTGCATACTGTAGCAATGGCGACATTGGTAAGGTACAAGAGCAGACTTAAGAACTGCAACGCTTTGGAGATGCATAAGCAGTGTTGTGGATGCCACTGGAAAATCGAAGGGCAGAGGCTGGCAGAGAAGGAAAAGGAAGAGCTTTCTGGCATTTAAGAAAGTACTGTGCATTATGGGAACAGGTGGGTTCTGTTTACAATTCATCTTGTAGAGAAAACAGCCACCTTAAACTACCTCCAGGTCTGCTGTCCCACATTTTTGCCTTTGCACTTCAATAAGAAGGAGGCCAACTTTGGAGCTCTTCAGAGCCGGCATGTCCTCTGTGCTCCCAGGACATTAACAAACATCCTGGGCTCATTCTCTGCTGCCTGCCCCTCTCCCCAAACAAGGCGGTCCATTCAAGTCAGTGGGCTCAAAACCTTTGAGGTTCTTGGAAAGATCTCCGTTCAAAGGTACAGGACTTTGTGAACGTAAAATACTGACATTTATTAATGTAGAAAATTAATGTTCAAAGACTGCAGATGGTCCTCCTCCTGTTAGTGACAGGTGAGAAAAGAAAATCCTAGGGAAATAGTCTCTGTGCCTGAACCCCTCAGGATGGAAATTAATGGAAGAGAGATCTCCCCTTCTTTTCCTCCAGCCATCTTTCCAGAAGGTTCTCTGCTATATCAATCTTGCCTCACCCACCATCACTCTGAGGTCATCACTGTGGGGTGGGGGTGGGGCAGCATGTGGCCTCTGGTTTGGGTACCCTGCAAGGCCCTTTCCTATCAAGTGATGATAAAGAGGACATTTGGATTTCAGATCGGAAAATATGACAAAGGCCCAAGACAGTGGAGAAGAACCCCCCCGAGGGTGAATGCATTATGCACCTCCTGAAAAGGTGCCCGGCTCTAAATGCTCATGATTATACTTCTGAACACTTTCAGTTGTTTGTTTTTGTCTCATTTAACTTTGGCCACATGCTTCTGTGCCCCGTGGATGTTTTTTTCAAGTTCAAAGTGAAAACCCTGCCTTTTATCTTCCTTCTGCGGCTTTTTCCTAATCTTTACCTGCATTCATGTGCTCTGGCATTATTCACTTCCGTCCCCTGCCTCCTTAACTGTTCCACTGTGACTCAACCCAACTAAGTAAATCATGGTGCTTTGTGGGTTCTTTAATTAGCATTGGGGGGGAGTAATTATAATGTGGTTAATAGTGCTTTATAAAGGAAGTCAGATGCCTCTAGATTCTTCTCTTTGGGGTTACAGGCAGAGAGCGGAGAAACCTAGCACCCTGGGGGAGGGTGCTGGTGAAGCACCCCACCACACTGAAGTTGTATGCAAGCCTTTTGTATACATGGGGAGCTTTGTGATGGAAAATGCCACTCACTTTCATGAGACTCCCAGAAAATTCTTGAGCTCTAAAGGGTTGAGAGCGCTGAACTTGTCAAAATCTGTTGTGTGAACGGATGGAAGAAAAATGAAGACATGACATGAGGAAAATGTGGTCCATTCAATTCCTGATCCCAGCCCCTCACCCCTTCATTCCACAAACCCGATCCGCCCCCCCTCAGGCACATATACGCTCTCAGCCCCTTGAATCATTAATAGTCGTTCTTGGTTTTTCTGAGCACTCTCTGGGGTTGGGCCTGTTTCTTTTGAACCACACACAAGTCAAATGTTGGTCTGCTGACCCTGTGTTCTCAGAGTAAGCTAATGGGAAATAATTGGCCTCTTTTAACACAAACACATGCCCTTGTGCAGACAGGCCCCTGGAGCTGTGTGGGAGGCAGTTCTTGGGGAAGGACAGTGACTCCTTAGACAAGTCAGAGGGAGAGGGAACAGGAGAAAGGCTTCCAGGGCTACTATTTCAGGGGGAAGCCCATGAGGACAGAGGGCTCCAGCCTGCTGATGCCTCTCCTCCATGCCCAGAGCCGAGCTTCCAGCAGCGGCCCCCAAAGCCAATGCTCATCCTGACATTTCTATGCATTTACATTGCTGGCCCAGGTCCCTTACCCACCGCCTTCTGAGACCGGCCAGCTCTTGCAGATACTTTTATTCACTCAGTCTGCAAACACCTTGAGACCCGACGATGTGCCAGGCACTGTACTAACCATTGGGGAGTGAATGTTTAGTAAGCCCAGGGTCTGAAAAGATGGGAAATAAGCACACAGGGGTTTGGTTGCAACCCATCAAGTGCTATAGCCAGAGTAGCACAGGTCCTGGCAGTGCACAGCTTTAGGAGACACAATCTATAAGAATCTGTGGGAATTGATACTCCTTGTCCATTTTCCTGTGAATGTGACCCCTGGAGCTGTGCAATTCAGAAGCCCTGGACATGACCTTAGGGACAGAGATGGTTAAGGGGATACTCGTAGTGAGCATCCCCATCCTTCTGTGAGGGTGGAAACTGCTCAGAGGACAAGACCCTCCACAACCCCTGTTCACCCTTAATCTGTGCCCACACTTCTACCTTCTGCTGTATCTTCCTCCAGCCTTGGAAGTTATCCTGGTCAAGGCCATCACATTTAAATCCATTGGACACTTGAGCAAAGGAGATGAACAATTTGCTGGACATCTTGTAAGCAGCAAAAAATTGGATATACACAACACCTTTGACCAGGAGTTCCACTCTGGGGACTTTCTCCTATAAGAATAAAATCACTAGCACTGTTTACAATAGAAGAGAAAGATAAAACTGGACACATCCTAAATATCTACAATGGAGGAATGGCTTGCTAAATTATAATGTTTGCGTCAAGGAATACTAGGTAACCAGGAAAGGGAGTAAGTTACATTTATGCATATTTATCTGGAAATAAATCAGTGACATATTGTTTAGAGAGTTTGTATTGTTTTGATTTGTATACTGAGAAGTTTCGTTTTATCCTTTTTATTTCCTCCTTTTTTTGCAGTACTGAGGATTGAACCCAGTGCCTTATGCAAGCTAAGCAAGTGCTCTACCACTGAGCTACATTTCAACTCAGAAGTTTATTTTTGAATTTTTGAACAACTATAAAAGGGGAAAAAGCCCTCATATATTTACATATACACACAGAAAGAAGGATGTGGAAAGTTACAAATTAAATGGTTCAGATTGAACCTCCAAGGGTGTAATTAGAGGCAAAGAGTGGATTATTATTTTTCTTAAAACAGCATATCTCTGATTTGTTACATGTGCTACAGTGGGCATGCTCTTCTTCTGTAATTAAATTTTTAAAAAAATCTAGTCAGGCACAGTGGTACGTGACAATAATCCCAGCAACTCGGAAGGCTGAGACAGGAGGATCACAAGTTCAAGGCCAGCCTCAGCAACTGAGTGAGGCCTAGTCTCAAAGCAAAAAAATAAAAAATAATTTTTTTAAAGTGCTGGGAATGTAGCTTGGTAGTAAAGCACCCCTAGGTTCAATCTTCAATCCAAAAACAAACGAACAAACCAAAGCAACTAATACAGCATTTATCTTTAGACATGGCCTATTTGGAAATAGAGACATGGAGATAGAAAACAGATGTCAGAACAAGGCATCCAGGCTCAAAAGAATCTGTGGCAAAACAAAAATGAGATATGTGTACCATATGTCTTTGAGCATACAGAAAGTACTGGAAGGAGGTGAGACCCCAGCAGCTGTGGTCCATCTCAGAGGAGGGGAAGAGTAGAGAGGCCTCATGCCCTCCTGCTGTGTCTGAACTTCGTAAGAGTAGATTAGTTTACAAATAAGTCAAAACTAGATGTTTTAGGAAAAGTTATTGTGAGTAGGTTTATTTGGTGTTTGTTTGTTTGTTTGCATATTGACCAATTGCACTAAATTGTGAATATATTCTCTAACGAGGCATTATAAACCATGCCAGCCTCAAGCTCACAAAATCCATCATCAATTTCTAGGTGTGATGTCACCTGACATGACGATATGTAGAAAGAAATGTTCTAACCAAGTAAGGTAATGTCTGACTGAAGCATGGTGGTGATCTGTGCCCTTCTCCAGTGCCTAATAGTGTAGAAAGGTAAAAATCCTTTGTGAGGAGTTTTTTTGTATGAAAATGATATACATATATGTGTGAATATAATGAATATATTATGCAAGCAAAAATTTTAGTGATATATCATTAGCAGAATGCCAGGCATATTCTTATTGTAAACACTTATGAAAATAATCAAATAAATACACCAACAACCTGTACTTCCCTACCTATAGCTATTAAATAAGCAGCTGTGGAGAACCCACTTCAGAAGGGAAAAAAAAAAAAAAACCACTCCCCACATGGAAAGTCACCGATGTCTTGTGTTAAGGCACACCTAAGCCCCCAGACATCACTGGCTTTTCTCTCAAACTACCCTTCCCCCAAGGGTGCAGTCTCAGTCCCACCCAAAAAAAGCATTTGCTGATCACATGAGCTAGTAGGTAGCAGGACATTCCTGATCCCAGACTGCAAACCCCGGCTTACCCCAGACAGAGCAAAAGCAAGATAGGGAGACTTTTCATTTGAATATACCTGAATAACTTTCCTCTTGATTCGTGATTGTTGAAAAAAAAAGTTTTGCATTATTTTAAAATAAGTTTGAGCTGGGTGCGGCGGGGCACACACCTGTAATCTCAGTGGCTCCGGAGGCTGAGGCAGGAGGATTGCAAGTTCAAGCCAGCCTCAACAACTTAGCCAGACCCTAAGCAACATAATGAGACCCTGTCTCAAAAAAAAAAAAAAAAAAATTTTAAGGGCTGGGGATGCAACTCTGTGACTAAGTGCCTCTGGGTTTAATCCCTGATATTGAAAAATAAAATAAATTATAGAGTGCTGGAGCACTTGTCTAACTTGCCAGGCCCTGAGTTCCATTCTCAGTCCCCTTTGCTTTTTCAAAGGTTTCCTATGTCAAATTCTTTTGAAAAGAAATAATTAATATGCCATTAATAAGCTGTCTCTCCCTGTGGTGATAGCCTGCATTCTCTCTTGAATATGTGTTACTTGCCTTATCTTAAGATCGGCCCTATTCTCTCTTGAATATGTATTTACTTTCCTAAATAAATATCTGTCTATGCCAGGGGGACAGGGAAGGAGGAGAGAAAGGAAGGAAGGAAGGAAAGCCACTAACAGCTGTGCACCGTGACCACACTCCTACCTATACTCAGGAGGCCAAGGCAGGAGGATGGCAAGTTCAAGGCCAGTCTTGGCAACTTAGGGAGACTCTGTCTCAAAATAAGAAATAAAAAGGGCTGGGGGATGCAGCTCTGTGATAAAGCACCCCTGAGTTCAACCCCCAATCCCCAGTACCAAATAATAATAATAATATGAAAGAGGGAAAAATCAAAAGTAACATACACAGAAGATTGATTAGAAAAAAATCCTGAAAGGAATGCTAATAAAAAATAAGTTTTTAAATGTAGTGATATCAGTAGGAAAAAACCCTTTCAGTAGGAAAGAATTCTCAATTTTATGAAGTACATCTGTATGGAAACTGCCATTGGTTGATAACTAACTTTTCAAGAAACATGGATGCCAAAAGGGAGCCCACAGTTGCTTATGTAAGTTTCAACAACAGTACATAATGGCTCCCACTTAGTGGAGCACATACTACCTATTTTACTTGATCTTCACAACAACCCTCGGAAATGGGCACCATAGTCCCAGTTTACAGATGAGAAAGCTGAGACAAAGTACAGCAAAGCCTGCTACAGGTCACACAGGCAGGAAGGAGTGTAGCCAGGACTTGATTCAGTTATTCTTGAGCACAAGGGCAAATGCACTATGCCCGTCATGCTCCTCCCCTGCCTCATTCCTGCTCACAACACTGGAAGAGAAGAACATTGATGGCCACATTCAATGCACTGTCCCAGGGAGCCTGCCCCTCCCACAGCCCCTATGGTCGACAAAACCCTCACAGAGCCACATCCCTCTCCTGCCAGAGCTGACTGGATATTGCTGTGCTGGGCCTCTGTTCACACAGTGCTTCATAACTCCTTAGTTGAATTCAAGCTTTTTTACACAGTGGCTGGGTCACAAAAGGATGAAATAGAAGCACAAGTCCTTCCTAGGCATTCTGTTGATCAAAGCAAGTCATAGGGCCAGTCCTGACTCAGGGAAAGAGAAACAGCTTCCATTTTCTTGATGGGAAAAGTGATATGGGCTTATAGGAGTTATTGGCAGCCCTTGGCAGACAATCTACCACAATTTTTTTAAGTGAAAGTAACTTGTTAAATATTACTCAGCTATAAGGTATCTTTCTACCCTTTTCTCTTGTTTCTAACTAAAATGTGGGTGTGATGACTGGAACTTCAGCAGTCAAAAAATTCTATCCGTAAGGCAACCTGGAAGATAAGAGGTGCACCCTGAGAATAGCAAAAATGAGAGAAGCCTAGGTTCCTAATGAAATAGAGGAGCTGCCACACCAGCTAAAGACTGCCTCCTTCCAGTGTTCACACATTGGAAAAAATACAGACCTCCATGTTACTTATGCAAAGGTTATTTTTTTTTCTTAATTAAAAACAGTGGGCACAGGCTCAAATGGGAACAACTAACTAAAGAATCACATACAGAGACTGGCAATCGATGTAACATTTTCTGTTTGAAAAACTATATATAATTAATATCACATATCCTGATTGTTAACTTCTACTAGAACCATGTAAAATATATTAAAGCACAAGTGATAAGTGTCTTGGCTCTGGTACTAGGAGTCAGCTCTGGGGGCTTATGAGAAAATGTTAAAGGCTGGGTATGAAGCTTGCCTAGCATGCATGAGGTCCTGGGCTCAATCCCCAGTCGCACATAGACACACACACACACACACACACACACACACACACATACACACATTCACACACACACACATGTACACACACAAAGAAAAGAAAAAATTTAATGCCTAGCTCTATTGGTTGTATAAATTAATAGTGTTTATATTCCCTCCCTCCCTGTTTCAGCATTAACACAGCTTGCAAATTTCTTGCCAGGTGCCATGGTGCACCTGTAATCCCAGCTACCTAGGAGGTTGAGGCAAGGAGAATCACAAGTCCAAGGCCAGCCTGGGGAACTTTGCAAGATCCTGTCTCAAAATAATTTTTTTAAAAAAGGTTAGGACTGGGGTTGTGGCTCAGTGGCAGAGCGCTTGCCTCGCATATGTAAGGCACTGGGTTCAATCCTCAGCACCACATAAAGATAGATAAGCAAAATAAAAAATATTTTAATATAAAAAGGGTTTAGAAATATAGTTCAGTGGTAGAGCCCCTCTGGGTTCAATCACCATCACACAAACACACACACACACACACACACACACACACACACATGAATGAATGAAAAAAAAAAAAAGAAAACTTAAGAGTCTCCATAATACTCTCAAATTAACATTGTTGAGAAAACCCTTTAATGTCTTGCAAGGAAAACATTCTTTCAAGACATTAAATTCCTGTTCCCAATGCCTCAACATTTAGGAAGAAATAATATGCAAAGTTCAAACAAGGCCATCCCATCCACCTTTTACTCTTTCATTCAGACATCAATCCCCCTCAAGTCACTGAGGCTCTATTGACATGACTGATCCACAGAAAGGCAACCTGTCTTTTTCCCCCTCCTTCCACGTTTTTAAAAACATTAAATGGAACAGGCAAGTTTTGAAAACAAGAACAAGATGCTTGTTTACAGGCGTGCACAGGAGGACCCTAGAACTGGCAAACTGAGAATGGAAAACACAATGGGACTATGTTTTCATTCCATATTGTAGGACTGACTGGCACACACAGGTGTGAGTCTGCAGTGACAAACAGCCTTCAACCCTCAAATATAAGTATAAAGCAAAGGACAGCAGCCTCGCATAATAGATTTCTTTTGAAAAGTAGCTGAACTTGGCTATGTTATCATTTCACTCATTTTCATGTAGAGTTTGGCAAAACTTTTGCATATATTTCTAATTATTGAGATATTTTGTAGTCCCATCTATTTTAAACTAGCAGTTAACTGTCTAAAAAAAATAGGCACCTTCTTGAATGTATTTAAATATAATTAGAGTACTAATACTGCTGCACACAATATTATTGAGACTTAGAATAAATAAATCATTTATTGTGCTGTTTTGCAACTCTTTAGTCCTAAAGTCTAATTATTTACACACAATGCATTTGTAGAACTTCCTCTTTGGATATTCTACAGGGTATAGAAAAGCACAGCACTGCGCAACTGATCTCCTAATCCAATTAATTTTTGCATCTTACTATTTGATCATTTGTCAGAAGAAAACTTGTTGCCTACACGCTGCTCTCGTTTCTATTCCTACCAAGATAACCTTAAACAACAAAGACAACTAGTGGGTGCTTAACCGCTGACCTCCCCGGACTCCAATGATTGCCAGGGTTCGCGCCCCTCGGGGCAGATGTCTATCAAAATAGCGCTCTAGCTCTGCGCCCCCACCGAGCTGTGGGAGCGAGCCCTCGGGCTGTTTTCATGCGGTTTCCTTTTTTAATTTCACATATCTAGCTTCTTATCTTTCTATTCTTTGATTTCTGTTTTCAGTCTAATTCACTCCTTCGGCATCCACTGACTTACAGCATGCTAAAAGCGCCGGCTGTTTCTCCCCCTCTGCAGCTTATTTACCCACGCAGTTACTCAAACTCAGGGGCACTGAGCCAGGCTCTGCTGATGGTTACCAAATAGTTCAATCAAGGTCCTAAGGGAATTATTAATGCTCAGATCTATTAAAATAACTACTCTCCTGGTCCCTCCCTCACAATGTCTCATTACCATCACTTGTTTTTACCGCTTATACTGGGAAGAAGGTCCTTTCAGCCATCGCCTGGCCGCAGCCCTTGACCACACAGCCGTGCCCAGGCCCGTAGCCTGGATTCTGAGCGCGCAGCTCTCCGCTGCAACTCATTTTGCCCACAGACAGCTTGAGTCCTAAACCCAAACCTGACCGAGACCCTAGTATCGCTGGACTCGGCTGCCCTGGCTCCGCTGCGCACCTGGGCGCGGGCTCGTTGGGCCCCCCGTGGACTCCGGCTACACTCACCTGGATCGCACTCGGCCTGGGGTGCGTGCTCACCTGGTACCCTCCGCCCCGGGCGCGGCCACCTGGGTCCCCCCTGCCCGCAGCGCTCTGGAGGAAGCTTTGCGCTGCTGCAGCCGAGTCCCGAGCTGGACAGTCACCAGGGAGTCCCAGCCAAGTTACCCCGTGTGCCTCGAAAGAGAGGACTGCTGCGAGTATGTGTACCCAATTTCGCGGGTCCTCTGCGTTCCGAGTGATTCTTCCAGGCCAGTTTTCCCGAGCAATGACCGAGGTCTCCGGACCCTCTTCCCTTTCTTCCTTTGGTTGGAGAACTAGCCGCGCCGCGCGGGCTTCGGTGCAAAATACAAAACTATTTTCCCCCTGCTGGTGTCTTTCTGGAACTGCACGTAACGGAACAGACCCAATAAGTTTCCCTACCCCTAGATGCTAAGGTTGGGGGTCCCCCCTCCCAGCATCAAAGATTTTGAAAACTTTTTTCTTAATGCATTTTAATTTAAGTGCCATATTAAGAAAGGAAAACTCATTTTTAGGATTTAGACTCTTGAGAATTAAAGTTAAGACCTCCCACGCCACCGCTTTTTTCTTATTTCTTATCTCAGGGAAAATTGCAAACGTTTAGTAGGCAAAAGAGTACAAAGAGCATCCAGCATTTGGCAGTGATGGACTAATCCTTCTGCAAATAACAAGTCTAAAATATAATTAAAAACCCATTCAAAAATTATTTGAAGACATTAGGAATTAACCAAAAGAAAGTGGAAACTGGAGGGGACACTACTCTTAAACAGTGGGCCAAAATTGTTGAGATTCGTGTGCTGTCTTTTACCGAAGAACAATGCCCAATCCATGAGCAGTTCCAGCTTATGTGTTGTATTAGTTTTCTGTTACAGCTTAACAAGTTAGTACAAACTTAGTGGCTTAAAACAATGTAAATATATCTTACAGTTCTGGAGTTCAGGAGTCCTGCATAGGTCTCACTGGTGTTAACTGGCAGTATGGGCTTGTGTTTTGTTTATTTGTCTGTTTTGTTTAATTTTTCTGGAAAAGAGACCTGCAGGCCAAATCCTACAGATAAAGTTCCATTGGAAAACAGCCATACCTGTTCATTTGTGTATTGTCTATGATCATCTGCTTTTGCAAAATTGAGTAGATGCAACAGAGTTCATATGGACTGAGCAGCCTAAAATTATTTACTGCCTGGCCCCTCACAGGAAAAATGTGCTAATTCCTACTTCAGATCATTTTAACCTAATAGATATTTATAGAACACTACACTCAACAATTGCAGGATGCACACTCTCTTCAACTAACATAGAAAATTCACCATAATAGACCATATGATTGGCCATAAAATCTCTCTCAACACACAAATGCTCCTTGACTTAGGATGGGGTTACATCCTGATGAATCCATTATAAGTTGAAAATATTAAAAGTAAAAAAATGCATTTATTACACTTAACCTACTAAATATCATAGCCTAGCAACACAGTATACTGTAGAGTGTTGACTATTTAAGCTGGTATTCAAGTGGCTAACTGGGAGTTACAGCTCACTGCCACAGCCCTGCATCACAAAAGAATAGAATACCACTTATTAATAGGCCAAGAAAGGATTAAAATTCAAATTTTAGGTAAATTTGGAAACATCTATACTTCAAAAGATTGAAACTTACATACAGTACAGTATATGTTATCTGACCATAATGAAATTAAATTAGAAATCAATAACTATATCCAGAAAAGTCCAAAATACTTGGAAATTAAATGACATATTTCTAAAGCGATATATGTGCCTGAGAAAACATTACGTGGAAAATTAGAAAAGATTTCAAAGTGAATGATAATGAAAAGTAACATATTGTGATTTATGTGTTGAAGCAATTGCAGTGTTTAGAGGGAAATTCACAGCCTTTAAAAAGTACATTGGAGGGCTAGGGTTGTGGCTCAGTGGTAGAGCTCTTGCCTAGCATATGCAAGGCCCTGGGTTTGATCCTCAACACCACATAAAAATAAATAAATACAATAATGTCCAACTAAAAAATAAGTATATATATTTTTTAAAAGTACACTAGATGGCTGGGGATATAACCCAGTTGGTAGAGTGCTTGACTAGCATGCACAAGTCTCTGGGTTCAATCCCCAGTACCATAAAAAAAAGGAAGAGAGGCTCACAACCAATAATTTAAATTTCACCTTAGGTGCCTAGCATGTGCAATGGTAAATGCCTATAATCCCAGTGACTTGGGAGGCTCAGGAAAGAGCCTGGTGGAGCCTTGTCTTTATATTATCCAACTTCAATATATAGACAAGTCTCCATCATACTATTGTTTTCATTGTGTACATGTTTGAAATTTCCATAATAAGTTTTTTTTTAAAATGAAAAAGGATAAGTATAACAAACTCATTGCCAACAATTGCTTAGTTGTGGTCAATCTGGTTTATTCAACCCCCCTTTTTTTATTAGTTGTTGATGGACCTTTATTCACCTATTTGTTTATATGTGGTGCTGAGAATCGAGCCCAGTGCCTCATACATGCTAGGCAAGTGCTCTACCACTGAGCCACAACCCCAGCCCACAACCCCCCTTTTTTCCCTAAACTACATCTTCAGCCCCTCAGCTTTCTTTCTTTCCAATCTGATTTTTCAACAATGCCCAGGAATTTCTCATTTCAACTGTAAACATTCACTGTATATTTCTAATATATGTTTTTTAAATGACCATGATAATCCAAAAGTTAATAATAATTCTTCAGTATTATCAAATATCCAGATGTCTCATAAATATCATGAAGCAGTAGGGGTTTTGATAGTTTGCATCAGAATCCAAGTGAGGTCCACACATTGCAAATGGGTAGACCTATTACATCCCTTTTTATTAAGTTGCTTCACCATCTCTCTCACATTGTGATTTTTTTAATATTTATTTTTTGTTGTAGTTGGACATAGTACCTTTGTTTTATTTATTTATTTTTATGTGGTGCTGAGGATCAAACCCAGTCCTCGAACGTGCTAGGCCAGCACTCTACAGCTGAGCCACAACCCCAACCCCTCACTTTGTGATTTTTGTAGCGAAGAAAATTAGTTACTGTTATGATTTTCCCATGGTCTGGATTTTCCTAAATGATAGCCCTGTGGTGTATTTTAACAGATATCTCTGTCCTCTGTATTTTCTGTCATTTTGCAGTGGGATACAGAGATTTTACCAGATTTGGGTTTGATTTTAATGAAAAGACTACCTCATGGATGGTGGTGTGCTCTTTCATCAGAGGACACAGGCTTGCCTGCTTGCCTCATTTGGTGATGTCAGCAACTGTTGATGCTTACTGCCCAATCACTCATTCACTCAGAAATGCAGAGAGGCAATATTTTAATTCTGTGATTCCTTCTTCATTTGTTAATGAAATGAGTAATAGTATTCTGTTTTATGAGTACTTCTACAAAAACAAATGTCTCTTCATTTTCTGTGCACATGTCCCATTACAGTAAAAGAAACACAGGATAAATGACTAATTATTTTCCTTCATTTTCAAATTTCAAAATAAAGACTATCTTCCAATGGCAATGAGGTAGCTTTTGAGATATCGTGGATTTAAATCAATTCATTATAAAATGAAGAGAAGGAAGGTCATAAAATACACACTATTACTCTAACACAGGCACCTACCATTTCTGCCCAGCTCACAGCACACACACAGAGCATCATAGGAAGAGCCAGGGCCATGTTCCAAAGACTCTAGGACAACGTCCCAGAGGAGTATGGCAACTGTGTCACCTAAGGAAAATGTGAAGAACTTGGAGGTGACAAGCCCACTGAGAAAAGTATCCAGGGGAAATATGACATGGGTCTTCATGATATTGGCCAAGAGATGATGAAGAGAGAGGAGAATGGTTCTGTCTCACAAGGATCAGGATAATGGAGATGTAGAAGTCAAGGTATGGGGAGGCATATTTGGGCTCTGCAGGAGAAGATTCTTGGGTGAGTCAGAGCTGTCCTATGGGGAAGCAGTCTGTCCCGTGAAAGAGTGTATGTGCTGGAACTGCACAGCATGGCCTCTATAGCTCTCCTGGATGCTACATCACCCTCGGTTTGATACTTTTATATATATATATATATATATACCAGGGATTGAACTCAGGGTCACTCACCCACCACTGGACCACATTCCCAGCCCTTTTTTGTATTTTATTTGAAGACAGGGTCTCACTGAGTTGCTTAAGGCCTCACTTTTGCTGAGAATGGCTGTGAACCAGATCCTCCTGCCTCATCCTCCTGGGCACTGGGATTATGGGCATGCACCATGGTGCCTGGCTTTGATACTTATCTTGTATTAATAGGCTCATTATATGCTGATTGTCTGATAATAAATTTAAAAATATACCTCTGGTAAGATAGCCAGCTTGTAGAGTCCAAAAGGGCAGCAGAGGAAAACAGAAAGAAGCCAGACTAGATAGGAAGGTATATAAAGATATAGAGACAGGGCTGAGGAGAAAAGTAGCTCAGCAGTAGAGCACTTGCCTAGCATGCAGGAGGCACTGGGTTCGGTCCTCAGCCACCACATAAAAATAAATAAATAAAATAAAGATATTGTGTCCATTTACAACTAAAAATAATAAATAAATAAAAGACATAGAGACGTACAAATGATGACCAGTCAGAGATTTGTACAGAGATTAGGAGAAAACTAGAGACAGAGGGGCACAGAGAGAAGCAGAGATTGATGGAAGGAGGGATGATATTGACCAGGGTCAAGAACAGATGGTCCGTGACTCTCAACAATTTGACTTACAACATTTCAACTTTATGATGATGCAAAAGTTATATGCACTCAGTAGAAACCATATTTTGATTTATGACACTTTCCTGAGCAAATAATATGTGGTTCTAGAGCTCTTGTGGTGCTGGGCAGTGGCAGTGAGTCACAGCTCTCAGTCAGCCCTGCAGTCAGGAGAGTAAACAATCTATACTCTGAAGTGTGCCTTGTGGCTAAGCTATGATGTTTTTGTAGGTGAAATGTGGGGGGCCACTCCTGAGCTATCTGAGTAGCCTCTACTAGGCCTTGGAGCCAAGGAGATTTTTGGTCTGGTTTGCAAGTCATTTTTTTTTTAAGAGAGAGAGAGAATTTTTAATATTTATTATTTTTTTTTAGTTCTCGGAGGACACAACATCTTTGTTTGTATGTGGTGCTGAGGATCGAACCCGGGCCGCTCGCATGCCAGGCGAGCGCGCTACCGCTTGAGCCACATCCTCAGCCCTGGTTTGCAAGTCATTTTGTGGTTTATTTTGCAAAGCACGTGGTCTTTAATCAGCTAGAGAGGCTGCTCTGTAGCTCTAGATTTGGGTGTTACCCATTGGGCTTGGACAGCCCTCCCTCTTATTTGCAAAAGAACATTCCATTGAAATCTTTTGAAGCCCTCTTATATAAATAAAGCAAACACAGGCTCTCTCTCTCTCTCTCTCTCTCTCTCTCTCTCTCTCTCTCTCTCTCTCTCTCTCTCTCCCCCTCTCTCTCTCCCTCCCTCCCTCCCTCCCTCTCTCACCTTCCAGTGTGCAGTGTGGAAGCAGGATCCCTAAGGTCACAGAGCCAACCAGCCCTCACTTTCCAAAATTATTTCTTTGTCATGTGACATTTCACTGTGTTTCTCACCAGCACATTTCACACAAGGGAAACCCAAATTTCATATCCCGAATGGGAAGCAAGACAGAAGTATAAGAATCAAGTAGTTTAAGAATAGAGTGAAATATAGACAATGCACTTTTGACTTACGATATTTTCGGGATATAATCCCATCATAAATGGAGGACCATGGGTGATACAGAGGAGGAGGTGATACAAAATTATTTGGTGACACAAGAATAGGACAGTGATGGGGCTGGAAGCAGAACTTCAGTAAGTAGAGGAGTGGACAGGAAGGGACAAGGAAGGCACTGAGTATGGACAGGTAGTTTGAGAAGCCAGGTGGTGGAGCAGATGAGACAGAACATCAAGAGGCAACCAGAGCCAGGAGCATACCTGTGATCCCAGCAGCTAGGAGGCTGAGGCAGGAAATCACCAGTTCAAAGCCAGCCTCAGCAAAAGTGAGGGGCTAAGAAACTCAGTGAGACCCTATCTCTAAATAAAATTTAAAAAATAGGGCAGGGGATGTGGCTCAGAGGTCAAGTACCCTGAGTTCAATCCCTGCTGCCAAAAACAAAAGAGACAACTACATGGCTGCTGTGTGTGTGCACTTATAAGCTGAGGAGAAAAGCAAGGGGAGAGAGAGAGAGAATATATGTATGGAGACAGAGACGGCAACTGAAGAATAAGGTTCCTGGGGATGCCAGGGAGGACACTGGAGCAGCTTTGGCAGAGAGAACCCCCCCCAAACACAGAGAGAAGAAAAAGGGATGATGATGGATAAGGGAACCCCTTCATCGTACGTTCTTTGTTAACGGTTACCCCAAGTTCATCCCCAACTTTATTACAGAAGCTAACAAAGCAAAAACACTGTCTTTCATGGAGCCCCTTGAAGCTATGTAATTCAGATTTGGTTAAGGAATCAGAGGTTTTATTGTCTGAATTTAAAAAAAAAAAGGTTTTTGGACTTCTCTATTTTATTTTATTTGTTGTTTTTAGATATACATGACTGTAGAGTTTATTTTGACATATTATGCACACATGGAGTACAAACCATTCCAGTCAGGATCTCTATCTTCTTGTTGTACATAATGTGAAGTTACATTAGTTATATTTTCATATATGAGCAAAGGAAAGCTATGTCTGATTCATTGCCCTCTATTTCCTATTCTCATTCCCCCTCCCTTCCCTTCATCCCCCTTTGTCTAATCCAATGAACTTCTATTCTTCCCCTCCCTCCCCTCTTTTGCTGTGAGTTAGCATCCATGTATCAGAGAGAACATTTGGCCTTTGGTTTTTTGGACTTTCTTCTTTCTGTCTGGAAAAAGGCACCATACCCAGAGGTGCAGCAGCCATCTTACAATCATGAGGATGAAGCCACGTGCTAAGGATGTTGGAGCAGGAAGACAGAGCAAGCCAGTGTCCCTGGTGATCTTCCTCAGTCTAGATCTCTATTGCCTCCCCACAGATTTCTCACTGATCCCTTCTGGTAATTTGCTGATTCTTCCTAAATGACATATACATGGTGGACTCTAGTTTTCTGCAAAGCAAGAGGTGAGGCAGATGATAAGGGCATGGGGAAGGACTGACATGGTTTCAGGTGGATATTTAAAATTGGCAACCTGTATATTAACTGTGGGTTTTTTTTTTCCCAGCTGCACTCTGGTTGTCTGTACAAATCATTCAGCTCCTGCCATCCTGAAACCCCTACAGACATTTGCTTCAAAGGAATCTATCCAGTGGGAGAGAAAAGGGGTGGAGGAGCAGAGAGAATACAAACAAAATAAGATCAACCATTTATTGATACTTATTGAAACTAGTTTGAAGTGGCACCCCCTTTCTCCACTAAAAAGTCTTAACTGGGCCTCTCCAGAAATCTTCACCCAGACGGATTTTAGGACTGCCAGTAAAACAGTCTCTGCAAAAGAGTCTCTGCAAAAGAGTTCAATGTAGATAAACTTCCTATTTTTGTGTCGCCCTGTTTTACTTGGCCACTGGCAGAGAAGATACCAGCACTCCAGGTTTTTTGGACTTCCTTCTTTCTGTCTGGAAAAAGGCACCATACCCAGAAATGCAGCAGCCATCTTGCAATCATGAGATGAAGCCACATCTCATGTGGCTTTACTAGTTTTTCACAAACATATCCAGTATAGTACTTTGAAGAAATGTGCAAACAAGTCCTCTGGCCTTGAGCTGGGACTTCGCAGAAATGTCTACATTTTTAAGATAAGTTACAAATGGGTTCCATGGTAACAGCTGGCAGGGGAGCAAAGAAAGAGGAGAAGATATGCTCCCCTTCTCAGTTATTGTCCTTGAAGGGTTAACTTGCCCCAAAAAAAGTGAAAGAAAAAAAGCTGCTTTTATGTGAACTTCTGCAGACTGTGAACTTCTGAGCCCCTCCCCTTACATGCTGGGTATAAAACTCTGAAACTCCCTGAACTCATGGTTCAAGGGGTTAATTGATTACAGCAAAAACTGTGCCCTCTGAACCTGGCTGCAGCCAAATAAAACTGTTTCCTGCTACCTTTGGTGCCTTGCCTCATTTGTCCCTACAGCAGGGTGATGGGCTCATTTCATGTTCGCATTACTTTTGCACTTGAAAATTTCCAAGATAAAAATGTGTTTTTAAGGGGCAAAATGAATGAAATTGAAAAACAAAACTACTAACTACTATGGGTAGAACATGATTCATACATGTATTCTCACAAAGGAAAACCTTCCAGGAGCTGAAACAGGCAGTGAATAGAAGGTGAGTCTACACTGCTGGGTTGCCTATGTAGGCACTCACCCCACTCCTGAGTGTGAACTGGGAAAGGGGTGACCCTCTGAATCCCTGGCTCTGTTCAGGATCCTGAGCATCTCCCACTTCACCTCCCTCTGAGTCCACTGGACTGCTAGACAAGGCTTGAACTTGAGCCTGACCGAGTTGCTCTCCTTTGACTGGCTTTCACAAATTGAAGTTGCTAAATGTCATGGGAAACTGAAAGACTCAGCTAACTCGTGCATCAGACAAAGACAGGCTTAAGTCAATGTTACCACAAAATAATTCAACCATGTAGATCAAGAGCTCTGATTTCTCTGGGGTGTTAGAATGGACACTCAAAAAAGTACTGGCATCTTTCCAAATCATAAAATTATTGATGAGTAATTATTTTCTACTTTTCTCCAGGCCTTTCTTTTTACCCAATCAACATCAATATTTGCTACAGTAATTCCCAACTAAATAATGAGCTCATGGTTTTGCATTTGTTCCTGTAATTATCTAAAGATAGCCTCAAAGTTTTTAAAATCAAATTAGTAAAATATATATATATATCAGTTTGTGGCAATGGTTCTGAGACATTTTTCTTACCTCTTGAGAGAAGTGGGGTGGTAAAGGCTGCTGGTGATGAGCGTGGGGGACTGGGTGGACATGTAGGGGACAGCCCTGGTCCTTGGGTCACTAGCCCTTCACTTGACTCGGGGGGCCTGAAGTTGAAAGGCAAGCTCCCATCCCTTTTGTACTCTGACCTTTACGTTCCAGGCACATGGTGAGTGAGTGCATAAATAATACTTAACTAGAACCACATTTAGTTATAGTTTTAGCCTCTTCTTTTTCAAATAGCTAAACTGAGGTACAGTCAAGTTCAGGAAAATTGTTCACCATTACAAAGCCACTTAGTAACAGACAAGAGTCCAAATGTGCCAGCTTATCTTTACGCTCATTCTGCCTTCTTATTGAAATGGAAAAATAATTTCTGGGCAGGAGATATTTAAAGTACAAGCTCTTTAGAGAAAGGAGACATGGCGCTGGTGAGCTATAAACAGAAAGCTTGATGTTTAGACTATGTTTAGTTAGACTCATATTTTTTTGGAAGCAGGGAAATGATGCAGAGGAGATTAATATGGTTGAAGCAACCTGGATTCAGAAAACACACCCTTCTATTAAAGGTTTGTGATGTGTTAGGAGATCAATAACGGGTGAATCAGGCAAGAAAAGATCCAACATGAAGATCGGGGACTTCAGAGTCAAAGAAGCTGGCTCAAGTGTAACATCAGTTGTGCAATTGAGTAACTTCTCTCTGAGCCTCAGTCTTACCAGTGGAGTAGGAATAACAACAGTGTCTGGCTACCGGGGCTGTGAGAACCTACTCATTTAGCAAATCTTTATTGAGTCCCTTCTCTGTGCCAGGCAACAGACAATATCCAGAACAGCAAATAGGACACACCAAGTTCTACTGCCCTTAGTTCACTCTGGAGAAGTACAGGTAAACAATGAATAAATAAGGTGATTTCAGATACTAAGGTTACTATGTGTTAAAAGAACTTTAGACAATATAAATTTAACAGGATTTAATCAAGCAAAGGATGACTCACAAACCGAGCATCCCTCAAAACCAGAACAGGTTCAGAGAGATTTGATTTGGAACGTGGGCAGGCAGCATTTATGGGCAGAAAATGCAAGTGAGGTACAGAGACAGCTTGACTAGTAACAGCTCCGGATTTGCCTCATCTGAACTTGGTTGATCAGTTGGCCACCTGTGATTTTTATGAGGCTCAGCTACCATGATTGGCTGAGATTCAGCTATTTATTAGAAAAGTATATCCATCTGTTAGATATTCAGTTAGCTTACATACTCATTAGGTTATAGCTCATTACATAAGGACTCAAGTACAAAGGCATCCTCAGGCCAGATTTAGTTTCATTTAACATATGACACAAGTAAAAACAAGTAATGGAAGAAAATTACTTGATGGGAAGGGAGAAACTCTTTTATTCAGAGAGTTAAGGAAGGCCTTTGAAAAGGACAAGCAGCCATGAGAAGGATTCTCATTCAAAGCAGAGAACAGCAAAGACCCTGGAGGAGGTCTCAACAGGGTGTGTTTGAGAGACAAAAGAGAAGGCCATTGTGGCAAGAGCAGTGAGCAGATGAGACAACATGAGGTCTGAGATGGAGGCAGTCACCTGCCCAGAGAGGGCCCTAGAAAGCATGACCAGGTGCTGGTGTTCCAAGTGCACTAAGGAGCCTTGAGAAGTCTCTGAGCAGGAACATTTTATATCCACAAAAATCATTTACTGTACATTTTAAGAAGGCTGTCTAGTCTGCTTTGTTGAGAATGAACTGGGGGAATAGGAAAGGAATCAGGAAAAGAATGGAGGGGACTGTGTTAGAGGCACAGGCAAGAGAACAGGATGGACATGATGGTGCAGAGAAGTGGACAGCGTAGTGGTTTGCTGTTGGTGGAGAGCCAACAGGACGTGTACGCAGACCAACTGCAAGTCAGGAAAGAGGAAATGCAGTGAGGTTGGGTGTGCTAAGATGGAAGAAGACTGAGCAGCCAGGCAGGATGGTGGAAGAGACCAAGAGTGCTGTTTGGCCACATCTCGACTGAGAAAAGAAGTTACAATTTCAGTAGAGATGCTGAGGGGCATTTATGTATAGGAATGTGATGCTTAGAGAAGAGAGGACTGGCTGAAGGAAAGTGTGCTGGGCACCAGGCACAGTGTGTGCATGTTTCCTCTTTTCTGCTTCATTGGTCAGTGAACAGAACAAAGAGTTTAGAAATAGATTCCACCACATTGAAAAGGTTTTTCTACATGATGAAGTGAAATTTCACCTGTGCTATGAGGCTGTCCTGAGGACTACATGAATTAATACTTATTAAGATGCTTTTAAGAAGTTCCTGGCACACCTTCAGTCCTCATTGCATTTTATTTCAATGCAGATGGAGAAGTCGTATGGGGTCTTTGCATAACCTGCTATCCACCTTGAAAAAAACGTCAGCTGCTCAACTTTAGGCTTAAGTGAAGATACACTTGATGTCAATAAAAAATGTACAAGAATAAAAATCGAACTAGAAACGTGTGAGGAAAAAAAAATGTGGATGACTAGCTAGTTGACTAATCTCATCATAAACCCTGCCTTTTCCCGCTACCCAGAAAAACTTGACCCTGACGGGATAACACAGCTGTCAAGGAGCAAGCGAGCGGAAGAGGAAGACACTAAGTTCCAGACCTTGCCGCCCTTGCCTGGTCAAGAACCTCGCGGAGGGCTCAAGCGGACCAGGCAGAACAGAGGACGCTGGTCCAGGACAGTGGTGAAGGCGAGCTCCCGGCTGGGCACGCCTGCGCGCCAGGCGGGACGCGAAGGAACCCGGAACCTTTAGCTGCGGTGCCCGTTTCCGACAGGAACTTGAATCCTGAGGCCAACGCCGATGACGCTAGAAAGCCGACATCCGGCGTCTCTTTTTTTCCGCTTGGTCTCGGCGGCAAGTGGTAGTGAAGATGAGGCAGAAGCACTATTTGGAGGCTGCGGCGCGAAAGCTGGTCGAGAGCTGCCCGGGCCAGGCCCGGTATCTCCTGTAGGAGAGGGACGGAGGGGAGCGGGAGCGGGCGGGAGGTGTTCCTTTGCTCCTAACGTGTCTCTTTCTCTTTTACAGCTGGGCCTACAGTTCGTCACACGGTAGGGAGGACCCCTGTCTGTTGGGGGGTTAGGTCCCGTTGTCCTGCTGTGCCCATTCCGCACAGCGCTCCGAGTGATCCAAAAGAGAAGGCTGATCCACTCACTTGTCTCGTTTTAAAAGCAAAACGAAGCGGAAGTTTCCCAGTTTTATGAGAAATCCACATTCCTGAGTGTGCCTTATCTTGACATTGGACACATTTTTCAGTGTTTTCGAAATAGTTTCCATTTGGCCCCCAGGTCATCACATTTCATCTTTGACCTTTTCCATCACTTGTTGATCTGCTTTGCTGATTCCTCCCAGTTCTGCAACTTCTAAATATTACAGTGGATCCAGACTCAGCCCTTGGACCATTTTTCGAGATACACTCACTTGTCTGCTGATCGTTTTTCATCCAGTCTCTCATAGTATTTAAATACCAGGCTTACCAAGTTCTAGCCCCAACCCCCTCCGAATTGGAAACCCACGTCAGATGCCTTCTTGACAACCTCTTTTGAATGTCTAGTATGCATTTCAAACTTAACTGTCTAAAACCTGAGCATAACCGCCAACAAATGCCTTGGTTGTTCCCGTCTCAGTAAGTGCTGACCCTGAGAGTTATTCAGCCCAAACTCTTGGAGCCACTCTTGACCCCCCTAAAAACCCTCTTCTCTCCCATCAATATGCTTGCAAATTCTGTTTGTTTTAAGATTTCCCAATTGTAGCCGGCACAGTGGTGCACACCTGTAATCCTACTGGCTCGGATGCTGAGACAAGAGAAATACAAGTTCAAAGCTAGCCTCAGCAACTTAGTGGATCCTTGGCAATTTAGAGATTCCCTCTCTCGAAATAAAAAGTAAAAGGGCTGAGGGTGTGGCTCAGTGGTAAAGGGCCTCTGGGTTCAATCCCCTCTACAAAAACATAAAAAACACCAAGTCTAGCCAATTTTTACTGCATCCACTGCCTTTCCTGGATTACTGCCAGCAGCTACCATGCATTCATACAGTCTGTTCTCAAACCAGCAGCCAGAGTGACTGAGATTAAAACACAAAACTAGATCATGACCCTTCCCTGCCATAAAAGGCTTCCCATGTCAGAGTAAAAGTCTTTTAGAAAGATTACTCAAACCTATAGGATAGGCCCACATAACTTCTCTGACCTGTTCTCATTTGTTCATTTGACTTCAGCCTTGTAGGTTGGCCTCCTTACTGTTTTTTTGTTTGTTTGTTTGTTTCAGGGCCTTTGGAGCTGCCCTGTCCCCTACCTAGAACTCTTGGCTCACAAACCTGCTTTGATTCCTACCTGTAAATGTCACTTAATGAAGCCTTCCCTAGACATCCTATTTAAAATTACAACACACTCTGTTCTTTCCTGTCTTACATTTTTTTTTTCCTGGCAGTACCTAAAAGGTGCCTCCTTAGATTGTGGTCCTTTGTTTAGGGCTGTATCTCTAACACCCACAACAATATCTAGCCCTTAGTAGTCACTCAGTAAATATAAATGAATCTTTTACATTTGGCAGAGGTAAGTTATAGATATGTCTGTCCTTTGATCATTTATAGTAGAATATATAGAACAATGCTCAACAGTAGGTACTCAATAAGCATTGGTTGTGCTAATTGTTTATAAAAAGAAAATCGTACTGTAATTTGTTTTTTAAAAAGTAGTGACAAGTAATGAGCCAGGTAGCAAATATTGGAGACCTAGCCTGTCTGTTGAAAGGAGTGAATGAATGGAATTGTAGAATTTTGCAAAATAAATTGTTGCTAGCTCTGTGTTTTTGAAATTTTTGTATTTTAAATTTGCTTAAAGAATACATATTGTCTGTTCATGCCAGTACCTTTTCTTCTTAATATTTTTAATGTCAACTGTTTGAGATAATAGAATAGTTCAGTTTACTGAATCGTTTCATTTGCATAATTTTAGATGACAAGAGCACTTTTGAAGAAACATGTCCATACTGTTTCCAACTGTTGGTTCTGGATAACTCTAGAGTGCGTCTCAAACCCAAGGCCAAATTGACACCCAGAATACAGAAACTTCTTAATCGAGAAGGAAGAAATAATACGCTCAGTTTTAAAGAAGCAAAAATAGTCAAAAAGTATAAAGACTCCAAAAGTGTATTGGTAAGATTTCAGTTCCAGTATATATTAATAAGTTGTAATTCCTTTCTGTCACTTAGGATAATGTTAAGAACCAGCCTATAACTCAGAAATTTGTAGTAGTAGATCTGGATTATTATATACATAAAATTTTTTTCTAGTGATTAATGTTTCATCAAGAGTACATTTGTTTAATTTCATAATTACCTCAAAACTAAACATTGTAAGTTGTTAATTGTTCTCAGATCTCATGGGTGAACAGTTAAAATCACAGTTAAAATGTCAGGATTTCTTGGACATATCAGAATGACTCCATTTGAACTGTAATTACCAACCACTACACTGTTTTTTCAGTTAACGGTTCTTTTCTTCACATTGCTGTATTTTATGTATGTAGGTATTAGTGTCCTTTGTTCTTTCATTTCCCCCATGTTAGTGTGTAACTACTTGTTTGCCCAACAACAGGTGAGTGTCTTGCATTCATTCAGTATTCTGTTATATGCCACTCAGTGCTTAGTACTAAGGATATAAAATGGAATAAAACAAAATCAAATTACTTATGGTTTACTATGTGGAGGCCAGAATCAGATGTATTTTGTATCCTTCATATTTCAAGTTTCCAGATTCAAGTGGAAGGCACTGCTGGATACTGGATATTATAACAGCTTAGGTTTGGCCCAAGACTATAATTAGTAATAACTTGAATTGAAAATTGCCATATTTAGGAGTTTACCAGTATTGGACAAGTAAGTGCATTTTGTTTTGTCATAAAATCAAATGTTCAAAGGGTAAGAGAGAAAATACTAGAGTAAGTAGAATTTACTCTTTCTCTTTGGAGAATTATATTTTTCAAAAAGTATCACTGCCACATATTTGTTAAATGTTCCTAAATGGGAAGATAATATAAGTGCTTCCTTGTTGTCTTCCAGTGTTTTAACTTCATAAAACTTATATTCTGATGTATTTTAATCAGCTAAAGGATGCTAGGGGTGTTGATTTTGCTGATTTATTTTGACCTCTTTTAAAGCCTCTTTTGGAAAAATATAAAGCCAAACAGTTCTGAAGATATCTCACCTAAACCAGTTTATATTGTGTTGAAGCATGGGCTGAATTCTGTGCATTTTGAGTGAGAGGTGTAGAAGAAAGGCATTAGCTAGACAATGGACCATTTCTTTAATCTTTTTAAAAATTTTTTTATTAGTTATTGATGAGCCTTTATTTATTGATTAGTTTATATGTGGTGCTGAGAATCAAACCCAGTGCCTTACACATGCTAGGCAAGCACTCTACCACTGAGCCATAACCCCAGCCCTAAAAATTAATCTTGAAGAGAAAGTCAACCTCTAAAGCTAATGACAGGAATGAAGAGGTGTGAGAATATTGATAATTCATTTGTTTTTATAAATTATTGTAAAACTATATACAGAATTGCTAAGGATTTAAAGGGGGCACTTAAATTTTCAGTGATATTCTACTGTGTTTTATTGGGAAAAGACTTGAAGTTCATCTGCAAAAAATATTAAATGCCTATTGATTTTACAAAGAACATTCAAATGTTAGAATGTTGTTCCTAGTCTCCTTCCTAATTCCCCCCAAACATGGTTTGTGTTGAGAAACTAGTGAGCTCATTATCTGTAAGGAAAAAAAAAACAAAAACAAAAAACTCTTTTAAAACCAATATGTTTAACCATTAATTTTTTGTTGAAAAATTTCTAATGTTAAATTTGTCTTTGTCTTATTCCTACTGCTAAGTTGCCGTCTCCCAGAGGGCAGCCTATGTGTTATTTATTTCTGTAGCAACCAGACGTAAGAATCCAGGGAATATGTGGTTTATTGGATAAAATATAACCCATGTTTCTTCTTTTTTTGGTAGTTGATTACTTGTAAAACATGCAACAGAACGGTTAAACATCATGGTAAAAGCAGAAGCTTTCTATCCACATTGAAGAGCAGTCATACCACTCCTATAAGCAAACTCAGCCCTAAGAGACCAGAGAGACAGTCTCCAAGTTTTGCAAACTTCACTCCTAATATGCCTGGCTCCAAAGGCAAGAGCCCAGCATTGATTTTCAGGTATCCTAATTCATCTTTTATTTGAATTGTCAGTGTGAACTCAAGAATTTCTTCTGATTTCCTCTGTTTATACTTCTGAATATTATATGCAGATCAGGCCTTGGCCCCATTTCACCTCCATACCCTTTTCTTCTCTGATGTCACACATTTCTATATCTTCAACTCTCATTTTAGTACATATGAATTCTAAGTATAATACTCTTTCAGTCTCTCCCTGGGTATATTTTCAACTGCCTGTTAAATATATTCACTCTTATATGTCCAAAACAGCTAACCACTCAGAACTGCCCATCCTCATAGTTCCTTATTCTGTGAATGAACATGTCGTCTCCGATAGTCCTATCTTTAAAAAAGGCAGAATAACCGACAACTCCTGTTCCCGTGGTCCTTGGAATGTCCTCATTCCATACTATTTATATCTATTTTCCTTTTCCCCTCAACTGCTGGTGTTCCTATTCACTTTTTATTAGGACTATTACTGTGATTTCCTAATGGGTCTTCTAGCTTCTAGTTTCAAGCCCTTCTAGTCTGATCATCTTCCTGAAGTACAGCTTTGATTAGCAGCCTCTAATACCTAATTGCAACATATGAATCAAATACTCCAGCATGGCTTTCCAGCCCTTATTATCCAGCACCAACTGACTGTCCATCTTACTTTGCCTTAGTTCATGTTATGTGCCAGGAAAACTGAATCACTCACAGTATACTTTCCTGCTTAAGCCTTTACTTTTGTTCTTTCCTCTGTCAGAAATCCTATGGAAATTTGACTAAATAGGGATTTTTCAAATAAGTCTGAATACATGTTTTTATTTTAGTAATTCTTGATTCTTTAATCACTTAAGTTTAAATTTAATTCCATAGAAACTATAAAAGGAATCTTGGGACATTTTGCTGCAACAGAGAAACTGAGTCTTGAATATTAATAATGAAATCTAGCAAGGACTGAATTATCTGTTTTTGTATTGAATTTTTTATATTGGGCTTGACGTTTATAAAATTAGGTTAAAAATTAAAATTTCAAGTCAATTTTCCCTACTTTTGATTTAATTATTTTGATATTTAGTGTAGTAAGAACTTAATAGCAATTTTCATTTTATTGGATAAATGTGGATGAGAGAAAGTTTGGCTTATTTAAAAGAATTAAGTTGCATTTACCCAAGACTATAGTTGGCCTTCTGTATCTATTGTTCTGCATCTGTAGATTCAGCCAGTAGTAGATTGCATACTGGATTTTATTCAGAAAAATAAAATTATGTCTGTACTGAATATGTACAAACTCTTTGTCTTATCACTATTCCCTAAATAATACAGTATAAAAACTCTCTAAAGCATTTACCTTGTATTAGGTATTATAAGTACTCTAGAGATGACTTAAACTCTTTAGGAAGGTATGCATAGGTTATATGCAAACACTGAGCCATTTTATGTAAGGGACCTGAGTATCTATGGATTTGGGTATCCATGGTGAGTCCTGGAATCAAGTACCCTGTGAGTACCAAGGAACCACTGTTCTTCTTAGATGAATAAATGCAAGAATGGTAGGTACTGTACATATACTGTATAGATAGGGAATCAAGAGAGAGCTCAGACCCCAGGTAAGGATTCAAGGGGACAGAACACAGTTGGAGGAAATGAAATTAACTCATCCTACATGGGGAATTATTTATTTAATGAACATTTCTAGATGTTTTCTATGTGCCTGACACTGTCAAAAAAGTACTATAATGCAAAATTAGTAATATAATGTCTGCTCTACAGAGCTGACAATCTGGTGGGGAAGATACAGTGGAAAGGTATCTTGTGTGTTGGTTGAGATCCTTCACTTTGGAGATCCTTCACGTTTGAGCTATGAAAAAGGAATATGTTTTAAAGTCCTTGCTTAGAATTTTATGAATGTGTAACTTCAGGCTCAAAGAGAACTCAGATCTGATAACACTGTACCTATAGGCCAACTGCCCTATATACCTCCTAAATGTTGTCCATAGCCTGATATTTCACGAGGAGATGTTTTAAAAATAGGAATGACTTCTGAGTACAGCCACTGCCCATATATAGCCATAATACAAAAGACTAAGAAATTATTGTAGTAGCACTTATCTGAATAGGAAGACTATTTTGTCACTTGTCATTATAACTTAGTTTTTAAAATTTTTTTATCTTTATTTTTTTTCAGAACACCTACATCTGGACAATCAACACCCATTTGCTCCTCAAGGAGTGTGAAAAAAGGAAAGAAACACTTCTCTCAACTAAAAATGTTGCTTAGTCAAAATGAATCCCAAAAAAATTCAAAGGTAGACTTCAGAAATTTCTTATCCTCTCTATGAAGTTTTTTGGACTTTGAAAATAAGAAATTTTCTAGTACAATTTCTAATTAATAATATGAAAAGTTTTTTTTAATTTATTTATTCTTTGAATACATGGAAATTAGGCAGACTTTTCTTGGCATTTTTCAGTGTAATAGGGAAAACATCTCATTAGAGTGAATGACTAAAACATCACAGGTGGCCATTGAGGATCAAAAAATACATGAAAGTTCTTGTAAATAGTAAGGATATATGTGGACATTGAATGATAGTATTTTTTTCCTCCTTTAGTTTTAACAGTTTTCATTATGTCATTTTCTTTCAAAATAAAATTGAGAACTTAATGAGAGGGTCTGTCATTCATTTGGATTTCTTCTGCACCTGTGTAGCCTTATCAGAAAACGAATCCAGTGTGTACTATTTTCTCTTTCATATACATAATTATTTGAGTAAAATCTTAGCATTATTCCTATTTTGAATGCAAAAGTAAGTACCTTGTACATTCTTTTTTTTTTTTTTTTTTTTTTTACTCTTTTATTTATTTTTTAGGTGTAGATAGACACAACATGATGCCTTTATTTTTATGTGGTGCTGAGGATTGAACCCGGGTGGTCCTGGCCGTGCTAGGCAAGCGCTGTACCACTGAGCCACAATCCCAGCCCCTCGTACATTCTTTTTTAGTGGTGTCGGGGATTGAACCCAGGTCCTCATGCATGCTAGGCATGCTCACTAGCACTGAGCCATACTACCAGCCCAACACTCTTGATTTAGGTGATTTACAAGGTACAGAAATTTCCCTTTTATAACTTTATATTGTTTCTATAGTAATATTTTAAATTTGCTCTAGAGATAACTCATTTCTAGGTCTAAAAACTATCAGAACATAAACAGTAAAAGTTTTGCTACCTTAAATCTTTCTGAAATTTATAAATGTATACACACATATTTTATTAAAATATAAATTAATTTAATAAAAATTTATTAAAATTTTATTTTTTAATGATAAACTAAGATTGTAGTCCACCTGTCTTAAGCTTTTCGGAAAAGGGAACCTTTACCTGGGCATGGCAGCACATGCTATAATCTCAGCTACTTGTGAGGCTGAGGCAGAAGGATTCTAAGTTCAAGTCCAGCCTCAGCAACTTTGTGAGACCCTATCTCCAAGTGAAAAATAAAAAGGACTGGGAATATAGCTCATTGGTAAACCACCCCTGGGTTCAAGTCCAAGTACCACAAAAAGAAAACAAAGAAAGAGAACTATTATACACTACCAGTGGTAATGGAAGTTGGTACAGCCATTTGGAAAAGACTGGGAATGTGGCTTAGTGGTAGATTGCTTGCTTAGGTTCAGCATTCAATCCCACTCTGGGTATATATCCAAAGGAATTGAAATCTATATGTTGCAGAGATGTCAGCTCTCCCATGTTTGTCGCAAGTGTTATTCACAGTAGTCAAAATATGGAAATGACCCAAGAGCCATCAGTGGACAAATGAATTTTTAAAAGATACCTTTATTTTATTATCTATTTTTATTTATTTATTTATTTATTTTGGTACCAGGGATTGAACTCGGGCACTTGACCACTGAGCCACATCCCAGCCCTATTATTAGACAGGGTCTCACCTAGTTGCTTAGTGCCTTGCAGTTGCTCAGGCTGGCTTTGAACTCTCAACTCTCCTGTCTCAGCCTCCCAAGCCACTGTGGTTACAGGCGTGTGCTACTGTGCCTGGCTATTTTTATGTGGTGCTGAGGATTGAACCCAGGGTCTCACACATATTACACAAGTACTCTACCACTGAGTTATATCCCCAGTCCAACAAATGGAGTTTTGGGGGGGGTTGGGAGGTACTGGGGATTGAACTCAGGGGCATTCAACCACTGAGCCACATTCCCAGCCCTACTTTTATTTTATTTAGAGACAAGGTCTCTGAGTTGCTTAGCACCTCACCATTGCTGAGATTGGCTTTGAACTTGCCATCCTCCTGTCTCAGCCTCCCAAGCCGATGGGACAACAAACTGCACCACCATGACCTAACAACAAATTGATTTTTAAAATATGAAATACATAGTGGAATACTATTCAGCCTTTTAAAAGCAGGAAATTCTATCATTTGCTACAACATGCATGAACTTGCTGGACATCCTGCTAAGGGAAATAAACAGGACACAGAGAGACAAATCTTGTATTTTCTCATGTGGATCCAAAACAGTTGAACACAGAAGTAGAGAATAGAATGGTGGTTACCAGAGGCTGAGAGAGAAATTGTTAAAGGATACAAGGTTTCAGTTAGGATTAAGTTAATGTATACTTCAAAATAACTAAAAGATTTTAAATATAGTCACCACAAAGAAATGATAAATATTTGATATGATGCATGTCCATCAGCTTGATTTAATCCACAATGTACACATGTAATGAAACATCACATTGTACCCTGTGACCATATATAATTACTTGTAAGAATAAAATAATAAAATGGATGCACAAGAACGCCATGTTTGGTGAATCTCATTAGTTGTACTGAAAAAGAAAAATAAGTAAAAAATACTTTGAATATTAATCTGGTTCCTCTCTGCTGCTTGAAAGTTTGAAACTTAAATTTTCATGTATTAGGGCCTGAAAAACTGAAAGGCTAAGATTAACCAGTTGGAAATTATGCTAACAAGAACAAGCACCACAACAGTGGCAAACTGGGACAGGCTTTCCCTTTGTATCCACAAACATCTACCACTACCATTCTTAATTGGGCTTCTGACCACCTTAGGCTCATAAAACACTGAAAAGCTGAGGAAGGATTCTGCAATAGATAATCTTAGGAAACATGTGCCTCTTACTGGTCACTACTGACCAGCTGGCATTATTTTCAAAGCTGTGAGCAACCCATCAAACTCTTCATTAAGTCAGATAGCAGAGGCTGGAGTTGTTCAGTGGTACAGGAGCACTTGCCTAGCATGTGTTAGTCACTGAGTTCGATTCTTGGTACCACATAAAAATAAATAAAATAAAGGTATTGTGTCCATCTACAACTAAAAAAAAAAAAAAAGCAATGTTTTTCAATTAGTCTTCCAACGGTCAAATAGTGATGACTTCCTGAAGTTCTTATTTTATTCATGAAAGATAGAAAAACATTCAGAAGGCATGTTTAAGGATATGGCATGAGTTGAGACATAATGAATACTCAAGAGTTCTTTCCCCCACCCCCAGACAGGGTCTCACTAAATTGCCCAAGCTGTCCTCAGCCTCCAAGTCACAGGCATTATAGGTGTGTGTGTAAGCAACTTAGCAAGACCCTGTCTCAAAAAATATAAAGGGTGAGGGATATCGTTCAGTGGCTAAGCACTCCTTGGTTCAATTCCCAGCATTGAAAAAAGAAAAAAAATTATAACTTTAAAAATACCTATCTAATGTATCTGAACAAGCCAATGGCTCTGAGTCACGTCCCTTTATATTTTTTGAGACAGAGTCTCACTAAGTCGCTTAGGGCCTCACTAAATTGCCAAGGCTGGCCTTGAATTTGCAATCCTCTTGTCTTAGCCGAATTGCTTTTTGAGTTAAGATATACATGGTGTATAGTATACATCTGGTAACTTTTAACTATAATCTGACAATTAAATACATTGACATTGTTGTGCATACGTTGCCACCAATCATCTCTAGAATGTTTTTTAACTCCTGAAGGCTGGGGTTGGGGCTCAGCAGTAGAGCACTTGTCTAGCATGTGCAAAGCACTGGATTCGATCCTTAGCACCACCTCAGTTCAATCCCTGAAAAACGAGGCGGGGGTGGGGGGAAACACCACAACAAAATGCTTCACATAACATCCTTCTACAAGCACCCATCTTTCAATGGTGCTTTTAGTTGTTTTTTTTTTAATTTGAATACTTGCATAATTTTAATTTCTTTAACCTGTTATGCAAAAAGTAGACTTGGTGATAGTGGGGCTGCTACCCCATATATCAGTATTAAAAGCAGCATCATGGTTACAGAGTATAGGATTGGAACTACACTCAGAATTGGGTTTGAATCTTTGTTCAACATTTGGCTTGTCATGTGTCCTGCTGAACTTACACTGTCTTAGTTACCCATATGTAAAATGGCATAATCAATCTATCACAGAGCATATCACAGTACTTAGAACAGTTCCTGGTGCACAGAAAGCATTCTTACTTGTGTGAGCTGCTTTCTCAGTCAAGCTTTTTTGCCACTATGACCAAAAGACCGGAGAAGAACAATTTTAGGGGAGGAAACATTTATTTGGGGGCTCATTATTTCAGAGGTCTAAGTCCATATAAGGCTGGCTCCATTCCTTGGGGTTTGAGGTGAGGCAGAACATCATGGTGAAAGAGTGTGGTGGAGGGAAACAGCTGGGAGCATGGCACACGGGAAGCACAAAGAGAGACTCCACTTACCAGATACAAAATAGACACCCCAATGATCCACCTCTTCCAACCATACCCTATCTGCCTTCAGTTACCACTCAATCAATCCCTACTAGGGGATTAATTCACTGATTGGGTTAAGGCTCTCATAACCCAATTATTTCAACTCTTAAGTCTTCTTGAATTTTGGTGGGGGACACCTCACATCCAAACTATAAAAGCTGCCATTATTATATCAAGTATGCTTTGTAGGGCATTGTTTCTCAAAATACTGTCCATTAATTACATGTGTCAAAAGATTTGTATGACTTGTTTTAAAATCCAGATTTTTTTGATCTATTTCTAATCTTTTCAAAACATAATCTCTGAATAAAAACCTACTATTGCAGACAGGAAGAAATGGATAGGAATGAAAAGCACCTGAATTCAAGTAAAGTGACCAGATGTCATCTTGGAAAGGATTATCAGGGATATTATCCAGAGGACTACATCTCCAAACTTCCTAAGTTAGAAGAATCAGAAAGTTTTGACTCTATAGATATATCTTCCTTTTGCAAATTCTCCAAAGTTTAATAAAAGAAGTTTGGCAAACACTGCTCTAGAGTTCCATAGGTTTTTAATATTCTCCAAATTTGCTTTGAATTCAAGATGTGACAAGAGAGCATGTACGCTAGGCAATTAAAGGTACCAAGTCAATCTGTTTACTTGAAAGCATGTAATAAGCACTAGTAAGCACCAGGTCACAAAAGGTCTTGTTCTCTGCCCCAAAGGAACCTGCTACAGTGAACTGTAAACCCATATTTTATTACCTGGAATTATTTAAATATTTTAAGTCATGAAGCAAGTTGCAGATTTCAAAGTTGGTTCAGAGCAGCAGTTATTCACATGTGGTCCCTAAACCCAGCAGCATCAGCATGAAGTTGCTAGAAGTTGTTAGAAAAGTGAACTATTAGGTCTCACTCCAACTTACTGAATCAAAGCTGTGTATAGCTCTCAGCCTTCAACAGTTTTAATGCTCCAGGCGATTCTGATGGTTCCTCAAGTTTAGGACTACTGGCCAAGTCCAGCAATCTCCTCAGCATTTCTTTGCCATTATATCACTGAACACTTCCAGGACTTTGCTTCCCTCCTAGTCCATTATTTCCCTCCACCCCCACATCCAATAATTCAGATTCACAAAAACAACCTACACAATAAACCTTTGAAAAGAACATAAAACTTTATTAAGAACATCTTATACTGTAATCAGATACAGCCAAAGAAAAGGGGTAAACAAACAGGGAGAGTTCATCTTCCCATGTGCTACTGCCACCTCAGAACAGACTCATGTGGATGGCTGGAATTATAGTTGGCAACAAATGCTCTGTATAAATAAACTCATCAAGTAACACAATGTTCCCTTTCTATACAGAGAAGAACTGGGTTTACACTTTAAAAAGCTTTGATATAGTGCAACAGCTATGAAACAAGACTACATCTTTAGGAGCTATTTCTTAATAGAATACAAAGCAGTTTAGTAACTTTATGTTATTTCATATTATGTAAATTTTTAGAATGGAAAATTCAGAAAGGACCTTCTATCTTTCCCTAAAATAAGTTAATTTGTACTTTTGAGGTTTTTTTTTTTTCTTTCTCTCTAAAGAGTTCTCAGAACCAGTTCAGTAACTATACTGCAAAAGATGAGTTGCTCATCTACAGTGACAACTGACAACCTAAGTTTGTTCTTTTAATTTTGCAAATCAAGATGACTGGGTCACCCCAGCTTTTGCTGATTCTGAAGGATTTCTTATAGAAAAACCCTGATTCGGAGTGCATGTGAAAGAGGTACCAAAAAAGTTGCATTTGGAATGGTTTTCCTTAAGGGAGGGTGGCTGTTGAGCACAACTGACTTTCTCAGACTCCAGGTTCTCTCCTATGGACTTTTACTTACTATAGTGATGGAAGGAGCAGAGGGAGTGCCAGGGAATCTGTTCAGACTGCCACTCCAGCAACTCTCTGCACTGTTTATGGAGAAAAGAGTGATGGTATCCATTCAAACCACAGTACCCCTACTGCAAGTATGGTGACATGCTTTTCTCTTGAGGGGCCAGGCCAAACTGCACTCAGATGCATGATTTGCCTCAGGTACACAGTGAAGAAAATGCTCATGATTTAGAATTTGGTATTACAGTATCCCACCTAACCCCATTTCTTGAAAAAATTTAGCCTTCTTTTTAGGAAGGAAGACTATTCACTGCTAAGGCTTACCATGTTAACTATCATAAGGCGGAAAACATGACTAAAGCAGACTATTGTATGTGTTCAGTTAGTGGACTAACCAACAACTGAGGTTTGTGGAGGACTGGTCAAGGGGTGGGATTCAGGTTCTTGAGTACTATCACTTATCACAAATCTCATCAAGCTCTTTAAAAAAATAATGCATTTTTATCATAAATATTTAGAGCAGATACTGGCATCAAAATCAGTATCTAAGTTAGAAGTCTGTCTTAAATGGTGAAAATATTCCAACAAACTTCTAAAAGATTTCAAATCTTTCCAGGAGTACACAGTTTATAAATTAGTTTTAAATGGAAAAAATATATATTCTGAATGGATAAATCACCACTTTAGCAGATCATAAATAAGGTCAAGATATTGAAAATAAGTTAACATACAAGTTCTTGCTTTCACATTAACAACAAAAAATCTAACTTACTTGGTATACTTTCACAGCAGGTATAACCAGGTTTTGTAATTGTGCATTTGTTACCTCTCCCCCTTTGCTCTTTCCTTCTATTTCCTATACCTAGGGACAGAGGTACATAGCACAGGCAGATACCCCAATGTGCGGTTCTGGCTGCTGCACACCATTTCCTTGCTTAGAGTGATGTTATTACAAATGCTGGTCAGGACCTATGATTAGTAATTTATCAACCATATTACAAGTCAAGTACATTCATGGTTAAGTGGATTAGGTTCCCAGGTGAGCTTTCAATAGTAATGTGCAAGGGAACCTAACTACTACTGTTTCTGTGAGAAAATGTGTCCTAACTACCAAAGTTGTCTAAAACTTTGGAATGTAAGACATTTATAGATGGGACTATTTTATATGCATCTGTTTTAGAAATAGGTCAAATTGTAAAAATCACTGTTTCCAGAACTACAGTCTATCAAAACTAAATTTTGCCTTCTCTTTCACATGTGAACTAATTTTAACTATAATCTCTAATACTGAGAAACAAAGTGAAGCCATTTAGAATAGTGAGACATAATTGGCTTGTGGGATTTAAAAGATGTTTTATTGACTATCTACTTTGAATTTGCCTACAATGAGAAATGTCTAATGTAAAGCAATGGATGAGAAAAATGTTTATCCTAAGTCATTATTGAATACAAATCCACAGCTTAACAATATGATTTAAAAAGAAAGCTGGAGAGCATGCAAATGCTCTAACACACAGGGTTAGAAATAAAAGGTAAAAGTACATTTGTTTTGTATTTACATCTGTAAATATACAAATATAAAATTTACCAGATCTACCCTGTAGTGTAGCACTCTTAATTTCCAAATATACAGTCATTCAAAAACTTGAAGGGAACATTAAAAATGTCCCAGGCTACTTTACTGAACATTAATGAATATCGAGTTCTTGTACTATTAGAGCTAAAAATACTACTGTGTTTTAAGTTATACAGCTGAGGGAATAATAAAAGTATCATTTCATATTTCTTTTAATCCCATAGATAGCTTTTTTTATCAAAGGGATCAATTATGTTAAAAGGAGACTGATTTGACAAATAGAAATCAGTTCCAGAACCAAAGTTGTTCTCTTGGTAGAGTCTCAAAATTCATAGCATTTTCATATTAATCTATTCAAAAAATTCTAAACAGTATAATCAAAGGAGTCCCTATTTCGCAATCTTTTTAGTCTATGATGGCAGTTGAAATGGAACTCCTACAATGCTATCTGAAAAGTTCTCTAGACTTCGATCTGACCCTACAAGTGGCATCCATGTTTAGTGTTAAATTACTGACCTCTAGAGAGTAAGGAATCAAAAGTAGGGAGAGGCACAGAACCGATATTTGGGTTGGGGAGAAGGATGAAGATTAAGTTGGAACATTTAGTCCCTTCTATAATCAAGTCCTAACTATACCATAATAAAGTCTCAACCAACTCCTGATTAGTTCTTCCCCTTTAGGAATTAGATAGTATACAGTGATTAGATACTGAAAAAAGAAAATAATGAAAAACAATTGAAAATACATGAAGAAATAGAAACATGGACTTTCTCACAAGGCCCTGGATCAAAAAAATTTACAAAAAGATTGTTTGAAAATAATCACTATGTGAGCTTATTAATACACAGAGATCATCACTTTGTTTAAACTAAGTCATGTTAACTTACTAATAAAATAGTAAACAAATCAACATTTTAAACAATTTTATAAATTACTTGTCGCTTCTTTTGTTAGTATCACTCTCTCAACAATATACAAAAATAACGCTACAGGACTATCCACCTAACCCGTCTCCATGTCTTGCAAAGTCCTGGGCCCTGGAAAGAAACTGGTCGTCAATCTTCACTGTAGATGTCCCCCGCAAAGGGCAGGTGCATGTGGCTGCCAGTGACATTGGGCAATCGAGATAAGTCTGGCAGGCTCTGGATCCGGGACCTGAGTTCTTTGCGCACCAGGGAAACTCTGGCTAACTTGCGCTTGTATTCCTGTAACAGCAAATTATTTTTGTTAGTATTCAGGGACTCAAAGAGCTATCTAGCATATGCTCTGCATAAAATCTGATACTGTGCCAAATTTTAAAAAGACTACTCTTTGAGTTTTAGTATCCAAAGAGGGATACTACAATCTTTAACTGCTGTTTCACACATTACAAAGAAAACTAACATTGACATGCTTAACATTAGCATATAAGATTCTCAGGTATTCTTGAGTTTGGACAAGAAAAATTACAGCTAGGCGTGGTGATGCACACCTGTAATCCCAGCAGCTCGGGAAGCTGAGGCAGGATTGAAAGTTCAAAGCCTGCCTCAGAAAAAGCGAGATACTAAGCAACTCAATGAGACCCTGTTTCTAAAAAAAAATAAAAATAGGGCTGGGGATGTGGCTCAGTGGTTAAGCACCCCTGGGTTCAATCCCTGGTACCAAAAAAACAAATAAAAATGAAAAAATACATGTTCATTTTCACAAACACAAGCTGAAATTTAGCACTGTTTTCAGTTGTGAACACTGGCAACAAACTACAGTAGTTATTATCAAACCAGTGACTTTGTCTCTAACAGAAACCAGCTGTTTCATATTACCTTACAGCTACAGCTATCTTGAATTACTGTTTACATCTACCACTGAATGTTATTAATAAGAAAGCATATATTATTGGACAAATTTTATAAGTGTGATAGCTTTAATTCAATAACTTGTTTCCCTTATAATGCTATGAATTTTATTTTATGCATTTATAAACGTTAACTTGAGAAGGTATTCTGGCTTCACCAGAATGGAAACTAAAGGCCCAAAAATAGGTAAGGAGACTTCTGGTTCAGCAGCAGCCCACCTATCCCCTCCTTGACTTATACTCACCACAGCTAGACTATGGAACCAACCTAGGTGTCCCTCAATAGATGAATGAATCAAGAAAATGTGGTATATACACTCAATGGAATATTACTCAGCTTTAAAGAAGAGTAAAATTATGTCATTTTCCAGTAAATGGTTGGAGAATATAATGCTAAGCAAAATAAGCCAATCCCACAAAACCAAAGACCAAATGTTTTCTGTAATATGTGGATGCACAATAAGGTGGGAGGCACTAGGGAAGAATAGTGTTACCTAAGATTAGGTAGAGGGAAGTGATGAGAGGGGAAAGAAGGGATGGAATAGGAAAGATAGTAGAATGAAATAGACATTATTACTTTATGTATATGTGACTACATTACCAATATGATTCTGCAACATGTACGCTCAGAAAAATGAGTAATTATATCCCATCTATGTATGATATATGAAAGTGCATAAATGCATTCTATTGTCATGTATAACAAATTTTAAAAAATTAAATTTAAAAAATAGGTAAGTACAGGAAAGCCTACAAACAAAACAGCCCAAGGAAGCAGAAGTCTATTGGTCCAGTTACATCCACATGTCCCTACATTTATCCTGAAGGTCAAGATGCAGTAAAAGTTAATTCAACATCAATCTATAATCTCAAGGTATGATTTGTTTTCCTCTTGCTTTCTCCCCCTAACCAGTGATATACCCTGGAATACCAGGTAAGTATCAGTATGGTAGCTCAGAGTGACATACAAAAGATAAGCACCAGGGTCAGTTCTGGTTCCATACTTCTCAACAGAACCTCCTGTTACATACCTACATTTTTTGCTCACGGCAAGCTGCTACAGGGTAGCCATCTCTCTGAATCACATTAGTGAGCCTATATATATTATATATGACTTCAAATATAAAAGCATCCAGGTAGGCTACTCTTCAAAGTCTATCTTAAAAAGTCAAGTACAGTGGCATGTGCCCAGTAGTTCCAGCTATTTGGGAAGCTGAGGTAAGAAGATCCCTTGAGGCCAGGATCCAAGACCAACCTGGGCAACACAGCAAGACCCTGTCTCCAGAGAAAACATATATATTTTAATTCTTTGATTCAAATGATATGTGGCAATTAAAAGTCTTCAGTCAAATGGCTACACTACAGAAAAATTAGTAAAAATAAACAAAAGCTTCCATTTATTCCAAGTCCATTATATACCTAGCATTAAAATCTGAACACGTATCAGCATCCTTTCAATAATCCCATGAGAAATTATCCTTCATAAGCGTATGAAATAATCAACAAAATATGAACAAAAGTTGTAGTCAAAAGCTTTCTATCACTCTAACAAGCAAGATTTAAATATCTGCAGTAAACTTTTGGATATTAGCTTGAAGGACAAATAAAACTTTTAAAAAATGTTTTATATTTTTAGTTGTAGATGGACATAATACCTTTATTTATTTGTGTGTTGTTGAGGATTGATCCCAAGGCTTCACACATGCTGGGCCAGCATTCAACCACTGAGCTACAGCCCCAGTCCCTCAGATGAAACCTAACAATTACCTGACTGTATTAATCAGGCAATAGTCCTGAAAGTTTTAAACTGATTCAGTGGTGGTCTAAAAAAAGATTCAGAGAGTTCAGCCTCGTTTCTCTGGCAATGATTCTTACAATAATATATATGTATTACTTTGGTTCTGATGTACACTTTATAATACTCCTCTTAGACCAGAACCATCACAAAACCATGCAGGTGTTGTTTTAGAACGCAAGGTGTTGCCATGGCGGTCTGACAAGTAACAGGTGCATTTTTAAGCAGTGAAGATACACTGTTGAACAAAACAGGTGAAGTCTCCTGTCTTCATAAAACTAACATTTCAAGGGGAGGGGACATAAATATTATTTCAGATATAAACACAATGTCAAAATAACTAAATAAATAAAACTAAGGCCAGGCACAGTGGCACATGGCTAGAATTCCACTGACTCAAGAGGCTGAAGCAGGAGGATCCCAAGTTCAAGGCCAGCCTAAGCAACTTAGTGAGGCCCCAAGCAATTCAGTGAGACCTTGTCTCAAAATAAAAAGGGGGTGGGCTGAGGCTGTGGCTCAGTGGCAGAGTGCTTGCCTAGCATGTGTGAGGTAATGGGTTTGATCCTCAGCACCACATTAAAGGCATTCTGTCCATCTTCTACAAAAAAAAAAATAATAAATAAATAAAAATAAAAGGGGGGTGAGGGTGTGTGCTGGGGATGTGGCTCAGTGGTTAAGCATCCCTACTTCAATACCTGGTACCATGAAGTATGTATTATTAAGTATATACTTCAACGAGTGTGTGTGTGTGTCCCAGTGTAGCTGACATCTAGAACATGATACAGACGTTTTAGAACCCCAGAAGTCTTTGTCATACTACTTTTCCCAACTTTTTCTTTTTTTTTTTTTTTTTCAGTACTGGGGACTGAACCAAGGGCCTCGTGATTATTAGGCAACTGCTCTACACTGAGCTACATCCCTAGCCCTTTTGTTTTGAGACAGTGTCTAAGTTGCTGAGGGTGTCCTTGAACTTTCGTTCCTCCTGTCTCAGTCTCCCAATTTGCTAAGATTATAAGCATGTGTCACTGTACCAAGTTTACTTTTCCCAACTTTTAATCACTATTTTCCAAACTTAAATTGGGTTAAGGGCCATCCTTGATAATGTCTGTATAAGTCACCTACACTCTTATTTAAGATTTTCTATCTAAGTCAACTCACTTTTCAAAAAAAAATTTTTTTTCTTTTTTAACATCTATTCAATCACAGTTTTCCATCTTGGTTTTGACCCACGTATTAAACATTGGTGTTAAATGTTCTCAGGCAACACTACAGCATGGGAAACACTGCCAAACCCCATTCTTCTCAACTCTGACTGCTAACAAGTCACTCCACTTCTCCCTGCAATCTTCCTCAGTCAACAAAGCCTACATCTATCCTTCATTTACCAATTTACCCTATATTTGCCCATGTCATCACTACTACCCTAAAGCATGTAGTCTCTCACAATCCTCAAGTCAGTGTTTTCAGTTTCACACCAAGGCTCACCTCCATTGGTAAAAACCCAAGTCTCTTCATTCTTTAATTTTTTACTCACATATTGTAATTCTGGTATACTTTTCCACTTTGTCTAAAAGTCCTTCCCCTATCTCTGCCACCTTCACTTCAGGCTCCCAAATAAAACTACCTCTGCATTGCCAAATGTTTGTCTGCTGTCCTTATCTTCTCAAAGGCAGGAGCCTTATTTATATTGACATCATACTTCAACACTAGTAAATTAGAAGGTGTTGATCTGCCTTGCTGGCACTGCAAGTCAGTCAGAGGTAGCTTGCAATCTGAACCATTAGAAAAACTTCTATACAGCTAATACTTAGTATATACCAAGTACACAAACCTTACATATTTTCTAAGACCTACATGAAGACTAAACACTACCACAGAAACTTTTTCCACTCTAGCCTCAAACTATCATGTGCTATTACTTGATGTTTTTGTTTCTGTTGTTTTTTAGTCCAAGTTATTTCTGAACTTAACTGCTACCATTTTCTAGTTTCATTTCATATCCATTAGAGGGAAATGTACTTTATATAAATCTGTTTCCTTCAGCATCCACAAAAGAACTGAGGGTTAACAGCCGCTCTACCCATATCAATACTCATCAAGTCAGGAGATCTGAATGAAGTACTGCCTCCTTAGTGTACTACCAAAGAAACTTGGGCAAGGACTACCTATAATCATCTTAGATGCACTTTTTTCCCCCTTTAGTTGTAGATGGACATAATACCTTTATTTTATTTATTTATTTTCATGTGGTGCTGAGGATCAAACCCAGTGCCTCATACTCACAAGGCAAGTGCTCTGCCAATGAGCCACAATCCCAGCCCTTAGATGCTTTCTTTATACAAATAGGGGTATATTTTACAGAGTTGAGACTTAAATAAATTAATATGAAAGTTTTAAAATTATAAGGTGCTATATAATTCTGGGATGGCATCAACAGGTGTATACCCAGCTATGCTGCCATTTTCTTAAAGATGCTAATAATTTTGCTCCTCTCTTTCACATATAATTGTTTTAAAAGACCTGGAGAATTTCAATTGCATCCACATGGGGATCTTTAGGATCCAATTAAAGGCTGTGACTAATTCCAAGCTATATGCTTACTGTATTTTAAACCCACTACTGCAGATAATTTGTTGCAGCACAAAAAGAAATGCACAAAATCAGAAAGCTGAATCCTGATTCTAGTGAGCTAGCTATGTGTATTTCACCAAGATTTCAGGAAACTGTGAAAAACAAGTTAGGTAAAGGTCAGAGTCTTTCCCTCTCTTCTCTTTCTCTCACTTTTTATTTGTAAAATCCACCCTATCCAACTATAACAACATGATTAAGCTGGGCAATACCCAGTGTAAAAAAAAATTTTATATATATAAGTTCTAGGATATATATATATATATTTTTTTTCAGCAAACAGTTGACATCCTATCATGATCATTAAAGATTTTCCATCCCTAGGGTGGCACACACATGTAATCCCAGGTACTTAGGAAGCTGAGACAGGAGGATTGCAAATTCAAGGCCAGACTCAGCAATGTAGCAAAACACGGTCTCGAGGAGAAAGTAGGGGGAAAGCTAGGGAGGTAGTTCAGTGTTAGACTGCATTGGGGTTAAGTTCCCATTGCTGGGGCAGAGGACATGACTGGGGACCAGACACTTTTTGCCCAACAGTATTTCTTAAAAATGGAGACAGTTATATATTTATCTCCACATAACACTATTTCCACAGAATTCCGTAAGTTGCATCTAAATAAACATTCAATCAATGTAATTTCTCCTGAAAATCTCTAATCCCTCCAGTTCTGGCTACTTAAAATTTATTTCATCATTCTTCTGTTTTTGATTTAACTAAATATTTGAAGAATTAAAATAAGTGGGTTCTTGGACTTAAGAAGAACAAATTGATGTTAAAGGTAAAACTAATCATCTTCCACTCAGACATAATCTTCAGAATGCATTATGCATTATGGTAATCTTCACAATCCGGATTCCTTCTATCTGTTCTGTTGACCTCTTCATGGTTTTGTTCATATATTTCATCATGTCCTTTGCCTCTCTTAAAGAAGTTAACATACAAGTCTTCCTTAAGCCACTGCCTTTGACATAACTATTAAAAAGTTTTCTCATTTTTTAAAATCCACCAAACCTTACTTTTGCTTCATTTTGCTTGCCTTGGGATTGATTTTCCTTGCTAGGTTAGACAGGAAAAGTTAATTGGGGTATTGATCAAGACAGACAGACAGACAGACAGACACACACACACACACACACACACACACACACACACACACACACACCACTTTTCAAAACAAGGCTAAGAGAGTTTCCAAGACTGTAAAGATTAGTCAATTCTGTTACCATCCCTAGGGGACAGAGTGCAAAGCACATGAAGATCTCAATGGTTTGCTCTTTGCGAAACATGGCCAAACTTTGCATCTAATATTGGAATTCATGATTTTTAAAAATATAATATAGCAAATACATTCTCATTTATTTTCATGTTACCCAGAACTTCCTGGATGAAATTTTCCTTTTCTTCCTGGATTGTGGGAAAATATTACCTCTTATTAGAAATTGAATGTCATCTACAAAACTGTACTGCTTCCTTTACTTTATTTCAGGACTTACTATCATTCTCTCAACAATTCATACACTGCAAGATTTCATTAACCTTCTAGATTGTTAACAAAAATGTTGAAAAAACATAATGTATCAGGTTTTCTGCAAGAAACTCAATGCTTCAATGGCTACTGAGTTTTGAAAAACAATACACTATAGCTACTACATTCCCATGTGCTTTCTAAATGCCAACCATTGTTCTACACTCTCCATTTAATCTTCTTTGGTAGAGATTACACTAACCATGTGTTACAGATGCCAAAGTTGAATCACAATAAACCACTGGTATCTTCACCCAAAGTCAATATTAAGAAAAAGGGCTCAAAACTATAGACAGGCTGGCTTCAGGATCCTCCTACTTTATACTATCCTGCTTCTCATATTCTGGAATTATTTTGGGAATGGGTAAATCTGTCATTATAACATCTCTGGCACTAATAATGAAGGAGAGTTGTAATTGTCTCATGAATAACAGCATATGGGCCTTGAGATTTTTAAAAAATGAGTATACTAGCAACAACAAACAGGGGAAAAGATGAGGGCCTAGGGCTAACCCAATCAGCAGTGGTGCACATTCCAGGAAAAATGAACCCACTGATAAAAAAATTTTTGGAGGGGTGGCTACTGGGAATGGGTTCCAGAGGCACTTCACCACTGAGTTACATTCCCAGGCTTTTTTTTTTTTTAAAAAAGGATCTAAGTTGCTGAGACTGGCATTGAACTTGAGATCCTCCTGTCTCAGCTTCACCTGCTGCTAGGTTTACAGGGGTGCACACCACCATACCTTGCAACAATTACCATTTCTGATCTTGAGAGTAGTGGCAGTGGAGACGTGGATAAGCCAGGAGCTGACAGGCAGCATAAAAAGTTGGCTGTTTCTCTATTACCTAGGCAACTTTAAAATCAAGAGATGCAACTTTACGAAGTGGCATATAACATTTCCTCATTACTGAGACTTAAAGGAGGAAGTTGACTTAATTGTTACCTTTAGGTCTCCCTGTCTTAATCTATATTGCAGAGTTACTAAAGAATCACACTGATCTCAGGGTTATGTCACCTAAGCTGATGTTTCTCAAACTGGATGTCCCATGGAACAGTGTTCCACATGGTCTTAAAAGCAGGCCCAAATTCAGAGGTGGGGCTCATGTTTGGGAGCAAAAATAAAAAACAGCTATCCTTGCTACCGTCCTGCTCAGATCCTCAAATATGCTAATATCCAGAGTGAAGCTCCAAGAGTGGAATCTGGTTTGCAACATTATTCAAAATCACTGAAACGTTTTTGCTGCACACTATCACCATCTTCCAGAGCTAACAGTTAAACATCGAATGGGAAAGGATGGACCTCATTTTTTCTTCTAGTCATTCAACCACTTCTTCATCACCACTAGCAATAGCAAACTAACTACTTTATTCCTAACTTTCAAAGAATAATTACATTAGATACAGAACTCAGGTTGGTGGATTCTTCAAACCACTTTCAACGCTCTTCTTCCTTGCACAGCTTGCTGAGAAGTCTACTGTAATTCTTCTATTTGTTCCTCTTAGATATATAAGTTGTTTGGCCCTTGGTTCTTATATTTTTTTAAGTTTTAGGTTTCTGTACTTTGAATGTGACTTGCCTAAATATAGTCTTAATAGGTTATGAGTTTCCAGGATGAGTGGTTTGGTGTCTATCATTAATTTTGGAAATTCTTTTTTTTATATATACTTTATTTATTCATCTTACGTGGTGCTGATGATCGAACCCAGTGCCTCACACATGTAAAGCCAAGTGCTCTACCACTGGGCTACAACCCCAGGCCCTGGAGATTCTTAAGTCATTGATACTTCAAATGCTTCTGCTCCATTCTTTCCTTCTGGCATTTTAAGCACGTTTTTCTAAACTGACCCTCAATTCTTGCATGTTCTGTTGTGGACTTTGTATTTTCATATTCTTTTTCCACTTTGCATTTCAATTTGGCAAGTTTCCACTTATCTATGCTCAGTTTATCAACTGTTTTCCGTTAACAGAGTCCAGTCCACTGTCACAGGCCCTTTTCATCTGTTAGTGATGTTTCCAGTATTTGCCTTTTATTTTTTCTGAGCATTTCCACTTTTCTACTTACATAACTATCTGTTTTCATGTCTGCTTTTTCCATCAGAACCTTTAACATTAAATCAATTATTTTAAATTCATGACCTCAGAATTCCAAAATTTTGCCACACAGATCTGGTTCTCATGCTCATTTTGTCCCTTCAGACTGTTTTTTGCCTTTTAGTATGTCTTGTTAGCTTTTATCGAAACTCAAACATGTAACAGGGAGGTGAACCAAGTCTATGGTGTCAGGCTTTTGATAATCTGGCTAGGAGTGGAGCTGTTTAAGGTTTGCTGTAGATGTAGATACTAAAGATGGAAATTCACTACTTTATTAAATAGTCCTTTCACATTGGTGTCAACTGGCAGAACAGTCTTGTCACTTTTAACAAATCCACTGAAACCAGTACATTCAATTCCTCTTTTCAAATAGCTTTTGAAGTATCTGAAGACAGATATTCACATAAATTTCAAATGGCCCCAACTCTGATCTTCCTAGATCTCTCAACTTTCTCCAAGGTATTTTATTTGCATTTCCTTGGCCACCCTGGCCCTGCCTCAGTATTAACTGTGGCAAGTTAACTTATTTTGTTAATGTAGAATCCAGGTTGAATAATGACATATGGTTGTGATTTAATCTGCTTCCAAAGCAAGAGAACTCTCCACATTCTAAACATTTAGTTTATTAGTGTAAGTTAACACTATACTAGCTGCATCACAATGCTAACACCTACATATCACCAGAGCTTTCTCTGATGAAGAGATGCTAAGCAGGGTCCTATACTGACAGTTAACTTGGGAGAATCTAAATGTAGGAATTTATAATGAAAATATTCAGGCAGGGAACAGAGATGATGAGAAAATGCAGTGTTTGGCAACGATTCTCGTTGAATTTACAATGGTTAAGGGCCAATGGTTGGACCTACCAAGAACATTAACCAATAAATACACCTTAGTGCTAGTTGTAGTGACACACGCTTTTAATCCCGGAAACTCAGGAGGTTGAGGCAGAAGAATCCCAGTCTCAGCAACTTAGCAAGACCCTATCTCAAATAAAAAGGCTGGGGATATTGCTCAGTGGTAGACAGACTAAGACCCAAGGTTCAATCCCTAGTACTGCTAGACTAATAATTATAACGATAATAATGCATCTTAATTGTAGGTAGTCAGTCAGTCATGGATGAGTTTCAGAGGCAACCCTAATCAACTCAAAATGTAAGAAAATTTGTGCCCACGTGCACTTTCCAAAGCTGCTGACAACTCACTTCCATGTTCTCTTATTCTATAATCTGCCTTTCTGATGTTTCCCCAGTAATTATTTAAATTTAAAAAAAATCCTCTATTTTAGGCAGTTAAGCCTGACAAGAATTCGAAGAAATGTTAGTCTGAATAACAAAAGGCTCTCCTTAAATTTGTGATAAAACTGCTTAAGATATTCACATTTGGGTCTGGGGCTGTAGCTCAGTGGTAGAGTGCCTGCCTTGCACATATAAAGGCTGGGGATGTGGCTCAAGCAGTAGCATGCTCACCTGGCATGCGTGGGGCACTGGGTTCGATCCTCAGCACCACATAAAAATAAAATAAAGATGTTGTGTCCACCGAAAACTAAAAAATAAATTTTTAAAAAAAGATGTTCACATTTCAATTAACAAATTTGATGTAAGCAATAATATCAAAAGACCAGCCAAGATAGATATCCAAATAGGATACAATTTTGTGCATAGAAGATGGCTACAACTGATGCTTTTTAAAAAATGTATTTATAATGATTTATTACTTTATATATTTCAGTAATCAAACCTAGGGTCTTGTGCATGCTAGGAAAGCTCCTCTACCATGGAGCCACATCCCCAACATGGTTTTTGTTTTCATAAGACTAAAGGAAATACATCAAAATATTATAAGGAACTTAGTATATTCAAGGGAAATTTGAAAAATACTAAATTTTGTGCTTCAGTGTTCTCATCATAAATAATTCATAAATCCTACCTCCTTTCCTATTTTATTGCAATATCAATAAAAATAGGAAAAGCACTTAGATCAGTGCCTTGGCACACAGTTAATTTTGAGTATTATTAAGATTAAATTGTAAAGAATTATCTCCCCTACAGTAGTATTTAAGTGCAACAGCAGAGTTTCAGACTAGGTATACAGACACTGGTGATTTTTCACCCACAGAGTGTACAGAGGGTCTCGTTTCTGGAACATTATAGGAATTGTGTGGATCTTAATTCTAATAAGCTACTGGAAGCTTCAAGTACAACTGCAATTCCTGATGAAAAGCAGTGGTTTTCATTTGTCAGTATGAGTACACATGCTCAAATGAAGGGAAAAGGCAATGATTAGTCAGAAAAAGGCAACAACGTTGGAGTACAGACCAAAGTAAATATAGCAGTCTAGTTCCCTAGTACTAGACACCTTGATGCTGTACTCCTTCCTGGAGATGTCAAATTCTAAGTGATCATCTGGCATATGTGAGACCAGCTGCTGGACAGGGGACACAATACCAGGCATGAAGAAAGCACATATAGTCATATCCATATTCTTTCCTCTTCCCAGTTTTCCTCTTGTCCTTGCTTCATCTTTCTATTTTCGGTTTTTGTTCCCTTGCCTCACCCTGTATTTACTATTAAAGGGAACTCTTTTAACAATTTTCATCATTTACAAAAGTATTGTGATATTTTCAGCAGTTCTGAATTACCTCCAATGCATCTCTAACTTCCAAAGTTCACTTTACTACAGTATATGCCAATAATCCTAAATGGCTTTAGTGATATCAAATTCAAATTTTCACTAGCAAACATTTCAAAATTAACCCAAGATGAATCCATAGGCAGCACTTCAATTTTATACACCTGAGTCTTTAGATTAATGTGAGTGCTGATAATAGTATTGAGAAACAAGAAGAGAAATCAAACAGGCTGAGTGACAAATATTTGGTCCACTCAGATGATCACTGGATTTCAGCTAATTGACTCTGACATTCTAAAGGAAAATAAGAATTTTATGCTTCAGAATTGGGACTCATCATCAAAAATTCAGTTATCCAGATGCAAAGAGAATTTCATAGATTCAAATTTCATGGGATCTTTAACACCTCATAAAAAATGAGATGACAATTGTCACACATCTTTTGACAGATTTAAAGATTACAACAAGATAACAATTAAAATCAGCATCAAAATCTCCAGTTCAATCCATTAAAAACAAAGCCTTTTGATTCTCAGTTTCTCCTGACTATTACATCTTATTATTATTTAGCTCAAAGGGCACATTATTTTAAAACTGCATTTTACAACTTACCTATGATATTCCTAATTTTATACCTTCAATACTTGGGACTTATAACACCAATAACTATAGTAAGGAATTCTGTAATTAAAAGAACTCTCTGGGTAGTGGAGGTTGTGGCTCAGCGGTAGAGCACTCTCCTAGCACATGTGAGGCACTGGGTATGATCCTCAATGCAATAAATAAATGAATAAAGGTATTATGACCATCTATAACTAAAAAAAAATAAAAATCTCGGGGGAGGAAAAAAAATTAGCTCTCACAGTATTTCACTGATTTTGATATATTGAAATTTATAGAATTTATTTATATACATTTTTGAGACAGCAGTATTTACCCAGGTAGAGAATCACCTTACTATATTAAGTTCAAATTTCATCAGCATTTCTCAAGAGTTTTTTCCCTTAAGTTTGCTCTTTTATGTTACCAAAACTGCTTGGTTAGTTTGTCTACAAGACTACATGGTCTACCCCAACAACTAGTTTTCCATATACAAATGACTCCCACTGTTCTTGGCCCTTAACAACCTAGAGGGAACACTATTCCTTCTGTTCCAGGTCCAATACAGTTTCCTCACCACTGCTAGTTGACTAGAAAAGGATTGCACGAGGTTAACTCTTCTGAATATTTACACTACAGTGTCCTCAGTGACTCCGCTCTTCTGACCTCCTGGTTCCAGGTACCTCACTTGTGGCATGAAGAATCTTTATGAATGCTCTCATCTTTACAACAGTACACACAAAGATGTGAATTCTTCCTTCAATTCAATCCTGTCAGTGTTCCATCTTCTAGGACATACTGACTCCTCTGGGGTGCCCATAGCATTCCTTCTCTTTCTTATAGCAGAGACATTATACATTTCATATACTGTAAACTTAATATCATTTCTTATATATCTAATCCTTTATCTATACTTATATTAAATAAGGATGACGATCTTCATCAATGATTCTGTATCAGCACTACCCAAACTAGTAGTCAAAAGCCGTAAGTAGCTATTGAGTATCACCTGAAATGTGGCTGCTTCTACTGAGAAACTGAATTTTATATCACATTTAATATTTTTTTAAAAAAATTTTTAGTTATTGATGGACCTTTATTTTATTTATATGTGGTGTTGAGAATTAAACCCAGTGCCTATCATGTGCTAGGCAAGCGCTCTACCACTGAGCTACAACCCAGCCCCATATTTAATATTAATTAACTTAAATAGATTGTGGCTAGTGGCTACTTTTTGAGCACCACAGACAGCCCTTTAACTCTATTAAATTCTTTATATTTCACCACTCCTATCCCTCCATTTCATCTGACTCTCTTTAATTTTATTTCTCTTCATTACACCTATCTTTACATTTTATACAATAGATATGTAACATAATGCCAAGATACATTTACATACATCTTTACTATTTACTTAATACAATAAAGAATATCCTAGATCTTATGTTTATTATATTCTTACATTTTATTTTCTATTTGTTGTAGGAGAAAAAAAGCTGCTACTCAGTCTAATATCTTAAAAAATCAAGAATATCTGCTTTTGTTTACAAAAGACAGTGAACATCTGAATCAGAAAAGGAAGTTAAGGTGAACACCATCCTTTAATTGAATCCAGACCTGCTGCCCTAATCAATTACATTCTTAAACACTGGAGGAGAAGAATAGAAAACACTTTACCAACTGGACATATTAAACAACTACTTCCAAGAAATCACAACTACCACAAAATTGATTAACAGCAAATACTATACCTAATTTTGAAAAGAGGTAGATTCCACAATCAGCAGACAAGCAGGCTTGACTCAGATAAGGCAGTATCTCAGAAAATGATTGAACATGTTTAAAGGTACTCAGAAACCCAGTTGCAACCACTGAGATACTAAGACAGTAAACAGCAAAATAAATAATTTCTCTTTGAGGCAAAAGAAAAATATTACAGACATCTGACATTGAGAGAATTCCAGCTGTGTGAAGGTAGTCCCAGCTATTCAGAAAGCACAGGAAGGAGGATCACTTCAACAATTTTATTGATTAAATGATAAATATATACTAGCTAAAAAAAATTTTAAAACTCCCAAGGGTTTTTGTTTGTAGCTAGAACTTCTGAGATACTTACTCTATATGGGAACAAATTTAAGCACCTAACTTGTTCAAATTCTATAGCAACCACTTAAAGTAGATATGATTTTATGATTTTTATCCCTACTTTACAGACAAGGTAACTGATGTACAAAAAGATCAAATGCTTTGCCCAATGCCACAGGGTTAGTAAGTAGAGAAACAGAATTACAACGGACAACCCTATTCCAGAGTCCCCATTCTTCATCACAAAGCTCAATGGTTTACGGTTTCTCCAAGTGTTTACTGATTTAAGAAAGTCGAAAGTCAACCAAGGCAACTTTCAAACCACAGGCCCCTGTTCCTGGCCTTATCTCTTCATCATGTAAAATATGATTTTCATTTTTATAAGTTAGAATATATCCACAAGAAATCTGTAGAAGAAACAAAGTGAGAGCACCAAAAAAAAAATTTATAGATGTCAAGTTTTAAAAAAAAAAATTCGGGGCTGGAGCTCAGTGGTAGATTGTTCGCCTAGCACATAAAAGGCACTGGGTTTGAGCCTTGGCACCACATAAAAATAAAATAAGGATATTGTGCCCACCTATAAATAAATAAATATTTAAATAAATATTTTAAAATGTATAGGCTGAAATACTGGCTCAACATGTTTTTTTTAAAGATACATATTTTAAAAGTTAATCACATAAGATGCTAATTAGAAATTCTAAGTTAACAATGGCAGATGCTTAAAAAGGTTTTTTTTTTTAATTTTTTTTTTTTTTTTAAAGAGAGAGTGAGAGAGGGGGACAGAGAGAGAGAGAGAATTTTAACATTTATTTTTTTTTTCTTAATTCTCGGCGGACACAACATCTTTGTTGGTATGTGGTGCTGCTGAGGATCGAACCCGGGCCGCACGCATGCTAGGCGAGCGCGCTACCGCTTGAGCCACATCCCAGCCCCCTTAAAAAGGTTTTGAAATAGTTCCAAAAGTTACACAAGCAAAAATGTCAATGTTACACTGACACAAAAATCTCACGCCTAAAAGTAAAAAGTTGTTTCTATGCAGAAAAAACAAATGCCATAAACCATCACAGTATAAAATTTATTTTCTGAAACTTATCTGAATATTCTTTAAAGAATAAAAATGTAAAGATTCATTATATATTTGACTATGATTGATTTACTTGGCTTACTGAAATTATCCTTAAACCTTTATTCAGAGGATACTGCTTCTATCAAATATATTTCTGAATATTCTTTAATTCTTAAACTGAGCTCACTGGTAGGAAATCAAAAGCATAAGAAACACCCCAACAAAGAAGCATACAATCATGTTTACAGAAAATAGATAGTAGCTACTTAAATAGTATTTTACACTTACACTTAAAAAGTCTGAATACTTCAGTGGACTTTGCCGAGCCCTGAAGGCACAAATATTTTACAGTCATTACAAACATTAATTATACTTGCTGACTGTTCTCCACCTTGAATTTTTTTTTTTGGGGGGGGCGACTTTACTACTGAGCTAGATTCCTAGATCTTTTTACGATGGGGTCTCAAAAGTTGCTGAGGCTGTCTTTGAACTTGAAGTTCTTCTGTCCTTCCCAAATCGCTGGAATTACATGCATGAGCCACTTTGCCCAGCTCTCTGAGTCATTTTTAAAAGGAAATCTTTGAAAGGCATGGTGGTGCATGCCTGTAATCCTGTAATAGAAGGTTCAGGAAGGAAGATCATAAGTGTCAGCAATTTAGTGAGCCTCTTAAAAAAAAAAAAAGCAATCTGGACCCTGTGTGGCTCCCAGAACCATGGGAAAGAGCCAGTGACTATGACTGAAGAGGCATTTGACAGTTTTGGCTGGTGTACTGGCAAGAATAAAATTTAGCATGGTTCCAGTCAGGTGTGGGCAGTTTCTATAAACTTACCAAACACTGGCACTAAGATTTCCTGACTTTTGATACCTTTTCTACTAGTCCTGAGTAGATACTGTGAACTAGGTTAAGTAAATGTGAAAATAAAACTTTCTTCAACCGAGACCTACAAAATTCTGACAAAATAATCTCTATTCCTAACCCTACTAACAATATTAGACAAGCAGAGACTTCATGCTATAAGGAAAAATAAGAACAAAAATAGCATTAATAATGACAAATAAAATATTGAGGAAGTAAACAATAGTGGGGAAAAATAAAAAATTAGAAATGTGGGTAAAAACTTCAAGCCATTCAATACACATACCAGGAATTTAATGAAAAATTATAAAAACAATTAAGTGGCAAAAATAAAAGGCAACTTAGGTCTAATGGAAGGGCACATCAAATATCAAGCAAAATTAATGAAAAACCAATACCCTGGATATGTGCTGGTCAAAGTTTTAAATACATAGGATAAAGAAAAAACTATAATATTTAAATAAAAGAAAATTCACATAAATGTAATAATTTATGTAAACAATATGTAAGAGTTTCTATTTCCACATCCACTTGTCATTATGGAGGATGTCACTTTGGTTTCTTAATTCAGAGCTGACTCAAGCATAAAAACCATTTACCTCTTTATTGCTTTAAATTTCATTTGTTTCTTCCCCCTAGGAATTTATTTTCAAACTACCAGAGATAAGCAAAAACTTAGCTAGAAAGTTATTTATAGTAGTGTTTTTCCTTTTCTTTTTTTTTGGGGGGGGAGGGGGCAGGGGTGGGAAAGGTTGCTGGAGTTGAACTCAGGGACACTGAAACACTGAGCCACAGCCACAGCTCTATTTTGTGTTTCATTTAGAGACAGGGACTCACTAAATTACTTAGTGCCTTGCTTTTGCTAAGGCTGGCTTTGAACTCATCATCCTCCTGCCTCAGCCTCCTAAGCCACTTGGATTACACGTGTGAGCCACAATGCCCAGCCCAGAGCAGTGTTTTTCAATAGCAAGAAACTGGAAGTAATATAAATGTCAAAATGTGATTTAAAGCAATGTTTTCAACAGCAAGAAAGAGGAAGAAAAACAAATGTTATGTTAAATAACAGGTAAAAATACTATTTCTATAAAACAGAATATAACAGAATATAACTCATTAAAATGAGACCGATATTAGGGCTAGGATTTAGCTCAGTGGTACAGTGCTTGCCTAGCATTCACAAAGTCCTGGAGTTAATCCTCAGCATTATGAAAACAAAAAAAACTAGACTGATAACTGTGTGAAAATATTCACAGTAAATATGAAAAAAACCTGCAAAATAGTCATGTATATTATAATTCTATTCCTCTAAATGTTGTCAAAGATTGAGGTAGTATATGCATCCTTACCAAAGGGTAAACTTTGATAAACACATATTATTCTTCTAATTAAAAAAACTACAACATTTCACTGCTATTGCCTTCTATGGTTCAGGGGTTTACTGTCTGGCATATAAAGGTATTATTAAACATTTCCATTCAATGAAAGTGAGCAGGCACAGAGGGCAATTACAGCTTAAATTCCACTCTCTTATATACTACAATGTAAAAGAAAGAATTCTGGCTTAAGGATTCAGATTTCATTTACAGCTCCAGTTCTTCCAGTGAGTGGCACTGTTTGTACAAATTCAGCACTTAAATATTATTGAGGACTGTTCACTTATTGCTCATTTCTGTATAATGTTAATGTGTTACTCTCTTTTTGAAGGGGAAAATGGGGATAAAATAGTAACATGATTTTAGCATTTCAAAATATCTATTTACTCCTTTCAAAATGCTCACCAGACATTCTAGATACTTCCTTGAACACACAGCACACTTTTTTTTTTTCCTAAAAGTACAGTAGTTCCTTTATTCACAGCTAAATTTGTGCTTTCTGTGGTTTAGTTACCTTAGGTCACCGTGTTCCAACAACAGTACTATCACATAGTGAGGAATTAATATTTTTATTTATTAATTTTTTGTGGTGCTGGGGATTGAACCCAATCAAGGCTTTGTGCATGAAAGCAAGCACTCTACCAACTGAGCTATATCCCCAGCTCAGGAATTAAGATATTTTGAAAGGGAAAGAAAGCAATTCACATAACACTATTACTATATATTGTTATAATTATTGTTTTATTATTGTTAATCCACTACTGTGCCTAATTTGTAAGTTAAACTTTATCCTAGCTATGTATGTTTAGAAAGGACCAACTGAAACTCTTTACGTAAATCTGTTAAAACCTTTATCCCACAGAACTAAAAGATGAGAGACAAGAAACTGAGCAAAAGATCTGCATTCAGGGACTCAACTCACAGAAGTTAAGAGGTAAAATACTATTCAGAAAATAGATGCCCTCTGTCATGTACCTGAGGCACTTCTCTCTAGAGAAAATGAATGGCCTAGGAAAGAAGAACTATAGATAATAAAACCAACTACAATCTTACTGAAAATCAGATTAGTAACAAATATCAAGTCTTTAACATGAATCAGTAATTTTAGAGATTTATCACAAGAAATAATCCTACATGGGCAAGCAAGTTAATTAAAGAGATGTTCCCTGAAATGCTGTTTATAATACCAAAGCAATAGAATCACAAAAAAGAAAAAGAGTAATTAAGTAAACTGTCATATATCTATACATTAAAAAGAAAACAATGACATGGTAAAAAAAAGCACATATTATATGAAAGGGATATAAAATAAATAGAGCCAATATCTAAGGCTGTCTTTTTGCTCATATAGCCTTTTCCCCTATAATTAAAATAGATTACTTGCCAGTCAATAAAAATGGCTAAAGATTAGAGTTCCTGAAATACCTGTATAAATCTTGAAAAATTTTAGAAAGATTTCAAAAATATTTATTCAGAAATTAGTAACATTTCATGGGATAGAAAGAGAAGATGGGAGGGGAGTGGAGGGGAGATAGTAGAGGATAGGAAAGGTAGCAGAATACAACAGTTACTAGTATGGCATTATGTAAAAATGTGGATGTGTAACCAATGTGATTCTGCAACCTGTATTTGGGGTAAAAATGGGAGTTCATAACTCACTTGAAGCTAATGCATGAAATATGATATGTCAAGAGCTTTGTAAGGTTTTGAACAACCAATAAAAAATAAATAAATAAAAATAAAAAATAAATAAATATTCCAAGAAAAAAAATTAGTAACATTTCTTTCTTTTAAAAACTCCAGCGGGCTGGGGATGTGGCTCAAGCGGTAGCGCGCTCGCCTGACATGCGTGCGGCCCGGGTTCGATCCTCAGCACCACATACCAACAAAGATGTTGTGTCCGCCGAGAACTAAACAATAAAAAAAACATTAAAAAAATTCTCTCTCTCTCTCTTCTCTCTCTCTCTTTAAAAAAAAAAAAAATCCAGGGCTGGGGATGTGGCTCAATTGGTAGCGCGCTCGCCTGGCATGCGTGCGACCCGGGTTCGATCCTCAGCACCACATACCAACAAAGATGTTGTGTCCGCCGAGAACTAAAAAAATAAATATTAAAAATTCTCTCTCTCTCTCTCTCTCTCCCCTCTCTCACTCTCTCTAAAAAAAAAAAAAATCCATAGCTCCATCTTACTTATAATATTATTTCTAAAATTACTTCATTATCAGTTCTCCATATCCTTACCACACTATTTTTGAATAACATATCATGTGATAAATAACCAAAAATGTGATCTCTTAAAATATTAAGTATGAAGGCAAAACAGTGAATAAAGAGAAATTAGTCAAAATTATAAACATGAATATTAGAAATAAATATCAAAATCTGTGCAAGTAGAAAAGGAACTACATTACTAAATGTAGGTATACATAAGAATTAAGTATGACAGTGGCATTTAACAAAAATAGAAAGTTATCACTCAGTGAGTAAGATTTTGTAGGAAAAAATGCACCCATACTGTAAGTTTATACACTTATATGACAAATTTAAAGAGACAGAACCTGGTTTTGCTCAGTGGTAGAGCACCTGCTTAGCACGCATGAGACCCTGAGTTTGATCCCTAGCACTGTGTGTGAGTGCACGAGAACACGCGTACATGCATACACACATTCCCTTTGACCCACCTGTACAGTACTCTACTGAGAATGAGTCCTGCATATATACAGTTATGTAAACCTGTATTACTAGTATGTTTTCTGCTGTCCTACCTACAATACACAAAACAGTATAATAATAAATGAAAATAACTTGGGGGCAATCTTACATCATTGGAAAAGGGGCAAGCTTAAATAATATTCGTGCAATGAGTACTGTGCAGATATTTTCTTCCATAACAAGTTAAATTATTTTATGTAACACTTTCAATGGTGAAATGATTTATATAGCAATCCATGAGGGGCAGGGGTTTTGGCTTAGTGGCACAGCGCTTGCCTAGAACATGCGAAACACTAGGTTCAGCACCACATAAAAATGAACAAATAAAATAAATGTATGCTGTCTACTTATAACTACAAAAAAAATTTTTTTAAGTTACCATATAGCAGTCCATGAAAAAGATCTTATAAATATAAATGAAATTTATTGGGTCCATTCTAACAGTTATCTACTTACTTTTTATTTTTTACCAAAGTAAAAAGTTTCAAAAATCATGACTACTGATTTCCAAAAAATGTTTAAATTTCCAAGTATTTTCATTCATTACAAATGCTTTAATAGTGACTTCCTTAAGAAATATTAAATAGCCAATTCATAAATGGATACTTTCAAATTTATGTACCTTTTTCAAAAAAAAAAAGAGAAAATAATGACACCCAGTCAATTGCACTTCATGTTCACACGTGCATGAGAACTGTCAACTCTGTGGTATCACAGCTGATAGGAAAAATATAAATCTTCACCTCTGTCTCAACTTCAAAGCAATGTCAACTGCTTAGTACAAAGAATGTCTAAATTACCTCAAATCATTTTCAGGTCTCCTAACAACAGAATCCCTAATTTCTAAATTATGATTTACAAAAAGTTCTGCTGAACTAATTCCAAGTTTATGTAAGAAAGTTCATTTCTCTACTTGTAAAAACGAAGTTGAACATAATTGAGCTAGTTTCTTTATAATACAATAAAATCCAGTCATGCCAAATAACAAAAATTCCTACATCGCTTTCTTTCATGACAGTTATTACCTGAGGAGAATGGAATCAGAGTTAGAAAAATAGGGCTTTAGCTTTTGTTGTAGTCTTACACTGCAGCAAAATAGGAAGTAAAAAATTTCTTTTTGATTAAGTACAATGACTCCTGAGACAGAGTCCCTGGGTCCTAACAATTTACTTTCTGTGACAGTGAGTAAGCTACTTTATCTCCTTCTACCTCAGTTCCATGTTTATGAATTGTGGATAATATTCTATCCTGCTACATAGGAGTAAATGAGCTGACTATGTTAAATGGCTAGAACAGTATGCCTAACACATGGTAAATGTTATTGCTGTTATTATCAGTCTCACCATCTATGACTATTAACTATGCAATCTGGCTGGAATGAATTGGGCAAAGAGTGAGTTGTTGGGGGAGGTGGTATTTGCCATATTTTCTACACTTTAAGACATAAATTTCATTATTTATTTATTTGGTACCATGCATTGAGCCCAGGGATGCTTAACCACTGAACTACATATCCCAGCCCTTTTTCATATTTTATTTAGAGAAGGGTCTTTGTTAAGATTTTAGGGTCTTGCTAAATTGCTGAGGCTGGCTTGAACTTATGATCCTCCTTCCTCAGCCTCCCAAGCAACTGCATAAATTCCATTTTTGAAACCAGTGATAAATGGCCAACATCATAAGTAAGAAAGCAGTACAAAGGAGAATAATAACGAAGTTTTTGTCTTCCCTTCAATTTTCAAAAACATGAGACAATACAAGCTTTGGAGTTTGATATTTATTTTTAGCAGGAAGAATACGCTAATGGTGAAGACATCATTAGAAGATAACGCCCATGTCCAATATCTGCAACAGAAGCTCAATAGAAGTTAAAGAAATGTTACCAAAAGACTAACGATAAAAACTGTATATTACTTACCCTTAATTCTGCAGACAATAAAACAAGTAACAATATATTTAAAATTGAATTTCTATCACAAATCAAAGACTGACAATTATCAAATTCATCATTTTCAAAATTTCATCTTTTCCTTTCCATGTAGAAGTGAGCAACTTTTTCAAGGGCAAATCATAGTGCTAATAATCCACTGTGTTTTATGTGAACAGAAGAGGAGCAAATTTGAAAAGACTGTGCTAAACTAAAAGCTAAGAGTTTTGGGTGGAAGCAATCAAGTAGCTTTCTTATGGGTAACAAATGGCAAGCCAGTCTAAGCACCTTTTGGGCCCAATTAGAGATTGCTGAACTAAGAAATAAATTAAAATAAGTAAAAGCAACCTAACAGAGGCAGTATCATGCCGTACCTATAAATTTACAGTAAATTACCTGCAAATAAGGGGACTCAAACAAATTAGAAATTCTCTTACATATTAGCATAAGAAACTGGTAGATCAGTAAATAATTTAACAACTAGTCAACTGGAGGATTTAAATTAAACTAAATCTAGCTCATCTACCCCTGACAATGCCTCAAAGGAAATATGAAAATATTTCTTTTTATCACCTCCTGCACCCCAAATCTTCTCATCAACAGTACCAATCACTACTTAAAAGAGCAATAACTTTCTAACTAACAGTGTTTGCGGGCCAAAAGGGTGTGAATATGTTAAGCATCAGAATCAGAGGTGGAAAAAAGAGGTAATTTCTTTTTAAAATTTGAAACAGCTCATGTTGCCCAGTCTGGTCTTGAATTCTTGGCCTCAAAGAGATGGATTAATTTGAAGACTGTATGGTATAGCTGAAAGACTGTATGTGCTCAGAATAGAGACTGAACAAATCTAATCCAATTTATTGCAAATAAGGCTTCATGCCTACTGTTATTTTTCTATTGTTTTTGTGCTTGAAAATAAGGATTTAAGTTGATAAACTTCTACTACCGCAATGAAATTTCACAAAAATAATTTTTCAAGTGCAATCCTGCTAATTCTAAATTTCAAAGTTTACTTAAACAGGTTGATTTGGTTAAAGTAGAAGGAAATCCATTGATGTTGAGGAAGTTACTTGGGGCCACTGCCTAAAAAGGTCTATTTCCCAAAAATGCATGGTGTGCAGGAACTGAGATATGTTAAAATTCCTACCCCAAAGTAAATGAAACAAATAAGCACTAAAAAGAAAAAAGTTACGCACTTCCAATTTATGCTCTTTCTCTGCAAGGGCTTCTTTTTGACAACGAAGAAAATCTGCTAACATTCGAGTGAGTTGCTTCCTATCATCTATTTCTGCCGCCAATCTGCCATTGTAATCTGCCAGCAACATACAAGCATCCTCTACCATTTTAGAAAGCCTTTCTCCAGATTCTTTATCTAAGAAAAGCACAGGATAATAAAATTATTATACAACAGAAACAATAACATATGTTGTTCCCAAACCCACCTCCTAAAAAAGTTCTGGATCACATCTTTTTCTTACCTGTTATTTTATCTAGCAGGGATACTTCTTGGACTTCGACAGGCAAAGAAGCTATCCTCTGATGAACTGCTGCATCACCTGAAGCTGCATTTTCTAGATCTTGTAAGGCTCTAACGAGATCTAGAGTCTAAAAAGTTGCATAACTTCAGAACCAAAATAAATAAAGCTTAATTTTGTTTTTGGTTTTTTTTTTTTTTTTTAGTTGTAGTTGGACACAATACCTTTTTTTTTTTAATTTATTTTTATGTGGTGCTGAGGATTGAACCCAGCATCTCACACATGCTAGGTGAGTGCTGTGCTGCTGAGCTACAACCCCAGCCCAAAGCTTAAATTAATAATGACTTGAATCTTTTTTTCATATCTCTAATCCTTATGAGTTACCTACTAACACAAAGTTTCCAATACAAACTGCTTCCACAGACAATCCCATTTCTTTTATATACTAAGAAGCTACTGAAAATGTAAATGACCTTGAGGAGCTCACATTCTAGTAGTGAAGGCAGATGGTATAAAAATATTTATGAGTATCAGACAAATGAGGTAAATGACTGATTTATATAAATGGCAGATATCTATCTCAGTGGTAAATGGGAAAGTAGGCTATAATTTCAGCCTAAAGAATACAAGTTTTATTATAATATATGCATTATATTATCATTGCACTGTAAAATTACTGAATTTTAAATTAAATTGGTTGGGGCTGGGGATGTGGCTCAAGCGGTAGCGCGCTCGCCTGGTATGCGTGCGACCCGGGTTCGATCCTCAGCACCACATACCAACAAAGACGTTGTGTCCGCCGAGAACTGAAAAATAAATATTAAAAATTTTCTCTCTCTCTCTCTCTCCCCTCTCTCACTCTCTCTTTAAAAATAAATAAATTAATTAAATAAATAAATAAATTAAATTGGTTATTGGGGAAAGGGGGACACCAATAATCTAATACAATATAGAAGAGTTTCTCAAATTCTATTTCTAAATGCTGTAAGTAAAGCATAAAAGAAATGTAGTTTTGGTATTATGTTCAAATATGATATTTTTTTTAATATTTATTTTTTAGTTATAGATGGATACATATCTTTATTTTATTTTTATGTGGTGCTGAGGATCGAACTCAGTGCCTCATGCATGCTACGTGAGCACTCTACTTCTGAGCCACAATCCCAGCCCCAAATATGATATCTTCAACTATCCTATGGTTTGTTAATCAGACTATTAAAGTATTAAAAAAAATTCCATGCATCTAATGACTAATATGTCCATGCTGATTAGCCAAGAAACAAATGATTTTATCACCTTTAGTAATACTATTTTTATACAATTATAATCAGGAGAAAAGGACAATTAAAATATTTTCATACTAGTTAAAAATAGAAGGAAAGGGTGATTCTTTGTTATTGGAGTTACTATTCATAATATAACTTACTCCAAAGAAAAATAATTAAGTTTTATTTTTACTAGTCTCTATCCCCATCCCATCTTTTCTTTTTTAGTTTTTAAGACTAGATTCAGAGACACTAAGACATTACATATACTTTTAAAATACTGCCTTTACTTTTTTTTTTGGTACTGAGGATTGAACTCAGGAGCACTCAACCACTGAGCCACATCCCCAGCTCTATTTTGTATTTTATTTAGAGACAGAGTCTCACTGAGTTGCTTAGCACCTCGCTTTTGCTGAGGCTGGCTTTGAACTTGCAATCCTTCTACCTCAGCCTCCCAAACTATTGGGATTACAGGCGTGTGCGACAGTGCCTCGCCTAATTCTGTCTTTATCAGGATCACACTTAGTCTCAGCTACTCAAAGAGACTGAGGAAGGAGGATTGCTTGAGCCTAGGAGTTCAGGATCAGTTTGAGCAACATAGAAAGACTCTTTACTTGAAAAAATAAAAATAAAAAATGACATTGACAGTAAGTTACTAATGTTTATTAGCTATTCTAATTTAAAAGCTATCACTGAGGTTTAGCACACAGAAAATAAAAATATTAAGAATGAATGGGGAGGCTGGGGCTTTGGCTCAGCAATAGCACACCTACCTGAGATGTGTGAGGCACTGGGTTCGATTCTTAGCACCACGTATAAATAAATAAAAGATCTATCAACAACTAAAAAAAAGAAGAATGAATGTGGAGCCAGAGTTGTGGCTCAGAGGTAGAATGCTCACCTAGCATGTGTGAGGCACTGGGTTCAATCCTCAGCACCACATAAAAATAAAGATATTGTACCCACATATAATTAAAAAGTAAATATATTTTTTTAAAGGGCATGTTAAAAAATGATTTTCTGTCATAAATTATGAGCAAATAGGGAAAGATGCACTTTTAGTGCTTGGTTGGTCCAAATGTCATGTTCTTACTACTTTTCTATTCCAGTTCTGTTTCATGATTACCATGAGGAGTTCATTATTCCTCATTCCTGACTGAACCAAGAGGTAGCTTGGCTCTGATCCTGATCGAGAGCCTTGGTCTGATTTTTCTTCCTCCTTAATTCCAAGACTGATATTAATCCATAGTCCTAGGCAATCATTTCTAAAAAAAAAAAAAAAATTGTTTTTTAGTTGTGACTAGACACAATATCTTTATTTTATTTATTTTTATGTGGTGCTGAGTAGGGAACCCAGAACCTCACATGTGCTAGGTGCTCAAGCGCTCTACTGCTGAGCCACAACCCCAGCTCCTAGGCAATCATTTTTATCTTTCTTTCAAGCTCCTTTCATGAGGGAAAAAGCCCTTCCCAGCTTCCAGTTTTCATACAGTAAGTTTGGGTTCAATCCTCTAACTTCCATAAAGTATTGACAGTTCTTGTTACCCTACAGGATACCAATTCTTGACACCTCATGTCTATCAGAGGAGAATGAAATGAGCTCAGGAGAAAACAGCCTCTGGCTCACACAATGAGTTGTACTTCTGTATTATTTCTAGCCCTTAAAGCTATTTATCTTGGGCTGGGGTTGTGGCTCAGGGGTAGAGCGCTTGCCTAGCATGGGCAAGGCCCTGGGTTTGATCCCCAAAACCATATAAAAATAAATAAATAAAGATATTGTGTCCAACTACAATTAAAAAATATTTTTTTAAAAAGCTATTTACCTTGTTTTAAGGCTGTCTTCATTTTGTCTTTTGAAATTTTATCTATCCTTCATACATATTTCAAACAGAAGAAGGAAATTTAAAGACTCAATGCCCACATTTAAGTTCAAAATGTCTTTCTAAAATTCATCTAATGGTTAAGAAGTGCTATGTTGTACCATCCTGGGAGGACTTAGGGTAAATGATTTGAATTTATCTTACTTCTCCATAGACTTACATTGTGATATATAGTTTTAGTGAATGAATACATACTTACCACTCTAACAGTCTTTTTTTTTTTAATATTTACTTTTTAGTTTTCGGTGGACACAACATCTTTATTTTATTTTTATGTGGTGCTGAGGATCAAACCCAGCACCCTGCGCATGCCAGGCGAGCATGCTACCACTTGAGCCACATCCCCAGCCCCATTCTAACACTCTTATCTTTCAAAAGAGTTTTACATATTTGAAAGAAAAACAAGAGCAGTGTCCATCTCTAAGAATGCAATTCTCTTTTTTTTAATCTAAGAATGCAATTCTTAATAGTATTTGAATCCTACAACAAAATATGCTTATCACATAATGTTTCATTGTAAAATAAACTCTTTAAATGGTGGATATCTCACTGTATCTAATCATACTTAGCAACTAGAAATCCTCTTAAATTAAAAAAAAAAGAATTTATCAGAAGAAAAAGAAATATTTCTATGCAAAATATTATTTCTATAAAAAATATACAATATACAACATCCTACAAACATAAGCAATTTGTTAAGCAGAAAATAAAAGATATTTGGGCTGGGGTTGTGGCTCAGTGGTAAAGCACTTGCCTAGCATGCGTGAGATACTGGGTTCGATCCCCAGCACCACATAAATAAACAAAATAAAGGTATTGTGTCCATCTACAACTAAAAATATTAAAAAAAAAAAAAGAAAAGAAAAGATATTCGTGTAGTTTCTTTCTTGTACCCAAAAACAATGAAATAATAAGGCTTGGTAATCACGCAAAGTAAAATATAATTCTTATCGGTGAAAATTTTTTACCTGTGGTGGTTCACTTGGAGATCCTAGAGAGGAACAATTTTCATTTTCATCCACCTTTATTTGTTCATAAGTTCTCTTCCTAGGCTTCTTATCACCATCTATATTGAAAAAATATTTAAATTTTAATAAAAGAATATTTTAATGAAGAGATAATGATAAGAGATTAAGATTACAGGGCTGGGGATGTGGCTCAAGCGGTAGTGCGCTCGCCTGGCATGCGTGCGGCCAGGGTTCGATCCTCAGCACCACATACAAACAAAGATGTTGTGTCCGCCAAAAACTAAAAAATAAATATTAAAAAAATTCTCTCTCTCACTCTTTCTCTCACTCTCTTAAAAAAAAAAAAAAGATTATATACTCACACAGAGCTTGCTTAAGTTGTTCTAATACATCATTTTCATATACAGATCTTTCTTCCCAAATAGATAACACTCTTCCAAGGTGCTTCTTACAACTTTCATCAGTTTCACTAAAGAAAAAAAAAATTTAAAATACGAACAATAATACATACTGCAATGGAAAACACAATGATGATTTTTAATACAATCAAATATTCAACTCTTGAAAAAACTATCTAGATGTTTACTGAAAATCCTATGTGGCCAGCAATTCAGAATGAATTGCAGTTAAGACATATTGCTTACGGAAAAAATTACAAAAACTAAACAAGTTTTAGGACTAGCTCCTATGAGTTTACAAAGAAGATGTCTGAACCTAAAGAGAGCTGAATGGGAGGCTACGGGAGATATTTAATAGGTGTCTTTAATTTACTCACCAAATAATTTTTGAGCAAGGAACTACCTTTGGCATGAAGATCAAATGGAGCTTTAGAGTAGCTATTATTTATAGGTGTTATGGAGAGAACAAGACACTAAAGACAGCAAAGAGATCTTGCCCAATTTAAGAGAGACAAGGAATAGTATTTGAGGAAATGATATCTAGTCTGAGATATGAAGACTGAATGTAGAGAGAAACGAGAAATAGATTACTTCTACCCATTTAGAAGTAATCCTTCATCACGACTATCACAGACTGAGCCCCTATTATCTCTTGCCTGAATTTCTGGAACATTCTCACTAATCTCCCAGCCTGTACTCCTTCACTCTACAAAATTTAAATCAGATAATACTGTTCTCAATCCTGTAAGTACAACCAACCATGCCAAGAATAAAATCAAAATTCTTGCACTGGGCCACAAGGCCTACAGCTTCCTGACAACCTCATAGTCCACATTCCCCAATACTTATTTCTCCCATACAAATCTCCTTGCTGATCCTCAAACATGCCCAGCACATAGTTGTCTATTTCTGCCAAGTATTCTCTCTGCCTAGAATCCTTTCCTTCTAGACAAATGGCTTGTTTCACCCTCTTTTTAGTCTCTGTTCAAATAGCCATCTCTCCAAATTATCTTATACTATGACTGGATACCCTCATACTCTCTATTTCTTTTTTCCTGCTTTATGTCTCTTTAAAGCATTTGTCATCTGGCATTATAACAAATATTCATTTATATTCACTTATCCATGTAGCTACTATCTTTTGGGGCCTAGCACATAGTAGGCAGTTAATAAAGATTTTATTAAACTCTAGGGAGAGGCAATATATACAAAAGCCTTGGAGGTAGACAGAACTTAGAAAAAGTTGAGTTAGCTAAAAGTGTACACTACAAGCTGTTTATCTGTTAGAAATAAGACATAAGTCTGAAGGTAGGAGGTGCCATGAAGGAAAATCTTAAGTGCTTAGGCTTGATCTCAAAGGCAAGAAAATGTAACACTAGCTCTACAACGCTGGCTACATGTTCCCATAGGAATTAAAAAATAATAAAGGCCATTATAAACATACAAAAAAGACATTATAGCAACTAAAAGAAAAAGAAAGCAACTAAGGAAATGTGTATGATATGGAATATGGAGAGTGAAGGAGAAAGAAGAATTGGACATTTTAAGTTCAGTAATAAACAGTGTGAGATACTTAAGATGTACCCAAGTAGAAATGTAAAAAGACAACTGGACATACAGGTCAAGAACAGAAAAAAAATTTGGACTGAAGGATAAGATTCTAAGTCATTAGGGTATAGATAATAAGTAAATACACGCAATGTACAAATCACCAAGAGGCAAGTGAAGAACATAGCCCCAGAAGGCAGTGTAGGACTTAGCTCTAAGAAACACCAACATTTGAAAAGAAGGTAGAAGGCAGCATCTAAATTGGAAGGGAAATAATATCTATTTAGAAAGCAACATACAGCAGCATTTGACACTGTCATGTTTTAAAAATGTGTCTACTATGACTAAAACTGCATGGCCTGAGGTGAGCAGATTTTCACCCTTATATAAATCAACACAGACCACCACCACTCACCACTGAATTATATAATTTAGATGAAATTAATATTTATCCCAGTGTTTGCCTGGTAATCTATCATACCTGCATATAATGTTCAGAAATAAGTCTTTAAAACACTATAAGCCACAATATAGATTTCCTCCTTCAGAATTACCTTAGCAAAATTTTTCAACATTTTTGATTTTCCTAAATAAATATTCTTTATTTCCACAATATTTGGAAATGTTAAAACACACATCCAAATACCTAAAAAAAAATCTTAAAATCATTAAAAATGATATAAGGAAAAGGAGAACTAAGTGTATCCAGATCACCAGTTTATAGCACACAAATTTTCAATTCAATATCGTCAATCATTCTCAATGAGGTTCATTCCAATACAGGAGTACTTTTGGTCTATTAAAGAAAAGCTATCATTTAAGTACTCAAAATGTCTTCCTTAGCAACAATTGAAATTTCCTTCACAGTAAGCATTTAGTACATTTACAAATGCCAGTTAGAATTCTTTCCAAATGAAAGCTTCAAAGAAATATGTTTTTTTTTATTATATGGATTAAGGCAAAAAAAGGAAATATTGTCCATATTTAAAACAGATCACCTAATACCCCCCAAATTGTCATACCTTGAAACATGCTTAAAAGCCTCCACTATAACTGGTGCAAAATCTTTTGTAAACTCCGGCCCCTTCCTTTTGCTGTTCTGAATGACATCATTGGCTAGGTAGAGAAAAGTAAGCTTCCTGTTGGGTTTTGCTGGAAAATTCAAAGAAAAAAAAATTGATCTACTTAAAATATTCTCATTCAACTTAGACAAACTTTATCAATCCATAATTAAGCAGTTTGAGAACTACATAAATCTACTAACCTTCAAGTATCATGTTCAACCCTAGCTTCTCATTTTACAACCAAACTTATCAAGTCACTGCTACTAACCTCACCAGGTTGACTACAGCTTCTAAAAGATAATCATTTGATGAAAAAAAAAGAGAACCTAAGAAGCAAAGATAGATCAATGACACATCTTTTCATCTCCTTGTAGTTTTACTAAGGCATCCATACTACTTAACATATCTGATTGCTGGTCTTATCATCATTCCCAAACTAAACAGCTTTATACACTGAAATCCTTATGCCTATACATAAATGCATCTCTATAATTCCATCTTATATTTATTTAACTGTATTAAAACCATTACCAACACTGTGAAATAGAGCCATTTAAAATAAGATGGTGACTATTCATGTTATTAAGATGGAACCCTAAATCTTACATTAAATTTAGAAGTGTTTTAATATCCATGTTGATTCAAAATCAATGTTAACTCATTGTGAAACAACAGAATACAAATGTAAATAGGCTGAAAGAGGTACCGCTTCAATAAATTACATGTTTTTATTTATGCAATAAATATTTGCCAAGCTAACAGACTGAATGTTAGGGACACTATGCAAAGTTTAGATGTTTCCCTCTTTGGATTACATGACCTTAAATAAATGAACTTGTTTTGACAAAAATATTCCCCTACTCACTATATTACATGGCATAGTCACCTGAAGGAAACACAAAATTCAACAACTGTGGGTCATAGTACATTTTCACTAGGTACAATGTTAGTAAGAAGCAGAGTAATTCTGAAAATGACTCAAATAAGAATCATACACACATGGGCTAGGGTGTGTTTCACAGGTAAGAGCACTTGTCTAGCTTTGTGTGAGGCCCTTGGCGCAATATATATATACACACACACCAAAAAACAAAAAAAAAAAGACATATGCACAATAAGAAAAAGTCAATGCTTAATGTAAATTTATGGACTATTTTCATGTTACAGTTTTACTAGAATTAAAGTTGAACCATTCATGGTAGTGCAATTATATTGAGAAGGAAAAGAGCTTGTGACAACCATAGCACAATGGTATAGAGAACCTATGATCAAGATCAATTATCCAGTGTTTATTCATGAGACTAGCTGATCAGGCTGCACTTACTAGATTTAAGTATTGAATTTATAAATTTAAGCCTTCAATGTATTAAAAAGTGGGTGGGGAGGGAAGGGGGGATAGTAGGGGATAGGAAAGGTAGCAGAATACAACAGTCACTAATATGCCATTATGTAAAAATGTGAGTGTGTAACCGATGTGATTCTGTAATTTGTATTTGGGGTAAAAATGGGAGTTCATAACCCAATTGAGTCAAATGTATGAAAGATGATATATCATGAGCTTTGTAATGTTTTGAACAACCAATAAAAAAAAAAGTCACTTTAGAGTTTCACATCTTTCATGAGGGCAAACCAGAAGCCAAACTTTCCCACAATAAACAATACATTATGAAAGAGAACAAATCAGACTTTACAAACTCAAGTCATGCCACTGTATATATAAGCTGATCTGCCTGTCTAAAGTTGTTGCTCACCTCTTTTCATGCTTTCAAAATTCACTGGCATGGAACAAAGGAAGAAATGGCTATAATAAAGAACAACTTCTGGTTCTTCTGGTCTCTAGTCTTGTTTACATAAACCACAAAGTCTAAATGGTTAAGAAGATATTCGGACCCTTTCCCATGAAAAGGATTATAAAGGCCAATGTCCCAGTACTCAACCCTGTCTCGTTTTTACCTACCCCAACCCTCTCAATCCCACTAAGAAAATGCTGGTATCATTCAAATCAGGTTTTCACCTTCTCAGCATCAAATCTGTTTAGAAACTCTAAATTTTCTTATTATCTAATTGAGAGACCACCTGCAGTACTTTTGAATGGGTACCTAAACCAATGGGCTCCTTTTCCTAGTAGTATAACATTTATTCAACTTCTGCTACAGGCCACACTACTCTAAGCAATTTACATGTATTATCTAATTTAATCTAAACAGTGTAAGGAACCATTATTAAACCCATTTTGCTTCAGTGCAAACAAACATGGAAAAGGTTATTTGCCAACAATAAAAGAGCCAGTAAAGTAAGAGCCAGGATTTGAATCTATAAAGTCAAACTGCAAAGGATTCCTTAATCAACTAAACTATTCCTTCTGTCATAAATGAAAGAAATTATCTCCTGAGATTATTAAGTAGCAACTCAAATCAAAATGTTTTAGAATGTTAGCAGCATCACTCCCAATAGCCAAAAAAGGGAAGCAATTCAAGTTTTACAGATTAGCAAAATTTATTATATATACATTCAACAGAAATTATTCAGCCCTAAAAAGGAAATGCTGACGCATGCTACAACATGGATAAACCTTGAGGATGTTATGCCAAGTGAAATAACCTAGTCATGAAAAGATAAACACTGTCTCATTTACTTACATGAGGTACCTAGAGGAGTCAAATTCATAAGGATGGTTTCTGGAAGGCGGAGGAAAATATTTTATTTAAATTGGGAATTTATTGTTTAATGGACAGAGCTTCAGTTTTGCAAAATGAAGAGCTCTGGAAACCCACTGCACAATGATATTAATGTACTTCATACTAATGAACTGTTCATTTAAATTGCTAAGATGGTAAATTTATGTTATGCTATTCTACCATAAAATTTAGAATATTAAGATTCATGAGTAATTAACCTCTCAAAAATAATTCAGAAGTGCCTCTATGATGCATACTAAAATAAAAATTTACAAGATTTCAAAATGTGTTTCCCAACAAATCTCAAAGGACATTCTATACTAGAAGTACGGATTCAGTATAAGGTCCAAATAACAAGATTTTTTTTGTTTTATTCTTTGTAGAACTCAGACTAAAAATGAGAAAACTCAAAAATTATGACCTTATTTGAATTTTCAAGGAGGGGGAAAAAATAGAATATTTCCATTTAAAATTACACAGATCGAATAATTAATGGAAATAATCACAATAAACAATGCTATAAATGATAAAAAAATGATTTCTCAAACAAATTCTGGTTAATTTGTTATAAAAGAAAAGGCACAAAGTTAACAAAAAGGCAAAGATTCCTTAAAAAAACTCTCTGTTGGTAACAGAATATAAGGTCAAACAAGGGGTATGAGCTAGTCATTTCCTGTGTTTCTGTTGTTCACAGGGTCTTCCCCAAAGATATCTATTTTGTAAATCTTCCGTTCAATTCAAATAACATTTATTCAATGTTTGTTATATGCCAGGACTATGCTAATCATAGATCAAAATTAATCTTTCCTAGTTAATCAGTAGTTTGCAAGTTCTAAACAAAGTGGCAGATGCTAGGTCTCATCATTAAAATGCTAGTTAGGGGCTGAGATACCTATAGTTCAGTAGTAGAGCACTTGCCTATCATGTGACTTCAATTCTCAGCATCACATAAATAAGTCAAACAAAGGTCCACCAACAACTAAAAGAAAATTAGAAAAAAATAAAACATTATTCCTTCTTTCCTCTTTTATTTCACCTCTACAAATAAATCACAACATGAAAGCAATTATAAATATTATATCCTGGGCTGGGGTTGTGGCTCAACAGTAGAATGCTTGTCTAGGGAGGGTAGAATGCGAGGCCTGGGTTGATCCTCAGCAACACAAAAAAATAAATAAATAAAAACAAAGGTATTGTGTACAACTAAAAAAATTAAATATTTTTTAAAATAAAATAAATAAATATTATGTCCCACTGCTATATTTATACGAATAAAGTACAAGCCAAACTAGGAGAGTGGCCCACATTTGTAATCCCAGCTACCCTGAGGTTTAGGCAGGAGGATCAAAAAATTCAAGGTCAACCTGGGCAAACCAGCAAGACCCTGTCACAAAATTAAAAAACAAAAACAAACAAAAAAACAACTAAAGTCTGAGGATGTATCTCGGTGATACAGCATAGCCCTGAGTTCAATTCCCCAAATCAGGGAGAAGTCAAATAAGTACCACTTAATATTTATATTACAAAGCACTATTTTCTTATAGCCCACCTCCCTGAACTAAATCTTAACACTTCCTCCTCTCACCCAGGGCCTTTTATTTTTTATTTATTTTTATTTTTTTTAAAGAGAATTTTATTTTATTTTATTTTATTTTTTAAGAGAGAGTGAGAGAGAGAGAATTTTTTTTAATATTTATTTTTTAGTTTTCGGCAGATACAACATCTTTGTTGGTATGTGGTGCTGAGGATCGAACCCGGGCCGCACACATGCCAGGCGAGCATGCTACCGATTAAGCCACATCTCCAGCCCACCCCAGGGCCTTTTACAACAACAGACACACAAATATACAAAATCTGTTCCACTAATATATGGTAACATAACATTATCTAAAAAGCTGACCATAGGTCTGGGGCTCAGAGGTGCGGTGCTTGCCTAGCATGTGTGAGGCATTGGGTTCGATCCTCAGCACCATGTACAAATATATAAAATAAAGATACATTGATAACAAAATATTTTTTTAAAAAGCCGAGCATATTCCCCACAAGGGCCTAGTATCTTAAGTTCAGTTCATCATAAAAGTGGTTATATAATGTCTCACAAATATTTCAAATAAAAGATCAAACTATTAAGCTTTCAGAAGAAATCGGTATGCACTATTAGATAATATGAAACAAACTTGGGCAGTAAAAAAAAATTAAAGAAATGTTATCTAGGTTCACTAACTCATAATCAGTTCATAATCTGATTTTATTTGGTAACACTGAGAAAGTGGGAGGAACATTACTTATTTTCTTAAATAGTAAAGACCACATGCCTACTCATTTTCTATGGTCTACAAGATCATAGTTTAAATTAACACCCATGCTTTTATGAAGATTAAATTTAAAACTACAGTAGGTGACAATGCTCATAAATACAAAAAAAATGGCTAAAAATCTTACTGTTATCTATAAACAAAAGAACCACCTTTTAAAGAGAACCACCTTTTCTGTGTCTACACAGAAAACAGCAAGAAATGGAAGCAAATACACACACACACACACACCACACACACACACACACCACACACACACACACACACACACACACACACACACACACACACACACACACATATAACCATTGGAAGGAATCAGTATTACTACAAGTCTTACAGAAGAAAATCAGGTGAAAAGTCATTATCTTAAAATAAAACTCCATTATGAGGTTTTACTAACAACTGTTAAGACTTGGGAGTGATAACTTGGTGGCAAAATAAGGCACTTACCTAGTGTATGAACAGCCTCATTTATTTTCCTGGCACACAGAATTACTATAGACAAGAATGAAGTCACAGTAGGTACACAGTATGGCTTAGATATGAGGTATTCCCCAGAAGTTCATGTGTAAGACAATGCAAGAATGTACAGAGGTGAAAATGATTAGACTGTGAGAGCTACCTAATCATTCTAGTGTGAATGGACTGACTGGGTGGTAACTATAGGCAAGTAGAACATGATCGGAGGAGGTGGGTCACTGAGCACAGGTCTTGAAAAAATTGTTCTTCCTGTAGCCCCTCCACCCCACTCTGCTTCCCAAACCCACCATGAGCTAAGCATCTTTCCTCTTCTGGGCCCATCTTCAACGCCATGCTGCCTCAACCTGGGTCCAAAGCAATGGAGGTGAAGGTCTAAGGACTCTGAAACTGTGAGCTCCAAGTAAACTTTTCCTCCTCTAAGCTTTTCTTGGATATTTTGATCACAGAGAATACATATTAAATGCTCAAATGTTAAGCATAATTTAATCATATTCTCTGAGTTAGGTGGAACCATAAACACATTTAACCAAAGGATATTTATGAATGATCAAGGTTTCATGCCACATATTCACTCACCAGATAATTATTTAATATATACCATATTCACTAACACTGCATCAGGTACTAAGTATAAAAGAAAGACAGGTTCACAAAAGCCTTTTTAAGCTCTAAGTATAAAAATGCAACAGGATGTTCACAAAAGAATTATTCAAGGCAGAAGCTCTGGCACATGATCCTATCAGTACACTTGTTCATTATGTATGAGGGTAATGGAGTATGAAGCTAGGAAAAAAACTGAGGATTTTAAATGAAATACCAAATTAATAAGGCTAAATTTCATTTTGTAAACAAAAAGCAAAGTGCTGAAGTTTTAGAAGTTTGCAGGAGGAAGGGGGGATGCAGACCGGACACCTTCAGGTACATTAGGAAAGCTCAAGTAGGTAAGTTTGAATACTGAGGAAGACCAGGAAAGAGATAATTCAAAAGGAGAGTTGTAATAACAGAAAATTTGCCTTTTATATTCCTATATAGTCCCTCCTTGCCCATATCTATCACTTGTTAAGGATTGCTTTGTAGGAAAGTGGAACTTATGGAAAAGAAAAGTTCTATTCACTGACAGCAAATTCTATTTGCTGTCAGTGAATAGAAATTGCAATCTTGAATTGCAATTTCTCGTTTTTTTGCACCTCCATTCTAGTTCTCATTCAGAATGAATCAGAGATGTTACTCAATTTTAGGTGGGAAAAAAAGATTTGCATATTAGAGCTTAATGTAGAATGCTGCCACAAAAGCTGAGTGAAATTCAAGTGAGACATGAACAAAGGTTTTGTGCAAAATCTTCAATGTACTGAACAATTAATAAAAATAAATTAATTTAAAAAGCCTGTTCCAAACTCTGGATAATCTCCCACCTCTACCATTTCCATTTTAAACAATTTTTTTAAATTATTTTTTTCTTAATAATCTCCAGTTCTCTCTTTTGAGACCAAGGAAGGAGTCAGTTACACAGCCTACCTTCAATTTACTAGATTCTCTCCCAAATAAACCCTGATTCTTTAGTTCAGGAAAACCTGGAGATAGATCTAATTCGGTCCTTTAACCCTTAAGAGATAACTTAATATTTAAGAATTCATAGAATTGTAGTATAACAAACTGAAAGTTAAAATAAATTTTCATAAATATGAAATTTTTATTTCTTGAATACTTTTTCTTTTTGGTACAAGGGATTGAACCCAGAGGAGTTTAACCACTGAGCCACATCCCCAGCACTTATTATTTCTTGAGAGAGGGACTTGCTAAATTGCATAGGGCCTTGCTAAGATGCTGACACTGGCTTTGAATTTGTGATCCTCTTGCCTCAGCTTCCGAAGACCTTGGTAGAAATGAGTACTTTCTGAGGCAAAAAAGAAAGGTCAGGAGGCTGCAGTTGTAGTTCGGTGGTAGAGTGCTTGCCTAGCACATGTGAGGCACAGGTTCAATCCTAAGCATCACATTAAGAAAAAAAAAAAAAAACATGTAAATAAAATGAAGGTACTGTGTCCATCTACAATAAAAGAAAGAGAAAAGAAATATCTCCACTGTGGAAAAGTACTTGGATCCTGAGAGTGTATTCTCTCAAACTGTTTCCAAGCCTATAAGTTCTAACAATTTCAGGACTTTTTCTTTCTGCCCTGTGGCATTATGAAGACATGTTCATTGTCATAGCTAGAGAGGTGGTTGGAAGGCAAAAACTGCTTTGACTGACTTTATTTTCTTTGCCATAGAAAGTACATAATCAACAGATGATTCCTGAATGAATTCCATCTGTACCACACAGGACAAAGGGTTCAAACAGACACAGCTGGCTGCTTTGCAATAGCTGAGCTGGGGTGAAAAACAGATAAAGCTAATGTACTCCTGTACTGCTGCCTGCATTAACAAGATTTTAGGCACCCATCCCTCGGAAAAGATTATATATTAAGGACTCATTGTATCTCTTCTTGCTTAAAAATCTTTCAATTTTTTTCTATTGTTCTTCAGGTAACATTTTATATCCTTAACATGAGTCAAAGGTCCTACAACTTCTGTAGGATAACATTTTAAATCTTTAATGTGAGTCAACAGTCCTATAACTTCCATATTCAGAAATGTTATAATTTTATGTAGCTGAATCTATTTCCTACATAAATTCTGGCCTGTATCTTATTTAGGAAATCATTTGACAATCCGAGAAAAGAAGTAATTACATAATATTTCATGCTTTTCTTCATGCTTACACAATTGATATTTTTCAGTGTTGTATCTAATTCAACTAGAGTCAATTTTATATAAAGTATTATGTAGGAATCAAAGAATAACTTATTAATATTGTATTTCTTCTCCCATGGATTTGAAGTGCCTAATTTACCATAGAGTGATAAAGCGCATAAAACTGATAAGTAAAATTGCATTACAAAAAGGTCATAGGATTACATAACATGAGTCTCCTCCAACTGTATTCTGCTCCATATATATGTGTGTATATGTGTGTGTGTGTGTATATATATATATATATTCCTAATTCTGTACCAACATCATGCTATTATAATTAAAATGACTTTACAGTCTGCCTCAAACCCTAAAATGGCATACTACCTCCATTAATAGTTTTTCTTCAAAATCATCTTGACTCTTCTTCCAAGTTTACTTTTCCCAGTTATCTCTAGAATTAGCTTTACACTTCTGGCAAAAAAAAAAAAAAAAAAGGCTGGGCGAGGTTGCTATACGCCTGTAATACCATCATCTCAGGAGGCTGAAGCAGGAGGATCTCGAGTTCAAAGCCACTTAGCGAGGCCCTCATGAACTCAGTGAGATCCTGTCTCTAAATAAAATACAAAATAAGGCTGGAGATGTGGATCAGAGGTCAAGTGCCCCTGAGTTCAATACCTGGTACCCAAAATGAAAAAAACAGCAACAACAACAGAAAAACGAATTCCTTACAGATGCCTGTGGGTTTACAGATTAGTTTGGAAGTCACTGACCTCTCTGTAATAAATTTTTACTTATCTACATTACATGTTTTTACTCTTCTGAATTTTACCAAAACAAAATGTACATTTTAAATCAATAAAATAGTGAAAATTGGTGTTGGCCACAGTTCCATTACATTAAGCCTGTAGCCAGGCACGGTGGCACACACGTGTAATCCCAGCAACTTAGGGGCTAAGGCAGAAGGATCACAAGTTAGAGACCAAGCTCAGCAACTTAGCGAGACCCTAAGCAACTTACCAAGATCTCGTCTCAAATTAAAAAATAAAAAGGGCTAGGGGTATAGCTCAGTAGTTAAGCACCCCTGAGTTCAATCCCCAACATCAAAAAAAATTAATTTAAAAATAAACTTATTAGGGCTGGGGATGTGGCTCAAGCGGTAGCGCACTCGCCTGGCATGTGTGCGGCACGGGTTCGATCCTCAGCACCACATACAAACAAAGATGTTGTGTCCACCGAAAACTAAAAACTAAATATTAAAATTCTCATTCTCTCTCTCTCTTTAAAAAAATAAAATAAAATAAACTTATTAAAAATAGTAATACGAGCCAGATGTAGGTGGCACATGCCTATAAGTCCCAGCAGCTCGGAAGGCTGAGGTGCTATAAGCAACTCAGTAAGATCCCGTCTCTAAATAAAATTAAAAAATGAGGCTGGGGATGTGGTTCAGTGCCCCTAAATAAAATCCCCAGCAATCCCCCCACCAAAAAATAGTAATACAACTTGCTAAGCAAGAATCCTACAATAGCAAAGAAAATACTAGTAAAAAGTACTAGTCTAAGAGTTCCAAATGAAGGCTCAACATAGTAAGGGTATCAATTCTCACTAGAATAATATATAGGATTAATGTAAATCTTATCAAAATCCCAGTAGAATGTTTTCTTACAGATATAGACAAGATTACTCTAAAATGTATATACAAAGGCAAAGGAACCAGAACATGTGTTTTTTGCTGTTGTATTTGTTTTTGGTTTTTTTTTTTTTTTGTGCGGGGGGGGGGAGGGGGGGGATAACCAGAGATTGAACCCAGAGATGCTTAACCACTGAGCCACAACCTCCAGCCTTTTTTATTCTGTATTTTTAGATAGGGTCTCGCTATGTTGCTGAAGTTGGCCCTGAACTTGCTATCCTCCTGCCTCAGCCTCTGGAGTTGCTGGGATTACAGATGTGCACCACTGCACCCAGAAAGGAACTAGAATAGTTAAAACAAATTTTAAAAACGACACAGTGAGAGAAATCTGTCTGATTTCAGGACTTCTTATTACAGCTATATTAATAAAGACTGTGTTATACTGGCAGAAGAGACGCATAAATCAATAACATAGAACAGAGAATCTAGAAAGAAAACTACACAAAAATGTTCAGGCTATTTTTAACAAAGGTGCAAAAGCAATTCAATGAAGGGGGAAAAATAGTTTTTCAACAAACGGTGCTGGAGCAAATGAGCGTATAAAAAATAAAAAATAAATAAATAAACCTTAACCTAAATTTTACACTATTCAAAAATTAACTCATAATGGATCAAAGATCTGACCATTCAGAGCTAAAAGGATAAGATCCATAGGAAATATACAGAAAAAGTTTCAAGATACTAGATCTGCTAATGACTTCTTGGCTAGGCTACCTAAAGCACAGGCAACAATAACAAAAAGATAAAAGCAGACTTTGACAAAATCAAAAGCTTTAATATCAAAAACATTATTAAGCCGGGCATGGTGGGGGATGGTGGCGCACGCCTGTAATCCCAGCAGCTCAAGAGGCTGAGACAGGAGGATAACAAGTTCAAAGCCAGCCTCAGCAAAAGCAAGGAGCTAAGCAACTAAATGAAACCCTGTCTCTAAATAAAATACAAAATTGGGCTGGGGATATGGTTCAGTAGTTGAGTGCCCCTGAATTCGATCCCTCGTAAAGAAGGAAAGTAAGGAAAGAAAGAAAGAGAGAGAGAGAGAGAGAGAGAGGGGGGGGGGGGAAAGAAAGATAAAAAAGAAAGAAAACATTATCAACAAGTAGAAAGAAAATCCATAGAATGAGAGAAAACCATATATGATTTGCATCTGATACATCTCCTAAAAGATTAATAACCAGAATATATTTTTAAACTACAACTCAACAAAAAATTCAAAAACGGGCAAAGGACTTCTATAGACATTTCTCCAAAGAGATGTACAGATAGCCAAAAAATACATGAAACAATGCTCAACATCACTAGTCATTAGGGAAATGCAAATTAAAACCAGAAACAGATACCACTTCATGTCCATTAGGATGTTTTTTTTTTTTTTAAGGATGGCTATTTCTATAGTTTGAATATGGTTTAAGTGTCACATGTTTAAATGTAATCCCCACTGTGAAATATCAAGAGGGTGAATATAAAGATGAGGTCTTTGAGAGGTAAGGTCATTAGGATGGAGCCCCCTTTACTGAATCTTGTAAAATGGCACAGCCACTATGGAAAACAGTATGGCAATTCCTTTTTAATGCTGAGTGTGTGTATGTATAAAAATTTCATTTATCACAAGTTCAAAGCTAGTCTCTGCAACTCAATATCTCAAAATAAAAAATAAAAAAGGCTAGGGATATAGCTCAGTGGTAAAAGTGCCCCTAAGTTCAAATTCAAACCCCAGAACTTACTGCAAAAAAACAAAGAAAGAAAGAAATGACTAAAATGGTAAATCTGTTATGTATTTTTTGTAAGGAAAATAAACAAACCAAAAATAAGACATGCTCAAGGGCCAGTATAAAACAAAATTAGTAATTTATGCTGCTTCAATGAGCTTAGTAAAACATTTTTAAAAGTACAATGAAAACTACAATGACTACTAAGTACAGTTTGGCATGTTTGCCTTAACCAATGATTAGGACTACTGGTTTTTACTTACCTTTGCTTCTGCATCATCAAGGTATGTGTCAACACAATGTATGGAGAAAAATCTCAGTAATATTATGAAAATAATTTTGACCTTGTGGACCTATACATCCCTAAAAGTGTCTTGTGATCCACAGGGCTCTGCTGACCACATTTTAAAGGCCATCTCTCTAAGAATGCTTACGCATGAAAAGAGTGGAATAACATGACATATTATAAAGGCTAGAAAATTTTCAGGTCTTTATCAATGAAGAAAACATTCATAACTGGATTTTACTATTTGACAGAAGAAGTCAGAAGTTCCTAAATCAAAAACTTTAAAAGTTTTTTAAATAAAAAATAAGTTATTCTAAAATTTCTTTTAACTCCACAAGCCTCAGACTCCACATACTTCCCAATATTCATTCTCTTAACTCATTTAACACATATTTATTCAAATATCTATGTGTGCAAGGATCTGACAAAATAATGTAATAGATTTAGCCCTCCAGTAATAAATTCAACACAGAACCGTTAAAAAACAATGTGATAAATTATCTAATAACAGTAGTAAAAAGAACTAGGGAGAAGGGCATGGTAGTGCATTCCTGTATCTCAGCCACTCCCGAGGCTGAAGCAGGACAATTGCAAATTTGAGGCAGACCTCAGCAACTTACCGAGACCTTAAGAAACTTGGCAAGACCCTATCTCAAAAAAATAAAAAATAAAAATGGCCCGAGATATGGCTCAGTGGTTATGCACCCTTGGGTTCAATCCCTAGTACCAAAAAAATAAGCAGCAGCAGAAAATATATTCTTTACTCTAAAAGAATACACAATCAAGGGGAAAGCAAAGAGAAAAGAAAGTAAAAGAACTGGGAATATGTGATCTTTTTTTTAATAAGGAAAGAAAAAAAATCATATACTGTGGTTGCTAAGATCGACAATAAGAACAAATCTTCCACACATTAAATTGTGAAGGAGGCCTGGGGATTTAGCTCAGTCAGCAGAATGTTTGCCTCACATGCACAAGGCCCTGGGTTCAATCCCCAACATCACCAAAAAAAAAAAAAAAAAAAAAAAGAAAGTGAAGAAGGAAAAAGAAACTCATGCAAAGTTTTGCTGTCAGACCTCAAACTGTAAATTTCCACCAGTGCATGATAAGTGCTTAGTTAAGATAAAAAAAAAATGTGTTAAATTTGTATATACTATATATAGGAAAAAATAGAATATATAGGTTTTAGCATTATCCATAGTTTCAGGCATCCATATAGGTTTTGGAAAGGACAAGAGGAGACTAATGTAATGGCTAAAAACTCCAAAACTTGAGGAAAGACATCCGTCTACAAATCTAAGATGATAAATGACTCAAAACAGGATAAACTCAAAAAGTCCCACACTGGATCACTTCCCCTATCTCTCCTATACTGGAGATTGAACCAAGGGGCACTCTACAACTGAATACATCCCCAGCCCTTTTTATTTTGTATTTTGGAATGGAGGTCTCACTAAGTTGTCTTGAACCTGGCAATCCTGCCTCAGACTCCTAAGTCACTGGGATTACAGGCATACATGCACCACCAGACCCAGCTGCACAGTGAGACACACTATAATCAAACTATCAAAACAAAGACACAGAAAATCTTAAAAATAGTAAGAAAGAAGAGATTGCCAGATACAAGAGAGCATTGATAAAATTAAAAGCCATTTCTCAAAAACTACAGCACCTAAAAAACAGTGAGAGCATATTTAGAATACTGAAAGGAAAAACAAAACAAACTGTAAATAAAGAATTTCATATCTGGCAAAACTACCCTTCAAATCTGAAATAAAATATTTCAAGAGAGACAAATATTTTAGTAAATTCATCACTAGCAGACCTGATTTACAAGAAATGCTTAAAGGTTTACAGGCTAAGATGGAAAAAACACTAGATGGTAATTTATAGTAGTAAGAAATAATGAGTATCATATAAAAGTCAATATTATTGTGTTTCTGGTTTATAAAATCTCATTTTGTATATGATTTAAAAACCAAATGCATAAAGCAATTTACAAGTTTATTGATTAAACACAACATAAAAAGATGTAGGGGCTGGAATTGTGGCTCAGTGACAGAGTGCTTGCCTAGCATGTGTGAGGTCCTTGGTTTGAGTCTCAGCCCCGCATATAAATAAATAAATTAAAGGTCTATTGACAACTAGGGGGAAAAAAAGTAATTTGCAACAATAACGTAAAGGAGGGACAAAGCCATTCAGGAACACGAGTTTTTGTATGGTATTAAAAATAAATTGATATCAGTTCAAATTAGGCTTTTATAAATTTTGGTTGTTAAGTAGAATTTTAAAAAGAACCCCACTTCAAAAAACAGAACTAGAGACCATGGATGGGTAAACAATTTTCCCAAGAGAGAATGCAAAATTGCAGAGGAGTTGTCACTACAGCCTGGAGACTAGGGGACAGAAAAGAAACAAGAAATCGGAGGAGTACATAAAAGCACACAGATACATTAAAGTGCAAGATTTTTTTATATCATTCTTGATATTGAGTTGAAACTCACATAACATAAAATTAAACATTAAAGTATACAATTCAGGGGCATTTAGTGGATATTTGTAAGGTTGTATAACCATCACCTCTATCTAGTTCAGATACATGTGCAGCACCTCCAAAGATCACATGACATCCATTAACTAACTCCCCCACTTGTCTCCTTTATTTCCTGGCTACCAATTTCTATCTTGCAGATTTATCTATTCTAGTTATTTCATATAATGGAATCATACAACGTGATCTTTTGTGTCTGCATTCTTTTGCTTTGCTTGTTTTTAAGGTTCATCCACACTGCAGCATGTAGCAGTACTTTGTTCCTTTTTGGGCTGAATAATATTCCACTGTATGGATATATCACCTTTGTTTATCCATTCATCTGTTTTTTAGTGGACATTCAGGTCCATAACAGAGAAAAGAATCACTAAGTCATCAACAAACTGATGGTATAAAATAGAAATAATGACATCTAAACTTATAAACACATTTGATTTACTGACTAAATGTTAGTAAATGTTAGGAGCTCAGGTTACTTTTATTCAGATTTTACTCAGGGTTTTCCACTGAAACAGAGCCAATATGATATCTGTACAGAGACATAGATTTACTGAATTGGTTCATGGAACTATGGAGACGAATCCCAAGATCTGCAGTTGACAAATTAGAGACCCAAGAGAGTCTTAATCTAATCAGTATATTGATTCACCAGAATGGATTAACTGGGTAGTGATTGAAGGCAGGTAGGTTGTGGTTAGGAGAAACAGATCACTAAGGGCATGCCTCTGGGGCTTATATTTTGTCTTTGCCAGTGAAGAGCTCTCTGCTTCCTGACTGTCAGTGTCCTGGGCTACTTTCCTCTGCCCCACCCCTTCACCACAATGCTCTGCCTCACCTTGGAACTAGAGCTATGGAGTTGACCATCTATGGATTAAGACCTCTGAAATCATGAGCACCAAATAAACTTTCCGGCCTCAAAATTTGTGTTTGTCAGGTTTCTTGGTCACAGTGGTGAAAAAACTAACAAAACAGATACATATAACACAAAGTTGGGCAATTGTTTAAAATTTAAATGTGCATTCCATGATATTATTTACAGATCTTTATAAAAGCATCAAGAAAAGGCTACCTGAACAAGTTTGAGAACCACTTCCATTTAAACAATACAATAAAGACACATTTAAAATAAGATTGCCCAGTTTCCTAAGATTTTTCATCATAAAGATGTGAATTCTCTTTAAACAATCAATCATATATATATGTTGCAAAATAACAAAATGTTTTTCTTGTAAATGACAAGTTGATTCTAGAGTTTATACAGAAAAACAAAAGAATACTCAATGAAACTCTGAAAAAGAACTATGAAGGGGGGCAATAATCTTTCACACATGAAAATAATAGAGTATACGCTGAAGCTGTAGCTCAGTGGCAGAGCGCTTGCCTAACATGCATGAGGCACTAGGTTCGATCCTTGGTACCACATAAAAATAAACAAATTAAATAAAGGCATTGCATCCATCTACAACTACAAAAACATTTTTTTATTAAAGAAAAGAATAGAGTATTACAGTAGGTCATAAATACATATACACACAGAATAACAGTATAGAAAAATACTCATATATATGAAAAATTAATGTATGATAAGGCATTTCAAAAGGATAGAAATAAAAATGAACTTTTAAAGAATGATGTGATATTGGGCTGAGGATGTGGCTCAAGTGGTAGGGCGCTTGCCTGGCATGAGTGCGGCCCAGGTTCGATCCTCAGCACCACATATAAACAAAGATGTTGTATCAGCCGAATACTAAAAAATAAATATTATAATTCTCTCTCTCTCTCTCTCTCTCTCTCTCTCTCTCTCTAAAAAAAAAAAAAAAAAAGAATGATATGATACACTAATGCCTATCATTTCTACTAAGATCTCTTAAATCACCAGCTGAAACCATTAAGAAAACACTAACATATTTAGTACCATATTTATAAATCATAATAGCAAAAACTGATATAACCTAAATGTGCTTCAATAGAATGGTGATATGAATTTTTATGCATCCATAAGATGGAATAGAATGCAATCATTTTTTAAATGAGGCAACACCATATAGGTATACTGTAAATATGTAACAGTTTTGCCTTTTGAATTTCTCTATTATGTGCACATTATTACCTATCCAAACATGAGTACAGTTTAAAAACTATACCTGAAAAATCCAAGCATTTACAATATCATAATAATTTTTTTTCAATTTCTCAATTATTATAGATAGAAAGAACTAAAGAGAAGCTTTAAGAGAGAGAGTAAGACTAACGGGCACCTGAATCATCCCACAACCCAAAAACCAGGGTGCAGGGGCACAAGCCTGTAATCCCAGTGGCTCAGGAGACAGAAGTTCAAAGCCAGCCCAGCAATTCAGCAAGCCCTAAATAACTTAAAAATAAAAAGAGGGGGTGGGGCTATAGCTCAGTGGCAGAGCACTAGCCTCTCACTTGTGAAGCATTGGGTTCCATCCTCAGCACCAAAGAAAGACATGCTATCCATCTACAACTTCCAAAAAAGAAAAAGAAAAAGAACTGAGGATGATGCTCAGTGGTAGAGTGCCCCTGAGTTCAACCCCCAGTACCAAAAACAAAACAAACAAAAAATGACCCAAAAAATCTAATTCATCATTATAATCCCCTTAATACATTCTTACAAACAGATTAAAATGTATCCTAAACCATTTTAAGTCTTTCCATACATTAAAAACTAAAGGCTTATCTAAAATTCATATTATCCAACCTTGCTACAAAAAGGATTTCTGAACTGAAATGTTCTACATAAAATGTCAAATGTTCTAACTAAATCTACATTCAAATGATTAAAGCAACAGGAAACACTGCATTCTTTGTGTAGCTCCTAGCAAATTCTACTCATAGTTCAAAATTAAATAAAAGAAGCCTTCCCAGATTCTCTAAACTAAACTAAATGTCCAATTATATTTCTCCTTTGTATTTCTGTACTGTTAACTTATTTAATGGTCTACTTCCCTGGTTGGTATGTAAGCTCCATGAAGACAGCTATGTCTGTTTTATCTGCTGGATCATTATTAGTCCACGACAGAGGAAGGAGTTCAATAATTGTTTTCTGAATAAAGAAAACCAACAGGAGAGGTCTAGTTGTCCATTTCAACAAAAAATTCGTTTAAAAAAAAAAAACCTATAAAATTAAACAGCCACATTATGTTTGTTTCATGCACAAATACACCCTTATTTTTATTAGAAATTCAAGGTAATTTGCTTAACCAATAGCAAAATAACATCAACTCATATTATTTTAAATTTATGTTATAGGAAAGAAAAGTTAAATAAAATTACTTTTTTTTAGGTCAAGGAAAATTTGATAAATTCACTAAGTTTTCAGGGGAATCAATAGTTTAAAGGGAACATGGCTGCTCAAGGCAAAGCAAAATATTCTAGGTTCTTGATCTTACCACCAATTCACAGGAAATGATCTAGTTCTCAACAAATAGTCTGTGGATCTCTGAGGGTCCTCAAGACCATTTCACAATTATGCTAAGTTACCATTTGTCTTTTTTAACTCTTGTACTCTCATACACACACAGTGGTGTTTTTCAAAGATCATGTGATGTGATAAGCAAGACTGAATTCAGAAACAAACTTGAGAATCCAAGTGCTTTCCATTAAGACATTATAGAGATTTGCAGGGTCTAGGTATAGCTCAGTGGTAAAGTGCATGCTTACCATGCAGGAGGCCCTAGATCAACACCATAAACACAAAAAAGATTTGTAACCACTAATTTTTTTTTTTAGAAAATATAATTATTTTTCATTCATAATGTTATTTTGTTAATCTGATCAATTTAGTATTGTCATTTTTAATAAGTTAAATAATTAGTAACTATTTTAAATGTTTTAATTTCTAATATAGCAATTACCAATAGATTTAATCCACATTAAAAAAAAAGACTTGAAGTGCTCAATATTTTTTTTCTCCCAGTGCTGGGAAATGAATCCAGGTTCTCATGCATGCTAGGCAAGCATTTTATCACTGAGCTACAGTCCTAGCCCTTCTTTACTTTGAGGCAGGATCCCAGTAAATTGCCCAGGCTCGCCTTAAACTTGTGATCCTACCTCAGCCTCTCAAGTAGCTTAGATTACAAGTGTGTATCACCATGCCTAACTTCATAACAATTTTTAAAAGTAAAGGAATCCTCAAACCAGAAAGCCTCAGAAATTCCTAGTCTAGACTGGAAATTTCTATGAGATAACCAATTTGATCTTTTTTCAATGAATAAATTTAAAATGAAAAGGAGAAACCATAAATGTAAATAGATTTAAGGAATATGGTAATAAATAAGGAAGCTATTTGGATCCTGAACCAAACAAATGGCTAAAAAAAAAAAGAAAGAAAGAAAAAGAACAATAAGGAAAAAAAATGCTTTTTGAATATCTGATAATATTTTAAAAAACTAAATTTTTTCAGATGTTAAAGGTTAAAATCGTGAAAGCTAGGCAATGACTACAATGGGAATTTATACCTGTTTGACATCTTTTATAATAATTTGTTTTTTAATCAGCCTACTGGCTGATAATTTAAACCTGCCATCAAAATGTTACAAAAATCACTTTATACTACAAATCTAATTATTGGAAAGGAATGTGAAAAACCTTTAAAAAGAAAGTTAAAAAAAAAAAATACAAACCAAAATATAATTTGACAATTATCTTCAAAGATGCAGAAAATATGATTAAGTTTATAAAGTCAGCTTGAAAACATAAAATCCTTTTAAGTATAGAAACTTAGAAAGAAAATATAAACATTGTCTGCTTGTTCAATTCTAACTCTAAAAGAGAAAGAAGTAACAGTATCAGACAGTATAGAAGCCATGGAATTATCAATTCAGAATCTCCATTTCAATGATTTATATTGCTATATGTTTTTAAAGCAACTGACAAATATTCTTTAACTTTCCACTTTCTAAAACCAAATAAAATAAAGCAGTTAAAAATATTCAGTACAGAGGTAGAGTGCTTGCCTAGCATGTGGGATGCCCTGCGTTGGATCTTTAGTACCACAGAAAAATAAATAAATAAAACAAAGGTATTGGGGCTGGGATTGCGGCTCATCGGTAGAGCGCTTGCCTAGGATTTGCGAGGTCCAGGGTTCAATCCTCAGCACCACATAAAAATGAATAAATAAAATATTGTGTCCAACTACAAAAAAAAAATTATTAAATAAATAAATACACACACACACAGTACAGGGCTGGGTCAGTAGCTCAGTGGCAGAGCACTTGCCTCCCAAGTGTGAGGCACTGGGTTCAATCCTTAGAACCACATAGAAATGAAACAAATAAAATAAAGGCATTTTGTTTATCTACAACTACAAAAAAATTTTTTTAGATATGTACAGTACATAAAAACCAGCATCTAACCTATAACCTTATTAGTGAATATGAATTCAACAAATACCCAAAAACTTTCAACAAAAGTAGTCTGCTGGGGCTAAGAAAGCTAAAAATTGAAATAAGAAAACAACACAATGAAGCCCACTACCTTACTTCATAACCAACATGACACACCCCCCCAGTCTACAACATAATATAAAGTGGTAGTTTCCAAGTCCACAATCAGTATGTGATTGCCATTATCACTGTGCTACATGAGACTAGGATGTTGAAATTGAAAAACAAAACTACAAGGAAGTGAGAGGACACAAAAAGTACCCTGCAAAGGTAGTCACTGTCAAGGAAAGGAAACTCTTGGTAGGCTAATTCAGACCAATATAAGAATTGCAGCAGCAGTATGTTCACCACCACCACCACCACCACTACATTCACCATCATCACTCTTCCTAAAGCATCTATTGATATGTCTTTTTTTTTTCCTAATTATGAAGGATTTTTTTTTAAAAAAATGGACACATCCTTAAACTCAGTTAACAGCACATTTTATCATTTTCACATATTTGTACCTTTTTAAAACATTCTGTGGTATTGGAATTGAATCCAGGACTTCACATATTAGGTAAGCACACTATCACTACAATGTGAATTCTTTTTCTTTCTTTTTTTTTTTTTTTTTTTTTGTGGTGCTGGGGATTGAACCCAGGGCTTTGTGCATGCAAGACAAGCACTCTACCAACTGAGCTATATCCCCAGTCCCAATACAATGCAAATTCTTGACTTTTCAAAGTTTACAGATACAACCCTTTTTATTTTTATTTTGAGACAGGGTCTTTAGTTGCCCAGATTAGCCTTGAACTTGTGATCTTCTTTTCTCAATCTCCCAAGTAACTGGGAGATGCAATAATGTGATGGGCTTGTTTTAAAACATATGAAACTTTAGATAACACAAATCCCATTGCATTTCCTCTCTTCCTATGACAATTACTATCTTGGAATATAGTGTTAAACACTGCTATTCATGATTTAACTATATCTACAGCTATATGTAAACAAAAAAGAGTATCATTCTTACATGTTTCTAAACTTTACCAAATGGCATACTGGTCTATACCTAATGTTTTCTTAGCTCAAGAATTTGTTTGTTGTTTCTTAATTCAGTCATGTTCTTTCATGTAGCTCTAGTTCATTTATGAAAACGGTTGGACAGCATTATACTATATGAATATAAAAATATGGTTGCTCATTCTTTAATGGAATGTTCAAATTGTTTCCATTTTTGTTACAAAGCTGCAATAAAACAATTCTGTAGCATGTACTCATTTCTAGGATATATTCCTAGAAGGAGAACTGCTAAGTTAAAGGGTATATACCTTCAATTTCATTAAAGGTTTATTAAATTGACCTCCAGAATTATTTTACCTTTTTACATTTCCACCAAGCAGTGTTAAGCGTTACTGTTTCTCACTGGGTGCGGTGGCCCACAACTGTAATCCCAGCAACCTAAGAGGCTAAGACAGGAGGATCTGATGTTCATGTTTGGGGCCAGCCTCCACAACTAAAAGTGAGGTCCTGTCTCAAAATAAAAAGGACTGGGATGTGGCTCAATGGTAAAGCAACTCTTGGTTCAATATCTAGTACCAAAAAAAAAAAAAAAGAGTTACTGTTTCTTTTCATCCTCAGCAGTTCTTGATACTGTCATTCATTTTAATTTTGCCAAACTGATGAACATAAAATGATACCTTGCTGGTTTATTTTTTCCTCATTACTAAGTATCATTTGTTGGCATTCAGGTTTCCTCCTGAAAAGTTTAAAAACAGTACTGTCATTTTTCTATTAATTTTTAACAGTTCTTAAGGTAGTCTGGGTATTAATACTTTATTGGTTGTAGGTGTTTCTACAGACTCTCCCCCAGGCCCCAAAAGGATGAACGAGGTGCTGATTTTTGAAACCTAATAGTGCAGAAACAAAGTCAATTCCTGACTTCTCAAGTTCACAGTTACTTTGAAGACCTTTATATCAGTGTTTTGCAAACGTTTTTGTCCACTCATAGGTGAATTCCTCCTTCAAAGTCAATATACATACATGTCTACATAAACTGAAAAACAGGGCTGCAACTCAAATTTCTTCTAAGGGATGACATTTCCTTAACCACAGCAATATATAAGACAAGCACAGGCGGTCTCCATTCTACACAGTCACCACCATACGAGTCAGTTAGTAAGCATCTATTTTGATTAATGTTTGTTAAGACTCTTCACACTTTAATAATCATCAAGTCCATCAAGATGTCTGAAACAATAAAGAAAAGTGCCCACTCAACCCAATGAATTAAGAATAAAGATACAAACTCAGACTAAGCAAGTGGAAAAGTGGAATTTTTTCTTTTCCGTTGGCACTAACATAAACTGTTTTTCACAAAGGTGCTCTGCATAAGTGAAATGATTTTGGATATTTCAGCAAGACATCTGCTCAAAAAAGTTTACTACGTTTACAAGAACACTGTCAAATATTCTACAAAACAAAGACACTGCACTAGAAGCATATACTCATAAAGCAAAAACAGCCTTTAGATCATTAGCTCTAACTTTTTCACTTTCAGATGAATTATCTACAATAAGAGAGGTTAAAAGAAATTTACCAACGCATATCCTCTAAAAAAATCTACAAAGTCAGGGTTCTTTTTACTGCATCATGCGTCTTCTTAGACTCCCAGTTCTAAAATTGATCTATTAATTTTACAAGACTTGGGTTCTAGAAATTATGGAACCAATTCCCAAGCTCACACCAATATTTTCCTTTCCATTTCCCTCTCCATCCTGTATTATAACTTCAGGGGGGAGAAAAAAAAAAAAGGAATACCGACTGCCTGCGTTTCTGGCCCCAGCTGAGTGCAGAGTCTCGAGCTCCTACTGCTGTACCTGCATTAAATTAGTCGAATTTTTTAAAAGTATCATTCCCTTCTTTATTCAATAAATAGGTACTAAGCGCGGACTTTGCAGGAAGCGCGATGCACGCTGCACCTACAAGCTCGCGGACCACCGCGCGAGGGCACGAAGACAAATCTCCCGACGTCGGAGTCGGCGGGGCCCGAGTAGGGGCCCTCTTGGGAGCCGGGCACCGGGGAAGGGGGATAGGGGATCCCCGGAGAGCCAGGGAAGCCAAGAGGCGCAGGAGACTCACCTTTCCGCAGCTCCCGCTCCCACACGGTGACGATGGGCCGCGAGTGCTTGCGGTGGTGGATGAGCCACAGGGACAAGGTCTGCACGCTCTGCTGCGAGTTGCTCAACTCTGACAGCTTCTTCTCCAGCGCCGCCTCAGAGAAGGCGGACATCCCTCCAAAACCGCGTTCACGCCGTCCCACGCGGTGGGGCCAAGGGGAGGAGAGTTTCGCCGCGCTCGTCGCGGCCTCGCCCCCTCACCCCACCCTTCCCCACGCCCTCACCACCGACGCCGCTACATCCAAGTCCCTCCGCAAACCAGCAAGATGGCGTCCGGCCGGCAGTGACGTCACGGCCGGCCACCACGCCCCTCCCGCTACTAGCCCTGGGAAAGGAGGTGCCGCCCAGAGGCGGGACCACCGGGCGGAAGGGGTAGGGCCTAAGATAGTGCCTGGGAAGTGGGCGGGGACAGGACTGGAGACAGGGCTTGTGTTTGGGGGCCTACAATCCTTTTGGGGAATACTGTCTCTGCAAAATAAGCAGTTATTACAGATAATTACACTGGTGAGCACATTGATTTAAATCGGTACAGCCACCTTGGAAGTCTATTTACATGATTCTTACTTTGATAACTACGCCATTATCTCAGCTATTCAGGAGGCTGAGGCAGGAGCATCGCAAACTCAAGACTAGTCTATGCTTCTTAGGGAGACCTTCTCTTAAAATAAATTTTTAAAGGCCTGATGATGTAACCCGGTGATAGATTGCTTGTCTAGCATGCATGACACCCAGAGTTTAATCCCCACTGTTGACAAATAAATAGTATAAACCACCCTGGGGCAGGTGCCTATGGTCCCACTCAGGAGTTCAAGGCCAGCCTAGGAAACACAGCAAGGCCATGTGTTTAAAAGAACAAACGAAAAGAAAAAGAAAATACACCAATAAGGGGATGGGAGTGTAGCTCAGTTACACAGCATGGTTTCCTTGTGGGAGGCCCTGGAATCAATCCCCAGAAACAAAAAACAAAAATGGCCCTGGGATCAATCCCCAGAAACAAACAAACAAACAAACCAGAAACAATAAATAAATAACAATCCACTTGTCGGTCTGTGGGAATTTGAGGTCTAAGCCAGATGCTGAGGACCATCTTCCCAAGGGGTCCACATGGTTTAAAACGGGTTTGGCTGGTTTTCCTTCTCCAGACTCAGCACTTAGCCTATTCTCCTCATGTACATTATCCATCACACCTGTGAGCTCTGCCTTCCATCACTACTACATTGCCCTGGGTGCCTAACATTATCGTCAACACCAAGTTTCTTGAAATCCAGAAGCCAGGCAACAAAGTCTGTGCCCTTGACTCTGCTCATCCCTAATTCTGGGACTACTTGCCCATCTCTACAGACTATTCCTGTTTCCAGGAGAGGCTACAAAATAACAAAGCCACTTTATGCCTCCAGAAGCACATGGTCATGATTCTCCTGCCCATTTTCTTGTACTCTGAACATCTGCTGGAGTGTGTAGCCCCTGAATGTTTTAAGTTGCTGAGGCTGGCCTTGAACTTGCAGTCCTCCGGCCTCAGCTCCCAAGTCTCTGGAACTACAGGCTATATTTTCATTTTTTATGATAATAACATGTTCATGTAGGGGCTGGCTCAGTGGTAGAGTGTTTGCCTTGCACATGTGAAGCCCTGGGTTCGACCCTCAGCGCCATGTAAAGGTAAATAATAAAGATATTGTGTCCAAGGGCTGGGGATGTGGTCAAGTGGTAGTGCGCTCACCTGGCATGCATTAGGCACTGGGTTCGATCCTCAGTCCCACATAAAAATGAAATGAAGATATTGTGTCCACCTAAAAAAACTAAAAAGATAAATACTTTTTGAAAAAAAGATATTGTGTCCGTCTATAACTAAAAAAAAATTTTTTAAATATGTTCATATATTACTTATATAGTTAAAAATAATTTCAGAGTGCTGGGAAGGTAACTCATGAGAGAGCAAGTGCTTTGAATGTACAAGGCCCTAAATCCAATACCCAACAATGTAAAAAAATTAATTTTCAAAAATATCATCATTAATCCATCAAATTTCGACATGGTATTTGCCTTAACTATGGTAATTCACAAAGGATACCAAAAAACTGAACATTATCACATTCTAAATATTAAGAAACTTCCAGAAAGATAATAAGAAACCACGGAAATTCCTAAACCAGATTGAACAGTATTTTGAGAAGTACTATTCAAGAACATTGCACCAAGTATTCATCAATATGTTTATTCATCTGTTTGGTTATAAGACAGGTTTATTCATCTGTTTCGTTATAAGTACAGTTTATCTTGCCCATTTTTCATGCAATTACTGGAGGTTCAAAGAGGAGAGATGAAGTAACTCTCGTTTCGCCTTTTCTCACTCCAATGTCCACTCCTGTGTCATCCTTCACTTTCCCCACTGAACATCCCTGTTGATCCAGTTCACTTAGCCTAGTTTTGAAAATTAACGCAGACTGAGGTTAACCTACCTATCTTCAGAGACATATAAATATATTTAACACTATTCCCTTCCATGAGCTCCGCAGCCACCAAAATTGCTACTTATCTTCACCTGTGATTTCAATTCTTCCCACTGTCTTTCTATTTCAATTGTAACTGAATTTTAAAAACCACCTTCCATTCCCACCCAATCCAATCCATATAAGATTCTTTTCCTGTATTATCTACTGATTTGTATTCCTTCCTTTGCGATTAAACTACTAGTCTAAGTTATTTATAAATTAGTATATATTCTCCTCCCACCTCCAGCTAGATTTTACTCTCAGTGGCTCAGTTGAAGCACCAACTCTAGGTCTTTCTTGGTTTGCAATCTGACTTGGCTGTTTCTGATCGGAACTCCCACAGTATTCTGTACATGAATACCATGGCTATCTGCTTTGGCCTGTTAGATCTATACTTACCAACATTGTTTCTGATTGCTGGTTTTCAAAATGTCTATTATAACTGTTTTTGATACTTATGGCTAATTTTCATATCTTGTCTCCAGATTAAAAGAAGACAAAATTATCTTTATTCACAGAAGAATATGTTTAGTATATAGAAATCTTCAGTGACTCAAGAGGCTGAGGCAGAAGGATCACAAGTTTGAAGCCAGCCTTAGCAACTTAGGAAGACCCTGTCTCAAAATAAAATAAAAAGGACGTTGGGGGTGGGGAAGGATGTTGGATGTGACTCAATGATAAAGGTCTCTGGGTTCAAGTCCCAAAACTTCCCCCCACACACATACACAAAGATATAGAAATCTTAAACAATCCACAAAAAAATATTAGATCTAATAAACAAATCCAGCAAATTTGCATGATATAAGATCAACACACAATATACACTAGCAACAAAATTTGAAAATGTAAACACTTAAATGTACATATTTAAGTGTTCCACTTAGCATGATAGTCTCCAGATCCATCCATTTACCAGCAAATGCCATAATTTCATTCTTCTTTATGGCTGAGTAATAGTCCATTGTGTATATATACCACATTTTCCTTATCCATTCATCTGTTGAAGGGCACCTAGGTTGGATCCATAGCTTAGCCAGTTTAGTTTTATCACCAATTAACCAACAGGTATGAACTGACACTGTCCTCACCAGCCACCCAATTAGGTTCTCCATGATCTTAGACAAGGAGTTTTTAAGTTCTGGAGAAAATTAAAGAATAACCTTAATGGAAAGGACTTTAGCAACTTCTGTTATAAACTTAAATGGCATAAACTTGTAGAGTGTGGATATAACATTAGTTTTTCAAGGTAGAACATACGCTGTCTTAAAAGAAAAATGTTATAATTACATCCTTACAGATTTCTCTGGGCTTTTAATACCATTAAAAAGATTCCAAGAAACAAATAAATGAGGATATTAAGTATTCATTGTTACATCTGATGATTTAATAGCTCATTTTCAACAAAAGGACTATGAAGTATTGACTTGAATTAAGCAACAGAGGGTATTCTCTCTAAATTTTCTTTTTTCTCTCTCTCTTTTTTCTACATGCCCTTCTGATCAAGGAACTCTTGATAATGAAATGGAATTTCACAGAATATGTCTCACGGGCTGCTGTTTAGTAAAATGGGGAATTGCAAGTAAAAAGATAACCTAAGTTGCTGACAGCTAGGCTCTAATGTTCCTAACAAAAAATATTCTCAGAGGATAGAAAAAATAATTAGAGAAGCCTGTTCTGCAACTGCAATTGAGAAAGATAGTCAAGGCCACCCTAAAACCATAAAATTATTAATATAGTATAAATGACTGCAGTTCCTTTACCAATCACAAATCTCTAGACCCACCTTAACCCTATGGCCCTCTACATAAAAATTACCAATGCTGGGTACAGAGCAGGCTGAACTGTGTTGTCTGCAGGACAGGCTGAACAGATGTTGGCTGCAAGGTAGCCCACGCACTCAAACCCGCCTCTATCTGGTCCTTTATCACCTGTTTGTATCAAGTCCCTCTCAAGGCAGAGCACTCAACCCCCCTTGGGCCAACAAGGCAGCTTGCAGACCCAGAGGCCCCATTAGATTTGGCTATAAAAACTCCCTCCTGCCAGGCCCCCCTCTCTCTCTTGCGCGCTCTCTCTCTCTTTCTCTCTCTCTCTCTCTCTCTCTCTCTCTCTCTCTCTCTCTCTCTCTCTCTCTTGCTCGCGCTCTCTGTCTCTCTCTTGCTCTTTTTCTCTCCCTGTTCATCTCTTCTCTTCTTTTTCCTCTCTCTCTCTCTCTTTTCTTCTTTCTTTTCTCTTTGTTGCACTGCTGCAATAAAGATCTTTTGGTTGCTCCGAGTGTTGTGGTCACTTTCCTTTCAACCACAGCTTTACTGAATCACCAAATAACCCTTGCTTCTGAACTGCATCAATCCAGGACTCATGCTATAATCTCCTTAGAGCCCTTCAACACAAATTTCAATCTTATAATAAACACCAATTAACTCTTTTTTTTTTTTTTTTTTGGTATCAGGGATTGAACCCAGGGGTACTTAACCTCACCCTCACATGCCCAGTCCTTGTAGATGAACACAATACCTTTATTTTATTTATTCATGTTTGTGGTGCTGAGGATCAAATGCAGGGCATGGGAGGCAAGTGCTCTGCCACTAAGCCACAACCTCAACCCCCTTCCCAGTTCTTTTATTTATTTATTTGTTTGTTTATTTATTTTTTGAGACAGGGTGTCACTAAATTGCTTAGGGTCTTGCTATTGTTGAGGCTGGTTTTGAACTTGAGATCCTCCTGCTTCAGCCTCCGAAGCCCCTGGGATTAGAGGTGTGTGCCACTGTGACTTTTTATTTTTTATTATGAGACAGGGTCTCACTAAATTGGGAAGGCTGGCCTTGAATTTACAAATCCTCTTGCCTTCAAAGTAGCTGAGATTATAGGGGTATGCCAACATACCCAGCTAGGTATTTCCTTTTACAAATTGGTTTAAATCAATAGATGAATGAATAAACAAAATGAAGCATATAGTATAATGAAAAATTATTCAGCCAATAGATGTTACCACATGGGTCAAAAAAAAGTGGTATTAAAAGTGAATCTTGAAAACATTATGGGAAGTAACATAAGCCAGCCTTAAAAGGACAAATATTGTAGGATTCCACTTATATAATGTACCTACAGTAGTCAAGTTCATTGGGACAGAAAGTGGATAGAGGTTACCAAGGGAAGGGAGAGAGGGAATAGTAAGTTATTTAATGGGTAGAGAGTTGCTGTTTGGGATGATGAAAAGTTCTGCAAATATATAGTGATACTGGTTGTGAATGCATTTTCTGCCACTGCATTGTACATATTTAAATAATTAAAATCACAAATTTTATGTTATTTATATTTTACTACAAAAAAAGAGAAAAACTGATTTCATTTTTTATTATAGAAAATTTCTAGAATATACAAAAGTTAAAAGTTCATGAAAGGCTGGGGGTGTAGCTCAGTGATAGAGTGTTTGCCCAGCATGCACAAGGCCGTGGGTTTGAGCCCAAGCTCTGGGGAAAAAATCAAAAAACAAAAATAAGCACATGCAAAAAATAAAAAATCACCAGTTCAATAATTATCAACTCCTGGCCAAACTTTCTACATGACTCTCCTACTGTGTTATTTTGCAGCAGATGTTGTATCATTCCATCTATCATTCAGAATTTCAAATCCATAATAAATTCAATTTTGTTTTGTTTTGTTTTGTTATTGGCACTAAGGGACTGAACCCAGGGGTGCTCTTCCACTGTGCTACATCCCCAGTCCCTTTTATTTTTTTATTTTGAGACAGTCTTGTTACCAGAAGCTTTGTCCTTATCCCCAATGTTAATCCAATAATGAGGACATGGTCTTGAGAAAAAGAAAAAAAACAAGTTTTACTGCTTTACTAGTAAAGGAGAAACAGGGGGGACCCCTGTCCCAGAGTCTGTGATTCTGACCATCAGGGGGAACAGAGGCCTTCTAAAGAGGTGACTCAAAGGCTACATTCCAGGTGTCCCCGGTCAGGGGTCATAATTCACTTGTAGCCTTGAGAGAGCTATTTCTTGGGTCTTCTGGTGCCATCCCTGAAGTCTGAATTACTTCATTCCTGTGGTATGTGTGCTCAAGGACAGATAACTTGGCCTAGGACGGGAAGAAAGTAAGGTAATCTTGCTTCCCCTCAAGGTTAGGGAAGGGGAGAGGAAAAGGGGAAAGGAAAAAAAATATGTCAGATTTAAAAAGATGCGGTGGGGCTGGAGTTGTGGTTCAGGGGTAGAATGCTTGCCTGGCATATATGAGGCACTGGGTTCAATTCTCAGCACCATTTATATAAATAAATAAATTAAATAAAAATCCACCAACAGCTAAGAAAAAAGATTTTAAAAAATAAATAAAATAAGCTGTAGTAACAAAGCAGCAAGATTAAGTCCAGAGCATGAAGTGGAGCCCTGTTACAGCCTCACTAAATTGCTCAGGGACTCACTAAATTGCCAAATCTGGCCTCAAACTTGCAATACTCCTGCCTCAGCCTCCCAAATCCCTGGGATTACACAAGTATGACACCCACTGTGCCTGGCTTTAAGCAAATTTTTACCAGGAATTTGTATTATTCATTTAAAACCCAGCTCAGATACTACCTCCTCTGTAAAACCTTTCCCCAGCTGGGCATGGCGGTACATGCCTATAATCCTAGTGGCTCAGGAGGCCAAGGCAGGAGGATCACAAATTCAGAGCCGACCTTGGCAATTTAGTGAGGAACTAAGCAACTTAGTGAGATCCTGTCTCACAATATAAATAAATAAATAAATAAATAAATAAAAATAAAGTAAGGCTGGGAATGTGGCTCAGAGGTTAAGCACCCTTGGTTCAATCCTCTGTATCCCCCCCAAAAAAATCCCGATCACCCCCAGAGTCATCATGACCTACTCCTTCCTATGTATCTATAATTTTACTCCTTGCTCTTAAACAGGGTCTCTCAAATATTGATTGGCATAATTGCTGTTTTGAGGAAGATATGTGATAGTTTGAGTAAGTTGTTCCCCCACAAATATTCTTGTGTTGGAAACTCAACCCTCAAATTCATATGTTAATGGCATTTAGAGGTGAGGCCTTTGGAAGGTAAGCAGTATTAGATGAGGTCATGAAATACCCCATCTTATTATTAGTCACTTTTTAAGAAGAGAAAGTGAGACCTGGATATATGCTTGCTCTATTTTGCCATTGCATGCCCTCTGCCACACTATGATGCAGCAAGAAAGCCTTCCTTATATGCCAAGCATATGGTGGCACAATGCTATTGAACTTCCCATCCTTCAGTACCTTGAGCCAAATAAACTTCTATTATTTGGGGGTAGTAGGGATAGGTATCAGGGATTGAACTCAGGGGCACACAAAACACTGAGCCACATCCCCAGCCCCATTTTGTATTTTATTTAGAGACAGAGTCTCACTCAGTTGCTTAGTGCCTTGCTTTTGCTGAGGTTAGCTTTGAACTTGGGATCCTCCTGTCTCAGCCTCCCAAGCTTCTGGGATTACAGGGGTGTACCATTGTGCCAGGATAACTTCTATTATTTATACAATACCAAATCTCAGGGGTTTTGTTGTAACAATGGAAAATGAATTGAATGGGAGGTTGTCCTCTGTATTATATGCTGCTTAGCACCATCCTGCCTTCTACTGACTATATGTAAGCAGCAAACTATGTGCCCTCCTTTGTGACAATCTAAAAATGTCTCCAGGCCTTGCCAAATGTTCCATGGTGGTGATGGTGGTGGGTCTATCACCCTTCATGAAAATTACTTAAAACCATCCTAACGAATTGTACTACGAGATGTTTTTTTCCACATTTCTAAGGTCTGAAAGAATTGGGATACCTATTCCTTCATCTTAGTGTAGCCAATGTCTGCTTCTTGCCGAGAACATCTTGGGAAGCAGATACAAGGCCAGTGAGCTTTGGCAGATCTTGACACAACGTCATAGAAATCTCTGACCAGCCTTTCATGTACTTAGACTCTTCTACAATATCATAACTATTATCCCTCCAACCTCGGTTAAAAAGTCAAGTCACTAAAATTCATCTCCCTACACCGGGAGCTTCCTTTTGTCACAGTTCTTTGGTGGTAAAGCTGCTCACTCTCTGAGTTTACACAATTGTCCCATCTTCACCCTCTGAATTCTTAGAAAATGAACCCAACTCCTTGAATGAGGATGTAGCTCAGTGGTAGTGTACTTACCTAGCATGCACAAGTCCCTGAGTTCAATCCCCAGGACTGCCCCTCTACCCAAATAAGGAGCCTAACTTTACTTCCCCAAAACAGCCTATAGATGTATGAAAACCACCATTATATTCAGCCATTTGGTCCTTCACCAAAGTTTTATTTGAAAAAGGGAAAAGTAACCTCTGACAAGGAGAACTGGCCGGGCTCCACCAGCTTGCCCTCTGTGACATTAGGGGGTGGTCTGGCATTCACATGTCTGGCCACAGTATTTTCCTGATGAAAATGCTTTCATAGAACACCTACACTAGACAAGCCCACTGTGTGATCTTGAAAGTGTGTCATAAACAAAACAAAAACAAGACCACTTCCTAAGTCTTATCTAGGCACACAAATACACAAAACAAGGTGGGTATGTAAATCACAGAATTACCAAAAATGGCCTTCTCCCCACTGATATGAGTGCTGATTCTTTCTTCTTGCCTCATTCTTTTTTTTTTTTTTTAAAGAGAGAGAGAGAATCTTTTTAATATTTAGTTTTTAGTTCTCGGCGGACACAACATCCTTTTGTTGGTATGTGGTGCTGAGGATCGAACCCGGGCCGCACGCATGCCAAGCAAGTGCGCTAACGCTTGAGCCACATCCCCAGCCCCTTCTTGCCTCATTCTGAGACCGGCAAAGGACCTGTAGTCCTCGTAGATAATAATCGATCAGGTCAGGTTCAAAAGGTAAGGACTGATTATCAGAGTAAGGGAAAGGGTTTGCTAACACCTCTGGTTGTACTTTCCTGCTCAACCGGTTGCTAACGCCTCCTGAGATCCAAACCATCAACACAAGCAATTACCCCCTGAGCTGCTCCTTCCTGCCCTTAAGCACATTTTGTGGAAGGGAGGAAGGGGCAGGGGAAATCTGGGATCTACAAAAAGGCAAGACACACCCAGCTCTGCTCCCTGCTCTCTCCAGAGAAGTCTGCCATCTTTGTTCTCTTTTTCTTTTGTTCCTTCTTTTTTTGGGGAGCATTAAAGTACTATTTTATTTAGTCTGTAAAACCTTAACTAAGATATTTTAGTCAGTTTTATATATTTTTAAAATTTTCTCTAGTTATACACGACAATAGAATACATTCTGACACTTAATACATAAATGGAGTATAACTTCTCATTCGGTTGTACATGATGTAAGATCACACTGACCATGTAGTCATATATGCACTGCTTAATCCAAAGTACCTCTATTCTTCCCTAGTCCCCCGACCCTTATTATGAATTAGCATCCACATATCAGAGAGAATATTCAGCCTTTGTTTTTTGGGGATTGGGTTATTTCACTTAGCATGATAGTCTCCAGCCCCATTTCATTTACTGGCAAATGCTCTAATTTATTTCATTCTTCTTTAAGGCTGAATAATATTCCATGGCATATATGTACCACTTTTTCTTTATCCATTTGTCTGTTGAAGGGCACCTAGTTTGGTTCTATAGTTTAGCTCTTGTGAGTTGAGCTGCTATAAACATTGATGTGGCTGCATCACAATAGTGTGCTGATTTTAAGTCTTTTGTGTATATATTGAGGAGTGGGATAGCTGGGTCAAATGATTCCATTCCAAGTTTTCTAAGAATCTCCATACTGCTTTCCAGAGTGGTTGCACCAATTTGCAGTCCCACCAGCAATGTATGAGAGTGTACCTTTCCCCCACATCCTCTCCAACACTTATTGTTGCCTGTATTCTTGATAATTGCCATTCTGACTGGCATGAGATGAAATCTTAAGAGTTTTTTTGATTTGCTTTTCTCTAATTGCTAGAGATGTTGAACATTTTTTCATATATTTGTTCATTAATTGTATTTCTTTTTCTGTGAAGTGTCTGTTTAGTTCCTTAGCCCATTTATTGATTGGGTTATGTGTGTGTGTGTGTGTGTGTGTGTGTGTGTGTGTGTTAAGTTTTTTGAGCTGTTTATATTCTCTTTCTTAAGTAAAACTTGCTTTCTACACTTGCCTCAGCGTTTCTCAAGTGTTTAATCTTCAATCCGATCCTGATTTCCAGGACAGGTATCACTCCTAGATAAAATCCACTAAGAATTATTGTGTTTCCTGAAAGCTTCCAATTCAGAGCAAGCCCCTTGAATCCTCCTCCAAATCTCCCAAGTTAAACTCAGTACTCTTTATGCACACTTTCATTGAGATGCTCCATGATTCCCCCTGGTGTACATGCTTCCTCATTGCAACAAGCCCCAAACCCAGTGTGTTCGGCTATGAGTGTGTTTCTGGTGATCTGTGGCTGAGAGCGATGACGTACTCAGATCTGAGCCAGGTACTGGGAAACAGAAATAAATAAAACAGACAACAATTTGTCAGAGCTTTCAGGGAGGCGAAGAATGAACCTTGTATATGATAGAGGCTAGTGGTACGGAGAAAAGGAAAGCAGGGTAAGGAATTGAAATTTTCCAATTGGTTAGCCAAGGAAAGCTTTACTGAAGTAACACTCCAAGATCTGGAGGACGGGAGACATGAGCCACATAGCTATTTTAGGATGTGCAAGCAAAGGAAAGTCCAATGTAGAGGTCCTAGGATGTAAGTGTGACTGGTGCTAATCGGGGACAGCAAGGAGCACTCATGCAGCTGGAGTGGGGTGGTCAGAGAAGAAAGAAACTGAGGACAGTCAGTAAGATGGGTGGAGGGTGAGAGCAAGGTTCACACAGAGCCTCGTAAACTGCTGCAAGGATTTTGGCTTTTACACTGATCAAGGTGGGAAGTTATTGGAAAGTGTTGACCCGAAAAGGGCATGGTTGGATTTATGTTTTAATTAAAAACAGAAATACTTTAGCTGATGTATTAAAATGGTGGGAGTGTGGGGACAAAGATGGAAGCAGGGAGAATTATTATTGGTAACACAGGAAGTGAGGAGCAGGCAGATTCTGGGTATACTTTGAAGATAGAACAAGTAGATTTATTGATGTGGGGGCAGGGGTGAGAGAGAAAGTCAAAGACCATGCTAAAGTATTCAGCCCAAGCTAAAACTGCAAGGCTGAAACCACCATTAACTGAGACAGGGAAGACAGTGGGAAGGCATGGATTTGAGGAAAAAAAAGAACAGGAATTTATATTAAATTTACATTAACCAGTGGATATGTTGAGTACGCAAATTCAGAGAGTTCTGGACTGGAGTTGTAACTTTGGGGGTTTGGAGAGGACAGTAGCATCTAAAGTTATGAGACTGGATGAGATCACCAAGTAGGAACATGTAGACTGATGGAGGTCAAGGACTGAGCTCAGGGTTCTCCAGATGTTCAGAGGCTGAAGAAATGAGAAGAAATGAGCTTGTCTCCTTCCCTCCCCCCCCGCCCCCCCCCCCCCCCGCCAAAAAAAAAGTCAAAACAACCATTAACATGGGAAGAAACCAGTAGTGTGGAATTTTGAAACTGGAAAGAATGCATTTGATTTGCTAACAGATCGAATAAAATGAGGTCTGAGAACTGACAGTTGGATTCACAACATCTTTCTTGGATCTTTTCTTTTCGGGAGAAACATCTGGGCTCTTAATAATTTTTTAAAATAAAATTTTACTTTCTTATATACCATGTAATTTACCTATTTATCTTATTTCCTGGGTACCTATTTTTACTAGAATGAAAGCTTGATGAGAGTAGGGATTTGGGTCTATTTTACCAATTAACAGAACACTGCATAGAACAGCGTGTGGTCATAGTAGAAGCCCCATAAGGATTAGTTGAATCATGGCTTTCAGATCCATCACAATGTTGACTTCACATCTAGGAACATGTTCCTTTGGCAATGTTTCCCTAAAGTGATTAGAGCATGTTCTAGCCAAGTCTTGGAGTATTAGGATGACTCTCCTGAGTTTATAGCCTGGCATTTTATGGTGTGGTTAGCAAGCCCTGCTTGTTTGGCAGGCATATGCAGGCAGCTACCAAATACCTCCCTATCTGGAACCATACACTTTTCCTATGAATTGAAGAAATAAAAATTCATGGCCAACCAGTTTGGGATGAGTACTACATCTCCAGTAGTGGAACCCCTCTCCTCAAAGGGAATAGAGAAAAAGGACATCAGTCCTCAGACTGGGACATCTCTTTTAAGATAGGGATGCCCAAAAGGGAGGGTAGGTAGGATGGGTGTATGGGGACAGGAAAGATGGTGGATTGAGATTGACATCATAACCTTGGGAACATGTATGACTGCACATATGGTGTGAATGCTACATTGTGTACAATTATAGAAATGTAAAGTTGTGCTTCAATTGTGTACAACGAATTAAAATGTCATATATACCTAGTTAAAATAAATTAAAAAATAATAGTACTTCATATTTTAAAAAAAAAAAAAGATAGGGTTGCCCGGCCTGAGTTCCTTAATTTTTTAGCATTGAAGTCTGGAAAACAGGAGTTCAAGCCTTGGGCTGGGAATGCAGCTCAGTGGTAGAGTGCTTGCCTAGCATGCATGAGGCTCTGGGTTTGATCCCCAGCATGGGGGGGGGGGGGAAGAAGTTCAAATCTCATATTGGCACAAAAGTAAAAAATCTCCAAATCTCATATTGGCACAAAAGTCAAAAATCTCCAAATCTCATATTGGCACAAAAGTCAAAAATCTCACTGAACTTTATTTTTCATCTGTAATATCAACCTAATAAGATCTATATTGTGATATATTGAGAGGCTGTTATCAGAATTAGAGAGAATTATGTTGTGGACTACAGTAGACTTTACTAAATGCCATTCATATATTTTAAATTCCATAACCCCTTCTAATTTTTCCAAGTGTTTTATAATAAGATAAAGAGGGAGTAAAAAGGCTGGAATCTGCAATATGTGTACATCTGTAATCCCAACGGTTGGGGAGGCTGAGACAGGAGAATTATGAATTCAAAGCCAGCCTCAGCAATTTATGGAGGCATTAATCAACTCAGTGAGACCCTTTCTCTAAATAAAATACAAAATGGGGCTGGGGATGTGGCTCAGTGGTTCAGTGCCTCTGAGTCCAATCCCCAGTACCAAAAAAAAAAAAAAAAAAAAGGAATAAATAGTTTATTTAAAAAAAAAACTCCATAAAATAAAAAAAAACCAACTACAATATTTGTCCTTTTGTGTCTGGGTTATAACACTTAGCATGATATTTTAAAGACTCATCCATATTACAATTTTATTTTTAAATTGCATTTTTTCTCACAAGACTGAAATCCTGTGGGATTTACCATTTTATGTCATGAAAAGTTACCTGCATCTTTTTCCAAGACCACTCAATTCATATCCATGGTCCATTTCTTCTATCCAAGAATAGGAAATATCTTTATATTTATTTAAACATTTGGATCCATCATTAGCACTTGAAGTTCTCGTCACATAGAGCTCCGATTAAATCTTCTTCTTGATTTGTAAAATTCAAAGTTGCATTGAAATTCCACAAGGAGGCAGGCTAGTTCCATTAAATTTGGCTTCCTGCAAGAATTTAAATACATTCTAAATGTGATGTATACTCTTAATGGAATATTATTCAGCTTCAAAAAGGAATGGTTATTATGACATGTGCTAAAAAATGGATGGATTTCTTTCTTTTTCTTTTTTTTGTACCAGGCATTGAACCCAGAGCCACATCCTTATTAACACTGAGCCACATCCTCCGATAGGTTCTCTCTGAGTGGCTTAGGGCCTTCACCAAATTGCTGAGGTTAGTTTTGAACTCCTGATCCTTCTGCCTCAGCCTCCTGAGTTGTTGGGATTACAAGCAAATGCCACCACACCTAGCAAGTGAATGTACCTTAATGAAATTACACCAGAGGCAGTGGCACAGGCCTGTAATACCAGAGGATTAGGAGGAATCATGAGTTCAAAGCCAGCCTCAGCAAATAGTGAGGGCCTAAGTAACTCAGCAAATCCTTGTCTCTAAATAAAAATATAAGCACCCTGGGTTCAATTTTTTTTTTTTTTTTACAAAATTGTAAAAAAAAAAAAAAAAAATCACACTAAGTGAAACAACCCAGTCACAAAAAGACAGTATGTTCCATTTACCTGAGGTTTTTAAAGTAGTTAAATTCAGAGACAAATTAGAATGGTGTTTGCCAGGGTCTGTGGAAAGGGGGAATTATTGCTTAATGGGTATTGAGTTTCAATTTCAGAAGATGAAAAAGTTCTGGATATGAATATGGTGACAATTGTACAACAATGTGAATGCCACTGACTTTACTTTAAAAAATGGTTAACATAGTAAATTTTATGGTGCATATTTTGTCACAACAAAAAAGATTAAAAAAATCAAAAACAAAAAGAAATTTACAAAGTCTCCCTCTTGACTGTATATCTTCCCAGAAATCTGAATACACACCACACATTCATGCATAAATTACTTGATGTGATAAATTATATACTTAAAAGAGAAAAATCTACTTTTTTTTTTTCAGGAAATTTTTTTTCTTTGCAGTAGAGTTCTATAAGCTTTACTTATGGATAAATTTGTGTAACCACCACTAAAATCAGGGTACGGAATGGTTCAGTTACCCCATAAAGAACACCTCTGTTACCGCTTTATAATGCTGTCCCCAACGTTAAGTCTGGGAAACCACTTATCTGTTCTCCCCATCGTACTATCATTTCCAAAATCTCATACAAATGGAAATTTCCAGCATGTAACCTTTTGGGTCTGCCTTCTTTCACTTAGCAAAATGCCTGTGACAGGGACGTTGTTGCCTATACAGTAGTCCACTGTTGTTTTTTTATTTTAATTTTTATTTCTTTAGTTGTTGATGGACTTTTTATTCCTTTATTTATATGTGGTGCTGAGAATCAAACCCAGTGCCACACACATGCTAGGCAAGTGTTCTACCACTGAGCCACAACCCCAGCCCTAGTCCACTGTTTTTAATACATTGTAATGTTTCAGTATACAAACACGCTACAATATTGTTTTTCCATTCAACTGTTGAAGGACATTGGGTGCTTTCTAGCAGCTTGTGATTGTGAACAGAACTGTTGTACAGGTTTTTGTGTAAACTTAAGTTTTATTACTCTAGGGTAAATACAAGGGCCAAAACGCAGGCATGTGTTGAACTTTGTTAGAAATTTCCACATTGCTTTCCCACCAGCAATGTATGAAAGTTCAGTTGCTCCACATCCTTGCCAGAATCAGCTTGTCTATATCTAAAAAGATCCTACTAGAATTCTGATTGAAATGGAAACATTTATTATGTTGAGTTTTTTAATCAATAAATCTGATACATTACAATTTTTTAAAGTTTTCAGCATAAACATTCTGTACATATTTTGCTAAAATTACACACAAGGATCCAACCCAGAAACTTGAGCTTGCTGGGCAAACATATTATTTCCTAGCTACATCCCCAGCCCTGGAATTATTTATTTTTTGGAACTGGAAATTGAACCAGGGGTGCTTGCCAGGTTTCCAGCCCTTTTTATTTTTGACACAGGAATCTCACTGAGTTGCTTAGAGCAAAACTAAGTTGCTGAGGCTGGCCTTGAACTTGTGATCCTCCTACCTCAGGCTCCTGAGTTGCTAGGATTAAGGTCTACGCCACCATGCCTGGCTGGATATCTTGTTTTTAAAATTTAGTTTCTAATTGGTAATTGCTGACTTTTGTGTGTTGACTTGATATTCTGTACAATGCTAAACTCAGTAGTTTTAGGAAGGTTTTGTTTTTTTCCCCAGAATGGGGACAAAACCGGGCCTCATGTGTGCCAGGCAAGCATTTTACTAGAGTTATATCTGCAGCCCTCCTGGAGATTTTCAATATGTCATCATGAATAGCAACAACTTTATTCATTTATCCAGCTTACATGCATTTAAAAATTTTGGAGGGTGATTTATTGGGAATTGAACTTTATCACTGAGCTACATCCCCAGCCCTTTTAATTTTTTTGAGACAGTGTCTCACCAAGTTGTTGAGGCTCACCTATAACTTGGGATCCTTGTATGTCAGCCACCCAATTAATAATTTTTTGCCTTATTTTGATGGCTAGGATTTCCAGAACAATTATTGAAAATGATTGGTGAGAATGGACATCCTTACATCTGCTTTTAGAGGAAAAGCGGTTCTCTTTTGCTAGTCTGATGTTAGCTATAGTTTACTGAGTTTTATTTTTCTCAGTCATAATTGGTTACCTTTTATCAAATGTTTTTTCTGCATTGATACATTCATGAGTTTTTTCTTCTTAGTCTTCAGTTTTCTGGTCATTCTTGTCAGGTTTTTATATCAGGGTAATGTTGGCCTCATGAAAGGAGTTGGGAAGTGTTCTATTCTCTTTATAAAGATCCTTTAAGGGCTGAGAATGTGGCTCAGGCGGTAGCATGTGTGCGGCATGCATGTGGCCCGGGATCGATTCTCAGCACCACATACCAACAAAGATGTTGTGTCTGTCGAGAACTAAAAAATAAATATTAAAAATTCTCTCTCTCTCTCTCCTCTCTCACTCTCTTAAAAAAAAAAAGATCGTTTAATATTGGTGTTATTTTTCTTTACATATTTGGTAGAATTCAACAATGAAGTCAGAAATTTATTTTCCAGAGGCTCACTATAACTTGTTTCTTTTACTAGTTACAGTACTATTTATGTTGCTTATTCATCTTGGATGAGTTTTACTAACTTATGGTTTTTGAAGAATTGGTACATATAATCTAAGTTGTCAAATTTATATAAAGTATGCCCTTATCCTTTTATTTTGAACTGAATAAAAATGAAAATGCAACATATCAGAATTTGTGGGATATAGTTAAAGCAGTGTTTAGAAGGAAATTTATAGTATTAAGATGCTTATTCTGCTGTCATGTACAACTAAGTAGAACAAATCAAAATTTTTAAAAAGATGCTTATATTAAATACTTCAAATCAATATTCTAAGCTTCTGATTAAAAATGAAAAATAAATTCAAAATGTATGAAAGAAAATACAGAAATAAATTGAAAACAGATCAGAGAAAATGAAACAGCTTATTTGAGAAAAATCACTTTGATATATTCTATAGTTGAACTAATGAAAATAAACCTATTTGTTCTTAAACATATGGCCTGCTTTTATGATTGTGACTCTATTTGTCTCATTTTTTTTTATTCAAGATATCTTTATTTGTGTCTTTCCAATCAGTTTCACAATCCCCTCTCTCCTGAAGATCAGTTTTTGGTCTGGATCCTATAGCTCCTTCATCTTCCTCTCATTTTTATTCTCCTACAGAACTACAGGAAATACCTGCTTAAGTCTTCCACATACCCATTAATGGGTTCACACCAAAGTGGGAACCATGGTTCTATTCATCTTGTTTTGGGGGACAGGTCCAGATACCCCCATCTTCAGAATCTCTGTTGACAACATACAAGTTTCTATGTTCTCCAAACTGCTAGATGAATATTTCCAGTTATTATAGGAACTTCCTTATCTTGCACTAATCTAGCAGTGGCACTACAGTAGGGTCTAGATGTTTCTGAAGCAGAGTAATCATTCAGCTAAAGGAGCAGATGCTTTATTTCATCCTTACAGGTGCTCCCAACCAAGTAATTATTTTATTACTCATATTCCTTTTTTTAAAAGTTATAGTTGGACACAATACCGTTTTATTTTATTTATTTATTTTTATATGGTGCTGAGGATTGAACCCAGGGCCTCACATGTGCTAGGCGAGCACTCTACCACTGAGCCACAACCCCTGCCCTTCCTTTATTGTTTGGGTAACAGAATGCTCATCTCTTAGAAGGTCATAAGTAGGAGGTGGGACATTGTTCAATTGTTGTTGATTCTCATTAGAATTTAGACAAATAATACTTCTTGCCAGGTGTAGTGGTGCACACCTTTAACTGCAGTGACTTGGGAGGCTGGGGCGAAAGGATCACAAGTTTCAGGTCAGCTCTGGTAATTCAGCCAGACCCTCAGCAACTTAATGAGACCCTGTCTCAAAGTAAAAAGTGAAAAAAAAAAAGTCTGGGGACATGGCTTAGTGGTAAAGTGGCCCTGGGTTCAATCCCAAGTACCGAAAAAAACTTTAAAAAAGGGACACCTGGGAAGAAACTGTGGACCAATAGTCTCTGAAATACCATTTATGATAAAGAATTTAGAACCAGAATAAGGTTACCCCTAAAATAATACATAAGTAATCCAGATACTATAATCTAGATTATAATTTAGAAAACCAGATTTATTAATTTTACAGAAACAGAAAGTAGAATGATAGTTACCAGGGTTGGGGTGGGAAGGTGAGAAATTATTGTTTGATGGGTATAGAGTATATTTTGCAAGATGAAAAAAATTCTGGAGGTCTAATGCACAACAATGTGAATAGATTCAACACTACTGAAATACACACTTAAAAATGGTTAAGATAGTAAAACAGAATAAAGAAAATGTGATATCTGATATTGAGTTGACAAGAAAAATTTATTTTGTAGGAAAGAAACATCTAGATATTGCCACAGATGGCCCTGGTATGTCCACAGTACCATATATAAAAGGACAATTGCTCACAATGACAACACTGAAGCACTGAACGATACCAAAGTACTTTCTGAAATCCAAGAAGTCAAATTACACTTAGAATGGGTTCTGATGTCCTCACATAGATCAAAGTTTAATACTCTGACATTGGGAAAACCAGATAACCAATCATTATTATAGCTTTTGGTGATATATAACTTGGTGATAAGCAAGTCTTTTGGTGATAAACTTACAATACTCATCTGGCATATCTCCACACAAATAGTTAAAAATCCAATTTATTGGTCAAGTGACATATTGCTTGAATTCATTAAATATATTTGGACTTCATTTAAACAAACCAATGTACAATAAGTTACCATATGAAAAGTGCTCGCTGTTTTTACAGGATCGTTAATACTTTGGGAAAGATGTGTATGAATGAACGCTATACTATTTTTGCCTTTTAAAACTTGCATCTAACATTTCTGCTCAATATTACAACCAATTTTGTGATTTTTTTGTAAGAAATCAACAAGTCTTCAATTCTCAAATTCTTCTCTTTTCTTCCTCATCATAGCTTAAATTCAGTACAGATCAATAGGTATCTTAGGATTTGTGTACATTCTTACTCCTTAACACCAACAGTTCTTCAGAGGCCTGAAATCCAGTATAGGAATTACTGGTTACATTAAGTTCTACAAAAAGCATTAAAAACATTTTCCCTGAAATATACAGAACATGTCATGCCAAGTCTCTTTTTTTATATACTAAACTGGAAGTATTGGTGATTTGCACACATTTCCAAAACAGAATAATTATTTAAACATTAAACCGTACCTTCTATTTTATTTTTATTTTTTCTTGGTACCAGGGGTTGAACCCAGGGGGCTTAGCCATTGAGCCATATCCCCAGCCTTTTTTTTTTTTTTGAGACAGGGTCTCTCTAAGTTGCTCAGGACTTTGCTAAGTTGCTGAGGCTGGCTTTGAACCTGCGATCCTCCTGCTTCAGCCTCCTGAGTTGCTAGGATTACAGGCGTGCGCCACCACGTCCAGCTAAACCATACCTTTATGTTATTAACATAACTGACCTTATAAGCATAACAAATGGCAATATTCAATACAAAAATCACAAAATCCACTAGCTTTAAATGCTGCATTTTGTAGCACAAACTCATCTTCCTATGACCTACTTAAACTATTGACAGCAATATTTTTTAAGCTACTCTAGCATTCATATCCTAATTAGAAATTTATACGAAACACAATTTTATGTTCAAATATGGAAATAAGTAACATAATTCCAAAACCCAAAAGTATCCCAGCATTCTGTAAAAAGAAATAGCCCCAACGGCTACATCCATGGTCACTAGCATCATTGTGCAGCATCTCAGGTACCTTAAAGAGAGGGGGGGAAAATAAGAGTCAACATTTAAATTTTTAGAACTACAGATTAATTTTCCAAAAATTTTTTAGGATAGTATACCAACTTTTATTTGTAGTTGAATATACTATGGGCAATTCATGAAAATATACATACTAACTCTAGGTAATGTTAATAGCACTTCCTAGTAGTTTAATTAACAATGATTATTGTGTTTTGAGCAAGTGAAAATTTTTATTAGTCCAGTTTGCTCCACTGTGAAATAGAAAACTATATTGATTGTCCTGCTTCAATTGATTGCCTACATATCTGAACTAAACACAATGCGTGGCTCACCTGAGTTCAGAGACAGGAAACCTTACACTACATAAAGTTTCAGCAATAAGATTGGCTGAGATTGTTTATGTGAACTTTGGTGACAAAAGAATATATAACTCCTTTGACAATAAGGACACTTTCAGCATTCTGAAATACACACAGCATTCCAACAATGTGGCTTGTTCTAGGTTTCCTACAAATCTATAGACAATTCAGTGCCTAATATCAAGATTCTACTGTAAAAAGATATATCAGAAGGGGCAAGTATTTTTATGTATCTGGATATACATTAGGTAGCATAAAAATGTGCCTGTAATTAATCAACAATCACTCAAAGGAATCTGTATTTTTATATCCCACTTTTAAAAATTTAGAATCATTTATTACTGCTGCATTTAACATAAAACCTTTTTGTGAATGAACTTTTACTGAATATTCCTTTTATTTAAATAGTCAATGTCTGACTTCTTAAAAACTTACCATATCAACCAGAGCGACATACATGAATAAGCCAGCAGTAAGTGCAAATATCCACATGGAAACATTTTCAGCATAATGACCAATGAAAATTCCTGTTGCCATCCCAAGATAGGCCAGCATGGCTGACAAAGCGTTGTAAAGCACAGCCTGCTTAACGGTCATGCCAGCCTTCAATAAAACAGCAAAGTCACCTTTAATAGAAAATAGGATGAAATAAGTGCAAAGTCATTTTTAAGATACCTTCTCTGATTTAAGAAAATTCTCCAATTTAGAGAGAAAGAAAGAAATACCCAGCGTTAGAGCAGAGTTAATCACTAGAAATCATCCTAACAGTTCTATAAACTAAAAAAATCTTTAACCAAAGTTTTCTTGAGGCTTGCACTTTTGTCAGTGAATAAATACCATGAATCTACTGACTATTGAGCTTTTGCTCTGCTTCAGGGAGCTTAGAACTGGCAACAAAGGAGGAGGAGAGGGTGGAGAGTACACATGAAATCATCAGCAAAAGATAAAAGCACAATATAATTATGAGCTAATGAGTGTAATGTTACACTTTAAAAGGTGAAAAAGAGATGGAAATAGTTCAAAGAGGCCTCATGAGGCATGACGGATCTAGAATATGGAACACAAGTGAGATATTGAGGCTTATGAGTTGAATAGTTGAACACATGCCAAGAAACAAAACAGAAAATGTTAACAGGGGTACGCGAATGAATGTGACCACAAGAAGAAAATCTAGAACACAAACTGGGATCCAAAATAACTATGAAGGTTTCAATTACCAATGACAAAGAATATTATTTAAAATACAACTCATTAGCCAAGCATGGTGGTGCAGGCCTATAATTCTAGCAACTTGGGAGGCTGGATTAGGAGGATCACAAGTTTAAGTCCAGTCTCAGAAACTTAGATCCTGTCTCAACACAAAACAAAACTAAAGCCCCCCACCAAATCTCATCAATTCCCTCTTTTTTCAGCTATAGTAAGATGCTCTTTCCCAACTTCCCTCGTTAATGGAAGATGATTCCTTTGTATGCTATAGTTTCATTCACAGTGTGTGTATGAAGACAGTTCACTGATGTCACCAGTACATGACATAGAAAAATATTTGGTAGAGGAAGAGGGTAATCAGGTACCTCTTTGACATACCCACACAGGCAACTGTGTACCTGTAGGATTCAGCCTGAAAACAAGCTTGGCCAAGGAAGAAAGGAAAGCTGACTGGGTTAGTAAACTTATGGGAAAGGATGGAAGTTAAGAAGAAGCCTGCTGGAAAGCTCATCAGCAAAATCCAGCAACACGAAGACATTTTACTCCTATGGCAAATACAGTTTACATGGTCCTCTTCTTACCTAACTCATGAGGCAACTCATGACAAAACACAGCAACAGAAGTACTTAAACCACTTGACAAGCCTTCAGTGAAAGCAGCACCTATATAAAAATCAAACAGAAGAAAATTGTCACATGGGTTTGTGTGTCTTTTAATACTGGCACCTAAAGTGGGGTAAAAGAAATAAATTATACTTTGGCTGTACAACCTTCCTACCCTACTTTCTTCTTTGTTTTTTTTTTTTTTTAATGAGAATTTATTTATTTTTTTAAGAGAGAGTGAGAGAGGGGGAGAGAGAATTTTTTTTTAAATATTTATTTTTTTAGTTCTCAGCGGACACAATATCTTTGTTTGTATGTGGTGCTGAGGATCGAACCCAGGCTGCACGCGTGCCAGGTGAGCACGCTACTGCTTGAGCCACATCCCCAGCCCCCTACTATCTTCTTAATAAGAAATCTAAGATTACATTTCAGTGGGTCTAAAATATCCAGAGGAGCACAAACAAGTATGACAGAGAAGGGAAGGTTCAACTATGCCTTAGAAAGAGAGGATCTTTTAAACCTGAGAAGTAACTGCTACTACATAAAACACTCAGTCAAGAATATAAAATAAGCTGATCTAAAAGGTTTGGAAGAAAAACACTTGCTATCAAGGGTGTAAATGTTTCATTGACCTCACTCAGGAATTCACTATATAATTAGACTTGTTTATATTCATTATTTCATTATCTCACAAGGAGACTCAAATTGCTACCCCCCTTAACAAAGCCAACATATTATACAACTGATCAGTTATCAACCACGACTGTGCATTTGGACATTAGTCCTTTATCTGCTTACATCACATGCAACAGTTTGTTGAAGGAAGCACAACAGACTCCCGAGTATCCAGAGCCCAGGTTCCTCTTGGTCTGGCTATAAAACAGCACTGTCTCCTTGGGCAAGTGTCACCTATCCAGACTTCAGTGGTCTAATTTGTAATTACTTTTATGATTCCTTCTAGATTACTAACATTTATAAACATTTTATTATCTACTAATTGTGGTGTAACAGCTTAATACAAAAATTCTGCAATTCTTCTTTGGATATATTGGTAACTGGACTTATCAGATACATGAAGATTCCTTTAGCATAAAAGAAAAGATGGAAAAGATTTTACCTTAATAAGCATAGATTTTATTACTTATAAAGGAACTTCAATGTATAAGGGAGAAAAACGTCCCACATGCTCCCTACAATTTCTAGCCTGATGTTAAGACTTTTCTAGTGAAGAACTTTTGATGGTTCCAATTTATGCAATAGGCTAGGCACAGTTTCTAGCACTTAGTTCTGGCTAATATTTATTAAGTACTTCATTGTCAAAGTAGCCAAAGGGGAGAAAATCTTTGATCATCTTGGAAACCATTAATATCCTCATCTAAACTAACCTATTTTTTTTTTAAATGGCAAGATCTACTTTCTTTTAATTTTTTTTCTTAGATCTTTATTTTATTTATTTATATGTGGTGCTGAGAATTGAACCCAGTGCCTTACACATGCCAGGCAAGTGTGCTACCACTGAGCCACAGTCCCAGCCCAAAACTAAACTATTTTTTTGTCCAATTTGTTTAATGTAACATTTTCTGAGTCAATCAACAAGGAACCAATATATAGATTATACCAATTGCTAGGCCATCGCTGAAGTTGTGCAGGCCATCCCCCATTATCACCATCCAAGCCAACGTGGCAATGCCAGCATCTTTCAGCTCCTCCCGAGAGTAGCGCTGACTGTGACTGTGGGGGTGATGGTTTTGGTGGTGATGGTGATGGAGAATATGATGATAGTCATGATGATGGTGAATGAGGTCATCTGACTGGCCCAGTGTATCATGGAAATGTGAATGGCATTTGTTTTTGCACCCTCTGGGTACATATTCATTGTAGACTTCCTGAGGATGAGCATGAGCTATCATGACCTCTTCTTCTTCCAAGATTGCTGGCTGCTGAGAATCAAAGTGGGAGGGCTCTTGTGAGTCTGCTCGTAAATAGCCTTCAGGTCCTAGGATATTGGGACAAAGTCAGAAGATTTCATTAATGCACTTGATTACATTTCAGACATTACCACTGACAATTAAGGTCAACAAATGATCTTAAAGCATGATAACTCTCCTACACCTACTGACCTAAGCATACGTATTTGTTGAAAAAAGAGATTAACAGATCTTAATGAATTTTAGAAACTGAATGATTTAACAAATTAATGTATTCAAACATTAACCTTCAACAGCTATTTCTTCATTGTCCTTTAATTTCTTCTGCCTCCCTAGAGGTTAAAAGATAAAATTTTTCTGATCATTTTGATCCATAGCACCACATATAAATAAAAGTTTAAAAAGATGAATTTTTCTGATTATAAAAGAATCACATAATTATTTTTTAAAAATATATTGTTAGATATTTAAAATATATTCTATTTATTTATTTATTTACTTATTTAAGTTTTCGGCAGATACAACATCTTTGTTGGTATGTGGTGCTGAGGATCAACCCGGGCTGCACGCATGCCAGGCGAGCGCGCTACCGCTTGAGCCACATCCCCAGCCCTTAAAATATATTTTAGAAAAATTTTTTTTAGAAAAATATTGTGAAATAAAAAAATATGCACAATCCTGTCATCTGACTTCTTTTTTAAATAATAAAATTCAAGGAAAAACAAAATAATCTGAATTATTTCACCATCACCAAGAAGCATTTATTATGTGGGCAAAGAAAAGCAAATACCAACAATAAAGTTGTTCTGTATTTCTTCTAGAATCAGTTTTTCTTTATCCTATAATCAATTTTCTTGAAGGCATCCCTGACCCCTTGGTCCAATTATTATACATTTCATTGAACTCCATTCAAAAATTTGAGAGAATAGCTTCAGAAAGAAGAGTGAAAGCGTTTATCTTGATCTTTAGGAGAAAAAAAACCCAGCATGTTGGAAAATTTAGGGTGAACAGAAAGCCTTACAGACAGGCAGTAGTAAGAACAGAAGTTTTTGATCCTGTAGTCAGTCAGTATCCACTGAGCACCTATGTCATGCTGAGCATTTTGGCCCTGGGGATAGATTGAAGATAACAGAAATACCTGCCTTCAAGAAACTTAAATATTTGTGGGGAAAGAGCCACTTAGCTAGGAAGTACTTGTACAAACAAGTAATCTGAGGCACTGGTAAGTACAAATTAGTAAAGGGTAACATGAAAGAGAGTTATTGGAAGATCTGTATTTGAGCGATGAGGAAAGCCTTTGAGGAGGAGGCATCTGAGCTTTTAAAGGATAAGAGGAATTTATATGAAAATCTGGGAGAAGGGCATTCAAGCTGAAGGAACAGTGAGTACAAGGCCCTGAGACAAACCTCCTGTGCTCACTGTAAGAAAAAAAGGACATGAGGCTGGAGCAGAGTTGAACAATGAGAGAGATGAAGGGCATGATAGGACTTCAAAGGAGTTTGATTTAAACTATGAATCTTGGGGCTGGGTGAAGAGCGCTTGCCTAGCACATGTAAGGCACTGGGTTTGATCCTCAGCACCACATAAAAATAAATAAATAAATAAATAAATAAATAAAGGTATTGCGTCCAACTACAACTAAAAAATAAGTAAATAAATGAAATTAAAAAAAAATTAAGGTACTATGTCCATTTACAATTTACATATATATGAATCTTAATAGTGTTCAACAAAAATGCCAAACCAACAGTCATTACAGAAAAACAGCAACTTTACAGTAGAGAAAAATGGGAGACAGAACCTGAGCCAAGTGATCAAAATTAGCACCACCTATAAGTGACGGAGCTTCATATTGGGCAGCACATCATGTTACTAAAAAGGGTACAACACCCTTTGTGCAAGCGACAGAGCATCATATTGGGTGGCACATCATGTTACTACAAAGGGTACAACACCCTTTGTTGTACTTCCTGCCGAAACTCATCATTTAATCATTAAAAGACATTAGACAAACTCAAAATGAGAAGCAATTAAATGGAACATTTGATTCTGAATTGTATTCTGGACCATTTTTTTTTTCCAGAAATTAAGAGAACTAGAAAAAAACAAACCAAAAAAAAAAAAAAAAGAGAGAACAGAACAGTTGTATAGACTATAGAATGACATTGCACCAACAGAAAACTACTGATGTTTTAAAAAAATATTTTCTTTTAGTTGTAGTTGGACACAATACCTTTATTTCTTATTTATTTTTATGTGGTGCTGAGGATTGAACCCAGGGCCTTGCACATGCTAGGCATGTGCTCTACCACTGAGCCACAACCCCAACCCAGAAATCTCTTGATTTTGATAAGTGAATTGAACTGTGGTTATAAACAAAATGTCCTTTTCATAGGAGACATACTCCGAAATATTTAGAGGCAAAGAAGTGTCACATCCACAACTTATTCTCAAAGTAGTTCAGGACAAAAACATGTGTGTATGTGTATATAGACAGAAATAGAGTGAATGACAAATAAATTTAATAAATAAATAGGGCTGGGGATGTAGCTCAGTGGTGGAGTGGCTGCCTAGCATGTACTAGATTGGTCCTGGGTTCAATCCCTAGTGCAATAAACAACAAAAACCAAATATGTAATCAATAAGTAAACAAGGAATCTAAAATAGGGAAGGGGATATTAGAATTCTTTCTATTATTTTCAAATTGTTTCTTTTCTTTTGCTTTTTTTAAAGTATATATTTTTTAGTTGTTAATGGGCCTTTATTTATATGTGGTGCTGAGAATCGAACCCAGTGCCTCACTCATGCTAGGCAAGTGCTCTACCACAGAGCCACAACCCCAGCCCTTAAATTGTTTCTATAAGTCTGAACTGATCTCAAAATAAAAACCTGTAGGGATTGGGGATGTAGCTAGGTGGTGAAATGTGTACTTAGCATGCATGAAGCCTTGGGTTCTATTCCCAACAAACCATCTCCCCACCAAATAATACAGAAAAAGAAATGTAAATATACACAGAAACAACTTACTAATTGAAAAATTTTAAAAGTATGAGATACTGAAAAAAAAAAAAAAGAATATAATCACACTTCTTTCAAATAGTCTGAGTTGCCTACAAATCCCAGTGCAACCCACTCTGCCTTGTTCCTGGCCCTCAGATTCACTCATAGGGACTTACGATCATCTGTATCTACTTTCTCCTCATTTGTTGAAAGTTGAGATTCATACTTGGACAACTGCTTCTTAATCTCCACGTCATCGTCATTTTCAGGTTTTTTTTGATTCTAAAATAGTAAGGAAAAGCAATACTTTGAAATACTTGATTTGATATAGGAAAAGACAATACGATTAACACATTTCTACCAGAATGAAAGCCATCTAAGGACAGGGCCTGTAACGATTTGCATAGTACTTACTAGTGAATCTTAGGTACGGTAGCTGTCAGAAAATTAAAGAATGCCTCAGTAATATGAGATGAAGGAAAATCACACATTAATCCTCCTGAAACTAATACTGAATGCCTCCTAGATTATCTACTCTAGCTGTTGTCTTACACAAGCAGCACATCATCCCCTGGGAATGTGGCAGAAAGGCACACTCTTAGGCCACAGCCTAGAACTGATGAGTCAGAATTTGGATTCTAATTAGATCCCCAAGTGATTCATCCCACATTAAAACAGAAACTCTACCTTAGGTTATTAATTTAGAACCAGTTAGAGGCATATCCTTCAGGTACTAGATGATCTGCTACCCAACTAGGCATGGAAACCCCATACTTCTCACAGTTTTCATAACTGAAAAACTATACTAAAATACTTTTCCTATCAAAACACCATTAACATGTTTTCTCTTTTTAAACAAGTCTCTGTCACAGCCTTGAAATTATCACTAGGCCTTTTTTTTAACCACCCCAAATACTGTGTTTGAGAGATTGTCCTTGAGTCAAAGCAACATTTATATTATATAAAGGTCACACTGACAATGGTATCTGTGTATTACCTACTTATGCAGAATATTTAAAATGATGAAAATTATCATACAAATAGTGAATTTCTTATTTGTACTACCTCTGAGTATGAGGTAAACAACTGCCACCAAAACTGAGGTTATTTTTTAGGTTTAACAGCATGTAAGATATCTATACATTCTTAGGTTACAAGAGTTTTTAAACAAACATAGACCAAACTTTATATTTATCCCTATCATAGTGCCTCAGAGAAAGTACTTGGATATTTGTGAAAATAAATGAAATCAAGATTTTTTTTTTTTGGTGCTGGGGATTGAAACCAGGGTCTTATGCATGTGAGGCAAGCACTCTACTAACTAAGCTAAATCCAAGCCCAAATTCAGGATATTTGAAAAGAAATTTTTTTTATAGTTGTGGATGGATTTTTATTTATTTTTTTATGCATTGCTAAGGATCAAATCCAGTGTCTCACACATGCTAGGCAAGCACTCTGCCACTGAGCTACAGCCCCAGACCAAATTCAAGACATTTTTTAAAGTTTGATTTAAAACTTTAAATCAAAGTTACTTTTTGATTGACAAATAGTAATTGCACATATTTATGGAGTGAATTAAGGGTATCTTAAATAATTTTTGTTGGTGCTTTATTTCTCATTGAATAATGACTTTAGAACTTAGAGCTTAACAAATTCTTTTATTCCTTAAGTATTAACAACTTATAAATATTTCTGTACTAAATAATGACAGCTCAACATAAAACAAGATAGTTTCTGTTGTCATGGGGCTTATCATCCATAGGGAGGGGATGTTACACAGATAATTATATAATTTTTTGCTTGCAATCTTTGTTACATTTTACAAAAGAAAAACATAGGGTGTTATTAGAGGCTATCATAACAAGACCTACATAAGTTTCAGGACAAGCTTTTGAAAAAGTATGATGATTGCACTAAGACTTAGGGATAAGGAGTTTGCCAGGGAAGGGTGGAGTAGGCAGTATTCCATGCAAGGCGAAAAATGAGGAGAGGCTCTGAAGCATCAAGGGGCCAGCATCATCCTGGAACTAAAGGTACAAGGTGGCTGGGGCCTGGTAGGCCAGAGAGAGGGTGGCTAGGGACAAGGTTGAGGCAACAGAAGTAGTTCAGATGATGCAAACCGTGTTAAAATGGTAGCCTGGGGCTGGGGTTGTGGTTCAGTGGTAGAGTGCTTGCTTAGAATGCGTGAGGCCCTGGGTTTGATCCTCAGCACCACTTAAAAAAAAAAAAAAGTAAATAAAAAAATAAAGATATTAAAAAAAAAAAAAAGAAAAGGAAATGGGAAGTCACAGAAGGATTTTAAATAGTGGTGTATAATCTCATCATCTTTTTTTTTTTTTTTTTGGTGTGTGTGTGTGTGTGTGTGTGTGGGTACCGGGGATTGAACTCAGAGGCATTCAACCACTGAGCCACATCCCCAGCCCTATTTTGTATTTTATTTAGAGATAGGGTCTCACTGAGTTGCTTAGCACCTTGCTTTTGCTAAGGCTGGCTTTGAACTCATGATCCTCCTGTCTCAGCCTCCCAAGCCCCTTGGATTATAGGTGTGTGCCATGACACCCAGCTCTCATCATCTTTTCATTTAAACAAATCACTGCCAGCTCTGTGAAAACTGGACTGGGAGAGGAGGAAGAGAAAATCATGTGCACAGGTTAGTTAGGAGGTAACAGCTGTCACTAAGGTTAGAGATAATCAGGCCTAGATTAGAATAACTGCAAGGAAGAAGGGGAGAAATGGAAATACCATGAACTTATTTATTTACTAAAAACTGGCTGGGTATGGGGAAGAGAGGGATGTCACAAATGATTCCCTGGTAGCAAGTAAGTTTAAAGATGAACTCTTATGAGGGTCCAACTATATAAATATATATTTAGTATGAGATAGAGATTTCAGACTGACTTAAAATTATGCAATATAGAATCTCCCAGGAGCATAGCTTGGCTTTCTGAACAAAAATTCCAAGTAAAATACCCTATTATGGTACTGAAGAACTCTCAACATTCACCATTTAATGAGTTTTTTTTTTTTCTTTTTGAGGGAACAAGATTGGTATTAAGTATCAACCACTAACATTTGGATGTCCTTGACCAAAAATAAACTCAACATATTCTAAACAAGGAAGAGAATATATGTTTTTAAGACTCCCATGGAAAGACTGTGTCTAGAAATTACACTTACTTGCTGCCCCCTAAGTGCTTATATACTAGGAGATAGTAATTTTTGAAAAATATTTTTAGCTGTAGATAAGACACAATACCTTTCTTTCTTTATTTTTATGTGGTGCTGAGGACCAAACCCAGTGACTCTTATGTATGAGGCAAAGGCTGAGCTAAAACCTCAGCTTGGAGATAGTATATATTCAAGCCAGACTGGTAAAGCAACTGGGAAAGGGGAACATGGAAGATTACTTCCTAGATTAAAAATGAATAAACTGATGGGTATGGTGGTGCATACATGTAATCCCAGTGGTTCAGGAGGCTGAGACAGGAGGATCCCAAGTTCAAGGCCAGCCTCAGCAAGTTAGCAAGGCTGTAACCAACTTGGTGAGACCCTGTCTCAAAATAAAAAACAAAAGTGCTGAGGATGTAGCTCAGTGGTAAAGTGCCCCTTGGTTAAATCCCCAGAAACAAGGTTGGGGGTGAGGGGCAGTGAGGAAGCAATTCACTTTTTTTTTTTTTAACGTATTTTTTTTTTAGTTGTATATTTCAGATGGAAACAATATCTTTATTTTATTTATTTATTTTTATGCGGTGCTAAGGATCAAACCCAGGGCCTCACTCATACAGGGCAAGTGCTCTATCACTGAGCTACCACCCCAGATTGGAAGCTATTCTTATTAGTACTTCTTCCCTCCAAATTTAAGTCTACTAAAGAGAAGGTTTAAGGCTGGGTGCAGGGCTGGGGATGTGGCTCAAGCGGTAGCACGCTCGCCTGGCATGCGTGCTGCCCGGGTTCGATCCTCAGCACCACATACCAACAAAGATGTTGTGTCCACCGAGAACTAAAAAATAAATATTAAAAAAATTCTCTCTCTCTCTCTCTCCTCTCTCACTCTTTCTTTAAAAAAAAAAAAAAAAAAAGGCTGGGTGCAGTGGCGCACTCCTGTAATCCCAGTGTCTCAGAAGGCCAAGGCAGAAAGATTGTGATTCAAAGCCAGCCTCAGCAACTTAGTGAGGACCTAAGCAACTTAGCAAGACCCTATCTCTCAATAAAATTTTAAAAAGGGCTGGGGATGTGGCTCAGTGGTTAAGTGTCCCTGGGTTCAATACCTTGTACAAAAAGAAAAAAAAAAGTTCAAAAATTTTAATGTGAGATTTCACTAACTGCAAAACCCATAAGGGCAAATGTTCATGGGAGGGAGGACGCTGCTCTCCTGTTCACACATGCACTTGATTCCCACAGTGAGCTCAATGCAAGAATCAACTGTGTTAGTTTTCAAACCTCTTCATGCCAGTTAAACTTGTTACTATAATTGCACAATTTAATTACATGTTGCTCAAACTATGACATGATGTGAGAATAGTTACTTCTATGAACATGTAAGTCTAATGCTTTTAAAAAACTCAAAGACAAGTTGCTAAAAACAACAACAAAAAAAAACAACATTAAATCATGTAAGATAACCACTGTATAAAATATTTAAAATTTCCAAGATCTAGATTCTACATTTAGAATAGCTTTACAAGTTTGTAACCTCTTCTTCAATTTTACAGAAACTAAAATGGGAAATTGTACATGAAATGTTGCATGGTTATTTTAAAAACATACATGACATATAATACAAAACTTCAACTCAAAGAAAATCCTGATCAACATCAAATGAGTGTAGATATTTTGTTAAATTAATGTGTCTAGGATGTGCACTCATCACTTTAAGAGTCCCTTCCAATAATCTTTCAACTGACTTGCCTGACCACATCAGATAGAAAGGCAGATGACCTTAGGGGACTCAAAAGGTATTTTTGCCAGAAATAAAAAACTTAACTTGGCTTCATACTATTTCATGGTCTAATTTGCAAAGAGCAAGCCTGTGAAAGTCACATACCTTTTTAAAGAGAACAATCAGCTACTGGTTAAATAACTTAAAATTAAACACAATAGTTAATCATAAACACCAGTAAGTATTTGTAACACTTCTAGTCTTGAAAATCCAGCTTGTGCCTTGTGTTTGGTAATTTATATGAATGCTTATTGTTGCCTTTCTTATTTTCCCATGAATTACAAGGAACAGTGAAGATAGAAAACTCCAGGATTAAAAAGATACAGAACTGGGGCTAGGGTTGTGGCTCAGGGGTAGAGTTCTCGCCTAGCACGTGTGTGGCCCTCAGCACCACATAAAAATAAAAAAATAAAGGCACTGTGTCCAACTACAACTAAAATATAAATTAAATAAAAAATACAGAACTGCTCTACAGGAATGTCCTCAGGAATAAAAAGTACCTTGAAGGTATAGAACCCCTCTTGAGCAATGATCATATACCCTTCATGAGATACTCTAACAATCTAGTTAGAGTGCTACTCTAAATGAATGTCTGATGCAGTGAGTACTCAGTATGCATTTTCTTACCTTTTTCTTCTTATCTTTAAATTGCTTAATCAATGTAAGTACGTGTTCAACAAGAAACATGAAATACAAGCCTCCTAGAGCCGTCAGACCTTTCCATGTAGAATCAAAATAGGTACTTTCTTCTATGTTTTGAGAAGACAGATGACTGAAAAGTGGACCTCTTTTCATTTCCATTGCTGGTTCTTCATGGCTATGACTATGATGGTGACTTGCATGAGACTAAAAGCAAAATGATATGTAATTTGTAAATTCATTAGTGTCATAAATGTCATAAATGTCAGAAAAATTGGTTGGGTAGTAGGGTCAAATTTGAAAACATTTAGAGTTAGGCAATTAATGGGGTACTTCATAGTTGAAGGGACAGTAAAAATGAAATGCCCAAGTATGTTATGTACCATGTACTTAATATTGAGTAGTGGATCTGTTTAGTGTAAAGACAGATACATTCCCCAGAAATCCTCATAATATAGATAGGGAGTATTCTCAATGTTTGACAAGTTGCCATAAACACAATTAACAGGGAAATGCTACATTTAATAAGACATTGTATCTACTGCTTATACTTCCACCTGAGAGGTTCATAATGGGGTCACCAGAATGGCCTTGTAAGAATCTAGTCTGTGTGTAGTGATGGTCCTGGCAGATATCTGAGATTCAGGTTCACTGACCCAGGAGCCAAAGCTGAGTGGAGTAATAACAAGCTATTGCTACTAGGTGTGAGGGAACCGGATGTGGAGCACACAACTGAGGCCACAGGGACACCCCATGCCAGGGCTACATCGTGTAGCATGTATTCCTGAACATCTGTCATCTGGTTGTCAGAGAGCCTATCATAGCAAAATAGTTTTCTTTCACTATTGAATATAATATGAATTTTGTATGTTCTAGGAATGGAATGATTTCATTTTCCTACTTACCTGAAAAATCTCTAAGGGAAATTTTAAAAGTGAGATCCAAATATTTTTGGCCTGAAACTTATCCCAAATATTTAATGGACAAATAAACTCACTTTACTAAACTTGTTTTACTGAAGAATTCACTCATGTTATAAAGTGTGGAGTTCTAAAAATAAATAAATAAATAAATTCAACTCTGAAAAAAACCTCTAGGTTTCTTGGGAACATAAAGGTCATATATTTTATTTGTGTGACTATTACATAAACAGATTAATTCCCATCCATTATTACAGTCTGTCACAGTACTAATATCTGAGCAGAATTTTTTTTTAATTAAGTAGGTTCAAAAAATTAAGTCCATATTTAATAGATTTTCTTATAAAGAAAAGAAAAAAACAAGTATTAAAGTCTAGACAAAAATGTATATTTCAGTTATCAAATATATTTTAAAACTAAATTCTCTAAATCAAATTTATAACATTTTATATGTAATGATACAAAGAATTCTAATATAAACCAAATATACACAAATATTTTCAATACTGAATAAAAACACATTGGTAGAACAAATTACTGTACTTACATGTGGAAGAAGGTGTAATAAAGCATCGCCACTCAAAGTCCCAACGGCCAATGCCACAAGGAAACTTAGGAGAAATTTGAAAAACACTCGATTCATGAGAGGCACCAAGATAACCCCCAGCAAAGATAGGAAACTGATGATGGAAATGGCTATAAAGCCACCAACCCAGGCTGTTGTAACAGAGCAAAAGAAAAACATAGTCAATAAATTTCTAAATGGAGACCTTTGGAGAATGACATAAAGCAACACTGAAAAACAAAAAAGTTATAAAGATACAAAAATTCAGTGCAAAAAAGACTGTGGCAATAGCACCATAACCAAAAAAACACTGACTGCTCAAAGGAACAAGCTGGCTGGTAATTAAGAACCCTCCAGGTGAGGGGAATAAGCCTAGTGGAAACGCTTCAAGTGAGGATAGGAGGAGGAAAAAAGCATTATCAAGGATGAATGCTAGCTCAAGCTTTTGGATTCCCATTATCCATAAAAGCTAAGTTAAGAAGGCTGGAGTTGGGCAGACAAAGAGAAGAAAACAGGGAACTCAGTGATTTCCCCAGCAAATAAGGCAATTATTTCTTCCCCATTATTGCTTTTGAACAATGTGACCCTACATTATAATATGGCTTATCTTAATTTTATTTACCAAGAACTAGGTTCCTAAGCAGAAGAGATAAACTGATTTCCCCCCTAAATAGTATATCATGATATTTGAAAAGCCCAAATTTGAGATGATCCTGATATCTCCTGTGGGATGATTTCCAACAAATCATCATCTAAGTTTTCTTTCTTTCTTTCTTCTTTTTTTTTTTTTTTTAGAGGGAGATTAACATACTTGCTTTCTTCACATATAGGGCAGAGAACAACTAAAATGATACAGGTAGAAATGTGTTAAAGAATGAATAGATGCAAATATAAGAACAACATAAATGTCTCCACTGGAAATTATTTTTTACATAAAAAAATGCAATTCTACCTATTTGTAAAGAATAGGTCTTTGGAGGGATTTCAGCTTTCTTTTCACTTGTTGTATGAATCAGACAAGATCTAGCATCAATTTGATTGATGATGGCTGGGCAGAGATAGTTGAACTCAGTGGCATTCAGTGGAATTTGGATGCCCATGCCATGAGATGTAAGCAGCTTTGAAGCATTGAAACACTGAAAGAAACAAAGCAGTGAGTCACCAAAAGATACTACCTTTAGAGAATCTGAAAATTCATTCTGACAAAACATTACCTTTACCGTATTAAAGCTATTTCTTCATTTGTTTAAGTCAGTGCAAGTTAAAATCAACTTTTGTTTTCAGTACTTTGGAACTTGCCTCTAGGTGTGTGGAGATCCTGTGTCACATGGTGATATGCTACCCTCTTCTGCCTACTTGGGAGAAGCAGTTACATCACTAGTCACATAGGGAGAAAGCCTCAAGTAGAACAAGCTTGGGGATAAATGGAGATTCACAAGCCTGTTAACTCATTGTATAAACCTATTAAGGAAATGAGCTTTAATTTCGAAATGGGGTTCATTAGAGATTGAGAAATATATTTTAGTACAAACGCTATCCTACTTGGTCCAAACAAGCCCAAGACATGTTGTTCTCCCAGCAATGACCCTACTTGCAAAAACTTAGCTCAGTTCTGTCTACATACCTGGCAAAATAATGCTCTACAATGAGAATATTAAATTATTCAGATTATGCTTGTGGAGGGCAATGCTGGTTAATAAATGAACTTGTACAGGCACGAAGATGTTTTGAACAATTTAATTGGATGACAAGCTCAGTTTGAAGAGAATCTCCTCTGTGCCATTTAATCTCTCCACCAAAGGAGTGGGGTGAGGTGGAGGGACTCAGAACTGGCTATAGTACCCGTTTCTCATCTTCTATGAAGACATTTCAAACTCTCATAATTCTTGGTCAATCCTACTCAGAATGAACTTCATCACCAGCATTGCTATGGCAATAGTGAGATTCTCCCAAACACGGTACAGTTATATGCTGGTTTGAATGAAGTACTTCTTTCTTTCTTTCTTTTTTGACATCTCTCAGCCAAGGTGAATTATGAAGAGTCTGAAAATCTATTTTAGAAAAATCATGTGATCTCAAAACCTTCTGATCTTTCACTTGCTCAGTCCAAGGACATTCTTGGTAACTACTTAATTTCATGCATTTCACAAATCATTGTGATTCTTCTGTCAAGGAGGCACCACAGTTTCTCTCTGATGTTCTTAAACCCCTTTCAACAACACTTTTCCCTAAAACACAGATTGTAACTTGTACTTTTTCAACCCTCCATTTTCTTCTTCTTTTTTCAAATGATGCTAGGAACTGAACCCAGGGCCTCAAACATGGTAGACACTCTATCACTAAACGACATCCCACTCCCTGCTATTTTTCATTAATAATATTCATCTTTAAAAGACTCTACCCCAAAATATCTTTTTATAGATATCTGTTTTATTTTTACTTTACATTGCTTATAAATAAGACAGAACAGCAGCGATAATCAGACGAGCATTTATCTTACCTCTTGAGTATTGTCATTTATGTTTCTGGAGTACACAAAGCCCTTTCTGGGCTCACTCACAGACTCATTGATTTTCCTACTAGCCAGCCGGCCCACCCGGGTCTTTTCTGTGATACTGGGTGGGGTGGAACTGCTTACGTCTTTGGGGAGTTTTCCAGATTTCAGAGTCTCTACTGTCTCCAAAAAGTGAGTCCCTTCAGAGACAGTGTTATACACAGTTGAGGTCACTACACTGGCACTGACGCTCTCCTTGACATTTCTTCTACCATCGGTGTGTTCTGGTCGGTGAGATCCTTTTCCCTGGCTGTTTCGAGGATCTTTACTTGAAACATCAGAGTCATGGTCTGGGCAAAGAGCTTTCCGATTATTTTTACCGGAAGCAGCATGATTCCTGTGAGAGCGACGGTCGTGGTCAGGATGATGCTCGTGGTCATGGTGTATATGGATTCTTTTAATCTTATCTATGCCTATATTCTGAAGCAATTTTCTGAACCCTTCAACTGATAAGGAATTGTTCTCCCCATAGCGGTAGAAGAGCTGTTGCACATGATGTTGCTGTGTGGTTAATGCCAAGTCAACATTAATGCCAGATTCCCAGTTTGGATTGATTTTCTCAGTGGTCTGAGAGAAAGCAGCTGCTGATTCTAGTTCTTGAAGGAGATTTGTGATGGAAAGGGCTAAGATCAGGACCAAGATCACAGATAAATTCTTTGCCATTGCACCTTCCTAGAAAAGAGAGAAAAGAAAAACTCTCTACCTCACTCCTGTAACAATTTGAAACTTCATGCTGAAAATGAATGTACAATGTATGGCCATACAACCTTAAACATGTCTGATCTCATTTGAAAATGAATGTCTAATCATATAAGGTTTACACAGAATCATTTAATATGATTAGTGTGGTGCAAGGTACTGTGAAGATACGGAGAACTAGAGTTCTAGGGTCTCCTCTTGCATTGTTAAAACACACACAGCAAGTGGAGAACAGCTTAGTGCTAACAGGCAACTAATTCAGCAACTAATTCAGACATTCCTGTAGCCACAGCCATACTGGTAACTACTTATTGTCCTGGGAACAGTAATTCAAAACAAAACCATACTTAACTAACTCCACCAACACCACCATTTCATGAAAGAATTTTTTAACATACACATAAAGTAGAATAATCATCTCAGAATTCACATTTAAGGGCTGGAGTTGTGGCTCAGTGGTAGAATGCTTGCTTAGCACATGTGAGGCACTGAGTTTGAACCCCAATACCACATTAAAAAAAAAAAAACTAAATAAACAAAATGAAGTTATTAAGAAAAAAAGAATTCATATTTAAAATTTTTCTTAAACTGATAATAGTCTCCTTATACATAAATTCATTTAAGGTCCCTTTCCCTATCCTACACCTCAAAGGTACTTAATTTTACCATTTTTTTTGTGTTTTCATGATATTTTGTAGCCATACTCAAATAAATGTGTACTTTAAACACACAAACGAAATCTTTCTCCCTACCACTCAACAATGAATTAGACATGTCATGTTAGTATACACAGATTACCCTGATTCTTTTAAATGACTGCATAAGAGCTCTTTAAATAAATTAAACTCCATGAAAAACTCACTATCTTATTCTTATATTGCTACAAACCAGTGAAAGTTTTATCATAAACTATTACTCATTCTCATAATAGTATTTAGAACACAAACACTATTCCCCCAAGAGGATTTAGAATGTGAGTTGGGGCTTAAAAAGCAGAGGAAGGTATCCTCAGTTCAGGACCCAGCAAATGTTCAGGACCAATGGTAAGTGGTGGCCAAACCCATGTCCCTGCAAAAGACCCAGAGAGGGAGTTTCACTAAACAAAAGCAAGGGGCAACCAGCTATTCTATTTTGGACCAAATCTCACATTCATGACCTCATCTGAAAAGCCTATGATACCTATTGTGCAAGCTGAATGAGGAAAACACAAATGAATGATGTGGCAGTACTTGTTAAACTCATGTGTTGCCCAAGTGCTGATTACCATCCTGGGAGCAGTGGTATAAGTAGGGTAGGACTATACTCCTGAAGCTTCAGGGGCAGAAATTTTGAGAATTCACCTAACAGGCAAAAGAGAACTATTAAGAAATCATTCCAACAAAACAGAGAGGGGTAGAGGGAGGCAAACCAGTGAGGGGCCAGGTGAGGGATGGGTGGGGACAAGAACAGAGGCAGCTCCAGGCAGCTTCTTGCTTTCCTCCAAGGAGAATGGGGAGGGCAGCCTCAGACCCATCTCTGATCTTCTCCACGGCAAGTTGCTTGTGTTGGAGGGAAAAAGAAAGCCAAAGGAAATGGCCTTGAAAAAAAGGGTGAGTGGTGACAACGGAAAAAGAGGCACAATGCTTTCTTTCTTAGGGCTTTTTATTTTTAAAAAGTCAATACTTCTTATGGGACAGGGGTATGACAGAATAAAAAAATATATAGAAAGAAGACAAAAAAGGAAGGCTAAGAAAAATAAAATTGTAATTTAAAGTTTTGCATACCTTGCCAGGCCTATCACTCTCCCAACTCTGTCACTCCCAAATTCCTGGGAAATCTATAAATCTGAGAGTAATCATAAATTCACACGCTTATGAAAATCACTGTTAAATTAGCCTGTGCAATAAACAGGTTAATCAAAGAGGGGATGATATTTTAAGGAACCTATAATTTGGGGGCTTTCCAACCAAATTATCTGACCAGAATAACTGATCAGATAATGGAGATCGCGTCGGCCTAAGGATCCTGAAAATGACCGCACCATCGGAAGCTGGTCTTGTGATCACCAGCCTGATGTCATCCCTATATACCTTCCCAAGCTCACCCCTTACCAAGTTTCCTTTAAAAGAGGGGCAGGGAACCCCAAAACCGCGCCCCTCACTCTCCAGACAGCCCGGCATTGTCCTTTGAATGTTTACCTGCTTTCTTAAACAAATTTGTGTCCCGGCGCGTGCAGAAATTCTTTTCCATCGCGAATGCCCAGGTCCCCAATTGTCCTGAGTCGAGGTTTCCCCCGCTCTCCGGGAGCTCCTCGAACGCACCTCCCGTGACAGAATGAAAAGTACAGACCATCTCCTCAGAAAGTCCTCCGCTGGACCCCGATGCCCATCTTCCCACCCTAAGCTGGCAAGACCCGCTCTCCAGGTGCTCCTGGCGGGCTCCCTCCAGCATCCCTTCTCTACGGTCCCGCTGCCTGGCCCCAGGAGCCTGTCTCAGTTAATCCCCCGCCTGCAGGGCTCCCTTCCTGCCGCCTCACTCTAGAACTTGACGGACTCACCTCTCGGCGGCCTCGCCGTCCCACCGCCCGGGCCCTCGCGCCGGTTCGGTTCTACGCGGGCGGTTCGAAAGGATGGGAACCGACCCGTGCTTATCTCTCCCAGCACCTTTACAGGGCACAAAGAAGCGACAGTCTCATCGGCCCGGCGGCCCCTCGGTTTGCGGGTACCGCCGAGCAGCCACTGGGAAGCCGCGCCCCGCGCCCCAGCCTCCCCGGAGCAGGACAATCAGTAATTAACGCCGCGCGCAGCGCGAAGCTAGGGATCACCGCCTCCTGCGGCCAGTAGCACGGCGCACGCGCAGCGCGGCGCCGGAACCCGGTCTCCAAAGGCCGATCCGCTTTCCGCGTGTTCGCCAACGCCGCCGGGCTCTCAGGGGCAGAAGGGGCGGGGACGCGCGGGGTTGGAGGTGTTGGCGCGGTTCCCAGAGGACTGGGAGCAGTTGGCGGGTACTTTTCTTGATCCCGTCTGTGTCCCAGCGCTTCTCTGAGGCCTGAGACTCGCTTGCCAGGGCTACCCGGGCTAGCAGGGTAGCCGGACCGTAAGGGACCGCCCTGGCCCAGGAGCCCCGGTGCTTCTGGAGGGTCCCGAGGCACTCGGGTCGGATTTGGCTGGTGCACTGAGCCCAGGTCCTGGAGATGAGAGTAATAGTTCCCGGCCGTGCCAGGGTTGGGGCGTGCGCTGGAGAATCTGCCCGGCCAGACGGGGCGGGGCCTGCGGGGGCGCTGGTCGCTTTGGCCCCACCCCCGGCCGCCTCCGAAACGTGGACTGGCAGACGCCAGCGGGAGAGGCGGCCGCGCTAGTAGTTCCGCTGCCTGGGCGGAAGTGCGCGCCGCAGTCACGGCCGCTGACCAGCTGTCGTCATGGTGGCACCAGTGCTGGAGGCGTCTCACGTGTTTTGCTGCCCAAACCGGGTGCGGGGAGCCCTAAGCTGGAGCCCCGGGCCGGGAGGACTTCTGGCCTTCGGCACGTCCTGCTCTGTGGTTCTCTATGAGCCTCAGGTACGGAGGGTACTAGTCGCCCGATCGGCTGTGCTTCCAGTAGTGGAAGCCGAATTCTCTGTCGGGTCCGCCCGGGGTGGAGGCCTTGGCGAAGAGTCTCCTCTGGGTTTTCGGGACTCGCGGCTTTTTGCGCACTGTCAGTCTAGGGCCATCGTGGCCCGTGCCCTGAAAGTGGCCTGTGAGCCCCTCCCTGAAGCCCTCCTTCCCAGGAACTATAGTACTGGTAAAAAATTCCATTGGGTTAATTGAAATGTGGGTATGGGTTAAAGCCATCATTCCACAGATGCAATTTCAGTTCTGTATTTGCCTCACTATTGGTTACTAGACTTGCTGTATCAAATTTCACAGAAATATATGGATATTTTAGCTACAGAAATGCATATTTTACATAATATGCCATTTGGGGAGAAAAGTCATAGAGAATGGGGATCCTCACCGCTGATTATAAGGCAGGACTTAATCCATTCCCTCAATTTAAAGTTATTTAATTTGCGGGGACTCGGGAAGGGGTGGGGGCTGCTTACCCTACCAAACTTTTCAAGTGAGTAGTTTTTGCATGCTACCCAGAGTTCATTGTGACCCCATTTCTTCTGGATAATTTAAGATTATACAGTGAGTGTTGCATCTGAACAGGAACCTCATAAAAGGTGCAATGCTGAACATTAAGATGTAGTGCAGGAAATGGCTGCGTGTATATCTTACCATACTGTCACTGGAAGAGGGTCCAAGGAATTCCCTGAGAGAGCGTTATAACTTGATTCAGTACTAGTGGGGCCTGGTGGGGTAAATGACCTACTCGATGGAAAAGATTTTCAGCATAGGCCAGCCAGAGACACAAATTATTTAAGCAAGAAGATGCACAATCAAGGGGGAGTGTGAGCTGTCATCTGAAGAGAGCAGGCCATCTCAAGAGAGTTTTTGGGTTCTTTAAAAATATATATACATATACATACATATATATATATGTATATATATATATATACACATATATATATATAGTAGATGGACACAATACCCATATTTAATTAATTTATTTTTATGTGATGCTGAGGATAGAACCCAGAGCTTCCTATGTGCTAGGCAAACACTCTACCACTGAGCTACAACTCCAGCCTTGAAAGAAAATTTGATGAGGGTTGGACTTGGGAAGGTATGTAGGGATGACATCAGTCTAGTGATCACAAGAATGATTTCTGGTGGTGTGGTTGTTCTTAGGATCCTTAGGCTGATATAGTCTCCATTATCTGATCAGTTATTCTGATCAGTAGATAATGTTGGAAAGCCCTCAAGTTATAGTTTCTTAAAACATTGTATCTCTCTTTGTTTAGTCTGTTTATTGCATGGGCGAGTTGACAGTGCACAAGGTAATTTTCATGAGTGAGTGAATTTATGGTTGCTCTTAAGATTTACAATTTTCCTGGAAATTTTTCCCGGTTGGGAGAAGAACTAAGATGGAAAATGACAGACTTGGAAAAATATGTGGAACTTTGATATTTCTTTGTCCTTCCTTTTTGTCTCCTTCTTAGCTATTTTATTTCTTCTAGCCTACCTCAGTACTCCTTACTAATTAGATTTAAAATTCTATTATCTTCATACCCTTTGTAGATTCAGATTTCTGGATGAAAGTTTTTTAATTCACTAGATAGTTTTCTCACTATCTTGAGTTTGTCCATCTCTTAGGGTTTTTGTTTCTTAGTTGCCACAAATTCTTTTTTTTGGGGGGGGGGGCGGGTACTGGGGATTGAACTCAGGGGCACTAGGCCACTGATCCACATCCCGAGCCCTATTTTTGTGTTTTATTTAGAGACAGGGTCTCACTGAGTTGCTTAGTGCTTCGCTTTTGCTGAGGCTGATTTTGAACTCAATATCCTCCTGCCTCAGTCTCCAGAGCTTCTGGGTTACAGGTGTTCACCGAAGTGCCCAGCCTCTGCCATGCATTCTTAAGTAGCAAGAGAAAGAACATAAAACCAAAGATAAACTTTATAGTGACCATCAATCAAAGACTGACTCAGCTGTGGAAGTCCATCTTCATGCAGGAGCTTAATGGATTTTTTTCCATGCATTCTGTGTTAGTCAACTTTTTGTTGCTCTGACCAAAATGCCTAACAGAAAAAAACTTAAGAGGAGAAAAGATATATTTTGGCTTATAGTTTTAGTCCGTGGTAAGCTGGCTCCATTGCTTGGGGCCTGAAGTGAGGCAGAACTGAATAGTGGAAGAGTGTGGTGGAGCAAAGGTGTTCAGCTCAAGGCAGTCAGGAAGCAGAGAGGAAAGGGATAAGGACCCTTAGTGACCTATTGCTACCAATCATGCCCCACCTGCCTACAGTTTACCTCCCAGTAATCGATTCAAATTATTAATCCATCAAATGGATTAATCCATTAATGAGATTAGAACCCTCATTATCTAAGCCCCACCTCTGGATGTTGCTGTATTGGGCACTAAGCCTTCAACACATGAATTTTTCCAAATCATATAACACTTTCCATCACATTGTTTTTTAATATACATGCAAAATTTTGTATTTATTTACTTTTCAAATACATCAATATGTCTGATTAGAACATCCTCCATGATAGAAACTCTCACACACACATGAAATAATGCAATAATTTTATACCCCTGTACAAAGCACAAAATGTTTTCCACCATTATTGAAATAAACACTCTATAAAAGTGCTAATTAGCTCAATTCACTTTTTGCAAATTATCAGTTATGACAGTACACTGAATACATGCAAAAAAAATAAGCTGAGATATTGTACTCCTAAAATTCATGTTTTGTAACATTTGCTTTGGTTTGTGATTCAGGCTCTCAGACTTCCTTTTATTTTAAAATTTTAAAATAAATTAATAAATTAATTAATTTTAATTAGATATATATGACAGCAGAATGCATTTTGATTCATTGTACACAATTGCAGCACAACTTTTCATTTCTTTGGTTGTACATGATGTAGTGTTGCACCATATATGCAGTCGTACATGTACCTAGGGTAATGATGTCCATCTCGTTCTACCATCTTTCCTGCTCCCATACCCCCTCCTCACCCCTCCCTCCCCTTTGCCCAATCAAAGTTCCTCCATTTTTCCCAAGCTCTCCTGTTTCCATCACATTTGTAAGGCTAACTTGTTGGCCATGTTAGGGGATTTTAATATATCAAAACAGAAGTATATTGAATTTAAGAAGTACTCGGTTTTATTAAGTATTTGCTGGTTGAAAGTTTCATTAAATATGGGGGTGGAGCATGTGAAATGCTTAAATAAAGTTTTGGGAATGATGCTCAAGTAGCACTTTTTTCATATTTTTTATTGATGCATTATAGTTGTATATATTGATGGGATTTATTGTTACATATTCACACACACATACAATATAACAATATAACTTGGCCAGTATCACTCCCAGCATTTCCTGCTTCCTCCCTTCCTCTCACCCCTTGATCCCTTTCCTCTGCAGATCTTTCTTTGATTTTTAGGAAATGCACCCCCACCTTTGATTTCCTTTTTCCTTTCTGGCTTCCACATATGAGAGAAAACATATGACCCTTAATTTTCTGAGTTTGACTTATTTCATGTAACATAATAGTCTCTAATTCCATCCATTTTCTTGAAAATGCCAGAATTTCATTTTTCTTTATGGCTGAATTAAAGCAGCATCTTTTTAAAATTAATTTTTTAAATTTATATATGATATATATGATAGTAGAATGCATTACAATTCTTATTACACATATAGAGCACAATTTTTCATATCTGGTTGTATACAAAGTATATTCACACCAATTCATGTCTTTATACATGTGCTTTGGATAATAATGTCCATCACATTCCACCATCATTTCTAACCCCATAACCCCTCCCTTCCTGTCCTACCTCTCTGCCCTATCCAGAGTTCATCTATTTCTCCCATGTTCCCCCTCCCTATCCCACTATGAATCAGCCTCCTTATACTAGAGAAAACATCTGGCATTTGGTTTTGGGGGGATTGGCTAACTTCACTTAGCATTATCTTCTCTAACTCCATCCATTTACCTGCAAATGCCATGATTTTATTCTCTTTTATTGCTGAGTAGTATTCCATTGTGTATATATGCCACACTTTTTTTTTTATCCATTCATCTATTGAAGGACATCTAGGTTGATTCCACAGTATAGCTATTGTGAATTGTGCTGCTATAAACATTGATGTGGCTGTGTCCCTGTAGTATGCTGTTTTCAAGTCCTTTGGATATTGACTGAGGAGAGGAATAGCTGGGTCAAATGTTGGTTCCATTCCCAATTTTCCAAGAAATCTCCATACTGAAGCAGTACCTTTTTAGGGACCCTCTGGGCTAGCCTTAGGCTGGGTGGTGATTACATAGATAATGAGTAATTACTGCTTCCTTTCTTGAGGATTTTTCATTCCAGTGGGAGATGATAAAACACAGTAAATTGTTTCCCAACCTCAAACAACTCATGTTTAAGTAGATTAGTGCACATTTCCCTCTGTGTTCCTTTTTCCCAGCCATGAGATTCTGGTTGGCATACAAACAGATAGGAAGCCTGTTCTAGATTGTTTAACCTGTAAGTCAGTGCTGTTGACAACGGAGAAAGGTGCTATAAAGAAGAAGGCACCAAAGAATTGAAAAGAAAAGAAAAAAAGGGAGAAAAACTTAAAAAAATCAAGAAGAAGAAATAGACACCGTAGTCATTTAAAGTTTTCACTAGTAGATGAAGTAAGAACACTCAAGTGTGGGACCATTTGGTAAAAGCAACTGGGTGAGGATCAGCTGGGAATCTGGCAGGAGGCCTTGAAGGGATCTGATATATAAGTTCCTTAGTAGTTGTGGCCTCATGACTTTGTGTCATTGGGGTTAAAGAACCTACTTACTACCTGGTCAACCATGGAATGGAGAGTGAGCCCTTAATTTTATACATTCATTATGAATTTCTCTGACAACAGATTCTTTTGTTAAGGAAACCCTGAAATTGGTGTAAGCACGGTAGAGATAGTCCCTGAGCCTGTGGTGCAAAAGAAAGAGATTGATTGTTTAACCTGGAAAGTTAGGACAGGTTCCCCAGAGGAGAAGGATACGGCCCCTATGGGAGGGTAAGCAGAACTAGGTCAATGAAAACCTGAGAGTGTAATGAAAGCACAGGACACTGGGAATGTGGAGAGTGTTGAGAAAGGCAAGAGTGATATGGAGTGAATGGATGACTTACCCATAAAGTTTATGAATTGCAGAAGGCAGCTCTGTTGCTGTAACTCTGATCTTTTTATTAGTATTAAAAACACTGAAATCTCATTTCTACTAATTTTTTAATTCCTCTGTAGGATAATTCTAATTTACTAACTGCTGTTTTCTTCTTTAAAGAAAAGGGTGGTTGTTACCAACCTGAATGGTCACACTGCTCGAGTTAATTGTGTACAATGGATTTGCAAACAGGATGGCTGTAAGTATTAATCTGATTGTTAAATCTCAGTTTAATGGTTTTCTGATGAGATATAGTTAGTCATTTTTCTTTCATTACTTCTCTTAATGTAGCATTACCTTATCTGATTAGTTCAGTTGGAAAATAGAAGAAAAGTGGAATGCCCAGTGTAATATTTGACTTCTATTTTTACTTTATGGTGGTTGGAACATAGATGACACAGCACTGATTAAGATGAGGGGCAAGACACCCCCTCCTCTGTTGCCTACATCTTTTTAAAAAAATTTTTTGTAGTTGTGGATGGACAACGTTCTTTTATTTGTTTATTTTTATGTTTTAAGGATCAAAGCCAGTGCCTCACATGCTAGGCAAGCACTCACCACTGAGCTACAGCCCCAGCCCTGCCCATATCTTTGACTGAAAACCTGTAAGCAGGGCCTAGGCTGAGATTTTCATTCACATCCGGTCCCAAAGTACAGCTTTCCAGCAGCCATACATATATTTCTTTTTTTTTTTTAAATACTTTTATTTTTATTTATTAATTTTTTAAATTGTTGATTATTATGTATTTATTTTTATTATATGTGGTGTTGAGATTCGAACCCAGTGCCTCACACATGCCAGGCAAGTGTACTACCACTGAGCCATAACCCCAGACCCATATATGATATTTCAATAGATTAAATACAGAAGTAATTGTGAAAATCCAGCTTCCCTCTAATAAAGTCAGACATTAAGAAATTTGTGGAAATGTAAAACATGCTTCTCTTATTATTTTCTTAAAAAACACGGGTATTTTCCAAACCCCATAAAATGTTATTTTTGTCAATACATAATGAGCTTCATTATCATTTTTAAGTAAACTATTAATCAAGTACCTTTCAAATTTCTCAGTCTTGATTTCATATGGCTCATATAATCAAAAGTCTGTTGGAATCCTCAAAAGTTCTAAGAGTGTGAAGGAGTCCTGAGACCAAAATATTTGAAAATTACCAGACTACTGTGGATTATTTTTTTTCATCCCCAAGATTCACTGGCTCCATATTCTTAGTTAACATATTGATTGCTTTTAAGTGGTACTTCCAAAATCCAGTGGGAATATCTAAAAGTATCTTGAAATATATGTACTGTAATATTGTTGTAGAATCTGAATTAAGTTTATTTTTCATTCTGATCTAGGCACAAATGTAGAATTTCTTGAATTAATGAGACTTTGCTATGATTTTATGTATGACATTTAAAAATGTTTAATAAGCTACTTATTTCAATTGGTAAAACAGGATTGGTCATGTATCAGGTTAGTAAAAACCACTAAATAGTACAAGGAATGGCTGTTAATGCAGATGTGAAGACCATTAAAATTATATTAGTTGCAACGATTAGGCATCAAAGACTACTTGATTCTCTGTATAGGAATTTGTTATGAAATGTTAATTTGGGCTTGTGTACTTGATCTCTTTTTAAAAGTGAGGTTACATGAAATGAATTGATTGTGTATCACTGTAATCTATAACTATTATGATTGATTTCCTCTAAGAACAGGGATCTGTCCCCAGATAATTCAGATATCCTTTCCAGCCACTGCATAGGGACATATAAAAATTTAATAATACTACTTCATATTCTTAAAATGTCTGATTTTATTATATTACTTTTGTGTACTTTATTATAATTATTTTCAAAATCATGTAAATATATGGCTACATGACTTTGTGGTGCATGAAGAGATTGGAGTCCAAGATCCGAGTTGACCAGTAGCAGATTTGGGACATGAGTTTGCGACCTCTGGAGTATAAGTCTAACAGAGTTTGTTTACTTATTTATTTATTAAATATTTTTTAGTTGTAGACAGACACAATATCTTTATTTTATTTACTTATTTTTATGTGGTGCTGAGATCAAAGCCAGTGTCTCACATGTGCCAGGCAAGTGCTGTATCACTGAGCCCCAGCCCCAGCCCATACTTATTTATTTTTTATAGCTGAAAAGATTTTCTAATAATCTTTGGACTATCTCCCTGTTGCTTTCCTAAATATCTAGCACATAGGGCAGAGGAGATAAATAAATGGAAAATGTAAACTAAGCCAAAATTATGCTATTTTCTGCTTTTCTGGAACTTCTATTTTTTTTCTGTATCACCACGAAATTGTTAATGTTTAAAAGAGCTATTTTGAAGTATATGTCTAATCTAAAAAGTAAGTTGGATGTTTGATAGCAGCAGCTGATTGTAAAGTCTCATAAGTTATTCCTGCCAATAGTGTTTAGTGTGGATCAAATTATGAGGAAATAATCAGACAAATCCATATTGAGGGATACTACAAAACGGTCAGTCTGCACTGTCATTGTCAGAAAAAAGAGGAACTGTGAGACTATTCTAGATTAAAGAAGATTATAAAAATGTTGTTATGAGATATGATCCTTAGTTAGATTGCAAATCTAAAACAAAAAGTTATGAAAAGTGTTACTGGAATAATTTGGAAAATTTTAATACGGACTGTATATTGTATTGTAATATTGTGTCAATGTTAAAATTCTCGAATGTGATAATTCTATTGTGTAAATTAGGAAAATGTTCTAGTTCTTAGGAGATACATGGAAAACTCTTTGCAGTCACAGAGTTTGCAAGTTATTTTTTCCATCTTTTTTGTTGGTGCTTTATAATTGTACATAATGATGGGATTTGCTGTTACATATCTGTACTTATACACAGCATAACAATATAATTTAGCCAATATCATTCCCTAGCTCCCTCCCTGCCTCCCACCCCTTGATTGCTTTCCTTTTCTGATCTCCCTTTGATTTTCATGACATCCAGCCCCACCTTTGCTTTCCTTTTTCTTCTCTGTCTTCCGCATTTGAGAGAAAATATACAACCCTTGACCTTCTGAGTTTTGACTTGTTTTGCTTAACACAGTGGTCTCTAGTTCCATCCATTTTCCTGCAAATACCATAATTTTATTTTTATTTATGGCTGAATAAAATTCCATTATGCATATATATTTTTTCTTTATCCATTCATCCATTGATGGACATAGCCTGGTTCTCTAGTTTGGCTATTATGAATTGTCTGCTATAAACATGAGTATGCATATATTGCCAGATGATAACATTGATTCTTGAGGGTAAATACCAAGAAGTGGTATAACTGGGTTATACGTTACTACCATGAGTACATGAGTCTAGCTTTTCAAGGAACTGCCACACTGATTTCCATAGTGGTTACACTAATTTACAGTCTTACCAAGAGTGTAAAGGTGTTCCTTTTTCTCCACATCCTCTCCTTTATTTATTGTTATTTGTGCTCTTGATGACTGCCATTCTGACTGGTATGAGATGAAATCTCAGTGTAGTTTTAATTGAAGCTTAGTTTTTAATGGTTTGAAAAAAAATATGTACAAATTTAGAAAGTATAAGACATAAGGCAAAAGTTAATCTTGATGAATACAGATAAGAAATGTAGGAGAGTTCTTATATGTTTTCCTTTCTTCTTCTTTTTTTAAAATTTATTTTTATTTTTTTATTTGTTCTTTTTAGATATACATGACAATAGAGTGTATTTTGACATATTATGTGTACATGGAATATAACTTATTCTAATTTGGATCTTATATTTTGTATAACTGAATTAAAAAAATAACTGGGGTAATGAAATAAATAAAAATATTTACTAAGATATGATTTTTTTTTTCAGCTCCTTCTACTGAATTAGTTTCTGGAGGATCTGACAATCAAGTGATTCACTGGGAAATAGAGAATAATCAAGTGGGTAGACATTTATAAGGAAACATTTCTGTCTATTTGCAAACTTTCCCCCTCATTTTTCCTGTCTTTCCTTTATGAAGTTCCATCATTTTTGTTTATCTGTAATCCAGATGCTGTATTTTCTGTACTTCATAGGCCCTATATCCCTTCCCATATTCAGCTCTGTTCCAATATTCATATGCTTGCTTTCTTTTTTTCCTCCCCATATTCATGTACTTTCAATCATCTCTGTGAATTCCATGTCATTTTGGAATAATTTTCAAACTGTTCTTACATGGACTGTTCTGTTTTCGGTGGTAGTAAAAATTGTTACTGTGTTAACAGGGCAGGTACTGCCACATGAATTTAGGCCTACGTAAATCCTGAGTGATATTATCTGTACTGCATGGTATGGATGGTCCTCTACTGGTGAACAATTAGATTGTTTAAATCTATTAGCAAAGATTAAAAGTGAAAAAAGTTGATATATTAGATATCTGAACATCTACCATGAAGAAGATACAGATAAGGCAGAGTCCTCCTACTCATGAGTCATGTACATAGTTTTGAAGGCAAAATGAACTGGAATAATTACAGGTCAGATGATTCCATGCATAGATATGCTAACTTGTTGCCCAACAACCTTAGTGCTATGGGAGTTCAGAAAAGATTTAAGAGGTGGCCTTTGTGTTGAGTGTTAAAGTGCAATATGAGTGCCCTGGGGGAAATTAAAAGGGAAAGGATCCAGGTGGGGAAAAATAGCAATTTTATTACATGTATGAATCTTTTCTCCATCTCTTAAATCTCTAAGCATCCTTTGTAACTCTGAGGAACAGTTTTGGAAATGTTACTAGATAATACATTGTGGACAGTAGTTTTAGTGAAATACAATGGAAGATCATGTCAGAATTTGAATACTAGCTCTAAGTGTTTGTTCTTTATTAGTATGCATTTGGAAGTCAGCAACAATTTTTAAGCCCAGGAATATGAGTATCAAAAGAAGATTAATCTGATACCAGAATGCCAAATTAGTATGGGAAAAAATATAAAGGGAAGGATATGGGACATATTTTTGAAGGAAAATGATTTTACTATTGATTGATTGGTTGTCAAAACAGTGTTGATCTGGGCCGGGGTTGTGGCTCAGTGGTAGAATGCTTGCCTAGCGTATATGAGGCACTGGGTTCGATTCTTGGCACCACATAAAAATAAATAAAATAAGGGTATCGTGTCCACCTACAACTAAAAATAAAATTTAAAAAAAGAGTGTTGATCTGATGGCAGGTAAATAAACAATGAAAAATGATGTGACTTCCTTTTAGGGCCCTGAGAGAAAGGTGTTTCTACAGAGAAAAATAGGGAAGTAGGAAAGACGATGTGGAATCAGTTGTAGACATGTTATTTGAACTGTAGATTAGATAACCTGACTTATCCTCAAAAATAGAAGGCAGATATGGAGGTAGATTTTGGAGCTACCTGAACTTGAGTGGGGGAATGTTGCAAACTTGGCTCCTGTTTAGACCAATCTTGGCAGAAGAATCCAGAAAGGGGTATTTGAGCATTTGTTTTTGACACTTTGAGGGGAGACTTGGAAGACTCTTTCCTCAGTGCTGTCCCTCTTGTCTCCTGACAATAGAGGATTTCAGGTTAAGTAGTCGTATATGATGGCAGACAGCAGATGTAGAAAGGGGAAGAATGTGAGGCCAAACTGGGAGGAAGAGGAGAAGAAGGGGGCTGAAAGGCATAAAAGAGGGATGAAAGAATAAGGATTCAGAGGAAGGAGCCATATACTCTAACCTCCTTATGGGCTTACATGTTCTTCCCCATATGCATTTCCTTGCACATGGGTGCTCAGTGCACTTTGACTGCTGATCAAAGGAAATTTAGAGCTGGGGATATAGCTCAGTTGGTAGAGTGCTTGCCTCACATTCACATGCACAAGGTCCTGGGTTCAATCCTCACCACCACAAAAAAAAAAGAAGAAGTTGTTTAAGTTGGTGTAATAAGAGGTTTGGGTCTTTGAACAGTAAGCATTGTTTCTTAAAAAGCTAGTGAACTTGAGAGATTACTTCTGTTTTGTATGTGTGCACACGCATGCATTTGCTTAAAATTTTCTGATGCTTGCACTATAACCCTGCTTAAATGTGTAAAATGAATATTTTCATTATATTTAATTTTTTAGAGGACAATGATATAGGCTCATGTAAATAAAATTTATAAAAACAGAAAATTTTAAAGAAGGAAAAATGCTATACAAAATCTGAGCATAGTTAACTTTCTGAATAACAACATTCCAGATCCTTAGTTCTCTGTGTGTAATTATGCATAAAACAGATTGTACTGTGTGTGAACCATTTGGAAATATTTTTTCAAAGAAGCCATAGGTTAATGATTAAAGTTAGTGTACAGATCTTAATGCATAAGTATTAGCTACTTTGTTCAGTGGTAGATTTTTGCTTAAGTAATTGGGAAAACAACTGAGCAGACATTGAAGAAACACTTATTTCATCAGACAATTTAAAGAAAAGATCTTTCAAAGGAAGTAGTGGAATCTTACACATTTGAAAGAAACTCACAGACCTGGGCTTGGGAAGCACCTCAGTGTTAGAGCACTGTGTAGTATGCCAAGGTTCCATGTTCAGTCCCTAGTACTCCCAAACAAACAAACAGGAAAAAAAAAAAAAAAAGCAGTGAAAAGGATACCAGAAGAAATGTTGCAGGGCAAGTAAATCGATTTGATGAGCAAATTCCCATTTTTGTGTTCCATTTTTCTGTTTTGCAGCCATACTTGGTATAAACATATTCACATATTATCACCAAAAACATTTTGACTTCACAGTGAAAAGAAAAAAAAACAACTGAAAGAAACTACTAAGATAACAAGGTTAACATAACTAAAATTTTGACAAACCGACTTGTGCCTCTTGTTGTGGTTCACTTGTATAGTAATGCTGTTAGAATATATATCCTGAATCTATTCAAAATGTATATTCCGAGTTTATTCATGAGGAAACATCAGATTAATCCTAAAAGAAGGACATTGCACAAAGTTGGACTATATTCTTCAAAAAATGTCAATGTCATGGACATATTTCCATGGCAGTAGGCATACATTTATCTAAATTAGTAGGCATACATTTATCTGTATTATCATTTTTATTGTATACATATAATGTATGTCTACTCTAATTTATTTCATCAGTTATCTATTGATAATTTTGGGTTGCTTGCGATTTTTTCACTATTATAAACAGCATGTGGTGAAGATCCTTGTTGTTCATTTGTCTTTTACTGTTACTTGCTATACTAGTACTATTCTTAGAGTCAATTCTTTAATGTGACATTGCTGAGTTAAAGGGTGTTTATTTTTGTGTGCTGTTAACATAGACTTCTTGAATGTATTCATTCTCTTCAACTTGGAGGACCTTTTTCTGCGCCATACATTAATTGGCACCTTTAATCCTATGATCCCAGCTAAATAAAGGTGAAACTGGTAATTCCTTTTTTAAATCATAATTCTTTTGTCTTTCATTCTGATTCAGCTTTTAAAAAAAGTTCATCTCCAAGGCCATGAAGGACCTGTTTATGCAGTGCATGCTGTTTACCAGAAGGGGTCATCAGGTGCTGCAGTACACACACTGATAGTTTCTGCTGCTTCAGATTCCACAGTTGGACTCTGGCTTAAAAAGGGTTCAGAAGGTAGGTCTGGAGGTATTATAATCCTGATGAATGAAATAGTAATTATCAAATGAAAGAAAACTAGAGGAGTATACCTACAACTTTTTCAAACATTCAGATAACTTTAAGAATGCTACAATTGTAATCTAAATGTTTTTCTTTTACAATCTTTTCAAAATTCCCCTACACCAAACTGACAATGTAAATTCCTTCTAAGCTTTACCACTGAGTTATATCCCAGGCCCTTTTTATCTTATTTTTTAGTTTGAGACAGGATCTTACTAAGTTACTGAGTCTGGCTTGAACCTGCAATCCTCCTACCTTGGCTTCTTGTATTGCTGGGATTACAGATGTGCGCCATCATGCCTGGCCTTCTAAGCATTTTCATGAGTCATTTTGTTCTGTGTAACCTTGTTAGAATTTAGTCATTTAATGTCACCTGGTCAAGTAAGGGCTTAAGATTGACTTCTCTCATCTCTCAGCTGACAGCCAGGTCTGTGATGGTCAGAGATGGTTGTTTATGGTATGGTGTTTTTAAATTTTTTCTTAGTAACATGCCTTCAGACGTTGAACTTTGGAAATGGATTTGCTCTGGCTCTCTGTTTATCCTTTTTGCCTAATACTGATGGTGAGTATCCTTGTAAGTATATAATAAAAGATCAATATATTTATATATCTCCATATGACTAGAGCCTAAAAGACATGTATCTTAATTTTATATTTGTTTGTTTTGACTTTTTTGGGGATGTTTTTTTGGTGGTACTGGTGGTCAGACCATGGGCTTCACATATTAGGCTGCAGTCTGTCACTGAGCTATACCCTCAGCCTTTTTTTTTTTTTAATATTTTTTTTAGTTGTAGATGGATTCAACATCTTTATTTATTTTTATGTAGTGCTAAGGATTGAACCCATTGCCTCATGTGTGTGAGGCAAATGCTCTACCACTGAGCCACAACCCCAGCCCCATACCCTCAGCCTTATATCTAAAAGTTTTCATGAAACAAATTGAAATGTGGATAAAACACTTGTTACAATATTCAAATGATCTAAGTTTAGAATATAAGGTTGCAGGAGGCTATTAGGAAATTTGTAGCTGTTGAAAATTTAAGTAACTTAATATATACTAAAGATTGATAAAGCTGCTTTTGTTTTATGGTTCTAATTTGGGAAAAGTGTTTAATTCTTTAGAAGGTAAGGTCTGAGATAAGTTGAAAGTGTACAGAAGATGAACCATGTGAGCCTTTCTCTCAAGATGACAGCCTCTTCAAATCTTGCATGGTGATAGTTTGTCGAGCCCTCTTAAAATCTCCAAATAGAAAAATTTTCCTTTTGCTATGCAACTCAATTTTCATTTTCCTCCACAAAAGTGATAGCCAACGTGAGGCAGTCATTCACTTTGCCACCTCTGTTACTAGGACAGGAATGATGAAGAAAGATAGGGCCTAGAAGTGCCTGTCTTTCTATCACTCTGCAGCAGAAGCTGTGACTCTATAGTTTCATGTTCTGTTCCCTGTTGTGCAAGGGTTCCTTGAGAGAAGGATCTGGAAGCATCTGGTTTTTAACATAGAATTTCATTTCTCTTCATTTATTGAGGCCAAGTGACTGGAGTTTTTGTTTTGATTTAAAGTGAGACAACCTTTTTTTTTTTTTTTTTTAATTGTTGGTCGTTCAAAACATTACACAGTTCTTAATACATCATCTTTCACAGTTTGATTCAAGTGGGTTATGAACTCCCAACTTTACCCCGTATACAGATTGCTGTATCACATCAGTTACCCTTCCATTGATTGACATATTGCTTTTCTAGTGTCTGATGTATTCTGCTGTCAGTCCTATTCTCTACTATCCCCCTTCCCCTCCCCTCCCCTCCCCTTTTCTCTCTCTACCCCTTCAACTGTAAATCATTTCTTCCATTTGTATTATCTTGTCTTACCCCTCCTTTCCTCTTATATATCATTCTCACTCCCTTTCCCTCCCACCTCTCATCCCTGTTTAATGTAAATCTTCTTCTCAAGCTCTTCGTCCCTACCCTGTCCTTGTTTACTCCCCTTATATCAAAGGGGTCATTTGGTATTTGTTTTTTAACGATTGACTAGCTTCACTTAGCATAATCTGCTCTAATGCCATCCATTTCCCTCCAAATTCTATGATTTTGTCGTTTCTTAATGCAGAGTAATACTCCATTGTGTATAAATGCCACATTTTTTTTTATCCATTCATCTATTGAAGGGCATCTAGGTTGGTTCCACAATCTTGCTATCGTGAATTGTGCTGCTATGAACATCGATGCAGCAGTGTCCCTGTAGCATGCTCTTTTTAAGTCTTTAGGGAATAGACCGAGAAGGGGAATAGCTGGGTCAAATGGTGGTTCCATTCCCAGCTTTCCAAGAAATCTCCATACTGCTTTCCAAATTGGCTGCACCAATTTGCAGTCCCACCAGCAATGAACAAGAGTGCCCTTTTCCCTGCATCCTCTCCAGCACTTATTGTTGTTTGACTTCCTAATGGCTGCCAATCTTACTGGAGTGAGATGGTATCTTAGGGTAGTTTTGATTTGCATTTCTCTGACTGCTAGCGATGGTGAGCATTTCTTCATGTACTTATTGATTGATTGTATGTCCTCCTCTGAGAAGTGTCTATTCAGGTAGTGAGACAACCTTTAAAAACACATTTGGTAGCACAGTATTTCCTTAGAAAAGAATCCAGGTTTTATCTTGCTCCTGAGTCATTAGGGCTGTCCTTAGATAGTGTGAATTTGTTTTTTATCTTATTAAAGATAGCTCATTTTAGTCACTCTTTTCAAAGCTTTTTAGCTATGTATTTAATTACTTACTACTTGATCTTTTACTTTGTTTTAATATTGAATTCAGTCTTCAATAAAATCTAAAGTTCTTGAAGTTACAAACATATCTGTACGTCTTTGCACTAATAGTGATGCTGTGCTCAGAGTAGCTATTTATTATTCAGTTGGACTAACAGCTTCTCATATTGGTCTTTTGGCTTAGATGGTAAAAATGTACCCTATTTGCTCTTTTTTTTTTGTATTGGGGATTTAATCCAGGGGTGCTTTACCACTGCATCACATTCCTGTCGCCGCCCCACCCTCTTTTTTTTAATACAGCCAAAAATGTAGATTTTATTTATCTATTTATTTTTGGTGTTTATGTATTTATTTAATTTTTTAAATTGATTTTATTTTTTAAATACATGACAGTGGAATGCATTACAATTCTTATTTTATATATATATATATATATATATATATACACCACAATTTTTCATATCTTTGTATATACAGTATGTTCATGCCAATTCATTTCTTCATACATGTACTCTGGGGTTTTTTTTTTTTTGCATTACAATTCTTATTACACATGTATACCACAATTTTTCATATCTCTGTTTGTATATAAAGTATGTTGACATTTAATTTGTGCCTTCATACCTGTACTTTGGATAATAATGTCCACCACATCATTCCTGCCCTTTTTTTTTTTTAATTTTGAGAGAGTGTCTCACTAACTTGCTTAGAGCCTTGCTAGATTGCTGAGTCTGACCTGGAACTTGTGATCCTCCTGCCTCAGCCTTCTGAGCCACTGGGAATATAGGCATACACCAGCACACCTGGCTCCCTACTTGCTCTTGGGCTTCTTTTACATTGCTCCTTCTAAGTAACATAGATACTACTTGTCCAAGTTTATTGTTATTATTTGTTAAATAACCATTGACTAATATGTTTTTGAGTATCACATTTTATTCCTGGAGATATTCATTGAACATTTTCAGTTTGTTCAGTGGTGTGGGAAATGGAAGTCAGGATACTTTGCATAGAGTTTAGAATCCATGTAGGTGATCCTACTTGTGATGGGGTATTTACAGTCATGCCTTTTTTTTTTCTTCTAGTACCAATATTAGCATGTGGTGATGATGACTGCAAAATTCATTTATTTGTTCAACAAAATGATCAGGTAAATAATGATATTTATTAAGAGACGAGAATTACTATCCACTTAGTCACATATCTTAATACGGACTACTTACAAATTATAATTCAGGAATGTTAAAATTCAAACCAAAATCGTCCAATAGGGGAATCTTTCCTTGACAATTCTTCTATTAGATAGTCTTTCTTTTTTTTTATTTGAACATTAAGTAACTTCAGCCTTAGCCACCAGGCCGAGTTGTTGGAGGAAACAGGTAATGAGATAATTTGGTTCTGGAGAGAAGGAAGATGCCATGGTAGTGCTTTTTTTTTTTTTTTTTTTTTTTTTAATATTAAATGAGGTATAACATACCTGTAGTAAAGCCAGTGTTTATTTATCCTTCTGAGTTTTACCTACACTTTGAGTGTCTAAACTAAGGGAAAGAAATTCCAGGAATTAGGTTGGTTAACTCTAGGCCCAGTTTCTGTTCTGTAGGATCCAATGTTTTTATATACTGTATCCATAGCATGTCATTTTATCTTGTAAACATTTAAATTACTTGATATCTATAGATATTGTGTTATCAACTCAGAGTTGCTCAGTTAATGACTTAAGTATTACATGATGAGATTTTTTTTTGTTCTCAAATGAGTACTTTATCCTGTGTTTAATCAAGTAGCATTCTTAGTAAAAGCAGTAGGACTGACTGAGATAAAATGAAGTCAATATATGTGAAAATGTTAAATTATCAAGCCCAGTGATTTTCATTATCTTACTAGTTTCAGAAAGTGCTTTCTCTCAGTGGACATGAGGATTGGATAAGAGGCGTGGAGTGGGCAACCTTTGGTCAGTATGAAATTTTGCTGATGTACAGCTGACGGGAACAAGTATGTGTAACTTCCAAAAAAGCAGTCTCCTGTGTTTTAGTTTGTTTTGTTTTGTTTTAGTTATAGTTTATTTTTTAGTTATAGGTGGATGCAATATCTTTATTTTATTTTTATGTGGTGCTGAGGATCGAACCCAGTGCCTCACACATGGTAGGCAAACGCTCTACCACTGAGCCACAGCCCCAGCCCCTCCTGTGTTTTAATTTTAAAGTTTTCTTTATGTCTTACATATTTCTCTTGTCCCAATTAGTAAAGAGAATACGTATCTCTCTGTTAACTGTTAATTGGTGGTAGAAGATGAACCAGGTTGATGTTTCAAGATGATGCCAACTATATTGTCTACATGCAGGCATTCTTGAAAAGTTCTTGGTAGAACCATCTATGAATAACATTTATTATTGCATCTGTGTTTGTCAGTATTTATTAAAATGAATGTAGATCAAATGAATGAAGGGTTTTATATCTACATTTAAAAATTATACCATCTGTTTTTTAATTAGGTAAAGATCTTTTCCTAGCAAGCTGTTCACAAGATTGCCTGATAAGAATATGGAGGCTGTATGTAAAATCGACATCTTCAGAAACTCAGGATGATAATATAAGACTGAAGGAAAATACTTTTACTATTGAAAACGGAAGTGAGTAACTGAAAATATTTGCTGTACTTGAGTCTACTGGCTGAGTGATTTTATCTATTTCAACACACATCTATGTGAAGGTTCATTTTTTTAGAAATGTCGGATTCCTATCTGAAACTGATATGGTTTTGGTTTTTATTTGTATGTGAAATTGAGTTATTTTTCATATTTGAAAATTATTTTTCTTCTAAGCTGTAATGTTTAATGTTTCCCAATAAATTAATTTGTAAAAGGTTTCTAAATTTGCAATTTTAGCGTAGAAATAAATAAGGTAATAGTGTGAATTACTCATACTTTTGTTGGAGTATATTCTTTTTGCATCAAGGATTAAACCCAAGGGCATTTAACCACTGAGCCACATCCCTATCTCTTTTTATTTTTTATTTGGGACAGTCTCACTTGGTTGCTTTACAGCATCATTGAGGTTGCTGAGGCTGGTCTTGAACTTGTGATCCTCTTACCTCAGCCTCCCAAGCTGCAGGGATTACAGGTGTGTGCCACTGCACCCAGCTTGTTGGAATGTATTTTTAAGAGACTAGCTAAATCTCTACATTGGATTACTTTTTTTTAAAATATAGCCAAGAATGTAGATTTTATTTATCTATTTATTTTTGCGGTTTATGTATTTATTTAATTTTTTAAATTGATTTTATTTTGATTTTCTTACTGTCTAGCATTAGAATTTTACCCTTACATGGTAGATACTGTTGAATTATTGAATTTGAAAGAGATTTTTTTTTTTACATGCGTATCTAGATTATAAAATTAGTTCTCAGTAAGCATTATTCACCTAGGTATACGGTTATAAAGCCTATTAGAGTTGAAATTTGGGTATAGAGTTTTGTGAGGATAGCAAATAAATGATATGACCAGAATATTATGAGTAGCTATACCCAAATGTAAAATTGTTCATTAATTATTTTGTTTTAAATTATCTTAAATTATTTTGTTTTAATTAATGTTCCTTGTTTCTGCATTTATTTTATTTTTTAAAAATGGTATTTTAGGTGGTATCTTGATAAGGAGTGTGGAAACAAGGAGGCTGGCCTTTCTTTGTTTGCTTTTAAAATATATATATGTAGGGACTGGGGTTGTGGCTCAGCAGTAGAGTGCTCGTCTAGCATGTCCAAGGTCCTGAGTTTGATCCTTAGCATCACATAAAAATAAATAAAATAAAGGTATTGTTCAACTACTTCTAAAAAATAAATATTTTAAAAATATATTTGTATATGTAGATATTTAAATTTAAATCTATTTATTTTTTTGCTGTGTTGGGGATGGAACCCAGGTCCTTGCACATGCAGTACCCAGTACTGTTTTAGCAGTACTGGGTATTGAACCCAGCATACTCTATCACTGAACTACATACCAATCCCTTTTTTGAATATTTTTTATTTTGGGACAATGTGTTGCTAAGGCTGGCCTCGAACTTGCAGTCCTCCTACTTTAGCTTCCCAAGGAGCTGGGATAACAAGCATGTACTACAGTGCCCTGCTCCCAGCCCTAATTTTTAAATGGACACAAAAAAATCATAAAAATTGTGCATGTAATGTTTCAATACAATTATAGTGTGTATGTTTTTGCTTTATAATCACTGTGTAACAGCTGTTTCAAAAATTTTTTTTTTAGTAAAACATTCCTTAATATTTGACCAAATAGAGAGAAATTCATTTTTAAAACTTTATCTCTTATTATTTTGGAGAATTGGTAAGGTTAATAAAATTTAGAATATTGGTTCTTTTTGTTGAATCTCATCTATTATGTTTTATTCTAATTTTTAAATGTAGTTGCACAACTGAATTGGTCATGCATAAATTCTTTTTAGCAGATATTTGAGGGAAAAAATACCTTCATTGCTTTTGTTGTAGGTAGTAAAATAACATTTGCAAATACTCTGGAGACTGTGTTGGCTGGTCATGAAAACTGGGTAAATGCAGTTCATTGGCAACCTTCATTTTACAAAGGTAAGAAGAAAAACATGCAGATCCCATTTCAGTTAACTCTTGCAGTATTTTAAGCTCGTCAGCTGAAGTGGAGGATTTTTATGAGTGTGATTAGAAATCTTAAGATATAATACATTTTCAAGTTGGTGGAGTGTAAGACTACATTCCTGGTGTGGTGAACACTGAGTTCCATTGACAATTGCTCTCTTAATTGAGTGAAGTATGATCTTTGTCGTGATGCTGAAACTACCACACCTCCATTAACTTTATTTCTTAAAAGTTTCTACCTAGTCATTAAGAGATTTTAAGGAAAATTGACTTTCAAGCTAATTTCACAGGAACTTTTCACCTTGGTAATAAAGTTGATAATACTGAGATATAATACTTATGAAAAAGTAAGAACTTTTTCCCTTCTTTCTTTTGCTCATAAGTTCCATTTATGGAGTGGTGGTTTTATCATGCCCAAGCTGGTGCTAGGTATAGAGCTGAGCAAGGCCTGGCCTTATGGTTTATCATCCCTTTCCCCAAGATAAGAATAATGGTAATTAATACTCAAGGAATCACCTTTCAGCTCTTATTACATGCTATATTTCTCACTGTTTTTAAATTTTTTATTGTTCTCTCTCTTTGGGTCAACTCTGATGCATCCCATTTGGCCTTTGTTAGTGGCTTCTTTTATTTCCAGCTCATAATACCTCAATTTTTACTAGTCTAATAAGCCCCTCTATTGTCATTTAACATAGGACTCTGCCAAGGGTTACTGCTTCACCTTTTCTGCACTATAGAACCAACTAGCTGTACTTTTAGGAACTCAAGCAAGGTTAATTTAAAAACAAAGTCCAGTCTTCTCTTTTATTAATAATTTGAAATTGCATTTTCACTGTTAAAACAAGAGTAAGCCATTATTTTGGACTCAGCTCTTATACCAGACCACAATTGACCAGACTAAAAATCAAAGTGAGTCACACATGTTAAAGTTCCACATCACCAAGCTGCAGCTAAGCTCTTTATCTTACTTTCTAAGAGAATTCAGGATTAGAGAGATTGCGGCCAAATTTTCCATAGTGAAATGTTAGATATTATACATACCAATAATTCCTGTATGTTCTTTTAAACCTCCCCTTCCATCCTTCTGTAGAGGCAACTACAGTACTGAATTTAGTGCCTATCATTCCTATGCATATGTTTATTCTTTTATTGCACATTTGTATACCAATAAATAATATTGTTTTTATTTATAATATATCAAAACTTGATACCTATATATTTTTATTCTTTTACAAGATATGTTTTTAATTTAAAATGTTTGGAAGTATATCCATGTTGATTCATGTGATTAGTTATTTTTTTAAATTGCACTATAATATTCCATTGCTTGAATATACCATAGCTTGTTTATCTGTTCTTCTAATGGTTGGCCTTTATGCTATTTGCACATCTTTGCTATTATAAACAATGCTTCAGTGAATGTTCTTGCAATATGCTTATTGTGTTGTTTCTGATCATCTACAAGCACAGTGCTTGTTAATCACCTAAAGGTACTGGTTTTTATTCTTTAGATGGTGTTCTACAGCAGCCAGTGAGATTATTGTCTGCCTCAATGGACAAAACCATGATTCTCTGGGCTCCAGATGAAGAGTCAGGAGTTTGGCTAGAACAGGTAAAATGTGGATACTTAAGGAACAGAAATTTGGAATTTGTAAACTAAATATTTAAATCCTAAATCTGTATTGTTAGGTATATAAATTTGCAGTTTTTGTATACATTAAATGAGTTAGAACTTGAAATCTGTAATCCGTTTCCATTGTAAAAAATGGTCCTATTATACTTGAGAATATATATTCTGCAGGGAATAGTAGTTCATATTTATTATGTAGATATAACTTGTTAATTGCTGTGCTCAATTCTATTTCCTTATTGATTTGTCTGATTTTCTGATGGATCTATCAATTACACAGAGAGCATGTAAAAATATCTCATAATCCAATAGCAGATTTTACTTATTTCTCCTTATAGTTCTGTCAGTGAGGCAATGGTATTAGCTATGTCTAAATTAGAATTGTTATATTTTCTATGTGACTTGAAACTTTAATTAGTGTTATTTACTATCTTTACTTCTAAGAAAACTTTTTAATCTTAAAAAGAAATGGGACTATTAAGTGAAAATTCTTTTCTGTTATTGTGTAGGTTCGAGTAGGTGAAGTAGGTGGAAATACTCTGGGATTTTATGATTGCCAGTTCAATGAAGATGGTTCCATGATTATTGCTCATGCTTTCCACGGAGCACTGCACCTTTGGAAGCAGAATACAGTTAACCCAGTAAGAAAAGCACTTTTCAAGCAATTCTAATCACATCGAGTGAATAGTCAACCTAGCTAAATAGTGTTTTACTTATAACACTGTACAGAAGCATAGAAGAGGCCTTTAAGTTGACATCACTTATTTCTGTAGACATTATACTGTGTTTATAGTAGGTAGAAACTCATGCTTTTCTAAGAAGAGTACAGCAGTATTGAAGAATTGAATGAATTCTGGGGTTGTGGCTCATTGGTAGAACATTTGCCTAGCATGTGCAAGGCCCTGTGTTCAATCCCCAGCATTGCCCCTATCAAATTTTTCTTGTTTTATAAATGAAAAATAGGGCTGCTATATATGGATACTATATAAGTATATTTTAAATTAAATAAACAAATAAGAACATTAAGCTAAATGTTACAGTGTATTCTGAATATGTATCTAATGGTTTCTTTTATAAAGTAGAAATTCATACATTTGTATAACTTTTAGTTTGTGGACTTGAAATAGTTGTGTCACCTATGAGGTTTTGATTTCTCAGTTTATAGGGAGAATCTACTCTTTTTCTTATATTCTCCATTTGGAGTTGACCTTTAAGATTGATGAACAATTATGACACTATTAAGGTAGAAAATGTTTTTTAAGATAAATTTTATTTCCTTAACTCAGCTGGTCTTTGAGGGCTGTCATAGAATTAAAAGCATTAGATGAGTAAGGAGAGACACAAGCCAGAAGATAGATTCTCACTGTACCTGTGCTTTACAATTTGACTCATCAAGTGTTAAGGGTGATTTGTTTTTCCAATGGGCTTCTTTTTTTTTTTTTAATATTTTTTTTTAGGGCTGGGGATGTGGCTTAAGTGGTAGCATGCTCGCCTGGCATGTGTGCGGCCTGGATTCGATCCTCAGCACCACATACAAATAAAGATGTTGTGTCCCCCAAAAACTAAAAAAATAAATAAATATTCAAAAATTCTCTCTCTCTCTTAAAAAAAAATTTTTTTTTAGATGTTGATGGACCTTTATAATGTTCATTTTTTTATATACAATGCTGAGAATTGAGCCCAATACCTCTCACATGCTAGGCAAATACTCTACCACTAAGCCACAACCCCACCCTGGAAATAGGCTTTGTTTTTTAGAGCAGTTTTAGGTTAGTAGCAAAATTGAACAGAAAATTCAGAGTTCTTTATATCTTCACCCCAGCACAGCTTCCCCCAATACCAATACCCCAAACCAGAGTTGTTCATTTGTTATAATCAAGGGTGTTTTTTTATTGTTGTTTTTAGTACTAGGGATTGAATCGAGGAGTACTCTAGTACTGAGCTATAACCTTAGCCCTTTTTATTTTTATCTTTGGCACTGGAGATTGAACCCAGGGGTGCCTAACTACTGGGCCACATCCCCACCCCCCACCCCCCTTTTTTAATCTTTTTTTTAGTTGTTAATGGACCTTTATTTTATTCATTTATTTATATATAGTGCTGAGAATTGAACCCAGTGCCTCACATACAAGGCAAGTGCTCTACCACTGAGCCCCAGCCCCAGCTCCACTTTTTATTTTTTGAGACAGAGTGTTGCTAGGTTGCTTAGGGCCTCACAGAATTGCTGAGACTGGCCTCAAACTTGGCAGCCCTCCTTCCACAGCCTCCTGAGTAGCTGAGATTCCAGGCATATGCCTCTCTTGCTTAGGGCTTCACAAGTTGCTGAGGCTGGCCTCAAACTTGTGATCCTTTCTTAGTCCCTGGGATTACAGACATGTGTCATCACACCCAGCTTGGTGGGTGATTTTTTAAAAGCAAATAAATACTGCCCTTTAGGATTGTTACTATGGAAAACTATGCTATTAATCTAAAAGAGCTGTCCATTGCTCAGAACTTTTTTATTTTATTTTATTTTATTTAGTTGTAGATAGGCACAATATCTTTATTTATTTTCTTATTTATTTTTATGTGGTGCTGAGGATCGAACCCAGGGTCTCACACCTGAGAGGCAAGTGCTCTACCACTGAGCTACAGCCCCAGCCCCATCACTCAGAACTTTTAAACTCACATTAGTGTTAACATTAGAACCTGATTCTATGTCATAGAAGAAATTAATATTTTTTTCTTTCACTTTTTTTAATACCAGATTACTGATTATATTCATCAGATGTGGCTTTGAATGACCTGCCAGTTATTGATACAAATTTCATTTTCCTCTAACAGAAATTTTTAACTAAACATTTTTTAGTTATAGATGGACACAATATCTTTATTTATTTATTTATTTTTATGTGGTCTTGAGGATCAGACCTAGTGCCTACACATGCTAGGCAAGTGCTCTACTACTGAGCTGCAACACCAGCCCCTAAAAATTTTAAGTTTTTATAGTACCTTATAGTTATATGTAATAGTGGAGTTCATTTTAACATAATGATACATGTATGGAATATGATTTTCTCTATTTTAGTCCATAGTGCTTTCTCTTTCCCTTCTTTCTTTCCCTACCACTATTCCCCTTGCAACTATTCTGCTGGTCTCTTCTATTTATTTATTATTATTTTAATTGATGCTTTATAGATATACCTACACGTGGAACTCAGTGTGGTATATTCATATTAGTGTGATTTTGTCACTTTTGTTCCACAACTCCTCCCTTTTCCTGTCCCTCCTCCCTCCCCTTCAGTCTCCTCCCTTGACACCACTGATCTACCCTCTATGTTCATGGGATCCCCCTTATCTCCCTATACTTTGCTCTAGCTTCTACATATGAGAGAAAACATTTGACCCTTGATTTTCTGAATCTGGCCTATTTAACTTAGCATAATGTTCTCCAGTTATGTTCATTTACCAGCAGATGCCATAATTTCATTATTTTTTTATGACTGAGTAAAATTCCATAGTGTACACATACCACATTTCCTTTATCTATTCATTGTTGTTGGGCACCTGGGCTGGTTTCATAACTTAGCTGTTGTTGAATTGTCCTGCTATAAACATTGATGTGGCTATGTCACTGTAATATGCTTTTTTTTTTGTACCAGAGATTGAACCCAGGGGTAAATCATTGAGCCACATCCCCATCCTTTTTTATGTTTTATTTAAGACAGACAGGATGTTGTTGAGTTGCTTAGGGCCTCACTAAGTTGCTTAGGCTGACTTTGAACTCACGATCCTCTTGCCCTGAGTCGCTGGGATCACAGGTGTGCATTACCATGTCCTGATGTAATATGCTGGTTTTAGTTCTTTTGGGTAAATACCAAGGAGTCAGGTAGCTGGGTCATATAGTGGTTCTTTTCTTAGTCTCTTAGCAGTATTGAGTAATCTCAATACTGCTTTCCAAAGTGGTTATACTAATTTGCAGTCCCACCAACAATGTATGAATTTACCTTTTCCATATCTTTGCTTACATTTTTTATTTTTTGTATTCTTGATGATTGCCATTTAATGGAATGAGGTGAAATCTTAATGAATGTAGTTTTGATTTGCATTTCTCTGATTGCCAGAGATGTTGAACATTTTTCATACATTTGTTGGTTGTTTTGTATTTCTTATTTTGAGAAATATTCTCTTGCCTGTTTATTAGTTGGGTTATTTGGGTTTCTTGGTGTTTCGTTTTTTGAATTCTTTATATATTCTGGATATTATTACTGTTCAAGGTTATGTAAAAAGAAACTCTGGACCATGCATATGACATTTTCTGTGTTTTCCTATTGGTATTTATTACATGGTTGTTGCTCAGTAGGTGAATCAAATAGGTTTGATTCTGTCTATTTCTGTCCTTTAAATCTAAAACTCCTTTTACTTTAAATCTATAACTCCTTTTACTTTATAAAGCAAGCCACACTCAGAATCTTATTTTATATAATATTTTTTCTTTCATTGTTAAGTTTAACAAAAGCAGAGTATCTGTACATGCAGCATTGTTTTGCATGCTTTACATTGTTCTACACATTTTGCTCATTTAATCAATCCTTTTTTTTTTAAATTTTTTAGTTATAGATGGACATAATACCTTTATTATATTTATTTATTTTGTATGTGGTGCCGGGGATTGAACCCAGTGCCTCACGCATGCCAGGCACGCGCTCTACCACTGAGCCATAACCCCGGCCCCTTAATCAATGCTGTTGATGTTTCTAGGAGATAGCTGCCATTTTTGTAATATCTTCAGGCACAAAAAGATGAAGTCAGTTGTGTTGCTAGGATATTCAGTGAAAGATGAATGGAGAGAAATTTCCCAAGATAATTGCTTCCGAGGGTACAACACGTATTTGAATGTTTAATTAATATGGTTGATTAGAAAAGAGATGCTATTATTTTGTGTGGATTTTTTTGTGTGTGTGTGCTGGGGATTGAACCCACGGCCTTGTGTATACCAAGCAAACACTACCAACGGAGCTATAGTCCCAGCCCCTGATGCTATTATTTTATGATCCTGTCTTATATATTTAGCTTTTCAATTTGTTAAGGGGTTTCCATCTTTCCTGTTGCCAGACATGAGTGCTTTACTTTGAGTGGTGGTGGCCTTTGATTATTTTGATATGTGTCATGAGTACTTTTATTGCAGAGAGAGTGGAGTCCAGAAATTGTCATTTCGGGACACTTTGATGGTGTCCAAGACCTAATGTGGGATCCAGAAGGAGAATTTATCATCACTGTTGGTACTGATCAGACAACTCGACTTTTTGCTCCATGGAAGAGAAAAGACCAATCACAGGTAAAATATCTTACTACTTGACTAACCACATTAAAAAACTTCCACAAGTAAGTGAAAAACAACATTGTTAGCTATTAGAAAAGTGCAAATTAAAATCATGATGAGATATCATTATATATTCTTAAGCTGAACTAAAAAAGAGTGACATTAACAGCTGCTTGTAAAAATGTAGAGTGACTATAACTTTCATACTTTGCTAATGGGAAAGCAAAATGATCCCGCCACTCTGGATATTTGTTTGGCATATTCTTAAAAACTTATATTCGTCCCCTCTTTGTAATTCAAACAATAATTCAAAGTGTTGGTTGTTAAAATGTATTTTGCTTCAATTTCACATAAAAGTTCTATGTCTTATAAGTTTAACTCATTAGGAAGCATTGTTAAATCTATAGTAAAAAATAATTTCTGAAGTCATCTGGTGTTAGATAGTAGTGGTTGAGGTTGGGGGTAGCCTTTTTTTCTTTTACTTTGGCAATTCTGGGGAGATTGAATATAGGGTCTCACACATGCTAAGTAAATGCTGTACTACTGAGCTATATCCCTAGCCTGAGGATAGCTCTTGTTCAAGAAAATTCTTCGTCTTGACCATAAGTTCAGTCACAGGAAAATTTTACCACTGATAAATCCTGAACTTCTATGTGTGAAAGTTAGAATCTTCACCCTTTATTTCTTTAAAAAAATTTTTTTAATTTATTCTAATGTTTTATATATTACCTTCTGAGAAGTGTCTGTTCAGTTCCTTTGCCCATTATTGATTGGGTTATTTGGTTTTTTTGGTTTTTAGCTTTTTGAGTTCTTTATATACCCTAGAGATTAGTGCTCTATCTGATGTGCAAGTGGTAAAAATTTGCTTTCATGCTGTAGGCTCTCTATTCACCTCACTGATTGTTTCTTTTGGTTTGAATGCATTTCATTTATTAATTATTAATTTTAATTTTTGTGCTATAGGAGTCATATTAAGGAAGTTGGGACCTAATTCAACACGGTGGAGATTTGGGCCTATTTTTTCTTCTATTAGACACAAAGTCTCTGGTTTAATTCCTAGGTCCTTGATCCACTTTGAGTTGAGTTTTGTGCATGTTGAGAGATAGTGGTTTAATTTCATTTTGTTTAATGGAGTCCCAGTTTTCTTAGCACCATTTGTTAAAGAAGCTGTCTTTTCTCCAATGCATGTTTTTGGCAATTTGTCTAATATAAGATAACTGTGATTATGTGGGTTAATTTCTGTGTCCTGTATTCTATACCATTGGTCTACCAGTCTATTTTGGTGCCAATATCATACTGTTTCTGTTACTATTGCTCTGTAGTATAGTTTAAGGTCTGGTATAGTGATGCCACTTGCTTCAGTCTTGTTGCTAAGGATTGCTTTAGCTATCTGGGTCTCTTTACTTTTCTAAATGAATTTCATGACTGCTTTTTCTATCTCTATGAGGAATACCATTGGGATTTTGATTGGAATTGCATTAAATCTGTATAATGCTTTTGGTAGTATGGTCATTTTGATGAATATGAATTCTGCCTATCCAAGAGCAAGGTAGATCTTTCCATCTTCTAAGGTTTTCTTTGATTTTCACCCTTTATTTCTGACAAAAATTCATGGTACTGAATAGGAGTCAGGTCATGAGGGCTAGTAAGGTTTGCCAGTGGTCTTGCTGCCACAGTAACACAATCGATCATTTGGAGCATCATCTGTAGTCAGTTGAAAATACAAGTCAAATGATTGGGAATGCTTTACTGTGGCTCTTGTTGATGTGCTACTAGGACTGCTTAGTTGTTTATTTTTGCTTGAGTCTGCCCCATGGTCACATTTCTACAGTTTTGCATCTGATATTTTGCTTGTTGAAAAGAATAGATTTTTGAAACATATGGCCATTTTCATTTCTTCTGTTTTAATACCCAGGTGACTTGGCATGAAATTGCAAGGCCTCAGATACATGGATATGACCTGAAATGTTTGGCAATGATTAATCGGTTTCAGTTTGTATCTGGAGCAGATGAAAAGGTTCTTCGAGTTTTTTCTGCACCTCGGAATTTTGTGGAAAATTTTTGTGCCATTTCAGGACATTCATTGAGTCATGTGCTTTGTGATGTGAGTATTCTTCTAAAGGTTTCGTTTAAACCTAGTCACTTAATTTTAAATTCTAAGTATTTTTTGCTTTGGGCTGTAGATGGAGTATATAGAAAAAAAAAGAAGCCATATCACTTATTATTGGTTTGACATATGTTTGTGTGCACTGGGGTATATGATGGTTTAAATATTAAAACCAGAAAATTGTGTAACAAATGAGCTCAAAACCCTGTAAAGTGGCAATATGATGTTCATTTGAGACATGGATATTGTGTATTGTCATGTGCTAGCTACCTATGATAAACTATACAAGATGAGAAATTATCATCTTGCTTGTAAGGTTGCAGTAAGGGGGCAGTCTAACTAACATAACATACCTGTAATTATTAGATGAGACCATTAACTACTAAAGCTCATGGTATAAAAGTCAAGTTTCATAGAAGGAACAGGTCACTGCATTGGAGTAATGACAGCATGTTTAATGAGACTTCATTTGGGTTTTGTAAGAATAAGTTTTTGTTTTGTTCATTTACACCCCTCTTACTAAAGATTTGATCAACTTATAAAAATACATGGGTTATAAAAATCACAAAGTAATTTTGAAGGAAGAGAAATTAAGTAGGAAGATAGTTACATTACACAGAAATGTGGATCTTACAGTCCTTTTCCTAGAACTGGGTCCCAGGTTTGGTTCTGAGCTCAAAAGGGTAAGTACAGTTTTATAGGCAGAAGGAAGGAGAGAAAGAGGAGAGAGGTAGCCAGAGTTTTTGGGGTGTTTGTTGGAATGAAGAGGGAAATGCAAAAGTGAGAGAAGTCAGATCAGGGAAGATTTTGGGAGGCAGGCACACTTCAGACTGTGGAGTGCCATTGGAAGCCCCTTCACAAAGAATGTGGTGAACAAGTATTTTGGAACAAGGAGAATTTTCTGGGAGCCCAGAGATTGAAGGCACAGAAACCAGCACTGATCCAGGTAAGACTGGAGAAGAAAGTGAGAATCATTTGAAATGAAATGCCCTGGAATACTCAGTGCATTGTGCCACAGCATTTCTTAATTATGTAAAGAGGTTTTATGATTTTGTACTGCCCATTTCTAATAATAATGGGCGTCATGAATGAGATCCAAAGGGAGGTCTTGATTGTGATTCCTATATAGTGCTAACATTTGGGGATAGAGGGATAGTTAGTTTTAGGATCTCTTTAGTTTCAGGGATTGAAACGGAGTTTCATGGAATTCCATGAAAGCCTTAGTCCTAGGTATACATTCAATTCCTAAAATACAGGAATCCCTGACAGGCATGGTGGCAGATCTCAGCAGCCCAGGAGGCCGAGGAAGAAGGATTGCAAGTTCAAGCCAGACTCAGCAAGTTAGCAAGACCCTAAACAACTTGGAGAAACCCTGTCTCAAAATAAAAAAAGGGCTGAGGATGTGATTCAGTGGTTAAGCACCACCCCAAGGTTCAGTCCCAGATAACAAAATAAATAAATAAAATATAGGAATTGTGTAAATTGTAATGTCTCTTGATCTCTTTTAGGTTTTACTCCCATTCTAAGTGTTGGGATAGGCATATGGGAAAGCTTGTTATTGTTCTTCCCATGCTATGCTATTTCTCTTGAGTTTTGAGTTAAGCATGCAGTTCCTTGTGTTCCATGTAGTTGTTTTTGACTGTGGTTTAAATTCATATTGCTCAAGTTTGTCTAGTTCCAGCTCCTGTATTAAAGTTTAAATTGTAAGAAACTCTTTAACATGATCATGGGCCAGTTTTAATGATTAGTATATTTTTTCACATGTAATAACTTGATTGCTTTTAAATCGTGGAATCTAGGCAGAGTACTGCCTCGTCAAATGGCATTCTTATCAAGTTTTAAAGTAGTTTTCAATTACTTAAATATGTTTTTGAAAATACTGTAGGGGCTGGGGTTGTGGCTCAGTGGTAGAGCACTTGCCTAGCCTGTGCGAGGCCCTGGGTTCGATCCTCAGCACCACATAAAAATAAATAAATAAAACAAAGGTGTTGTGTCCAACTACAACTAAAAAATAAGTGTTAAAAGAAAGAAAGAAAATACTGTGACTGTCTCTTTCTAGGATTGGGTATCATCAAGGATGTGCCTTTGAGGCTTTCTTTGGAGGTGGAGCTCTGGCCGTCCGTCCATTTTTACCCTGCTGCATTTCTTGTCAGACCCTGAAACCCACTGAGCTGTAAGGGTTTTATGTGGAAGAGAAGAAGCTGGCTTTATGGATTGGGTTAGGGTGTGTGTTGGAGAATTATTGCTTGAATTGCAATTCTTGGTTCAAGAAGTAGAAGAGTGGGCAGGCGTTCACACTAGCTGGTCTTAAAATGATTTCTCAGCCTTATGATCATGGTATTATTGTAATGCCTGAGAAAACCAGTAGCTTTTAGTGTTTAAAACTTACATTATCCTATTTCTTATTCCAGCAAGACAGTGATCTTCCTGAAGGAGCTACTGTTCCTGCATTAGGATTATCAAATAAAGCTGTGTTCCAGGGTAAGGCTCTGGTCTCAAATTATTCAACCTCTAGTGGTACCTAAAACCTAGTTACACACTTGTGTGGAATGTACCTAATGACTGCTGCAGCTGATTTTTTTTTTTTTTTTTTAAATCACAGTCAACACATCTGTCTTCTCTCATCAGATTTTTGTGATAAATGTATGAGTGAAGACCACTGAAAATAGGAATAGCTTTCAGTCTTTCACAGAGCACTATAATCACAGATAGGAACATAGGAAACTTGAGAATCTGTTGTGTAGTTCAAAAAGTTAACTAGGTCAAAGAAAATGGAAGGAATCTTAATGGAATCTAATGTTTTCAAGAGCTTATTTGGAAAAAAAACTGGAGTGTACCTTTGGCTTTGGAATCACGTGGCCATAGCTTTGAAATACACCACCTTGAGGTGCCACTGCTTTCTTATGGGCAGCATTAGTATTGAGACAGTATAAGAGATATAAAGACAGTGACTCCATTCATGGTGCTGATGTATTTCTTTAACCTAGGAGACATGACTTCTCAGCCTTCTGATGAAGAGGAGCTGTTAACTAGCACTGGTTTTGAGTATCACCAGGTGGCCTTTCAACCCTCCCTACTTACTGGTAAGAAATGATGAGAAGATGATTTAATAGAGTCACTAGTACACATGTATGGTACCTGTTGCTGCTGACTTGAACAGGTGCTATAGAATTTAGTTTATTTGGCTAAAAATAGGAAAAAAAATCATTGCAATACTTCAAATTTATTGTAGAACCTCCCACTGAGGATCATCTTCTGCAGAACACTTTGTGGCCTGAAATTCAAAAACTGTAAGTTAACTTATAGTTACCTCTCTGGTTTGATTCTGTCATAATTTGGGGATTTTTTTCCCCCTACAATTTGATTTTCTCCTCACCTGCCCACATTCTCCTTCCTGCTCTACAGAACTTTCGGTAGCTCTTCAAACAAGTGAGAATCACAGCTTACATTGATATTTATGATATTTAGTAGCTTTATTGGTCCTAAGTTTTAAAGTAGAGAAGCATAACTTTTTTTTCCTTTTTAAGTTTTGTTATGCTAACTGGTCTTTTTTGTTCTTGATAGTTCCCCATCATAACATTTCCTTGATTGTTTATTGTATTGTCTGAGGGCAGAAGGTGAAAACTTGTATCTTAATCTGATTATTTGAATGAGTTCTATTACTTTAGGGAGCTGTCATTTTTCTCCAGTCTTCCTGTTTTTTCCCAAAGTATTTACCTAGACAAAAATGTAGTGTTTGTTAAAAGAAATGTGTGTTGCTTGGGAGAATGATGTTATTCTTTTAATTTTTAAAAATGTTGCAGCATGAGGTTAGGTATGTTTACTAATATAGAGGTTATTCATTTTGTTTTTAAATTTTAGATATGGACATGGTTATGAAATATTTTGTGTTGCTTGTAATAATTCAAAGACTCTGCTTGCTTCAGCTTGCAAGGTAAGAAGTTTTACTTTTGATTTGACTTGGTCACAGGTTATTTATGTCATTAGGCTTTTGCAAGTTTGGTAGAAATTTAGGCAGAACTCTACGTCAAAGGCCACTGGTGCCTGCTTTTCCTGAATCTTACTTTCTCTCTCCCTTCTGTCCCTTTAAAAACTTGCAGTTACCTTTTAAATCTATTTTAGTTACACATTTTTGTTCTTTAGAGTCTACCCTTGAAGAATGCAGGGACTAGGGTGCTAACTCCTGTGCACAATTGAAAATCTGCATATAATTTTGTGTATGTGCAGGGGATGGGTGTTGCCAGGGATTGATCCAAGGGCCTCATGCATGCTAGGCAGTTGCTTTACTGCTGAGCTATATCCCAGCCCCATCACATATGACTTAACTCCTTATAGTAACAAAAGGACATGGCTATGAAGTTACTAGAGTAGTGTAGTAATTATGTAATAGACATGATATATTTTATGGTAGTAATGAATGATAAAAAATCAATTACCTACATATATTATGCATTTGTGGCACAACTTTTTTTTAACTTTAATTTTTTTGTTCTTTTTAGTTATACATAACAGTAGAATGTATTTGACATATTATACACACATGGATTATAACTTCCCATTCTTTTTTCTTTTAAATTGTTGATAGACCTTTATTGTATTCATATGTGGGGCTGAGAATTAAACCCAGTGCCTCACACGTGTGAGGCAAATGCTCTACCACAGAGCCACAACCCCAGCCCTAACTTCCCATTCTTGTGGTTGTACATGATGTCGTGTATTCATAAATGAACATAGGAAAATTATGTATGATTCATTCTACTGTCTTTTTTTTGGTACCAGGGATTGAACTCGGGGCACTCAACCACTGAGCCACATCGCCAGCCCTATTTTGTATTTTATTTAGAGACAGGGTCTCACTGAGTTGCTTAGTGCCTCACCATTGCTGAGACTGGCTTTGAACTGTTGATTCTCCTAACTCAGCTTCCCAAGCCACTGGGATTACAGGTGTGCACCACCGTGCCTGGCCTCATTCTACTGTCTTTCCCTTTCCCATTCCCTTTATTCCCCTTTGTCTAATTCATTGAACTTCTATTTCCTTGCCTTATTGAGTGCTAGCATCTGAATATCAGAGAGAATATTCGGCCTTTGGTTTTAGAGGATTGGCTTATTTCACTTAGCATGGTAATCTCCAGATCCATTCATTTTCCAACAAATGTCATAGAGTCATTTTTTATGGTTGAGTGATATTCCATTGTGTAAATATATCACATTTTCTTTATTTGTTCATCTGTTCAAGGGCACCTAGGTTGGTTCCACAGCTTAGCTATTTGAATTGAGCTGCTATCAACATTGATGTGGCCATGTCACTGTAGTGTGCTGATTTTTAAAAAAAATAGTTTTCTAGTTGTAGATGGACACAGTACTTTTATTTGTTTATTTTTTATTTTTTATGTGGTGCTAAGGATCAAACTCAGTGCCTCACACACACCAGGCAAGTGCTCAACCACTGAGCCACAACCCCAGCCCTAGTGTACTGATTTTAAGTCGTTTTTTGCTCTGATTTTAAGTTTTTTGAAAACATTCCAAGTTTTCTGAGAATTTCCATACTGCTTTCCATAGTGGTTGTACCAATTTGCAGTCCCACCAGTAATGTATGAGTGTACCATTTCCCCCACATCCTTGCCAATATTTATAGTTGCTTGCATTTTTTTAATATTTATTTTTTAGTTGTAGTTGGACATAATACCTTTATTTTATTTATTTACTTTTATGTGGTGCTGAGGATCAAACCCAGGGCCTCACACGTGCTAGGCAAGTGCTCTACCGCCAAGTCACAATCTTAGCCCCATGTTACTTGTATTCTTGATAATGGCCATTCTGACTGGAGTGAGATGAAATCTTAATGTAGTTTTAATTTGCATTTCTCTAACTGCTAGAGATGTTGAACATTTTTTCATGTATTTGTTGATTGATTGTAGTTCTTCTATAAAGTGTCTATTCAATTCCTTTGCCCATTTATTGATTTTTGATTTTTAAGACATGCCAAACCATTTTTCCAAGTGGTTTTACATTTTACAGTCCCACCAGCAGTGTATTGGCTTTCCAGTTCTTGGTACAGCCAATCCTTTTACCTTCAACCTTTCTAGTATATGTATAATAGTTCAGTGTGGCTGCAATTTGCATTTCTTTAATTACTGTTGATATTAATCATTTTTTCATGTGCTGATTTCCCATCCATATTATCTTCTTTGGTAAAATATCTCTTCATATTTTTGCCTATTTCTTTGTTAGATTGTTTGTATTACTGAGTTTTAAAAGTTTTTTATATATGTTGGATATAACTTTATCAGATATGTACTATATTGGTAAGTTTTCCTAGTAGCTTTTCTTTTCATTTTCCTAACGGTGTCGCTCAGAGAGCAGAAGAGCTTGTGTTTTCGTGAAGTCTAGTTTATCATTTTTTTCTCTATTGGGTAATCTTTGTCATGTACTGAAGAAATCTTTGCCTAACCAAGCTCATAAAGATTTTCTGTTACATTTCGTTCTCAGAACTTTATTGTTTTTAAATTTACATTTAAATCTAATGAGACATTTTAAAATAATTCTTCAATTTGGCATGGAGTACAGATTAAAGTTGATTTTCTTTGTTGATATAATATCCAGTTGGTCCAGCATCATTTGCTAAGGAGACTGTCCCTTTGCCCCTGTACTGCTTTTTTCCCCTGTCCATTTACATATGAGGGCCTGTTTCTAGACTTTGTTCAGTTCCATTGATCTGTGTTGTTGTGATGCCAATTCTCTCAGTGACTGTTATTTTTTTTTATAGTACATCTTCTAACTCTTTTTGTACTCTATTTTGGTTATTCTAGGGCCTTTACTTTCCATTTCAAAAACAGTTTGACAGTTTCTACAAAAAATGCAGGAATTTTGATGGGCATTGCATTGAATCTATTGGGAAGAATTTGGGGATAATTTTAACAATACCGAGTTATTTATTTATTTATTATACTGAGGATTGGATCAGGGATGCTTAATCATTGAGCCACGTCCCCAGCATTTTTAATTTTTTATTTTGAGATAGGGTCTTGCTAAGTTGTTTAGGGCCTTATTAAGTTTCTGAGGCTGACTTTGAACATGTGTTCCTCCTACCTTAGCCTCCTGAGCCATTGGAATTACAGGCATGCTCCACCATGCCCAGCTCAATATTTAGTATTTTAACATGTGAATGAAATAAGCCTCTTGTTTATTTAGGCCTTTATATTTCTCTTACCAAGTTTCCCCTGTTTCACCATGTTAATATCTTAAGAGGAATATTTGTAGTTTTCAGTGTTAGGTCTTGCACATATTTTGTCAGATATATTCTTTTTTATATATTTTATATTATTACTGATAATATGTGGAAATATAGTTGCTTTTTGTATATTGCGCTTATGTCCTACAACTTTGTTGAACTCATTTATTTATTACTATTTCTAGAAATTTTATTTTAGATAAGGTAGGATTTTCCACATAGATGCTTATGTTGCTTATGAATGAAAAAAGTTTTATTTCTTCCTTTTCTATATCAATGTTTTAAAGTTTAGAGAAACAGTGACCACAGAGATCATAATCTTGGTCTCCATATCAGGAACAAAACATTTAGTCTTTGTCCATTAAAAATGATGTTTGCTGTAGCTTTTTCATGGCTTTTATCTGGTTGCAGACATTCCCTGCAGTTCTGGTTTTCTGAAAGTCTATTAGAAATGGATGCTAGATTTTGTCAATTTTTTTCCTTCATCTATCTCTTTTTTTGTTTATAATTTACATTGAATGATTTATAAAATGATAAAATAATTTTTATTCCTAGAATCAAACCCCACTTCCTCTTAATGTTTTGTCTTTTTATATGTTGTTGGATTCAATTTATTACAGTTGTTAAAAACTTTTAATAGGGGCTGGGGATGTGGCTCAAGCGGTAGCACGCTCGCCTGGCATGCGTGCGGCCCGGGTTCGATCCTCAGCACCACATACCAACAAAGATGTTGTGTCCGCCAAGAACTAAGAAATGAATAAAAAATTCTCTCTCTAAAAAAAAATAAATAAATAAAAAACTTTTAATAGTTCTTTTTTAAGTTTTTCAGTATATATTTTTAGTTGTTGATGGATCTTTATTTAATTCATTTATTATTATGCAGTGCTGAGAATCGAACCCAGTGCCTCACTCATGCTAGACAAGCACTCTACCATTGAGCCACAACCCCAGCCCAATAACTTTTAATAGTTCTTGAGGGGTATTGCTCTGTAGTTTTTGTTCATCATAATGGCCTTTTCAAGTTTTGGTCTTAGAGTAATGCTAGCCTCATGCAATCATCTCCTCTACACTTATCTTAAATTGTTTTTGTAGAATTTCTGTTATACATTTTTAAAAAAATTTTTCATAGAATTCCCAGGTAAATCCAGCTGACTCTGGTTTTTTATGAAAAGGTTTTTAACTACATGTAATTCCTTTAATAGATATAAATAAGGCTATTTAGGTTTTCCGAGTTTTCTTGAGTTCATTTTTGTAGTATATGTCTTTCAGAAAATATGTCCCTTCATCTGAGTTGTCAGATTTACTGACGTGATTATTCATATTATTCCTTTATGATACATTTAATATCTGTAGTAATGTTACCTTTCTTATTTCTGCTATTGGTGATTTGTGTCTTTAAAATTCCTCTCCACACACCTCCCCCCAGCTTTTTGTGGTTGTTTTGTTTTGATTTTTTTAGTGTTCCTGCTGTCAGAAAAGTCTTATTTCTCTTTTAGTATTCAGTGATAATAAAAATGGTGGGTAAAGAATTCTTGGTTTACAGTTGATTTTTTCTCTTCAATATAGTAAAGATGTTGCACCATTTTCTTTTGGCTTGAGTTGTTTCTGATGAGAAGTCTGCTTTATTTTTTCTTTGTTTTACAATTTTTTTTCCCCTCCAGCTGTTTTTATAGTTTAATATTTGTTGCTAGTTTTAAATAATTTTATTATTGTTGGTATAATTTTCTTCATGTGTCTTATGCTTGGGTTTTATTGAACTTAATGGATCTGAAAGTTTGTTGTTTTCATCAAGTATGGGAAATTTTTAACCCTTATCTTTTCATGTGTTTTTTTGTTCTCGTACTTTTGGAAACTCCAGTTATATTTGGCTGATGTAGTTGTTGAATGATTCAGTAATGCTCCTTGTTTTTTCCCCTCTCTGTGATCCATTTTCTCTCTCTGGGATAGTGTTCTTTGTTGCCAAATATTTATTATTTTGGAATGCTGTCATTTCCTGTATTTTGTCTAGCTTTTTATTTTTTTTCACCCAAGAGTAAATCTGCACTGTAATCCCAGTGGTTTAGGAGGCTGAGGCAGGAAAATCATGAGTTCAAAGCCAGCCTCAGCAACTTAGTGAGGGCCTAAGCAAGTCAGTGAGAACTTGTCTCAAAATAAGATATTATAAAAAAGGGCTGGGATGTGGCTCAGCGGTTAAGCACCCCTGTGATCAATTTTCAGTACACAAAAAAAGTAAATCTAGTCCTTCTTACTCTGTATTCATTAGAAGTGGAAGTCTCTAAACGGTTAATTACAAAGTTAATACATATAGTTATTTTTCTTGTAACAAATTAAAACATGATTACAGCATTGGTTTAATATTTCTAATCCTAATTTCCCTTTCTTTCTAATTTCCCTCTCTTTCTAATCCTAATTTCCCTCTCTTTTCCCAGAGATTAGCCTTCATTGTTAACCTGCTAAGAGTTGGGGTTTTTTTTCCACATTTAACCAAGTACATAAAATATATTCATAAAACAATATGTTACTTTAAAAAATGTTTTCTTTTTTGTTTATTTCTGCTTAAACAACTTCATTGTTTCATCTCTTTATAGGCAGCCAAGAAAGAACATGCAGCTATCATCCTTTGGAACACTACCTCTTGGAAGCAGGTTCAGAATTTAGTTTTCCACAGTTTGACTGTCACGCAGATGGCCTTCTCACCAAATGACAAGTTCTTATTAGCTGTTTCCAGAGATCGAACCTGGTCATTGTGGAAAAGACAGGATACAATCTCACCTGAGTTCGGTAAAACATGTTGTGATTGAGAATGTTACTAGTAAAACAGTTATGTCTATTTTATCCATGGTAAGCAGCTATTGGGTTAAGACAAGTAGATAAGAGGGCAAAGACAGAGTCTAATGAATGTGAGTTCTCAGATGACTGAGGAAGACCTGGTCTTGCATGTCATATCTAAATTCTTACTTCTTTGGAACTTTGTAGTCAGATGGCAGGGTTCAGACATTGCAGTTAAAGAAACAAAATCTGTTTGGAGAAAGTTAATTTTTGTAAGTGGTCATAGATTACTGCCACAAAACCAGGTAGATGACATTCTGAGCTTAGATTTTATTGAAATGAAATAATGAAGGTACTTCTAAGAAACTTGGAATTAAGTGGTTTCTGTTTTCTTTATGAACTGTCTTATGAATATAATAATTTAAATTATGAAACTTAGAGATACCATTATCTTTGGCCTTTTCCTGCCCTTCCCTGCTACTTTGATCATTAGGAGGGGTTTGGTAGGCATCTGTGAATTACATGACCCTGGGCAATGTCTTAACCCCCCCACCCACAATTACTGTAAGATTTGCATAGATTTTAAAAAGAAAAGGAATAATAATAATTAAAAAAAGCTTTGTGTCATTGCATCAGTGTCCTATAACTATTCCCTATTTTCTTTGGGGGGTTAATTTTAGAGGGTGTTTAAAGTATATTTGTATTTTTAATCGTATTATTTTCCATGGATATATGACTTGCATACAACTTGATTTTGTGATACTTCTAGTCTCTTAGTTTCTTATATTTCAGAGAATATCCAAGACATATAAGACATGCTTATAGGATGGGTTAAAACAGCTAACTGGTACTTGACTTACCATGGTTCGATGTAGGGTTTTTTGATTTTACAATAGTGCACAAATGATGTATGTGATTTTTTTTTACATTATGTGATTTCTATATTTGATAGAACCCATACTTTTAATTTTGAGTTTTGATCATTTCCTGTGCTAGCCATATGGAGTGTGATGCCGGGCAGTGGCAGCAAGCTGCAGCTCCCAGATAGCTGCATGATTACAAAGATAAACAGCTCACATTCTACACCATATTGTGTTGCTAAGATATAATGTTTGGTAGGTTGGGTGTATTAAATGCATTTTCAACTCAGTCTTTTCAGTTTAAGGTGGCTTCATCAGGACATAATACATTTGTAAGTTGAGAAGCATATATATTTTCTTTTGCCTCACTAGTGATTTATTTCCTCACATGCAGCATGTGTTTTTCTTTTAAAGTTAAAATGTTATTAATAATACACGTATTAATTTGTTGTATCTTTGTGGATTATGGATTAATAGATCTACTCTCCTTCCCTCCTCCTGAGCAGTTACATGTTTTAGGTCTAGTCCATATAAGGGTTAATTTCATTAACATTTAAATGTTACATGGAAAGTATTTTCTGTAGCTCTTCCTTTTTTAAGAACATTAATTTTTTTTTAATGCTGGGGTTCAACCCTGCCCCTTATGCATGTGAGGCAAGCACTCTACCAACTGAGCTATATCCCCAGCCAAGAACGTTAATCTTTTTTTTGCAAATCTGGCTACTTGCAGAGTAAGGATGCATTGCTTTTGGCTTCTTCCATGGGCATACATTGAACTTTTAGTTATTGTTTGGAAGAAGTTTGTTTTTAGTCACAGAATACTAGTCAGTATAAAAGCATCTCCTGCTTGAAAAACAGCAGCATGCCACAGCCTTCTGCTGAGCTCTCAGTTGCCTGGCCTTAGTCTATTACAAAAGTGAGAATATGTAAATAGATTACTGAATTGCATGATATATTTGGTACTTAAACATGAACTTTCTAAAAGTTTTTTTAAAAAAAAAACAAAAAACTGCTTTCTGTGCTTTGTGAGTGATGGTTACATATTTTTTTCAGACCCAATTTTCAGTCTCTTTGCATTCACCAACAAAATCACTTCTGTGCACAGTAGAATTATTTGGTCTTGTGACTGGAGTCCTGATAGCAAGTATTTCTTCACTGGGAGTCGGGACAAAAAGGTAATTTTTAAAAAATCTAATATTCTTTGAAGTGTAAAATAACATTTTTATAAGTATGTTTGAATTTTTAAAAAATCACATAATCTTGCCTTTCTGATACAACTTTTAAAAATCAGATTATTTTGTGTTTTTTATATACATACATGATAAAAGCTTTTTTTTAAAAAAAACTTGTTGCATTCTGTAAATACTTGCTCTGAAATATCAAAAATATGAAAGGAAGACCTTTCAGACAAATGACCTTCATCAAATATCCCCAGTGGGAGAAAAATAATAAATTGAACGGTTCAAGTCTAAGAAACTAGGAGCACAGGAGAGGGAAGGAGGGAACATAGGTGGAAAAAAGTTTTTAGTTTTTCTGATTCATACTTCCATGAACTTAAACATTTTTCTATAATGAATTATTATAGTCTTTTTATTCAGTGATAAAAAAGGGGCAGAATGTGACCCAAACTTGGAAAAATAACAAAAAACAAGCTATATGTTCTTTTTTTTTTTAATAATTTATTTTTTGGTTATAGGTGGAAACAGTATCTTTATTTTATTTTTTATGTGTGCTGAGGATTGAACCCAGTGCCTCACGCATGCTAGGCGAGCGCTCTACCTCTGAGCCACAATCCCAGCCCTGCTATATGTTCTTGAATGTGACCTTTACCTTTGTCTTCTGGAAAATGTCCACCTGGCCTCCATTCTTTCCTTTTTTTTTTTACTCTTTAAATTGTCCTCTCCTTTTTCTGCACTCCTACAGACTGGAAGTGGTGAAGCAGCTTAGTGCTTTCTTTCCTCTCCTGCCCTCTACAGTCATAGACATGAAACAAATTACTGAAGCAGAGAATTGGCACCGGCATGGTGTCACTCAGGTTAAACACTTCATCATCTTTCTCCAGATCACTACTTCTGTTCACTTGCCTGTTCCTCTCTTCCCTGGTGTTTATTTGCCTGTGCTATGCTAGATGCTGAGGAAGCAGGGCTGCTTCTACCCTCCACAGACACACTTAGTAGATATGATCCAGCCATAGCTCTCACATGTATCAGAGCTGGAACCAACCAAGCAGCATTCATTGCACCTTCTCAGAAATATACTTCTGCTTTTGGTCAGAGCTTACTGCTCAGAATCTTGCTTTGGACCTGCAATTTGCAACTATTGTTCATTTCACTCTCCTTTCCTTTCTTGGTGACTGTTCAAATACCCTTAGGCATGAGCTTCCAGGGAATCCCCATTTCTTGTGAGGGGTACCATCAAGGCTAAGTCCTCCTGATCTCTGAGTTCATTCTCAGATACAGAATGAAGAGCTAGAGACGTGATAAGTCTTCATAAATTTTGTGGTTACTTCTCGAGGAAGTGTTTATGCCCCCTCAGTAACGACATGACTGGTGGAATTTCACTGGATCAGAACTGGTTTGTGAGTATAAAGACATATTAGACACCTCCACGATCCCTGGACAGGACAGTCCATCTGTAGACTTAGTTGAAGTCTCAAAGACTGGGATCTGCTACACTGTGTCTGTGATTCTGGAAATGCTCTGAAGTTCTGGAACATCAAGCAAAAATATAAATGCTGAGTTTTTTAAACACTAGAGGAAATGTGTTTCACTATTCATACCATCAGAATTCTAATACATTGCTAGAAGGCTTGCAAAAAGAAAGCTTTAACTAATGTGACCTGTCTGTTAGGTGGTTGTCTGGGGTGAATGTGACTGTGGTGATGACTGCATTGAACACAGCATTGGCCCCTGCTCCTCTGTCCTGGACGTGGGTGGGTCTGTGACAGCTGTCAGTGTTTGCCCTGTGCTTGACTCTTCTGGAAGGTTAGTCTCTGTGGTGGAGGGGCTTGGTTTTATATTTGCTTGAAGGGGATTTTTTTCAATATCATTTCAATTCATGGGTTCTCTTTGCTTCTGAGTTGCTGTTATTTTTAAGATGTTTATGTTTCTCATAAAATTTTTAAATCGATAGAACTCAGTGATTGGTAAAATACACATTAGGACTGTGACTCTAAGGGTTTTTATTTCACTGATAACAGGACTGTAGTGCCTTCTCTGTAACAAGCATCTTCTGTAGAACATGGGTTCCTACACCCAGTTTGGGAAACACTGGCTCATGGGCTTTGCCATCTTGAAGCAGAGTTAAACCTGTGTGCTCTTTCTGTAGAGAAGGGCTCCTTGAGGACACAGTACAGCAACACATTGTATCTTGAGTGGGCACCTTTAAACAGAGTCCTTTATAAGCCAGGGACAGTTTGGGATACTGTGAAGAGCTGCTTTAGAGTGATGGTGGAGATAACAGGAATGGAATTCATGCCGAATTAATCACTGTCATCCTCCTCCCTTAACAACAGATACGTGGTTGCAGTTGGATTAGAGTGTGGAAAGATTTGCTTATACACCTGGAAAAAGACTAATCAAGTTCCAGAAATAAATGACTGGATTCGTTGTATTGAAACAAGTCAAAGGTATTGTCTCATATTTGCTTCCATCAAATTTAGTAGAAATTACAGGGTTTTTAGTGGCAAATTTTATGCCACATTTCCATGGAGAGGAATAAAAACCTCTGTGGTGTTTACCACTGAGTGGTACCTCTGGAAATTAATGTTTGTTATTATATTGGACTTTTTTTTTTTTTAAGTTTCCTTGATCAGATTGCCTGTTTACATGATATTGTGTTAACAAATAGCAACCATTTGAGATGAAAGTGGATTTAAAAAATTTTGTTTTGTTTTGTTTTTGGTGGTGCTAGGAGTAGAATCCAGGGTTTTGCACATGCTGGGCAAGTGGTTTACTGCTGAGCTACATCCCTAGACCCCCAAATAGTTTTCCTAATACTGTCTTTTAGAATTTCACTATACAGATTTTTTAGTAAAATTTGATATAAAATGTTTGTGATGTTTAGAAATATTACAGATTGTGCTTTGGTAGTTATGTCTTTATAATTGAAACTATATTGCCTATTCCATAATGGAGCAACTGCAGGTGCCCCACAGAATCCCATGACTTGCTTTCAACCACTGCAAGGGCTTCCTGAGCACAGGCCTTTACCAGCTGAGCACATGTAAACACCTGCTGTTTATAGCCACCTTCCTACACCCAGTCACCTAGATAGCAGAGACAAATTTTAACTACTTTAAACCCATATTAGCCCTTAAAAATGTCTATACTTTCAATAAATTACTGTCATTTTGTATCACATTTTGGTAGGATTCTTCAACCTTCATATATTCATACTGTCCTAAATATAATATCAAATACAACTTCAAATGACAGTATTGTGTTGAGGGTAGATGGCTTAATGGAGAGAAATTGTGAGCCTGTCCTTTACAAGATATTATATCTGGTGGAGCTTGTCTCCATGTCAGCCAAACATGTTAGTGCTCCTTCTCAATTGTATTTGTTAAAATGAGATTATGCCTTTTTTATCATATTCCCTGGGCCTTCTCTCCCATCTCTCACGCTGACTATAGCAGTTGACACAGTTCATGCTAAAATTGGTTTGCTCAAGAGAGAAGAAATGCAGTGAAATTTGAAATTTTGAAATTTTCTCTTTTCCTAGGCTGCCCTCCCATCCCTTTTTCTTCTTTCACCTTGCCCGTCCACTGCCTCTGACCTGGTACCCAGACCACTTCCAGGGCCCCATGGTGGGACACTGGCAGGAAACTCCTTAGAAAGCATAGAAAGGGGATGTGTGTAGAATTTGGGTTTTTTTCCCCCCAAGATTTTTTTTATTTATCAGTAAAGTGACTTAAATTTGCAAGGTAGACTAATTCTTGACTTAATAATTGTATTATTTGGATTAATATTCCAGTTACTAAATTTCAAGTTTTTGCTGGTAATGAGATTCAAAGTAATATAAGCAACATTATCTTTTTGTTTGATACTGGGAATTGAACCCAGGGGTGTTTAACTACTGAACCACATCCCCAGCCCTTTTTTGTCTCTTATTTAGAGACATGGTCTCACTGAGTTGCTTACAGCCTTGCTAAGTTGCTGGAGCTGGCTTTGAACTTGCTGCCTCAGCCTCCTAAGCCACTGGGATTATAGGCATGTGCCACCATACCTAGCAAGCCACATTGTTTGGGTTGGCTCTCCAGACTCCTTATCTTTTATTTAAAATTTTTTTTTGCGGTGCTTAGAATTAAACACAGGGCCTTAAGCATGTTGGGCAAGTGCTGTACCACTGAGCTTCTGTATCCCCAGCCTTCTATATCTTTTAAATGTGATATGTTAACATGTTAGGTTTAAAGGAAAATACCAAAAGAAAAAAGAAGCACATCATCTTATATAGCCAAATAAGTATAGTCCATCAAAATAATTCTCCTGAGAAGAAATATGTATGTTTCTTTCAGTGATGACATTTTTTTTCATTCTTTTAATGAAATGAGATTACTTTAATATTGATCAATAATAAATGAGATTCCATTGATGTTGCTGTCACTTAAAATGGTTTTGAAATTGTATTCAGAACAAGAGAATCTTGTGATACAAGTAAATCACTTATAACATTATACCTTATATGTTTTTTTTACTATTAAATTTTTATAACTTTATTTCATTTATTAATTTTTACGTGGTGCCAAGAATTGAACTCAGGGCCTTACACGTACAAGGCGAGTACTCTACCACTGAGCCATAATCCTAGCCTCTATACCTTTTATATTATTACTTATTTAAATCTTTTACTTCTTTTTTAAGCTTGCCATTCATATTTATAAAGCTTGGTATTTGTATTTAAGCCTTCCATTCAGATTTATTTGCAAAACTCACCTCCCAGTGACTTAGCTGCTTTCAGTAATCAAATTCATCCTCAAAGGAAGATGAGCTTTCAGTGAGTACGCAGGTTAGTCTCCATATTATGAAGCATTTCTTCTGGAAGATCTCAGAAAGCACTGAGGTACAGTGGCATTATTAGACTAACCACTTGCAGAGCTCACAGTCATTTGGTTGCCTAAGTTCTGGTGGGCTTATATGAAAAAATGTCTTTCATTACTTTGAAGTTGTACTTCATTTTTACAGCATCTGAATGTGAATTTGTGTGCTCTTGTATTGTTTTCAATATTCACTGCCTTAAAACCTATTTAGGTTTTTCACTTTATTTCTTTTTGGTTTTAGGTTCTACTTTGTAGGTTAAATTTATCAAGGATATTTCATTTTCACAGTGATTTATTGCTGATCTATGTTTGATAACATTCTAGATCTGCCTTTTGAGGGACCCATATGGGATGGGTAGGGAGCATTAATATGATCATGACCAACTTCATGCAATTGGAGGGCATGTTGAAAACCATTTTATTATTATTTATTATTATGCAGGTCATTGTCTTTCTTTACCCAATAATAAAAATATGAGTAAAATATCCCTCCATTTGTCAGGGATGTCAAAAGGATAATCTAGAATATATTGCAAAGTTGAAATTTAAAAAAAAAATTACTTGTGGTAATGTTATTTGAAAGACTGACTTTAATAGTTCTTTCATGAATTTTACTAATCATTAAAACATTTGACAGAAATTCATTGTCTGTTTCTTATTCTTTTTGGTGATATCATTGGCCAGTAAGTTAGACTATATTTTAATAATTTTAGTCTGACTGATTATTTATTTTTATGTGTTGCTGAGGATTGAACCCAGTGCCTCACACTTGCTAGGCAAGCACTCTGCCACTGAGCTACAGCCCTGGCCCTAGTCTGACTGATTTTTAATAATTTTTATTGGAAAACTATAATCATATATAATAATGGATTTGTTGTCACATATTTGTATATGCACACAATATAATTTGGTCAATTTAATGTGACATGGTGGTTGAGTACTTATCTAGCATGTGCAAACCTCTGGGTTTGATCCCCAGCACTGCAAAAAAAGAGTAAGCAGATTAAGATATTTTTTAAGTTAAAAATAAAATTGCTAAAATATTAGTGAGGGTATTTAAAAACCTGTACATGTAATTTTCAAATTTTATTTTCATTTATGTAAGAGTATGCTAATTAAATTAACATATGGGTGAGTACCTAGTTGTTTTAGTCAGCTGTTTTGCTGCTGTGACTAAAAGAGGAAAAGTTTAAGGGCTCACAGACAGAGGTCTTAATCCATAGAAGGCCGGCTCCATTCTTTGGGACTCCAAATGAGACAGACATCATGGTGGAAGAATCTGGCAGCGGGAAACAGGTCACATGTTGATCAGGAAGCAGAGAGAGAGATAGTCTCCACTTTCCAGATAAAAACATATATACCCCAAAGCCACTCCCCCAAGTCCCACCTCCTCCATCCACAGCCTACCACTTCAGTTATCACGCAGTTAATCTCTAACAGGGGATTAATTCACTGGTTGGGTTGAGATGCTTGTAATCCAATCATTTCTCCTCTGAATCTTATTGCATTGTCTCACATGTGAGCTTTGGGGGGATACTTCACATTCAAACCATAGCACCAGTAAAATATTTTGTAGTCATGGCATACATTAATTTTATGATTTCTTTATCTTGGTTTTAGCCAAAGTCATACCCTTGCTATCAGAAAACTGTGCTGGAAGAATTGCAATGGAAAAGCCCAGCAGAGTGAAGGAGAAGGTGCTGACTGGTTACACTTTGCGAGCTGTGGTGAAGATCACACTGTGAAGATATACAGAGTTAACAAATGTGCACTGTAATGGGCTTCATTATCACATGCTTACAGTCATTGGTGTCTTAAAATGTTTATCATGTAAATAGATCACCTTTCACCTTCACAACTGAATCAAGTTTCTTTTTTAAGTCTAAAAGCAGTCCTTATTTAGGTCCTAGATCCTTTGAAATTGATGAAAGCTATACATCCCTTTCCTTGTTATAGAATTTATATGTATATTTACACATACCCAAGACCTTTGTTCATACTTTCAGAGATTCTTGGATCTACTTTCCATAAGTCCCAGATTAAGAACATCTAGGGCCTGAAGTTGTGGCTCAATGGTAGTGACTAGCATGTGTGAGGAACTGGGTTCGATCCTCAACACATCCAAATAAGTAAAATAAAGATCCATCAACACTAAAAAAATATATTAAAAAAAACCCAAAGAACAACAGCTATACTTGATCACATTTGCCTGGTTTTGTGTTATTTTGGGGCCTTTTCATTTACCCCTCTGAATCTGTTTTGTGTTGCTGTAACAAAATGCCTGGTGCTGGGTACTTTAAAAGAGGCTTATTTAAATCAGAGTTCTGGGGTTCCAAGAACATGGTCCTGAGATCTGCTTGGCTCTGGTGAAAGCTTCATGGCAGATGGAATAATAATGGTGGGAGTGTATGTGGAAGAAAGAGGTCATTTGTTGAGGCAGACAGAAAGGGAGATTCAAGGAAGGTGCCAGACTTGCTTGTAACAACCCAGTCTCATGAGAATACACTCCAGTGAGAATGTGCTCCTGATAGAAAAGTATTCTTCTCACCTGCCACTTGACCCCACCTCATAAAGATTTCAGCACCTCTCAACACCACCACCCTGGGGACCAAGCCCCCAGAACGTGAACCTGTGGGGAACACATTGGAATCATATCTAAACCATGCATCCTCTTTGGGATACATCATATTTATTACCTTCTTCAGAAGGTAGACATAGAAAATAAAAAGAGAATAAATCCAGATTGTTCAATTTTTAACATTTTTTTGTAAATAAACATACCACACCCAGTGTGCTAACTTGGACTTGACCCTTTCTTCCTAGTATACGCCAGTTATTCTAGGAATTTGGCAAGCAGTCATAAGTTTGAACTACAGCCAATCCTTTATTCTTTAAAGGTACGTAAGTTCTGCTTTTGTGGGTTTACTTAAAGTAGAATATTTGGACATTTAAACTTACAGATTTAGGTTTTGAAAAATAGAGTTCTGAATCATCTGAATGTATACAGTAGCTGAAGCCACGAGAGGGTAGAATATTTGTGCCCTGGGGACGATGCTGAGGGAGACAAGGGTGCCAGAAATGATCTTGGAGTGCCAGCTGAAGGTTAGAGGCAGGTCAGGACTGTGAGATATGAGGATAGGGGCTTGAGTCTAGCCCTGTTGGAACATAGAGTCATCAGGCAAATTCAGTATGTTGAAAAAAGGAAGGTGAGAATTTTGTGCCATTGTTTAATATGATATTTTGCTTTCAAAGGTGTTCAGTTGTGTTTTCTAGATGGACATTCTTAGGCCTGTGCTATACAATATTTCTAGTTCAATAGTGAGCTACATATATAATTTTAAACACATATAGCCACATAATAAATGGAAACAGGTGAAGTTTATTTTAATATTAAATTTACTATAATACAATGTATACAAAACATACTGTTGACCCTCTGTATCCATGGGTTCCACATAACATGGATTCAACCAGCCACGGATTGAAAATAGTAGGAAAAATTGCATCTCTTCTATACTTGTGCAGACTTGTCTTGTAGTTATTCCTTAAAAGATAAAGTGTAACAACTATTTACATAGCATTTGTGTTGTGTTAGGCATTGTAGGTAATCTTCAAGTAATTTACAGCATGCAGGAGGTTATATTCAAATATAGTACCATTGTATATAAGGGACTTGAGCATCTTTGAATTTTGGTATCTGCTGAGGTTCTGGAACCAATCCTCCACGTATACTGAAGGGAAATTTTATTATCACATAAAAATTATTTATGAACTATTTTATACTAGGGGTCTGTCTCAGTGCAAACTAGCCACATTTCAGGTGCTCCATAGCCACATGTAACTAGAGGCCATCCATTCTTGGACATGCAGTTCTAGTCTATTTTCATCTCTACAAACTTGCCTTATATCCTCAGCTCTGAGTGTGTGTGTGTGTGTGTGTGTGTGTGTGTGTGTGTGAGAGAGAGAGAGAGAGAGAGAGTGAAAGAGAGAGACCAGAATACCCTGCCCTGCAAGATGCCATTTCTGTTCTTGTTCACTGAAGAATTTTTATCTGCATTGTCTCATAGGGTTTTGTTCTGACCTAAGTGCACACAGAATTCCAGAGCAGATTCAGTGAACTAACTTAGGCTTTTAGAACCTTTAACAGCCCAGAGCTCAACACCTTAAGGTTACCTGAAAGTAGGCCTTGCCTTCCAGAGACTGAGTTTCAAAGCTAACAATTTTCCAAAGTTGTACTGAAGCATCTTCCTCAGTAATCACCTGTGTAATTCCGGTTAGTAAGCATTCAGAGGACTTGCTATGCACTGGGGCAGTCTGCATGATAATTCATGTGAATTCTACACATTCATGTCAATCTACTAATGACCACCTTTTGAATCATATTGCAGTAATTTGTAATATCTAAAGCAAAAAGTTTGGAAACTTCACTCTGGAGGAACTGAGGTGTATTCTAGAATCCCCAGCCTGTCCTTCCTCTTGTCTCTCTCTTCTTTCTTAGCTTAATTTAGAGCATCAAATTTCAGATTAATGCCAAGCACCAGACTAAGCATTGCTGTTTTCTGACCTATGCAACTTTCCTAGATAGAGGAGAGGTGTTTGGATTGTTTGTTTGGATTTGTATCTGTTTGCTTTGGACAGCCAGCAACCAAATCACTTCTCAGTAATTTCAGAGGAAAGTAGAATTGATTATTAAGTCCAAACGGAGAATGTGGGGATTGGAAAAGGAAAAGCACAGAATCATTCTCCTTTTCACGTTAGAAATTGTGGCAGCATGAGCAAATCCTGGGTTGTCTGTAATAAGACCCTATTGCTAACCTGCTCTCAGTCCCTGCTGAGCTGTATTTTAAAGGTAGAAAGGGAGAGAGCTTCTGAATGAAATTTCCTTGGACAGCTCGTAAGCTTGATGCATAGAGTTACCTGGCAGGTCGGTTCAAAACTGATTGCAGCCAGTCTTGGTGGTGCATGCCTGTAATCCCAGCAACTCTCAGGAGGCTGAGGCAGGAGGAGGATCACAAGTTTGAGGCCAACTTCAGCAATTTAGTGAGGCTCTAAGCAATTTAGGAAGACTCTGACTCAAAAAAAATAAAAAGGGCTAGCCATATAGCTAAGTGATAAAGCACTCCTGGGTTCAATCCTCAGTACCAAAAAGCAACAAACAAAACAAAGAAAAAAAACTGATGGCTGGGCCTCAGCCCCCAGCCCCAGGTGCTATGTCCATGTGCTATGTCTATGAAAAGGACCACATCTAAGAAGACAGGCTTTTCAGGGACAGGCTGGTTTTCTGGGAAGGGAAACTTGGTAGATGTGGGAACAGCTTCCAGGCTACTCCTGGAATTATTGAGTGAAGTATTCATATTAGTTGCAGGATTTCAACTCAACATTAAAATCAAAACAACAGAAAAGCAACTAACAGACAAAAATGGGTTCCTTTAGGGTTAAGCTCAGTGAGGTGATTACAGGGAATCTAGGACCATGGTCAGTGGTTTCCAACAGAGGATTGCTGAAGACTCCAACCACCAGATCCTGGGTAGGCCTGGGCCTGCTGTGGGTAGAGTGACAAAACTAAATGTCTATTATGCAGCCCTTGTTAAACCAGGCTACTAAACAGTGATGGAGGTTGCCCTAACCAAAATGACATGACTAACAATGAGCCCTTTACTATCTTTCAGAAACATTTTCTGTAGTGAACACATGTCCTGTGTATGCCTTTGTGGCCACATTTCTCATTTCTATGGCAGTTCAAAAATGCCTTTGAAAAACCAAATATTGAACTTTAGTCATTGATGTGTTTACTGAAGTTCCTACAGCAATTTTACCAAGAGGTCTGCAACTTTGAAGTATGCAAAAAATCAGAATGATGGCTGGACAGAAAGACACATGGACATTTATGCAATGAAGCAAGTACCATAAAATATTAGAGGTAGTTTTTGTACACGCATATTCGTAGCAATATTATTCACAACAGCCAAGAGATGGAAGCAGCATAAGTCTCCATCAGTGGATGAATGGATCAACAATATGTGGTATATATGTACTATGTTTGCATATCATCCTTTAAAAGGAGGGAAATTCTGACATGATGATGGATAAACCTTGAGGATGTTAAGTGAAATAAATCAGTCATGAAAGATAAATACTGTATGATTTAATTTATATGGTGCATCTAGGGTAATCAAATGCATAAAAATAAAGTAGAATGATAATAGCCAGGGGCAAGGATGTGGCACAGTAACCGGGGAGTTGACTGTAGTGTTTCATTTTTGCAAGATAAAAAAGTTGTAGAGAGTTCATCCATTGTCCTCCCTCAGTGAGCCTTCTGGGTCTTGCAGTATGGCAGAGCCTGCAGAAGCCGGAGCCTGGATCTGTGAGTTTCTGGAAACCTTCAGTGACACTTCAAATCTACAGAGTAGAAACTATCCTGCCTCAGATCCACATGGCTAGATGGGAAGACACACAAACAAAATGAAAAAACAAGGAAATAAAGTGCTCCAAACAAATCAAGCTGCTCCCATAAGAGAATCCATTGAAGAAATGTCAGAGAAGGAGTTCAGGATTTATTTAGTAAAACTGTTCTACAATTTAAAGAATTGTATAAGAGAGCAGCTACAGGAGTTAAGCAGTAAAATAATAGATTCGCTTCAGGAGATGAAAGATCACTTCTGTAAAGATACATTAGAGGTCCTGAAAAGAAATAAAGAAGAAATTCTTGAAGTGAAGGAATCACTAAACCAACTTAAAAGTTCAATGGAAAGTATCACCAACAGACAAGACCATTTGGAAGACAGAACCTCAGGCAATGAAGACAAAATATATAATCTTGAAAATAAAGTTGACCCCACAGAGAAGATGATAAATTGCGTGACATTCCCTCACCAGACACCATGCCTGAATAGCAACTGCTAAAGCCAACCAAGTGGAGCTACTGTGACTACTTCTGGGCTGATACGAAGGATCCCCAAGGCAATGGCACGGTGGCTGGGTTCGAATTGCTGCTCCAAAAGCAACTGAAAGGCAAACAAATGTAGGAAGAAATGTCTGAATTCTTCCGAGAGAGGATAAAGATTGAAGAAGAATGTGCAAAGAATTTGGCTAAGCTCTCTCAGAACTCCTTGGCTTCACAGGAGGAAGGCTCCTTGGGAGAAACTGGGCCCAGGTGAAGAAGAGTCTGGCAGATGAAGCAGAGGTTCATCTCAAGTTCTCCCCCAAGCTTCACAGCGAGGTAGAGAAGCCCCTAGTGAACTTTCGTGAGAACTTCAAGAAAGACATGAAAAAGTGTGACCACCATATCGCTGACCTCCGTAAGCAGCTCGCCAGCCGCTACACGTCGGTGGAGAAGGCTCAGAAAGCCCTCACAGAGCTGCAGAGAGACCTGGAGATGAAGACCCAGCAGCTGAAGATCAAGCTGAGCAACAAGACAGAGGAGGACATCAAGAAGGCACGGAGAAAGTCCACACAGGCTGTTGATGACCTCATGCGTTGTGTGGACCTCTACAACCAGGCGCAGTCCAAGTGGTTTGAAGAGATGGTGACCACCACTTTGGAGCTGGAGCCGCTGGAGGTGGAGAGGGTGGAGATGATCCGGCAACATCTGTGTCAGTACACACAGTTGCGGCATGAGACAGACATGTTCAACCAAAGCACAGTCGAGCCTGTGGACCAACTGCTTCGAAAATGGACCCGGCCAAAGACAGAGAGCTGTGGGTCAGAGAGCACAAAAAGGGCAACATTTGCCCCGTGTACATGGAGATCTAGGCATGCCTGTGCGGCCCCAGGGGTCCTACCCAGGAGAGGGGCTGGGGGTCCCGTGGAAAGGGGGTGGAGGCTCCCGCTGGGTGAAGCTGCCCTCCCACCCACTCTCCTGTCCACTGAGGAGAGAGGAGAGAGCTGGCAATTCCAGAAAGGGTGATCTGGATGGTTCAGCTGGGGAATCCCAAATATTCCCAGGCCAAGAAGACAGACCTGCAACCCTGCCCTTGTCTCCAAGACTGAAGCCCCCCCAAACCCCGTGCCGTGCTGGCTGCTCTGAGAACAAACAGGCTGGAACTTTGTGGTCCCTGCTGCGTTCCATAGGGGTGGCCATCAAACACTTGTGCCCTTGGATGCTCCAAAGCCCATCCTCCAGCTGGTCCCTTTATCTCCGGGGCTTTGGAAGATCAGGGAAGGGCTGTCTCTGCCTCCAAGCCAATGAATGTCAGGATCAGAATCATGGATAGAAGGCGCCGTCAGCTCAGCCTGCACCTAGAATCCTTTACGGCCTCTCTCTATTTTTCTCATTGCGTTCTGGGAGCCCAAATCTGGCTTTTCTTGGCCACTTTTCATCCCCGTGGATCTTGGGAAGGCCTGTTTTCTGTCTTCCCTGACCAACCCTGCCCAGAGAGGTCAGGATGGAACGACCTCATTCGGCAAATTAGCCCCAAGTCAGAGCATTGATTCACGGTTCCTATCAGACAGGGCATCATCTCTTAAGTCTCTGGAAAATCCCGATCCCTCCATTCCTTAGCTGTTTTCTCAAGGCAGTCCCCACTCCCACCCTGCCACCCCTGCCCAGCCTCACTAGAGGGAGCTTTCCAAAGTTCTCCTCCAGGGAGACCTCCTTCAGCTTTGTGCATGTCCAAAAGCTTTGAGAGATGGAGATGAACCAGAAACCACATGGGGTCTGTCTCCCATGGTGTCCTGTCCAATACTGGGCTACTCTGACCCCTGCTCTCCCAGGCTGCCCACCAAAGGCTTGATAGAGCTAGGTCAGTCCCACATGGGAGACAGGTTAGGGCAAGTCTTTGTCAACTCCATCTGCTTATGCATGATAGGGTTTGGACTGCTGTTCCTTGTATGGGCATTGCAGACTCTCTCTCATTTACTATCCAGGTGTGTCCTGCCACCTGGGCCTCCAGCTCCTCTGAACTTTCCAGAGCCCTGCACCGAGCCCTCGCTTGGTGTCAGCACCTTCTTTCCCTCTGTCCATCTTCCCTGTAGAAGCCTGAGCCAAGCGTGACTCGGGAAGCTTTTCAGCACTACCCCTGGGTTCAGCCTGCCACTTTCTTTCTCGACTACAGCAAACACCATCTACCCCATCTTAGCCTAGAGAACCAGCCTGAGGGGGCTGGGAGGAAAAATTGACAGTGAGCAAGGAACAGCTTTTAGCCAGAAACCCCTGCTCTGAGAGCCCATCTTCATCTTTCCCATTGATGGCTTTTGGCTTAACCCTTCCATCTCCCGTGGGGGCAGAATTCTATGAGCACAATTCACTGATCTTTCCCTCAATTTAACATTGCTAATAATGGATGTTAATCTTGAATCCTTCAGCATCTCTTCCATTGAATTAGAATGGCTTTCTCATAGTTTATTTTAGAAAGATGTTCAATATACTAAAGCAAACCAAAAAAAAAAAAAAAAGTTGTAGAAGCCAGGCAGACCTGTAATCCCAGTGGCAAGGCTGAGACAGGAGGATTGTGAGTTCAAAGCCAGCTTCAGCCTAACCAACTCAGTGAGACCCTGACTCTAAATAAAATACAAAATAGGGCTGGGGATGTGGTTCAGGGGTTGAGTGTCCCTGGTTCACTCTCTGGTATCCCTCTCCCCCCACAAAAAAGTTACAGATATTGCACAGCAATGAGAACATTCCAAATTGCCAACTTAATGTTTAAGATGGTAAATATTATGTTTGTTTTACCACAATTTTCAAAAAAGTGATCCAAGGCACACCATTTCCCAGAATGTTGTTATGCATTTTTTTAAAGTGTCATAAAGTAAAATATATCTGGGAAACACTCGGCAAAATAAAGTGAAGCTGTGCTTTGGAGGGTCATTATACTATCCTTTAAAAACATTTATATAATTTAAATTTGCCTATAAAACTTTTTTATTTGTTCTAATTATACATGATAGTAGAATGTATTTTGACATACATATATGGAGTATAACTTCTTATTTTCTGGTTGTACATCATGTAGAATTACACTGGTCATATAATCATATATGCACATAGGATTCATTCTACTATCTTTCCTAGTCACATTCCCCGTCCCTTCCCTTCTTTCTCCTTTTTCTAATCCTATAAAACTTTTTTAATATTTATTTTTTAGTTGCAGTTGGACACAATACCTTTATTTTATTTATTTATTTTTATGTGGTGCCAAGGATCGAACCCAGGGCCTCGAACGTGCTAGGCAAGAGCTCTATCATTGAGCCACAACCTCAGCCCCCTATAAAACTTTTACTGAAGAAAGAATGAAGCTGGTTGGGGTGGTGCATGCCTATAATCCTAGCAGCTTGGGAGGCTGAGGCAGGAGGATCATGAATTCAAAGCCAGCCTCCAGATAAGAGTCGCAAAGTAATTGATGAGTCAGGTATAAATGGATTTGGATCCAGGTTCACACTGGCTCTCACTGTGGGCAAGCTTCCCCTTCTCTTCTCTATAAGTAAAAATACTAAGTATCAGTCTGGCTTACATTCAATGGTGTGTGAAAGAAAATGCAAAACTGTCTTTCAGTTTGTACAAGTTAGAAAATTTCTCTTTAAAATAAAAGAAGTTCATTTGGGCGGACCAAAATAGGCATGGAACTTCTTAATATGATCTGGGCCTCAAGTTCACTTTATTCTGCCATCTGTGGCTTCTACCTGCCAGCATGGCTGCTTGTCCTCCTTCCATGATCTCTGCACTCCAGATAGTAGAAAGGAGGAAGACATAAGGAAAAGCTTGTCCCTAACTTTAAGGACGTCCTTGACAGTTCTGCCCAGATCTCCTGGGCCAGAGTTTAGTTTTGTGGCCATACCTAGTGTTAAGAGAAAAATGAGAAACTAAATCTGTATTATAGATGGCCATCTGCTCATTGAAAATTAGGGTGTTTCATTCTGGGAGAAAGAGAACAAATGATAATCTCATTTCATAAAAAGTAACCACTTCGTAGATTGTTTTGAGGATTAAATGGGTGATGCATAAAAATAATAAGATAATAATTCTTTGCATCTATTGCTATTATGATTAAATACAGCTCAGTTCATGCCACCTCCTTTCTTTATTTCCTTCCTTCTTTCTTTCTTTTTGTTTCAAATACTTTTAGTTGTAGATGGACACAATACCTTTATTTTATTTATTTTTATGTGGTGCTAAGGGTCAAACCAGTGCCTCACTAAGCAAGTGCTCTACCACTGAGCTACAACTCCAGCCCCTAAAAGCCTTCCTTAATCTCTTTGTTTCAAGTATTCCTTCCTTTCTCTGAATTACATAGTATTTGATACAAATACATAATACTTTTGGTATCCGCCACTTTATTCTATTTGTGTATATGTCTAAAGCTATTTCAATAAGATGCTTTCTGTTTTAAGAAAGTCATCTCCAATAGGCAAAAGGGATTATTGGCTCACATAACTGAAAAGAGTACAGTGATAGGACAGGTTTCAGGAATAGTTTGATCAGGTTCCTATTTCCCTTTCTTTAATTTTCTCACCTCTGCCCTTTCCAGGTCATCTTTCTCCTAAGAGTTCAGAGGAATGCAAACAGTCCCTGAGATTACATATTTTTTTGCATATAACCTTTAAACATCATGTCCCTAACTTTCCTCTGACTGGACTATCCCTATACTAATGACAGTGCAGGAGAAAGCCACACATTGAGTGACTGGGGCCTGCATGTTGGATGTAATGAAACATGAGATGACCTATCCTGGAGCTGGAGGCATAGTCTGACCACATGGCTGCTGTGTTCGGGTGGCTTTCTAAAGCAAAATCAGGGGCAGTGGGTACTGGATGGGCAACCAATGCAAGCTCATTATAGAAGCCTACCAAAGTCTAAACATTGGGGCATTAATTGTTTTTCTTCTTGTCCACAGCATCTAGCACAGTGGATTATCACATCTTTGCTGAATCCATGGTAAACTTGAGTTAACTTGACCACTAGTTGGGAGAGAAAGCATTTGCAAATATAAATAGAATACCTGGTATCCAATCCTTTCCTTGTCTTGGTGGCATAAAGAGGAGGCGAAGAGTAGGAGGTAGGTAAGGTATCAGCACAGAGTGGACTAAGAAGGGGTTGGCTGGTCCTGGCCCATGGACTTGCTCCTGAATGAACACAGGGAGAAGCCAAGCTCCAAGCAACTTCAGGAAGATATTCTGGGTGTTCCTGCCCTCTCAGTCCTGTGGTCTGCCTAGTACTGGTGGGTTTTGTTGTTTTGAACATTTTGAGTGTAGATATAATGGAGCCTTGTTCCCGACCATGCCATGATTTCAAGCTGCCCTTTTAGCTTCTATTCACAGCAAAGGTCTCATTTCACTCCAGGGGAGGGAGCTTCCTGGGGTTTCTGGTCCCTCTTTCCACTGCTCTCAAGTTGCTTCAATCAGGGCACACTGCCAGGCTTTAGCAGAAACCTGTCCCTCTGCTGTGCCAGCCTTCTTGTTTCCTAGCTACCTTAATATCTAGCTCTGCAGGATCTCTTCCTTAGGGAGGTGTATATTTCACTCTAACAGGAAATACTAAATTAATTTCATTATCCAAACCAAACTTGGCCTTCTTGGAAATACCCACCCCCACATCTTGACAAATTGGTAGAAGGTTTGATCCATCCTAATTGTAGCCACACTACCATCTCTGTCCTTGCCACCAACTTCCTCCAAGACTGAGAGGCAAAGGTCTTCCAGGGCTGACTTGTGAGACAACCTCTAATCCTTCTCCTAATCGGCCTCTCAGCCTCAGAGATGTCCATGGCATTCGGCTCTGGTTCTCTCCCTCGACTCAACCATCTATGGCATGAGGCAGGCAACACTTAAGTGCCACTGATCCCATAGCTCCACCAGCTTCCTGAGCTTCTGGGGTGCTCTCTTCACAAGTCCTCCATATGACTCCAGACACTGCATCCATCTCGAGCTCTGCACCTGAATTTCCACTTATAGGTCCTGATTGAAGCTCCAAATTGTCTCCTTGTGCCTGAGCCCCATCCTCCCTGCATTCACTTGATCTCCCCACGCCACAGCACCACATACTCCCAGCCCAGTCCTACTTAGGCTTCCTTTGTTTCTGAATTCAAAACTTCTATACCATCCGGGCCTCAGATCAGCACTCACTGCTCTTTACCAGGAGAAATACTCAGATCAGCACTCACTGCTCCTCACCAGGAGAAACACTCAGATCAGCACTCACTGCTCAACCTCTGACAGTCCTGTCTACAGCCTCCCTGAAATCAACCCCTCCTCAGTGCCACCAAAGATCCAGTCACTGTACTACAGTGAGACTCCCTAACATCTTCCTGTCCCTACCTGACCAAGGCCAGGTTCCTGCTCCACATTGCAATCTGACTCCACTCATTTCTTTTGCTCTCCATCCCACCCTTCATCCCCACCGAGCTCCAGAATGTCCCAGCCTCATTGAATGTCCTGCTTCTGGAATCTGCTGAGCCATTTGCTATCTCTAGGCTCTTGCACATGGAATATTGCCTTTCCTCCCCCTGCTTCCTCTTCTGGGACCCCCTGGGAAGGTATCTCTGCATTCTCCTAGTAGGGAAACTCTCTTCCAGTTGGCCTTGGCTTTCAGCAGAGAAGTCCTCTGCTCTCAGCCTTACTGACTATTGTCTTTCCAATGTCTACCATGTTCCTTGTAGGAAGCAGCTGTCCAAGACCACCAAAGGAATGAATGCCCCTTGCCAAAGCCTCAGGCTTCATCTTCAGGGACTGGAGCCAGAACAGTTGCAAGAAGTTACAGCTGGTTTCCCTGTCCCCAGTTTTCATAGCTTCATCTAGTCTGGCCATGGTCATTAGACAGGTCTACTTAAATCACTTCTAGGGGCACTTTTGCTCCAAAGCCTTAAAAATGAAATTCTAGCTCCTCAGCATGAGCTTTCTTCCTCTACCACCACAGAGCCTAATTCTGAGAAGCACTCATCCATATTTGGCCAAGTGAATGAATGAAAGAAATTGTGAATGAAGGTCTTATGTATAGAGGACATTCTTGCAAATGGATCCTATTGATAGGGGACCCTGTAAGTAGCGTCTGTTAACCTGAAATCAAGGGCATTTGGGGAGACATCATCATGAGGCAGGGAAGGGGGCCGTGGGAGCTAGACCAGGGACAAAACCTCGTGCAATGGGAGAGAGTGCTTAATTGAGCCCTTCTCTCCTGTCTGCCCAAATGGGTAGGCAGAAAATTTTCAGGTTCTTGGTGAGAGAGCTCTCTAGGAGTGGAAAGAACTGTTTCTGCAGAACTGGCCTTCTGGGACCTCAGCATGAAACAGCTCAGATTCCTCTTAGGCTACAGGACCGACAGTGGACCAGTGAGGAGATGGTGGCAGGTCTGCAGCATGACTGTAGGCACAGTACCTTCACACTTCCTTACCATTTGCCTCACTTGGATTCGAAGTCCTGGTCTCCTTCCACCTGGTCTCCTGATCTTAGGGTAGCCCACCACGTACTTGGGATCGCACAAGTACCCCATACTCCTGGGGCGCACCTGGCCCACGATTCTGACACCTTCAGACCCCCAGCCTCACACTTCCCGCTCCTGGTTTTCCGGCCCCTCCCTGCTTGACAGACTAATGCCCCGGGACACTCTGCCTCGGCTCTCCGGGTGCGGCCCGAGGGCGGAGCAGAGGAGGCGCTCCCGTCCGGGTCGCACCCAAGCTTCCCGGTTCCAACCGTGCGCAGCCGCAGAGAGCATTATTAACCGGCTTGTGGACTGCGTAGTGATTTTCCTATTCTACCCTTTGCTTAGCCACATTCTCAGAAACGCGGAGCACACGTCCCACGGGGAGCAACAACTGGAGAAATCCAAATCTCTTCGTAAACGCCCGCTGCGCAGAGGCCGGCTCACACTACGGTGGGTGAAGGTCCCCGGGGTCGCCGTGCGGAATGCAATCACGGTTTTCAGGATGGCCAGCAGGGAAAACCCTAGGTTGCTTCGTGCACCTGCATTTCCATGACAAACAGCTAAACAAGGATTTTGCATTCCAGGGTTCTGGGCAGCTCCGCGGGCTACACTGGAAATTCGTTCAAAGAGGCAGCAGAGCGGGCTCTCGCTCTCTCGGCTCCAGGTGTAAAAAAGGCAGACCGAAGTGAAACCCCTGAGTCAGCGCGTCCGGAGAGAGCGGGACAGTCCCTCGAGGCGCCGCCCCCGGGTCACGGACCGGCGCTGCCCCAGAGGCGCGGCCGGGGCGGAGTCACCGTGGATCGGTCTTATGTACCTCCCAGACCCTGCCGGCTTTGACAGCTTGGGCCATGGCTAGCGAAGCGACAGAATCCGGGGCCGAGCTGCTGGCTTTCACGCGGTTCCGCGACTCGAGCGCGGCGCGCCTCGCTTACGGGTACGGCCCGCGCAGCCTGCTGGACATGCGGGAGAGCGAGTTCGGCCGCCTGGCAGGTGAGGCGGGCGGGCGTGCGGGGCACGCGGCTCCTGTAACCCACAGGAAAGGCGCTCCAGCTACAAGTGGTGGCGGCGCTGTCATTCAGGGCGCGTTTTGAATTGAAAAGAGTAGGAAGGATGTGTCCACGCGTCGGTTTCATGGGAAGTGGCTCCCTCGTCTATCGCTCCAGGGGGCAGGACCAACCTAGATCCTTCCCACCTTTCCCCAGCCCTGGCGAAACGGGCTTAGAATTCTTCTTGCCCTCCCGTCCCCCGTATTCTAAAGGTCCAACTACACCACGGGTGTTGCAAAATGCAAGAGGTCCAGCGGCCTTGACTTCTCTGATGCACGCCCTGAGACGGGAGCGGTGCGTGGGCGGCCAGCCAGTGGAGTTGGGAGAGTGGCTCTGAGGGATCGCGAGCTGGGGACCCAGAGGCTGAGGTCGTGGGGCAGGGGTCTCCCAAAGCGGCGCCCCAGACTGCGCTGGCAGGGGCCACGAGTAGCTTTTATTTCCCAAACCTCATTTTTTCTCATTCCCGCAGTTAGAGCAATGCCTCCCAGGTCATCCTAGCTCTAGCTCTCTGGGGGATTAGAAGAATTAGCGAACCCTGCAATTTGAATTTTCAAGAACAGGACAAGCCAGTAAATTGGACACGAAGATCGGGATCGTGGCGTGCTTTTGTGGAACCTGCTGATTGAATTGGAAATCAAGATCGAGCTGGCGATGACTGACCCCAGCCCCACTGCTGTGGGTTCCGAACTCGCCCTTGTGCCAGGAACCTTAAGTGTAGGGGATTAGTCAAGCCTCAGAACCCTGTGCCCAAGGGTGGAAGGGGGCAGATGAAGTGGACAGGTCAGGGGCCAGGGCACCTTGGTTTATTTGTTTCATCGTGATAAACTGGTGACTGCTCCTGTTTGTGGCAGGATAGCAATGATTTGAGTTGTTTTCTTTTCTTTCTTTCTTTCTCTCTCTCTCTCTCTCTCTCTCTCTCTCTCTCTCTCTCTCTCTCTTTTGCAGTTGTAGATGACTGCATATCTTTATTTTATTTATTTTTATGTGGTGCTGAGGATCGAACCCAGCGCCTCACACATGCAAAACAAGTGCTCTGCCACTGAGCTACAGTGAGTACTGAGTCCCAGTCCTCCTTATGTTTTATAATGATAACTTTTCCCCCCTTTTGGTAGTCTTTGAGGACCCTGGCCTCCTCCTTGTGTTGTCCCCTCTATACTTAAGTAGAGAGAGCCACGAGGGACAGGGTGTTCTTTGCCAACCTCTCAACTCCCTTCCTATTCTTCCATGTCACACTGTCACTTGCTGGACATATTCCTCCTCCCTCTTTCTCCTTCTATTACAAAAATTTCCTACCACACAGAAACAAAGTCTTATGCTAAGAATACCCACAGGTGCAGAGGGAGGGAGGCCCTCTATTCTTTTGAAGCAAATCCCAGTCTGTGTCATTTAGTCCATAATGCTTCCAGGACTACACCTCCTTAATCTCTTAAATCTCCTCTAAACTTGGATCCCTGAATTGGCTGACCTCTCCCAACACTATCCTGAAAAGTAGAGGTATGTTCTGAGTTTCTCCTGGTTTCACTCTGGTTCCTCAGAGAATAGCACTCCCCCACCCCCAGAGACTTTTTAACATCAATTGTATTTGTGACAGTGTTGTGTGTGTTCTCTATTTACCTAGTGTTTGCAATTCCCAGTATTTCCCCTACATTTTGGTTGTCTGGGAGTCTCAGAACTGGTTCACCTTTTTTCCCCCTTATGGAAATAAATTAACTGGAGAGAGGGTAGGAAAGATCTAACCATCCAAACAAACCAAACTAACATAACCTTCACCTTCTCTCCTTTCCTCTCCCTCCTTGAAGATTTTCTGTGGGTTTGAACATTTATCTGTCTAAGTGTGGGTCTGTATAATTAAATGCTGAACCTTTACAGCTGAAATGTTTTACCCAACCCGTTGCTTGGGAATTTCCTTGTCTTAGCGAAGGGAGCATATTGAATACATAGATTTAGTTCAAGTAGTTCATGAAGACTTAGGGAGCTGATTGATAACAACTCACTGAATACAACAGAGAATGGCAGAGGCATGGCTTGGAATAGACCTGGAATTCTTTTTCTTGGCTTTGAGTCATTTGCCTGCTTTTAATGTCAGCTAAAACTGTGGAGTGTTTACTCTGTCCCAGGCACTGGACTGGGTGTTGTCATATATCAACTCATTTAGTCCCATCTGCAGATGTAGGAACAGGATCCCAGAGTGGTTAGTGATGGAGCCAAAATTTAATCCAGATTGGTTCACTTGGGTTCTGCCCTGTTAACCACTCTGCTGCTCTACCTCCCCAAATCAGACCTTGGCTGATCTAACACAGTTGCTCCCCCCCACCCCAAATTAACTGTTGGACCAAAGGTCAGAGAAAGCTTTTTTAAAATGGTCCTGCAGAAGACTCTTATCAAGGGTCATGGAGCTTCACAGGAGTCACCTGGGTCTCAACTGTGTATTGGGGCTTCATGTGTGCACTGTTGGGTCTTGAAGCCTGGGTGAACAAAAACATTTCTTTTAATTTTAAAGTTATGTTTCTGAAGCTTTCATAAAAGAGAACCTTATTTAAACAATTTAGACTATGTAATACATTTTAATGGTATCAGATTCAAAAGGTGCCAAATGAAATTGAAGAATGGCCAAAGAACCTCCCCGTCGTCATTCTAGCTGCAGCCATTGTAACCACCCCAGAGTCAGTTGCTGTCAGTTGTGTCTTGTGTGCCTTTCTGGTGGTTGTCTATATTTGTATGTGTGTGCACTTTAAAGAAAATGTTTCTTAAGTGAGCCATAACATTTCTCACTACCTGCCATAGTTTGCATTTACTTGTTTATGGTAATTCTCTGCCACTATCAGGCTAGCTTCTGTTTTGTTCATTGTTGTGTCTTCAGCTCTTATACAGTGCCTGGTATAAAGTAAGTGCTAAATAAATATTTGTTGAATGGAAACACCCTCAATAGACTAGAAATAAAAGAAAATTTAATGAACTTGATAAAGGTCATCATGAAAACCTCCACAGATAACATCATACTTAATGGAAAAAGACTGAAAGCCTTCGTCCTGAGATATGGAACAAGACAAGATGTTTGTTCTTACCACTTTTATTCAACATTGTACTAAAGGTTCTAGTTGGGGCAATTAGGCAAGAAAGTGAAATACAAGGCATCCAGATTAGAAAAGAAGAAATAAAAAATGTATCTATTTGCTGATAACATAATCTTGGATGTAGAAAATCCTAAGGAATGCACACACCAAAATAAGACAATTAAAAATCTAGTTCAGCAAGCTTGCAGGATACAAGATCAATGTGCAAAGATTAAGCCAATTTCTATACCCTAGCAATGGATATTATAAAAGTGAAACTAGGAAAATAATTCTTTATTCAACAAGAATAAAACATACAGGAAAAATTATCAAAATAAATAGAAGATAGGTAGGTTCCATATTATCTACCTTTAATCCCAGTGACTCAGGAGGCTAAGGCAGGAGGATTGCAAGTTAAAGGCTAGTCTCAGCAACTTAGTGAGATCCTGTCTCAAAATAAAAAATAAAAAGGACTGAGGATGTAACTTAGTGGGTCAATCAGTGTAACCCCTGGGTCAATCCCCAGCACGAATAAAATAAGTAAATAAATAAGTGCAAGACATACAATGAAAACTGCAAAACATCATTGAAAGAAATTAAAGACCTAAATAAATGGAAAAAAGAACCTGTATTTGTGGATTGAAAGACTTAATATTGTTAAGATGGCAATAATCCCTACACTGATGTACAGATTCAATTCAAATCTTATAAGAATACCAGCTTCCCTTCCCTTTGCCCCCACTGGAGTAGCTTTGATAAATTTATTTAAGTGTGTTTATCTAAGTACTTAAATGGAAAAATAATGTTAGTGCAAGAGGGAAAAAAAAAGTATTTATGAAACAGTGTGCTTCTTATGTTTTGTCTAACATAATATGACATTCTTATGATTTACATTAATACTCTATTTTTAAAATAAAGATTTTGCCAAATTTCACAGTTAATAAGAAAAGGAGTTAATATTAAAATCTTTCTTTACCCAACACAGTATGTAGGCCAAATTTGCTCTACCTACTTCAGAATCATTCTAGCTAGCTGCGTTTTTGCAGAAATTGATAAACAGATCGTAAGATTCATATAGAAATGTGAAGGACTCAGTAGAGCCAAAACAATCTTGAAAACAAAGTTAGAAGATCCACACTTCCTGGTTTCAGAACTTATTGCAAAGTTATAGTAATCAAGACAGTGAGGTATTGGCATATGGATAGACACAGAGACCAACAGAATAGATGGCATACGGATAGACCAACAGAACAGAATAGAATTGTAGGTCTAGAAACACATGCATCTGTGGCCAGTTGGTTTTCATCAGGGATGCTCAAACTGTTTAATGGGCGAAAGAATGTGGTCTCTTCAACAAATGATGTTGGGACAACTGGATATCCACATGCCCTCTCCCTCACACTTTATTCAAAAATTAGTTCAAAATCAATAAAGACCTAACTGTAAGAGCAAAAAGTATAAAATTGTTAGAAGAAAGCACAAACATAGATCTTCAGGACATTGGATTAGGTAATGACTTATGACAACAAAAACTTAAGCAAAACATGACATCAAATAAAAGAGGTCAGATACAAAAGACCTCACATTGAATGGTTCCATTTATGTGAAATGTTCAGAATAGGCAAATCTTTGGAAACGGAAGATTCAACTAGTGACTGCCGGGGTGAGGCTGGGGGGACTGGTATATGAATGATAATGGTTATGGGACTTCTTTTGGGGTGAATAAAAATGTTCTAAAATTAGTAGTGACAGTTGCGTAACAGTGTTAATATACCAAAAGCCACTAATTTCACAGCTTGTGGATTATATATCAATAAAGTTGTTGTAAAATAAAAATTCACCCTACCTGAATAAAAAAAAATATTGTTAAGTGAACAAAGGAACAAATGGATCTATTTACTTTGTAGGCTGTGGAAAGTGCATCTCAGAGTTTGTTCCATAACAGTGCTTATAATGTACTAGAGTATTCAATAATTGGGTTAGGTAATGACTTATGACAACAAAAACTTAAGCAATAATAATAACAAAAAGAGACAATTGGATACTAAAATTTATTTATTTAAACATTTATTTTTTAGTTGTAGTTGGACACAATACATTTTTTTGATTTACTTGGTTTTTGCATGGTGCTGAGGATCGAACGTAGTGCCTCATGTAGGGTATTCAATAATTCTTTCTTTGAAGTACATGTTGATAGACGTTTGTCCTTATTCTTTTGCTATTACAGTAAATATTGCACTGAATACTCTCATATACAGTTCATTTCACAAAAGCTTGGGTCTTTATAAGGTAAAATACCTAGAGGAGGAATTGCTGTGTCAAAGAGTATCTGCATTTTCAAGTGCTACTTATGCTGCCAAATGACTGATCCATTAAGCTGTACTAAAAAAAGAGAAAGAGAAATCACTGGAAAATTTAATTGCTCAAATTGTTATGTACGTTATATGTTATGTACGTTATTTGTATGTTATGTACAAATATGGCATCATGAATCCCACTAGTGTGTATATAACACATTAATAAGAATTATAAAAAAAAGAGTTGTACCAATTTCTAGCCAGTAGGGTGCTGCCTAGCCTTTGCCCCCATAGTGAGACATCCAACCTTTTGATCTCTGCCAAGCTAGTAGATAAACCATGGTATCTTATGTTCATTAAATTTGAATTTCTTTCTTCAGGAGAGAGACTAGAAGATTTGTTTCTTTCTCTCAAATTCTCTGCAATTCTCATAGCTATTCTGGGTTTGAGGGTGAACCCAGGCTCACCCATCAGGGGAATGCACGGAACCTCCAGGACAGCGCCTGAGTCACAGATGTATTCATCCCCAGTGTCTTCGGGCACCTCCACTCTGTGGGACACTGGTCCAGCTTCATAAGAAAGCTGGTTAGTCAGGAAGGCTCTCTGAGGGTCTTAAATGTCACTCAACATTAGAAGGGCATTTTCTGCCCTTGTTCATGCCTACACTTGGATTAAGAAGCTCTTATCAAGAGGTGCAGGGACATCAGTGTCCTGGTGTTAAAACATTGACATGCATTGAAAGGGCACTGGTCAGACTCACACAAACCAGATGTCGATGACTGGAAGGTCTATGAGCAACAAACTGCAATATTTTTTTTTCTTTCTTTTCAGGAACTGTCTACCTTGACCATGCAGGAGCCACCTTGTTCCCCCAGAGCCAGCTCACAAGCTTCACGAATGATCTCATGAACAATATTTATGGTAAAGAAAAACACCCCCAAATGGACTTTAGCTAATTATGTATGCAGATGATTAATCTATGTTTAATAATGTTGGATTAATAGATGGAGAACATGCTTTGCACACAAAGCTGACTAAGCCCCGTATCACATGGGAAGTCAGACCAGCACCCAGGATGATTCTGTACCAAACACATGCTTGGGATGGAAGGTTCTCGATCAGGGAAAAATAGGTTACATCCAGAAGAAGGGGGTCTGTGTCTGGAAGGCACAGAAGTTCAAAGGTGCTGTGTTTGGTGTTGTGAGTGACACTACAGTATAGAGGGTGGAACAGCAGGAGGGACACACTTCATTCATTCATTCATTCATTCATTCATTCATTCCATACTTATTAAACCACCATGGTACATGGGCTTGGTGCTATAATGGGAGAAAAATAAACTCAGACCCTTTCTCCATGGAGACTATCATCTAGTCCTGGTAGATAAGACTATAATTAAGTAATCTCCAAATAAATGTAATTAACAAGTGCGTGAAGGGCTTTGAAAAGGTGGCTGGCGCCATGGGAGTCTACATCTGCTGAGAGACAGTGGGGTTAGCAGCGTGTACGCCAAGGAAAGCTTTCTTGGGAGTGGAGTGGATGCTGAAGGATGAGCTGAATTTCACTTGGACAAGAGGAGGAGAAAGCCTGCAGGTAGTGGAAACAGCAAGAACCAAGATCTGGTAGGGGATTCAGGAAGCAGCCCAGGAACACAGAGGGTAGGAGAGTGGTAGAGGTCTATGTAGAGAGGGAGGTGAGGGCAGGGCATTGGAGATGCTCTGAAGAGCTTGGTGGTTCCTCTAAGAACAACGAGCAGTCACTGAGGGTATTAATCAGCAGCACAACATGATCAGAAGATAACCTTGGATGGAAAGGAAATTTGTAATACTAGCCACAGTAGCAGTTGTAATATTTGTAATGATAAAAGTGATCATTACACCCACTTAGGGCTCAGGTATTTCTCAAATGCTTACATTTGTTAACTTCTGTTCATCCTCACAATAACTAAAGAGCTATAGGCTCTGTTATTACCCTTGATTTATCTGTGAGCAGTTAGGGGCCCAGAGAGGGTAAGTAACTAACCTGAGGCTACACAAGTCAGGAAGTATTGGAGCTGGGAGAGCTGAGTTCTGAATCCTGGCATTTTAACTCTAGAACCCAACCCCACCCTCCCACAGCTGTCTCAATTCATGACAGTCCTGTTAGGCCATGGTAAGGGCTTTGAATCATGGCTCTGAGAAGATAGCAGATTTTTAAATCTGGTGAAGCCTTCAGGGAAGGTGCCAGTGAGTGACTTTATCTTGGTGCTATAATGGGAGAAAAAGAAACACAGACCCTTTCTCCATGGAGACTATCATCTATGATTTGCAAAGAGACCCGCAGTGTTTCTGCTGTAACCTTTACAAGAGCCACTACTATGGGAAATATGTTAAGCCTATGAGATGGCTGCAGAGAGATTCAGGGTGTCCTAATGATGCAGGGCTAAAAACCAAGGTGAGTCTGATTGCTTCAGTAGCCATAAATCCAGTGTGACCCTTCAGTGTGGTCTAGGGGAAAAACAAATGAAACACAAACTAAGGCTGTGCACACACTGTCCTGCACCTTCTGAGTTGCTGGTCCCCAACCCCTATTTGCCAGGCCTTTCAGACATCTGGATTCATGTCTGCGAACCAAGTTTTGAGGGAGATTCCAATACTCTGGGACACAAAAGGAGGATACAAAGAGGGGGGAAAAGACTAGAATCCATCAAAGAGAAGGGTGAATTTGGGAGAGCCTTAAGTTTTGGGAGTGGGAGGATGAGGGGACATGTGCTGGACCTTTCATGTATCCAGGGTGGTGCACTTATGCAAGGATAGTGCCAGCAGCAGGGGTGGGAATGGCAGGGCACCAAATGGAGACTAATAAATGGTGTCATGGTGTGATCATGCTTGGAGGAGAGGGCAGGCTCCTGAGGTTGTGCCTCTGGCCACCTCTCACGGAACCTGGCCAGCTACCTCTGAGCTGACTGCTAGCTCCCAAACCCTCTTCCTGGGTCCCAACTTATTTTACAAGTAAGAGGAGGGTTTTGTTTTATTTGTTTAAATGGCTTTATTGAGTAATATTTTACATAACCCAAACTTCATCTATTTCATCTATACAAGTCAACGAATTTTCACATTTTGATTGAGTGATTGCAACCATTGCGCATCAGCTGGAACATTTTCTTCCCACCCCACCCTGAGATTCTCCACACCTATTTACAGTTAATCTTTGTTGCCACTCCTAGCCCAGGAAACCCATAATCTAATACTTTTAGTATCTCTATACAGTTGCTTTGCTAGATCTTTCATGTGATCTGTGGAATCATGGTCCATGGAATCATACAACAAGTGGACTCTCATGTCTGGAACCTTTCACTTAGCATGCTTTTGAAGTTCATTCATGACATAGTAGTTTGTTCCTTTTTATTGCCAAAGAATTGTCCTTTGTGGGGAGGTCATGTATTTTGTCTGTCTGTTCATGAGTTAATGAACATTTATGTTATTTCCAGAACTTGGCCTTATGCCTAGAGCTGCTATGAACATCCATGTGCAAGTCTGTGTGTGAACATAAGTTTTTATTTCTTTTGGGTAGATTCCTAGGAGTGGAATTGCTGGGTCATATGGCTCTTTTATGCTTAGACCTTTAAGAAGTAGAGGGTCAGGGTTTTGAAGGGACATAAAAGGAGAGATCATGGTAGTAACTCTAAGGCTTTGTCTTTGTAATCTGCCAGGTAATCCTCACAGCCAGAATACCATCAGTAAGCTCACCCATGACACTGTGGAGCACGTGCGTTACAGGTGAGCAACAGGGACACCAGCCTGAGCTGACCACCTTGGTGGACATACTTCCTTCCTAGCACCTGCCTTAATCCCAAAAAAGCTCTGAATGGGTTTCAGGAAGATCACACTTAGCTAAGAAGCAATGCACTCATGACAACATACTCCGGGGTCAGAGGACAGGAAAGCCAGAATGCATTAAATGTAGAGTGGGGCAGCCGAAACACAGGTATGTGGCTTTGAGGTAACATAGCTGTTTGATGTGCCTCTGAGCGTGTGTCAGAGTGCCAAGGAGTGAACCGGGTTCTGAGGTCTTGTTCTCAGAAAGAAGAAAAGCACTGCTCCACTTTTCATATTATTAGGCATCTGTTTTATTCCTATGGTACCCCACCACAGGAATAGTATTTGCATATTAAACAGCTCATTGTACTAGTATTTGCATATTAAACAGCGCATTGTACTTTTCCACATAATTGGTTTCTGGAAAATAATTTCCAGGTGGTCCCTCAAGTTACTTGGATTAACACAATTTCTTGTTATTTCAAATTTGAAGCTGATACAGTTTTGCAATCGGGTTGTCAGTATTAAAAGCTATGTGAAATAAGCTGATGACTTAAAACTTGTAACAGAACTAGGGAGGAAGTGTCAAGTAGAAGGGCTTTTCAACCAACATTTAGGTCATTGTTGATTTTTGTCAGTCAGGTTGAAGATGGGATTTGTGATTGTGGATTTGAGCCTGATCTCTCCCATGGTTTTCTCAGCCCCGCACCCTAATTTCACAATGTGGCTAAGCCTATCGGGATTTTTCTCTAGCTTTTCAAGTAGAGATGTCCTTTCAGCAGAAAGAAAACAACATAGTCAGGTCTGGTGGTACGTCCCTGTAATCCTTAGCAGCTTGGGAGCCTGAGGCAAGAGGATCAGGAGTTCAAAGCCAGCCTCAGCAACTTAGCGAGGCCTTGTCTCTAAATAAAACACATATACACACATACACACACAGAGGGGTGGGGAATGTGACTCAGTGGTTGAGTGCCCCTGGGTTCAATCCCCCGGTGCCAAAAAAGAAAGAAAACAACCTTCAATCATTCAGCGCTGGAGCTGAGACCAAGGCTTTGCATGATGCTCTTTCTCGCAGGATCCTGGCCCACTTCCACACCACGCCAGAGGAGTACAGCGTGATCTTCACTGCTGGGAGCACAGCTGCTCTCAAACTGGTGGCCGAGGCCTTTCCATGGGTGTCTCAGAGCCCAGACAGCAGCGGAAGTCAGTTCTGTTACCTCACCGACAGTCACACCTCTGTAGTAGGAATAAGGAATGTGGTCATGGCTATGAATGCCACATCCACCGCGGTCAGTCCAGAGGATATGTGGTCAGCCAAGGAACAGGGTGCTGTGGCCTGTGATCCAAACTGCCAGCTTCTGCATCTCTTTTGTTACCCAGCTCAGAGTAACTATTCAGGAACCAGATACCCGCTGTCCTGGATAGGAGAGGTCAAGTCTGGGCGGATGAGCCCCGTGAGCGTGCCTGGGAAGTGGTTTGTGCTGCTGGATGCAGCCTCCTATGTGACCACCTCGCCTTTGGACCTGTCGGCTCATCAGGCCGACTTTGTCCCCATCTCCTTCTATAAGATCTTTGGATTCCCCACTGGCCTGGGTGCTCTGCTGGTCAATAATCGTGTGGCTCCTCTCCTGAGGAAGAACTACTTTGGAGGAGGGACTGCCGCTGCCTACCTTGCAGGAGAGGACTTCTACATCCCAAGGCAGTCGGTGACTGAAAGGTAACTTTGCCATGGGGGAGGCTGGTGGAGTCTCCAAGGCAGGTCTGGCACATGCAGCCTTGGGATTATTCAAGCCATGGGGTCAGGGAAGTTAGACATTGCTGGCAGGGATCGGCTGGTGGCAAGGCTCAGATCTGGGAGGCAGAGGTCACTGGAGTGTGCCACAGGCTTCATGGTGACCTCTGCCCCTGTGTGTGGGCTTCTTCATAGTACTAACCATAGTACTAACCTTTCATAGAGGTGAACAGGCCCATAGGGAAGTGAAGAGGTCATGGGCCAGATTGTGATTCCGTAGCACCCACAAAGGGTGGCAGCAAATTGCAACAATGATTTTGACAGAAAACACCCTCAGGAACAAGAGTGCACCCAGTCAACAGCAGCTTGGGTCAGATCTGGTTAGCAGGAAAAATGAACTGAGCCAGAGGTCCCCAGGCCTGCACTGCAGTGGTTGGGGCCTCCATGAGCCCCACAAAGAGTGAGTCACCGAGGGAGTTTGAGGGCTGGCTGTCACTGACCCTCAGAGGACAAGGCCTTGCCTAGCTTTGTTGGCTTGTGCTTCTTCTTCAGGCATCAAGGCAGGAGGTATGGGTCATGGCCAGGATTCCCCCAGATGGTGATGGCCAAATGTATAAGAGGTGAAAATGTCCCCTGACCCAAGGTTCTGCTGATCTAGCAGCAGGGGACACCATGGAGTTGGGACAGGGAACTAACCACCCTGCTAGTTGAGGTTGCCACTAGATGCTAACAAAACCTTCTGTCTGCTGGGCATGGTGGCTCATGCCTGTAAGTCAGTGGCTTGGGAGGATGAGGCAGGAGGGTCTCAAATTGAAAGCCAGCCTCAGCAACTGAGTAAGATCCTAAGCAACCTAGTGAGACCTTGTCTCTAAATAAAATATAAAAAAGGGCTGGGAATGTAGTTCAGTAGTTGAGCATCCCGGGTTCAGTCCCCCATATAAAACACAATAAAGACAAACAAACAAAAACCAAAATTGAGTTCTTTCCCTTGCTCCTGACTTCACTTGGTCTCTGATTAAATGAGCTTCCTCAGATAGGACTTACCTGGAGACCTGGATGAAAGTAGCCACCAGCCCTTCTGCTTATGCATCTTCATGGCACTTACCACCCCCTGCCATATTCTGTGTGTATTTGCTGGGTTTTATTCCTTGTTTCATAGAATGTGAGGCTGGAATGGCAGGGATCTTACCTACATTGTTCACTGCTGTATCCTTAGCAGCTAGAACAGGGCCTGATACACAGTAGGAGACTATAAAGATTCAATGAAAATTCTGATGAAATTAATAATTATGAAATTCAAACATAACAAATAATTTGGTTACCAGGTGAATTATGAATATACTGTATAAATAAAAGCTTTGCGATTTTTAACCCAAACCTGTGGTTCACATGCTTTGGTACCATAGGCTCCTAAAGAATCTCTCAGCTGCTTCGCTGATCATTCTGAATTGGCATCTTGTCAGTGGTGCCCTCTTGTGGTCAGATGGCATTATTTCAAGATATTTCAAGGGCAGTATTTCAAATTCAAAGTCAAGTCCAAATTCTTCTTGGGGGCAGCAAAGCATCTTTTGTCTCCTTAGAATCTCAAGATGGTGAATATCTTTTAGGGACTTTTACCACCACTGCCAGGCTGCCCTAGGAAGTTTGAAGTAGTTGGAGAAAGCTGAAGAGCCAATCAGGGCTAGAGACAGCTTGGCTCTTGGTGAGCAAAGCCCCTCTTCAGATGGGAAAAGTAGTGTCAAAGGCAGCAGAGGGAAGCTATTAATAGATATCACTCTGGCCAAAGTCAAACCCTGGCTACATTCACAATACACATGGAGTGTGTTGGCCACAGCTTGATCTTCTCCCCCTCACCCCATTGTTGTAGGTTTGAAGATGGCACCATCTCATTCCTCGACATCATAGCACTAAAACATGGATTTGATGCCCTGGAGCGCCTCACAGGTCAGTGAACATTTTATCTGTATGGAATTGCCTGTGGTCTTGAGGGAGCCCTGGCATGGGTGTGGTTCCAACAAAGGAGACAATATCAGTGGAAGTAAGTAATACATAGTAGCTGGACACTGAATGCAGTTAAATCTGACTCTAAATAACTTCAAAGCAACTTCTGAAAGAAAGGGAATGAGAAGGGTTTTGGGGGGCTGTTTTGCTTTGCCAGCTAAAAGAACATTTTAGCAGGTGGGAGACATTTCTAATCAGAAGATTAATAGCTGCACAGAAATGGAGGTACTGTCCTCATTGTCTGAACTGGAAATGGTTATAGATCCTGAGGTTTCATTCAGCTGTTGTCTTGCTGGATCCTCTCCATAGCCAACCCCCCCCCCCCCCCCGCCAGGAGCTGATGACAAGGCTGTCTCGTCCACAGAAGAGTGGAGGGTCAGAAAGGTTAACGGTCTTCCCAGGCTGGGGAGCTGGGAACTGGGAGGATAGGATTTAAACGCAGGTCTTACATAACTCCAAATCCCAATCACTGTCTGTGTCACTAGCTTTTGTACAATGTACATCTTGTTTCCTGACAAGTACTCAGGGGTGTGGACAGGTGGGGCTGCTCACCAGAGGCTGATACACAGACAGATGTCTTTTCCCATCTCACAGGGATGACACAAAGGTCCACGCCCGGAAGAAGCCTTATCTAGTCAGCGTGGCTCACTCATGGTGCTGTGCTCCTGGCCACTCCTTGAGAGGCTGAGCATCCAGAATTGGACGTACTGCCTGTACCATCCATTCAGAGTGGGACAGTGACTGAGCAGTTAGGCAGCCCTTCCTCCCTCTGTCCTGTCACACTACTAGGACTCTCCAGGTCCTCAGCCTCAGCCCAACCCTGGGGCAGGTGGGATTCATGGAAGGGAGGGCTGCCCTGATGGAGGTGTAAGGAGTAAGTGGGCCTCATCCAGGACCAAGAGAGGAGCTGGTAAAGACGGGCTTTAGAAAAACCACTTTCCAAGGAAAGGTATCAACAGGACACTGAAATCACAGGTGGCAGGGGTGCCTTTAAAGTCAAAAGTTTGATAATATCAGTCCCTAATATGGCAAACTTTGCTTTTTTATTTTCCTACTCAATTGCTTTTTCAAACAATGGTGGTGAAATATACATAAAATAAAAATTTCCATTTAGACCATTTTAAGCATGTAACTCAGCAGTTTTAAGGACCTTCACATTGCTGTACATTAATTGCCACTACCCACATCCAGAATCTTTTCACTACCCCAGACTGAAACTACCCCTGAATCAATAGCTGCTCATCCCTTTCTCTTCCCAGCCCCTGGTGACCCCTGATGGCCTTTCTGTCTTGTTTTGTGTCTAGCTTATTCCACTTAGCATGTTTTCAAGGTCTGTTCGTGTTGAAGCATGTACTCTTCATTGCTTTGCATAATTAAAATGATTTAAACATTAGCAGGCACAAACAACAAAAAATGATATTTAAAGAAAACATACATTTTTCCCAATCTGTTACCAAAGAATATAAATTATCTGCATGTTGAAGTTCCATTAAGTATGCATATATATGTATACATGTGTGTATAAGTATATGTACATACATATTTAAAGTACATATATATTTAAATAAGAGGTACAGCAGAATTCCTATGGAAAAATTCTACAGAAACAGCAATGTCAAACTAACTTTTAGTCCCAAAGACCTAAACCTTTGTTATAAAGGCAATACCCTACCATACTTACAAGTACTTAAAATTAGTACTATGAGGACCAGGTTGATCAGTTGTAAGGATCTTGTTTTCTTAAAAATGAGAGGGCCTTTCACGTAGAATTCCTGACACTCGGCATTTCACCTTTGTTTTGAGGTGGCATGGAGAACATCAGGCAGCACACCTTCACGTTGGCTCAGTACACCTATACGGCCCTGTCCTCTCTCCACTACCCCAATGGAGCCCCTGTGGTGCGGATTTACAGAGACTCGGATTTCAGCAGCCCTGACGTTCAGGGTCCCGTCATCAATTTTAATGTACTGGATGACAATGGGAACGTCATTGGTTACTCCCAGGTGAGTTTTCTTTTCATCCTGCTGACCCTCTTCCAACAGAATTGCTCTTCCTGGAACTTGGGAGCCTTTCTGAGCCCTGGAATTTGTAGTCAAATCCTCTGTGTCCCGGAAACATGGTGACAAAATTCAGGTGCTGTTGCAAGGGCCACCTGGCTCTCATTCAGAGGCTTCTTAATGCTCACTTACACTCAGAACAAGCTTGGCTATGTATTTTTTCAGCCCTCTTTACTCAGGCATGGTTGAAAGTTTCAAATTGGAAAGAGAGAGGCTGATTCTTCTGATAGCAATGGCAACGGCAGGGTACAGGTGACAGCTTGGCAGCAAGGGAAGCCACCCTAATCTAGACAGAAAAGTACTAGGGACAAAATACCCAAGCTGAGGTTATTTCATGCACAGACTGATTGGTACTCCATGATACATGAGACCCAACAGCATTTATTGGTGTGTTATTTGAAATTCAGAGTTGTTTTTTTAAGAGACATAAAAATGATTCACTTTTTTTTTTAAACTCACAAAAGCCCTTATTTCTGCCTATTTTTTTCATATGATGAGTTCAAAGGTTTGGTGATTTGGCTAAAGATTTTCTGCATATATATACTCTGCATGTATGTTTTCATTAAAAAAATGGAAACTGTGCTTAGCAGGTTGGGAAGTACTTGAGTTGGGGTCCATTTGATCATAAGTTTAGAAGGAGGTATTTATCTTCCCCTGAAAGCCACAATCCCTAGGCACTTTTGATAAATTTCAAATATCCCAAACAAAGTCCATTTCCCAGCCAACCAGTGTGGTGCATGCCTGTATTCCCAGCTACTCAAGAGGCTGAGGCAGGAGAATCCCTTGAGCTCAGGAGTTTGGGATCTGCCTATCCAACATAAGAAGGCCGTGTTTCAGAAACAAAAACATAAAAGTCTATTTCCAAAGGAACCTCTGCCCATGCTCTTCTAAAGAGCCACAAACTTTATAAAGAACATTATAGGGAACAGTTCTTCTGGGGAATGCTGCTCCCCATTGGCATTTAGAGAAGACACTCTACAAACCCAGGTGTCTCTTGAGTAAGTTGACAGTGCAAACTCCCCACTCCTATGGCCCTCAGCTCTCTCACCTGCCACAAAGCCAGCCCAGCACCGCCGAGAAGCATGCAATTTTAAATGCTTTGCCTGTGTATGTTGGGGTAGAATATGCATCAAGAAAATGCATATTTTAAATATGTTATTCTAGGTAATTGGTAAAATAAATTTTACTCTTGAATCTAAAGTAAATTTGTTTCCTGAGGGAGTGAGAGAGGGCAATGGGTGACTATGAAGTGTCCCAAGGCAGGTGTCACTGGAGGAGAAGACTCAAAGAGGAGAAGTCACCAGACTGAGTGAGGACTACGGTGCTCCTTCCCTGAGGTTGGGCGCAGGGCCAGTCTTTTCCTTTGAGCATTGATAGGGGAAAGCACCCTGTGAACTTCACCACTGGGGTGTAGCCAGCTGCAGTGGTTCAGGAAACTCCAGTTATGGTTACCCTGGGCTAAGAAAGCTTCACAGTATGGGAACTCCACAGGGATTTTGATAGCCTTCAGAAAGATCAGATGGCATCATGGTTGGGTTTGGTCATCTCTTTTTCTGGGGCTAAGTAAAAGAATTTAACCTTCTATGTGAAGTCTTTGAGTTCTTGTTTTCAATTTCCAGGTCTCCTAATTTTGTTCTCCCCACTGTTGGGGGTCCTTACTGTGTATGGTGACTAAGACATGGGATCAGATTCTGACCACTTCTTGCTAGCTCTATGATCTTGGGTAAATTGTCTTAAGCTTTCTAAGACTCTAAGAAACGAGGATGACAATATGCCTTGCTCATATTGTGGTTATGAGGTGAAATGAGATGTAATATACACATCACTTACTACAGGATCTGGGATAAAGTAAGGGCTAGTGAACATTGAACACCAAGCCTCCTGGCTGGGATGCTTCTGTGCATTGCACTTGGGCTTATTCCCACTCCTCCCTATGCTCATCCTGTCTCTGTGGTCAGCCTCCTACACCTGGCTGGGCCTGGGTGAAATTCCCTAGGGATGAAGGCAGGAGGAGACTGACTCATAAGTGGGAAATTGGGACATGGTTCACATTTCTCAAGCATGGTTGCAGTAATGTCTTCCCCCCCACATCCTTCTGCCAGGTGACCTTGACACTCCTTCCATGGAAGGCTGGGGCCAATATTTCTTCTCTTGTATCTGAGCCAGTTTGTGAATCACTTGTAACTAATAGAATATGACTCAGGGGACCCTGTGTGGCTTTTAAGGCTAGGTCAGAAAAGGTGATGGCATGTTTTGTGGCCTGGAACACTCAGTTATGGAGCTCTGAGTTACCATGTAAGCTGCCATCTTGTCCCCTGAGGTTGCCATACTGGAGGGAGGTAAACCAAATGGAGAGGCCACGCCCAGCCACTATGGTTGTCCGCCCTAAATTTTGATCCCTCCCAGCATTGTAATGAGACACCCAAATGAGTAAATAAATGGGTCTTCAGATCATGTCAAGACACTTAGACTTTGAGTCGTCCCAGTTAGGACTTGAGATACCATGGAACAGAGAGAAGCCTCCTCTGTGAGCAATCTGAACTCCTGACCCACTGTCGCTGTGAGCACAATACAATGGTTTTTTGTCTCATTCTACAAAGTTTGAGTGGCTTGTTTTACAGCAATGCTAACCAGAACAGTGACTATGGGAGAGGAGGGATGGCCACTGGGGGCTTCTACTGTCCTTTCTGATACAGCTGGTCTGGGAGAGGGGCGGGGCTTCCCTAGATGCTGTTCTGTGAATGGAGACTGGACACTGAAGAAGGAGCTGGCTGGACCCAGAAGTTCTGCCAAGTCTTGCCTCACAGTGAGGAGACCTCTAGGACGTCACTAGTAGTCAAGGGCGAAGGGACAGAGTTGTTCTCCAAGGACCTTCAGGTTCAATCCAGAAAATGAGATGGCTTCTTCTCACTCTGACAGATCAGGGGAGATGGCAGAGCCAACACGTCATGAGCTTGACAAGGGACTATGGGAGGCACGGTTGCTCAGCCAAGAGCCAGTCTGACTGTGGTGACTGGTGGTCTGCAGGGGACACTATGTTCCTTGTGGCTGCCTCTGGACACTTGGTATGTGACGTTCAAAGGCTTACCCATGTGGGTAAGATGTGTTTGTTTCCTTGAATGTGGTTAGGCGACTCTCTCCCTGAATTCAGCCTGACCTACCTGGGCTGAGGACCCACACAGGGTGCCCCAAGGGAGTGGAGTCCTTGACTCACAGCCAGAGAATCGGCACAAACATTCCTGTGGGCTCAAGTGAATGTGAACCACCTTCCAGAGTCTTCAGAGATCAGAAGAGACTTGGGAACTTCTGGGTTCCCAGCTCAGACTGAGAGACTATTCCGGTTGAACCCAAAGTCTGAGAAAAATGAAAAGGATATGGATATGACACAATGATTTCCAGATTGATTGAGAGCCGAGGTGGTGCTACTGGGGATGGCATCTTGCTGGGGCTGGCTCTGTCACCAAACCCTGGGGCAGCTGATGCCAAGGAGCTGCCCAGTGGCGCCAAAGTGTGAACTTTGCTGGAAACATCTGGGGTCATGGAATTTCACCTGAATTTGATATTTTCACTTTCCTCAAGCATATTTCTGTAATTTGACTGGCTGAACCTTTATTTCCAAACATTTATCAAATCTTTGATAAACCTGTTATAGATCATGCCATTTTAGAGCAAACTTCCAGTCTCAGACTATTACTGAATCCAGGTCCAGGGGCTCATCCCACTGAAAAATCAATGTCTGAGAGAGAAGTGTTGGGGAGAAAGAAAGGTTTTATTCAGTAGCCGAAAATGGAGAAGAGGGAGTTTTTACTCATAAATCAGCATCTCAGCACCAAGGGATTGGGGGTTCTGAGTATAGAATAGGAGCCATGAGGAAGAGGGAGGCTAACTGAGGGAGGAATAGTCATGTCTTTTCTGGGGATAGGTGGAGAGCTTCCAGGAACCGGAGGGCTGCCTCTTCACTACCTTCATAGTCTGGTGTTTCAGGTCATGGCAGCTAATAGGTGTCTTTAGCTATAAGAGGGGAGAGACCAGGCAGGTCTGGGTCAAGTTATAACCCTCTGTTGTATTTTGGGGCAAGATATTTCTGAAATGTTCAACAATGTTCTATGTGCAGAGCTACATAGAATCTGACCTAAAAATGAAGGCGCAAAGGAGACAGATACAATCTGAAGACAGAGAGGTTGAGCCTTTTCATTTCATTCCAGTCACTTCTCAGACACGTGTAGGCCCAAGTAAGAGTCAGTGTTTTCAACAAAAGCAGCCATCAGGCCCCTGAAGAGTGATGCAGGCAACTGTTGGTCATCAGAACCCATATGTGAGAGGAGGATCCACAGCAAAGCTAGTGGGAGACTCATAAGTATTGCCCTTGCCCAGTCATGTGACCTCAAAAATCAGTGATTTTCAAGTCAACTAACAAAGCTAGAGGGTTTATTTAGGATTTTTCCTTAGTAATAAGATCATTGGTTTATTACTGGGAAAGGCCCAAACACTGACCTGAAACTCTCCCAGGCAATTAGGGCACCACTGGACATCTGTAACACCTGCTGTGTGTCACGTTTAATCCACAGGTTGACAAAATGGCCAGCCTGTACAACATCCACCTGCGAACCGGCTGCTTCTGCAATACCGGGGCCTGCCAGAGGCACCTGGGGATAAGCAATGAGAAGTTCAAGAAGCATCTTCAGGTCAGTGCTGGTCATGTGTCTGGTGGGGCTAGTTCTTTGGCTTGATTTCTTGGGGACCTATTCTGAGACTATACAAAGGAAAAGGAGGTGAATGAGTAGAAAATGAAAGATGTTATCTTGATGGCAGTAGTTTCTGATTCACTTTTTACTTGGAGGGCAGAAATTTAAAGGCAGAGAGAGCTGTTAAGGAGGCATGTGCAAGGACACACCCTTAACTAGTTCAGCGTTCCTTGGGGACAGTCCCCTAGCTGGAGTGAGCCTCTCTGCAAATCGCGAACTCTTCCCTGGCTCTAGGGATTCTTTGTTTCTCAGAATCCCTACCTTCCCTTCTCTCCTGGGCCAAGGTTTTGCACTTCAGGGTGCAGTCTGTTTTGAACCATTTCATAATAGAATTGTTTGAGTGGCAAAGAGCCCTTATTTATTTTGGAGGTTTCTAATTTTGAATTTCTTTTGATTGCTGCCTGAATTTGTTTGTACTAGATTCCAACTAACCACAAATTGGATTTTATTTAAAAGGAGTGATAGGGAAAGAGATGGAGAGAAAGAGGGTGGGGTGGGGAGAGAGGGAGAAAGAGGCTTAGAATAAATGCAGTTCTAGATGCAACATTTGATTGTGTGGAACGGCATAGTCCCATCTCTTTGGCTGACTGGACTGGAATTAGCGCTGGGGAGGTGCAGAGCCTTATATGCTACATTGACCAGCGGCCAGTACCAGGCAGCCGGGCTTAGAGACGGACATCTTTCTGCTTCTTTCCTCCCTCCCAGAGGGGACATTCAGGTTGACTTGGGCCTACACAGTGGCTTCCAGTTGGTCATTTAGGGACAGCATCTCTGTCTTTCGTTCATGTCAAGGGGCATCTCTCAGGGATTTAGGCTTTTCTTTGGTTCTCCTAGGGACTGAGGGGTGGGCCAGCAGGTATTTCTTTTGCTTCAGCCTTGATTTTACGGGAAGCCAACCCTCAGGGCTTGTGAAACTCTGGTCTGTTCTTTGACCCCTCTGTGGCCAGCACTGTGCCAGCTCTGGGTTCAACACACTACAAGAAGTATTTCTGCTAAGCTCTTTCACGGCCTTTGGAGATGGGTATTGGTTCACAGCTAAACAAAATGGGGTCCAGGAAGCTGGCCCCTGAGCATTCAGAGCTGAACCCCGTGTCTCATACATGCAGCGCATGTTGGTGTAGTAGGTCTGTTTTCCTGGGTTAATTTTAAAATTGACAAAATTTGTTTTACAAAACTGTTTCCAATTGATCCAGAAGGCGTGAGTCCCTCTGGCTGATTTACCTCCCTTAAACTCCAGGCTGGTCATGTCTGTGGAGACGACGTCGACCTCATAGATGGGCAGCCTACAGGATCCGTGAGGGTTTCATTTGGATACATGTCTACACTTGAGGACGCCCAGGCCTTTCTCAGGTTCATCATAGCCACCCGCCTGCGCTCACCAAGTGATCAGCTTCTGGCTGGTCCCAGGGAAGCTGGAGTCCCATCAGCAGAGGGCAAGGCCCAGGACATGCCTGCTGTCACAGACAGACATGTCCTGTCTCAGAATGACGTCGGCACAGGCTCTGGGGTTTGCCTTGATGCTCATCCAGGTTCCAATGCCATCTGTTTGCATCCACCACAAAGTGAGGCCACCAGAAGCCAGCAGCTGTCTTTGGAAAAAGCTGCAGGTGCCCTGCATGGGGACCATGGGCCACGTGTTGTCACCAACCTTTACCTCTACCCCATCAAATCCTGTGCTGCCTTTGAGGTAAGAGCTTTCACTGCAGCACAGAAACTGCTTCTCTTTGCTTCCTCTATGGGATTTTTTTTTGAGGGGGATAAATTGAAGAAAAGATGTAGCAGGTGAAGAAAAGCATGCAGAAATCAAAGTACTATGTCAGAGCTGTCGTATGAAAAGCTGTTCTCATTCTCATTCTGCCTCTCTACATACAGGCTGACTTCTGAACATGATTCTGCTCATAGGAACCCTGGGATGACCCTGTTTCTGAGTGGCACACACCTGTTAGTCATTATAGCTGTCACTTTCCTTGAATGTACGTGCTAGCTCCTTGCTGAAGCACTTAACATGCTTCGTTTTATTTGATCCTTAAAGCAGCCACACGAGGTGAAGGGTGACATTATCCCTATTCCATAGATGTCGTTCATGAATGGATTAAGGTTCAGCACTCTGTTCAGGTCACCTGTAAACAAATGACAGAGCAAGGATTTGAACATGGGTCTGCTGACCTTTGGGTCTATGCTCTGAGATTTGTTCTGCTCATAGCTTCCTACAGGAAAACTGTACCAGCCTTCTGTATCTATCTATGGTTCTGCATCTGTTGATTCAATCAACTGCAAATCAAAACAAATTATTTTAAATGCATCTGTCTTTAGCATATACAGACTTTCTCTTTCCTTGTCATCCTTCCCTAAACAATACCACATAACAACTATATTGTGCTAGGTAGTATCAATAACCTAGAGTGGGAAAGTGCATGGGAGAATGTGTGCAGGTTATCTGCAAATACTCTCCCACTAATACCAGGGATTCGAGCGTCCACAGATTTTGTGTCTATGTGGGGGAGTCATGGAACCAATCCCCCACAGATATTAAAGGACAACATACATTATATCTGCAAACATATTGGCTGGGCCCTCTTTGCACCTGGGGGACAGGAGTCTTCCCTTGTCTGGCAACTAGCCCTGGTTTCCAAGAAGCCATTTCTCCTGGTATAGCCAACCTGAGGCTCTCTTTCTATAATCTCCATGTGTGTCCCAAGTTCCAGGCGAATATTCCTAAGCCTCTGGGATGACAGGCTCTCTGGCTCCTCATTTGACATACCAAGGTCGGGGCTGTTTGTTGGCCTGTGTTTCAGAGTGGTCCCATTAAGGGCCTGGCCTCCAGGCTGAGATCATAAACCAGCAAATTCACTTCTTCCTGAATGAACGCAGGTGAGGACTCTGTGTTCCCCTTACCAATGAGGGATCTGTTTTCATACATGAGTTTTGTTCTCTAGGATAAGCAAAAAGATGGCCACCAGGCAGGCATTGGTGTCCCAGGATATGGAGACTCAGTAGGAATTTATTTTTTCATGAACCAATAGGTCTATAAGACTAGAATTACAGAATGAGTCTTAACATCTCATTCCTCCAAACTGACCTGACCTACTCCTAGAATGACCATTTCTTCACCCAGTTCTCTCTGTTGGAGAATAGTATTAGACACCAAGATCTGGACAGTAGGTATAATTTGTATTCTGAAGGGAATCTGGCTCCTTGCTGCCTCCATTTGCCTTGTTCTCTTCCTTCACTTTCTCCTCCTCCTCCTCTCTTTCTTCCTTTGAGAATATGTGCTGAATTCATGAAGTCCATCTGGATTTGTGCAGCCCCTGTTCAATAACGTGAAGATCAGTTTTGCCTTGGTCTAAAATACTCCTACCTTTTGTTTAGGTGACCAAGTGGCCTGTAGGCAATCACGGGCTGCTGTATGACCGGAGCTGGATGGTGGTGAATCACAACGGCATTTGCCTGAGTCAGAAGCAGGAGCCTCGCCTCTGCCTGATCCAGCCCTTCATCGACCTGCAGCAAAGGATCATGGTCATCAAAGCACAAGGTCTGAAAGGGCTCCTTCCCACAGGGCGGCTTTCCTACTCGTGTGATGGGAATAGAATGGCTTTTTTTTTTTTTCTACTTAGTTGTGCATGACAGCAAAATGCATTTCAATTCATTGTACACAAATGGAGCGCAACATTTCAATTCTCTGTACACAAATGGAGCGCAACATTTCAATTCTCTGATTGTACACGGTGCAGAGACGCACCATTTGTGCAATCATACATGTACCTAGGGTAATGATATTCATCTCATTCCACCGTCTTTCCTACCCTCATAACCCCCTCCACCCTCCCCTTTACCCAACCCGAAGCTGGAATGGCTTTTCTTTTATTACATATTAAAATTATTCTAGACTAAGTGAAATGGTACCCTGCAAAATTTCCTTTTGTTTTGGAAAATTTCTCGGGAGAGGTGACAACCTGACCATTCAATCAGTAAGTAACTTTGAAATTATATGATGCCCTTTTTACCTATATTCTTTAAAATTTTTTTGAGTTGTTGATAGACCTTTATTTTTTTTTTATTAATTTATATGCAATGGTGGGAATCGAACTCAGTGCCTCACACATGCCAGGCAAGTGGTTACCGCTGAGTCACAGCCTCAGCCCTTTACCTATATTCTTAAATTCCTTCTCTTGTTATAATATGTACTGCAGGAATTAACTCTTCTGTTTTCAGTGTGTGGTGCTGGGACTTCAATCCAGGGTTTTGTGTATGCTCAGCAAGTGCTCTACCATTGAGCTATGCCCCCAGTACTAATTTTTATTGTGAACTAACATATAGAAATTTATAGACCAGCTCTGTTCATAACTTTCTGTGATGATGGGAATGTTCACTATTTAATCCAATTGTTAACAATCAGTCACAGGTGGCTAGTGGGACACTGGAACTGACTTTTAAATTTTATTCAACTAATTTAATTCAATTAATTTTAGTAGTTAAAAGTGTATAGTGGTTACGGTGTTGGACAGCAGAGGAGAATAACACAATAGACAATTATATCATCCACTTCTAAAAAACTTAACTCTTGGTCACATTTCCTTCAGCTCTTTCTTTCCTTCTTTAAAAAAAATTAAAAAAATAATAAATATAGCAAATAAAGTTGAATTTTTTATTTGTTCTTTTTAGATATGCATGACAATAGAGTGTATTTTGACATTTTGTACATACATGGAGTATAGTATATCCTAATTAGGATCCCATTCTTGTGGTTGTACATGATGTGGAGTTTCACTATGGTCAATTCATACACATATATAAGAAAGTTATGTCTGATTTATTCCACTGTCTTTCCTATTCCCATCCCTTCTCCCTTCCCTTCATTCCCCTTTGTCTAATCCACTGAACTTCTATTATTCCCTTCTCCTCCCCCTGTTGTGTGTTAGCATCTGCATATCAGAGAGAATATTTGACCTTTGGTTTTTGGAATTATTTCACTTAGCATGGTAGTCTCCAGATCCATTCATTTTCCAGCAAATGTCTTAAAGTCATTTTTTATGGTTGAGTAATAATATTCCATTGTGTAAATATACCACATTTTCTTTATTTGTTCATCTGTTCAAGGGCACCTAGGTTGGTTCCACAGCTTAGCTATTGTGAATTGAGCTGCTATCAACATTGATGTGGCGTTGTCACTGTAGTATGCTGATTTAAGTTCTTTGGGTATAAACAGGAGTAGAATAGCTGGGTCAAATTACAAGTTTTTTGAGGAATCTCCATTCTGTAGAGCTGAATTATTCTATGTACCTCTCCTGGGTCTTTTTCCTCCTCCTTCCTCACCCTACCTACCATTTACAGAGTATTAAAATTTCTCTCCTAACTTGTAACTGATCTTTTGTGATATTACATTTATATATATATGTATACATATATTTAAAATTTTATTTATTTTTACATAGTGCTGAGGATCAAACCCAGTGCCTTACACATGCTAGGCAAGTGCTGTACCACTGAGCTATCACTGCAGCCCCACATTGTTATATATATATGATTGTTTTCTTGGCTGTATGTTCTTCTGTTCCAGGGTTTTTTTCCCCTTGAGCCAATAGGCCAATATTACTAGAGTTACAGAAGAAGTCTGGTGAGCTCATTCTTCCAAACTGGTGGACAACTCTTGGCCTTCTCTTCTCCCATATGCATGCAGCCAACTCCATAATCCACATACAGAACAACTCCATCACCTCCAAAGAATTCCCTTATGCTAGTTCTCTGTAGTCTCCCCTTTCCTGCTCTTAACACCTGGCAACCAGTGATCTGTTCTCTATCACTGTAGCTTTATCTTTTTGAGAATGTTCTATCCAGAGAATCATACAGTATGTGACCTTTCCAGGTTACCTTCTTTCACTCAGCATGATGCCTTTGAAATCCATCCCAGTTACTGAATGTAACAGTAGTTCATTCTTCTTGTTCTTTTTTTTAAATGTATTTTTTTGAGAGAGAGAGAGAGAGAGAGAGAGAGAGAGAGAGAGAGAGAGAGAGAATAATAAGAATAATAAGAGAAATTTCTCTTATTCTTTTGTTTGGAACATCTTCTCCTGATTTTTCATTTTCCTCAGCTCTCTGTTGGTGTCTGTGTATTAGACAAAGAAGAAACCTCTCACAGTCTTCATGGACAAGCCTCATATGGGAGAAGACCCTCACCAATGAGCCCAGCTAGAGATTCAGGGTCACTACTAACTCTTTCTGTCCCTTAACAGAAGCTGGCAGCTGTGGATTTTGTCTGTTTGCTCTGAGAATAGGGGAGGATCAATGGCATCTTCCCGCTCACACTTCACCTCCCTTCTCCCCTTGGTGGCTTAACTATGTCAAACTCATGCATAGCTCCAAGCCTCAAGATGTGAAGGCAGAAGCCAGTCCTCTGGGGAGCTCCTTTGGAAAAGTTGGGTACTGACTATGTAAACCAACCCTTTCCTTCTCCTAGGTGAAGCTGAGAGATAGGGGGTTCTTTTCCTAATTATATGGTGTTGCATTAGGAACAGGGTCTCTGGGAAGTAGGTGTAGCAAATCTCTCTACTGGCTTCAATGTTTTCCCAGAGTAAAGAAGTCTTTTATTTAATTTCTGATTTCCTGTTTCTTCTAATAATTGTGGTTTTGTTATATTCCTTTCCAATTTTTATTTCTATTTTTCTTACATGAGCACATTTTTCTAAGCTTTCTTTGGTAATGTTGAATGGAGCAGTACTGGGACTGACTTGAATGGAATGTTTCCAACATTTCAAAAATAAGAATGATGTTTACTTTGGAGTTTTAAAAGATTTTTTTTTCAGGCTAAAGTAGTTCTTATTTTATAAAACTTTTATCAAGATTAATTGTTCATTCACAGGAAGATAATCTGTTGGTTATCCTATTTTTCTCCCATAGTCTATTAATGAGATATTTTGCATTTGTAGATTTTTTTATATTGAGTATCCCTGATACCCTGAGAAAGAAAAATACTACTTGGCAGTAATTTTTTTTTTCTTTTCTTGTGGTACTAAGGATTGAACCCAGGGTCTAATGCATGTTAGGCAACTTCTATACCATGGAGCTACATCCCCAGTTATTGGCAGTGATTTTTAAATACATTCCTGGGTTTCATATTTTTGTATCTAATTTTATCACTGAGACTGTTATATAATGTTCTCTTATTGGACCCTTTTTGTTCAAGTTCAGGTACCCAGGATATTAACATGTTAATTATTATTATTTTTCCAATGCATGTATGTTACACACTCTTTTTATAAAGAAGAAAGTATAGCTTTCCAACCCTGCTGATATAGTAAGTTTTATTATTATCATTATTAGTTTTATTTGCAATAATGATGATTGATGCAAGGATACATTTTGATGCTGATTCCTAGGAATTGAGAATTTTGTCACTCTAATGCTGATGTCTTTATAGAAAGCAACTTCATGCCTGACTGCTTATTTCTAAAGAACTTAATGTACCTTAGGGCTGGGGTTGTAGCTCAGTGGAAGAGTGCATGCCTAGCTTGTGTGAGGACTGGGTACGATTCTCAGCACCACACACAAATAAATAAAATAAAAGTCCATCAACAACTAAAAGCTATTTCAAAAATATTGAAAAAACAAAGAATTTAAGGTGGCTTAGAGAACAATGATCATAGGATGTGGGGTAAAATGGAATAGAAAAATCTTTCAAAGTAATTTACAGATTATGGATGCAGTTGTCCCAACATAGAATCTTTCATGAGAAAATTGCTTACAGCACATGCTGTTGATGGCACTGATAATGCTGAAGAAAATCTTTGTGCTATTAAAAGATTTCCAGGACCCAGACCCTTTCTTGATGCAACCAAATTCCAGTGTCATTGAAATTCCTGTGTATTTCAGGGCAATGGGCTTTTCTGGCATAGCTGTTCTTTGTACGTAATGATAAGTGTGTCTTCATCTTTGTTCACTAGGGATGGAACCTATAGAGGTGCCTCTTGAGGAAGACAGTGAACAGGCTCAGATTTGCCAGAGCAAGGTCTGTGCTGACAGGTGAGACTCTGAAGCAGGTAAAATCCTGGCTGTGTTGGCAGAGTGGCACAGAGCGGGACGAGGGCATTGCCCTGAGGAGCCCCTCGTTGGCCACACCCTCCATCCACTCTGCTGCATGCTGCACCCTGATCACATGGGCTCCATGGTATTCTTTTTTAAAAAATATTTATTTTTTAGGTGTAGATGGACACAACACAATGCCTTTTATTTTTATATGGTGCTGAGGATTGAACCCAGGTCCCACCCGTGCTAGGCGAATCCCAGCCCCTCCATGGTATTCTTCACACCTACCAATCATGCTCCTTTATCAAGTCTTTGTGCTCACTGTCCCTTCTGTTTGGAATGTTCTTCCACTGCTTAGAACTCTACAGGGCTCATTCTCTCCCTCCCTCAGGGCTCTGCTCCAAAGTCTCCTTCTCAGATGAACACCTGACCACCCACAGAAGTTGGCTCCACCTCTCCATTTGCCCTGCTGTATTTGTGTCCTTCTCATTTATTGTTTCCCACATATTTTGTGTGTTTATTTGTTTTGAGTTTCTCCCACTAGAATGCCTGTGTTCTCCCTGCAGAGCGTGGATCACTGCTAGGTAGAGGGCCTGAATGGTTTGGAGGCTACTGCAATAGTCCAGAACAATCCGATGGGGAGGGAAGCAGCTTGGCTCACATTTTGCAAAGACTGACTGGTGGGTGGAGAATAGGTAGAAGAGAGAGAGAGGTGTAGGCAGGAAGGCCAGCTGAGCACGTATGCTAGCAACACAGGTAAGATGAGGGGGAGGACGAGGGTCAGAGAGAAAATCAGGTAGGCATCAGAGGTATTCTACAAACAGAAGCACCATAACCTGGACTAGCTGATGGGTTGGGTGAGAAGTCTGAGGGCAAAGGGGGTGTCAGGATGTCCCCAGGATTCTAAAGTAGAGTGTTCAGGTGGTGACTCATATATATACCATATAATTGTGAAGTATTACTTAATCTGGGTTGTTGATGATAAATCATCTGCTAAAGTCTAGGAAATGTAGAGTGGGATTCAATGGGACAGCACTTCTTTTTTATTTCTTTTCTTAAAAAATTTGTTTTTTAGTTGTAGATGGACACAATACCTTTCATTTTATTTTTATGTGGTGCTGAGGATCAAACTTAGTGCCTCACACATGCTAGGCAAGCGCTCTACCACTGAGCCACACCCCCAGCCCTCTTTTTTGTTTCTTGATGGTACATGTTTGTTTATAAATCTCTTTACTGAGTACATCAAATGTCTGCACCCCTTGTGATCTTAATTGAAAATGTGAAATAGCTTTCCAATCTTATGGAAAACCTATGCCATCTAATACCAACCAATTCTACACCTGCCCCCACAATAACAGCTGACTATGTAACAGTTCAGTAAATAATGAAAAGTTTTCAAATGTTAATTATCTAGTAGCTAGCACAAGGAACTTGATAGTGGGCGGGTCTAGTAGGTGGTGATACTACATGGATATCAAACCAGATTACATTTCTATCTGCACTGCCATGAACATACACAATCATACAAATCATGATGTAATATGTTAAATACTAAAGTTACATTCAAATAAGATTCAAGTCATTGGTGCTCCTGGGTGAGGGACTCTGAGGGGCCACACCCCCAGGAAAAGTGCTTGAGGGAGCTTGTGAGATGACTGTCAGTACAGTTTAGCATCTTGGGCCCAGTCTCCACCCTGGAGGCTGAGGAGTGGAGCAGCTCTGCCTTTTCTTCCTGGCACTTTGCACCAACTTAACTATTTTGGCCAATGTAGACATTCATTCTAGTGCATTTTCAGTTAGGGCAATGATTTTTGGGCAAAGATTTTTTTTTTTTTTTTTTACATGTTGCTACACCAAATCTTCTGATAGAAATCTAGCCATCTAAGAACATGCTCAGTTATTTATCAGGCTCATTCCTGATTGTACATTTCGCTTGGCTGCATTGTGAGGAATGCAGTGTTTTGGTTAATAAAGCTTTTTGGATAACTAAAGGTTAGATGTATTTACCTTTGGAACATTGGTACTCAAATAAGGAACATGGACTTGGGTTTCAAAGCACAGGAGAGAGAGCAGTAAAGAGGTTTCCTGCTCTCTTGCCACCTGATACTTCAGGATGTCTTCTCCTTAGGGGCTTATGCAATATTCTGTTTTTAATCTGACTATATAAAAATTCATCTTTTTTCTTTACTTTTTTTTTTCTTGCCAGAGTAAACACTTACGACTGTGGAGAAAAAGTTGCAAGCTGGTTGTCAAAGTTTTTTGGCCGTCCATGTCACTTGATCAAACAAAGTTCAAGCTTCCAGCGAAATGCAAAGAAGAAACTTGGAAAAGGTATTACATTTTGGATGGATTCTTGGAGAACAGACCCTTTCCTCTGGCTTACTCTGCATGTGTCAAAATCAGCTGATGAGATGGATTTATAGGGCCACTTTCACACATGCAAAAAAGCAGGGGTGGTCCCCCCTTAGCAGAAAGCTGCTGTGGTGACCCCAGATCAGTGGAAGAGAGGATGCCATGATCCCCCAAGGAGGTCAAGGAGGGCTTAGCACCAACTTCCCGATCCCTGCTCAAGCCCTCAGCCTCCGTCCCATATGCTTAGAAGCACAATTCAGTTGTGGCTTGCTGTGTCCTCAGACCAGATCTGGAAACAAAGAAAACTGGGTTTTTAGTTATGTCACCAAAGAGACATGAAACCTTGACAAATCCTAGAACCCCCTGGTGCCTCAGCTTCTGTAAATCTTAACCACCCAACTTTTAAGCATTTTGAAATTTCCCCCACTGTGAGCCATTGTTATAATGAAGTGAAACAGTACAGAAGAAAGTTCTTGCAAAGTTCTCTGGTCCTTGTGTGCAGAAAAGATCCTTTTCAGGTATCACTCAAATGTCACCTTCTCAGGGAAATCTTGCAGCCCACCCCCTGCAGAACTGCAGTCTGTGCTTGAACCTCCTCAGTGGCCTTCCCTGTTAGATTTTGTAAATGGGCTTTTCTCATTTTGTTCATCCTGTGTGCTTTTCACTATTCTCTGTTCTGTTTTCCTTCTCCTAGAATGCAAACTCTTGTGAGAACAGGGATTGTTGTATGTTCCCTTTGGTGCTGTATCTTGGAGCAGAACCTAGCATGTAATAGTTGCTCAGTAAGTGCCAGATAAATGAATGAATGGATCATAGTTACATTGCCAGTTGATTTAGAGATGAGCTGGCCTAATGACCAGTTCCCAGAGAGACTGGCTTGTAAATATGAACAGCATTTTGACTATTAATGATCAATTACCAGTTCTAGGGGCTTCCTAGGTTAATTTATGAAACCTTTAAAATTTCTGATGTAGAGAGGAGTCAAGGGGTATAATCTATTTAGACTTTTAAAAGTTTTGGAAGGAATTTGACTTGCTGTGTGATGGGGAAGGGACAATTTCATGCTCATTTCATTGACGAGATTAATTGGTAGCATTTGGATGTGGGTAAACTTCAAGACATGATTAAAGGGGAGAAAGAAATGGGCATTTCCATAGGTAGAGAAATGCAGGTGTGGGATTTTTCAGGATCTGTACCTCTTTTATGAATTATCTGGAGGATGACCAGCAGTGAAATCTCTAATTTCTAATCATTCAAAGCTCCTGCTGCAGAGCTGGGTTTGGCTGGGTCCTGGGAGGCTGGCTGAGAGTATGGGGCCTTGTTCCTGGTCCTGTGAGATGACTTCTCTGTAGACAGCCACACTACAACATAAAGGATGTCACGTCACGAAGGTCCACATGAAGGGCACAGAGGTGTGGGAGAATCCTCTGCACTTAAAATGAACCAGAGGGCTTCAGAGGAGTGTTGAGTTACATTTTAACAGGAAGCAGGGTTTTTCCAGAGGTGGGCAGGTTGCTCTGGAGCAGTGGGAGCAGGTGGTAGAGTTTAGGAGGGTCTGATGTGGGCAGGGGAGTGCAGCAGGAGAGCTGGAGAGAAGGAATGTGTGCCACCGAGAGGTCAGTGCTTTATCTTGTGGCTGCAGGACTCATTAGTGAATTTTTAATGGGGGCATTTTATGACCCCACTTGTGTTAGAAAGATACTTCTGGCTTGGCATGGGGGCAGCATCAGCGCAGGAGACTTGGGAATCAGAGATTCAGTGGGAGTTTGGGGCCTGGGTGAGGCAAAGGTATTGGGTTCAGACACAAGCCTGTCACCTGCACAGCACAGGACCATGGAGAGTCAGCTTGTGAGTGTACTTCAAGGAGAGCTGTCTGTGTCTAGGCCTCAGGTCTTTAAACATTTTTGCATTGGTACATCTTAGGAGACTTTTTAAAAGCTACATTCCCCTCTTGAATATTTTTACATCCTTTAAATTTTTAAAATAGTTTAAATAGTTGCAAAGGATGTGATTTCTAACATTGTAAATATTATCATTTTAAGGTAAAAGTTGTTTGGGGCTTTTTTCAACATAACCAGTGAAATCTTAATACTATAGCAATTTGAATCTCCTGAGTATTCTTTTTTATATGTCTTTTAATGAGCAGAAATTTCTTTTCTTTTTTTAAATATTTAGTTTTTAGTTTTAGGTGGACACAATATCTTTATTTTATTTTTATATGGTATTGAGGATCAAACCCAGTGCCTCGCGTATGCCAGGCGGGTGCGCTACCACTTGAGCCACATCCCCAGCCCTATTTTTTTTTTTTTTTTGGTGGGGTTGTGAGTACCAGGGATTGAACTCAGGGACACTTGACCACTGAGCCACATCCCCAGCCCTATTTTGTATTGTATTTAGAGACAGGGTCTCCCTGAGTTGCTTAGTGCCTCGCTTTTGCTGAGGCTGGGTTTGAACTTGTGATCTTCTTGCCTCAGCCTCCTAGGCTGCTGGGATTATAGGTGTGCACCACCGCATCCGGTTCCTTTTCCTTCTTCAACTTTTATTTCCTTCCCACTTCTACAGAATTTTATCTTAGTGTTTTATATTTTATGCTTGAAGTCTTTTATTGATCACCATATCACATTTGTATAAAAATAAAATTAAATTGAAATGTATTAAATTTATTTTGGAGTTTTCTGTGATCATAAAACTCTATGTGTGTTAGGAAACTATTTTTTTTGGGGGGGGGTTGAGTTTTTATTAACAGTATCCAGTTGATGAAAGCAATATAAGTATATTATATATTTTGAAAACCACTTATTAAACATAATAAGTAAAAAATTAATCCTTTACAGAGCCAGCTGGGTTCCCAGTCACTGGTTCCCACATCTGTGAATGAGTCACTTATGGCCAGACCTGTTTATGCTCAGCATGGCTGTCTTCTGAGAAACCTCATTTCAGTAATAATGAGGGGTTGGGGGGGCAGGAAGGAGGTTTTGGTTACCATACATACTGTCACTCAAACCTTTCTTCTGAACTTCGTGACTGAAGCATAGGGATCTAACATTAAAATGCCTTTAATCATCTGTCACTTGAAAACTTACTTAGGTTCTTTAGTTTTGTGTTTCAGTGAAGAATTAGAGTCCATTGGATTTATCGGGAGGGTCATTTGCCCAAAACTTTGGAGACATTTTCTCAGCCCTGGCTCCAGGGTTTTGAATGGAGCTTTTGTTTGCCATTCTGGAGATTTTCAGCCCCCAGGGCCAGTGTGTCTTAGGAGACCTGTGGCCTTTCCTCTGTGAAGTGGGAGAAGGGCCTTTTGTGGAGGGGCTGGGATTGGACCTCCCTTTTCTGCAGTCTTTTTTTTTTTATCAGTGAGGGTGAATGGAAGTAAAGGAACTGCAAATTTCATGTACTCTGGGATTCACAATCCCAGTTTGGAGATATTCAGGAGGCCCTGACCCAGCCAACCCTTTTTATCAACAGGTAGGGTAAAAATAGTGAGGGCGGGCCCATCAAACAAAGCTGATAGAATGCCAGAGGATTTGAGGTTTCTTTTTAATAGTTTTATTTTCCTTTCAGCAATTAAAAATCTTTCATTATTTGTAAAGTCAATATCTTTTCCCTGATTAGACTCAGAAGTTCTTCCTGGGCCTGCTGCCTTATCAAGTCCTCTGCTTTGTCCTGTCTCAGGGAGAGCTGCACCCACTCCACCCCTCTACCGTCTCTCCTGCTCTAAGAATCGCCTCCAGGTCTTCATTGTTGAAATGCTTTCTTTTATTTTTTTTTTATTTATTTTTTTAATTGTTGGTCCTTCAAAACATTACATGGTTCTTAATATATCATATTTCACAGTTTGATTCAAGTGGGTTATGAACTCCCCCCCCCCCCCCCAAAAAAAAAGAAATGCTTTCACTTTCGTATTTTATTATTGTTATTTTCTCCATATTATTTTATTTTATTTTTTGTTATCAGGGGTTAAACCCAGGGGTGCTTACCCACTGAGCCATATCCCCAGCCTTTTTAAATTTTTTTTTTTTTTATTTTGAGAGAGTTTTGCTAAGTTGCTTAGAGCCTCATTAAATTGCTGAGCTGGCATTGAACTTGGGATCCTTCTGCCTCAGCCTCCCAAACTGCTGGGATTACAGGTGTGTACCACTGCACCTGGTTCCTCCAGATTATTTTAAACTGAGTATTCTAGAAATTCATTTTTCCTGCTTTTTGGGAGGTCTGGTCCCATGCTTAAAACATTTTTGCTTTTGCCAGGGTGTGATTTTCTTTCCCCTTAGAGAAATTGTGTCTACCTTTTGAAAATGCATGTTCATGCAAACAAGATTCATTAGCCTTCCAAGAAAGCAAGCTCTTCTTTTTCAACGCTCCATCATTTTCAGATCTGCCTCCTGGTACAGCGGCTACCCTTTCCCTGGTGAATGAGGCACAGTATCTGCTGATAAACACATCGAGTATTCTGGAACTTCAGCAGCAATTATGCACCAGGTAAGATCCCTTCCTTGGAACTAGCAAATCAGTTAACCAACTGTTCCTGGGAGTGAGGCCCAGCTCCTACCTGCAAAGGAAGGCTCTGAGGGTCAGTGAGTTCAGACTTCATTTATATATGAGCCTGCAAGGCTCAGAGAAGTTAGCAAGCCCCATTGACCAGTTCCATTAATCTGCCTGAGGGTTCTCTTTTCCGCACTTTATTAGTCAGCTTACTGATACTATAATAAGTACCTCAGATAAAAAGTTTTATTTTGGCTCAAAGTTTTAGATGTTCCAGGCCAGGTTGGCCCTGTTGCTTTGGGCCTGTTGTGGCACTTTATGGTTGGAGCAAAAGTGCTGACCTTAGGATGGGCCAATGAAAAAAAGAGAAAGAGACCAGGGTCCCACAATCCCTTTCAAAGTTCCCTCCTGCTCTGCCAGTGACCCTTCTACTAGACATTACCCCTTAAAGTCTCTACCACCTTCCAATACTGCCATAGTGGGGACCAAACCTTGCCACATGGATCTTTGGGGAACACTTAAGATCCAGACTATAGTATAGCATCTTCCAATGCTCCTTCTTGACACCCTCAGGACCTTTTTCTTTTTTTTTTTTCTCTTACCAAGATTTTTTTTTTAATTGGTTGTTCAAAACATTACAAGGCTCTTGACATATCATATTTCAAACATTAGTTCAGGATCTTAGTGGAGAACCCTCAGCTCTCATTTCATTGTTCCATTTCTTTCTTTTTTTTTAATATATATTTTTTAGTTGTAGTTGGACACATACCTTTATTATTTTATTTTTATGGGGTGCTAAGGATCGAACCCAGGGCCTCGCATGTGCTAGGGGAGCGCTCTACCACTGAGCCACAATCCCAGCCCCTCGTTGATTCCATTTCTTAACTTTGGTTTTAATTGAGTTGCCATCAACTTGACCCAGTTTCATTGCCCACCTCCCATTGTCTCCTGTCCCCTAGGATCCCTGCCCTACTTCACGCAGGACTGGGAAGGAGTGGCTGTAAAGATTTTAAAATTTTGAGGACCGAGAAGGAGTGGCTGTAAAGCTTTTAAAATTGTAATTTCAGGGGGTTGGGGTTGTGGCTCAGTGGTAGAGCGCTTGCCTAGCACGTGTGAGGCACTGGGTTCGATCCTCAGCACCACATAAAATATAAATAAATAAAATGAAGGCATTATGTCCATCTACAACTCAAAACAATATTGAAAAACATTGTAATTTTAGGCGTGCTTTATTTGTCAGTTGCACCATCAGATAGGGCTAGCACCCCTGCCTACTCATTCCCACCCAGGACTCTTCTGAGGGTCCTGACAGTGTTAGGAGGTCACCTCAGGTCTAGAAAGGGTCTTGGTTGGGCCATCTCTCACTATTCTTTAGAGGAAACTAAAATCCCAAGATAGCCAGGCTGTTAGGGAAAAACCCATTTTGCCAGAGCTGTGATGGGCACACTCCTCATTCCTCTCCACAGGCCAGGGAGACGTGTGCACACACCAGGAGGACTGGAGCTGGGCCTCCTGTGACGCTCATGTGCCACGTGGTCATGTGCATGCATGTGCACACTCAAAAACACGTACAACTTAATGAAAACAGCCAAGGGCCCTTCCAGGATCTCTTAAAAGATAGGTGTGTAGAAATTAAATACAACATGGCCTTTGCCATAGGCCAGCTTGTCCTCCTTCTGAACAGAATTGTGACAAAGTTTCAGGGTCTTGTGTGTTCACTGAGTTTTCTTGGCCCGAGGGACCCTTCTTCACAAGCACTCCAGTCAGGAGAGAGTGGGTTTGCTGTGGTGTGGGATTCTTGGTGTGCAAAACTAGGAGGTGGGGATAGACTTGCTGCAACTCTGGTTTCTACCAGGAGGAGGCGACATTTCCCATCATCTGATTTAGAGCAAGGCTGATGAATGGCACAGGCAGTCAAAGGTGGGCCCTGAAAGTGTTAGGAGATCACCTCAGCAGTACTGAACCCATGACTAGTACAAAGTGAGGGTTTCTGGGGCCCCTGCATGGTATTTTTCTGTGCTGAATCTGAAAATTCAGTGGATTTTCTCATGCACAGTGGCTTTCAGACTTATAACTTCCTCTTTTACAAAACACAAAGAAAGTGTGTACATCCCAGAATGCAAATTCAGAATCAAAGGACTTTAGAACTGCAAAGTGCTAACCCTCTCATTCGGCCGAGGAAGCTGCTGTTCTCAGGGTGTGGGAGCTGCACATGGCTTACGGTGAATCTAAACTGGTCCCTGGCTTTTCACATGCCCTTCACCATCCAGAAGGAATTGGTATAACCTTGACAGCCCTTCTCCCCCGATCCTGTAGCTTTTCAGTTCTGTTTCCAGGGCAAATTCCACCATGTTCGAGGACCCCTGCCTGTGACTTAAAAAAAAAAAAAAAAAGAAGTACACAGAGTGCAAAAATCAAAAATACAGAGCTCAATGGATTTTTACAAATGGCTGCATGCATATAATCCATGCCCAGATCAAATAGAGGACATACCCTAGAAACTTCCCTTTTGCTCCTCTTAGTCAACCCCACTGAAGGTCACCTCTTTTTTAAAACTTTTTTACTCTAGATAGTTTTACTTGCTTTTAGACCTAATGTAATGGGATCATACAGATATGTTCTTTTGCTGGGGAGATGTTAAGACTTATTTTCAGTGTATTTCTCTGCGTGGGGGTGAGGGATGCATAGAGGTTCAGAGAACCATTTTGTGGTAATAAACAAAAATTCAAAATAAGAATTAAAAAAATAGCAAAAGCTGGTTAAAATTGCAGATTGGGTGAAAGTTAAGAAACTCCCTCTATGTTTCTTTATGATGTTTTAATATCCAAAACAGTGTGTGGTCTTGGTGCTTTTGTCAATCCCATTGCCAGCTGTTTGAATATCTTGTCCCACTTTGTAGAATTGGTATTTTCTTAACCAGTTTATTAATTGGAACTTTGTTCATCTGATTTCCAAAGTCCTTCATCTCTTCAACTAGGTCTGCCTTTGTGGGCTGCTCCCTGGAGGCAAAACCATATCTCAAAGGGGCTGCTGATGTGTCCTTAGCACATGAGTGTCTCTTGGCCTTATTCTCTTAGGCTGGAGTAGAGTTGATAAAGTCAGGCATTGGGTGGCAGGCATGCTGAATTTTTACAACAGTGCAATCATCTGCCACCCTCCCTCCACTCACTCTTTTTGGTATGTCTAAAACAGTGATGAGAATGGAAAGGAGGAATTATTCCCGATGAAAGATCTCATCTCGCGTTTCCGTGCCAATATCATTACCAATGGAACAAGGGCTTTTGAAGAAGAGAAATGGGGTGAGATCTCGATTGGTCCCTTGCATTTCCAGGTAAGTTCCAGGAAGTTCTAACATCTTTCCTCAAGGGTTGCCAGTGGCAATTGACCTCAACCCCATACCTGGGTGGTGACAGGTGGAAATCCTTGTTTCTTACTCAAAGAATCTCAGCAGAAGGACCTCAGCATTTTGGGATGCCTCTTAGAATGGTCTAACCTTTACTTCTTACGAGTGTAGCAGTGGTTAGTTTCAGATAAGGAACAGAGAATGTGCCCCATCTAGACCATCAGAGGGCTTGGTGCTGCCTCTACATCATCATCACATCTAGGCTTAAACTTTGTTTTCTTAGAATGTTTGTCTGTAAGAACTCATGCTCCTGAAACTTGGGTTTCGGCCGTCTGGAGCACGTGGAGGGGGACCCAGAAACCTAGTGATCCCTCAATGACCATGTTCACTCCATCTCCTCCATGTGCTCTGACTCTGCCCTCTCTGGCATCTGGGGAGGAGATTGCATGCAGAGGGAAAGCCACTGATGCTATCTCTCCCCAGGCTCTGAGCTCCTCAAACCTTTGGGTTTCAAAAACTTGAGAAAGAGAAGAAAAGTCTTAGGTTAAAATCTGTACTCCACAGGCTAATAAGGCCCTATGAAATCTGACTCGGCTGTCCTCTGAGCCCATCACCCCTTCTTCTCTGTGTCTTTGATATTAAACCTCTTCCTCCATCCCCTAAACAAACCAACCCACCTGCCTCTGCACTGTGTCTTTGCTGTCCCTTCTGCCTGGCATGTGGATCCATAGTCCCAGGTCAGAGAGTACCTCTTTGGAAAGAATCGCCCTGATCCACATACTCTGCACAGTATCTGCTCATCTCATCCTTCCAGAGCATATGAAGGTGGGGACCAAGACTGTTTTGATTCCTGCTGTACCTCTTAGGCCTAGAACGGCCCTGGCCCGATTAGCACCCAAGACGTAATTGTTGATGGAATGGACAAGATAAGAAATAACTAGGGACAGAAGGATATTGCATCTGCAGAGAATGCGCTCTGCTCTACAGAGGGGAAGGAAATTGTTTTAATAGTAGTAGTGTATTAGCCAGTGGCATCAACTGTCTTGAATATGGCTCCCTTGCATCCAGGCTCTGCATTGAAAGGGACCATCACCTGTCCATCCAGAAAAGCACTAAATGTTTAGTCTTCATTAAAGAATTTCAGATCTGGGGCAGGGGAGAGGGTAAATTACATGATATAACAAAAGGTCCCAGGGATCTTGTTTATTCACTTAACTCTCAATCTTCCTCTTGTCTTGGCAGCTGTCCCTTCACCATTTATAAAGCTATCTTTTTTCTTTCTCAAATTCTGTCCTACAGACCTGTCTCTGGCGCTGGCCCTCCTGCCATTTCTCCTTGTCCCTCCATCCTGACCTCCTCTTCTCTTCCCTGTTTCCCATCATGGGGTCTCTGCAGTTTTAAAGATGCCTGCTCTTGAGTACCCTGCCTGGCACAAAGTAGGCACTAAATATTTCTTATTGGCTCTATGGAGAGAGGGAGGGAGGATGAAAGGAAGAAAAGAAAGAAGAAGAAGAAGAGAGAAAACTAAACGAGTGGAGCACTATCAGGAACTCACCTGAAACAGGTACCTGAGACATAAATACAAGGAAAACTCATTAGTCAAGGAACCTTTCTGAGATGACCTCTCATCATGCTTTGTTGTCTGTAGGTTGCTGTACTGAATAAACAGCAACTAATAAGGCTAAGATTTGCCTGCCCTTTGGCTCAATGATGTTACTGGTAGAAATTATTAAAAAAATACTCATACAAGTGTGAACCCAGGGCTTCACACATGCTAGGCGAGCGCTCTGCTACTGAGCCACAACCCCAGCCCATGGAAGATGTTTATTGATGATAATACTCTGTGTTGAAGCAGTTGCTGTGAGACTGGCACGTCTCTTTTAGAAAGCAATTTTTTTTTTTTACCAGATATCATTAGTCATAAATACTTTTATATCATTGACCTTATCATCTTTTTTGGGGAAGCTGATCCTTAAACAAATCCCAAATAAAAAAGAGAATTTTGTGGATTAAAACCTCTGCTGCAAAATTATTGAGAACAGCAAAGCATTTAGAAAGTATTTATGTGGCTCCAAAGGAGAAGAGCTAAGTATATCAGCTCACGGGAATGCCAGGTCATCCATGGTGAAAATTGCAAGACCTGAGGATGAGGTGGTTCTCCCTGCACAGGTGTGGAAGGATGTCCATCTTGCATTGTGGAATAATTGGAATGAGACCTAAGTGGCTTCTCAGGTGTCAGGGTGTGTCCACACACTGCAGATGTGTGGTTGTGTGCAGTTCTGTGCCAGGATCTTGGATGAGCCATAGTCCCTAAACAGTGTTTGTCCCTGAGGATGGGAAGGGGAGACCCTGAGACGTGTTTTATTTCCTTCAAGCTTCTGGATTCTTTGACTTAATGTTCAATGAGTTTATATGCACAAGTTTTAAAAATACCAATTGAGTACCAGAGAAAAGACCAAAGAGGACAACATCCTAAGGAAATTATTTTCTTTGGATCTGTACTTGAAGAGTGAAAGTTTTCCTCCTTCTGCCAGCTTGAGAAACTGCTTCAAGAGGGTCTTTAGAACAAAGTGACAGGATTTGTACCCAGGATGTTTTGTATTGGGGGGTAGCTGAGGTCTAGATCTGGGGATGGTGGGCTCTACTGGGCCTTGGTGTCCCTTCCCCAGGTGCCAGGCCCAGGGAGTCTGACATTTCCTAGCTGAGGGCAGTTCTGGCTCCTGTTCCATCTCAGGGATCCTCGTCTAAAGCAGTGATAGTTTCCACTGTTGAGCATGATCGAGTGCCAGGTGGGGGCTTGGCATCCCAGAAACAGTGTCCGGAATCTTTGTCAAAGCCAGCTAAGCTGCTGGATGTGGAGATGAAGTTTGGAGAGATGGTGGGTCTGCTGAGCACCAAGGGCAAGCCATGGGACAGAGGTCCAGTAGAGTACACTTTGTTTGAGTGGCCTGGGCATCTTGACTTTGGTACCACAGAGAAGTTATTTCTCCACTAGTTTAATGCCCACTGACCAGAATGTGATTGATAGGAACAGGCCAAGACACTTCCAGGGTAGGCAAGTGCTTCTAATTTTAGTGCCCATGAGCGAGCAGAGGAGAAATGGTTATAAGAAAATCCAGTAGCTGGGCTGGGTGATGTGCTTCTGTGGTCCCAGCTACCTGGGAGGCTGAGACAGGAGGATCATTTGAACTCAGGTGTTCATGGCCCATCTGGGCAGCATAGCAACATCCTGTCTCAAAAAAAACATAAACATAAACACAAACAAGCAGAAAATGAGTACCTTTGCATGTTTTATGTATGCAATCAAAGAAATATCTCACAAAAATTAAATTTTAAACTTCCTTTTTAAATATTAACATTTGTGGGGGATTTTCTTGCTATCAAAGCAGCAAAAGATCATGGCAGGCCACCGAATGTAGATGTTCTACTATAGTATGACCTGTGTTAGGCAGTGTGGTATTACGTTTCATGTGTTTTTGGGTGATGTATGGATGTATGTACATATGTATACACACACACTTTAAAAAATTCACTCTAAACTGGGCGTGGTGGCACATGCCTGTGATCCCAATCGCTTGGGAGGCTGAAGCAGGAGGATTGCAAGTTCAAAGCTAGCCTCAGCAATTTAGTGAAGCTCTAAGCAACTTAATGAGACTTTGTCTCTAAATAAAATATAAAAAGGGCTGGGGATGTGGCTCAGTGGTTAAGCACCCCTGGGTTCTGGGTTCAATCTCTGGTATCAACCAACCAATGAACAAACAAACAAAAAACCAAAACAAACAAACAAACAAAAAAACAGCCCACAAAATACTTTAATAAAAATAATAATAAATGAATAATAAATGAACAAAGTGACAGGATTTTTACCCAAGATGTTGTCTATTGAGCGGTAGCTGAAGCCTGGGCCTGGGGCTGGTGGGCTCTACTGGGCCTTGGCATCCCTTCCCCAGGTCTCAGGCCCAGGGAGGCTGGCCAGCCCAGGCTCCATCTTATTTCCCTTTATATTTCCTGTTTATGTATAAAACAAATATTTCCCCATTTTACTTAAAAAACTTTATACATTAATTTTAATACAGGTCACATCTCTGCAGCATGGTCTGCTTCACCATTCTTCTCTACTATGGCCATTTACGTACGATGTTACCAAGTTTTCCCTACTATCAATGATATAAGGGTAAATCCTCGAATTCTACTCTGTGTTTTCACTTCCAGTTCTTTCTTAGGTCAAATTCCTAGACATGAAGTTTCTGGGTGAAGGACATAAGCACATGAAGGTTCTTCCTGATGGCTTTCCCTCAGTGGCCCAATGCTTACCCTCTGGGGGTTTCTCTTCTCCCAATTTGTTTTTCTCATCACTGAGTGCTTTCCTTCTTTCCTTCCTGATCTCCCAGATCAGGCATTCTTCTTTAAGTCCTTGCTTTTTGTTTTTTTTTTTTCCTCTCCCACAGTCCTGGGATTTGGACCCAGGGCCTCCTGCATGCTAGGCAAGTGCTTTACCACTGGGCTACACCCCCACCCCTACACTGGTCTTTTTCTTTTCAGTGCTAAAGAAGTAGCTTTTGGGTTAACAAGCAGGCATTTGGAGGAAGTGCCACTTTGAGGCTCTGTACTTAGGCAGGAGGATTGCAAATTCAATCTGTATGATTTCTCCTTGCAAAGTGTGATGGTCTGGTTACTTTCATGGCAACTCTGTCTTTCCCCATCTCACCTGGCAGGTTCTGGGGCCTTGTCACAGATGCCAGATGATTTGCATTGACCAGAAAACTGGGCAACGAAATCAAGACGTTTTCCAAAAACTTTCTGAGAGTCGTGAGAGAAAGGTAGGCATGACTGCAAAATATAATACCCTGTTTAAAAATCTTGGCGTATGATTGACACCAGAACTATATTTATAATAATGCCAAGTTACTTTTACCAGTGGAGAGTTTGCTGCACATTCCAAGGCTGGTGTGCTAGTTTTAAGGTCCTGACCTTGTCTGTGGCTCCATCTTATTTTCCTTTACATTGGTTCCTCTTTTTTTTTTTTTTTAAAAATTATTTTACGTATTTTTATGCTTGCAAATTTTGTCGAGGACATAGAGAGCATCAAAACAAATAAGGTTATTTCTTTTGTCCCAATTATTCTTTTCTTCACTGCAGTGATCTCATGGAGAGTCAAATGCCTTACTGTGAAGAGAGTAATACATAGATTCAGTAAAGTTTATTATATATATATATTCCTGCCAGTTTATCTTCTTGAAGGTTAAAATGGTTAAATGTTGTTGTTGCAGATTCCAGGTTATAAATGTTGAGCTAACATATTGATTCTTAGGAACACTTGTTTTCAGTCTCATATTTTCTTTTGGGACTCTTTCTGGTGAAGAATTCCAGGGAGCCAAGGAAGCGGTCATGAAGCATAAAAGAATTCGAAAAAATTAACGGAAATAATGCAAACATTTAATCAATTTCTAACACTAAGGTGGTGGGTAGTTTATTGTTAAATGTTCTGTACTGTGTTCCTTCAAAAGCAGGGTTTTAGGGCTGGGGATGCAGCTTAGTGGTGGAGCACTTGCTTAGCAGATGTGAAGCCCTGGATTCAATCTCTAATACTGGGAAGCAATAGAAATTTAAAAAGCAGGGTTATGTTCCACAGTTTTTGCCTTATACAAATGTCTATATAGATGTGGTCTGCAGAGGTGTTGCACTTGAGTGCTATACCAAGACATCTACCCAGTTGATGAAGGCTACATCCACTGCGGATATAGTGCATGCAGAGTGCCTACAGGTGCCTACAGAAGGGATGGGTGGGCCCAAAGTCTCTGGTGTACAGGAGTACTGTTTCTCAGCATTGTTGCACAAATCTTTTATTTTTTAAATTTTAGAATACTTTAAGGTAGAAAGCTGCCAAGAGAGTACAGAGGGGATTGTGTACTCTTTACCCACATGAGCATAAGTCTTAAGGAATGAACTTGAGATTTAGTTAATTCCCAAGCCTGGCCTGAGAACAAAAGCATCCACAGAGGTTATGCAGGAATTAACAGATCTGGGGGTATATCATGTTCTCCTAAGGGTTCTTACTGGCTCACTTTCATTGATGGTGAACCTTAGGCATATTTACATAATTTTTCATTTTGGACCTTCCATCTATATCTTGAGGGAACTCAGAGAGCTTAATTTATAATTTTTAATTCTCAAGGAAAAGTGCAGAATTGGCCATTTTGATTCCCAAATGACTTTTGCATTAGGGAACAGAGGAAATCAGCCTGGCAGAGGTCAGAGGCTAAGGGCAGATAAAAGATGCTTCTGCAGGAAGCACAGGATGTATGAGAAATGCAAAAAGAATCACCCAGCTAGAAAGCCATGTGGGGTGACTGTAGGTAAAGGACACCTTGGAAAGAGAACCTTTGAGGTCTGGAATTAGGATTCTCCTCATGTTCATTGTATTCTATTATGTAACAGGTAGAACCTACCAAATAACTTGGCCCAGTGTGTTTCTAGAGATCTAATTTTATTGTAAGGATTATTATTTATAAAGTTAATTTGACCACTAAAATAACCTAGCCTTTCTTGTCCCTGTTTTGTTCACAGGTGAACTTTGGTGTATACCTGATGCATGAATCTTTGGATTTATCTTCTCCATGTTTCCTGTCTGTGGGATCTCAGGTGCTCCCTGTGTCTAAAGAGAATGTGGAACTCCACAACTCACCTGCTCTGAAGAAACACCGGGATGTTAGCTCCTAAAATTTGTGTGCATTAATTTCCTTTCTTACAATGATTTCTGCTATTCTTAAGGTTTGGTTTAGTAGAACTTGGTCTTTAAATAAGGACAGTTCTTTTCTTTGGAGGTAAGCGCATGCTGTCTTCTGCTTTCTCTGACTTCTCACTCTGCACATCTGCAGAGGCTGCACCCAGAGGAGCATTTCCAAGGCCTCAGGACTGAATACTGTGTCTATACCTGGTGAGGCTTTCATATATATTTGAAGTATGATCTGTTGTGGTCAAAGGAAAAATTCTGTTTTAAAGGATGGGGACTCCTTATGTTGCTCAGGTTGGCTTTGAACTCCTAGGCTCAAGCCTGCCTCCTCAGCCTCCCCAATAGCTAGAATCATAGGCATGCACAGGCTCCAGATAAAGTTTTTATGAAGCAAACTAGGACTCTTGAACCTACTACCAGTCTTTATTTCACCATTTTCTTAGGAAGAATCTTCAGCCTCTTTCCAACTTCTCTGTGCTGATGAAGGGTGTCTATGCCCACTGATCTTGAGGACATGAGATGTCCCTGTCCTCCTGTGTACATGGTAGCAGTGGGCCCAGATTAATGACCACATTCCTTGAGGGGAGTTTTGACCAGAATATTTATATGATGATCCAGGAACCTCCTGTTTCTCTTACTTCCTGTCCTTGACCACCATCCTTGTCCCCTTTTTAGTTGACACATTGAGCATAGTTCACAAGTTTGAAGTTAATCAGATTAGTGCAGGGGCCAGACTGGATTTTGTCTTTTTTTTTAATGAATTCTTTCTTCTGTACAAGATAACAGGAGCTAAGTGTAACATTGAGGTAGGATAGAGTACTGGGGGACAAATGAGGCATTTGGGAGGGCTCTTCACATTTATGGTGTTCCTATTCCTATTTATCTCAGATATTCTGCGTAAACACTGAGAATCATGTTTTTAGCTCCATTTTCTAGAGGAGAAGCCAAGGTTCAAAGTAATTTGCACAAATCCACCTAGTTGGTAAGAACAGAATGGTGCTCCTGACAGCCTGTGCATAAAAAGTAATAAAGCCTATGTTTAAATCTTCATTGTTGTTGTATAGAAATAGGACTTACTTTCATGGGTCGACTCATATCTTGTGACCTTTTGAAACTTGACAATTTAGTTTTTCAAAAAAGATGTCTTTTAGAATTTGCTCATGAAAAATCATCTTACTTTGAATATGAATATATTGTGAAAATATGAAATATAAATTTGAATATGAAAATATAAATTTTATTGCCCTTTAACTTATTGCCCCAGCTAGAATTTCCAAAAATATTGAATGAGTGTCTTAAGAGTGGATATACTGCTGGGTACAGTAGCGTACACCTGTAATCCCAGTGGCTCTGAGATTGGAGGATTGTGAGTTCAAAGCCAGCCTTTGCAACTTAGAGAGGACTTAAGAAATTCAGTGAGACCTTATAAAATATAAAACATAAAATATAAAAAAAGGGCTGGGGATGTGGTTTAGTGGCTAAGAACTTGTGTTCAATTCTCAGTACACTCCCCCACCCCCCCCCCCAAATAGTAGTTATACTTGTCTTTTCCCAATTTTGGGATAAAGTATTCAATCTTTCATTCACTGTATGATTTATCTATAGAAATCTCATAGATCAGCTCTATCATACTGAGAAGATTCCTTTTTATTCCTAGGCTGCTGGAAATTTTTATTGTGAATGGATTTGAATTTGGTTAAAATTTAGAATGATTTAACTGCCTTGTGATATGATCACTTGCCTTTCCTTCTGTGGGCATTATCATGGAGGGTTTCATTGATTGATTTCCAAATATTGAAACAGCCTTGCTTTCCCAGGTAACCCTGTGGGTTTGCTTTGCTACTATTTTGTTGACAATCTGTGTTCATGAGAGATACTAGACTGTAATTTTCTTTCCTTGTATGGTGTGTCTTGTTGCTAAAATGTCTAACTACAAAGTGGATTTGTCTCTTTCTCTTTTCTGCTCTATCCATTTTTGATTTATGAATTTTTGAAGCTACATTTTTTTTGGTGCATTCACAATTAAGCTTGCTGTTTTCTCAATGAACTGCTTCTTTTATGGACATATAAACTCTTTTAATTAGTAATTTTCTTTGCTCAGGAGTTTGATATATGTAATGTTGATATAGCCATTATTGAGAATTATGGGCCCCCTCTCACTAATGAACATAAGTTCTAAAATTCTTTAAAAAGTGGCAAACTTAGTCCAGAAATCTCTAAAATGATTATACATTATGACTCTGTAGGGTTTACTTCAAGTATACTATATGTTGTTTTTATTTTAGAAAATTAAACAATAAGGGATTAAAAAGCAAGTCTAATTGTCTTAATAAATAAAGAAAACAATTTTGATAAAGCATCAACATTTATAATCTAGTAATTTTTTAGTAAGTGAAAGGAATATTCTGGCAAACAACACTAAATGCTGTAAAAAGTAAGTAAAAATCCCTATGGCTTGATGGTGGCAGTTTGGGTGGCAGTAGGCATGGTGGTGATTTGCGGTGCTGTGCCTGGCACAGTCTACAGGAGTCTACCCTGTCCAGCCTCCATGGCTGGTTCTTAGTCTTCTGGGGGAACCTATGAGCTACACAATATCCTTTAATCCACTTGTTTTCCGCTTAATCTTGCAGGTGTTAATTTTATTGTTTCTAAGAATTATGATGGATACAGAACCTGGTATCTGATTGTACCTTACTAAAATACGCCCCCAAGCCCATTATTGGCTGAACAGAGGAGGAGGGATAGCAGATAGAAGGTTCTAAATATTTCAATTTGGAAAGTAGATAACTTTGTTACACCATGGTAAAATATTTGATTAAACTGTTGTCTATTGTCTTCAGAGACACTAACCTCATGCCAACGAAATGACTTGTTAGAGGAAACAATAGGAAAAAAATATCACAATATTGGGGTTCCTTTTTGCAGCTTCAGCAAAGTTCTGAAGGAGAGAGATAAACTTGGGCTGGAGAGAACCACATCAAGGCCACAGCCATCATGCTGTTAGATAAGAACTCTGAAATAATTAAGGGAGACTGGGCTTCCAGAAAGCTTTGAATGTGTAGTACCATAAAAACCCAATATAGCCAAAGAACTCAAAGTTCTTGATTAAACATTGTCACAGGGGCTAGGGTTGTGGCTCAGTGGTAGAGTACTGCCTGGCATGTGTGAGGCACTGGATTCAATCCTCAGCACCATATAAGTAAATAAAATAAAGTTAAAAAAATTGTCACAAAACTTTTAATATAGTGAGTTGACCAAAATAAGACCCCTCAATTTTCCCCAAGAGCTTTGTATTAGCAAAAGTACCACCATCCTGGACTAAAAGGACTGAAGCTATTGGAAATGCAGAAACAGAATTCTAGACCTCTTTCTTCCCTTTGGGAAGAAAGAGGGACAACAAAGCTACTCAGTTGCAGAAATTGTGTATTCTGCAGAGCACAACCTTTTTCAGAAGTGGCCAATGCAGATTATGGAAAGGAAAAAATCTTTCAGAGGTTGGATCCCAGCTCACAGAGAACAATAAATTGATACAGAAATAATATGCCCAGTGTGGGAAAAGTAGAAAATACAGCTGGGCAAAAAGAGAAATAACCTCTCATACTGCCACCCTATCAGAGGAACATAAGACCCTGAATGCTTTGTGCCTAGGATTCTAGACATTTCTCTGTGCAAATACTAACTCCTGTCTTTTATTGTTTCTTTTCCTAATGCTCATTTTCCTCTCTTCTTTATTTTTGACGGTCTCTCCAGGATTCTTGCAATAAGCTCAGTTCTTGTGGACTTTCTGGGCAGCTCTTTAGGAGATAAGTGCCTGGTTTAATCATCCCTTTGAAATCTCATCTTGCTGTTGTTCTGGGCTCCATGCATGTACCTGTCATCTCCTCCTAGTCGTCTCAGTAGCTATAGTCAATGAGTATTTATTGATTATTGTGATGATCACCATGCTTGGTGCTGGGGACAAAAAGATGCATTTGATACCTACAGCTCCTACAGGACATCTGAGGAGCTGTCACATGACAGTTGAGCAGAAACCAATAAAATAATTAGTCGTAAAAAATAAAATAAAAAAGTCGTTTATTACAACATTGTTCTCATGAGGAAAACCACCTTTTCTGGGACTTGCTTTGCTGTTTGTAAATTAGAGTAAAACATTTAAAACACACTGTTTAATTGTTCATTCCAAAATGTATCATATGGCACACAGTAATGGATTTGTTTTATTTTTTTGTTAACACTTTTTATTTTGCAAATAAAAATTGTGTCATCAGAAAAAACAAACAACCCACCCCCCTGCCCCTACTGTTTGGTCCCTAATTTAAGAAAGAATATATAAACCTGTTGAAATATGGTTTCTGCTAAGACATCCCAACTGAATAAAAATGCTTATGTTGGATTCATAATAGTTGGACTCTTTTAACATGTTTTGCTTGTGGTTCAAATTAGCTGGTTCAAAAATAAAGTTGCTTAATGATGTGAGTCATTAATTCATTCAGCAATGTTTAATTCTGTGGAAGCTGATAGCTTCCCACTTGGTTATAAAATGCGGAAGAAAACAGATCATTTGGTGATGTGGCAGAGCAGTATATTGGAACTTTGACTGTTGTAATTAAAATTGATTACATACAAAAAGTATTCTTCTCTATACATTAAAATGTGCTTATTTCCTTAACAGAGCTTGTTAATTTCAATATTTGTGAATGAAAACTGATAATGCCTTACAGAACTTGAATTCTTGCAACTCTATGGGATAGGTATTCAATCTTTACATTTTTTAAATGAGGAAACTGAGTCTTAGGTTAAGTGACCCACTTAAGATCAGGGAATTTGTACATAGCAGGGGTGAGATTTGGGCCCAGGTTGGTCTCTTCTCTGTGGTGCTAAACTGGCTATATCTTTGTAAGTGTGGGCACTGTTCTAAGCCCTACAAATGCGTTAGATCACTTGATCTTTTTAAACACATGTATGAGCAAGCTACTAGTGCTATCAATCATCTCATTTAGAGATGAGGAAACTGAGGCACGGAAAGGGTAAGTCACTTGTCCCTGGTTCCTGAGCTGGTAAGTGGTCAGGCTGGGATTTGAACTGGAGCCTCTAATTCAGGTGTCCATGCTCTGCTCACCTCACTCATGGAAAACTGCTATTGTTTAATGAATGAACAAATTGCTTTCCTTTTTACATACCTCAAAAACATGATAAAAAGCATCGGTAAGAGACATGATCGGGAGCTGAAAAGGCCCCTGTACCTCCCATTTTCCTGCATTGTGAGAAAAGGAAAAGCCATATTTCTTGCATTCAGGGAGCTTGGTGGTTCATATAGGCCAGCAGAGGGCTGGACATCTAGCTTTAGCAGATGTCCAGGGGCAGGGCTTGTGTTAGTCGGATTTTCATCTCTGTGATCAAAATACCTGACAAGAACAACACAGAGCAGGGAAAGTTTATTTTCTGGTTATAGAGGTTCAGTCCATGGTTGACCATCACCACTGCTTGAGGCCTGAAGTGAGGAAGAACTTCATGGTAGAAGGGTATGGTACAGGAAACCTGCTTAGCTTGTGGTAGCTGGGAAGTGGAGGTGCAGGAGGGACTGGGGACAAGATAAATCCATCTACGATTTGCCTCAGTGGCCTACTTCCTCCAAATAGGTCCCACCTCCCCATAATCCATTCAGCCAGTATTGGGTCAATTCATGGATGAAGTCAAGGCCCCTGTGATCTGAACACCCCCTAACAGCTCCACCTCTGAACCTTGGTGCATTGGGGATCATGCTTTCAACACAAGACTTGGGAGGACATTCCAAATACAAACCATAATAGTTTTGGGGGAAGGATAAGAAATTCACACTATGATAGAGCAGTGTCATCTGTGGGGGAAGCAGGAAGCTAAGTTTGAGCTTTCCTGTATACTTCCAGGAAATATGGCCTCCAGGGTCCTTGGCAGGGGAGATGAAGTGTAATTTTGGAGCATGCCCCAAACTTTCTGCAGTGGTGAGGGAAGTTAGGTGCTGGAAAACTGGCTCCAGTGAATGGCATTTGCTCTTTAGTGACCTTGCCTTGATTAGAAGAAGACTTCAGGACCAATTATGCCCCATCTTTATCAACTTTCCTTTATCTAAAACAAGGGTGGCAAGTTGCTGAGGATAGCACCAGCTACAGGATCTAGTGTGTAGAGATCCTCTGTTGGAACCAAACACTGGCTGGTACCTGAATAGGGTCCTAATACAAAAATCCTGCCATGCACCCTAGTAAGCAAAATCCTTCACTGGGCACAGGGTATTCTGAGCACCCCAGATTGTTGAGAAAGGCTGGGGCTCTTTCTTCCACAGGGAAAGGTTTCAGGTGCCCTTGGAAGCAGAAGGAAAGCTAAGATGCACCTGGCAGCATCTTGCAATCTGTCCTTTTCCAATCTCTTCTCATGCTGATGAAATTAACTTCTACATATTTCACTGAGCAGATCCCCAAATTAATATCATGGCAAATACTACCCTTTAGAAGTGAGTTACTAAGTCTCACCTGAAAAGTGAGGAAAACCACAGTACTTTTCTTATAAAATTGTTTAAGAATTAAAGGAGACATTTTGTATTTGGTACAATGTCTTAAAATTATTAAGTCGTAGGAAGCCAGGTCTACCACCCAGTGGCAGCATTAGGTAAGTGCAGATTGTTGTGTCTTCAGGAGATTGAAAACTAGTTCAAATGGGATGGGTCAATCTGAACAGAAGACTGGCACACAGTATGGCATTTTGGACTCTGCCTGGCTTCCTGAATGGATCGGATCTGAGAAAATTTTCATTACTGAAGTTTCCATCCTTTAAAAGTTAGTTCCTGAATTATTTCTCAGATTACTTTTCAACCTACTTTGCATCCATCATTCTTTTGGGGTCTCCTATTTTCCTTAGGATTTTTTTTTTAAATGCTACTTTTAATTGGGTATTTTGCCAGGTCTGTCTGTTTCTTTCTTGTATGTATGACTGTGCTCACACACAAAGATATATACAGAGAATGGTTAGTATGTAACAAGCTTATATCTAGCATAATGTAAGGTAGCATAACATAAGCATATGTAACTCTTTGGCGCTCTGCACAGGAACATGAAGGCCCAGAGAGAGCTGGCCCAGCCTCTGGTTGCCAGCTATGGCTTACACCTTTACTCTTTCAATCTCTGAGCCATGAACCTCAGAAGTGTAGAAACCTGAGCCTATACACCCAAATGTCATCACTCTTCTGTAATCAGCTACCTTCTCAGGTTAGGGGTGAAGTGGGGTCTACCCTTAAAAGGATGATTTGGGGAATAGGCATATAGAAGCCTTGGACACATGTTCAGAGCCATTTGGGTAAGAAATTATTTTGTTTCAGGTACCCAGAGAACAGTCTAGAGGGAGCAGCTTGGTTCAGACATAATATCTCAGTCCTATTGACTCCTAGGCCTGAGAGAGCCAGAATGAGGCCTCTAAGGCATGGAGACCAAGGCTGGGGCCCTTCTTGCTCTGAGCTAGAGGTAATACTGGTAAGAATTTTTCTGGATAAAGCAAACCACCCCAGAGAGGGGACAAAGACACTCAAGGAGAAATCTGTTTCCCTAGTGGCTGTGTCTGTAGTGAAGCCCACCAGGTGAAGCACCTCAATATACCTGAGAGCTTCTAGTCAGCTTCCAGAGTCAGAGAGTCATCCACAGAGCATAGGAGCAGTGCAGCCAAAAGACGAAAACCTGAAAGAAAATGCAATTATTGATAGCAAGATATTTTAAAAACAAAACCCAAGAAACTTTAAAAATTAAAAATGCAAGTGCAATAAAATTCAGGATAAGAGAAGGAAAAAATACTTGAGAAATTCCTCCAGAAAGTAGAACAAAATAATCAAAGAGACTAGCAAGACAGAGAAGTTACAAAAAAATGAGAGAATTTGTATGGTGGTCCAAGATGCAAAAAAAAAAAAAAAAAAGGAAAGAAAGAAAGAAAAAAAAATTCTAGATAAGGCTGGGGGTATAGCTCAGTGGTAGAACACTTTCTTAGCACACGTGAGGCCTTGAGTTCAATCCCCAGTAGCGGGGAGAGGGAAACAAGCAGAGAACACTGTGGAGAGGACATTATCAAAGATATGATACAGGACATTCCAACAATGAAGGACAGAATCTCAAGATAAGGAAAAAAATTAACAATGCACTGATAATCTGGAAAAAGAGCACAGATCAGCATAGCTCATCATAAATTGTCAGTATATTGGAAATCATAAGAAGGTTCTAAAAGAAGAAAGGAGGGAGGGGAAGGAGAGGGATGATGAGGAGAGAGAGAGAGAAAAAGAGAGAAAGGGTGATCCTCATAATTCTGAGTGAAAATCACTTTTGGCCTAGAATCATGTATGGCATGTATTAGATTGTTAGGAAGCTGACTGCCACAGTTTCTCCTACTCAGTGACTTTCCAACAATGTGTTTTACTTTCTTACCATCCGGGGGGACAATGTATCTTCTCATTCCTGTAATATCCTGGTGGCCTTGGCTTACTTCACATCCCTTTCCGTACTCCAAAGTAGAGAGGCGGGGGCGGGGGGGGGGGAAGACAATGCATAAAATCTAAGCCCAGGACTCAAGAGGCCCTACAACTTTTGCTGTTGACCTCTGAGAATGGTACCCTGAAGATCACCAGTGTGCAGAGGCCAAGCCTAGCCTGCTGGATGAGAAGCCACCTGGAGACAAGATGAGCAGTCCCAACAGAAGTCTCCTAGACCAGTCAACTGACAGCCAGCATATATAACCAGACTCAGAGGGAGGCTATTTTAGTCCATCCAGCTCTAGTCAAGCTTTCAGGTGACCCCAACTGCATGAGTTCCCCCAGATGTGCCCTCTCAGATTGCTGGTCCATTGAATTGAGAGAAAATAAAATGATTACTTTAAGCTAGTACATTTTGGGGGTGGTTTGTTTTGCAACAAAGACTAAATAAAATAGAAATTGGCCTTAGCAAAAATTTGAACTGATTAACATAGATTTTAGAATCAGGCATGGGGCACAGGCTGGGAAAGTGGCAAGGAAGCTTCTGTTTGAATCTGTGCACAGATGAGAACTTTCAAGAGTAAATCCTCAGATACAACTCCTTCGATCCCTAGACATTGATCTCAAAAGACAAGATTCATGCCTCTCATTCACCCAATGTACAATGGTGAGACAGGGGCAGAATAACTTCTAACGGGCACTCCTATTTATAAATGGAGAGATCGGGAGACACATAACAATTGAAAACTCTGGCCAGGTACATGTTGCCAGCTCCTATTCCAGGAGAGTAGGACCCAGTTCTGCTCCCAGGGATAGTCCCCAAGTCCACTATTCTCCTGGCTCTTACACCATGCTATGATAAAAGATTCCATTTCCTAAAGAAATGGCACCATGCCTTCACCTGAATATTTCTCATAGCCTGCTTCTTACCTATTGCAAGTTGGATTTACAGAGGCCTCTCTTTTCTTTCCCTTTTTCCACATTTTTTTTTACTTGATACATTATAGTTGTAAATATTGATGGGATTTATTGTTACATATTCATACTTGCACACAATATAACAATATAATTTGACCAATATCACTGTCTAGCACTTCCTCTCTTCCTCTCCTCCTCTCTTCCCTCAGTCCCTTTCCTCTCCCTTTGATTTTTAGGAGATCCTCCCCTACATTTGTTTTCCTTTCTAGCTTCTGTATATGAGAAAAAACATATCACCCTTAACCTTCTGAGTTTGACATATATTGCTTAACATAAAGGCATCTAATTTCATCCATTTTTTTCCTGAAAATGCCATAATTTCATTTTTCTTTATAGCTGAATAAAACTTCACTATGTATATATACCACCCTGGGATATATTAATCATTCATCATTAATGGACACCTAGGCTGGCCCCATAGTTTGGCTATTGTGAATTGTGCTGCCATAAACATGGGTCTGCATGTATCACTGTAGTAAGATGACTTTAATTCTGTAGGGTAAATACTGAGAAGTGGGATAGCTGGGTCATATGGTAGTTCCATGCCTATTCCATGCCTAGTTCTTTGAAGAGCAAAGGCTTTTTTTTTTTTTTTTAATTTTGAACAATCTTAGTCTCTTTGGCTCAAGGTGGCAGTGCTTTTAGCAGTGCAACTCTCTTAAAAACTTTGTAGATTTTTTATGAATCATATTATGGTTTATTTCATGTGTCAAATGCTATATTCAGAATTCTTTCTTCTTTGGCCTGTCAGGTTGCTAGGGAACACAACTCTTAGGGCCTTAGAAGTCCCTTTGTCTACATAAGAGGATCAACTAGGCATTGCCTTAAAAATCTCTGAGATTTTTAACAAAAAGGTTTTATATACACATTTTAAAATTGATCTTTATTAAGGTAATTTCTTACTTTGGTAATCTTTTACTATCTGGACAGGCTGGGGCTGAGAAATTGTTCTATTTTACAAACCAGGAAATCTTAGGCACTTTATAATTTCTCTAAATTCTGCTTCCAGAGAGAATTTATTATAATATACAGCTAGAAGAAGGCAACAAATACTTTCAATATTCTGCTTAGACATCTCCTTTATCAACTCTCTAAATTCATTACATTCCTTTTATATCTTCCACATTATTGTAGGCAATTTCACTTTGCCAATAGTTCATTGTTATATAACCCAGTAACCATTTTTCCCCCTAGTCAGTAGCAATTTTCTTAGCACTTTTTCTAAGCTAGACCTGGTATCTTGGAATGGTAGTCTTTGGACAGTATTCCAAAAGGGAGAGAGAAGATGCCATAAGGTCTCTTGAGACCTAGCTTCAGAAGCCACACAATGTCATTTGTACCATATTGTTTTGGTCATCTCAATTTACAAAGCCAGTTCTATTAAAGGGATGAGGGAATAGGCTCTACCCTTTAATGACAGAAGTGGCAAAGTCATATTGCAAAATAGTGGGGATATAAGGGGTATGAGGACATTTTTATTGTTGTCATTTTTGCCACCAAAACTACTATACCAAGGCAAGTATGAGGACAGTGAATAAAGGTGTTCTAGGGCATGATAATTCCCAAAGACTTACCTTTCTCAGAAGGGTATATGTATACTTAAGGGGCTTCTACAAAGGAATCTGCAGCATAGTCTGAGAGAGCCACAAAGTCCAATTTGGAACAAGAGATTGAAAGATTTGATGAACTGTTTCCATCATGGGAAAATCGGAATTGAGAGATTTTGACAATATTTCCAGAGGCATTTTGTTTCCAAATCTTTATTGGTGCATTATAATTATATATAATGTGGGATTCGTTGTTATATATTTGTACACACACATACCAAAACAATATGATTTGGTCAAAGACAGGCATTTTCTGAGCTATTGAAAGGATATGAGAAGACTTAGTTGTTCAAGAAAAAAATAATTAAAAAATTGAGCTGTGTGTGGTGATACATGCCTGAAATCCTAGTGACTTGGGAGACTGAGGCAGGAAGATTGCAAGTTTGAGGTCAACCTGAGAAACTTAGTGAGGTCAGTCTCAAAATAAAAATAAAAAGGGCTGGGGATGTAGCTCAGTGGTAGAGTGCCCCTGGGTTCAATTCCAAGTTGGGGAATTGAATAAGGAGGGACCAAAGGGGTAGGAAAGATGGTGGAATGAGATGGACATCATTACCCTAAGTACATGTATGAAGACACGAATGGTGTGACTCTACTTTGTGTACAACCAGAGACCTGAAAAAATGTGCTCTATATGTATACTATGAATTGAAATGCATTCTGCTGTCATATATAACAATTTAGAATAAATTTAAAAATTATAGAATAAACAAATTAAAATTTTTTATTTTTATAAATAATAGAATGAAGAGCCTTCTTAAAAAATAAGTTAAATATTTCATCTTAAGTGCCCATCACTGAAGTTGTAAGATTAAAAATAACACAAATTCCAATCCTGAAAATATTCTAGTTTAGTGGGGTAGGCATATGTTAAAATATGGTAAACATGTGTTTACAATGCAACCTGGAAAGTGCTACAGTTGAGACATAGTTAAAGTTATTTGAAACTATAGAGTAAAGGGAGACAATCCTCGTTTCAAGTGGAGTTGGAGATAGCTCTCCAGAGTTGGTGTTAGAAATGAGTGTTGAAGGACAGGTAGGTTCACCTGTTTACTAGACAGTAAGAGCATTCTAGGTACCATAAATAAGCTCAGCCTGTTTTGCAAAGGGTGATATATTCATTGTGACTTGAAGGCAGAATGTTAAGTGGAGGAAAGAGCAAGAGATGAGCCTAGAGAAGTAGACAGGGGCAGGACTTAGAGGCCCTCCTGAGTCATGCCAAAGAGTTTGGAATGTAAAGACTTTAAGGTGTGGCATATCAAATATATATCTTAGAATGATTGCTAGTTCTGGGGCAGTCAGTGGAAGACTACATGCAGGATGTAAGACTGGAAAAAGGAGAGACTTTAGAAGACAGGCATAGGAAATATCCATTCATTCATCAGAAATTTATTGTGTGACTTCTCTTTGCTAGCCATAGAACTAAAAGTGGTATGGCCCCTTCCCAGAGTTTTCCATTTGTTGGTGGCATAGAGAGTAAATTAACAGTAACAATTACTGCAATGCCCAACACTGCAAGGGCTTGGAAGGCATTGTAATCAATGGACAAGCGGGTAAAGCAGTCTTTTACAACCTTGCAGAGGAGGTCCTTGATGGGCAGCTGGGTTGAGGTGTTGGTTTGAGGGTGTCATTTAGTGTGGTGTCATAACGAGGGTAAGATGTTGAATTGCCTCATGAAAATTTGGCCCTAGAAGTAAGATGAATGGGCTCCTTCAGGAGTATAAAGTTATATGTCATATATACACAGATTGAGGTGTATGGGAGCCAAGGAATTTCAGGAAGAATGTGAAGAGGGCCAAGAAGAGCACAGAGCCAAGGACTCCAAAAGGAGCTGAGAAAGAGGGAAAGCGAGAATCTAAATTGGGTAGATCACTGAGGCTGAAGGAAATAGTTTGGGAAAGGAATGGGCCACGGTGACATATCCTGCCAAGAAAGGCGAAGGCAGGATTGAAGTCCTGCTCCTGGATGAGGCAATGAAGCTGGCATTGGTGATTTTAGAATGGCAGAGATGTTGCCCTCTGGTGCCACTAAATTGGGCAGAAGAGGTGATGAGGATGCTGAGAGATGAGTGAGTGTCTTTCTCTTTTGCAAGCTGGTTAGGAAGTGAGGGAGAAGAGTCAGTTTTCATAAAGATATAGCTTTTAAGGTGGAGAACACTTGAGTATTTATTCTCATCAGGCCTGGCTACATACTTTATGGGCTCTATGCACACAATGAAAATGCAGGGCCTATTGCTAAAACATTCTGAAGAATTTCAAGACACCAATGGCAGAGCATTAAATCAGTTTGGGGGTTCTTTTGAGAGCAGGGTCCTGTGTGGCTGCATAGGTTGCACATCAGGAATCCAGTCTTGATTCTCAGGGGGAAGGAGCCCAGGGAGAAAAGGGGCTGTAACTATATCAGGGCATGATCCAAATGGGAGAGGCGGAGTCTAGAGTCTAGGTGGAGGCAGACCCTTGAGCAGACAAAATCATCTGGTCATCTTCTGAGAGGGGCAAATGGGGAGTGGCCAGGAGTGGGTACTAGAAGTTCATGTTTGCTAAGCTTCATCAGTACCTGCTGGAGAGATTAATTTCTTACTGAATAATCCATGATTGGAGAAAAGTGGCAGAAGTTTGCAGCAGCATGAGGGGAGGGGGATGCCCACTGAGGGAATTTAGGATGATAATGGCTCACAGAGAGGCTCTGCGGTCAGTAGGCACTTGTCAGATAGGGCAGGAGTAAACCAGGGACTTAAAGGACAAGTGGGGCTGAAGGAAGGGCATGCAAGGAGTCATGAAATGATGGGTTGGGATCCAAGTTAGCCCAAATTCAAGAAATAGGTGGCCAAAAGTTCTGGTTTGACTTTCAGGAAGGAGGGAGGTGGATGACAAAAGTGGGAGCCTGGAAAACTGGTGTTAAAGGTGTCGGGTTTATGGGTTTATTTATTCTGGCCTTGAGGAGATGGAGAAGTTGGTGTAGGGCCTGTCTAGAGGACTCAAAGAGATCAGGAGCAAAAGTACTGAGAGCCAGAAGCTCAACTGGAAGGGGCAGGAGTATCATGGGATGATGATGATTATTTTAAGACCAGGCAAAATATACATTTATGGGTGGAAGGAGGCCACGCCGAGGGAAAGGTTAAAGCGTGAGGCTTCTAAGTATGAGATAAGGGTTTCTTATGGAGCTGTGTCACAGAGACGTAGGTGTTAATAGTGATTGGATAGTTTGAATAACTACAAAATTTGAATAGTAATATTCAAAATTGAATATTAATATTTGGATAGTTTGAATAACTACAAAATTTGAATAGCTCAATTCAAACTCAATTTCGAATTGAGCTAGAGCCTGAGAATGGAGAGAGCCGTTAATTCTCACTGGAAACAAAGGGGGTCGCCCATGAGCAGCGAGGAGAGCAGAGCAAGGCAGTGCCTCCTCGCTGGAGGAGGTTTCCCTCTAAGTCCCTAGATTGCGAGGGGATCCCGGGTTCTCCGCCACCGTCCGCAATCCCGAGACCTCACCGGAAGCTCACGCCTTTCCCAGTCTCCAAAAGGCCCAGTTAAGGCTTTCAGAGACCTAACTAGGGAGGGATGCGGTGCTGATGCACAGCCCAATTAGCGTACCCCGGCCAGGCCCTGCGCCTATCCTCTCAACCCTCCAGGCCTCTCTCCTTGTGCCCCAGGGTTTCCCCTAAGCTTGTCGTCTGAGAAGAGCTGCCTGGGGTCCCCGGCTCTTCCCTCTCCTCTAGCCTTCCTTCTCCCACATCTGGGCTCCCGGTGCTGGGAGGCGATTCCCTTATCCCCTGGTGCCCAGCTGGGCTTTTACGAATCCGGGCAGCAAGAAGCCGGCCGCTGCCACTTTTATCTGTTAAGGGTTCTCCCCCCCGCCACCCCCAGGTGGGGAAAAAGCCGGAGGGCGGCCCTGTCTCCCAAACCCTGTTCTCAGGGATCCTAGGGGCTGTAGCTGGGGCCAAAACTGCGGGGCCACGTGCAGAGCAGTCTGCCGGCTGTGCGTTCCGGCCTGCCGTTGCGGCCCGGCTTAGCGCTGGGCTGCGGAAGCGGAGAGAATCCTCCTCCCTTTACTTGTCGGAGCTGTAAGGGTCGGGTGGCTCTGGGTTGTCGGGTCCCGCGCAGGGTGCAGCAGGGAACGCAGGAGGGGAGGAGCCGGAGCAAGAGGGGAAAGGAGGGGGCGCGCCGGCCCCGCCCCTGCCCCGCCCCCCGCGGCCGGAGCCCGGGCTGCAGCCGGGCGCGCCGGAGCCTGAGAGCCCGCGAGCCAGCGAGCGGCGGCTGCGGCCTCCCCTACGCCGAGCGATCGGGTGTGCCGGCCCGCGGCCCCGCTGACCCCGGGGCCCGTGCCCCCCGCGGCAGGGATGCATCATGGCCACGCTGGCTTGCCGGGTGCAGTTCTTGGACGACACCGACCCTTTCAACAGTACCAACTTCCCGGAGCCCAGCCGGCCGCCGCTGTTCACGTTCCGCGAGGACCTCGCGCTCGGCACCCAGCTGGCCGGGGTCCATCGGCTGCTGAGGGCGCCGCACAAGGTACGACTCGGTGGGGCAAGCCAGGTCCCCTGGACTCAGCCCCTGCCGCGGTGCGCGCGGGGGTGTGGGCGCTGCAGGCGGGTTTGACTGGGCGCGGCCCCCGGGGACAAGCGCCCTAGCGCAGATCCCTCTCCACTTTAAGCAGTGGGGCTCTGGGTACCCGCGGACAGGGGCGGAATCCTCCTGGGCGGGCGGGAAGGACAGCCCCACGCTCTGGCTCAGAGCTGGGGGCCGGTGCGGCCGAGCAGGTGCGGTGATGGCCGGAGGCGGGATGGAGAAGGTTCCCAGTTGCGGGCCGTTAGATCGGTGGGGTGGGCGGGGTGGGGTTCGGATGCCTGTGTTTGGCCCTGGAGAAGGCGCGGAAAGAACCTAGGGAAGAGCTCTGGGCGACGTCGGAGACAAAACCTCTCTTGGGCCTCTGGGGAGCTGCGGGCGGCCTCGCGACCCTCGCGACCCTCGCGACAAAGCATGCTTCCCGGGGACACCTCCCCTTCTTTGCCTGGGGGCCAGCGGCGAGGACGCCCACCGCGCACTGCGGTAGCGCACACAGTATCCCCTTTTTCTTCTGAGAAGCAGGTGGCCTTGGAAACCTTGGAGGAGCGGTCTCTGTGGGAGGAGGGGTGGGGGTGCGGTGTGGGGGGCGGCGCGCGCACAAAGCCTTAGCCTCGGAGCCCCAAATGAGTGTCCCCTGGGAAGAATGGCTTCTCAGTCCACCCGTTAGAGAGTTTTCTTTCATTCTTCTTTTTAAAACTCTTTGAAGGAAGACAGCGTCTTGTGAAGCGATTGTTCTAAAGAGTAGGGTATTGAAAGCTAATCATTTAGTTACCCAGAGAAACCCTCCCACTTAAATAGATTTACTGCACCTTGAAGAATTACCACTTCGTTATATTTTCTGCGTAGGGTTCATGTCAAAGCTTGGAGATGATTTGTTCCTTGAAGATCAACATTGACAAATATGTGGCAAGATAACCCTTGATGCCAAGAAGAACAAAAGTGATTTTGAAAAATTCTTCATATTTTCTGTATGGTGTTCACCTGCTTTGGAAGTACAAGAGGAGGTTGTTTCTGGAAATCAATGGACTTTGACAGTGATGTTTACCCCTTCCATTAGTATACCAGTGCTTCCTCTACTCCACTTAACTAGCAATCCCTTTTCAGGAATGAGAACTGGGGCAGTTCCATCTCATTCTCTTATTGGTGCAGGATGGTTATACTTATTGTACATGAAAACCTTTCTGGCCATTAAAAACACCCTGGATTGGGGAGACAGAGGGACAGAATGCTGTATTATGGGTTCAGCTTATCAGAATCATTTTAGTAAATTCTTTGGTTCTTCTCAATCTGTGGATTCAGTTAAAAGTTTTCAGTTTCTTCTACATCATGATTATTCCATTCATTATGGTCTCTGATTACAGTGATCTTTTGTTGAAACCACAGAAGACTCATAATTGTGGCCTTGTGACCTTGAAGTGGTTTCCTTGGATTTCATACCCTATATATATGGGTTGACCTTTCAAGCTGCAAACTGAAGTATATTTTTATGTTTCCATGGAAGAGCCCCAGTCTTGATCCAGTATTCTTGGCATGGTAGGAGGAAATCCTGGTGTACCCCTCCTCCCCACCCCCCCACCAGAAGCCACAGGATAGCAATTGCACTGGCTCACAGCATTTTCTAAGTTGTCCATTGTGGGACAAACAGAACCAGAAGATATCTTACAGAGAACCTTAACTCTTGTCTTGAAGACCTGCCAGCCTCAATCTCAGAATCTTTCGAGCAAAAACTCCTGGAGCATATTCATATGATTTGTATTTTTTTTCCCCATTCAAGAGCAGAATTTAGGGCATTTATGTAGCTAAGTGCACATTCTTATCTTTAGTTTCCAGGAAATTTATTTATTTATTTATTTATTTTTGTATTGAGGATTTAACCCAGAGACACTTTTTAACACTGAGCTACATCTACAGCCCTTTCTATTTTATTTTATTTTTTAAAAATATTTATTTTTAAATTATAGGTGGACACAATAACTTTATTTTTATTTTATGTGGTGCTGAGGATCGAACCCAGTGCCTCACGCATGCCAGGCGAGTGCTCTGCCTCTGAGTCCCAGCCCCAGCCCCTCTATTTTATTTTTTATTTTTTGATACAGGGGATTAAACTCAGAGGTGCTTTTATTTTTATTTTTTACTTTGAGACTGGGTCTTACTAAGTTGCTGAGGCTGGCTTTGAATTTGCAATCCTCTTGTCTCAGACTCCCAAGTTGCTGGGATATAGGCGTGCACCACTGTCCCTGGCTCCAACAGAAATCTTAAAATTGGATGATCCACCTATGGTACAAAGAGATAGTGAGTTTTAAGCACTTGTCATCCCTGCATGCGCTCCACTGGGGCTCTCAGTGCCTGATCTCATTTAATACTACACAGCTCCAAGAAGTAGGGACTTTTGTTTTCTCTACCTTAGAGATGAGGAAATTCACTTAAATGACCTAGTTTCTCTGCTTAGAGTAGGGAGCTAAAGAGTCTAACCAGGCAAACCCTTGTTAGACTCTGCACTCCCAGGACCAGCTGTCTGGCCGTAGGCAGAAACTGTACCTTCTGGGTCTTCAGATCCATTACCTTGGGCTGTTCACCCAATCACCTTTGTGTGCCTGGCATCTTTTGGCCTGAGGGCAGGTGAATGTTAGAAGCATGAGTAAGAGCTTGAAGAATTCCTGGTCTGGTAGAGTTCATAGTCAGAGGTGGGAACTTATATTACCAGCACTTCTGTGAATTAGCTTATGATGAGAGTGGACTAGCTGTTATTCCAGGGGCCTGCCACAAGTAAGCTCTCTGGGGCTACAGAGAACACTTATCCTAGATCCACCGACTTTGACCTTGGCAAGATGGGGAGTTGCTTTGGGCGGGGGGAGGGCACTCTGGGTGGTGGAAAGGGGACAGCATGAGCATGGAACGTGCACACACTCCCAGTGTTCTCAGCTGTCCTGCATGTTCAAATCTCTGAGGGAGTAACTTATGATTGAAGTAGATTCCCCCAATCCTCACAGAAAAGTGCAGTGCATTAGTGTGTGGCTGGATGAGTTTTCACACACACAGGTAACCAACCTGGAAAAAGCTACCCCAGAGGAACTCAATTTTTAAAGCTGGCATAGGGATTCTCTTGTCCTGGGAACCGTTGAACGGGACAACCTCTAAGACCTTTCTGGCTGAAGCTTGAGCCTGGACATCTTAACTAATGATCTATTAATTTTACTGATCTCTGCTGATTTCATTAGAAATTATTCATTAAACAAAACTATTGTCTTGGACAAAAACAATATATTATACTTATTATGCTTTATCTCCTTCCTACCCCCCACCCCGGCCCCACCAGCTGACAGAGCTGGGGAAACAAACAGAATCAAACCAACCAAAGAACAAAAAACCCCTACCAGCTTTTCATAGTAGTTCCAGGCAAGATGATTAAATAAATCATTAGTTTGGTAATAAAAATGGTCAAAACAGGAGAGATGTTCATTTTGGTGGTTATGTTTTGGCTGCAGTTAGTGAAGCCTTTTGTTTTTGTCTTCAAATGATGCATAATTAGGTGTTTATTTCTGTCTTAATGATTTTAAAGAAAAGTTGTAATTATAGGACTTCTAATTTAAAAAAACTTTTTTTTTTAAAAAAAGCAGCAGAATTAATAGCATAATGGGCATTTTAAAGCATAAAATGTGTTTTGGATTGTCTGATGCTAAAGGAATTTAAGGATCCAAGGATCCAAGGATTATCTTTTTTCCTCTTTGATGGACAAAACTGGAATTGTAGAATTGTAGATTTTTTTTTTTTTTTACAAAGTGATGACTATTAGCATACATGTCAAAACGGTACGTTTTAAAAATGATGTTGTAATTTAATTCAGAAAATGTTTCATTGCCTGCTGTAGGTTAGAGAGACTAGTTATAATAGCTACTGTGTCCTAGGCATTTGTCTGAGTCAGGGACTATTCTAGACATGTGTCTACTCACCAATCCCATAACCATCCCTGGGCCAGGTACTGGTGATATTGCATGTCATACCAAGAGAGACCAAGACTGGAAGGAAGCCACTTGGTCACACAGTTTGAAGTTGCAGAGTTGGCTTCTGACATCAGATCTAAGCTCTTAATGACTCTACTTTTGTGTCTTAAATGTTCTTCTTCCAGGCAGCTGTCCACATTCCAGCATGCATCCTCATTGGATAAGACTTGAATGTTCCCTGATTGTTCCTTTCTCACTACCTTTGTTTTGGTGGTTGCCTTGTTGCCTCCGCTATCCCGTCTGTAAACTAACCCATGACAGTGAGGATTAGATCTTCCTGCTATATGGAGTGTGGGTTGGGCATCATCTGGGCCTTTATTAGAACTGCACACTCTCTGACCTCCCTTGACCTGCTGAATCAGAACATGCATTTTACCAAGATGCTTTGGTGATACCTGTGCACGCTATAGTCTGAGCAGCACCTATTACAGGTGATGTAGCTAAGTCACTCAGTTCAGGGTTTTTCACTGTTTCTTATGTTTGCAGATAGCTTCCTTGAGGATGAAGACCCAGCTGCCCCATTCTCTATGTTGCCTCTAGAAGCTAAGTAGTGCTAAGACAGGGTGTGCACTAAGTTGATTGATTGGTGTTAGTTTTAGAACACAAATCCACTGGTATTATTGCACTAATGAATTTCCACCTTAATCCTCTTAAGGGACACATCTGTTTGCTACATTACATTAAGATTTTTAAAAGATGAGATCATTAGTAAACTTGGCAAGTGTGTCGTGTCATAGCATCTTAGGACAATGCTGTTTAAGAATGTTGTATGAATTGCTAAGAGTATCTTGGTATAAGTAGAGTCGAATTTGACTCCACTGTAATTAGCTCAGTTGGTTGGAGCCTTGCTATTGAGATCAGGATCATGGGATTGAACCCTTTATGGGTCAGTTGGCTTTGTTTCATGCATGGCCACAGATCTTGTTGGTAACCCAGCCAGACACCCAGCAGGTGCTGTCATGGCTCCTTGCAAGGATCTGGGTTGGAACCGACTGGTAGCAATCTTTGTGGGGGTCAGGGATAGCATTTAATGAGCTTGTTCTGGGGATTGTACTGTAGGCCCCCCTATGAAACTTCATGTATCCCCATAACAACTCTAGCAGGCAGACAGAAGAGAAATCCTCAGTTAACAGATGAGGAAACTGAGGAACAGCTAGGATAAGCAGGTTGTCTAAGGTCACACTGCTTTAAGTGAAAGAGCTGGGACTTAAGGTCAAGTCGTTTTTTTTTTTTCCTTCCAAAGCCTGTAGCCAACTGTGTCCCATTATTAGAAAACCAGCAGAGCACATGCTGTCTGTGAGGGTGGGGGTGGGGTGAGGGTGGCTGCCTGTCACAGGGCTATGATTTAAATGGCTGTGCTCTGTTAAGTCCTTCCAGGGTTGAAGCTCTGTGTCTGTGCCCTTTGTCTTAAGAGTCCAACCTGAGTCCCTCTGGAAAACAAGGGGACTGTCTTTGCCCTCCCCCGCCAGACTGAAATGCTAGTTCTTACTGGTGGCAGCTTTAAAACTGATTAACATGCTGAGGCCAACCCAGGAACCCCCTCCCCCACACTCCTTTCTTCTCATGGTTTATTTCTTTCTAATGATGAAACTTCTGAACACTTGGGAACTTTTCTTTCTTAAGACAGACGACAGTCACCGCTTCTTACAACCTCCACATCTTATCTTGAGGTCTACTCCTGTTGGCTGTGGCTGACTTGGCAAGATCCCCTGACTGAAAACTGCCTTTCTAATCAGCATAGCTGGGTCCACCTCTGCAGGTCATTTGCAGAGACTCTGTTTGTCAGCATTTGTTCCTTTACAGAGACATTCAGACTTTTCTGGGGTTGGGAAAAGAGGGAGGTGGGGGAATGTTTCTAGGGCTTTTTCTGAACTGATGAAGAAAGAAATAGGGACAATTAAGTCATAGTGAATATCAAGCCTTATCATAGGGATGTAATCAGCAAACTCTCAATTATGGGAAATAACATTTCTCCAACAAATAAATTGCAAAGGAAAAAAAAAAAGAGGGGCTTGGGATGTGGCTCAAGTGGTAGCGTGCTCGCCTAGCATGCATGAGGCACTGGGTTCCATCCTCGGCATCACATAAAAATAAGATAAAGATATTGTGTCCACATAAAACTGAACAATAAATATTTAAAAAAGTTTTTTAAAAAAGAACAGAAAGAAACAGCAGATGAAAAGAGATTTGAAGCTGGGCATGCATGCTTGTAGTCCCAGCTAAAGGAGAGGCTAAGGTAGGACGATCTTGAGTTCAAGTCCAGCCTGGGCAAAAGGCCAAGACCAGGTCTAAAAAAAGAGATTTGATATGAGATATATCAACCAATGACAATGCGTGGTTCTAATTGAATACTGATACTGATTCAAATGCGCACATTGAATGTATGTGTTTAATAAATATATGAGTTGACTGGGAAACTTTGAAACAGTGATTGGCATTTTATATTAAAATTAATTTTAAAGTTGTGATAGTAGTACTGTGGTTGTGTTTAACTCAGTATGTCCCAGTATCCTATGTATAAAAACTTAAATTGATTTATTAACTAGAGTACAATATTTGTGTAAAATTCTTGTCTTGGTAACCTTATAATATCCAGTCAAAATGCTATTTTCCATGGTGGTTTATGTCTATTGCTTTCCCCCTACTTCCTTAAATGAGGTCAAGTAAAAACAAAACTTCTAAAACAAAAACAAAAACAAAACCAAAAATACGACACAACACAACAAAATAACAACCAAAAAAACCCTTAAACTGAGCAACAATTGATATTCTTACCTCTTTCCCTAAGTACCCATGGAACTTAGATCATTAGTTAAAGCTGTAATGTGGGTATATGGGGAGGAGTCAATCTTATAATATTTTCTATGCTTTTGCATATGTTGAAAAACTTTTATTTTTTTTAAATAAAAGAGCTAAAATATTATTTTGAGTTTCAGTGTTCCCTTTTCCATTAAGCATCACTGAGCATGGTATGGCTAACCATCAATGAGTTTTTTGTCCTTTCTCTATGGACATTTTTTCTTCCCACTCTGGTGATCATGTTCTCCTTAGGATCTTAGAAAGACAAGTGTAGGCATCAGACTGTTTATGGTCAGATTGTCTTTCCAGGCTCAGTCGTCTCCCAGGATGAAGTGACTACCAGTTACATAAACTGTTAGGTTAGTGAAGGACATGCTAAGGTAGAACTATACCTGTAGCTTTAGTGTAGGCATCTGCATTTTTAAAATCTCTATATCAAGATGTGACTAAGATACAATAAATTATACCAATCTAATGGCATTGAGTTTCTCAGTGGCTGTTAGAGCCCATGACTTGCCTGGCATGGCCACAGCAGGCTCTCTTTTTTTTCTTTCTTTTAATATTTTTTTTAGTTAGACATGATACCTTTATTTCACTTATTTATTTTTTATATGGTGCCGAGGATCGAACCAGTGCCTTGTACATGCTAGGCGAGTGTTTTACCACTGAGCCACAATCCCAGCCCTACCACAGGAGGCTCTTACCTCTTTCCTAGTAAGCCAGCTTCACCTTCATCTTCGGTATCCCTCTAAAGAGCATCCCAGGAGACAGTGAACAGCAGGCATGCTGTAATGTATATGAAAATATAAGGCTATATGAAAATATAGCCCTTATTATTGCAGTCAACTTGTGATTTTTTTATGGTCAGATGAACCCATTTGTGTGTTAACTATTGAGGAGGATAAAGATGGGCCATTTTTGAAAGCAAAAATTTTAAATTACTATGAATCAACAAGAATACCTACCTAGTAGTTTTTTCTATTTTTAGAGACACAGAGTAACAAATGGAATCTACATTGTATCCATTTGCAACTTGGGAACATAACTTCTCCTTACTAATTAGTTTGTAACTTAGATGTTAAAAGTTAGATTCCAAGGAAAAATGTTTAGAACTGAATGTTGGGGGGGGAACTTAACATTTTTGAATAAGTTGAAGAGGAACAATGTTAATAATGCAATTTAATGTAGAAAACTATCCTTGGATTTGGAAAAGAGGAAGCAAATAAATTTCTTGAGCACTGTATCAAAAATTTTTTAGCATTATTAGAAAATAACTGAGAAGAAAGCTTCTTTAGCATTGATAGACTAGTCTGCTTCTTCATGCCTGATTTTTATGGTAGGGAATGAAGTGCCAGAGTCTTAATCTTATTAAAGATTATATGAGACAAACCCAAGATTTTTAAAAGTTCTCAGAATGGAAAATAACCAAGGCATCTTCTGACTGGTCCCTTAAATCTGAAGGGAGTTTGGACTTTATAGCAAATAAATTGGTGGACAAGTGCCCTGGAGCTTGAATGACTGGAACTAGCATACTTAAAGTAGGTGGGTGACTCTGAGAGATGGGTCCTTGGAGGAGAGAATGAGGACAAGGTTCATTTCTCTGTACCAACTGTAGCCATTCACTGGCTACAATTTTGAATAAAGATGTTTATAACAGTTACATTTATATCACTTATGTGCCTGTTTTATCTATGATTCAAGGTCACCTTCTCCAACCTTCCCCTCATTACAATTTTAGCACAGAATCAGTGGAAACAGCCCTCATGACTAGGTGGCGATACTAGGATTGAGACTACTGGTTTAAACAATGCTCTGTCTCCTATTTCTGTAATTTCATTAAATAACAGCAAAATGTAATATCATTAAAGGTGCTACACCCTGAAAACCTAGCTTTCAACCCTTATGAATAATTAGGAGGAGATCTCTTTTTGAGAGTCATTGTTGCTATTTCTCTAGGCACGCTGTGTGCAGTTGGAAGGGCTTAGGGTAGACTCCCTGGGAAGCCGTCAAGGTCAGGAGGTTGGGGGGCTATCCAAGATGTGGGGAGTACAGTACACTGTTCAGAGCTCTCTCTGTATCATTTATACAGACAGGGTATGTTTCTGGGCTCTCTGCTCCATTGTCTGTCTATAGTTATTGTGCTAACACTACACTGTCTAGCTGCCATTCATGGTTAAGTCTTGATGTCTAAGGACGTGCAGCCTTCCTCTTTACCTTAACATAGGCATTTGCAGGGAAATAGGAAAAGGTTAAAGAACTAGACATGGTTCCTTCAGTGGATTTTAACATGAAACAGCAGCTTGGCAACAGGTTTGTGTGGTTAGCTACAGAGCAAAAATTTACTTTAAAATGAGGGTCAGATCATGTCACTCCTCTGTACCAAACCTTCTTTAGGCACCTGGTCATTCAGACCAAACTCCAAAGTCTTCTACTAGTTAGTGGCTGGTTCACTGATCTGGGAGAGCAAAAAGAATTTTTTTTTTTTGTCTGTTTTGTTACTGGTGTAGCTCCAGATTGTAGAACAATGCCTGGCACTTAGTAAATGTGCAGAAATATTTGTGTGGCTTTTTTTTTGAGGAGGGGGGCACTGAATTATCATAATTTAGAATTGGAGGGAAGAGTGGTCTCCTCATCCCAGCTGTTTCCATACAGAAGTCCCTACTGTAGAGTGTCTAATGAAAGTACCTTCTATCTTCTTCCTGTGACTGATTGCCTCCAAGGGTAGGCTCTCCCGTTTCTGAGCTGCATTTATCAGATGACCATACCTCCCTGATTTTTACTTGGAGAGGTAGACTCTCATCTCCCAACAGATGGGGACAATTAATTGTTTGGTTTTGTCTGAAAGGGTAGAAGTAGGATGGATGAGCCGGAAGAACTATGACCCCAGGGTTTGGAAACATGACCTGTAGGTAGTGCCTGAACCAGGTACCTGGAAATATTAAACCTGTTACCTTTCTTTGTGATGGCAGAAGTAAAAAGCTTCTTTTTTCTTTGTGACAGATGACTAGTGTAGGCTATTTCTAGCACTCAAGTTAATATATGTTTCTTGGCATTTGCATGCCTTACCCTACAGCATCTTCATATAGCAACTGTGAACTGTATGTGGAATCAGGTGATGCTGTTGGCAAGAGGTTACACTGACAAAGCTAGATTCCACGAGGGAAGGACCAAGGCAAAGTTTAACCTTAAATGATAAACTACATCTGATCCCATTACCAAATGAGCATGTGTATAAGTTTGTAGATTACAGAAAAGCACATTGAAAAAATACAAATTCCTTTTCTCATCACCCAAGGGAACGCCTCCTAACACTTTTATGTCTTACCAGAATTTTAGTATATGAATATTAAAATATTTCATCTGAGTACTTTCCCAAATCATTAACTGTGCATAGGGCACATCATTTTTAATGATAGCATGGTAATTGAGACTGTGTGTGGACCACAATCCATGTGACCATTGCCCCCACATTTCATGAGGGAAAGTGCTTTGTCTCCTTTAATGTCTAATTTGTTCCATGCTTGGTATCTAATAAATATTCATTAGATGCATGCATGCATGCATAAACAAACCATTGAATATTTAGGTAGTTGCCAAAAAACAAAGCAAAACAAAACAACAACAACAAAACCCAGATAATGCTGTAATATGTATACTTGCAGAAAAAAATCTTCATGCTTGTATCTGATGATTTCCTTAAGATAAATTCCTAGATGTTTAATTGCTGAGTTGAAGGGTAAAGGTTTCATCTTGGATGGGAGAAGTTTTCCCCATTTTAAGTATTGGAGTTGCTTGGAGAGCTAGTCTCTAAATCAGGGTAGCTGGTCGAGAGCTGGGTGAGCATGAAGCCCAGGACTAGCCTGACTTTTTCCTTTATAATAAGCTGGAGTTATTGCCAAGAGTGACATAGAGATGACAGTTGAAACCCTGAATAAATTATGTATGCATATCCCATTTCCTTTCCCTTCTTGGAAGGACACAGTCATGCTGGGTTCTCCCCGAGGCCTCCCCAGTTGTGCACTGTGCTCCCCCTACCATGACCCCCTGGTTCTTATTTTATTCTGTGGCTATATCTCCTGGACAAGTGGAAAAAGCTCCAGGAGCAGGGAGGGTGTTTTAGTGCCTCTTTTCCTTCAGAGTTCCTAAGATAATCCCTGATACATAAAAAATTCTCTCTCTCTCTCTCTCTCTCTCTCTCTCTCTCTCTCTCAAAGAATGTTAAAAGGGAAAAGTATAGTATACATGCATATATGTGATGTTTGCAATAATGGAAACATGTTTGTAGGGTGGGCCTTTAACCTTCAAGAGCTATGTCCTCAGACCTTTGCCACATCCCTGATCTATCCATGTGATACTTATGAATTATAACTTCACAAACTGCAGGTGAGTCTTGGGGAGGGAGAGGAGAGTTGTAAACTGTGCTGGATGCAAGGTGCCTGAGGCCCTGGCAGCTGTGGCAGCATTAGCAGCTGTGATTAATGGATCTGGAGAGACAGGAATGGTGAATGCAGAGTCTGACTCTCCACATGTGGAAATGCTGCCTTTTGACACTCATGGAGGTGCTAGGTGGGATTTGTTTCACGTGACAGCACTTGGAAGGATCTATTACCCCTTCCTTTCTGTTGGATAATAGCCATGGCCATAGGTGCTCAGGCTGGCTTCTGATTGAAGCTTCCATGAACCACCAGGACTCAACAGCACCTGAGTGGCTAGTGTCTGGGTGGCCAGCGTCAGGAGGTGGGTGAGGCTATCCAGTCTTCCTCCGGGTCTTCCATTCAGGCTCAAGAGCACATGTGTCTGGAAGTAGGGAGAGAAGAGCTGTGGGGCAGTCTGTCCAGAACAATAGTCAGTGATGTGAGTGGTTTTTTTGTTCCCAGAACTGGGTGCATTTTTGTGGACAGTGATTCATCACTGAATAGGCCAGTATTAGAATCGTGGCGTGTCTGTGCAATTTACAAGGCACTGGGATGTAGGTTAGCCTGGCTGATACTCACACAACCTTAAAAGGGGGTGAGATGGACATCCAGGCGCCCATCTCAAAGACGAGAAAGATGCAGTCAGGTTGGTGTGTCACCGATGCACAATAGCAGCCTCTCACAGGGCCACAAGACTGGAACTTGGTGCACAGTTTTGGTCCTTCATGCCTGACTCTCTGATGTGGGCTCCATAGCTTGGTCTGTTGGGGATAAGTGAACAATTTTGACATCCAGTGAAGTGTGCCAAGTGGAGAAAATCAGGGAAAAATCCAAACTGAGTTCGGATGGTGTTCTGCATAACCAGTCAGTGCTGGGGGTTAGAATTGGCTCAGTGGAAAGCTTCACTTCTATTGAGACTGATGATTCCAGGAATGTGAAAATTATCCCTTTCCTTGTTAGGATTTTTTTTTTTTGGAGAAATAAGTCATAAACACAATAAAAAGCAAAGTAACAACTGAATACATCATATGACTCATGTCAACATGTGATATAGAGCACCAAAGCTATAGAAAGGTCAGGCTTGGGAAAATTCCTTGTGAATTGCATGGTCCTGCAGGCCTCCTGGGGAAAGGGTGTTAGACCCCACCTGAGATGAAAAGGCAGGTGGAGGGTGCTCCATGCAGGTGAGAGGCAGGCAGGTCTTGGGAGTCAGGATCAGCCTTGATAGCTCTGGGTGAATGAGGATGGCTTGCATTGGGTGGGTTCTTGGGACTTAACTGGGGAACTGGGCATGTCATCAGTGAGCATAAAACCATTTCAAAAGTTACTTCCACTCTCCCTAATAGAAACAGGATGGGAAAGGAAGAGAATAGATGGGAAGAAAACAATTATAAAGAACAGGTGAGGGAAAGAGGAATGGGGAAAGAATGGAGATGAATGGATAGGTAGTCACTGAAAGAGTCACCTACCAAGATATCTTGGGAAGGAGGAGAGAGAGGCAGTGCCTCAGAGGGTGTGCTGGCTGGGCAGAGAGGGCAGGGACTCCGGTTGTCTGTGGGTCTGGCCACTGCTAATTCCTGGTGAGCTGATTATTCTGGGTGTTAGCCAATGAGGGCTTAGGACTTGACCCTTTACAGGGGCCCTTTCTCCTTCCTCCCTTTCACAAACATCTGTGGGTGTCTGCCTGGTGTCAGACTCTGACCTGGAAAAGTAACTAAAAGAACCAACACCGAGCGTTGGCCAAGCGGCGGTGGCTCTGCCTCTGACAGGTCTGTGCGTTCCACGTTCCTTCTCCTACAACCTTGAAGAGTAGCACCTGCCTCACGGGGCTGTTATGGACAAAAACAAAAAAGGGCCACTTTTTTTTGTACGTCACAGGGGTCTAGGTGGCCTCCAGCCCCAGCTGCCTGTGGACTGCAGCTTCTTATGGACCCCAGCAGGTCCCACCTGTCCCGGGCTTCATCATTGTCTTGTTCACAGCTATGCTGTCAGACCTGCTTTCCCTGCTGACCATGGCATCCCCACCCCTAGCTCAGGTCCCTACCTTTGACTGCCAAGATGTAGCAGCTCCTAGTGCAGCCCTGCCCTATCTGCCTGCCATTTACCTGTCCCTTTTTCTCTGCCCTTCTGGTTTAGGCCGACTCCTTTCCACTTTACCCTGGACCTCCATCTGGATCCTTCCTTTAGTATTTAGACAATCTAAAGTCTTCTCCATCCAGAAAAATTCTCTTCCCTGGCTTCTCATCCAGTGTTCTTTCTTCCCCCCTTCCCTCTCTGCATCTTGGGACTGTCTTCCCGCCCTCGCCCTGTCTCTTTTGTTCCCTCCAGTTCCCATCCCTACCACCACAATGAATCTCCTCTTGCTAAAGTACTTGTTTTTGAATTCAGTAGATACTTTTCCATTTTTATCTTAACATCTTAGCAGCGCTTGCCATTTCTGCTCTTTCCTTCTGAGGAATGCTCACAGTTCTACGTTTAGTGGTAGATGTTCTAGCCTCTCTGTTCCTTTAGAACCCTTGTCCCAAGACCACATCTTCTCTGCACAGTCAATCTGCTTTCCTTCAAGGACTTTCTGATGACCTTATAGTTCATATCTCTGGTCCAGGTCTCTCTCTGGACCCCGAGGCCAAACATACAGCGGCCTCCTGGACAGCTCAGGATCATTTAGGAGGCTGTATCTCTCTTTATCTCTCTGTTGTCTCTCCACAATCCCTCATGGTAGCTTCCAGGTATTTGGATGTCCATGACAGCTTAGGACTCCAAAATGATAGGGACAGGAAGACGCCATCTTACCATTACTAATTAAAAGGAAATCACTATGGTTGGCCCTCATTCAAAACAATATTAGTGTTTTGTAGGAGAAATGCCAAAGAATTTGTGAAATTAAAAAATCATATACAGTAAAATAAACTTTTATTTTTGGTGTGCAGTCCTATGAGTTGTAACATATTCTAGGTCCTTATAATTGCTACCACCAATAAGACACAGGACAATTCCAGAAGTCTAAGTTATTCCCAGGTTCTCCCTCTGCAGGCAGATAGAGTTTTGCTTTTTCCAGAAAGCCACATGAACAAAATTATTTATTGTGTAATCATTTTGTTTTCTTTTTGTGATGCTGGGGATCAAATTCAGGGTCTCACACATGCTAGGCCAGCACTCTACTACTAACTACATCCTATGTTGTTTATGTTTTTATTTGGAGACAGGATCTTGCTAGGTTGCCCAGGTTGGCCTTGAACTTGTGGTTCTTTTGCCTAATCCTGTTAAGTTGCTGGGATTATAGGTAGATGCTATGGTGTCTGGCTAGTGTATAATCATTTGAAACTGGTTTCTTCACTCTGCATAACACCCTTGAGATCCATCTACATTGTCAGGTGCATCAACTGTCCATTGCTTTTTATTGTTGAGTTGTAGTTCACAGTATGGATATACCATAGTTTGTATTTCTTCATCATTAAAGGACATTTGGGTTGTTTATGATTTCTGATGATTTTTAATAAAAGCAGCTATAAACACTTGTGTGCAGATTTTGTGTGAACATAAGTTTTCCTTTTTCTGTGGTGAATTCCTAGAAGAGGGATTGATTGCTTTGGGTAGAGTACTATCTGGCTCTCTCCTTAGCAGTATTGTCGGGAGGTTTTTTTTTTTTTTTTTAGTTATTATTGTAATGACAAATACCCTTTGTCCCAAGAATTTAGACTTAGAGTCTAAATACTTTTTTAAAGCACTGCCTACAGAAAGGACCGTTCATTTTGATTTTCATTTAGCTATTCACTTATTCTTTACTTCTCAGCCTGCTAAGGCCCTGTTGTGAGTGGATCGAGACATCCTGTGTAGCTTTGTCACTCTGGGCTCTGATTTCAGCCAGCACTTGCTGTGCACCTTCATTCCACTGCTTTTGCAAAGCGATGATACCTGTGGCAGGGTTTTGAGGGAGTCATTTCTCAAACTCCACAGAGCACATATGGATCACCAGAAATTCTATCAATTGTCAAGATACAGTTGGCACTCTGCATTTGCAGGTTTTGCCCCTGTAAAGCCAACCAGCTGCAGGTGCAAAATATTAGAAAAACATTGCATCTAAATTGAACAAATACTTTTATTTGTTGTCATTATTTTCTAAACAATATAGTATAACAACTTTCTATGTAACAGTTACACTGTATTAGGTATTATAAGCATTCTAAAGATGACTTAAACTCTATGAGAGGATACTTAAAGGTTTTTTTTAAATATCTTTAATTTAATTTATTTATTTGTACATGGTGCTGAGGTTCAAACCCAGCACCTCGCACGTGCTAGGTGAGTGCTCTACCACTCAGCCACAACCCCAACCCATACTTAAAGTTTATATGGAAATACTATGCCATTTTACATAAGGGAGTAGAGCATTTGCAGATTTCATTATCTGTGGGGTCTTGGAGCCAATTCCCCATAGATACCAAGGGACAACTGTGCCATCAATAAGTGAAGCAGACAGCAGCACTGGAGAATATTAGAGAGTGAAAAATGTACTGTGACCATTGTGCACTGAGAAGAAATGAGAAGTGATGGAGCCTTGTGGCCCAGTGGATGTGGCTCTTAGCCTACTTCCTTAGCCACCTAAGACCTCAGATTCCAGACCTGCCACCTGCAACCAGTCTTTCCCCTCCCATGTGTCACCCTAAGTGTGCAGAAGCCTTGACCAGGTTCCCTTATGAATGAAAATGGGAGGCTCTTGCAGAGGGGTTCTGGGGGTTCAGGTGGAACTTGGGGGAACCTGGTGCAGCCTAAGACTTTGAACTTTGTTTATAACATTAGTTGGTGAACAGCCCTTTGGTTGAAAGCCAGCCTCAGATCAGTTGTCAGGGAGGACTTCGATGAAGCCCAGAGTTTGTATTCACAGCCTGCTCCATCAGTTCCTCCAGCCTGGGGACTGGAGAAAAGTCCCCAATCTGTGATGTCCCATTGAATCCCAGCAGAGCTCAGTGCTCAGTCTGTAGGTTCCATGTCACATCTGCCAACAGTCTGACTTTTGAAAACATGATTTGGTGTCCTGATGGGTGTGTGTCTCCCCTTGGTAACCTGCCCCAGGGCTGCGATCTGCCAGGCCCTGAGGTGGCTGTTGGGTGGCTACCGTTGCTGCTGCAGCATGTGCCGCTGTGTGCTGAGACAGCCATGAGTAAGACCAGAGCTAATCCTCAGGCGAGAAGCGGGAAGGGGAAAGGAGGGGCTGTGCCCTGGGCCTGAGGTTTCTTTGTGTCTCAGGGCTTTGGTATCTTTAAGCCTCTTTTCTTCCCCCACACTCTTGGAGAGCCATAGCTCTCGTTAAAAAAAAAAAAAAAAAAAAAAAAGTTTCTTGGCTTCCCTGGTCTGTAAAGCAGAAAACCCCGGCCTCCTTAGATTAACGTATGCAGTTCGGCAAAGTCTAAACAGTTTAAATTTCATTATTCTGCACGTGTTTGTCGAGGGACTAGAGTTTGCCAAAGCAGGAGGAACCTGTGGGGGGCAAGAGAGGCTTTGCCCCTTGTACACTTGGGACTGTGTTTTGCCTCTGTCCTCTTGGGCAGGTAGGGAGAAACCTGGAGCCCCTTGCCATAGCTTTCCCAACCTGCAGCTGCCCAGAAACAAAACGGAGTGTCCCCCATCTGCTTGCATGAGCCACTGGGGCTACAAGCCCCTCAGATGGGAAGAGGGGTCTGCTCTTTGGCTTTATGAAGCTGTGTATATGTATTTCAAAGTGTATTTTGATCATATTGAGCAGTCATTTGTGATGGAAGGGCCTTAGGTATCCTTAGTGTTTCAAAAGTTTCCAATCACTTTACATAAAGCTCAAAATAATCAGTGGCTTGAGGCACAGCTATTAAGACCAGTTATACCACCCACTTAATGCCCTGTCATTCTGCAGCACTGTTCCTGTTATTGTGTGTGGGTGTGTGTATTTGGTACTCAGTATTGAACCCAGGTTACTCTACCACTGAACTACACCCTCAGCCCTTTTTAATTTTAAGACAGGGTCTCATTAAGTTGCCCAGGCTGGCCTCGAACTTGTGATCCTCCTGCCTCAGCCTCCTGAATAGCTGAGACTACAGGAGTGCACCACTGTGCCTGGCTGGGCTTCACTTTTTCAGGATAGGCTCTTGGTTTGTCCTTCTGGGATCAATAACTGGTAGTGTGTTGAGAAGCAGTGTGATGTTCTCAAAGCACATTGCTCCTGAACCTAGGTAATTAGTTGTGTTATTAATTTATATGTTCACTCAACACTTTTATTGAGCCCTGGCTATGTGCTAGACTCTTGTGAGCTCTGAAGAAATAGTAGCAAACAAGCAGACAGAGATCCTGACTTCTGTGGGTCTCACATCTGTGGGAGATGCAGATGAGAGGGTAAATAGAACAAATTAGCAAGTTATGTGGTATGTTGGGAGGTGACCAACCCCTCTTCCTTGGTCTTAGGTCCTTCATCTTCAGAATGAGAAAACCATTTCCTAATTTCCACTCCTCTCTGTATTTCCTTGTGAATTTTTTTGCCGCATTTCATAAGGATATCTAATATTCTTTTTCACCTGCAGATATCTTAATGAGAAGTGTTTCCAACAGTGTGGTTCTGCAGTATTCTTTTGGTGGCAGTGTTTGTGTCTCCTCAGGTATGCAGTGGGATGTGGTATCACTTGGTGGTCTATCTAGGAAGAGGCCAGAGCTGATCCATGCTCTGGGGGTTTGGTTAGCCCAGCACTCCCAGAGTGGGCTGTAGGAAGGTGGTCAGGCATATTCTAAAAACTGGTGCCTCCTCTCTGTGTGTATGTCCAGGGGCTGGGAGGTCAGGAAGGATGGAGGGACCCAGTTCTTCTCAGGATATAGCTCAGCCTCCAAGGCTTCTGGATCATGGGGCTGTGGAGTGATTTTCTTATTTTCTCTCCTGGCTCAGGACTTTTAGCAATCTTTGTTAATATGTATTGCAGTTATAGAATCAATGGAACTCTTGCTTTTCCCTTAGTTTAAATCAGACCACATGTACCCACCAAACACCAGTCACTAGTCAAGCTTCGGGGGTTGTGGGGAGGAGGAGGTAGCAGATGCCCCTTTGGAGAGTTTGAAGTTGGCTGGGGATGCCTAGTGCCTGGGAGCAGCAATGGGGCTGTCAGCCCTTCACGTGAGGTGCTATCTACAGTAGCTGGAGAACCAAGAGGTGAGTCCATAGGGAGGGACAGCTGCCCTTCCACGGAGAAGAGGAGTTGGTTTTCTGCTATTGCCTATGTCAACTCTGCCATTTCCCCTGAACCACAAGGCAGGGTGTGGAGCTGCAGGTGACATGCATGCTCTTGGATGCTGTGCTCTCTCTGCTGCATCCTCCAGCTGGAGTGCGAGAGAGACCTCAAAGCCTTGCAGGTAGTAAAGCCAGTGGCAGAACCTACTGCCTCAAGAACACTATCTCTGGATGGCTTCTGAGAGTGAATTTGTCAGCTTTCTGGATGTGAGTTGGTATGGTTGGTAGACAGGACCCAGTGTTAGTATGGCTCCTCCCACTTCCCTTTTTTTCAGAGGAGCTGGGTGCTAGACTATTGTGTGCTGGGGGAAGGGTGGGATATCTAGAATGTTGGCAGACATTGGATGAAGGGAAGAATGTGAACAGGTGCCAAGATCAGGTATGAGGTCAGGTGTGAGCAGGTGTCCCGAGGTTAAGTATGAGGAGGGATGGCAGAGCGTGATGCCATGGTCTTTGAAAGCAAGAGAGCAGCTTGGCTAGGGTGGAGGGCAGGAGGGGAGGGAACTGCCTCAGTGGTGAGAATCATGAAGCAGGGACTGAAGCTGGTGGAGAGAGAATGGTCCCTGTTGCTGGAATCAAGTGCTTCACTTCATTTGACCACAGGGTAACTCTGGGGGTAGGAAAGAGGTGTATGACAAGGGTAAGTGGGGGTGTTCTGATGCACTTGGGCCTGTGACCTTCAAACCATCATGGGCTGTGGAGTCCCACAAAGAGTGTCTGCATTTTTGAGTACAACATGCTATTTAAGGCCTCCTCCTTCTCTGCAATCTTGCCTCACAGAACTTCCCAAGCTGGATGGGAATTTTAAGGAAGTCTTTTAAGGCAGTCTTTTAAGGAAAAGCATCTCCTTGGCCATGATGTTAAGTGGAAGAGTTCGAGGGTGTGCCCTGTTGCTTGTCTTCATGTCCCACATTTTCCTTACCATCTACTTTGCTTCTGTTAACAAATCCTTTTGCAGCCTGGGCAGATTGCACCCAGGAGAGAACTGTTGAGCTGAGTCCAAAGCAGAAATGTGGTCTGGTGAAAAAGAGTTTTGCTTTCTCTGGGTCTGTTTTGTGCTGTGGTAGCAGAAGACCACAGGCTAGGTAATTGATAATAAACAGAGACTTTTTGGCCCACAGTTCTGGAGGCTGGCAAGTCCAACATTGAGGGCCTTTTTGTTTTGCCACCCCGTGGTGGGAGGGCAAAAGGAGGAGAGATGGCCAAACTCATTCTTTTATAAGAAACTCACTCTCCAGTAATGCCACCCGTCCAATTCACTAGGGTAGAACCCTGTGACCTAGTCACCCTTAAAGGTCCCACCTCCCAATACCACTAATTGGGGAAAGTTTCCAACACATGCACTTTGGGAACATATTAAAACTGGAGCACTTTGGATCATGTGGCCAAAGACCTAGGAATTTGACATTCTTTTTTTTTTTTTTTTTCTTTTTGGTACTAAGGATAAAACCCAGGGGCACTTTACCACTGGGCTACATCCCCAGTCTTTTTAATTTTTTAATTTTGAGACAAGATCTTCTTGCTAAGTTGCTAAGGGCTTCACTAAGTTGCTTTGAACTTGTGATCCTCTTGCCCAAGTTTCTGGCATTATTGGTGTGTTCCACCTCAACCCTGCCAGAATTTGCTAAATATTTTCAGCTCAGCTGCAGAGGTTGAAAGTGAATGTGGGAATGATGGACATGACCAGATCTGTCTGCTCCCTACTCTCAAGAATAGCAACCTGCAGAACCAAAAGAATGATCTTTCATACCACAAAGAAAACAAATTTGAAAAAGATTCACTTGTTCTTGAAAATCAAAGGAATAAGGAACATATGGAACATTTTGGGATGATGAAAATATTGTATACATGACAATTCACATGGGTGAATACATCTGTCAAAACTGATCAAACTCTATAATCAAAACCCATGCATTTAATTGAATTTGAAGTATACTTTCCTAAAATTGACAAGAGAGGACTTTTGCTTCCTGCTAGCTTATAGTACTCTAATCCTCTTTCTGCAAACAATGACAAGAAACAAGAAACTAAACTATAAGTATGTGAGAAGACATGTAAGTAACCAGGATTTCTGGGGTCAAGATATTGGAAAAAAGAAAAATTAACTGAGGTGAGTCCAACATTCTCTGAGGAATTTGTTGAGTATTAAGTAGCACAGGCTGCTTTAAAGTTACAGTGACAAGATGCTTTTGGTGTTGGTGCAAGGGTAGATAAACACACACATTGGGCCAGTGTGTGTGGGGGGGTACCAGGTGGCACTAGGCCACTGAGCCACATCCTAGCCCTATTTTGTATTTTACTCAGAGACAGGGTTTCACTAAGTTGCTTAGTGCCTCACCATTGCTGAGGCTGGCTTTGAATTTGAGATCCTCCTGTCTCAGCTTCTGGAGCTCCTCGGATTACAGGCCTGTGTCACCATGCCTGGCTCAATGTAGACTCTCAAAACATACCCTCAGACATATTGATGATGATGGACACAGGCAGTTAGATGATTAATTGAATTTTTTAGCAACCGATGCTAAATCAATAGATAACCACATGGAAACAAATGAATCTTGACCCTTATCTTGCACAGTATACAAAATTCAATTCCAGATGGATCTAAAGGTAAGGTAAAACAATAAAGATAAAAAAGGAAAATATATTCATAACTTTGGGTAGGTAAAGATTTTTAAACAGGATATAAAAGTATTAGCTATAAAGAAATAAGTGGGATAATTTGTTTTTTTCCTTTCTTCATTTGTGCGCTATAATTATACACAATAATGGAATTTATTGTTATATATTTATACATGAACACAATATAATAATACAATTTGGTCAATTTCATTTCCTAGTTCCCTTCCTAAATGGAATGATTTGGAACACATTGAAATTAAGATCCTCTCTTCATCAAAAGTTCCTAATATGAGCAAAAAGGGAAGTCACATAATGGGAAAAGATATTTGTGTGTTCTCTATCTGTGAGTATGTCATTCTTGAACGAAGGACTCCAAAATATACAAGAGTTCCTACCAAATAAAAGACAATTCAATAGGAAAATGGCAAAACACTTGAATAGGCACTTTATTCATATGATACACAAATAGCCAATAAACTTTATTCATTGGGAAGTACAAATTAAAATCATAGAGATACTGCTGCAACCACTAGAATGGTTACAATTTAAAAGCCCTGATAAAACTAAGGGTTGGCAAAGATGTGGAACAAAGGAACATCCACACATTCACTTTTTAAAACTCTTCAACAGCTATGGAGCTGAACCTTTATATGCATGCTCAGTGACCTAACAATTCCACAGTTAAATATAGACCCCAAAGACATATACAAAAGTGCTCATGGTAATGATCTGTGAGATAGCAAAAAATTTTTTTGAGAGCATCTAAATATAGACCCCAAAGACATATACAAAAGTGCTCATGGTAATGATCTGTGAGATAGCAAAAAACTGAATGCAATATCCATCAACAATGGTAAATTACGTTTACACAATAGAATACTACACAGTGCTGAAAATGAATGTACTCTTATATTCATGTAACAACATGAATGGATTTCACAGACCAGTAAAAGAAGCCAGACAGATGAGTATATACTGTACATTTATGTCAAGTTCAACTAATTTATGATTCCATATAAGTTAATAGTTGTTTGTGGTGGGAAGGGGCATTAGCGACTGGGGAGAGGGGCCTCTGTAGCGCTGGCAATGTTGTTTTCTTTTCTGAGTGACAGTCAACACAGAAGTGTTCACTGAAAATTCATCGATAGTTACACTTTTCTAAATGTGCTATGCTTAATAAACTTTTCTTAAAAATATGGAGGGTGGAAGCTATTGGCCTCCAATCTCTCAGATTTTGCCTTTTTGGAATTGGAAATATGGAAAAGGGGGAAGTTATGATGAAATCCAAGACTCTTTTCAGATGATCTAACTTCAAGGTCATACGGATTAATCCTGGTGTGCCAAGTGCCAAGTCAACAATGGTCTCTGAAGAGCCTGAGGACCAGGAAGCAGTGAGATGCCCATTTCTGTGGCCCCTTCTGTCCTCAGGAGACACTAGGGCTCTGTGATCTATGCTCTATCCCTAAGATACGGTGCTGGGTGCCTGCCCCCCTCCCCATTCCCCATCTTACCCCTCCTCTTTACTTATTCTGCTGCAAAAAGTCAGAATTCTTGCTAGAGAGCCCACATTCACAGACTAAGAAGACAGAAGGACATTTATTAAAGGACAGATGTGAATAAATTAGTATTTTGTGGACTGAGATATGTGCTGAGATTGAGAGTGTAGTCAAACTTAGACCCAGTGCGCACTGTAGAAGGCTGCTTTGAGTGGGCAAGAAGCTGAACGAAAAGCTGTTTCAAAAATTTGATGAATGGATCAAGAAAATGTGGTATATAAACTCAGTGGAATATTACTCAGCTTTGCCAGTAAGTGGTTGGAAAATATCATGCTAAGCGAAATAAACCAATCCCACCAATCCAAAGTCCCAGTGTTTTCTCTAAGACGAGGATGCTAATTCACAATAGGGTGGTGGTGGGGCACTAGGGAAGATTAATGTTACCTTAGATTAGGTAGAGGGAAGTGATGGGAGGGGAGGGAGGGGATGTGGGGATAGGAAAGATAGTAGAATGGAACAGACATTACTGTTGTATATTTGTGACTACATGACCAATGTGATTCTGCAACATGCACACTCAGAAAAATGAATAATTATATTCCATCTATGTACGATATATCAAAGTGCATAAATGCATTTTATTGTCATGTATAACTAATTAAACAAATTAAAAAGTTAAAAAACTTGGAAAAATACATTTTTATTTCAATAACACTGATTCCTGCATGCAGGTGCAGGTGCGTCCTCTCTGAGGGGTTTATCCATGCGTATGTGTGTGGTCAGTCAAGCCATGTCCATTTTTTTTGTGAGCATCGTGGTCAAGTCAAAATAAGAAATGACCTTTGCAAGTGCCAGGGTTTTCAATCTGGCTCCATCTTGGTTAATAGGGAAACTCACAATGAGTCCAAGAAAGAAAAACAAGAAACTTTGAACAGAAAGATTCAAATATGCCTGTCCTGGGCATAATTGAGTTGACTTCAAATCCTGCTTGTTTTTTAACCTGACTAGATAAGTTAGAAAAACTCATTAACTCCTTAAAAAAAAAAGTGTCCATAAAAGAATCTGTTCTTGGTTCCTAATTAGTACTGCTTCTCATACCACTCAGAGATGAAAATTCTGTTCACTGATTTAATGGACACTATGTTTAAACACTGTAACCTTTTCCCACGTCTTTAATGCTAACATAGCATTTCAAATTGTCATGCTTTTTGAGAAAATATCTGAATTATCTGGTTTGTGGAAAAGTCAAGAACATCATTGGCTCAGGAAGGAGAGACCTGATGAGAACTAGTGCCCTGGCCAGCTGGCCTCGGCTGCATGTGCCCTTTCTGGGCTCTGACTCTGGCATTGTTCATCCAACGATTCAAGAGTTTTGCCCTTGCAGGGACCAGCTATCTTCCAACCGGCCAAAAATAGGCATGAAATCAGTTGCTTTCAATGGTATCGCTGCGAAGTCTGTCACGAGGTTTCTTTGAATTGGGAGAATCTCCTGCTAATTTGGGAAGCAGTTCAGGAGGCTCTCCAAGGCAGCCCCGATGTTTCCCTGATTCCCCAAGAGTCAGCCCTCTCTCCACCAATGCTGACAACACTGACTGCGTCTCCTTTATTTCTATTTTTAAAAATTGTCTTCATCTCAGGTAAAGAAAACCCACTGGAGTGCTGGCAGAGCCCTGTGAGAATATTCACGGGGACTGGATACATTAGTGCCATATTGTTTCTTTTTTTTTTGGTTTGGAAGAAAGTCATTGTCACAATAATATACAGCAAAACAAGCAGTAGGAACAGGGAGACTTGCCTTTTTCTGAAAAGTGTCACCTGTACTCCATTAATATACATTCTTTTTTCCTGCATTAAAAAAAATTTTATTCTTTTTTAGTTCTACGTGACAGTAGACTGTATTTTGACATAACATGCGTAATGGAGTATAACTTCTCATTTTTGTGGTTGTCGATGATGTGAAGCTACACTGGTCGTGTATTCATATATAAACACAGGAAAGTTATGTCCTCTTCATTCTACCATCTCTCCTATTCCCATTCCCCCTTCCTTCCCTTTGTCTAATCCAAAGAACTTCTATTATCCACTTCCCCTCTCCCCTTATTGTGTATTAGCATCTACATAATAGTACATTTAACCTTTGGTTTTATGGAATTGACTTATTTTCACTTAGCATGATAGTCTCCAGTTTCATCCATTTACCATCAAATGCCATCATTTTCATTCTTCTTTAAGGCTGAGTCACATTCCATTGTGTATATATACCACATTTCATAGCAGCTTCTTGGGGGGACTTGAAATGAAGCAAATCCTCAAAAAAATATTGCAGTGTGAGCTAGCCACTGTCAGATGCTTTACCTGTAAAATCTTGCCTCTTCACAATATTTCTGTGAGGTGGTTGATAATATTCTCCCCGGGTAAGGAAGAAGTTGCAGAGAAATTCAGTAATTTGTGTAAGGTCCCATAGTTGGTAAATGGCAGCTCTGGGGACTAACCCAAGCCTTCCCTCTGTACTACCACTATGTTCACTCCTGCAACTATTTTTCAACAGGTATTTGAGTCTCCTGGAAGGTCTCTGGGTCTTGGTGGAAGTGAGGGTGGTCCATGAGTTTTGCAGTTGGGAAAGTACTGTCTTCTGTCAGGGATTGACAAACGTTTTCTATGAAAGGCTGAGGCTAAGTACTTGGGGCTTGGTAGGCCATCCAGTCTCTGTTGCAGTGACTCAGTGCTGCCCTTGTAGCATGGAAGCACCCCAGCCAATACTTCACTCTCTGTGTGTGTGTGTCTATGTTCACCCAACACTTTATTTATAGAGAGAGATGACAGGTCAGATTTGGCCCATGAGCCACAGTGTGCTGACTCCTGCTGAGTCCATGCTGTCTTCTGTCCTCAGGCCCCACACTCTTAGGTACTCCTGCCTTCCTGGTAAAGACTTCACTCTGTCCTCTAGGGAGCTTTCCCCTTTATCCATTCATTGTCAAAGTCACACATTCTACTCATGTTTGAGCAGATGCCACATGCTGAGTGCTGCGGATAAAGCAGTGGCCAGAGTAAAATTCCTAACCTCATGGAACTAGCATTCTGGTGGGAGATGGATGGGTGTATGTCAGGTGGTGAGGGGTAAGAAGAATGGGACAAAGAGGTGCTTTTCTACATGGAGTGGTGGAGGAGAAACTCTAAGGAGGGCATTGGAACAGTGTCTATAGGCAGGAGGAGAGTAGACCTCTGCCTGTCAGAGTGAAGTACATTCCTGGGAAGAGACCATTGATGCCAAGGTCCTGAGGTAGAAGTGTGCTTGGCAGGGTTGAGGATCAGGCAGGAGTCCAGAGTGACTGGAGTAAAGGGTAGAGTGGAGGGGGAGAAGCAGACTGAGAAGGGGAGGTTCATGTAGGGCCTTGTCGTCACTGCAGGGCTTTACAGTGGCAGCCACTGGAGGGGTTTTGAGCAGCGGTGTTATGTTGGCATATAACACAGGATTCCTCCGGTTTCCAGGTGGGGAGAGCCTGAGTGTGCATAGGGTTGGATGCCAGGAACCTCAGGAGTAAGAAGCCAGTGGAGAAGCCCAGAGTTTCTGACTATATTATGACGTCAGACTCCTCTGCTTCCCCAGAGGCTCTCAGTAGGATGGAGGAGGAAGAGAGTGGTCAAAGAGGACTTGAGGTTTTGGCCAGGGGAACTGGAAGGAAAGGTAGACTGCCCTTTGCTGGAGGGCATACAGTGGGGCGGCAGGTCGATGAGGAGCTCCGTTTGAACATTGAAATTGTCATGTCGGTTGAACATCCTAGTGCAGATGTCCCGCAGGCCATAGATGGTCAGTTAGGAGTCCAGGGAGGGCTGTAGACAACATGTAGATGGTTTTTATACCCAGTGGAATTGCCAGGGAGTGAGACAGGTTGGAGAAGGTTGGAGATTGCTGTCTTCTCTTGCCCCCTGGTCCTCTGCCCCCGTTGACTTCACACATTAAGGTGCTTTCCTGAAACCACTCTAGTAGCTTCATTCCTAGTCTGTTACCTATGGGGCCACCAGGGAATCCAGGGCCCAGTTCTAGCTGCATTGCTCCCCTCTGCCGTGCCTGCACAGCCTGTAGCAGAGTTTGTGGGCACCTCTGTCTCATGCATGCCGCCCTCTCTGCCCTACCAAGTGACGGCTCACTGTTCAGCCTCTCTCGGCCTGGGAGCACAAGAGCGGAGTGCAGTAGTTCTCATTACTTGTCCTGGGTCTTCGTGGTTCTTCCACTTGGAATCCACTCCCTTCCCCAACGTTATGCAATAATATGCAGCCACCGTGGTGCTGAAGATTTAGAAGGATTCTAGAGTGAGGCCAATCATTGTATTGCAGACTCACCTCTTTCTATAATTTTCCCTCAAGATGATGACCATGTGTTGGAGATGTGATCTCAGCCATGCTGTGGCCCTCGGTAGTGGGTGGCTTGTGTGATGGGTGTGGGTAGTGCGGTGCATGGTGGTACTGGGGAAATGAAGAAAGAGGGAGTAGATGGATCTTTTTACCTTTTGATGGAGGAAAATTGTATTGAAGAAAGGATGCAGTGTGGTCCTGCCCAGGAGTGAGCAGCCTCCCATGCTACGTACAGATGTCTTGGAGATGCCTTGCTGTCCCAACAGGAGAGGGAATTCCAGGGAAGGACTTAAGCAGGGGCTCAAGGGTACTGCTGGGCCACCACTGACAGCCTGGGACTTAGGAAGGGTCAATAGTTTTTACTTGCATATACCAAGTCTGATCAACTGATAATACCTGCCTTCAGGTCAGGTGTCTGAAGAAAGAAAGACTTGACTGATTACTCACATCTGCCAGGGAGTACATGGGGCCAAGTATTTGCAATTCTTGTCTAGGAGGGTGTTTCCAACTACTGAGAGCTGCCCCTACTGAGTTCAGAAGTTCTTGGTACTCCTTATATACCCATAGGTAATTATGCTGTGTGAACCACACATCCACCAAGTTAGATCTGGCTTGAAATTTACCAACTCAACTGTAAACTAGCCAAATCTTTAAAAAATGGGGTTAGGCAAAAGCCATAGTTTATTTTTATTTTTTGATGTGTGTGTGAGTGTGTGTGTGTGTGTGTGTGATTTTTTGTGTGTGTGCTTTTGTGCTTTCTGAACATTGTTGTTTCTGTGTTCTGCATCATGAAGTGAATTACACAGAAGCTTCTAGAGAAGTAAAAACAAAACATCTGCGAGAAAAAATATCCAAAGTAGCATGAGATTTTCTTCATCAAAAGGAAAACGATGTTTGTGAATGTATTTTGAGCATTGTCAGTGCTCTATAAATGTAAGGACTTATTATTGTGCTTCACTTGAGGAAAACCAGCTTGGCCATAATGTTAACAATTACAGAACAGACTTGCCTTCTTACCGTTCCTTCCTACAATTAAGTTCCTCCTCTTGGAAAGTAAAGAGAAACACTGGGATGGGCTTCGCCTGTCCTGGGTGAGTCCTGGCTGGGGAGGGCAGGCTGAAGACCGGGAAACGTGGCTTGACGGGCGGAACCACCATTGATTTGGTTGCCTGCTCATCCAAGAAGGGATCCAGCCTCTGAAAAGTTGGCTGTTGCTTCCTGTGCTTGACATGGATGAATTGACATCTGGACACACACGTGGGGAAGCCAAACTAGTAACTGAAAATGACTTTGCCTGCTGGGCAGCCTGCTGTTTATGGGCACCCTCTCCTCCAGCTGCAAGGCCTCTTATGGATACCACATCAAGGTCAGGGGTGTCTTGCTCAAGGAAGCTTCGGAGCCATATCTCTTTCCCATTCCAGCCAGAGGGTGCTCAGTACCCAGCTGACGAGTACATGAGTGAATGAGAATGGAATCAGTGAGGTGGCACAGGGCATCACAGGCCAGGGACTGAGCATGCTCACTCAAAAGTGGCCACCTCTGCCCCTCCCCCCCCCAGCTTTTTTTTGAGAGGAGACATTCCTACTGTTTCCTAACCTCTTCTTCTAACCCATCAGTTCTGATGACATCCACACATGATTCTGGGCACTAATCTCATTGTGTGGTTTTGCTTTTTCTTATTTCATCCAAAGAGGTGTATACCCAAATATTTCCCATTTTCTTTTGCCAATAGGTGAAACATTATAAACAATGAGGTGTAATTTCCCCAGCTGGTGTTCATTGGAAACAGACTAGGAAATATTCATTGTTAGTAAGTGTTTAAAAAAATATTCAAAAATATTCAAGAGGAGGGCTTACATTACTGTACTTGGCTTCTCTATCCTTTAAATGACAAAGGGACTGGATTGATTACCTCAAATTACATTAGAAGTTAGTTACTATGATTTATATGGACCCCTTGTTCTTTAGAGATCAGAGCTTGCTGGTCGGGATACTCCGTAACTGCAGGGCTTCTGTGGAGTGAGAGTTGGGGCTGTTCTGCTTTAGTAGTCTGGATCCCACCAGGGGAGAGAAACCATGCAGTGATTTAAACAGGGGGAATTTAACATGAAGAATCATTAAATTATGATAAAGGAGTAATTATAGGATCAAGGAAAAATCTTTACGTTTCTGCGGGGTAGGGCTGAGGGTACCTAAGGAAGGAAACTTGGAAAAGGTTCAGGCTTGCTGGAGAAGGAACAGTGGAGCACTCTGGATGGCAGAAGAGTTTGCTGGTTTAGCCAATCTGTAGTCATGGTGCAAATAGGAAGCAACCTCCAGATTTTAGATGGGGTGGGGAGTGCACTGGTGCTGGTGTGGTTGTTCGGGGGTGGGGGGTCACTGATGTAGGCAGGAGGTTGGGCAGGAGGCCTGGATGTACTGTGATGTCTGTGGGAAGCCAGGTGTGCATACCTTGAGGGCGGTGGGAAGGTGGTTTGCTGTGCAGTGCAGGGGTGGTGAGTTTGCTGGAGATGGCATGTTCTGGACGTCCTCCCACTCTCTCCCCACCAGCTCCTCTCTCCTGCACTGTGCTCTCCAGCCAGCACTTTCTGCTGAGGCTTAGCATTATGCTTATTGTGAAGGAGAAATGCCTGAATGACCTCTTTCCAGTATTACAGAGCATGTATTGAAGGGTGAATTTGGAGCTGAGAGGCAATCTGTTGCTAACTGGCATACCCGAGTGGCCCTTCCTTGCAGCATGCAGGGCCCCAGATGTCTGTGAGGAAGTAGACTGCCCCCCACAGCTTTGCCGTGGGCAGCTGGGTCAGCTAAGGACAGAGGCCTAGATGCGGGATCAGGATCCTCTTTCACAGTCCTGCCAACAGCTCAAAGAGGAAGGAACCGAGCTGGAGCAGAGCAGTACTCCTGCTGGAGATGTGTGTGACCTCAGGACTTAAACTTGACCGATTGTGTTTTGGGCAGTGGAAATTCTGATGGGTCACTGAATGTGCCTCTCTCTCCTACTCTCTTCAAGTCATCTGTAGGCACAAAATACTTGGAAGTGTGTGTCTCCACAGTCTTGGACTGCTGCTCTGTCCAGCTCAGGAGTGCCTGGGAAGAATGTTTCCTTATCAGTGCACATCAGGCGAGAGAGCGGCTTCTGCACCATTGCTGTGACCTCTGTGGTCCAGGTTGGGGTGGGTTGGCATGACCATAGAGCTAAGGTGGCTGCCAGGTTTTATTTCCTTAGTATCCTTCTGCATGGTTCCTAGCCTTGGACACTCTGACTTAATTGATCTGGAGCAGAGATCTGACGTCATTATTCTTTAATATTTTTTGGGGGGTAGGTGGATACCAGAGATCGAACTCATCAGGAGCACTCAGCCACTAAGCCACATCCCCAGGCCTATTTTGTATTTTTATTTAGAGACAGGGTCTCACTGAGTTGCTTGGTACCTCACTTTTGCTGAGGCTGGCATTGAACTAACAGTTCTCCTGCCTCAGCCTCCCGAGCCACTGGGATTACTGGCACGTGCCACCATGCCTGGAGTCATTACTCTTTAATAGCGCTCTAGCCCCTGACATGTGGTTTTAAAGTGAAGCCAAGGTCAAGAAGCTTGGTTTGAGCCCATCTCTGTCTCTGGAGTGGGTCACTTAGTGCATTCCTCTGTTTGTTTTTGTATTGCTCATTGATGGTGGCTGTGAACATTTTGAAAGCAGAGATTGTTTTCTTCTCTTTGCACATCAGTGCTCCCACCATCCTTGGTGAATAGCAGCTGCTCCATAACTTCCACCATTCTGATCAGGTAGGGTTTCCTCTAGCAGTGGAGGTGACTGTGCTGTCAGGTGTATCCCAGAATCAGCTCGGACTGTCATCAAACTGTCATCAAACATCCCTCTCTCTTATTTATCCAGAAAATCTGGGATGGGACTTGTCTCCACCGGGAGGTCTGACTTGCTAGACTTTATCAGGGATTCTCACTTGGCAAGGGAGGGAGGGAGAAAAATGAGTCTTGGGTAAGATGGCTCTGGGGCCAAGACAACTGACCTGGCTGCCTTGGTCCTGGAATTTGGACCTGCTGACATATAGGGTGGGTTGTCTGTCAATTCTGATTGAGGAGTTTGTTTACAAACAGAAAACATTTCTTGTAGTTCTCACTTAAATCTGTGGGAAGGATTCAGCTACGGTGGAGCCAGTCCAGAGGATGTGCAGTTCTGTCTCTTCATCTTTGCTTGGCGGGATCTAACACGAGTTATCAGGGCCACTTTCAAACGTGAATGATGCAATCCATTTGTTCTCCCTGTAGTGTGATGGGGTGGAGGTGGGGGAAGTCCTCTGTCTGACCACAATTCTCAAAGTATGGTCCCTGGACTAGCAGCTTCAGCATCACCTGGGCAAAGTGAAAAAAATTTTTTAACACTTTTCTCTCTTATTTATCCAGAAAGTGTGGGATGGGACTTGGAACTGTTTTGTATGAATGTCTTCAGAAAATTATCCAGGCTTAAATTTGAGAACTACTGTGCAGTCCGGTCATCAAACTGAATGGACACAGTGCATCGCAGCCTAGTTGTACTTTCTTTTTCTTTTTCTAACCTCCTAGGCTTTTCCTTATCCTTCTTTCTTCATGTGTACTTTGAAATAATTTTTTAGTTATAGTTGGACATAATATCTTTATTTAATTAATTATTATTTTTTTAATGTGGTGTTGAGGATGGAACCCAGTGCCTCACGTGTTCTAAGCAAGCACTCTACCACTGAGCCATGAACCCAGCCCATCCATGTGTACTTTAAACAAATTTTTCATTTGTTCTTTTTAGTTATATAGGTTAGTGGAGTCTATTCTGACATATTTATCCAAACATGGAGTATATCTTATTTTTTTAAAAATATTTATTTTTTTGTTTTAGGCAGACACAATATCTTTATTTTACTTTTTCGTGGTGCTGAGAATCAAACCCAGGGCCTCACCCATGCTAGGTGAGCGTGCTACCACTTGAGCCACATCCTGAGCCCAGTATATTTTATTCTAATTAGGATCCCAGGATCCCAGTTCCATGTGTACTTTTTGTATGCTCCAGTGCTGGTGATCTTGCTCTATGACCTCCACCTCATGTGTCCTCAAACATCAGCATCACTCAGGGCTTCTAAGAAATATGAAATCCTGATCCTGCTCTACCTGCTGAATCAGAATCTCCATTCCATTGTAGATAATTACTACAGATAACCAGGAGGCACTGGTTAAACCACTCTGATTTTTTTAAAAAATAAAAAAAAAAAGTTTTAATAAAACTTATCTATCAGGGAATACAGAAAAAGCCCAGAGAAGCTAAGGCACTCAAGTTCAGGAGCAGTAGCTTGTGCCTTAGCCTCTCCCGGGAGCAGGCTCTCTGGTGTCACCATCGATGTACCTAGCCCACCTTTGTCCTAGTAGGAGCCATATTCAGATGACCTGCTTTTGAGACAGAAACCATGCTTCTGTCTTGCATGTGTCTTGCATACAGCAGGTATTTAATAACTGTGCAAGGATTTCAAGGATTCTGTATTATGTAAGGTTATCGTGGCCTTTCTGGAAGTTGGAGTCCCCAGTATGGAAATGAGGCAAGTCAAGGATGTTTTTGGCTGAACTTTTCATGGCCATAAATCTTAGTGCAGTTACCAGAGTGTCTCAGCCTGGAACCTCTGAGTGACAGTGAAGCTCAGGGAAAGACGATTACATGCAGCTCTCATTCATAGCCAAGATTGCTCTGTACCAGGAAACCTACTTTCTGACCTACTGCAAAAACTCTAATTAATGAATTTAGGTTTTACTAGAATGAGAATGTGAATGAGAGAGGGTGCGAGAGAGAAGGAATTGTCCTGGATGCCATTTTGGCTCAGAGATAAGGGACTAATTTAATTAATCCCGTGGAGTGCCCTGGCAGCTGGTGAGAGGCGTTCTGACGCATTCCAGAAGCCACCTTCAGTCCAGCACCCCTGGCTCCATGCCTGTCTTTCAGTAGGTGTGCCTGAGGCCTGTCTCCATTCTCCCTGGCCCTGGGAGCAACTGCAGATCATCAGGGCCTGGTCTGGGCTTGTGGATGCACATGGGAGTCTCCTTCTAGGAGTCTCCTTCTAGTTGTCACCGTGGAGTCATAAACTCAAGGTTTTAGACCTGTCCAGCATTTCTCAGCTCTGCCTCCATAATCCAGCTTTGTAAGAGAGATTTCCTGATTAATAAGGGTCAGAGTCATCTCCTTGAGGACCCTGATATGGATGCTGCTGTCACATCCCTGTTAGATTCCACAGCAATCTGAGGCTGAAAGTTATCAAAGGTCAGATTCTCCAGACTCTTAAATAGCTGTTCCTGGACGCTAAGGGTGCAGAAACTTGGATGTTCTTGTGCTTCTGCCAATCTCTGTTACTAGACAGCAAATGTTCTGAGCAGTAGGTACAGGGGAACTAAAGTGTGAACAGTTCTAGCCCATTTGAGCATTACCTTCACTCAGGGTGCATGAGGACATGTGGGGATGCTGGGTGCTGGTGTTATGGGGAACCTTGCGGGGAGGACAGGATTTAGGACATGTGCCCCCATCAGACATATCTGGAGCTACAGCATTGGCCAGAGCATTTCTCATTAACATCTGGGAATGATTACCCTCTGCCTAAAACTCAACCATCCAGCAGCTGTAAGAAGCTCCAAGTTTAGCTAAATGAAAGAAATGGAGGAGCAGCTGTGCTCACATGCACTCCTCCTTAGAGATGGCAGGTGCAAACTGCTTTCCAGAAACACCCCCAACAAATCCCTTCACTTTGGGTGCTGAACCGGAAAGGCACCAAGTCCAGTCCTGTCACAAACATGCAGTGCCCTGTCTGTGATTGAAGCCACTTGCACAGTTTCTGGGACCTGAAGAAAATTTTGATTTTGGTTAAGTCAACATCGTAGCATGTGTTTTAGCTGCAAAGAGTCTCTTGATTTTAATAAGATCCTGCCCGAGAGTGGATCTGAATCTCACAGAGGATGGTTGAGAAATTCAAAATTTCACAGCAGATTCTCATTCACCAGAAAACATGCTGTGTTTAAAATGGTCATTGATTCCAAAAACTTAATCCTCAGCAATCTTAGATTGAAAGTTATTTTTTTGTGTGTCAAAGGTCAGATTCTCCAGACTCTCAAATGAGCTAACTCAGAACATTCCTAGGGTCATGGATTGATAATTTTTACTTGGCTACAGAAGTGCATCTCATGCTCAGTGAATGTGACCTCCAAGTGCTCCAGACCTGCTTATGGTGTTAGCCCTGCTCACAGTGGCTTTGTAACACGGATGACCCCACAAGAGGCATTCACTTTTTCTCTCCAAATATGTCTCAGGAATGAATCAAAGATGGCAATTTTTTAAGGGGAATATTTATTTGAGATGTATGGCCTTACAAATGGGAGTGTCTAACTTTTGCTGTCCCACAGGTGTGGCAGGGTATCAGGCATCCCACTATGGGGCTGTTTGCTGTGGATTGAGACACATGGAAAGGAGGGGAGGCAGCAGATGCTGATGTAGGCATCTGGGGCTCTGAGGATCTTAAGACTGCAGGAATCTCAGTGAGCCACTACAAGTAGAGGTGTTTTGTTGAGAGATTCCCACTGATCACCAAACCAGGGCTGTCTGGTCAGATAGTTAATGAATGACTAAGGGAATAGAGTAAAAGATGCTGCTGGCTTTGGAATTATTTGGTTATTCAAAAGGTGTTAGGTAGAGTGATTCTTGTTGTGTATAGCTGAAAATAAATGAAGAGATTGCGCAATCATGCATGGTTGAAGGAAAAACGGCTTTTGAGTCCCCTGAGCCAGTGTCATAGCACACGAGCCAGTGGGCAGGTGGCCAGGAGACTTGGATAGTGTGTGTTCAGATGGAAGGGTGTGTGCTTCTCAGCCTGACCTCTCTGGGCCTGGAAAGGAAGGCCTAGGGTTTCTGGATCTTCCCACTCTTCAAGAGAAGCTTGCAACCTGGATTTTTATGTACAGTCTCTCTAGTTTTAACTATTAACAATTAACCATACAGGCCAAACTGGGGCATGGCAGGGAACTTCCCGTTTGTACCAGATGTCTGCCAGTCTCCTCCGTTTTACAGCTGGGATGAGCTGGCATGGGGTCCTGCCTCTGGCTTGGCTCTGGGGCTTGTTTTCTTTTCTTCTTCCAGGGCTGTTTTCTGGGGATGCTCTGAATGACTCGTGTTCTCAGGGTTTTCCTGGCTAGCAGGCAGCTCACCCTTTGGAATTCTTGAAAGCTTTCCCTAGAAGTCCACAGTGGCAGCCAGCTGGACTTCCACTGAGGTGTGGCTTCTGCTCCTGGGCCCTTGGGTCATGGATGCCAGGTGGAGCTGGCATCTTGGCCTGTTTGTGTTTTTTCCTAGGATCTCAGGGCATCTTTGCTGGGTTTTTCGGCTAAGACCCCGAGATGTACTTACTCAGCATGAAGAATCCCACCTGGAGAGCTGGGGACTAGGGGAAGAGGGGACAAGTTCTGAAGAGATGAGGGCCCTTGAGGTTCTGCTCTTGCTTTTCTTCCTTCTTTCCCCTGGGGAAGTGGAAGTGGTATCTCTGGCCTTCTCTCTCAGAGTAAGGGCTTCAAGTTCCTGTGTCATATCACCTTGGAGTGATGGGAAGTATGTGGCATCCTGGGAGCCACCTGCATAGACCCACAGAATTGGGATATTGGGGTGTGGCCCAGGAATCTGCATTTTAAGCATACCCCAGGAGGCCACTGTGCACACAGAAGTTTGAGAACCACTGATGAGGGATGGCAGAGGTCCTGGCATCAGGGTCTTGTGATTTCAAGTCATGTTCCACAAGCCTGCCATGCAGGACTATGAGTGGATCCCAGGAACCCACATCAACTGGTTGGCTCTGGCCCCAAACCCAGCAGCCAGTGTTAAGTGGTAGCCCATGACCAATGTCTTGGGTATGTAACCAGAGCAGTTGCACAGGGCCCCACACTCAGAAGGGAACCTACACTTGGGGTTTAGTACTCTATGGCCATAGTCTCAAAATTCCTTTTATTTTAAATTTGTGTCTTTTAAGCCATTGAGGTTTGATGAGACAATGGAACCGTTATTGACACTTGGCACCTATGCTCATGTGCAGCTGGGCCTGTCTCTGCTTTCTACCTCCCTGTGATGCCCTACCATGCCTTCTGCCCCATGGGAGCTTGAGTGCAGGCATAGAGAAGGTTAGGGTTGGGCATGTATTCTGTGTGTTGAGTGGTGGGGTTGGGGCCGTAGGCATCGTGATTCTCTATGTACGCTTACTGAGTGCCCCTGTGCCTCACAAACTGCAGTAGTAAATAGCAGATTTAAAAAAAATCCAGCAGTACTGGTAGAAGGAGAGACTGCTGATGAAAGGAGAAAGGTTTTTTTTTTTTTTCTTTTTGAACACGAAGTCCCACATTTTCAGTTGACATTACAAATGATGTAGCTGGTCTGAGTGATGCTGTATATAAATCCTGTTCTTGCTGGGTCTTTCTTACTGGTGGCTCACATCCATGAAATAATGTCACCCTTACTTAGGTCTTTTTCTTATTTCAGCAAGTCTTTGACCTAATGATAATATGCAAAGTGTTCCATGTGTTTTCAAGTTTCTTTATGGTATACAATTTAGTATGTTTCTTCTGATGAATATGAATAATAGGAATTTAATAATGCCATAAAATATTAAAAGTTCCTGGTGAATTTTATACAAGAGTTTTAGGATTTAAAAACTGGGGGGAATCAGTGAGGGCCCTCATATTTGCATGGTTTCTCGAACCACAAAGCATTCTGTGTACCGTGCAATTTGGTTATGCAGTCTATCTGTGAGTGGTTCATGTTGCCTCACCTTGTCAATCAAAGCGAGGAGGGTACACTGGGGACCTGGTGTGTGCTCAGTCAATGTCTGCAGAAGAGCAGGGTGTGAGGATTGGAGTGTGCGTGTCTTGGCAAAGCTTTTTATTGTTTAAAGGGATAAGCAGCTGACAGCACTAGGCCTACTTATTTCCTTGTGGAAATCTCCATAGTCTGTGTCTCACTTCACCTCTCAGCAGCGTTTTCAGTTGTCCATGTTCTAGTGGAAAGACTCTCTTCCTTGGCTTGGAGGACAGGCTTCTCTGTGGTCCCCCTGGCTGCTGCTTCTCTTTGACCTCATCTTTCAGTGCTGGAATTGCTGGGGGCTTGCTCCTCTGCCTTTCTTTCTTCTTCATTCTGTGTTTTGTTGCCCAGTAGCTAAGAACATGGTCAAAGGATTCTTTGTTGTTTGCTACTAATTGTGATGATCTTAGGTAAATCATTGTGTCTAGATATAGGTTTCTGTGAGTTTATGCTCCACAGTTTTATACGATTTGAAGAGGAAAATAATCAATGGACATTCCTCATGAGCTTGCACAACCATTCATGTTAATTTGTGTAAGTAAATAGTGTTTGTGGCTATTGCAAGGTAGATGTTTGGGCATCTGCTTCTGGCTATCGTGAACTAGCTCATGGACAATGAATCCTCTTACCCAGGACAACAGAAAAAGCTAGCTAGAGGTCGAAAAAATAGGATTGAAGGCTCGGAAAGCTACCAAAATAGCCAAGAATGATCACGCCAAGATGTCAGAGAGGAGACTCAGTGAGATCACTCTCCCTGGGTGGGACACACTCAATTCACTTTCACCTCCATTTACCAGTTCACCAGTGCCAGACGCAATCATAAAGAGGCTGAGAAGTTAAGCAATGCTAACAGCAGTTTCATAGTACTGGGGAGAGGAAAATGGAGATCAGGGCTCATTAAGGTAGAAGGATTCTAGGCATTCAGTTGGGACCCTGAGAGGTTACATCCAGGAAGTAAGGACTAGTGAACAAACACTAGGCTGTACAAAGACTGAACCCCAGTTTTAAATGAGTTCAGGTCTTGATTTGGGTTCAGATAATCTACTTCTGTGGCTTCCCAGAAGATAAGGAAAATACTCACTGGAGGAAGACTTCATCCAGTGTCTTTCAACATTTCCATAAATCACGATTAAGTTTAACAAAACTTTACTTAGTATGTCTAGAAATGTGACGAAGAGAAAGAGCAAGATAGAGATGAGAGAGAGAGAGAGAGAGAGAGAGAGAGAGAGAGAGAGAGAGAGAGAGAGAGAGAGAGAAAGGGGTGGTGGTGGGAGATGGTGTATTTTATACTTGAAGAAACTGTCAGACTGTCTTTCAAAGTGGCCGCATCATTTTATCATTTTACATTCCCATCAGGATGTGTGGTGGTTCCAGTTTCTCCAGAGCCTTGCCAACTCCTGTTGTTTGCCTTTTTTGAAATGTCCATCCTAATGAATGTGAAGTTGTATTTCATTGCCTGATTTGCATTTCCCTGATAGCTCTTGACTTTGAGCATATTTTTATGCAGTTATTGGTCATGTGTTTTTTTTCCCCCCTTTGGAGAAATGGCTATTCAAATCTTTGCCCAGTTTTAAATTGGGGTATTTGCCTTTTTGTTGTTCCTTTGTAAGCATTTCTTGTATATTCTAGTTTAAGTCCCTTATCAGATATGAAATTTATAGAAATCTCCCACTGAATGGGTTGTGTTTCTTTTTCTTTTTTTGATGGCACCTTTTTTATGAAGCACAGAAGTTTTTAATCTCGATGAAGTAAAATTTACCTATTTTATTTTGTTGTGTACTTTTGGTGTCATATCACCTTTACTTTGAAGGACATTTTTGCTGGTGGATACAGAATTAGAGATGAGCAGCTATTTTTCTGGAAGTATTCTTAAACTACTATTCCACTATCTTTTAGCTAACATCATTTCAGTAGAAACATCAACTGCCAGTCTTACTATATTGCTCTTTGAAGATAATCTATTTTTCTCTGGCTGCATTTTCTCTGTTTTCTTTATCTTTAATTTTTATTAGTTTTGCTATAATGCAAACACATGTGGTTTACTGTGTATTTGTCCTGCCTAGCACTTCTTGAACTTATTAATTGATATTATTTGTTGGCTTTAGAATATTTTGACCATTACCTTTTCAAATATTGCTTCCATCCATTCTCTTTCTTCTCTCATTGTTGTACTTCAATTCATGTATTTTAGACCCATGGCCAATATGCTTCTTAGGCTGTCTATTACATTTCCCATTTTCTGCTCCTCATGAGTTGGTCTTATTATCTTCTTCTGATCTATATCCCATATCATCAGCTCTCCCTTCACCTGTGTCTATTTTTCTGTTGAGCCATTTATTCCATTCTTAATTTTCATATTTCTCATCTCCACAATTTTTCTTGAATATTATATATTTGTGTTTTGCTTTGTTAAATTTCCCTGTCTTGCTTTTTTCTTGAATGCATTTTGTTAAAGTTGTTTCATAGATTATATCCTATAACTTTAGTATCTGAACCACCTATAGTGAATTAAATATCAGTAGTGATATAACACTAATGAGCCTCAAAGATATAATTCTAAATGAGAGAAGCCAGTCATGGAAGAACATACACTGTATGATTCCATTTATATGAAATGTGCTAGAATAAGTGAATCTATAGACACTGAAAGTAGAATAGGATTTCCAGGGGCCATAGTGTGTGTGTGAGAGAGGGTGGGGGGAGAGAAGGAGGGAGAGGAAACGAGCAGGGAGTAGGGTAAATAAATGAATGAATATGATAATACCTGCTAATGTACATGTAGTTTCTTTTTCAAGTAGTGAAAATATTCTAAAGTTGACCATGGTCACAGATGAACAACTCTCTGAATATAAGCCAGAGAATTATATACTTTATGTAGGTAAACTATGTTATGAATATTATATCTTAGTAAAGCTGTTACCCCCTAAATGGAGGGTAAATAAAGATGCTTCTAGAAAACAGACACTGAGAAATTTTGTTTTCAGCAGACTCCGAAAGTTAGAGAGTTCTTGAGGTGGAAGGAAATTTTTATAGATAGAGGCACACAAGTGCAGGAAAGAATAAAATGCAATGATTAATGGTGTGTATAAATTTTCATGAATATTGGTGGCTCAGGGTATATGATTTCATGGGGTTTAAAATACATATCTTAATATCTCAAAAGGTATCAACCATATCAAAGTAGTGTAGTGCCCTTAAATTGTTTTGGTAGTCATAACACTAATTTATAATAGGTTTTGCTGAGTTAGGAATGCATGCTATTATCTATAGGCTGAGTTACTAAAAGAATTAATAGAGAGAATGGGTAACTAGGAAAAAATAGAATAATATAAAGGAATCATAGAATAATAAAGAATAGAAGGTTAAACAAAATGTAGCAATAAAAAAGGAAACTAGAACATGCAGATTAAATGTGAAACATATACATTTGAACCCAAACATCAGCAATCATTTACATTAACAGGCTTTTATGACATGCTTTTATTTTTTAAAAAAACAGATTGAGTTAAAAAAAGAAAAACTTGTATTCTACTAATAAGAGACATCTTAAATATATGGCCAATGATGTAAGTAAAAACTAGAAGATAAACCATGCAACACTAAATAAAAGAAAGTGGTATGTTCTTATTAGTAGCAGATAATGTAATGTAGTGATTAAGGAGGAAATCTCATAGTGCTAAAAAAGAGCCAGGGCACTAGGAAATATTTGTCTGCAGTTAATAAATAGCCAAAATAAACAAATCAGATATTGAAAGAATTAGGAGGAAAACCAGAAAAAAACTCACTTATAGTGGGAGATTAGTGCACCTCTTTGCATAATAAGCAGATAAACAGCAGTAAGCATAGAGCAGACTCAAGCATCCTGCAGCTGTTGAAGATGCATCCTTTTTATTTACTGGGGCATAAAATAAATCTCAGGAAGTTTCAAAGAATTAAAATCATATAGAGTCTGTTTTCTGACCACAGTGACATTCAGCTAGAAACCAACAATGAAGATAGTAGATTTGAAATGCCTAGATATTTGGAAATGATGCAATATACTTCTAAATAACCCTTGGTTCAAAGAAGAAATACCATTGGAATTTAGAAAAATATTTTGAGCAAAGTAAATGAAAATATGGCATATCAGATCTTGTGTGTTGTAGCTAAAATCTATGTAGAAGAACATTGTAGTCTCAAATGCACCTACAGTCTTCTCTTGTGGGGGTTGGATTCAGGACCCCCTCCCCCACAGATATCTAAATCCATGGATACTCCAGTCCCTTACATAATAACATGGGGTAGTCATTGCCTGTAAGCTATGAACATCCTCTTGTATACTTTAAATCATCTCTAGATGACTTACATTATCGGATACAATGGAAATGCAATGTAAATAGTTGTTATACTGTATTATTTAGGTAATAACAACAAGAAAAATGTCTGTACATGTTCCCTACCTACACAGTTTATTTTCTGAATGTTTTTCATTTCATGGTTTGGTTGAGTCCTTGGGTGCAGAACTGGCAGATATGGAGAGCTAAATATAATTGAAAAGAAAAACTAAAAATCTTAAGATTTTAGAGTTTAGGGGAAAAAACCCCCACAAAGAATGTAAGAGAACATTATGTCGAAGACTGTTTCAACAAAGAACAGAAATGAATGAGATAGAAAACAAACTTGCAATAGAGGAAAGGCAATGTCATCAAGAGTTGGTTCTTTGAAAAGATAAGCAAAATCAAGAAAGAGCCTCTCTTAAGTTGTGAGAGAAAACAAACAAACACAAAACAAAACAACAAAAACAAAGGAAGCATGAATCACCAAACTCAGGAATACGGGGAACTACTACAGCCCCTCAAGACATGAGGGGCTTGTGAAGACTCACCAGTGCACTGGTGATTCCAACTGCAACATGTTTTTGTTTTTTGGTACCGGGGATTGAACTAGGGGTATTCAACCACTGAGCCACACCCCCAGCCCTATTTTGAATTTTATTTAGAGACAGGGTCCCACTGAGTGGCTTACCACCTCACTTTTGCTGAGGCTGGCTTTGAACTTGCGATCCTCCTGCCTCCTGCCTCTGCCTCCTGAGCCATTGTGATTCCAGGTATGTGCCATCATTCCCAGCACAGCCATCACATTTTTATTCACACTCAAACCCTGAAACAGTTCCACTTGTTTTAGATACAACATATCAAAAACAAAATTCCCAATTTATCCTATCTCCCTGACACCAAATAGCTTTTTTTTTTTTTTTAATTGTACTAGTGATTGAACCCAGGGGTGCTTAACCACTGAGTCACATCCCCAACTCTTTTTATGTTTCATTTTGAGACAGGGTCTCACTAAGTTGCTGAGGCTGTCCTTGAATTTGTGATCCTCCTGCCCCAGCCTCCTGAGTCTCTGGGATTGTAGGCGTATGCCACTGTACCCAGCCCAAATAGCTTTTGGTTTAGTGTTTGCCATGTTGATAAATGGTACCAGCACTTATTAATTTGCTTCAGCAAGAAACTCAGTATTTTGGGTCTCTGGTGGATCCTTCCACATCCCCTCACTCCACAGGCCTCTGATTTTTCCTTCTTCCCTCCCCTTTTGCCTTCTATCCCCCTTCTCCCTCACCTTCTCTCCATTTCCATCACTTCTACTGTTTTCCAAGCCACCTTCAAGTTGGCTGATTCCAGCAATGGTGACTACATTTATTCTATTCTACATTTTCATCTGCATGCCACAGAGCTGGTCCTGCACACATCTGCTTATAGCTCTTGAGTCAAGTCTATGCTCAGCTGTGGCCAGGAGCCTCCTGAGAGCCCTTGGCTTGCGTTCATTTGGTGCCTTGACTACTCAGACTCCTGTGGCAAGGCTTTTGCATCTTGTGTTTCAGTACCCAGGATGAAAACAAGAACCAAAACCACAAAGGTGACTCACTCGCTGTGTTTCTCAATTTCCTGAACTCCAACTGGCTGCTGGGTGATCCTCCTGCCCACAGTCCTGGGAGCTCCCTGAGACCTGGCCTGTCTTGCTCACAGTCACAGCCTAGCACAGAACATAGGAAAGGACTATTAACCTAAATAAGTGAATAGATGAAGAATAATGGAAAATCATAATCCTGAAACAGTGTTGATACTATTTTTCACTTGAATAATGTGATACAGAAGATGAAAAAAGGTACCTAGAAACATAAATATGTTCTAGCTTTTTCAAATAAAAAATGCATTTTTGGTTATTTGTAAATTTGATATGAAAGCATTCAAAATAATTTAGATATTTACCTACTTACCAGGTGTCACTCTAAATTTAAGCTCTTAATGAGAGACACTTGCCTTTGTGTTTCTGCACAACTTGGCAGAAGCTCTTGCTGTTGATTGGTGAGCTGTCCATGTTCAGGGTTATGGTCTGGAAACTACCTAAATCAATTTTAGGACACTGCTAGTCTTACTTAGGTTGGTGGTCACAAATAGCATAACTTATCAAAGGTTTCTGAGGAAGTAAAATCCAACCACTTTCAAAGAATATGTACTCACATTATTTAATCACCTGTATGTGTTGGATAAGTATAAGTGTCCTTATAATTTGTCCTAAAACATTTATTAAAGTCCCTGTGTGATATTTATTCTGAAGAGCCTAAATGGGTCTCTAGGATTATAGAAGGGCAGTGGGATTGTTGAGGTTAGTTGACAGGACCTATTTTCTTCTGATATCATGTAATATCAGTCTTTTGGTCTTTCTCTTTAAGAAAACTGACCAGGGTTACTTGTATTTCTAAACTTAGTTACATCTCTGTAGGAAACTAATATTTTTAAATGATGAAATGCATCATATTGTTACCCCTTGGAATCCATGGGGTCTTGGTTTCAAGACCTCTGTGGAAACCCAGATCTGTGGATGTTCAAGTTCCTTAAATAAAATGGCATAGTATTTTCATGTACCCTACACCCATCCTCCTGTATAGTTTGTTATTTCTAAGTTGCCAATAATGCCTAATACAATGTAAATGCTGTGCAAATTATTATACTGTATTTTTTAGGGAATAATGACAAGAAAAAGTCCAACATGTTCAGTACAGATGTAATTTTTTTCTGATTATTTTTACTTCACAATTATTTTAATTTGTGTATGTGGAACCCGTGACTATGGAGGGCCAACTGCACATATTAATGAATATACATGAGAGGTATGGATATTCTGAAGGATATTGAAATGAATAACATGTCCTTACTGTCCATTTTAGGACAGTGTGTGAATCTTCCAACTTGTCCCTCTGCAGTGGTTATTATAGGGAGCCATTGCCCATAAAAGCCTAAATGATCAAACATGTGTTGTGTTGGTTTTATTAAGAATTGCAAAAGGGATACATGATTCTGCCTGCTGGAAAGCTCTCTTTCTTAACTTCTTTTGTTTATTGTCTAAGTCTAGTTTCTTGTGTCTCTTGTGTTTAGAAGGAACCACAAAATTTAGGAAAGCCACAAGCTTCATGGCTCCTAGCAGCAGAAGTACCATTTGAGGGAGGAAATGGACATAGCTATTCTGCAGGTGACCAACTGAAACATGTTGACTGCTTTGGTGCCACTCTTCGACTGGGATGAGTTTGAGTTGGGATGCTCAGGGGGCTGACAGTAAGCTTATTTTTGGAGAGAGCCAGGGTTCACAGCAACGCTTCATTTCTGAGCCACGAGTGGGCTGATTTGTGGGCATGGGACCAGTGCAGTATGAAAGGCCTGGACTTGCAGTTGCTTGAAATTCTTAACAATTCTACTTTTCAATTTGCAGTTTGCAAGTGGAGAAGGTGGAACATGTTCTGGGGTCTTGGAGCCTCAATCCACTTGATTTCTCTTCCTGCTGCCTCCTCACACTAGAAGGGGATCTCAGCTCACTGTTCCTTTATTTCCTATTTGGCTTTCCCCTTCTTGCTTTTACCCAGTGTTTGCTGCTTGTCCTCTGCCTCCAGCAGGGAATTTGGGCTTTGGGAGAGTCTTAGCTAAATGTGTGTGCTCCTTGGCATCTCAGGGCTGGGCATGTGCTGCCCATCCTTGCCTTGAACTGGCTGGCAACTTATGGGGGCCAGTCTGTCACCTACCACCCATCCAGATACCGAGCACTCCAAAGGTGAAAGTTGCCTTGCCCATCTGCCTTCAGCTGTAATGACAACTCACAGGAAAGAGGTGACTGACTTAAAGTAACAATCGTGGAGTGTCTTATAAGCCTGTGGGTCTCTGGGGCATTTGGTTTAGGCTAGTTTGATTTCTGCTGGGCTTCCTCCTGTCTCTGTTATCAGCTGGTGGGTCCTCTGTAGGCTTGAAGATCCAGGTTGGCTTCTCTCAATTGGTAGAGTTTCAAGAGCAACCAGAGAGGGCAACCCCAGTGAGCAAGTGCCCTGCACACACCTGCTTTGTCATGTTTACTACCAATCTACTGGGCAAAGCAGGACCTAGGCCAGCCCAGACTGCAGGAGCGGAGGAAGAATCTGCCTGTCAAGTTGCAAAATCACTGGGAAGGGTGTGGATGCAGGGATGGGGGGAATGAATCAAATGACACAGGCAAGTGACGTTGATTTGTGCTTTTCTTTAGACTTAGTCTTTCTTTTTAAAATTGGCATCTATTTTTCTACTTCTGAATTACTGCCAACATTACTTTAAAGGGTAACCTTCAGGGACTGGGGCTGTCGCTCAGTGGCAGAGTGCTTGCCTAGTACATATAAGACACTCTATCCTTAGCATCACATAAAAATAAACAAAATAAAGGCGTTCTGTCCACCTACCATTACAAAAAATAAAAAAATAAATAAAAAAGGGTAGCCTTCATGTTTATTTATAGAGTGGTTCTGTAAAAATCTATTTAGGGGTTACACAGAAATTTTATTGCCTAGACTAGGATCACTGTTAGACCTGCTGCCAGAACCCAGATAATCATTAAACTGCCCCAGTAACACTCCACTTCACTGGCTTAAGGAAGGGAAAGAATATATAAATCGAGACGTGACATCAGCCTTGTTTTAGATGTTTGGGGTTTTTCTGGGATGGTGAGCCAGCCTGCTTTTTTGAGCGCACTCTCTTTGTAGGAACAGTCAAAAGAACCCCAGAGGGACTTTGTATAGCCTCTCTCCAAGGAGCAGAGGGCTCTTTCTCTGTCTCTAGAGAATGAGGGTCCATTTATGTGGTGTGTTTTGACCCTGGGGGAGTGGCACAGAATGCAGCCTATCTGGAAGGACCTTATTGTGGATCTGGGACTGACTCCCTCCCGAGCAGCCCACCCCCTGCCAGAATCCTGGCCATAGGTTGACAGCCCGCAACCTGATCTGAAGTCTCCCTGCTGCGCCACTGTCACTACCCCTAAATTCCCTAATCGCCACCCTTCTATAATAGCCCTGTAATGCTATCTTCCCACATGGCTCTCTGCTTTGTCTTATGTCCTGAAGTGCCCGACAATGTCCTGGCCACCAAACCTACAGCCAAGAAAGGAGTGCAGGGGACATGCTGCCAGGGGATCAGGGTTGACATGAAAATTGTTGGAGTCAGGAAATTCCAGGGCCCTTAAGTCATCCGGGAAGATATTTGACATGAGAGGCCAAGGAAAGGGATCAGGTTGCTCCCTGTAAGCAGGAATTGAGGTCAGGGATTGGGCTGGCAGGGAGGTGTTGGAGTCCTTCACTGTGTAGGGAAATTTGGATATTTCTGCCTAAATCTTTATAATAATGCGATTGGAATTAACCCCAGTCGCTGCCCATTGTTTTGGAAGTTTATAACATTAGCTATCACTAACAAGATTGAAGAATTTCCTTTAGGGTACTTATCAATTTGTTTATTAAAATGATACCTGAAGCTGACCCTTGTCATCTCCCAAATATCTAGGGGATTTTACCCTTTCAGTGTGTCAGTCCATCGGAAAAACCCTTTATTCTTGTTCCTTGGCTCATGTGATGGTTTAAATATTAATCTCACATGTCTGGGTGCAAGACTAAGGCAGGGCCTGCGTTGTGGAATGGCTTGGGCAGTGTGTGCTGACTTGTTTGGCATATTCACAGTGCACCTGTGCTGTTAGGATCCCCTTTGGGCACTTGTGTCTCATTTCTCTAAGGGCAGCTGATATCTGATTTGTTTTTCCCCCTTCCCCTCATGTGCTTCCTGGGGAACTCAGACACACATAGTCATCTTTTCTTTTTCATTTGAGGGACTCACTAGCACAAATGAGGAAGGACGTGCCCACCCATTAATTATGGGATTGGGATGGTGACTTCTGGCTCAGGAAGTCATGGCGGTTTTCCTCCTGGAAGGGGGACTTGGGCCGTTGTATGGAAGATATTTGGGTCTCTCATAATTATAGTGACAGGAATACAATTGAGGAAGAACATCCATACATTTGGACAGTTGATTTAGATGGCATTTTACTTAATTCTGTGTTTTATTTGTATGTCATACTTACTCAGTGAATCCGTCTTTTTGAGGGAAGGAAGTGTTTCTGTGTTCCTGGGAACCCTGCCTGTGTCTGGCACATAATTGGGTCAGAACAGGGCTGTGGTGATGGTTAATGATGTCCAGAATGTGAGGAGAGGAATGGTGAGAATGGGCAGTTGGGCTAAGCGTGGTCACTTTTGGTTGATGGGAATAAAATCAGAGAGTGCAGGATGGAGATGATATGCTAAATAGCCCGCAATGCCATTAAGGACAGGGCTGTATCTGTGGCCATCGGTGCACCCCTGCTTATGCCCCAGCTGAGGCTATGGGTACAGGGGTTAGGTGGGAATGGAGGGGACTGAAATCCTAAGCTAAGGAGCCTTAGCCCTTGTCTCCACTGAGTAACAGGGAGGGATATGAGAAATATGCCCTAGCCCTGGCCTGGGTAGCTTCTGAGCACTGACTGTTAAAGTCTCAGGAGTTTTATGAGTCAATTGTTAAACACAGTTATTATTAAAAAATTGAGCAATCGAAACTTATAATTGAATAAAAAGATTTAAAAATGAAGGTAGTAAGTATTCAAAACACATCACTTTCTAATCATCTAACTGCTAATCTCTGCTCCTGAGGGAGGGTACTTTGTGTATCAGTAACCCCTGTTGGTATTTGAAACAGGCCATGTGGGAGCATTTACTCACGTCCATGCACACTTTCTGCCTCTTTCTGCTCAGAGTAGCACTTCCTCTCATTCTTGGTTCTCTCCCTGGGTTAGTGTGGACCATGACTTTAGCATGACTCAGACCCTTTTGAGGAGAAGCAAAAACTCTTGATCCAAAAGCTCCTTTCTTGGGACTCCGATGTTTCCAGGGGTGGAGGCAAAAGAAATTGTTATGGCTTAAAGGGCTTTCATTATGCCATCTGCTAGGCTGCTGATTCTATGTGGGATTAAGCATAAGTAAAAGTGTTAACACTGCCAACAGAACTAAGTAAGCTTTATTAGTTAATACCAGCTGTAGAAGTTAAAAGAAAGAACAAGTTTCCAATGACTACAACTATACTAATGGTTGTGTGTGTTAACAAAAGTCCAGTTCCAAATGGAATTTTCCACCTAAGGATGATAAATTCTTACTTCAGTTCACTAGTGACCCTTGGCTAAAGGGGTGTCTTCTGCGGGAGACTTCCTGTGGGCTGCTGCCATAGACCAGGGAGGGCACTCTCTTCTTTTTTTTTTTTTTTTTTGTTGCTGTTGTTGTTACTGGGGATCTAATCTATGGGCACTTTATCACCCCCCAGCCCTTTTCAATTTTTTTTAAAATTTTATTTTTGTATTTTTTGGTACTTGAGATTGAACCAGGGGCACTTAACCATTGAACCACATCCCCAGCCCTTTTTGTATTTTATTTAGAGACAGGGTCCCACTGAGTTGCTCAGGTTATACTAAGTTGCTGAGGCTGGCTTTGAACTCGAAATCCTCCTGCCTCAGCTTCCTGAGCTGCTGGGATTACAGGCGTGTACCACTGTGCAGGCTCCTTTTTATTTTTTTATTTCCAGACAGATCTCACT